>NC_081293.1:44252500-45612500 GCF_030435805.1 Mustela lutreola
ATTAAATGCTTTACCCCTAACATTAGAAAGGCATAAATGTTTGCTCTCACCACTCCTGTTCAACACTGTATTGGAGGTTCTAGTCATCGGAAGTATGCAGGAGGAAAAAAGTAACTGGATGGGAAAGAAAAAAGTAAAACTATGTCGAATCTCTGATGACATGATCTTGTATAGAGAATCCTAAGACACTAAGGAGCCAGGAGGTTAAATGAATCATGTATATGAACACTGGAGACATTCAGGACTGCAGCAAAGCTTATGATGAAGAGGCAAAATGAGCCAAGGTCAAGATTTTTGTGAGTGAGCTGTAGGGACCAGTAAGGAGGATCTGATATAGCCAAATGCCCTAAGTCTCAAAGGAAAGAGTCTGAAGAATAAATAACTTTGATGAGAAGCAAATAAGGAGTGAAGACAAAGACCCTACCTCCAAATAGTGAAGTACTAGAATGACTGGAAAATAAGAATCTTCATATAAAAACAGGGAAAGAAGGAGGTTGCGGAAGAAAGAGGAGTGAAAGCTTAGGCCAGATGGAAAGAGAGCATAGTATTATCATAAGTGTGTAAACCTGGTGATTCACAGACCTGTACCCCTGGGAATAAAAATATATGTTTATAAAAAATAAAAAAATTTAATAAAAAAAAATACAAAGGAAAATGATCAGAGGTTCAGAACTACCAGTCCCCTAAATTATGGATAAGACAGATTCCTATAATTTAAAAAACAAAACAAAACAAAAAGGACAATGATGGGAATTAAAGGATAGAAAGGAAAGGGAACTTACACTCAAGAAGTCATAGAATGGGAAGAGATACTTTTACACATGTAATGTCAAAAGGCCCTGGGATTAATGCATCCAAACTTTTTAAAATCAAGGCATGGAGAGAAAAGAATAGTTTAAAGGTATACTGGAGAGTAAGGCTTATCTTAAATGGGGTCTCTCCTCTCTGTACCATCCAAATTCATAACTAGCTCTAGGGGATCTAGATATCACAAACCCAGATTGCCACCTCAAAGCCTGAAGGGATCCATAAAATGGTTAATCTATAACTATTCATGAAAAACCAGTGTGCCCAGTTGTTGGGAAGTTCTGCACTGAGTTAAATGAGCAACCCCCAAGAATATGGTACATTTCTCTCTCCTCCCTAAGAATCACCAGTGTTGATGATCCAAAAATCACTAGTCCCTCAAAATACACCATGTAAAAGGACCTGCGGTCATATGTCTTATGAAATGGCTATATATTCTATCTTTTACCACATTTTGTAAAATCATAGTACTATATTTATATATTAAAGGTAATGCAAAGTCCACTTTACAAAAAACTCATTTAACATTAATTTGTTTATTCCTGTACTTATTTGATCAGAAAATCATTCTTCTACACCTTTTAACATCTGGGGATATGGTTTTTGGAAACTGTTCTTTAACTTTTCTGAAAGATGACTAATCAGTCTCAGCTTGCTTATCCTCAGGGTCAGAGATTACTACCTCCATCCATGTAATTCATTCCATTTGGGACAGTATAATTTATAATCCCATTTTAACCGAAATTTGTCACTCTTTATCTTAGAGAGTTTTGCCGTTAGAGTTAGAGATCACATCTATTCATTCCTTCAAATGACTTAGCAATCCAGGTATGAACTAAACTCTCTAAAAAGTCCATAGTACTGATACATGTTTTTGTACATGTTATTTTTTTCCATCTGAATACTCATCCTTCTATAGAAACCACTCCTCTACAATCTCTACAGTCACACTTACCCGATCAATAGTAACTTCCTTTACAGACCACTACCCTAGACAAAATCCAGATGCTGCATGTCTCTGGAGTCCTATATAAATCACTTTAATTAAGCACCTATCATCATTGTACTGCACTAACACTGTAATATACCTACCTCTCCCACAGAGTCAACATCCAAAAAGTATTTACTACTCAACTTTGCATGGGATGGAAGAGGCACATGAATTTCTACATAACCAATAACTGTGATGACTCCAACTGAGCTCATGCATTACATAATTGTTTTTAGCATCCTCAGAACAATGCTCTAAGAAGCCATTACCAATCCACAGCTATCACCTCTCCCACTATCTCCAAATTCATCCTGGCTTTAGAATTTAGCACAGAATTCAACATGTAGGTTCTCAATGAGTATTTGTTAAATGGATGAATAAATCTTATCAGAAGTATAAGCAATGGTTCACATTTTTAGTTAGGCTTCTAAATTTTTATAAGTTGGCCTTAAATTTACCTTCCTATAAACCAACCGTCAAAGATGAGGGAAGCATAATCTTCACTATTTGCAATCACAACTACCTTTACATCATATTCTTGACTGACAATAACAACTCTCTGATGACCACTCCTTATCAAAAGCCCAGGTATAAAAAACAATAACCAACATAATTACTGGAAAAATATATATTCCATGTATTCTTCCGATCGTCTACATTTTATCATTTAAAATTATATCAACAGAAGGATTCTTAGTTAAACCTCATTATTTTGTGACCCACTGCAGAACTGCCTTTTCTCACTACTTCTTTGTAGCTTGCACTGAAGAACATAAGTAAAAAATGGACTTAGGGAATTTTGGGAAGCTGTCTGAGACCTGTCCACTATATCACAAAGTATTCCCCTTCTAAGAACTCATGCAAAGCAACTTCTCTTAGGTTTTTGTCTCGTGAAAGCAAATCAATTCAGGAGAAACACATTCTTTATCTTATGTAAAGTATAAATCTTGTAATGGACCAAAGTTTATTCTTTGTTTTTGCTGCAAGGATTCTTAGAGACAATTTTTTTTTTCTTATTTCAAGAACTATATGGGACCATACATTTCCCTTCCATTGTTTCTTTATCCAATTTTTATTATCTGTATGGTAACTGTGCCCCAAAATTACCTAAGATCCCCAGTGAAATGAAACAAGGAAGGAAAAAGGAAGAAAATTAATAATAACTACCACCACATTGGGGTACCTACTCTAATCCTTATAATGCTCAAGTACTTTTGTCTCTCATCCTTGAACACAGAAAGTATTATCAACTCTGTTTTATGGATGATAACTGAAGTAGAGAGGGTTTAAATAAATTATTTAAGCTCACAAAGCTAATCTGTATCATGCCAGGGTTTAATCTCAGGTTTGATTGACTACAGAGCCATATTATTTCTCTTTTATCAAATTTAAAACTATGCTATATGCTTCAAAAAGGAAAAGAATCCTGGCATTGTACAGTATCTTCTGTTTCTAATAGTACTTGAGAAACTTTTAAGTTTTAATTTATTTAAGCAAAAGAAAACAAATCACTTCGCACTAATTTCATACATTATTTTTAAAATAATTAACAAATTCAACATATAATCATTCCCAAATGAGAACTAGAAAATCACATCAAAACATAAAGTCTAAATAGCAGACATAAATAAAATATTTTTATTTATGATAAAGCTAATGAAAAATGATTTGGGCCAAAAGGAAAGAATTAGACAAATTATTCCAAGTAGTATCATACATAATTTGAAATATTTCTGGTACATCTAAAAACCAAATTAAAAAATAGTTTTGAGGGGGCATGGAAATATAATAATTCAAAAATAATCAAAAGATAGGAAATGTAATCTAAACTAGACTCACCTGCTCAAGTCACTTTTTCCATGGTGATGATAGTGGTCAGGATGGCTGAGGTGGTAATGCTCCTGTCCACTCCACCTCTGGGGTGGCCTTTTCCAAAATCCTTCCTGAGACTGCCGAACATTTCTGTCTGACCGGTCAAAGCGGTTCATATTGTCACACTCCACTAGACAGATTCAAAAGCAAAACACAATAAACATGTACACACTCTGTAAAAGTTAATTACTTATAGCTTGATAATTAAATGCTGCTGAGAATATAAAAATGACATGCTAAAAATACCAGCCATTTATATTAGCTAATCACAAAATCAAAATTCCCATAAGAAAAGTAACCGGGTTTTGTTGGTGAAAACTGAACTTTACAGCATTCAAATTGAAGTAAATTAAAAACTTTCATATCACAGGCACTTAAGTAACAATGGTCCCAGTGTTTTAAAACAAGCAAATTATCCTTGTTATCAACATTATACATTTTAAACACCAGTAATCAGCTTTTAGTGTTTTCGTCATTATCACTAGCTGGTTCTGAATACAGAATGAAAATAATTAGAAAAAGTAGAAGATTTTAAGTCTAGTAGAGAACTCCTTCCCAAAAATAAATGCCACAATTAGCTTTTACTGATTTCAAGAAGCACACATTAAATTTTCATCACAAACAAATAGTATTTTTAAAATTAAGCTCACAGTTTAGAAAGTAAGAAGCTCCAATCTGTCTACAGTAAAGCTTGTTCAAAAAGTCTAAAATGTCACTGAAAACAAAGCCAGTACTTTGCAGCAACAAATAGTACACTCCCTGAAATCCAAATGCCACAAAAACACGAAAAGAATCTCCTTGAAACACCCCAAGCTTCCCTTTCACTTACCCAAACACTTTTTTCGTCACATATCTGAGCACTCACTAAGAGAGTTACTTTGTACAAGGGAGACATTGTGTCGCCCCGCTGCCTACTCAGACATAGTTGCATACAAGGCACTGACAAACAGGCCTTCCTTCCTGCTCAACTCCCAGCCCTCCCTGTGGGAAGCAAGCCCAGTTTACCCTGTGACTCCATCTTCGCTCAGTGGTTACATAGCTACTGAGTTAGGACTGTTACTAAAAATACAACTAAACACTAACTCAAGCCAGGAACAGAAAAGGTTTCTCTAGTTTGAGAATTATTACATGAGAAAGTTCAAATCCAGAATGCTTTGAATTCCTTGGTAAGGAAGCTGTAGAAATCAATGTAATCCCCAATTTAATTATTTAAATGATTATTTTCACTGAATCTAAAACTTGAATTTGAAATATGGAAAGTATTTCATTATAGTACACCAGATAAAAACAAACTTTCCCACTCCAAAAAAGTAAAGTGCAGATATTCAATTCTTATATAAACTAACTATAACATATTTCTTCTAAATGCATAATAATTTTATACAACTTTTTAAAACTTTTAAATTTTGTTTATAACCATTACAGAAATCAATTTTGGGGAAAAAACTATACATTTTATAGTTTAAAAAATTTTAAAGGAAAAATTTTTTAAAGACTTACATTTGAAATTATTTCAGTTTCTTGTCATTTTATTGAGTTAAACTACAATCTATTTTTTATCTGTTTTTTTTAAAGTTCATTTATAGAAAACCTGTTAGGACAAATAAAGGCATGGTGACCATTATAATGAAAAAAATAAGGACCAGAAGATGAAATCAGAAAAGAAAAATTTTAAAATACTCTAAAAAGGCTTAAAATTGATTTTAGTTAACATTTGTATCATACACAAAGACTCAGTTAAGCTCATCAAGTATTTTCACATGGCATTAAAATATCTATATAGCTAGAGATAATCTGTATCTAGTTTCATTTGAATTCATATTTAATTAAGGCAAGTAAAATTCCACTCACTCCCCAAATAAGAAATTCTGTCATAAGAATCTGATATATAGGGACGCCTGGGTGGCTCAGTTGGTTAAGCGGCTGCCTTCGGCTCAGGTCATGATCCCGGCGTCCTGGGATCAAGTCCCACATCGGGCTCCTTGCTCAGCAGGGAGCCTGCTTCTCCCTCTGCCTCTGTCTGCCATTCTGTCTTCCTGTGCTCACTCTCTCCCTCTCTCTCTCTGATAAATAAATAAAATCTTAAAAAAAAAAAAAAAAAAAAGAATCTGATATATAATTGGGATATCAACACAGTGCATGTAGAGTAACAAGAAGCAAATGAACCAGGCAAATAGGCCAGGAGATGGGATTATATACTGTGGAAATTAAAGTACATAAAATTGATATGCCATGTTTGTTTTTACTAAAGAGATTGTTGATACTACACACACGATACATATTAAAGTACCTTCACTGAAACAAGAACTCAACCACAGGTCCAATGGACACATAAACAGTGGATACAAACATTTGCCAAGACCACAAAACTATTGGTATACCCTGAGATAGCTGGCCTAAATTCTCAGATAAATGACTGCTGTAAGATTCTTTAAAGATTCTGCTTGTATAGTTGACCTTTGAACAATGTGGGTGTTAGAGGTATGGGACCCCATGTATAGTCAAAAATCTGTGTATCACTTTTGATACACAAAATATTAACTACTAAAGGCCTACTGTTGACCAGACGCCTTATCAATAACATAGCCATTTAACACATATTTTGTACATTATATGTACTATACACTGTATTCTTACAATAAAGTAAGCTAAAGAAAATAAAATGTAAATAGGAAAATCATAAGAAAAAATACATTTATAATACTGCATTATATCAAAAAAAGAAAATGTTATTAAGAAAATCATAAGGAAGGGGCATCTGGGTGGCTCACTGGGTTAAGCCTCTGCCTTCGGCTCAGGTCATGATCTCGGGGTCCTGGGATTGAGCCCCGCATTGGGCTCTCTGCTCAGCAGGGAGCCTGCTTCCCCTCTCTCTCCCTCTCTCTGCCTGGCTCTCTGCCTACTGGTGATCTCTCTCTCTCTCTCTCTCTCTCTCTCTGTCAAATAAATAAATAAAATCTTTAAAAAAAAAAAAAGAATGAATGAATGAATGAAAGAAAATCATAAGGAAAATAAACACATTTACAGCACTGTCCTTTATTGAAAAAACCCACATACAAATGAGCCCACATATTTCAACCTTGTACTGTTAAAGGGTTAACTCTACTCTTATCTGAGACATCCATTAAACATATGTTTATATACCTTAAAATGTTATTAAGAAGGTAATGCGAAGTAACATTAGTGGTGGTTTCTTCGATAAGATTGGAGGTTCTCTGACAGAAAATGGAAAGCAAACAAAATTACAAGATGGAGATAAATCAAAACCATTTCCATAGCTAATAATGGAACAGGACAGAGAAGACTAAGAAATGAAATAAATCCAAAATAAATCTGAACATGAAATACCATAGGGCATGATGAGGCAAACCAAAACATAGCCTGGTTTGAAAAATTTTAACCCAATATGTTGATCACAGCTCTCTATACACCAGATTTTGCCTTAACTATGCATTTAGGCCTAGAAAATAAAGAAAGGCCCCATGAAGGAGATTTCCAGGTCTAAAAGTATAAAGCAGCAGATTTTAGTTCTATTACTCTGAGTAGGAGACAAAGATAATATCAGGACCCTTATTCTCTGGAGAGGAAACAGGATCTACTATATATAGCTAACTGAAAGGTATAGTACATGGGATACCTAGATCGACCACTCATCACACTCTTTTCTTCTGATTTGATAAAGGATCAAAATATAACACCAAAAGTAACCTAAATTATTTTTCTGACTATTTAAAGTCATAGGAAGGGTAAATGGATGAGACAGGCATTATTTCCACCTGTGAATAACAACTGGCTACAAAGAAGGCAGGAAGAAATTACACATTACAAAGACTAGAAAGAACGTGCTCTGCAGGAGGTTTTACAATCTGATCAGAAAAACTTTGAACTAAAATTTGGTTTGAAAGAAGAAAAGCTCATATAAAAAAAAAAAAAATCATGACCCTTGTTATTACTAAACACAATCAGCACTTAAAAAGGAAGATACATTTCCAGAAGAACATACAGTAACTGGAAAGTGATCAAGGACAATACTATAGAGCTCATATGACTATATCTCAATAAAAAACAAAAATGTTGTATTTGATGGAGCACTGGGTGTGGTGCATAAACAATGAACGCTGGAACACTGAAAAGAAATAAAATAAAATGAAAAAAAAATTTTTAAGGGCAAAAATATGACCTTAGGAAATATAACACAGAGTAAGTACAATTTAATAGGAATCATAACTTGGCGGTGTGGGATTCAGGAAGTAATCAGAAAGATCTTTCTTTTTTTTAAGATTTCATTTATTTATTTGAGAGAGAGAGAGCACAAGTGAGCGGGGGCGGGGGGCGAGGGGTTAGGGGATGGCAGAGGAAGAGGGAGAAACAGATGGACCCAGGATCATGACCTAAGTCAAAGGTAGATGCTGAACCGACTATGCCATCCAGGAGCCTCAGAAGACATTTTTCAACAGAGAAAAGTTTAAAAACACAAGTAGTAGATGAAATAGCACATGTGACAAGGTATACACTATGGAAACATCATAAACCTGGGGATTAAACGATAAATATGCTGAATGCAAGGCTTTAAGCTGTAGGCAATGAGTGCCCATTAGATGTTCTGGAGCAAGAGAATAAAGCCTTATAATTATGTGTTTGATGCAATCTGAACATTCATTTGACGGACACTTCAGAATAAAAAAGGAACAAATACCAAATATTCAGTAGTCTGCCAAAAGAAATTCGGAACCAAAACTGCTTCCTTAAGGGATTCCCTGACAAAGGTAAAAGAAAAAATGTAAGAGAATTAAAACAATTTTGTCTTTCAGATCCTTCCTAATCACAACTGAAAACCAAAGTCCTTTCTCATTTTATTCATCTTCCCTCGTTCTACAATCCTCGATTCTGCTCTGCCCCATCTCTTCCTTGACCTGTTTCCCTACCCTGAAGCTGGCCAGAAACTCAAAGACTCACTATCTCTTAAAGCTAAACTTCCTTCAGAAGAGAGAAAAACCGTAAGATTGATTTTTAAGACCTGGTCTCATTCTAAGCTGAGAATCATGGCTGCATGTTTTCTAAGATCTAAATAAGATTATGAGAAATTTGCAAAGGAATTTAGAATACTTTCAGGAATTGATAATCTAGGATCCCTAATACCTATTAGTTTATATATAAGAGGGAACCCCAGGTGCAAAAGATGAAATGGAAAAGGCACAGTGTGAAAATTTTGAAGGTGATATAACTAAAGAAACGTGATTGATTGTATAGGAAAGGAATAATTTTTCTTGACCCTTGTAGGGTCAGAAAGTTAAACTGACAAGACAGATTAACAGAAGGAAAGCATAAAAACTTATTTAATATGGTATGTGACACAGGAACCTTCACAAGGAAATAAAGACCCAAAGAAACAGACCTGTGTGTTTTTATGCTAGGTTTGATACAAAGTGGAGGAATATGACAGGATAAAGAGTATGAGGTAACTATAGTAAACTGAGGGAAACTTAGCAAGCCCTATTTTTTTAGGATTCTTCTTTGGAGTCTCTTTGTCTTGGAATTAAGAATGTGCCTTTCCTTTGGGTATAGGGAAGGTACGTACCTCTCACATGAGGGTTTTGTGACCTATTTCAGAGAAGGAGGGTGAGGTGGAGAGAAAGTCAAAGTGACTTTCTTGTTTCTGTACTTTTCTCAAACTCCTTAAGCTTAAACTATTCAATATGCCAAAGTGCCATATATTGGAGTAGTATCAACTGAATTTCCATCCATTGCATGGGAAACTAGAAGATGTTAGAAAAGGGCAGAAGAAAGAATTAGTGATATAGAAGACCAAATGACAAAGAATAAAGAAGCTGAGCAAAAGAGGGACAAACAGCTACTGGACCACGAGGGGAGAATTCGAGAGATAAGTGACACCATAAGACGAAACAACATTAGAATAATTGGGATTCCAGAAGAAGAAAGTGAGAGGGGAGCAGAAGGTATACTGGAGAGAATTATTGGGGAGAATTTCCCCAATATGGCAAAGGGAACGAGCATCAAAATTCAGGAGGTTCAGAGAATGCCCCTCAAAATCAATAAGAATAGGCCCACACCCCGTCACCTAATAGTAAAATTTACAAGTCTCAATGACAAAGAGAAAATCCTGAAAGCAGCCCGGGAAAAGAAGTCTGTAACATACAATGGTAAAAATATTAGATTGGCAGCTGACTTATCCACAGAGACCTGGCAGGCCAGAAAGAGCTGGCATGATATTTTCAGAGCACTAAACGAGAAAAACATGCAGCCAAGAATACTATATCCAGCTAGGCTATCATTGAAAATAGAAGGAGAGATTAAAAGCTTCCAGGACAAACAACAACTGAAAGAATTTGCAAATACCAAACCAGCTCTACAGGAAATATTGAAAGGGGTCCTCTAAGCAAAGAGAGAGCCTACAAGTGGTAGATCAGAAAGGAACAGAGACCTATACAGTAACAGTCACCTTACAGGCAATACAATGGCACTAAATTCATATCTCTCAATAGTTACCCTGAATGTGAATGGGCTAAATGCCCCTGTCAAAAGACACAGGGTATCAGAATGGATAAAAAAACAAAACCCATCTATATGTTGCCTCCAAGAAACACATTTTAAGCCCGAAGACACCTCCAGATTTAAAGTGAGGGGGTGGAAAAGAATTTACCATGCTAATGGACATCAGAAGAAAGCAGGAGTGGCAATCCTTATATCAGATCAATTAGATTTTAAGCCAAAGACTATAATAAGAGATGAGGAAGGACACTATATCATACTCAAAGGGTCTGTCCAACAAGAAGATTTAACAATTTTAAATATCTATGCCCCCAATGTGGGAGCAGCCAACTATATAAACCAATTAATAACAAAATCAAAGAAACACATCAACAATAATACAATAATAGTAGGGGACTTTAACACTCCCCTCACTGAAATGGACAGGTCATCCAAGCAAAAGATCAGCAAGGAAATAAAGGCCTTAAACGACACACTGGACCAGATGGACATCACAGATATATTCAGAATATTTCATCCCAAAGCAACAGAATACACATTCTTCTCTAGTGCACATGGAACATTCTCCAGAATAGATCACATCCTCGGTCCTAAATCAGGACTCAACCGGTATCAAAAGATTGGGATCATTCCCTGCATATTTTCAGACCACAATGCTCTAAAGCTAGAACTCAACCACAAAAGGAAGTTTGGAAAGAACCCAAATACATGGAGACTAAACAGTATCCTTCTAAAGAATGAATGGGTCAACCGGGAAATTAAAGAAGAATTGAAAAAAATCATGGAAACAAATGATAATGAAAATACAACGGTTCAAAATCTGTGGGACACAACAAAGGCAGTCCTGAGAGGAAAATATATAGCGGTACAAGCCTTTCTCAAGAAACAAGAAAGGTCTCAGGTACACAACCTAACCCTACACCTAAAGGAGCTGGAGAAAGAACAAGAAAGAAACCCTAAGCCCAGCAGGAGAAGAGAAATCATAAAGATCAGAGCAGAAATCAATGAAATAGAAACCAAAAAAACAATAGAACAAATCAACGAAACTAGGAGCTGGTTCTTTGAAAGAATTAATAAAATTGATAAACCCCTGGCCCGACTTATCAAAAAGAAAAGAGAAAGGATCCAAATAAATAAAATCATGAATGAAAGAGGAGAGATCACAACTAACACCAAAGAAATACAAACTATTATAAGAACATACTATGAGCAACTCTACGGCAATAAATTTGACAATCTGGAAGAAATGGATGCATTCCTAGAAACATATAAACTACCACAACTGAACCAGGAAGAAATAGAAAGCCTGAACAGACCCATAACCAGTAAGGAGATTGAAACAGTCATTAAAAATCTCCAAACAAACAAAAGCCCAGGGCCAGACGGCTTCCCGGGGCTACCAAACATTTAAAGAAGAACTAATTCCTATTCTCCTGAAACTGTTCCAAAAAATAGAAATGGAAGGAAAACTTCCAAACTCATTTTATGAGGCCAGCATCACCTTGATCCCAAAACCAGACAAGGATCCCACCAAAAAAGAGAGCTATAGACCGATATCCTTGATGAACACAGATGCGAAAATACTCAACAAAATACTAGCCAATAGGATTCAACAGTACATTAAAAAGATTATTCACCACGACCAAGTGGGATTTATTCCAGGGCTGCAAGGTTGGTTCAACATCCGCAAATCAGTCAATGTGATACAACACATCAATAAAAGAAAGAACAAGAACCATATGATACTCTCAATAGATGCTGAAAAAGCATTTGACAAAGTACAACATCCCTTCCTGATCAAAACTCTTCAAAGTGTAGGGATAGAGGGCACATACCTCAATATCATCAAAGCCATCTATGAAAAACCCACCGCAAATATCATTCTCAATGGAGAAAAACTGAAAGCTTTTCCGCTAAGGTCAGGAACACGGCAGGGATGTCCATTATCACCACTGCTATTCAACATCGTACTAGAGGTCCTAGCCTCAGCAATCAGACAACAAAAGGAAATTAAAGGCATCCAAATTGGCAAAGAAGAAGTCAAATTATCACTCTTCGCAGATGATATGATACTATATGTGGAAAACCCAAAAGACTCCACTCCAAAACTGCTAGAACTTATACAGGAATTCAGTAAAGTGTCAGGATATAAAATCAATGCACAGAAATCAGTTGCATTTCTCTACACCAACAACAAGACAGAAGAAAGAGATATTAAGGAGTCAATCCCATTCACAATTGCATCCAAAACCATAAGATACCTAGGAATAAACCTAACCAAAGAGACACAGAATCTATACTCAGAAAACTATAAAGTTCTCATGAAAGAAATTGAGGAAGACACAAACAAATGGAAAAATGTTCCATGCTCCTGGATTGGAAGAATAAATATTGTGAAAATGTCTATGCTACCTAAAGCAATCTACACATTTAATGCAATTCCTATCAAAGTACCATCCATCTTTTTCAAAGAAATGGAACAAATAATTCTAAAATTTATATGGAACCAGAAAAGACCTCGAATAGCCAAAGGGATATTGAAAAAGAAAGCCAACGTTGGTGGCATCACAATTCCGGACTTCAAGCTCTATTACAAAGCTGTCATCATCAAGACAGCATGGTACTGGCACAAAAACAGACACATAGATCAATGGAACAGAATAGAGAGCCCAGAAATAGACCCTCAAATCTATGGTCAACTAATCTTCGACAAAGCAGGAAAGAATGTCCAATGGAAAAAAGACAGCCTTTTCAATAAATGGTGTTGGGAAAATTGGACAGCCACATGCAGAAAAATGAAATTGGACCATTTCCTTACACCACACACAAAAATAGACTCAAAATGGATGAAGGATCTCAATGTACGAAAGGAATCCATCAAAATCCTTGAGGAGAACACGGGCAGCAACCTCTTCGACCTCTGCCGCAGCAACATCTTCCTAGGAACTACGCAAAAGGCAAGGGAAGCAAGGGAAAAAATGAACTACTGGGATTTCATCAAGATCAAAAGCTTTTGCAAAGCAAAGGAAACAGTTAACAAAATCAAAAGACAACTGACAGAATGGGAGAAGATATTTGCAAACGACATATCAGATAAAGGACTAGTGTCCAGAATCTATAAAGAACTTAGCAAACTCAACACCCAAAGAACAAATAATCCAATCAAGAAATGGGCAGAAGACATGAACAGACATTTCTGCAAAGAAGACATCCAGATGGCGAACAGACACATGAAAAAGTGCTCCATATCACTCGGCATCAGGGAAATACAAATCAAAACCACAATGAGATATCACCTCACACCAGTCAGAATGGCTAAAATCAACAAATCAGGAAATGACAGATGCTGGCGAGGATGCGGAGAAAGGGGAACCCTCCTACACTGTTGGTGGGAATGCAAGCTGGTGCAGCCACTCTGGAAAACAGCATGGAGGTTCCTCAAAATGTTGAAAATAGAACTGCCCTATGACCCAGCAATTGCACTATTGGGTATTTACCCTAAAGATACAAATGTAGTGATCCAAAGGGGCACATGCACCCGAATGTTTATAGCAGCAATGTCCACAATAGCCAAACTATGGAAAGAACCTAGATGTCCATCAACAGATGAATGGATCAAGAAGATGTGGTATATATACACAATGGAATACTATGCAGCCATCAAAAGAAATGAAATCTTGCCATTTGCAACAACATGGATGGAACTAGAGCGTATCATGCTTAGCGAAATAAGTCAAGCAGAGAAAGACAACTATCATATGATCTCCCTGATATGAGGAAGTGGTGATACAACATGGAGGCTTAAGTGGGTAGAAGAAGAATAAATGAAACAAGATGGGATTGGGAGGGAGACAAACCATAAGTGACTCTTAATCTCACGAAACAAACTGAGGGTTGCCGGGGGGAGGGGGTTTGGGAGAAGGGGGTGGGATTATGGACATTGGGGAGGGTATGTGATTTGGTGAGTGCTGTGAAGTGTGTAAACCTGGTGATTCACAGACCTGTACCCCTGGAGATAAAAATATATGTTTATAAAAAATAAAAAATTAAAAAATAAATAAATAAATAAATAAAATAAAATTGAAAAAAAAAAAAAAAAAGAAAAGGGCTTTCAGAGGCTGTCAACAAAGTCTTCTCTATGAATGCAGACTGAGCTCTGATTCAGTTCTGTAAGCAAAGAAAGGTTAAATCCACTGCAGACTTCGAAAGTAGACTAACACTGGGACGCCTGGGTGGCTCAGTTGGTTAAGCAGCTGCCTTCGGCTCAGGTCATGATCCCAGCATCCTGGGATCGAGTCCCACATCGGGCTCCTTGCTCCGCAGGGAGCCTGCTTCTCCCTGTGACTCTGCCTTCCACTCTGTCTGCCTGTGCTCGCTCTCGCTCGCTCTCTCTCTGACAAAATAAATAAATAAAATCTTTAAAAAAAAAAAAAGAAAGAAAGAAAGTAGACTAACACCTTTTGAAAGCATACAGGTGACTCCAAAGGCTACATATTTTAGACTTACGTTCTGCTTTCTTCACTGTTCTGTTAGCTCAAAACAGTCAAAAACTTGTTTGCCTTCTCTGAGGAAAATCTACGATATATGTGAGATGTTATACCTCATGGGTTCCCTACTACTTTTCACAAGTCCCCAACCAAGACCTCACAGACTTTAAATTTCCTTATTCTTCTAATTTGATCCAACATGAGGATAACTTCTGGCTGTCCTCTAAAGATGAGGCAGGCTTTAATACCAATTCCTATAGCTCACAAAGGGTTTAAAGTTTCCAAAGAGAAGTTAAAATCTGTCAAAGTCAAATGCATTATCTAGGATGTGATTTATTCCAAGGAAGTACATCTCTCAACCCTCACTACCAGCCCTTAAAACCTCACATGAAATCTCTTCAATCATCTCATTCCCCCCATAACTGTTAATGGCTTATGTTTTCCCTCTGTGTTCTACATTTTCCTGTATTTTTCTTTATTTTTCCACTTGACCTTCCAGGCCACTAATTTGGATTTCAACAGTAGCTATGCTTTCTGTCATCTACTCAACTATTCTGGTAGAAAATCTTTTATAGCTCCAGAAAGCACTATGCTGCAACTGTATTTCTTTAAGTGCTTTCGTTATTGCTTCCTTGGGCCAGTCTAATCCTGGGAGTTCTATTATTTTCCCTATTCTTCTTCCTGGATGTTGGCTGTGATTTTTCTTTCTCAGTAGACTAGAACTCAGCTCTGAGCATCCTAGGTGACAGCAGAACCACGAGAAGGTGCTACAGCCTCAAACCCTGTAGTAGAGTAGATATCGTTCTCAGCTCTTCACTATCTCCTTTAGTAGAATTATATATTCAGTGTCTTCTGCCACAGAGTTCCTCACCGTGAACAGAATACACTTCCCAGTCCCACTGGTATTAGGCTTGGCCATATAACTTGCTTTGGCCAACAGAATGTGGGCAGAAGTAACAGTGTGTTGATTCTAAGTCAAGACTCTAAGTGAAGACCCTAAGATATGCATGTCTCTGTTCAGCCTATTGTCCTTCTCCATCTGCCATGAGACAAACCTGATCCAGGTAATCCTGATCTCAAAATGAAGAAGTAAGGAGTAGACCTGAACTCAATCCCATAGCCTGAATGGGCCCAGCTAATCTATAGATCCATGAATAAGGAAAATAAATGTATATTTTGAAAGCCACTGAGATTCTGAGATTGTTACAGAGCACCCTGGCAGTATGGGTCAGGGGGAGTGACAAATGTGAGCTTCTAGTACCCTCAGTAGCACCAGAACAAATATCTGCCCTCTCCAAAATATCCCTGCATTTTTCTAGCATCATGTATAAAACTTCACCAGCTTCTTTGGTTCATCTCTCCCCAGGAGGCCTGCGAGACCAGGCAAATGCAGAACTTCTGGAACCACTCCTCCTTCCAGAGAATTCCCATTTCAACCTTTGCCCCAGGGGCTTTTTTAGGCTGGTCTCTAATTCTAGATCAGTCCTTAAGATAGAAAATGCTATAAATATTAAGTCAGTGGGGACAAGAGTACCTAGGGCCCTCTTGCATATGGATTGTCTAAATCCTTACCCCAGCAGTTACTAGGATCCAGAAAGAAAGACAGATTGGGTTTGGGAGTTAAAAAAAAAAAAAAAAGGCGGGGAGAAATGATTTATTTAGAAAGTCTCCATTTTCCCAGAAATAATCTTTTTAAAATTTTCAGAATTGACCTTTTAAAAATATTTATCCTTAGTAACACTTATTTATCATGTTAAAACTTAATGAATTTTACCACTATTTCACAAGTCAAGTGATATCTCTCTTTCTCTGAATGTGTTTCTTCTTAGAATCAAAATGAAACAAAGGGAAGAAAAGTTGGATATGTACACAGGAGCAAAAAGGACAAATCCTACCTACTACTTACTTTATAATAGAGATATACAATTTCACTGGATCATACAGACATGTCTAAGACCAACAAAATCAAGGTTTGAAACATTTAAATAAGTTTGTAAATGAATCTAATTAATATCACTAAGGCTGATTCTCAGTCTGAAAGACTTCCTTCATTGAGATTAGGAAGTTTGTAAGTAACAAATATTAAATTGGCCCTAGACAAGCAGCTCAACTATATATGCCTCTGGAGTTTGAATATCATCGTCACTTACCATTTTCAAGAGGTGCATCCTCAGGCAGATCCACATCAAGCATAAGGTCATCGTCCTCAAGGTCACATGATTCAAGATTATTCAGAATATCCTGTGAATAAAAGCAGTAAAAAATGCTGTAATCTACCTTAAAAAATGGATGTAATCATTAGTTTTGAAAATATCACTCTATAATAGACTGAATTCACTCAATGTTTATGTTGTAAAAATAAATTTTTAAGATAAAAACTTTTTAATAAAAAAGACTCAGTTTACTTGTTAAACTATTCATAATATTCTTCTCCTACTCTTTCTCCCACAAAGAAATTTTTTAAATTCATTTTTAAAAACTTGCACAATACTCACTGCACAATATTGTTCTAAGTACTTTACAAATATCAATTCACTTATTCTAAGTACTTTACAAATATTAATTCACTTAACCTTCAAAATAACCCTATTTAACCCTGATTTAATGACTATTACAATTACTAGAAATTAATGTACAGAGAGCCAAAATAGGATGCAAACACATAAGGTCTACCTCCTGAGTCCATGCTTAAACCAATCTCCTTGATAACATGAACAATCAAAGATGGTAAAGAATCTCCCAAAATTTATTCACATTTGGTGTGAGAGGTTGTGTTTTATTATACATAGGGATTGGACCACTCATGTAAAATAACAAAAGTATTTAACTACATAATTATTTCATTTTCTTTCTTGTGTCAAACCCACCTACTCTTACCTTCAGCAGCACCACTACTACCCTGGTTTGGTTTGCCTTAATTTGTTTTTTCTATAAAAGACAAATATTTGGAGCACCTGGGTGGCTCAGTCATTAAGCATCTGCCTTTGGCTCAGGTCATGATCCCTGCATATCGGGCTCTCTGCTCTGAGAGAAGCCGGCTTCTCCCTCTCCCACTCCCCCTGCTTGTGGCCCCGCTATCTCTGTGTCTCTCTCTGTCAAAGAAATAAATAAATACAATCTTTTAAAAAATAAAAAATAAAAGACAAATAGTACTGGACTAGTGGACTAGTTAAACTGGTATAAGCAGCCACTCTGGGGTTCTATTTGCAATCTTACCGGCTCTCACCTATCCTGAGAAGAGTAATGTTTTGCTTTCAAAGACTCTTATTCTGAAGTCTAATTAGCAAAATAAAAACTAAGTTTAAAGTCTACTAGCTGATACTTCTAATCTAAGAACTAATTCAACTACAAGAACTTTCATTAGTATATATAAATGAAAAGACACAGAAATCCATAAATTTTTAAACAATTTAGAGATTACGAATTTGAAAAACTCTTATAGAAGGGGGATGTCGACTTTATTACAGATAATATGAATAAAATTAGAATTTATTTTCTATGTTGGGTATTCCATCCAAACCATTCCAATTTTGTGCTGTTTGCCTTCCTTCCAGAATGCATTGAGGACTAAAAGCAAATGGAATAATTGTTTCAGAAAAAGCAGAAATGAAGAAACACCTCTGGATAATTATTTAACCTTGACATAAAAAGGAATTATTTCACAGAACCTCTTTCCATCATGAAATACCTGCTGCCTTAATATATGTCTTCCTAAAAGCACCCCCCCCCCAAATAAAAGGACATGGGAAAAAAAAAACTGGCAAAGGCCATAATAGACAATTTCTAAAATATAAAATAAACATCCAATAAATAAGATGTAGGAAAAAATGCTAACACCAATGGTGACTTAGCAAAATTGAAAAGAATCTAGTACTCATTAATAATGCAGATAGGATTAGATTCATAAACTTTCTGGCAACCAATTTGTCAAAATTTAACTAAAACCTTTTTAAAAAGACAAGTTCTTCCTTTGTCTTTTTAGCCCTCAGCAATAGATAAATGCAGAAAATGTATGTGTAGGTACTGTTACTGCAGCATTATTTAGAATGGCAAAAAAGGGGGCAACAGGGTGGCTCAGATGGTTAAGCGTCTGCCTTGGGGTTAGGTCACAATCCCAGGGTCCTGAAACAGAGTCTCACGTTGGGCTCCCTGCCCAGCAGGAAGCGTGCTTTTCCCTCTCCCACTCCCCCTGCTTGTGTTTCCTCTCTCTCTCTCTCTCTCTCTCTCATATAAAAAAAAAAAAAGAGAGAGAGAGAATGGCAAAAAAGTAGAAATGCCCAAGAACAAAAAAAGGCTAAACACAGGGGTGCCTGGGTGGCTCAGTGGGTTAAAGTCTGCCTTTGGCTCAGGTCATGATCCTGGGATCCAGCCCCGCATCTGGTTTTCTGCTCCGCCAGGAGCCTGTTTCCTCCTCTCTCTCTCTGCCTGCCTCTCTGCCTACTTGTGATCTCTGACTGTCAAATAAATAAATAAAATCTTTAAAAAAAAAAAATAATAATAATAATGAGCAAGCCACACTCCCGACGCCCCACGCTGTTCTGCTTGCTCGGCCTGCTTGCCCACTCACCTGTGCCCACCATGGCCACCATTCAGCAGCCAGTAGAAGATGGTGCTTAGTGGAGAGCAAAGGCTTTGGCGAATACATGAAGGAAGTAGGAGTGGGAAGTAGGAGTGGGAATGACTCTGTGAAAAGTGGGTGCGGTGGCCAAACCAGATTGTATCATCTCTTCTGAGGACAAAAACCTCACCATAAAAACTGAGAGCACTTTGGGAAAACCTCACAGTTTTCATGTAACCTGGGCGAGAAGTCTGAAGAAACTACAGCTGATGGCAGAAAAACTCAGATGGTCTACAACTTCACAGATAGTGCATTGATACAACATTAGGAGTGGGACAGGAAGGAAAGTACAATCACAAGAAAATTGGAAAATGGGAAATTAGTGGTGGAATGCATAATGAACAATGTCATCTGTACTCGGGTCTGTGAAAAGGTAGAGTAAAAATTCCATCACCACTTTGGACAGGAATTAGCTGTGACGATGAACAAGCTCAGTTCAATGAGCAAATCTCCATACTGCTTTTTTTTTTTCCATTACTGTGTTCAGTTATCTTTAGCACAAACATTTTACATGCAACTATTTCAAAGTGTTGATTTAATTAGGATAATCCCTTTAGTTAGTAAATAAATGTGTTTGTACTAAAAAAAAAATAATAATGAAAATATATTTATAGACAAGGAAAGATGTCAATTGGGTAGAAAAACAGACGGTTGTTTCTAATCTTTTGCTCTGACAAATGCTTTGACAAATCTCTGTAAGTCATAAGTAAATTAAAATAAATGAGTCTAACTGTCTATTAAGTTTATGATATTATGCTTAGAGAGAAACTATTGCAAGTGAGGAAAATTTTTCAAACTATTTTCAGTAGTTATATTATGGATGGTAGTACTGGCATCATTATTCTGGTTGTGCATACATGGATATAAATGAAAACAATTATATTAATGTTTGTTGAAAAGTGGATTCTCAAATTAGGTAAAAGAAAAAAAGGATGTAAAAAACAATAAAATTAAATTAAAAACCTATGTTCCTGAATGTAAGTGCAAAGTACTGGTATGAACACAAAATGTTTTTAACTTTAAATGAAAAAATACATTTTTTCCACTGAAAAGAACTAAATATTAAATTTAAAAAAATAGGTCTATAAAACAGCATGTACAGAATTATCCATTTTATGGGGGAAAAAGAGAAAACACTGTATAATATGCAAAGAAAAAAGTTGAAAGGAAGCCAAAACATAGGTTATGGAGTTTTTCTTTTTTTTTGTTTTCGTTAGCGTACTTGCATTTTCTCATTTTCTGCATTAAGCACTGACTTATGTAGTTTTACTTAAAAAATCTTATCTCCTATAAAAACATTTGGCTGTCTGTGTACATGTATATATGTGTGAAACAAAATAAGGTTGGGTGCCCCAAGCCAGCTCTGATAAATAAGGATGCAGCAAAGTATCAAAGGCAATAGAGAACATCGTTTTCTAGGTCCAGAGCAGGCTTTGGCTTGCTGAGACACACCTATCAGTAAAAGCACTGCCACACTACCAAAAAGATGTTCAACTTTTAATAACTAGCTAAACCCTATATTTGTTTTGTGTGGTTTTCTGTAGGTTTCATTTTATAATGAAAGTGTTAAAAAATTAATCTTACAGAAGGAAAATTAGTCTGTTCCAATGAATGTAAAAGTAACAGAAAAGTAACAGAATAATTATATCACTCTGAGAAGGTACTAAGAAAGCACAGTGGAAAAAGGAAGGAAAACCATTCATATTTATGCCTCAACTTAACACTCACCAATAAATCACTGCATATGATGTTTCATAAATTTATCTAGACACATGAGAAGATGATGTGTAGGGGGCAGGGAAAAGAATTGTATATGTACAATATGACTTTATCTTTAATGCTGAAAAATACATCAGGATGGTGATAAGCCAAAGGATTATTATAATTATTTTATAATTTTCCATTATGTGATATAATATGGATTTATGCTCTTTATATTCTTTATTTTTCTGTAGTAAGCTTTTATAATATCCAAAACTTCATGTTGGAAAAAGTCTACCTTTCTTGACATCAGCAGAGAAGTTCAAACCACATAAACCTAGCCTGAGTATGGGAACCCATCAACCTGGTACATCCCTTAACCGCAATAAAAACCAGAGCTACCTGCCTCTCTTAACTTCACTCAAACTATTCTTGTCCACTTTGGGTACCTGCTCTGCTCTCCCCAGAAAGCATCATTACTTGAGTAATAAATTGTTTCATACCCTCTTAGTATACAGTATTCACATCTGAACAAATTTGTGGGGAGGGAATTTGACGCTGTCCCTCCATGTGGCAACTGAAAGACATACCCTCAATAACTCAACACATATAGAAACCAGAATGTAGAAGGCACAAGATATACCCACGTCTTTGTCTTTGTCAAGAGTGTATCTAAACTATGATATTGCTGCCTTGGCATCCATTTTGTGTGGCCAAGGGACCTGTCCAGGCCTTGAACTGAAACTAGCCCCTCCCATGAGTTCATGCCCCTAGGTAATAATCCCGGCATCACAAGAAAATGTAAATTCCTGATAGGATTTCCCCAACAGCCCTTGTGAGCTGTAATTACCCTGCCTCCCAATGCCTGCCTCCCAATGCCTTCCTCTTGCGCACCCCTTAAATAAACTCACTTGGCGTTATCAAAACCCTATTCTTTTCGGTTTCTACTGACCAATCCAGAATTAGTTCAGGAATCCCAAAGCACTCTAGTCATCAATCCTAATAAAGTCACATACCGCAGGACTTGTGACTTTCCTTACCTGCACTTTTATGGCCCCTCCAGGCATGCCAAATACTTCCTTCAATACCTATTAGTAATAAACTTCTCTATTGCAATTTCCTTTGTTCTCTTTTACTGAAGTAGGGTTCACCATCCAACACTCCAGGGCTCTACTTTACAAATGGTAATTGAACAAGGTTGCAAGAGCCCTCCAAGGGTACTTGTCTTCCCAGAAACAGTTTCTTTACAGTATGGTAATGGCTCAACTACCATGAAAGCACGATGGATGGATATCTAAGTCTTGGCATGTCAGAGAAAATCTAAAACAAAATCAAGTCAGAGAAAATCTAAAGAATAAACAAATATGGTCTCTAGAACATGGAAGAGGAAAATACCTTCTACATAAACAGTATGCTAAGGGCAAGGAATCAAAAAGCATAATCTACTCTAAGTGCAAGTATAAAAAAATAAGTTTATTTTTAAAAGACAAAAAGTAAATACTTAGACTTTGCAGGCCCACAGACAAAATCAGTATACTACATAGGTACTTACAGAATCATTTAAAGTATAATCACCTAAAATGTAAAAAAAACCTTTTTCAGGCTGTGAAAAAACAAGGTGGTTCGCCAGATGTAGCTGGCTTATATGACAGAGTTTACTGACCTGCTCAATGCAGATAAATGCAAGTAGTTTGTTAATACTTGTTATGGACTATTTGTATTTTCCCAAAGTTCTTATACTGAAGCCCTAGCCCACAATATGAGTCTATGTGGAGGTAGGGTCTCCAGGGGTAATTTGTTCTAGTCAGTCAGAGTCAGGATAGTGGGAACCCTATGATGGGATTAATGTCCTTATAAAGAAGAGAAAGAAATCGGAGCACACACTCTTTCTCTCCCACCATGTGAGTATATAGTAAAAAGGTGGCTATCTGGAAGCAAGGAAAGGGGTCTGTCTTCATCAGGGAATGAATCTGCCAACACGTTGATCTTGGACTTCCAGCCTCCAAAACTGAAATAAATGTCTGCTGTTTAAGCCACTCAGTCTACAGTGTTTTGTTATAGTAGCCCTAGGTGACTAAGACAACACTCAGAGAAGTAGATCTATACCATGAACAACTATTTAGGTCATATTAAGGCGTCTAGACTTTATGTCAATGAAAGAGGTATGACTGATAAGTTTTCACAAGTGGTAAATTGAAATTTACATTAAAGAAATATTCTGGTTGCTGTGTTCAAAATGAATTTAAATAGGAAATAAAAAGCAGTTTGTGGCTATTGCAGAAGCCATGTGACATGATGGTGGCCTGGCATTAATCAGTGTCAGTGAGAATGAAGGATAAGCAGTTACAAAACATACTGAGGAGTCAGGATCTATAAAACAAAATCTCACTGAGCAGTAAGGAAGGAGCCACAAATAACTCCTTGGTTCCTGGCTTGAGAAACGCATGGATAATTCCTATTCACTGAAATAAAGTATAAAAAAAAAGAAAACCAAAACCGGTAAGAGCTAAAAGAATTAATACCTAATTTTAGAACCTGGTAATTTTGATATGTTTGCTGCATCTTTGGAAGACATGTTCAGCAGGGGACAATATATGTGAGATGGGCAAGAGATTTGAGGTGTGGGTCTCAGCACCTCAGAGATGACATACAAAGCCGAATAAGGAGTTGAAGACTGGATTCTAACATCTGTCTTAAACAATGTTCCCTTATTCATCTTTATAGGAGATCTATGCTTCTCAGAGTTATATCAGAGATATTACTGAGACCTTTCAGTAAGGAAGCAGGCAAAAGAGAGGAAGTAAAAAAAAAAAAAAAAAAAATTTGATCTATTGTAATTTTTCTCTACCAGCTTAGAAATCTGTCATCTACACAGGTAAGAATTATTATAGAAAGGAAAAAAAAAAAAACATGCAGCATGGAGACTGGTTAACGTGGGAAAGAGTTTCTGTTCCATATTTGTTATGCCAGGATCCCCTAACTGGCAAGCCAGGACTTCTTGACAGCCAACATCCACATGTACCTGTTTAAGTTGGGAGATCATCTAATAAGACCATTAGCTGGGAGTATGACAAAAAAAACCTTAAATCTGTATATTCTGGTTCCCAGAGGTTTCCCACAAGCCTCATTGGAATTAAAACTCTGAATACATATTAGCAGAATCATCATAGAATTTCCTTGACCTCTGAGAATACTTTTCCATCAAATACAGCAAGCTGGTAGGCCAGTTCTTTCTTCCATGCATCCCTCTTTCACTAATAAATTGAAGAAAGCCTTCACGTTTCTGACAAATGAACAGCACTATCTATTTTAATTATCATGCAGTAAAATTATCTTTTTCTTATTGTACAGTTTATGAATTTTAAAATACATATTATTTTGTGTAAGCACCAATACACTTAGGACAAAAATAGTCTCTTCACCTGAAAAAATCTTCCTTGTACTATCCAGCTACAGTTACACCCACCACCCACTCATATCCCCAACAATGATCCATTCTCCAACTCTACAGCTATGTCTTTTAAGAATGTCATATAAATGGAATCAGAGTTTGCAACCCTTTTAGACTGGCTTCCTACATTCACCTAAGTCGAGGCACCTGGGTTTCTCAGACAGTTAAGTGTCTATTATTTGGCTTAGGTCATAATCCCAGAGTCCTGGGATTGAGTCCCGCACTCAGTTCCTTGCTTGGCGGAGAACCTACTTTTCCCTTGCCTCCTGCTCCCCCTGGTTGTACTTCACCTCCCTCTCTCTCTCTCTATCTCTCTGTCTCTCTCTCTGACAAATAAATAAATAAAATCTTTAAAAAAAAAGAAAAAAGAATCACCTAAGTCACTGAATATATCAATAATTCATTACATTTTATTGTTGAGTGGTATTCCTTTGCATGGATGTACCAGTTTGTGTATCCATGTACTCACTGAAGGACATTTTTGGGGTTTTCCAGTTTCTAGCTGTTATAAATAAAACTATGACAAACATTCATGCACAGGTTTTTGTGTGAATATAAACTTCCATGCCCAGGAGTAGTGGGACTGCTGGGTGACACAGTAAATATGTTTAAATTCTTAAGAAACGTCTAAGCCATTTCTGAGTTGCTGTATGGTTCTGCACTCTAGTTGTCAGTGAGACTGGCCTTTTCCATATGGCCCTCTATAGCCTGACTGCAAATCTGAAGAGAGTAGATCTCGTTCCCAAATTAGAACCTCAGTACCTGTTTCCAAAAAGCTCAGCGAAGACCTTATTCCAAAAAATTGTTTCTCTGTTCTAACCTGTCTGGGGTTACCTGAGTGACTGACACAAAATGTATGTGTTTGTTTTGCCTAGTTTGGAATTCACACAGTGTAGAAAAGTAATGGGCATTGCTCAAAACCACTGGGAGACAGACAATCCACAATCATCCTGGAACAAAATATTACAGTTGATAAACATAAATGAATAGTGAAGCCACAAAAAAAAAAAAGTCCACAGTAGGATGCATTCTCAGTAAAGGCATAAGAGCACCCAAAGCTTTCAACTCTACATGATCTCTAGGCTCAGAAAAAGTAGTAAGTGAAGGTTAAGGCAGAGTTGTAAATCATCAAGCTATGCACTGAAGGAGTACCCAAAAAAGGAGCCAAAATGCAAAGATGAAAAGATAACAAGTTTTTTTTAAATTTTGACTTTGAGAATTTTTTACTCTCCTGCTTTGAATTCTTCCTTCTTTCTCTGTCACCCTCCCTTCCTCTTTCCCTCCTTCCTTTCTCTCTTACTCTCACTCTCCTTCTCTCCTCCTTTTGTCTCTTTTGTTTATTTTTGGCATTTAAGGAAATCCCTGCCTAAAACACAGCTAAAGTAATACAAATTTCTCAGACTAAACATGATGAGCAAAAAGACTTTACAAAAATAGTTTTAAAAAATTACTTAAAAAGCAAACACCTAGAGCCTACAAGCAAGTAACAAAACAAACCCTAAGGAGAGTGCAGAATATGATTTCCAGTATTGCCACATTAAAATATTCAAAATGTCTATTTTTCAATAAAAACTTAGGGTCATGCAAAGAAAGTATCATCCAGTTACAGAAAAAGAAAAAGTAATAACAGAAATGATCCCTGATGAAGCTCAAACAATTGAACTTTGTCTATTGACAGCCTTTAAAACAACTGTCTTTGATATATTCAAAGAACTCAAGAAAACCATAAGCAAAGAATATTTAAACAAGTACAGAACATGGGTAAAGAAGCAATATAAAAAACAAACAAATTCTGCAGTTAAAGTATGACAAATGAAAAATTCACTAAAACTCCTGAGTATACATCCACAATAACTGAAAGCAGGATCTCAAAGAGATATATATACACCCACATTCACTGCAGTATTAGTTATAAGTCAAGAGGTGGAAACAATCCAAATGTCCATCAAAAGATGAATGGGTAAATGTGGTATATACATATAATGCATTATTATTCTCCTTTAAAAAGAAGAAAAGCTTATGACATGCAACAACACAGATGAACCTTGAGGACACTTTGCTAAGTGACATAGGCCAGTCACAAAATGACAATACTGCATGATTCCACATATATGAAGTATCTAGAATAGTCAAACTCATAGACACAGAAAGTAAAATAGTGGTTATTAGGGACTGGGAGGAGAGGGAAAAGGAGAAAAGGAACCTCACTGAATACAGAGGTTCAATTATGCAAGATAAAAAAGTTCTAAATATCTGTTCTACAACAATAGTTAATGCTACTGAACTATACTTTAAAATAGCTGAAATGGTAAATTTTATGTAATTTTTTACAATTAAAAATTAAGAAAGAAAAAACAATTAAGAATTAACACTTAAGAATTAAGAAATGATATAGTTGTGAACCCACATTTTCACCTACCTACTTGATGCCAGTATTGTGATAAGCGTTTCAAATACATATACATTATCTTGATTTGGTCCTCATGAAAAAAAAAAAAAATCACAAGACTTTCAATAACAGATTTGAACAAAGAGAAGAAAGAATCAACAAATCTGAAGATTTGTCCATTGCAATTATTCAGGCTACATAGAAGAAAGAAAAACAATAAAATAAATAAAATTTATTTTATAAACAAAAGGCCTGACCAGAACCACGATTAGATACCACTTCATACCAGTCAGAATGGCTAAAATTAACAAGTCAGAAAACAACAGATGTTGGCCAGGATGCAGAGAAATGGGAACCTTCTTACACTCAGGTGGGAATGCAAACTGGTGTAGCTACTCTAGAAAATAGTATGGAGGTTCCTCAAAAACTTAAAAACAGAACTACCCTACAACCCAGCAATTGCACTAACAGGTATTTATCCAAAGGATACAAACACAGTGACTTGAAGGAGCACATATACCCCAATGTTTATAGCAACAATGTCCACAACAGTCAAAATATATAAAGAGCCCAGATTGACAGATGAATGGATAAAGATGATGTGGTAAATATGTATAATAATACACACACACACACACACACACACACACACATATATATATATATATATATATATTACTCAGCCATCAAAAAGAATGAAGTCTTGCCATTTGCAATGATGGAGATGGAACTAGAGGTTATTATGCTAAGCAAAATTAAGTCAGAGAAAGAAAAATACTGTATGATTTAACTTATATGTGGAACTTAAGAAACAAAACAGATAAAGGGGAAGGGAAGGAAAAATAAAATAAGATTAAAACAGACAGGGAGGCAAACCATAAGAGACTCTTAACATAGGAAACCGAGGCTTGCTGGAGGAGAGGTAGGTAGAAGGATGCAATAACTGGCTGATGGGCATCAAGGAAGGCACTTGATAGAATAAGCACTGGGTGTTATATGCAACTGATAATGAATCACTAAATTCCACCCCTGAAATAATACCCTATATGTTAACTTAACTGAATTGAAATAAAAAAATTTGTTAAAAGCCTGTCAAGGTATTCCAACATATGCATGATTAAAAACTTCAGAAAAAGAATGAAAAACAGGGACGCCTGGGTGGCTCAGTTGGTTAAGCGGATGCCTTCGGCTCAGGTCATGATCCCAGCGTCCTGGGATCGAGTCCTACATTGGGCTCCTTGCTCAGCAGGAGCCTGCTCCTCCCTCTGCCTCTGCCTGCCTCTCTGTCTGCATGTGCTCGCTAGCTCTCTCTCCCTTTATCCCTGACAAATAAATAAATAAAATCTTAAAAAAAAAAAAAAAAAAAGAATGAAAAACAGGCAGAAAGAATATCTGAAAAAATAATAGACAAAAATTTCTCAAATTTGAAAAAAGATAAGGATTTACACATTGAAGAAACAAACTGAATTACAAGAAGAATAAATGCAGACAGCATACCAATTTGAATTATATTCAAATTGTCAAAAGCCAAAGAAAAGATGTAAAGCACCAAGAGAAAAGCAAGGCACTGTATGCTAGGGATCCACAGTAAGATGAAAAGCCAAGTTCTCATCACAAAGCATGGAGGCCAGAAGCCTATGGGATTACCTGTTTAAATTAAAGCACTAAAAGAACACTCAACCAAGAATTCTCTATCCAGGAAAACTACCCTTCAAAAATAAAGGAGAAATTAAGAGATTACCAAATAAAAACAAAACCAAAAAACTGAGATTATAACTAGTGAACTTGCCTTATAAAAAATTCTAAGGGGATTCATTCAAACACAAATACATTAAAAAAAAGAATTATATGTTAATGTGTACACAATGTATTAAGATGTAATTCATGACAATAACATGAAAAAAAGGAAAAAATTGTATAGAAACAGAGTTTTTGTATACAACTGAAGCTAAGTTTGTATCAATCCAAACTATGTTGTAAATTCAGGATTTTCATTGTAATTCCTAGGTAACCAAAAAAATATTTTAGATATAAACATTTGAAAAATTAGACAAGAATCAGAATGGTATATTGCAAAAAATCAATTAAATTCAAAAAAGCAGCAAGTGAAGAAATAAGAAAAAGTATAAGACATGCACAAAAAATAGCAAAATGAGATAATGAAATCATTCCTTATCAAATCATATCCTTATCTGTGACTACTATAAATGGAAATAGGTTAAATATCACAAATGGCAGAGTGGTTTAAAAAAAAAATCAAACTATATAGTAACCTTAGACTCACACTGCATCCAAAGACACATATATGTTAAAAGTAAATGTGCAAACAGGAACCAGAAGATAGCTGGGTGGCCATACTAGTAGCAGACAAAATACTTTAAGTCAAAAATTATTATAAGAAACAACAAAGGATATTATATATTGATAACAGGTGAATTAACCAGAAGATATAACAATTATAGACATGTGCATACCAATCAACAGAGCAAAATATATGCAGCAAAGACTGACAAATTTGAAGGAAGAAATAAAGAGAGGTCTACAGTAATACCTGGAAATGTCAATATTATGCTTTCAATAATGAACAGATTATCTGGATAAAACCAATTGGACCTGTAAGATAAGTATACATATAGGTACAAACACAGATACATGATATTTAAGTATATACAACACATAATATAGATTTATATTTATAAATATTATATTACATAAATATATAATTGCATAGTATATAAACATAAATATATGATCACATTTATATTACACATTACATGTTATATATAAAAATACAAACATATATGTACACATATACACACAAAATAAAAAAATTTACCCCACAAAAGCAGCACGTACATTTCTCTTATGTGCCTGGGGCATATTCTCCAAGATATAACATGTTATTCACAAAATAATTCTCAACAATAAACTGAAATCACAAGAAAATCTTCTTGGTCCAAATGTAATGAAATTACAAATCATAACAGAAAAGACCTGGAAAATTCACATATATGGAAACTGAACAATGCATTTTTAAAGAACTTTGCAATAGTTTTATATTTTTAATAAAAATATGGAATGCTTCACAAATTTGCATGTCATCCTTGCCTGCGAGCTATGTTGATCTTGCCCAAATTGTTTCAATTTTAGTATATGTGCTGCTGAAGTTAGAACTGAACAACACATTCTTAATCAACTGATCAAAGAAAAACCACAGGAAAAATCAGAAAACAGAGAAAAATCAGAGCAAAAATACAACATACCAGAGAACTTATAAAATGGAGCAAAAACCGTATTCAGAGTGAAATTTTTTGCAGCAAATGCCTATCTTAAAAAGAGAAGAAAAATCTAAAACCCAATAATCTAACTACAGCTTATGGAACCAGAAAAATAACAGAAAACTAAACCTCAAAGTTAACAGAGGAAAATAAAATAAAGATCATGCAGAAAAAAAAATACAATAGAAAACAGAAAAACTAATGAAACCAAAAGCTGGTGATATATTTATCACAAATATGACAAACCATTAACTATACTGACAAAGAAAAAAAGAAAGACAAAACTATAAAATAACTAAAATCAGAAGCAAAAATGGGGACATTACTACCAATGTTACTAAAACAAAAAGGATTTTAAGAGAGTATTATGAAAAATCTGAACAACAGTACACAAATTAGACAATTAAGATAGATGGACAAATTTGTAGATGCATAGAAATTACCAAAATGACTCAAGGAAAAAAATAGAAAATCTGGACAAACTTAAAACAAGAGACATGATCAGTAATCCACAAACTTCCCCCCACAACAACAACAACAACAACAAACTCTACCATATCAGATGGCTTAACTGGTGAACTCTGCCAAAAATTTAAAGAATTAGCATCATTCCTTTCCAAACTCTTCAAAAAAATACAACACTTCCTAACTCATTCTATGAACCCAAAATTACCCTGATACAAATGCCAAACACTACAAGAAAAGAAAACTACAAACCAATATCCTTTTGATATGGATATAAAGATATAATATACTAATAAATTCAACCAATCAGCATAATAAAAAGATTATACAACTGGGAGTTATCCCAGGAATACAAAGATAATTCCACATGTAAAAATCAATGTAATATACTGCATTTATAGAAGGAAAGAAAATAACCACATCACCTCAATTAATACAGAAATAGCATTCAACAGAATTCATCATCTTTTCATAACAAAAATATTCAGAAAAGTAGAAATATAGAGGAACTTTCTCAACATGATAAAGGACCTTTATAAAAAACCGACACCTAATACTCGCTAGAAAAAGACTGAAAGTTTATTTCCCTAAAATCAGAAGCAAAACAAGGATGTACACTTTCACCATTGCTATTCAACAATGTACTGGAGGTTCTAGCCAGACAATTAAACAAGAAAATTAAATAAAGAAGCATTTGAATTGGTAAAGAAGTAAACTATTTTTTTTCACAGATAACATGATTTTACTTTTTCAATACTGTTTTGACATTTGGGGCACCATAGGATGATACATATATATATGTATCATCCCAAAGAATCCACAAAAGAACTATGGAGCTAATAATAAACTCAGGAAAGTAGCGAGGTTAAAATATAAACACTGAAAATTCAGTTACTTTTTTTCTATACACCAAAAGGAACAATAAAAATTTTTAAGAAAAACAATTCCATTAACAATGGCATCCAAAAAAAAAGTCTAGAATAAATTTAACCAAGGAGATAAAAGACTTATATGCTGAAAAGTACAAAATATTGCTGAAAGAAACTAAAAAAGACCTAGATAAATGAAAAGACACTTTGTGTTCATAAACTATAAGAATTAATGTTGTTAAAATGTCTACTAATCAAAGTAATCTATATTTTCAATGAAACCTTTCAAAATTTGAATGGCCTTTGTTGTAGAAATGAAAAAAATGATTCTAAAATTCAAATGAAAGTGTGAGGCACCTCAAATACCAAGAGCACTGAAAAAGTACAACATACTTGGAAGACTCATACTTCTTGGTTTCAAAACTTATCTTTGTGATGAAATGATCAATTAGCAATAATCACGCCTCGGATAAACCTAATTGGTTACGATACTGCCACTGCGCAAAGCTTGTGATGAAATAATCAAAAACATGTGATTACATATTACTACAGTATTCAAAACAGTACACTACTGACAAACTGACAGACATACAGATCCACAGAACAGGACTGAAAGAACCGAAATAAATGTATACATCTCTGGCCAACTGATTTTTGACAAGAGTGCCGCTATCACTTTCAACTTAAAGGATGATCAGAATCATGGCCTTTTTTCATTTATATCCCTATTCACCTACTCCTCTTCCCAAATAGGATTAATCTGAGTGAGTCTTACATATCATCATTATTTATGTGATATAATAATGCAATATAAAATATTCCTGCTCAGTGGAGAGCCTGCTTCTCCCTCTCACTCTGCTGCTCCCCTTGCTTGTGCTATCTCTGTCAAATAAATAAATAAAAACTTAAAAAAAAAGAATAAACAGATCAATGGAACAAAACAAGGCTCAGAAGTAGACCCACACAAGTATACTCAACTAACTCGGACAAAGGGGAAGGAGAGAGAGTTCAACGTAGTAGAAAAGACAATCTTTTCATAGTGCTGCAACTCTTAGACAAAATTATATGCAAAAAAAAAAAAAAATTAACACAAATGCAAGTATTAAACAGAAATTAACTCAAAATGGATCATAGACCAAAATGTGAAGTATAAGATTATAAAACTTTATTTTAAATATTTTATTTATTTATTTATTTGACACAGAGAGAGAGAAGGAGAGAGCATGGCGGGGGGGAGGGAGGTGCAGCAGGCAGAGGGAGAGGGAGAAGCAAGCTTCCTGGCTGAACAGGGAGCCTGATGCAGGGCTTGATCCCAGGACCCTGGGATAATGACCTGAGCCAAAGGCAGATGCTTAACCAACTAAGCCATCCAGGTTAGCCAAGATTATAAAACTTCTTAAAGTAGAAAACCTACATGACCTTGGGTTTAATAATGATTTGTTAATTATAATACCAATAGCATTATCTTTGAAAGAAAACACTGATAATTTGGAATTTATTTAAAACTTCTGCTCTGTGCACTGGGTATTATATGCAAATAATGAATCATGGAACATTACATCAAAAACTAATGATGTACTTGTATGATGACTAACATAACATAATTTTTAAAAAAGCTTCTGGGAGCACCTGGGTGGCTCAGTGGGTTAAAGCCTCTGCCTTCGGCTCGTGTCATGATCCCAGGGTCCTGGGATCAAGCCCTCATCGGGCTCTCTGCTTAGCAGGGAGCCTGCTTCCTCCTCTCTCTCTTTCTGCCTGTCTCTCTGCCTACTTGTGATCTCTGCCTGTCAAATAAATAAATAAAATCTTAAAAAAAAAAAAAAGAGTTACAGATTAGTACTTTAAAAAAAAAAAGCTTCTACTCTGTGAAATACTGTAGAACACTATATCTGATTAAAAAATTTATATGCAAAATATACAATAAGAAAACAAATCAATTAAAAAATGGGCAATAGATCTAAAGTGACGCTTCACCAAAGACATACAGATGACAAGCATATGAAAAGATGCTCAACATTATTAGGGAATTGCAAATTTAAAAACAATGAGATACCACTGTACACCTAATAAAATCTCTAAAATCCAAAACAATGACAATACCATCTGCTGGTAAGAATGCAGAGCAACTGGAACTCTCACTCACTGTTAGTGGGAATGCAAAATGGTACAAGGACTTTGCAGAATAATTTGGCAGTTTTTTTTGAACAAGGCTTTTAACATAGCCTTACACATGGGTGAACAACTGCACTCTTTGATATTTTCCCATATGATTTAAAGAAACATCTATTCACAGAAATACCTGTATATGGATATTTATGGCAGCTTTACTGATAATAGCCAAAAACGGGAAGCAACCAAAATTTCCTTTGATAGATGAATGGGTAAACGAACCATGGTACATCCAAAGTAATATTATTTCCCAATTTAAAAAATGAGGTATCAAGTCACAAAAAGACATGGATGAATCTCAAATGCATATTGCTAAATGAAAGAAGCCAGTATGAAAAAGCTATATACTGTATGATTTTAATTATATAGCATTCTTTAGAAGGCAAAACTATAGAGATATATCGGTGTTTGCTGGGGGCTCACTGGGGAAACCAATAAATAGATGAAGTATAGGGAACATTTCAAGATGGTGAAACTACTCTTTATGACACTGTAACGGTGAATACAAAACATTAAGCATTTATTGAAATCCACTAAACTTCGCAGCACAAAGAGTAAATTTAATGAATGCAAATTTGTTTAAAAAGCTTTTAGGAAATCAGGGTCCTTGGAGGGAGTGCAGAATGTGTCAAAAGTCTAAATGTATTTATTATACATGTATGAAACAAACTCACTGAAGAGGATGAGTGGTACAAGGTGATGACCCAAGTAACTTCAGAAATGAAAGGAGTCTAAGACTAAAGGCTAAGAAATTCTATAAGCAATGTATTCTAGTTGATAAAGGTGCTTCCTATTGAGGTACAATTAATAATGCTGAAATGACTATAAATATATACTGGAATTGAACAATTACATAAATAAATGTCTGATAAAAAGCAGTTTTCTTCCTCTTAGAGTGGGAGACTACAAACAAACAAGGGGAAAAAGCAAAAATGATGCATTTGGTAATGGGTTAGAATTGGACACATCAATATGTGAACTCATGTTTAGCTCAAAATATAAATGGTTACATATAGAAATATTTACAGATACGTGTATATACACAGGTTATATACACACATATATGTGTATATACACACAAATATCTCCTCTTTCAGCTGACAAAATCTAGAACCAAAACCCTGGCTGCCACACACCACTAACACACTTTTCCAATTAGAAAGTAAGGCTTTTCGGGGTACCTGGGTGGTTTAGTTGGTTGAGTGTCCCGACTCTTGATTTCAGCTCAGGTCATGATCGCAGGGTCATGAGATCAAGCCCCACATTGGGCTCCACACTCAGCAGAGTCTACTTGAGATTCTCTGCCTCTCTCTCTGCCCCTCCCCCTACTCATGCACACATTGTCTCTCTAAAATAAATAAATCTTAAAAAAAAAAAAAACAAAAGTAAGACTCTTTGGAGAAGGGGGCTGATTCTAAGACTGAGGCAGAAAATACACAAAATGAGTCTAGAGCATCGTACAATGCCAGAAAAATTTTTAAAAAAAAAAGGTACCCAAAACCAAAATAACAACAACAAAATACAATGATAGGGTTATGGATTAGAACCAAAAATATAAAATATGTTAGGTCCATACTGATATAAAGAAATGATGGAATAAATAAATGAGGAATAAGACAAACCCCTTTCCATCTTGCATGAGAAATCCAAATAATTTATACAGAGATACCCTACACTTAATGAGGTGGGTTATAACTAGCTATTCCTTAAGTGTGGGATGCCCAAAGTGGTATTTCCCAAGAGTACAGTACAGAAAGAGAGAAGAAAAGGAAAACTTTGCTGTGGAGAAACCTGAGAAACACTATCTCAAGCCAGGGTCAACAGCAACAATGATAAGTCATACTGACAGTATGTATCCTTGCTATGATGTGATGAGAATGCACTTGAACTCTGTGGTCTTCTGCTCAGTCCAATCATAAGGAAAGCATGAAACAAATCCCAGTTGGGAAACATTCTAGAAAATATGACTAGGAGTACTCTTCAAAACTGCCAAGGCCATCGAAATCAAGGAAAGTCCAAGACACCATCACGGCCAAGAAAAGTCTAAGACATGACGACTACTTATAATACAGTATGCTGTATGGAATCCTAGAACAGAAGAAGGGGAAAACTGAGAATATCTAAATAATATGGACTCTAAGTAATAAGATACCAATATTGGTTCATTATTGTGGCAAATATGCTATATTAATGTAATATACTAATAATAGGGGAAACTGGATGTGGGGATAGATAGGTACACTTTATACTACCTTTGCAATAATTCTGTGATTCTAAAACTCAAAACTGATGAATTACTGAACTCTACATGTGAAACTAATCCTGTACTATATGTTGGCTAATTGAATTTAAATAAAAAAAATCTAAAACTCAAAAGTTTACTAAAAATTGAACACTTACTAGGATCTTAATAATATTAAGAAATGACTTAATTTTTTAGAGGTACAGAAATGAAATTTAGTTATGTCTGAACAAGAGTCCTTACCTATAAGCAAAACATTGAGAAATAAATAATTTTTAAGGCATAGTGAAATAGCTACATATAAATGTACAACTGTACATTTACATATAAAAACTTTATGGGTGTGTGGGTGGCTCAGTCAGTTAAGCATCTGCCTTTGGCTCAGGTCATAATCTCAGGGTTCTGGGATCCAGGCCTGTGTCAGGCTCCCTGTCCAGCAGGAAGTCAGCTTCTCCCTCTCCCTCTGCCTCTTCCCCCTTGCTCATGCTCTTTTTCTCTGTATCTCTCTCTCTCTAATAAATAAATAAATATTTTATATTACATTATTATATCACATAAATCATGATGGTATGTAAGACTCACTCAAATTAATCCTATTTGGGAAAAGGAGTGTGTGAATAGGGATATAAATGAAAAAAGGCAATGATTCTGATCATCCTTTAATAACTGGTATAGTGAACCACCTTGATTCTTCTCTCTAGGTTTGAATAGGTATGAAATTTTCTATAAAAAATTAAGTAACTGCCTGATTTAAAAACTTAACAGAAAGGGCCAGATGATAGACTCTAAGAAATCTCTCAGAAAGACAAAGGACATAATAATATTAATAATAATAGTAAAAGAAGAATGAACAGAAATAGAAAAATAGGAGAGAATAGAAGCTGATAAGCTCATGTGAGACATAACAACTATTAGAAATTCTAGGAATAGGGCACAGAAACGATGGAAGGGATAAAATAATTTAAAAAAAGAAAAGAAAAATTTCCAGATTTGAAAAGGATAATGGATCAAACTCCTCATTTTAGAAGGCTTCAAAAATTTTTGTTTGATTATCTCATAGATACCTAAAACATAGTGAGTAAAAATAAATACAGACTAACACTCAGCCCCAGTAACTTCCAATCCAGAATTCTTCCTTATCTCTCACTCCCATTGAGTGAGATTGAAAAATCCCTGCTCACAGAAATTTCAGAAATTTCAGCATTGCTATAAGACTCTACCTGAGTCTTAAAGGCTGAGGCAGTTAGTCTAACCACAAAGAAAACTCAAATAGCCAGATGCGATGACAGTGACCAAGTTTAAATAAGCTTATAAAATATCACTACAATACAAACATTTTACAGAAGAAATTTCCTTAAAATAGAGCTTGTTCCCAGACCAAGAGAACAGAACAAGGCTCTTCCGACACGTCTACACAAATCCTTTACAAAGAATACCCTATGACACAAAAATCTTAAAAAAAAAAAAAAAAAAAAAAAAAAATTGGGGCACCTGGGTGGCTCAGTGTTTGGTTAAAGCCTTTGCCTTCAGCTCAGGTCATGATCCCAGGGGCCCGGGATCAAGCCCCATGTCAGGCTCTCTGCTCTGCGGGGTGTCTGCTTCCTCCTCTCTCTCTCTCTGCCTGCCTCTTTGCCTACTTGTAATTTCTCTCTCTCTCTGTCAAATAAATTTTTTTAAAAATCTTAAAAAAAAAAATTAAATGACCATTCATCACTGCATTCCCTGTGAATTATGTAACTAGAAAAAGAAGACTTTGTCTATATCTCAATGCTTTATAAATTTCTCTTTTGCTCTCAAGAAACACTCATCTTAGATTTTCCTGCATTCTTCCCAGGAACAAACCTACTTTAATACCCAGAACACCTTATAAAAATAAACACAGTATATAAGGTCACAAATCTAAGAGCTCCAGAAGAAGAAATGACTACTCACTGTTTCATTTAGGGATCTCCATGCTGAAATTATTATTTCTCACAAAATATTTTAAGAATTCTACTGCAGTAAAAAATAGGAATTTCAGAGAAAAGAAATAATTTTCCTGATAAAGAGAAAATGCCTGGTATAATCCCTGTGAATATGTTAGGTTACACAGCAAAAGAGGAATTAAGGTTGCAGGTGGAATGACGGCTGCTACTCAGCTGACCTTAAAATAGGGATTTTATCCTGGATTATCCAGGTGGGCCCACTGTAATTACTCTTTAGAGTACAAGAGGGAGGCAGCAGAGAGGCAGAGAAGGATGGTCAAAGAGATGTAGTGTTGCTGGGTTTAACGACAGAGGAAGTGGAGAGGTGGTCATAATTCAAGGGCAGCTGCTTGAAACTGGAAAAAGGGGGTGGGGAGGATTCTCCCCTAGAGCGTCCAAAAAGAATACAGCCCTGCTGACACCTTGATTTTTAGACCACTGAGACCTGTATCTGACTTCTCACCTTTAGAACTATAAGGTAATAAACATGGGATGTTTTAAGGTACTAGGTTTGTGGTAATTTGTTAAAACAGCAAAAGAAATCAAATATATTGTTTTTTAAAATTCTATAATAAGACTTATTTCTGTTTCTTCTGTTTTAATTCCAATTCTACCCCTATTGCCTGAAAACTTTACAGTTTAAGTATCTATTCCCTTATTTCTAGGATATTTCTCAGTGGGACTGAGAGAAAGGCCAACACATAAGCAAGAGAGAAAGGCCAGCACATAAGCTGAAAAGGAAGCAGAGAAGAGTCAGTGTGTGACCATGTGTGGAACTTCTACTGGCAGTAGGTTTAACTGTCTCTGCCCTGCCGGTCCTGTAATACGTTGTAGCTTCAGCAAAAAACCCAAGTCAAGTTCTGCTTGACTTGACTTAGACCTTTTTTTCTTTTTTTCAGGTTTAAAAATAAAGATATTTAGGGCTGCCTAAGTGGCTCAGTTGGTTAAGCAACTGCCTTCGGCTCAGGTCATGATCCCGGAGTCCCAGGATCGAGCCCCACATTGGGCCCCCCGCTCACGGGGAGTCTACTTCTCCCTCTGATCTTCTCTCATTCTCTCTCACTCTCTTTTTCTACAAAAAAAATTCTTTAAAAAATAAAATAAAATAAAGGTATTTTTTTTAAATTAGAAACATCTGCAGTACCCCCACTGCAAGTGAGACTGGTTTCACAAATTTAGTTTGACAAGTTATTAAAGAAAGAAACAAATAGAAAAAGAAACACAAAACAACAAAAACAAATTTCAGAGGGAAAATCAAATCTATAATTGGTACAACATGCTATCTAAAATACCCAATTTTGAAAGAAATAAAGACTGGTCCATATTTTAGGAGAATAATTGTCCATAGAATTGTCCATAGAATTTGGAAGTTTCTAAATGTTCTCATATGTTGCTTAATAAACAATAGACAAATACTTCAAAACAGCTACTATATTAAAAAAAGTAAAGGAAAGCACACTTTTAAAAAAATTAAGGGAAGTATGTAAACAATAGAGATAAATTCCATGCAAATTTTAGGATTATTTGCTCCAGCTCTTTGAAAAATACCAGTGGAATTTTGATCAGAATGGCATTAAAGGTATAGATTGCTCTAGGCAGTATAGACATTCTAACAATGTTTATTCTTCCGATCCAAGAGCATGAAATGATCTTCCATCTTTTTGTGTCTTCTTCGATTTCTTTCATGAGTATTCTGTAGTTCCTAGAGTACAGATCCTTTACCTCTTTGGTTAAGTTTATTCCCAGGTATTTTATGGTTCTTGGTGCTATAGTAAGTGGAATCAATTCTCTAATTTCCCTTTCTGTATTTTTATTGTTAGTGTATAAGAAAGCCACTGATTTCTGTACATTGACTGTATCCTGCCACGTACTGAATTGCTGTATGAGTTCTAGTAGTTTGGGGTGGAGTCTTTTGGGTTTTACATATAAAGTATCATGTCATCTGCGAAGAGAGAGAGTTTGACTTCTTCACTGCTAATTTGGATACCTTTTATTTCTCTTTGTTGTCTGATTGCTGTTGCTAGGACTTCTAATACTATGTTGAACAAGAGTGGTGAGAGTGGCATCCTTGTCATGTTCCTGATCTCAACGGGAAGGCTGTGAGCTTTTTCCCATTGAGGATGATATTTGTTGTGGGTCTTTCATAGATAAATTTTATGAAGCTCAGGAATGTTCCCTCTATCCCTATACTTGAAGCGTTTTAATCAGGAATGGACGCTGGATTTTGTCAAATGTTTTTTCTGCATCAATTGAGAAGACCATGGATATTTGCAAATGACAGTACAGACAAAAGGTTGATATCCATGATCTATAAAGAACTTCTCAAACTCAACACACACAAAACAGATAATCATATCAAAAAATGGGCAGAAGATATGAACAGACACTTCTCCAAAGACATACAAATGGCTATCAGACACATGAAAAAATGTTCCTCATCACTAACCATCAGGGAGATTAAAATTAAAACCACACTGAGATAACCACCTTATACCAGTTATAATGGCCAAAATTAGCAAGACAGGAAACAAAGTGTGCTAGAGAGGATGTGGAGTAAGGGGAACCCTCTTACACTGTTGGTGGGAATGCAAGTTGGTGCAGCCTCTTTGGAGAAGAGTGTGGAGATTCCTCAAGAAATTAAAAATAGAACTTCCCTATGACCCTGCAATTGCACTCCTGGGTATTTACCCCAAAGATACAGATGTCGTGAAAAGAAGGACCATCTGTACCCCAATGTTTATAGCAGCAATGGCCACCGTCGCCAAACTATGAGCACAAAGAGAAGAGTTCCCCAAAGCCATTGGCTCAGAGAAGGAGAGGGGGTGAATCTCCTGTATTTGCAACCAGTGGGTCTCAGAAACTGGAGTTTCAAAGATCCCCAGACTTGGCTGTGATAGAGACCTGGGGACACTGCCCTACTCCTGAGCAGAAGCAAGCAAATGATCCCAGGCAGGCTGCATAAACTGAGGACTACCTAAGGGGCACAGGGAAAGACAGTTCGTACTTTTTGGAGCACATCTGTGAGAGATGGCATTGTCTCTCCACAGACAAAAGAACCAGCGGGTACCATTTCCCTCTCCTGCCCCTCGGCATAAACCAAATTCAGTAAACAACACAGAACCGATACTGGCTATGTAACCTGCTTACACCAAGTCTGCCCCACTTTGTTCCACTGGTATGGCTTTTCTCAGGCAAGCTGGCTACAACTATAATGGACCCCTCCCCCAGAAGACCAGCACAAACCCTGCATGCGCCACACCTACAGACCATAAAGCTTGCAAAGCTTCAATTCTAGTGGAAAGAGAATAGGGTCTCTTTTAGTAAGCAGACAAAAACACACCTAATTAACACTCACTACTCTGTGGTCAAGTTCCAAACACCCCACAGAGGCAAGGAAAAATTCTGCAGAATTTCTCCTTGACTTAGACCTTTTAAAAATTTCCTTTAGCCTATACAGGTTTCAGATGAGTATTTTAGCCACATTGATTATAATGGCAGGTAGCAGATTTCAGTTAACATGTATGCTTGTTGAGAATTTAGCTGAACTATTCCATCATATTGCTGCCTCAGCATACATTTTTGGCCAAGCTGCCTGCAAAAGCCTTAAACTGACACTAATCCCTTGTACAAGCACAAGCCCTAGATAAAGAGTCCATGGTCACAAGCAAATGTAAGTTCCTTGCTTCCCAACACCTGCCCCTTATGTAGCCCTTAGGAAAAACCCCTGTGAAGCTTCCCAAAACCCTTGCTCTTTATGGTCTGACCGGACAATCCACCTTAGCCCAGGAACCCCAAAGCACTCCACCCACAGACCTTAATAAATGCATGTGCCCCAGTTCCTCTCTCTTTCTGCATGTACCCTGCCTTGACCTTCTGTGTGGTACCTCAAGACAAGGGGTATACTTCCTCCAGGGCCGGTGAGTAGTAAATTTCTTTTATCTTTGTTTCTCTTATGGTCTTTTGGCTCACCATCCAGTACCCTGGGGGCTCTACTTAAAAATGTTGATTTAACCAAATCATAACAATGTTTAGTAAATTGAAATGCCAAATGCATTGGTGATTTAGTGTAGTACCCTTGTAGGATGATGGGAAAATGACTGTATTTAATGCCTCCAACTCCTTCAGTAGTCTGAATTTCCTTCTTTGAGATTCAATTTTCTGTCCTTAAAACCAGTCAAGTTACAGTTCATCAGCGACTGCCCATTTTAGCTGAGCATCAGACTTATTGCACATTACGTCAAATGGAGCTTAATATGCTCTTTTCTAGGCCTAAAGTCAATGTCCGCCCTCTTTCTTGGCCAATTGGTTAACTTTGTATTCATTCTTTGAAACTCAACTCAGACATCACTTCCTCTTCAAAACCTTACACACACACACACACACACACACACACACATACAGTTAACCTTTCCTTCTGCATTATTGAGACCACATGCATACTAATCATAGCATGCATATCACTTATAAAATTAAAGTATGATCATTTATAATCTATCTGCCAATCATACTAGACTTTGTATTCATTAAGGATAAAGACAGCCTTATCCATATCAGTATCTTTAGCACTCAACAGTATGTCTGCAACATAGTAGAAGCTCCATACATAATTACTAAATTAAACTTCAGATTGTAATAAGCAACCTATAAGACATACAGTGAAGAAAATATTGAATTTAAAGGGTCACCACAACTATATTTTATAAATTTAAACTTGTTTTCAAATATAAAATTTACATTAATAGTCAAAAAAGAACCTACTATAATAATTGTATGCAAATGGAAGATTTACTAGTTAGGCAAAAAAATATATAAATTAAAAAAAAAATTAGTTTTCTCATCTCATTTTGTCCCCTTATCTTAAAAACAAGAACAAAAACAAAAACCGAGTTGGATTAAAACCTTCTATGTGTTCAAGTTCTGTATTCTATATCACAGCATAGCTGAAAGTATCAGTATCAGTGTGAAATTTTCATTTACCTATATTAAGACGGTCTCAACTTTCTGTAAGCAGTCCCTCCACTATGACATCCATGCCAATGTCACATTTTTAGTTACTTGTACCTTGCTATTATGACACGTGGTACCTTAGAAACTTACTCTGTAAATAGGTTATGTCACAATATGAATGGAAAAGTACTGGATAGTATTAAACCGTACCTTTAAGTTTTTTTATTTATCTCAAATTAAGTGGCATGTCATCACAGCACACATTTCAACAAGTATATATTGACCCCTTACTTACTGCCAGAAGCCTAAGAGTGATAAGAGAAATCATGAAACATCAAGTCTATTCCAGTATATTCTACATAATAGGAGACTAAAAGCAACCAGACAGACCAGCATAAGATGATAACAACCCACAAAGAACCAGTCAAAGGAGTTTAGATTTGACATTACAAGTAATTGGGAAACCAATAGAAAAAATAACAAGTCAAACCAACAATTTAGGATGATTTTGGCAGAATGAATAGAACCAACAATATTAGTACTTCTAAAGTCAGGAGTAACACTTTTCTCCCCTGCAGTTAACAAATAATTCAATTTTGCCAACTGTACCCACTAAACCTGTTTTCAAAATCACCCACCCCTCTAGATCTCCACTTTGCCACCACTTTAGCCCAAGCCACTACTAACCTTCTTCAGGGACAGTAGCTTCCAGCATCTTGTCTAGCTCCCTTCTAATTCAATTTTCATACAAAGCATTTTTTAAATGAAAATCAAATTATGTCCCTTTCAAGCTTAAAACCCTCCATCAGTTCCCCATTAGTTTTTAGGACAAAGACCCAAATCCTTTGACCTCTGTAAGAGCTCTGTACTTATAACCTCCTCTCTTGCCTCTCCTCCCTTCTGTGTCAGTACTCAAGCTATAGTAAGTAGCCTTCTCCTAGTTCCTCAAATATTGCATAATCCTATCCTGCCTCAAGGCCTTTTCATATGCTGTTTACTAAAACAGGTAACATCCTTGCAACTACAAATGCCCTTTTAACCCTAGGGCAACTTAGCTTAAATATCATTTCCAAAAAATGCCTTACCTGACATCCACACTAGACCAGGTTTTCCAATAACATACTTTCATACTTTGTAGTTCTCCTCTGTAGAACTTTCCCCACTTATTAAGAGAAGATAGTTACTAAGTTAGCTAAATAGTTCAACTACATCAGCCTCATTAGGACACAAGCACCACTAAAGTGAAAGGTATAGCTGCCTAATCAATGTATCGTCAACATCTTGCACAAAACAGTCACTTAAATATGTTGAATGGATTGACAGATGACTTCCACCAAAGGCCAGATAAAGAATGGTGCTAGAATAACAATGAAAGAGCTTACACAGATTTATACTGAGTTTAAAAAATTAATTTCTGAATCTTTAAATTATCTGTAGTGTTCTAATGCAGGAGTCAATGAACTTTTTCAAAAGACCAAATAGTAGGGGCACTTGGCAGCTTAGTCAAGTAAGCACCTGACTCTTGATTTCAACTCTGGTCATGATCTCAGGGTCCTGGGATCAAGCCCCATATTGGGCTCCACCCTTCTCAGCATGGAGTCTGCTTGTCCTCCCCCCCCCCTCATAAATAAATAAATAAAATTCTTTAAAAAGACCAAATAGTAAATATTTTAGGCTTTTGGGCAATATGGTCTCTGATACAACTATTCAATCCTTCCACAGCAGCATGAAAGCAGCCACAGACTATATATAAATGAAAAGGTATGGTCATACTACAATAAAACTTTATTTACAAAAACAGGTTGGCAGCCTGCAGCTACAGCTTTGCTGGCCCCTATTAATATATCCCAAAGAAAAAGGAGGCAGAAGTTAAACAAATGTAAAAAATAAAACTGCTATTTCATTATAAACTCATAAAGAAGCTTTTATTGAGATGCAATTCAAACTTTGCCCCAAACTTCTAACTCAAAATGGGTTAACATGTATTAATTAAAAGCACACATGGAATCTTCCCTTAATGGTCAGAATTAAGTATATCGCCTCTCTTAATCTGGATCATAAATTTCTGTTGAGGCAGCAACTCTTTCTTTATTCATATGTATTTCTTAGTAACTAGAGTACAGATCATACAGTGGAAATTTAAAACACATGCTGAAGAAATGAATGATCCATAGATTAGCCTTCCCCTTTTCATTCTTCTAGTCTACTACAGTTTGGTGCAGAGATAAGAGGAGAAGCGATTAATCTGTATGTTTTGATTTTCAAAAAAGGTATTCTCCAGTAAGACTGAAAAGGAACAATTTTACAAAAGGCAGACATTTAATAACATGGAGAAAACAGAATACAACAGTAAACATCACCTTCTTTATCTTAAAGAAGAAACCCAGTATAAATTTATGGTGCCACATCATACAGTAGAGACAATAAGCAAACTGGGAGCCAGTTTATTCCAAATTTTAATTCCTCTGTGTCTCTTAAGTGAAAATGTGACTTAACTTTTCTACACTTCACTATCCTTATCTATAAAATGAATGAGTAAGAGTAAATGACCTCTATGTCAATTCTATAGTGCCTAATTTTTCTATATATGAAAGACTCTACATAGTACATTGCCAAGTGGATGAATGGAAACAAATGAAAAATCTCATAAAACTGAATAGTGAAGGTGGGAAAGGGTAATATACAATCTCCACTGAGATAGGTATGACCAATAGATCTAAAATGGAAATTCGGAGTAAATGTATAAATTTCCAAAGTATATATAGGTCCAGTGTCCAAGAAAACAAAAGCTGGGAGTTACAAAGTAACGCCATCCTCCTTTAATTTAAAATTAAAGTTCATAGCAAAGCAAACCTAGCATGCTGAACAGATACATCTCAACAGAAACACAACAGAAATGTAGGATGATTAAAATAATCAAAGCAGTGAAAACAGTCCACAGGGACAAGACAAAAATGAACATATAACAAAAAATCCTTTTACCTCAGTCAGAAGAAATCCAGATCTGTAGTTATTTTAGGCAGCTATTGATGTAAGGCAATCGATAATATCAAACAAATACACTTATCATGTGCACTGTTAGTAAATAAAGACATTATACTTTGTAATCAACACTGCTAATTAGTGTTACACTTTATAATACTGGACACTATTTTCAAGTCAGTGTCTATAAATAATTTTTCTTAAAAATTGAATTAAAAATATCTAAATCTTAACAGACCAATGATTCCATCATCCCTTTAGTTGCTTTTCTTAGAAATCAGTCATCTTTAAAGTCCATGCCAATTTATAGAAAATACACACACATACACACAAGCTGCTGTAAGTTATTTCCAGTTATTGGAAGATATCAAATTTAAGAGTAAAAATATTCAAATATCTCCAGATAATAAAACCTATGATTAGCTACAGCGATGACAAATCTTCGTGAAGACCACGTCAATAACTATGTCATCAGTTTAGAATAACTTAAATTGAAAAAAATGAGTTTGGCTAAACTGTGTTTAAAATTTACTATTTTATTTTTAGTACTAGAGCTAAATTTGTCAACCTCAAAAGAATTTCTTTAAATGAATAATCGTATTATTAAAAAAAAAACTCTATGTCTCTAGTTATACTAGGCAGAACAATGGTCACCTCAAAGATGTCCATACCTTAATCACTGGAACCTGTGAATATGTTAGGTTACATGGCAAAGAAGAATTAAGGCTACGAATGAATTAAGATTGCTAATGTGATGGGACGCCTGGATGGCTCAGTGGGTTAAAACCTCTGCCTTAGGCTCAGGTCATGATCCCAGGGTCCTGGGATCCAGCCCAGCATCGGGCTCTCTGGTCAGCAGGGAGCCTGCTTCCTCCTCTCTCTCTCTGCCTGCCTCTCTGCCTACTTGTGATGTCTGCCCAATAAATAAATCTTAAAAATAAAAAGATTGCTAATGAGGAGACCACAAAATAGGACAGTATACTGGATTATCCAGCTGACTGGAAAGCCAAAGAAAGAGGTTCTCCTCTAGAACTTTCAAAAGGAAAGCCTTTCCCACCATTTTTTTTTTTTTTTTTAAAGTCTAGTGAGGGCCTGGGTCCCAAACAGTAAGATAAGTTTGTGTTGTTTTAAGCTATTAAGATTTTTGGTCATTTGTCACAGCAATAAGAAAAATTAATATACCTATGGATTTATAATTGTGTTTTTAATTAAAGTCTGAATCTGATTACAAAAACAACAATAAAAATCAGAATGCCTAGCATCCTTAATGAGATTTTCTAATAACAGTTACATAGTTTTTTATTGCTACAAACACACAACAAAGATAGTATTACATTGCTATATTTTTTTCCAAATAAATACTATTTTTTCTCTTTCCAGTCGTTTTGCAGTAGATGCCTCTTAAATCTTTATGGTTGAGCCAATCCCAGGTTCTCATAAATCCTTCTTACATAAGACATTGTGCACTTTCCTCATTAATCATAATTAATTTCACTGACCATTATGATAAAGCTAATTCACATTTTCTAAAAATCACATCAAACTTTGAATTTAACCAGTGTTTGAAAAATAAAACTTTTTAGCTGTCTGGACACTTCTAGACCTAAGTTTCCATATTAACCACATGAAATATAAATCACATAAATACATAAATCACATAAAATGCAGATTCTATAAAATTTATTACATATAGAAGCATTTTTCATGATTTTTATGAATTTTTTAATCATTTGCTTTGGCAATAAAACAGATATATGTACCAGTCTGGGAATGTTTATACTGTACCTATATTATTAAGATTAAGATGTCCAAGAGCATCTTCATAAATATTCTTTCAAATTAGCAAGTAGGATTGTGGGTGGAGGAGTGAGGCATGAGGAGTCAGAAACTGAGCAAGCTAAGGAAGACATACATACAGAGGGGCAGTGAACATAGGAAATCAGAACTCAAGTAATGTGATAAGAACTTCCATGCCCAAGTTGGTCTAGTTTTTCAGGGCTTGAGCACATCGGAGTAATGATGAGGGTGAAGAGGGAGCATCTGAGGCAGGAGGTTGGCCCGGTACGAGATATGAGAATTTAAGTAGAATATATGTGGGGGATGGCCCGATATGGTAAGTCAGAACCCAAACAGGATAGAGACATTATCCAAGCATGCTGGTAACCCACTGTAGGGATTTCAGAGCCCAAATAGGATGAGAAAGAGATAAATGGGAAAGAGGAAGTGGTGGAAAAGAACAGATATCAGTTAAATAGAGGGAGATATATCAAGTTAAATGTAGGAAGACATATCAAGATATATCAAGAAAGGACAACAGAAGCAAGGTTTATCACCATCAGAGAAGGGAGGTTAAAAATACAAGGAGAAAACTAGAATGAATCCGGCGGCATTGGATTGGAATTGGAGGTAATAGTATGAACCTATTGTTTTTAATATATAGAGATAAAATAGAAACAAGTATTGATGTAAATGTATATGTATATAAATAAACACACACACACAGACCCACACTCTTATATTCCCTAGTTCAGTCCACTGATGATGCCTGGGAGCAGCAACTTTTCAACAACAGTGTGTACACGCAACCTCCAGAATTTGGCTACAAAAGTAGCATTTTCCATTAAAAAGAACCAGGGCTCTTGGAGGAATGGCTTTCTTTCCCTTTAATACATTTATGTATTTGTGAACAGTAAGTACTATTGTTTATATGTATTTTTACAACTTATATAAGTGATACATAATGTTCTGCAACTTTTTTTTTTAGTTTCTTTTTTTTTTAAGATTTTATTTATTTACTTGAAAGATAGAGATCACAAGCAGGCAGAGAGGCAGGCAGAGAGAGGGGGAAACAGGCTCTCCACTGAGCAGAGAGCCCGATGCGGGGCTCGATCCCAGGACCCTGAGATCATGACCTGAGCCGAAAGCAGTGGCTTAACCCACTGAGCCACCCAGGCACCCTAGTTTTATATTTTTGTGGTACATGTGTACTACAAGTGTAAGTTCATTCATTCTTACTGCTATATAATATATATAATATACTGTATAACATCACTTAAATGTTATTTTTTTTGTTTCCCCATGAATGGACATTTGAGTTATTATCATTCCAATAATAATAATTATGATGATGATGATGAGATAGTGCAGCAACGAACATTCTTACTAATGTCTCTGATCATAAATGTTAGGGTTTCTTTAGGATATAAATCAAGAATAACATTACTGGATCAGAGCATATTGGATCTTCAACTTTACTAGATGCTGCCAAATATCTTCCAGAAAATGATTTAGCAATTTATTCTTCTCAGTAGTGAAGAAAGATTTCTATTGTTCATCATATTCACCCCACTTGCTATTATCTGACTAAAATTTCAGCCAGTCTAGTGAGTGTGAAATTGTATGTCTCAGTACACATTAGCAATTTATTATTTTATTATCTTCTATCTGTTGTATTGTTTTGCCTTCTCCTTATTGATAAGGAAAGTTTATTATGTGGTCTGATTTTAATTCTTGTTAAATGTGTCACAAATAAACTCTTAGTGGCTTTTAACCATGTTTATTATTATCTGTGTTTACTTTTAAATGTTGATGTAATTAATTTTTTTAAAGATTTTATTTAACTCTTAGAGAGAGAGCATGAGCAGGGAAAGGGGCAGAGGTAGAGGGAGAGGAAGAAACAGTCTCCCCACTGAGCAGGGAGGCCAATTGGGGAACTCGATCCCAAGATCCTTGGATTATGACCTTTGCTGAAGGCAGTGCTTAACTGACTAAGCCACCAAATGCCCTTGATGTAATTAAACTTAGTAATTTTTTTCTTTATGGTTTTTAGTGTGTGTCTGTATTTAAGACATCCTTTCCTATCCAAGGACCATACAGGTATTTTGCATATTAAGAGCAATATAGTACAGTGAGTAAGAGGCAGGGCTCTGGAACAAGCTAAATTAAAACTCCCATTCTGTCATGTACTAGCTGTGTATCTTTGGATTCTCTATATTTTTTTTCTTTTTTTTGTAAGATGGAGATAATTATAGTACCTACCTCTGGAGCTGGTATTAGGAAGGACATGCCTTAATAGTCTAACAGCCATGTGATACCAGTACTGAGTATTTTGTGTATCATTTCTGACTATCTCATGGGGTTGCCATAAACATTAAATAAGGCCATACATATACGATACTTAATGCCAGGACTATACAGGAGCTCAGTACACATCACTACAATACCACAAAGATGTTAAAAGATAAGATAATCCGGGGACACCTGGGTGGCTCAGTTGGTTAGGCATCTGCCTTCGGCTCAGGTTATGATCCTGGGGTCCTGGGATCTGGGCCCACATTAAACTCCCTGCTCAGCAGAAGGCCTGCTTCTCTCTCTCCTCCCTGCTCATGCTCTCTATCACTACCTCTGTCTTTCTCTCAAATAAAATGTTTTTTAAAAAATAAAGAAAAGGTAACCCTGAATAACTTTTTTTTTTTTTTTTTTTTTTTTTTAAAGAGAGACAGCATGTGTGTGCATGGGATAGGACGGTGGAGGGCAGAGGGAAAGGAAGAGACAGAATCTTAAGCTGACTCCACACCCAGCACAAAGCCCAACATGGGTCTCGATATCATGACCCTGAAATCATAACCTGAGCTGAAATCAAGAGTCAGACACTTAACCAACTAAGCCACCCAGGCACCACCTGAACAACTTTCACCAACAAACAATAACTAGATGAAATGGACAAATTCTCAAAAAGCAACACACACAAAAAAATACCTATGTATCTTAATGGGCATATCTACTTAAAACATTATATCTGTCATTAAAAACCTCTCACAAAGGAAACTCCAGATTCTAAAGTTTTCATTTGGTGAATTTTGTAGACATTTAAGAAAAAGGAACATCAATTGTCCAGAAATTCCTTGAAAGGGCAAAAAAAACAGGGAATACTTCTCGGCTCATTTATGAAACCAGCACAACCCTGATACCAAATGTGAAAAGAAAAGAGAAAAAAAGAAAAGAGAAGAGAGAACCATCCTACTCATGAACATAAATGCAACAAATCTAAATAAACTATTAGGATATCAAGCCCAACAACATTTAAAAGAATAACACATCACAACCAAGTGAATTTATTTCAAGAACAAAAAATGATTTAACATTTGAAAATCAAGAAATACAATCTACCACACTAACAGATAACATATAACAGGAAAAAAAATTTTGATGACTTTAATAAATGTAGAGAAAAATTAACATCTACTCACACACACACACACACACACAAAATCAAGCAAATGAAACAGAAAGAACTCAATCTGATGAAAGATACCTATAACCACCCCCACCACACACAAAAAGAAATATTAATGGTGGACTATTAAAACTTTGCTGAAATTATCTCACCATTTCGAGTCAACATTACATTGGAGGTCCTAACACGTCCAATAAAAGAGAGAATGGGGAGATGGAGACTGTGCAAATGGTATAACTTCATAATATATGTAGAAATTCCAGGCAAATTATTAAAACTAATAAGTGAATAAGGTCACAGCTCAAAATACAAACATCAAATATATTTGTACATATAACAAAAACTAAGAAAATAAAATTTTAATTGTACCATTTATAACAATGAAATCAATTACTTAAAAATAAAGCATATATGTACAAATTTTTATAGAATGAATCAGCAAGAAATATTTCTGAAGTCCCTAGTAAATGGAAGAATAGGGACCCCTGGTTGGCTCAGTGGGTTAAGCCTCTGCCTTCGGCTCAGGTCATGATCTCAGGGTCCTGGGATTGAGCCCCGCAAAGGGCTCTCTGCTCAGCAAGGAGCCTGCTTCCCCCCCTCTCTCTGCCTACTTGTGATCTCTCTCTCTCTCTCTCTCTCTCTCTGTGTCAAATAAATAAATAACCTCTAAAAAAAAAAAAAAAAGGAAAAATACACCATATTCATGAATTTAAAGATTCACTATATTAAACACGTCAATTCTTCCCAAACTTATTTACAAAGTTAATGCAATGTCATTCAAAATCCCTGAAGGTTCTTTGTAGAAACTGATGTGTTCATTCTAAAAATTAAAGAGATTGCAAAAGGTGAGCTAGGGGAAACTTGGAAAAGAAAAAGCTATTAAAACTTAGATTACCAGATGTTAGTACTTAAAGCTACAGAAATACAAACAGCATAGCACTGACACAAGGATAAAAGAGGAGACCAATGAACTAAAAGAGAGTCAAAAAAAATATATATATATATATTTTTTAAAGATTTTATTTATTTATTTGACAGACAGAGATCACAAGTAGGCAGAGAGGCAGGCAGAGAGAGAGAGAGGAGGAAGCAGGCTCCCTGCTGAGCAGAGAGCCCGATGCAGGGCTCAATCCCAGATCATGACCTGAGCCAAAGGCAGAGGCTTAACCCCCTGAGCCACCCAGATGCCCCAAGAAATATATTGATACAATCACTGATTTATGACAAAGGTAACTCTGCAGCAGAGTAGGGAACAAAAACTTTTCAAAAAAGAAAACAAAATAACCTTGACTTCTCCTCATAACATGCACAAAAATAATTTCCAGATGTCTCATAGATCTAAATGTAAAAGGCTAAAAAACAAAGCTCTTAGAAGAAAACATTGAAAAATATCTTCAGGACTTCAGGGTAAACAAAAATTTTGCAGTTCAAAATAGTGCTAACAACAAAGGAAAAAATGTAAACTACACTAAACTGAACTTGTTAATTTCAATTCAACAAAAGACACTATTAAGAGATTTAAAAAGGGGGGGCACGTGGGTGGCTCAGTGGGTTAAAGCCTCTGTCTTCAGCTCAGGTCATGATCCCAGGGTCCTGGGAGCCTGCTTCCTCCTCTCTCTCTCTGCCTGCCTCTCTGCCTACTTGTGATCTCTGTCTGTCAAATAAATAAATAAAATCTTAAAAAAAAAAAAAGGATTTAAAAAGGAACCCATATATATTAATTATATACTCATATACACATATATAAGTGTATATGTATATGTGTAAAAAAAATTACATCCAAAATATATGAAGGAGTTTTTACAAACCAAAAAGAAAAAAATACAGTTTAATAAAAGACCTGTCACAAAAGAGGATATGCTAACGGCAAATAAACATATGTGAAGGTGCTCAACAAACAGTTATTAAAAAACACAAGACAAAAATCTCAGTGAAATACTATACCCCCACCAGAATAGCAAAAATGCAAAAAGACAGACAGCACCAAAAGAAAGTGGAATTTCTAGAATGCTCATTTTCTACCAGTGGGATTGTAAACTGGTACAACAACATTGGAAAACTAACAGCATCTGAAGCTATATACATAAATACCCAATAATTCAGTGGTGCCTCTCCTACATATTTCACCAACAGAAATGCATAAATGTTTACCCAAAAATATGTAACAAAATCTTTCCAATAATAGCAGTTGCTAGAAACAATAAACAACCTGAATGTCAATCAATAGCAAGATAAAGTAAGTTGTACTACCTTCACACAAAGAAATATTATAAAATAAGAAACAAACTATAAAAAGTATAAAATGTTGCATCAAAGAAGTCAAACATAAAATAGGCATGTTTATAATTCTGCTTATACGAAGTATAGGCAAAACTAATCTATAGTGATATATATCAAAGCAGGGGCACCTCTGGGGGTGGGGTTGAGAGAATGACTGAAAAGCACAGGAAACATTCTGGGATGACAAAAATATTCTTTATCACAATGTGGTGTGACATTATATACAAACATTCAAAATTCTCTGTGCTGCATGACAAATATTTATGCATTTTATTTAGTGTGAATTACACCTCAACAGAACACTATTTGTATTTAAACCAAAAAATAATAATAATAACCTAGATTCTAGATAATTGCTATGCAAAGTAGTCAGTCTACAAACTGTTGGAGATAAGGAGCTTCCACCACAATGCATATCAACACACTGTTTTTTTCAAAAAGAAAGTTTTATTGTGAAAATAGTATCAACTAAACTAAAGAGTGGGTTGAACTAAACTGTTGTAATAACACAGTTGATTCACATTCTTAATGAAAGCTCCTTATCTTGAAGCTCTCCCCACCTGGGCTGGAAGGAGCACTGTTGTAGAGAACAACCATGATGGTGGTTGGGGAACTGGAGGTGAGGCGGGTGGGGGGAGTGAGGGGATGGGACAGACATGGGCTTTGGTGAGAGGGATAGGGAGGCCAAGAAAAATGAGAATATGTTAAAGTTCTTTTTGGATTAAGTTTTAAATATTTATTTAAACTATTCTAGGCAAAAAAAAAAAGGCAATTAAAAATAGTAAGATGGGAGAATGTTGTCCAAGTATATCAATAAATGCAAACATAAAAGGACTAAACTCACTGGTTAGAAGACAAAGAGAAATTATAATTTTAAAAAAGTTATAACCTATTTGCTATGTATCAAAAAGTTCATAGTAAAAAGTTGGAACATACAGAAATAAAATTGATAAAATATACTAACATCTGAAAAAAAAGGCCTTAAGAGAAAAAGGGTAATGAGAAATAGAGATCACTAAATTATGACTTAAGTCCAATTTCAGCAAAAAAAATTCTAAACAGGTACACACCTAACAAAATACCCTCAAAATACAAGAAGCAAAAAACTGGTAGAATTTCAGGGAAAAAAAAAAAAGTAATCCTCTAACACAGTAGGAGATCTTAACACTTTTTTCAACATCTGCCATCAATTCTCCATCCTTTCTCAGACTGTTTTCCTCTTATATCAGAAGCTCTGAGATCTTAAGATCTAGGTGCATTCTGAACTCTTCTAAAGGAATCTTTATAGGAACAGTGAAGTGAAAAATGTCAGATACTAAGTGGATTATTACTGCCATCTGCTGGACACAATGTTCAATCCCATTTTGATCACACTTGCTTTAAAAAGTCCTAGAAAGAAAGCACATCCTGTAATCGTCTCTAAACTTTTCTCTAATGAGATAGAGATACTCTCCCTAAATTAAATATGTGTCCTCTCTATGTCTGTGCAATTTAACAATTCTCTGGTAAGGATGCTTAGTTTTTCTAAGTCACAGATTTATGAGAGTACAGAAAATTACATTACCTAAAACCTACTTGGACTTTAGTATATCCATGAAGACTACCAATTTTCCATACAGTTAATGGAAAATCATATTTTATTTTATATACCGAGTAATTACAATGAGTCACTTCAAACATACCAACTACACTTTACTCATAGAGCATATTAGCCACATTACTGCAGTGTCTCTTAAAATATGCACATAATAATGTATGGTAGGTCTCCTAGGGCTCACCCACATCTGGTTCCCTTGCCTTCCAGGTACACAGGAAAATTACACTTCTTGCCCAGTTACTACTAATCTTAAATTAGAGTCAACAGGCTATGAGTAAAAATACAATGTACCACCTGCAGGCCCCAGCAAGTAATTGCAAATATAAGAGCTGGCAGCATTTTTCCTCTACAACAGTGACCTTTTGATGGGGCCTCGAAAGGTAATGGTAAAGCCACCTTCTTTTGGTGATGCTCAAGATGGTGAGAGGAAAGCAGCTTAGAACACTGAAGTTGCTCCACAGAGTCTTCCAGACCCACAACAGACTTTGGAAGAGTAAAAATTAAGCTTTTATTGTGTTAAGCCACTGAGTTGGCACTTAAATGTTAACTTCAGCATAGCTTAGCCCTGGATTTTTCAAAAGTGGCACTACTGACATCTTTGGCTGGGTAATCCTTTGCTGTGGATACTACTATAGGGCATTAAGAAGCATTCCTGGCATCTTCCCACTATTTGTCAGTGCACCCCTCAATATGACAACCAAAATTGCATCCAGACATTGCCTTCCTCCCAAATTTGAGAACCACTAGCCTACCTTAACCTGAATACAGTGTATCTATCCCTTTATGTGTGTACATAATGTATGAGAGTGTATTTAACTCATGTCATGTGACACAAATATATGGTTTATTATGTATTAAGGTCAGATGTTTTGTAGGCTCTTAACAGATACAAAATTTCTTTCTTAAACTAGGAGAGCTATTTATAAACTTAAAAAAATCCAAGCAGTATTACAAGTCTATCCATAGTAAGGTAAACAAAATGTTTCAAAAGTATATATAAATTCATACGTACTATGCTGTTCATTTCTGAGGACTCATAACTCCCAACTGGATGGACATTTCCAATGGGCTCCAAACCCTCTTCATCCCACATGTATGTTCCATCAGAGCTATCAGATGGAGAGAGCTCAAATGAAGAACCAGCTCTGTAATCAGTATCTGGTGAAATCAAGTTGCTCCCAGAAGTATGTTTTGTACATTCACTCCTGTCTTCAATTTTTTTTTTTTAAGAAGAAAAAGGGGAAAAAAGTTATTAATTCATAGAAATGTATTTCTCAGCTTCTGAAAATATACACTCTAATAACTTAATATAGCAAAATAACTGACAAAAAAGTATTAGTAATTATAGCATTTTCTAAATCCTAAACAATAAAAAAAAAAAAAATCAGGGGATAAAATTTTAAATAACCTACTGAAATGTTTCCCAATACACATAAAGAAAGTTCATTGAGCCATCTTTCACTTCTGCAACATTTCTAGAATTATAAATAAAGCTTCACATTCTTTTAATATTTCCTAAGATATTTCTTTTACACACTGGCCATGAAACTCCTTTCTCTGTGTATATCATTTAACCTTGCAGTTGCCACCTTATAAGAGAAACACTTGTTCTGGCAAAAGACCCTCAGACAGTCAAGGGTTTATGCATATCTCTAGGCATGGCCTACACTCTTGACCAGATCACATGGCTACACTCAATCCCTTCAGTTTGCTCTGTTTTCAGGCTATTTGGGCACAAAGAGATATTTTCTCCAGAATTTTAGTATCAGGATGACCAAGTATAAGAGGAAATATTTAAGAGGTACTAATCTCACTTTCCTCAGTTAAAAAAATAAAGTTCCTCTGAGTTTGCTAAACAAGAAATCTAAGCTCTATTTTAAAAAAGTAAAAAATTTCTAGGATAAAAACACTCATTAGACTGGACATAACCTATATTATTATTAGCTCATTTACCTTTTGGCACAGCTTCACTCTAAACACATAGCATCTATTACCATAAAGGAAGAGACAGTTTAAAATGGCATGCCACTGTTTAGGGAAGAGGGGGAAAAGAAAAAAATCTGAAGCAATAGGAATAGGCCTCTACATGAAAGTCACAGAAGAAAAAGGTAAGATATATTAGGGAAGAGTATTTTTATCACTGTTTTAAATAGTGAAAAATAAGTCTGAGAGCAAAAGTCACAGAAAGATAAAAGTTGCCCCACCTCAATTTTATTTAGATCCATCCCGCCACAAAAATTGACAGCATCTTGGAATTAATCAAAAGGTAATCCCAAGTGTAAGTTCAATTATATTATCTATGAAAAAGCAAACTTAAGAATATTAATATTTACCAGAGACACTTATATCTATCCACTCGTCAGTTTTACTTTTTTCATTTTCCTTGGGGGAATCAAATATATCCTTTGGTGGTACATTTTCATGCTTTTCTTCTTTGAGAGACATTTCCTCTGGAGTTATTCTAGTTCTGTTGGAGTCTTCTATATCTATAAAATCATCACTAAAGTCTTCACTTAAATCATTCTTATCAGAAGATGACAAAGATGACAAGGAAATATCATCCACATCATCACTCAGGTATCTAATTTTAGCATTATGCTTCACGGTCTGGTCATTTTCTGTTCTATAACTATCATTTTCAATTAGTTCTTGGTCCTTATTCATAGCTCCATCCTTAGCCATAAGTTCAGCATCTTCTTCTACACATGGATCAGCAGGTGAATTCTTATTACCATCAACTGTGATAGTGCCAGAAAATGGAGGTCGGCTAGATTTCAGTAGAGAGGGATGAACCATCCTATAACCCAAAGTGGAAGTTACACCTGGGCCATTTGGTAAAGCCAACTTCTTTCCACCAGCAGCATAAGGCCTATTAAATCCATACCCTAGGTGATCATTCCCATTGAGCACTTCTGATTGCCGGGAATTTCTTGCTAGCATACTTGACCTCAGAGGCACTCTAATGGGTAGCTGTTGGTTCTGATAAGGCTTTGTAAGATCTGCAGCTCTATTGAAGGAATGTGATCTGGTTATAGATGAAGGTGGAAGGAATGAATTCTGAATGGAATGTGAAAAACTTTGTGACCTTACCATTTTTTCACAAGTAAGAGATTTAATATTGTCTAGGGATTGTGCTAAGCCTTCTCCAGAACTGCTTCTTGTGGCACAGGAGTTTGCTCTAGGCCTTTGTATGCTACCAGCTGAACGGTTACCATACAATCCATTCAACTGTGATTTTGGAGCACTGACTGAAGAATATGAAGTCCTTCCTAATAATGTGCCTTTGGTGAATTTACCCAAACTAGATGGTCCAGACAAAGACTTTTGGTTTAACTCCTCCGTAGATGACACAAACATAGTGGATGGCTTTGCTAACTTTGATGTGAGTAAAGAAATACTTTTCAAGCCTCCCTTTATCCCATTTTTATCAAAAATTCCTTGAGTAGGTGCATGTTTTTCAGGATCAATTACTTTATTGTGTGAAGTTTGAGTACTGTTACGGTCTTCAACACTTTGCGCACTGAGTTGGTATTTAGTTGCTGTTCTCCAATTAAATGAATGGGATGATGGGCAATCAGAGCCATTATTCTTTATGTAACTTTTGACGTTGCTACTCTTGGAAGTTCCCAATAAATTAACAGGTGTCCCATTTGACATTGGCTGCAGAGTACTCCTCACAGATTTTGTTCCATACTTTGGCAGTTTGGAACCCAAAAATGTCTTGATTTGTGTTTTTTCTTCCATGAGCTATAAGATGCATTTGTTCTTAAAATCTGACAGAATCTGAGGAGACAAAAAAGTAGATTAAACGTTCCTAAATAAGCAAAATTACATGGGTTATTATATAATAAGAATATATACTCATAGACAATGACATGCACCAAAACCTATTATGATTCCTACAAATTTCTTAATAAATATTGAGTGCAGGAATTAAATTAATAAATTAATGTTAGGAGAAAGTAAAGAACATTTTTATACACGCTTTTTTAAACTTGGGCTATGCACAATGATAACAAATTCCAGAATTAATAAAACCAGACTGTCAATTCTGACTGAATTTTGAAAAAAAGAAATACTTCTACAGAAAACACGTCTTCCAATTTCCAATCCATATTATTTTTTTCACTTTGGACAATATTATCTCCTTTAAAATAAGAAAGTGTTATTTGTTATTTTTTAAAGTATATGTAATCTTATAAAAACTGGAATACATTTTAAAAATTCATTACTAAAATCACAGTAGGATATAGGAAAAAAATAAAATAGCACCAAAATTTTTTTTCTGACATTAACAGGAGAGATATCAGGTATCATTTTAAGCAACTATCTCAAACAAATTTCCAACTGGTAATATAAATAGATACTACAGTAGGATCATGGTGAAAAGTATAATGGTTTTAATAAAGTTGGTTAGTCCACTAATCTCAACCTCCCAAACTTATTTTAAAGGTAACACAAAACAACAAACACAAAAAGGTTCAATGAACAGACAAGAACATAAAACTGAAATACCTACTGTCCTTTATTTAACTGTTTAATAAAGTATGACATATTCAGGGTCACATGATGAGATCACAAAGATGAGATAGAAATATTAAAATGCTTATCCTAATATTAATAGAAATACAATATGCTATATGCTTACTGCTCACTATATGCTCATTGTGATTATATAAAAATTCTACAAAAGCATACACAAGTACAAAATGTGAATAAAAGAAAAAAACACACCCTACAGTCACTGATGGTTTTTTAAAATTATGTATCTTAATCATATGCTGTTAGTTATTTTTTTAGTAAAAACAAAAACAAAACAAAACCTGATTCAAAGCCATACCTATACTTTAAAAATTGAGAGTTTCTGAAGTATGTGTGTTATTAATTAAGTGAAAAATAAATATTTAGGAAATCATAGAGACATTCAAGTAAAGTTGCTGGAGTGAAGCAGAATTACAAAACTTCCTATCCCCAATAACTAATAAAAAAGAAAGAATATATATACGTGTGTGTATGAATATAATTTTTAGCCAAAAACTCACCAGCTTCAAACAAAAATTGTGTAAACTAAGCACCTCTATACTTTATAAAGTAGTGGACAGAGAAAGATTCTGAACAATGAGGTTTGGCTCCTAGCATTATGACACTGACTGAAAGCAGAAATGGGGAAAAGAGGTGAGTTGATAAAACTCCAAAGTTTTAATAAACATTCTCTAGTTTGGATAGAAATACCTGGTTTGGCATGCTCTAGGAAAGTCCAGGAAAACAACTTTGGCACAGAACAAGGCACTGTTCTGACTTGAGGGGAGAGTCTAAAGCCCCTCAAATTATACTACACAGGATAGAGTGAGGCCAGTATACATTTAACAAAACCTAAGGAGACAGGAAAGCCTGGAGCACCAGAAGAGTTCTTCCCACACTGCCTTATATCCTCAACCACAAAGAAGTAGACAGAACAGCATACAACTGCTCAAAAGGTGTCCTGAAGGTGTGCAGTAAAAGAAAGAGACAAAATCATAGCTAAGGTGAAAAAGGTATCAATGGGAATTCACCCAGGTTCTATCAACAGCAAGTACAAGTCTTGGTCCAGCTATTCAAGTCTCTACCTAGAAAGATAAAAAGAAATGGCCACACAAACATATAAACAAGGGAGTAGAAGCAAGAAAAGAAACAAATTATGACTATGGCAAGCAGAACAAAGGAACACAACAAGAATTCAAAGATAAAAAACAAAACAGGTAAGTTTAAATCAGCTAAGGAAATCAATTAGGAAGTAAAGAACCCAAGATGGAAAAATCAAACTAGTTGGCAAGGAGAAAAGTCCTAAAATAACCTGAATACTGAGGAGAAAAATACCCTGGAGGGTATTAATAAATTAGATTATAAAGTCTTTTAAAGCTGCTCTGTTCTAATTAGCTTACAGAGATAAATATGTATTTATATAAAATGATTATCAAAATTCCCAGAAAATAAGAAAATTGATCTTCTAATATTTATTTTTTAAATGTTCAGTTAATCTTGTTTTTTAAAGATTTTATTTATTTATTTGACAGAGAGATCACAAGTAGGCAGAGAGGCAGGCAGAGAGAGAGGAGGAAGCAGGCTCCCTGCTGAGCAGAGAGCCCCATGCAGGGCTTGATCCCAGAACCCTGAGATCATGACCTGAGCCAAAGGCAGCGGCTTAACCCACTGAGCCACCCAGGCACCCAACAGTTAAACTCTTATAGCACAGATCTGATCATATTCTTCCCTTCTACGATTAAAAACCATGCATGGACCAGGAATAACAAAATAAAATCCCAAATCCACTACAGAGATTGAACTTCTCCATTTGGTTCTACACTCTTTGCAGTACTATACATTCAAGCCAAGATACACTGTTGGACATTCCCCAAAATCTATTCTGTATTTTCTACCTTCTGTGCCTTTACTCTTGTAAAGACCACCTTAAAGGCCCCACCCTCAAAGTTCAAAATCTCTACACCCACAAAACTTTCCAGTTAAAACTGATTCATCTTTCTCTATTCCCTTCACATCAATAATATAGTTGAGTCTGTCTTATATTGTGGGCATGTCTAGTTGACCCGTTAGAAAATAAACCTGTTAAGAGCATAAGCTAAGTGTTATATACTTCGTGGCCTGTCACAGGACCACGAATTTGAAAGATTCTCAACTTTTAAGTTAATTCATAATCTCTTAGCGCAAGTTAATTTAATAAATACTAAATCAAGACTGAAAAACAACTTTGTTTTGTGTATCTGTGATTAACTGGTAGCAGCTTCCTCAAGGATTATGTTGAAAAAGATTCTGAAGTAAAATCTAGACTCTAAGATAAATTATCATGATCAAATAGCAACATATGCCATGACCAGAAAAAGGGACAGGGGCAGTATCCATGTGAGATTACTGCCATCCCATTTTTTTATAACAGTCTTTACCACAAAACATACTTCCACAACTACAAACACTTTCAGGATAACCATAAGGAAACTGATAATGATATTAGATATAAGGGTCATTTTGCAAATCACTAAATAACACACATTAAAAATTCTGTCCTCTGGTGAGTCAGTCTATGAGTCAGAAAGGCTTTAACATTTCCCTGCCTATCACAAGTAGTCTAAAGACAGAACATTCTATTCTTTCACTTCTCTATTTCTTTATTTTACTGTCTAAAATGAGAATACTATATATTACCTCCCAAGAATATCTTAAGTATTAATAACTTAGAGGTACAAGATAAGCCTACAAGAAAGACACACTACTATTACAAAGTGTGTTTGGGGTGCCACCACTCAGAACAAAAACAAGAAAAATTTATTAGAACCTGAATGCACTATTTCCTTTCAAGAGTACTTATTGATTTCTAAATGCACAAATGACTGTAATAAACAAAATCAATCATCTTGGTTGTGGTCTTAAAGTAATCTGATGGCTCAACTGTAAAGCTTGCATATCTGCTTATAGTATGAATACTGTCACTTCATTAGTTGACTACCTATTATCTTTAAATATTCATGAAACTTTCTCTTATATTTGCTTACATAACTATGAAATTAAATAAAACAAACATTGTGAGTCCGCCTCATTTTAGTAGCTTATGCTACCTCTGATGAACTTTCCCTGATATGCAGTCTGTTAAGTGATTAAAGAATGCAATCATAACAATTTGAAAAAGTACATGCTGGCTACAAAATCAAATGATTCCATCTTCTCTGAAACATTTTACTATTGTCAATGAGCTTTAATTTAATGCTGAACAAAGAATAATACCTGGCACAGGGCTTGGAAATGTCTGAGATTTTCTGATTTAATTTCTGTAAAATGATTTTTCAAATATAGGCACATTTATAGTATTGATATTTCACATCTAAAAGAATTTTCAAAACTATATATAAATTCTTTTTTAAAAAATGAGTAAATCAGGGGCACCTGGGTGGCTCAGTTGGTTAGGCTTCCAACACTTGATTTTGGCTCAGGTCATGATCTCTGTCCTGGGATCCAGCCCCATATTGGGCTCTGTGCTCAGTGGGGAGTCTGCCTGAGACTCTTATTCTCCATCTCCAACTTCCCCTCCCCGCATAAATAAGTAAATAAATAAATCCAGTAAATCAAGGTCTTGGGGGGGGGGGGTTGCTTGTATGTTTCATGCTTTTAAAAGGAATCCACAATAGGATAGGAAGAGAAAAGTAAAAGCAAACTTTACTGAGCATTTACATGATAGGTATCATGCTTACCACTCCCTCCTTGTTTAATCTTCATAACATTGTGGATGTCCTCCCATATTAAATCGATAAACCGAGATTTGGAAAGGGTAAAATACTTGTCCAAAAATTCGTAAAGTACTGAAAATAATTCAGGTTCAAGTCTACCTGATTCCAGGATCCATGCAGACTGCCTTTCTGACAAAGGAATGAAACATTCTTTTTTTTTTTTTTTTTTTTTTAAAGATTTACTTGAGTGAGGTAGAAAAAGAGAGAAAAAGAGCACATGCAGGAGTAGGACAGGGTAAGAGGCAGAGGGAGAGAATCTCCAGCAGACTACCCACAGAGCACAGAGCCAGACATGGGGCTCAGCAGATCCCAGAATCCAGAGATCATGACCCTGAAAATCAAGAGACTGAAACTTAACTGACAGAGCTACCCAGGCACCAGGAAAGAAATATTCTGAGAGGCTTATTGAGAAGTACAAGAGTGAAGGAAGGAATTGGATAATTAAGGCTAGGGAAGCATAAAGACTGCAAAGAACCTAGGTATAATTAAATGAGAAGTTTTGAGAGCAATAGTAGAAGCTTTCACCTTTTCAAACTCCTTTCACATCCATTACCTTATCATCTGAGGAACCACCCACTCACATTCTTTTTTTAGTTTTTCAAACAGCTTTTTGGGAGGTATGAACTACCTGAATTTTGGGGATTTACACAGGCATATATTCACTACTGAGACCCAGAGCAATTAACTGAACAGCAATGCTGATGACTGCATACCCCTAACTAGTCACTTCTTAATATGTGCTTTCACATTCAGATAAATATATCTTAATTTAAATTTTTTAACCTTGTGTTACTCAACCTATTCCCCTAAATCCCCTTCTGCCCTGTTTCTCCTAGCTTTCATCTGTGGCATAAACCGATTCGAAGGCTTGATTACAATAATCAAATGAACAAAAAGGATACCTTCAGCCAAAAGTAAAGGTTTAAAACAGTACTTCATTCCTTGCAGATTGCTTATGGTTTTAAAAAGACCACACCAAGCTCAATACAAAGCCCCATTATTATATCAAGCTGACTTTTTTGTCCTCCAGCTACAGCTTGTTAGGCAGATTGGGATCAAAGCAACTTGTGAAAGTGAGGCTTTAAATTAATTTGTGGCTTAGGAACATTAAATAATGTTATTGAATGTAGATTCAAGGCATATTACTTTCTTAAGTTTTAATTTAAGGAACAGGAAAATACTAGCAGATAAAGAGGAACCAGAAGCTCCCCTGGCCAAACCACAAAAATTCTCTCCAAATTTTACCATTTAGTTCCAATAAACTTAAATAACTATGTGGGGCATGCAAATGACACTAGGGTGCTGGGCTAAGTAAAGATGATAAGTGCCAAGCTGCTTGAATAATGGCCACGCCTAACACCTGAGTAGTTGCACTGCCTTTTAAAGATTTGTTATTTATTTGACAGACAGAGATCACAAGTAGACAGAGAGGCAGGCAGAGAGAGAGGAGGAAGCAGGCTCCCTGCTGACCAGAGAGCCTGATACAGGGCTCCATCCCAGAACGCTGGGATCAGGACCTGAGCCAATGCAGGGCTGGATCCCAGGACCCTGAGATCATGACCTGAGCTGAAGGCAGAGGCTTTAACCCACTGAGCCACCAGGTGCCCCGTTGTACTGCCTTTTAAAATAGTATACAGGTATAACAATTAACCATAGACATTTTATAAAACACCGAGTATTTAAAAAAAATCACATCATGCAATCCTTTAGCTTTTTGATATATTTAGGACATGCTCAAGCAAAATTCCTAAATTAAATAGGCATTGAGAACAGGGTTATAGAGAATCACGGGTCAGGCAGAAGGGTGACAGGGCTAACATTAAAACAGATGGATCATTGCTAGGCTGTAAGTTCAAGGATGGCACAGACTGTGTCTGCTATACCAGCATACATTACCAACCCTAAGCTTGTTCAGTATATGGCAGACACTCAATAAATACCCCCAAAATGAAACATTTTGTTAAGATTTAGATGTACTGAGGGGTGCCTGGGTGGCTCAGTCATTAAGTGCTGTCTCTGGTCATGATCTGGGAGTCCTGGGATCCAGCCCCGCATAAGTCTTCCTGTGGAGCAGGATTCTCCCGCTCCCACTCCCCCTGCTTGTGCTCCCTCTCTTGCTGTATCTTTCTCTGTCAAATAAATAAATAAAATCTTTAAAGAAAAAAAAAAGGATTTAGATATGCTGAAAGAATATCATAGAAAAATAAATTTTAGTAGTAATTTTGACTTAATAGAATACATCATAATTTACAAAAAGAGCTAACTATTGGTTACACGCAACAATACAGATGAATTTAGCAAGATCCTTTAAACAAATGAGCTAGTTATTTAAGAGTACATATAGTGTATGATTCCATTTATAGAAAGATCAGAATGTCACTTCCACTTAGGATGTAGAAAGCTGCAATGACTATCACTACTACCTAACAACCTGGTTGTTACCCAATAATCTTTAAAATCCTAACTTTTCTTGAGCCCATCAGAGAGCCAACATCAAAAGACAACCAAATGAGCCAAATTCCAAAGGGGGCCAAGAACCTCCAAGAAAAGACAAGACATTTTTTTATGTTATATTTTCTTTTCATTATTAATACATAATGTATTATTTGCCCCAGAGGTACAGGTCTGTGAATCATCAGGCTACACACTTCACAGCACTCACCATAGCACATACCCTCCCCAATGTCCATAACCCAGCCACCCTATCCTTATCCCTCTACCCTCCCAGCAACCCTCAGTTTGTTTCATGAGATTAAGAGTTTCTTATGGCTGAAACAAGACATTTTTTAAGTTTCACTTTTGACAGAGCATAAAAGAAAGAAGTGACCATCATAAGGAGTAATAAGCTCACATTTTCATGGATGCTTAAAAGCCGAATGTGGAGTAAAATGTCGGCTTGGAATAGCAAGCTCTTTCCTATGGGCCTCATCCTACTATCCAAGGAAAATACACCAGAGAGCCTACTCTGAATTGCACAAGCATACAGGAGATAAGGGCTAAGCTGCAACAAGGACAAAGACCCACTAGCTTCTATGCATCCTTCTATTTTATGCAGCAAAGCCTTAAACTGCTGGGGAAGGGGCACCAAACCCTTTGGTCCCTGGGACACAGGGCAAAATCCCTGCACCTGGGAAATATAATGGAACATAAAAACTGTACAGTTGATCCATTTATATAAAGGGAAGATCGAGAACAGACTAATTATGATGGTAACGATTAGGACAGAGCAATGGTTCACCAATATTGGTGTGTATCAGAATCACCTGAGAGGGCTTATTAAAACAAGATTGCTGCCCCCCTCAGAGCTTCCAAGTCAGTATGCCCAAAATAGATTCTTAAAACATGTATTTCTAACAAGTTCCTAGGTGATACTGAAGTTACCAATCTGAGGTTAACATAGAGATTACCTCTATGAGAAAGGGTTGACTGAGGTGTTGGTAACAGTGAATACTATGTAAAAATTCACTAAGAGGTACATCATTTAAGATTTATGCACTTTATTGCATGTAAGTTATAACTCAATTTTTAAAAAAGCTTCTCTAAAGATTTAGAAGCCTTTACACTAGTATTTCCTGTATTTCAAGACAATCAAATAATTGATGATAAAAGATTCCTTACAAAAGAATCATAATAAATGCAGAAAAAATGATGGAATCACAAAATAAGACAATCAGATACACTTGTTGCTGGTTAGCAAGCAATCCCTAATGAATTAGTAATATCCAGGTAGCAATCACTAATGACTATTAAATCCATTACATGAAAAGAACCTTGGGGCGCCTGGGTGGCTCAGTGGGTTAAAGCCTCTGCCTTCGGCTCAGGTCATGATCCCAGGGTCCTGGGATCGAGCCCCACATCGGGCTCTCTGCTTAGCAGGGAGCCTGCTTCCTCCTCTCTCTCTCTGCCTGCCTCTCTGCCTACTTGTGATCTCTGTCTGTCAAATAAATAAATAAAATCTTTAAAAAAAAAAAGAAAAGAATCTTTTTCTGAATCAATCTTAATGTCCTATTTTAAGACAAGAGGACCATCTATGAAATATTCTTGCCAAAACAAACTCAACTTGAATCTATTCAAGCCTCTAGGTCTACTAGTTTACAGGAACAAGGAACAGAAAAACATGCTGAACAACATTAGGACACCATCAGCCAAATCTAGAATATGAAAATGCTATAAGAGGAAGGATTAAGTTTCTTTCCTCAGCAAATAAATAGGAAGAAAATGTAAATTTAAGAGATACATTAACCAAATGCAATGTGTGGACTTTGCACGGATCCTAATTTAGTCAACCCCCAGTAATAAATAACTGTTTTTGAGACAATTCAGGAAAATTGAGCACCAAATGGGTATTGGATTGTATTATGGATTTTATTTTTTTGTTGCTGGGAATGTTAAGAGCATAATGCTCATAGCTTTAAAAAAAAAGTGTTATACATGAAACACTACTGATAACTGCTAAAAGCTGAGTGAGAAGACACTGGAAGGGCAGGGAAATAAGTCCGTTTGATACTTTATATATAATTTTTCCTTTAAAAAAGGAAACCTCAGGGCTCAGTTGCTTAAGCATCCAACTCTGAGTTTTGACTCATGTCATGATCTCAGGGTCCTGAGATAGCCCCAGGTCCAGCTCCACACTCAGCAGACTTTTTTTTGTTGTTGTTTAAGATTTTATTTATTTATTTGACAGACAGAGATCACAAGTAGGCAGAGGCGTGCGGGGGGGGGGGGGGGGGGGGGGGGGGAGGGGCAGCAGGCTCCCTGCTGAGCAGAGAGCCTGATGTGGATGGAGCTCCATCCCAGGACCCTGAGATGATGACCTGAGCTGAAGGCAGAGGCTTAACCCACTGAGCCACTCAGGGGCTCCTCAGCAGACTTTTCTTAGCAGATTCTTTTCCCCTTCTCTCTCCTTCCCCTATATTCTTTCCATCCCCGCAGGCATGCTCTCTTTCTCTCTGTCTCAAATAAATAAAAATCTTTAAAAAATAAATAAAAAGTAAATTTTTTTTAAAAGTACACCAAATAAGGATGTGTCCATAAGAGGAAGAGAGGTGTAATAAAATACAACACATTCTACATGTTCCCCCTCCTCCTCTTAACATTCATTCTCTTTCTCCAACCCCCTCCCACCTCTCTTTCTTCCTTCCCTTCCCCTCAACCAGTTTAGGAATACTTCTCTTTTTCCCTCAGTAAGTCTCAGTTTGTACAACCTTTCAGAGAACTCCCAAAGTCTAGATCTCTACATTTAACTTCTCCCACAAAGGCCTGTGATTCAGCAGTACCATAAGCCTAAAGGCGTGAAAGATACCATCAAGAGAAAAACTATCTTGCAAAGTAGTAAAGGGTAATGGGTAAGAAGGCTGTGGAGTTCCCCAGATTAGACTCTTATACTCAGATCACTTTCTAGGAGCGTGGTATAGGACAAAATACTTTGTCTCTCATTAAATCTCATTTTTTTCATATGTAAATAATAGTACCTAATCAGGATTTTTCTCTATGGCCTTGCTGTTTTTAGGTTAACACAACAATCTAATCTGATGAAGCCAGTCTGGACCTGTTGTTTTTAACATCTGCAAAGGGATATTTCCTAAAAACACTACCAAGTAACCTTTGGTGACCCTTACTACACCAAAGTGTTACTGTATTACAAAGCTCAGAAAAATGCAAAAGTGGTTGTGTCACAGTTTACTTTGTGGTTCACAAAAGTGAGACACATAACAATTTATTTTTTAAGTAAAACAAAATGTTTTCACCAAAATGTCCAGGTCACAGTGCAATGCATCCATTTACAGTTTCATCATCAGCATGGCACAGAATCTCTCTATAATACTTCCAGCTCCTTTCCCATATTCAAGCTTTAACCAAATACTGAGTAATATACAGAATTAAATAGTATACACTTGGTGCAAGAGCTACAGTAACACCTAATGTAAGCTTCCTCTGATGATTCTGGAAGCATCTCAAGACCACAGGATTTGTCTCAGAGTTACCACAACAATTCAGTTATTTCACTGAAAAATTGGAATAGATATTTCACTAATTAGAGATTTCTAGCTAAAAGAATAGCTGGATCGCAGCCACCCATTCTTAAAGAATTTCAAAAGAATGGTCATTCATGTTTTCTAGTTCCTTCAGAGTTGCAAGTGACCATAAAGCAGATAAATCAAATTTCTGTAGTTCCTCGAGTACAGATCCTTTACCTCTTTGGTTAACAGTGTGGAGATTCCTTAAGAAATTAAAAATAGAGCTTCCCTATGACCCTGCAATTGCACTCCTGGGTATTTACGCCAAAGATACAGATGTAGTGAAAAGAAGGGCCATCTGTACCCCAATGTTAATAGCAGCAATGGCCACGGTCGCCAAACTGTGGAAAGAACCAAGATGCCCTTCAACGGACGAATGGATAAGGAAGATGTGGTCCACATACACTATGGAGTATTATGCCTCCATCAGAAAGGATGAATACCCAACTTTTGTAGCAACATGGACGGGACTAGAAGAGACTATGCTGAGTGAAATAAGTCAAGCAGAGAGAGTCAATTATCATATGGTTTCACTTATTTGTGGAGCATAAGAAATAACATGGAGGACATGGGGAGATGGAGAGGAGAAGGGAGTTGAGGGATATTGGAGGGGGAGATGAACCACAGGAGACTATGGACTATGAAAAACAATCTGAGGGTTTTGAAGGGGCGGGGGGTGGGAGGTCGGGGGAGCCAGGTGGTGGGTATTATGGAGGGCACATATTGCATGGAGCACTGGGTGTGGTACATAAACAATGAATTCTGTTACACTGAAAAGAAATTTAAAAAAAAATTCTGGTCAATTCTTGAATTATATACAATAGTATTAGTAATGACCAAATTAACTAATCCTTTAGAAATAAAGCTCTAAAAAAAAAAAAACAAAAAAAAACAAAAAAACAAGTCTACCTATAGCTGAGAGTTAGATGTTCCCATCATCTGAATCAATAATAGTGGGAGGAGGTTACAGGAGTTCTTTTGAGGAGCAAACTTCACAAAGCCAATCAGGGTCCTGGGACCAGGAGAAAAGAATAAATGCTGAAGGTTCACAGATCTTAAATACAAAGGCTCCTCCACTCATTTTCAACTCATAAGCTTTTGCACATCTGAGTGAAGCTAAGTGAACATAAGGTTCATATGAAGCTATGAATCTTTTCCCCTCAATAAGTCTGTTTCTACATGCCCATCAGCATGAGCATGCTACCAGGAATATGATACTATCTGAAGACAGATTTTTCTTGCAGAAGCCAACACTTGAACCACTGCTTAGGCAAAGATGCAGAAAAGAACTAGGTTGACCTTTAGTCACCATCTGACTTATCAAGAGCAACTATGACATTACAAGATTTTTAACCTCCATGATAACTAGAACCTAACCTCAAACAAGATGTCCTTTGTTGCTACATGTGTCTTCTGAATCACTACAGGTAGAGGAAATAAAAATAAAAACTGAAAATACATGTGTGTTCTCTCTGAAGTCTAAATGGCCAAACTATAGCCAGCAGGTAAGGAAAGAAATCTGGATGAAATTAAAAGGAAAAGAACCCACAGCTAAAAATATGCATTAAATTACATTAATTAAATCCCTTCTCCAACAAAACTATTACTGTATGCTTTCTAGGACACTATTACAATATTATCTTTAATACCATTTATTTGTTGAGCTAATATTTACTGACCATGCATTATAACCCAATCACTGAACAAGGTCCCAGGGAAATGTTTATGACTAAAACAACATAAACCTTGCATTCACATAGGAAAGACTGAACATGCATGTGAAGACTACTTCTTCTACTACATGCATAAAAATATAATTAGTGTTATTAAAGATGGTATCAGAACATACGATGGGAACCAACTCCAATGGGAGGATAAGGGTAGGATCAGGGAATTTTTCAAGGTTTCTATGGTAAGTGTAAGTCATCATCAGGCCAGAACAATTCCACTAATTGCTTATAAAGGCTCATGGTTGATTTGTTGAGTTTTGGGACCCACAGCTCCCACAACATGGCAAGATCTCCCACTAACATATATTTAAACATAGAGTTTCTTCTGCCCGGAATGCACAACCCCTCACCCTTCACACATTCTTCATAGCATCAAGCAACCTTTGCAGTGCCCAGTCCAGCAAGTTAAAGTTCTGGGCTTCTGTCAACAAATCAAGATGCTCCTCAGACCACTTTAAAAGGTTTATGTTCCCTCCACTGGAGGCCAAGCTCTCTGAGAAACTGGACTATGGCTTTCACTCATCTGTTTCTTCTTTCTAGCCTAGGACATAGCCTGGCACAAAATAAGTGTTTTATAATGAACAGCACATCCCTTAACAGTGTCTTGCTGAGAAATGTTAGTTTTACTTCAAATCCACAATATTAACACTTTTGTATAAAAAGTATAAGCTTGACAGAAAATGGGCAGTATATTTCAACTAATATCAGAAGTCCTAAAGAACTGGCTTATAGCTTCTGTTTATCAGCTCCTCTTTTCCTAGGCAAAAAAGGTACCCAAATTCATGATACTGGTGTTTTTCTCACCCCTCCACAAACCACACTGGGTTATGAAGCCCAGTTAACAAACCAATCTTTTTCCTGATAGTGTCTTTCTGGCTTAATAATTAATTCCAATTTGCAATCTCAATCCCTACTCATATCCATGATGCCTAACTCTTCAGTCTTTCTAAAGAAGACACCTACAATTTTTGGTATAAGACATGATTTTAAAAAACTAAATAACAAAAGAAATTGGACATAATAATTTTTGGTATAAGACATCATTTAAAAAAACTAAGTAACAAAGAAATTGGACATGATATAATCAGTCTCAGTCTGATTGTGCTTTTTACCTGCTGACTCCTAGTGTGATTTAGTTATAAAGTATTTTATTTTTTTATTTTATTCTTAAGGATTTACTTATTTGAGAGAGAGCACACATATTAGTAAGAGGGGCAGAGGGAAAAGGAGAGAGAATCCAAAGTAGACTCTGTGCTAAGCCTTACATGGGGCTTGATCTCACAACCCTGAGATCATGACCTGAACTGAAATCAAGAGTTGGATGCTTAACCAACCATGCCACCCAGGTACCATAGTTACAAAGTATTTTAGATAATTACCCTGCAACTTTTAACAGCAACTAGGACACCCACACTTTATAGTTTTAAAAAGTAAAAATCCTCAACCTAATAATTAATAGCATTTAATTAATCCCTAGAGTATTTACTCTGAGAATATTCTTGATTTGGCATATACCAAAGTGATTAAAGTTAGGTGTAATGTTTCCATCTAAAAATTGATCAAGATATATGGATAAAACATAAGGACCATTAAATATAAGAACAATTTTACTGTGATTAAGACCAACACAATTCAACTTCTTCCTCTGCAGGGAAACCCTGCTTAAGCCACTGTATACCTACACTTCTGATTACTACACTTTTTTATTAAGCAGCTATGAGATAAGATCCTAAAAAATAGAAAAGGTAAGATAAAGTCCCTACTAGGAGAAGCTTAAGATCTCGTAAAGGAATTCCTATCTAAGGAAAGAATATCTCATTATGGTAATAACTTATCTTCATTCAGTCATCAAACATTTACTGAAAGCCTATTACAAATCAGGCTCTATGTTTGAGGGTGCAAATACAAGATACTCCATACAGAGAAAAAGATATATAGACAAAAAAGGAGAAATGAAGCTCTTTAATGGTTATAGAGGAGTGTACAGAGTAGTACATGGTGGTACATATACAAAACACCAAAAAAACTCCTTAACTGGGAGAAGGGAATATCATAAAAAGCTTCATAGAGGAGGCAATGTTTAAGCTGCTTCAATTAATTAATAGTACCAAAGACACTGAATGTGAAAAGTAATACAGCCTAGGAGCTAAACAAAAGCACAAAACCAGCATGGCACGTTCAAGAAAAAGTCATTAACTATTATTAAACAAGAGTACAGAACAGGATTCAAAGAATGCAGCAGGAAAAGAGAATATTGGAGAGAAAACAAGTCCACAGAAAGCCTTCTGTGCCATAGTAAAAAGGGTGGACTTTACTACAGGAGTTAGGAAGTTCAGGGGTTTAAGTCAGAAAAATAGTGACCTGACCTCAATTTTGAAATGTCTGAAATTTTGAAATGATTTTCCTATGGAGGATGGAGTAGAGGAAGAAAGGGAGATAGGTCAGATTATAACATAAGATGGCAAGGATTATAACAAAAAGGTTAGAGAAAAGGTACAAACACAAAATATATTAACTACTGAATCAAGAATTTTATCACAATAGTGGGCACAAAATGAGAACACAATATTTAATTGGAATAAATGGATGAGTAATTGAGTAAGCGATTAAATGTAGAAGATGAAAGAGAAAATAGGGTTCAAAATTTCAGGCTGTCTGATCTGACAAGAGAGTAGTACCTTTAACTGAGGGCAAACATTGTATCTGGAAAAAGAGATGATGAACTTAGCATGTCAACCTGACTTTGTGGTACCTATAGAGGGTACAGGTAGGGGTGTTTACTAGTCATGTAAAGGAGTCCAAAATGCAAGGACAACGTTTCAATGGAGATGATGATTTGGGACTTGTCAGCACAGAGATAATCATCAAATGTTCTACCAGAAACAGTTGAGGCCACCTAGGGAAGATGTAGAACAAGGAGAAAAGGGCTAAGGGCACTGTCCAGAGGATCACCAACATTTAAGGAATGAACAGAAGAAGAAAAAACAAAAACCAAAAAAAAAAAAAAGAGAGAGAGAGAGAGAGAGATAGCTGAGAATGTATAATCCAAAAAGAAATAAAAGAACTGGAAGAGAATTTTTAAATGATAGTGACAGTAGTGTCAAATTGCACAGATAAGGAAAGAAAATCTAAAACCTAAAAAGAATGATTTGACTAAGTAGTTTACAGATTTGGTCACTTTTGCCAGAGCAGTTTCACAATGCAAGATGAGGCACAGACAAATGACTACAATGAGTAAAAGAGTAAAAAAAGATAAGGGAATGAAGTCAAGAAACATAACCCATTCTTTCAAAGACAAAAAAGAAAAAGGCAATTGTTTTTGGTGTTTTGTTTTGTTTTTCCCTAATTTTGTGGTCTCTTTTCTGTTTCTAAAATACAGGGAAAGAGTTAAAAGAGAAAGTTAAAAATTTATTTTAAAAATGGTGGGGACAACAGCTAGAGCAAACGCACATAGGATACAAGATCTAGGTAGACATCGGTCCCATTATAAGACTTGGAATGTTAGACAAGAAGACAAGGCAGAGGTTCTGATTTATAGCTGAGCTGCAAAGAAGGTGGCAGCTTAACAGGAGCACTGTCCAGGGCTCTAGCCCCAGGAATACTGAACACTGCGACTACAGTAGCCACACTGATTATAGGCCCCATGAGCTCATGGGTCCATCAGTAAGGACTGGTGGAACCTGTAGGTATGGAAATTGTACTTGCAGCTGAATGGTAGTAGATAAAGTAGGGACCAGGCCTTACTAAATGTTATGAGCACACAGGAAAACTGCCCAATATAAATAATTTCAAAAATGTATAATGAAATCCCTACAACATATAATCAGTTTAATTAAAAGACTCATTTTTCAAATTCTCAGCATCTAGCACAGTGTCTGACATAAAAGACAACAGTAGATACAAATGAATGATGTTCTAGGGCTAGCTCAGGCCAAAATCCCAAGAGACTGGAAAATCTGTAGAAGGTAGGCACTGCAGTATCCCCATGACTTGAACAAGAAACTCTTCTTATTATGGGACCAGGAGGGTGGAAAGACTTAATTGCTCGTGCTGAAGACAAGAAAAGACAATGTGATTGTGAAAGGCCTTAATGATAACTAATTTTTATCAAGAATGGTATGTTTAAAAAAAAAAAAAAAACTTATGTGCATCAGCAAAGGAAACAGTCAACAAAACAACGAGCCAACACATGGAATGGGAGAAGATATTCACATGACACTACAGACAAAGAGCTGATATCCAAGATCTATAAAGAACTCTTCAGGGCACCTGGGTGGCTCAGTGGGTTAAAGTCTCTGCCTTCAGCTCAGGTCATGGTCTCAGGGTCCTGGGATAGAGCCCTGCATCCAGCTCTCTGCTCAGTAAGGAGCCTGCTTCCCCCTCTCTCTCTGACTGCCTCTCTGCCTACTTGTGATCTCTCTCTGCCAAATAAATAAATAAAATCTTTAAAAAAAAAAAAAACTCCTCATAATCAACACACAAAAAACAGATAATCATGTCAAAAAATGGGCAGAAGACATGAACAGACACAAGAAAAGTGTTCACCACCATTAGCCATCAGGGAGATTCAAACCAAAACCATATTGAGATATCACCTCACACCAGTTAGAATGGCCAAAATTAACAAGACAGGAAACAACAAGTGTTGGAGAGGATGTGGAGAAAGGGGAACCCTCTTACACTGTTGGTGGGAATGCAAGTTGGTACAGCCACTTTGGAAAACAGTGTGGAAACTCCTTAAGAAATTAAAAATAGAGCTCCCCTATGACCCTGCAATTGCACTCCTGGGTATTTACGCCAAAGATACAGATGTAGTGAAAAGAAGGACCATCTGTACCTCAATGTTTATAGAAGCAATGGCCATGGCCGCCAAACTGTGGAAAAAACCAAGATGCCCTTCAATGGACAAATGGATAAGAAAGATGTGGTCCATATACACTATGGAGTATTATGCCTCCATCAGAAAGGATGAATACCCAACTTTTGTAGCAACATGGATGGGACTGGAGGAGATGATGCTGAGTGAAATAAGTCAAGCAGAGAGAGTCAATTATCATATGGTTTCACTTACTTATGGAGCATAAGGAATAACATGGAGGACATTAGAAAAAGGAAAGGAAAAGTGAATTGGGGGAAACTGGAGGGGGAGATGAAGCATGAGGGACTGTGGACTCTGAGAAACAAACTGAGGATTTGGAAGGGAGGGGGGTGGGAGGGAATGGGTGAGCCTAGTGGTGCATATTAAGGAGGGCACGTATTGCATGGAGCACTGGGTGTGGTGCATAAACAATGAATCTTGGAACACTGAAAAAATAAAATTTTTTTAAAAAGAATGGTATGTGCATGGTACTGTGTTAAACAGTTTATAAGAACTATCATATCTTAACCTCATGATAACATATTAGAAGTATATTTATTCTCTTTTCAAAGAGGTTTGTAGACATCACATAATTTGTCCAATTTCATATGAATATTAACAGTACCAAGGCCACTAAACTCAGGTCAGTGCACTCAGTATGGAATATAGTGGCAGTAGTAGTGGTAGGAGCAGGAGGAACAGCAGTAGCAAAGTGTGGCAATGTTCTAAGGATTTGACATACATTAACCTATTTAATCTCTACAACTACTTTAAGAAGTAAATACGATCTCTATTCACAAGCAAGGAAACTAAACTAAACAGAGAAGGGTTAAGGAAACTAAACAGAGAAAGGTTAAGTAGCTTTCCCAAGGTAAAACAGCTAGTAGTAATGGGGCTAGGATTCAAATTTAACCATTTTATTATACAGCCCCCCCCCATTCTTTTCTTAAGCTAACACTCAATATACCTGTGTTTTCCAAACTAATTTATTAGTTTATGACAAGAAAGTTTTGTTGTAAATGAAAAGACTAAAATAAAATGGACCTCCTCCCCATTTCTTTCCCAGTACCTTCAGTAGTGCTGGATGAGGTGGCTGAGATCCTGGAGTTGGCAAACTGCGGGAAAAGCATTAAGTAATGGATGTGTTTAGTTCTGTAATGGGTGGGGAAGGAAAGAAATCTAACAGTGGAGAAGTATTCAAGAACTTATTCATGAAGCACAAATGAGAAAATTTCTCTCTTCTTTTATAAGTTTCATAGGATAGATAAATGTTTAAGGGTTATTCAAAGTAACTGTAAGGTAACTGTAAAGAAACAAAAAATAACTTTTTTTTAAAGAAATCAACACTTCAGGGAAACTTCTAGAAGAATATGAGTAAAAGGTTGGGGAGTTGAGAACAGAAAGCTGAAGATGCTCACTTTAATAAGAAAAGAAAAAAATAGCCACTGAACACAAGTATGCAAAATTAAAGAAAGGAAAAAAAAAAAGAACCAGTTATCAGGGCCTTTAAATAACTGAAAAACAAATAAACAATATACAAATTGCCATCTTTTCAAGAATAACATAGTAGGAAAGAAATTCATGTTTTTAAAGATTTTATTTATTTATTTGACAGAGAGAAAGAGATCACAAGTAGGCAGAGACGCAGACAGAGAGAGAGGGGGAAGCAGGCTCCCTGCCAAGCAGGGAGCCCGATGTAGACCTCAATCCCAGGACCCTGAGATCATGGCCTGAGCTGAAGGCAGAAGCTTAACCCACTGAGCCACCCAGGCGCACCAAGAAATTCATTTTTTAATAGTGAATTGTAACATGGGTAGGACCGGTATCTTAAAACAATACTTTGGGGTGCCTCAGTGCTGCATCAGTTAGAAAAATAGTAAGTTTTTTTTAAGTTTGTTTTTTTTTTAATAATCTCTACACCCAACATGGGGCTTGAACTCACAGCTCTGAGATCAAGAGTCATATGCTCTTCCAAATAGCCAGCCAGGCACCCCTGGCTGGTACCTGGGTGTATCTTAAATATATGTATCTTAAAATAACTCTTTATGCAAACATAACTGAAGCTAAGAAAATGAAATAAGAAATACAAATCAGAAGAATACTACAAACAAAAAACGAATTAAAGTCTCTAAAATTAGAGATGGCTAGGAAATCAGCAGAGGAAAATGCAAAGCAATGCTCTAAATAGGAAGATGACCCCAAAGAATACAAAAACACTAAATCAAAAGGATATATGCACTCCTATATTTATTGCAGCAATTTTTACAACAGCCAAATTATGGAAGCAAACCAAGTGTCATCAATAGATGAATGGATAAAGAAGATATGGTGTGTGTACACAGCATACCACACATGCGTGCATACAAGAATATTATTCAACCATAAAAAAGAATAAAATCTTGCCATTTGCCATAACTTGGAAGGAGTTAGAGTACAGTACTAAGCAAAAGAGTCAGAGAAAGACAAATACCATATGACTTCACTCATATGTGGAATTTAAGAAAATAAATGAAAAAAGGAAAAAAAGAGAGAGACAAATGAAAAACATTTTTAATTACAGAGAACAAGCATAGTTCCTAGAAGGGAGATGGGAGGAGGAGGAATGGGTGAAATAGGTGATTAAGAGCACACTCATCTTGATGAGCGCTCAGTAATACAAAGAATTGTTGAATCATTATATCGTACACCTGAAACAAATTTAACACTATATGTTAACTACACTGGTATTAAAAATAATAATAAATAGGGTGCCTGGGTGTCTCAGTGAGTTAAAGCCTCTGCCTTCGGCTCAGGTCATGATCCCAGGGACCTGGGATCGAACCTCACATCTCTGCTCAGCAGGGAGCCTGCTTTCCCCCCTCTCTCTCTGCCTGCTTCTCTGCCTACTTGTGATCTCTGTCTGTCAAATAAATAAAATCTTTAAAAAATAATAATAATAAATAAACAGAAAGATGACAAAAGAGCACTAGAAGCAGAGGTGGCTGATCCAAATGATGCAAAGAGAAGTTTTTTGAAAAGTAATTTGAGGAGTGCCTGGGTGGCTCAGTGGGCTAAACCTCTGCTTTCAGCTCAGGTCATGATCTCAGGGTCTTGGGATCCAGCCCAGCATTGGGCTCTCTGCTCAGCAGGGAGCCTGCTCCCCCCCGCTCTGCCTACTTGTGATCTCTCTCTCCCTGTCAAATAAATAAAATCTTAAAAAAGAAAAGCAGTTTGAGAAAAATCCTACGCAAAAGGAAAGATACTGAACTGGAAACTAGTCAGCTCCATTATTTTCAAAGAGGGAAATAAGGAAAATAGAAGCTACAAATTAACTGCAAAATTTTCAATGAGACAGGACAGATGAAGAAGACTTGATATTTTTGTAAAGAGGAAACAGGTGAAGTTTAGAGAACTCTAAAACTTCTCATTAAAGAAGAAACAGATGGCAAAAAGATGCTAAGAGTATACACATACATGTAAGTATTCATTGTATGAAAGAGAAAAACATCAAAGAGAAACTCTGATTGATGTAACTGTAAAAAGATGCTGAGAGTATACACATACATGTAAGTATTCATTGTATGAAAGAGAATAACATCAAAGAGAAACTCTGATTGATGTAACTGAGAAATCAAAATCAAAACTGCCTGAAGGTAAAAAATAATTATCACCAGATTAAAGTATATTAAGGATTGTAAAGTGGTGACAGTTTCACGTGGAGTGATTTCATTTGTGTGTGGTACTGGTCTCTGAGAAAAGCAGATTATCAGCACACAAACTGGGCTCAATCCCAGGACCTGGAGATCATGACCTAAACTGAAGGTACACGCACTTAACCAAGTGAGCCACCTAGGTGCCCCTGGTACTAGTCTTACTCTCAGATTAAAAAACCAAGGCATATCACATTCAGTGGATTCAGAGTAAGAAACTTGCCTGCAATGTTTTTAAAACCTGAAACAGTACAATAAATTATTTTATGTAAAAATTTTTGCTTTTTAAAGTGTCTCATATAAGGAAAACCAATACAGAACCTAAAATGTTTATAGCTTCAGCAGTTTCTATAATGTTTAGATGGATTTTCAACATTAATCTTGCCACATTTCACAGTCATTTTATGTTTTCGAAATTAGATTTATTGTAGTAGTAACCTAAAGTGGACTTTTCCTATTTAGTAATAAATCAATATCCTTGCTACACATATAACAAGAGTAGAACAGAATTAAAAATATCACAAGGCATGATGGATACATACCATTTTATTACACGTGCAGCGTGTAATATGTTCTGAACATTGTAGAATTAAAATACACAAGGATAAAGCATTTTTATATAATGTCTAAGAAATTTTTTTCTGCATAGGTATTCCTTAAAATGTAAAGACCTTATCAACAAACTTTTGCATATACAGAAATCTTCATTGGCTACCACTCATCCAGAGGACTGCTCCCTTCCTTCTTCTCTTTCCACAGTGACTGTCCCATAACCAGCTGATCTAAGAAGACACTGCCACCTTATGGCCAGTGCAAAGAAATGTCTGTCTTTAGACCTCTTCCTCATTCTACTTTCAAGATTGAGTATCTTTTGCCTTAAAAGGATTGTGAAGACAAGTCACCATTTTGTCTGTCTCTACGTAGTCTCATGAGTAATCCTACCCCATACAATTTCCTATTTTAGCACTATCTACAGAACTTCCTGTGATAATGGAAATGTTCTATATCTGCCTTATCCAATACTGTAGACACTAGCCATATGAGGCTATCAAGCACTTAAGAATGTGGCTTGGGTAACTAAGGAACTGAATTTTTACTTTTATTTAATTTTAACTCATTTAAATTTAAATAGCACTATGTACACAACTAGTAGCTACTATAATGGAAAGCAAAATCTTATACACAAACATAAAAACAAAGTATTTTTCCTTCTCTCCTTCTGTCTTTTCAAATTCTTGCCTAGTTATTATTTCAGAGGAAAAAAACCTTTTATTCATTTTCATTCCAGTTATGAACCACAAAATGTGCCTGTGAGAGATAAAGCTTGAAAAGTAGATAAACCACACCTGTCAGAATGGCTAAAATCAACAACACAAGTAACAGGTGTTGATGAGGATATGGAGAAAAAGGAATACCCATGTACTGTAGGTAGGGATGCAAACTGGGGCAGTCATTGTGGAAAACAGTATGGAGGTTTCTCAAAAAGTTTAAAATAGGGTGCCTGGGTGGCTCAGTGGGTTAAGGCCTCTGCCTTCGGCTCAGGTCATGATCCCAGGGTCCTGGGATCGAGCCCCGCATCGGGCTCTCTGCTCAGCGGGGAGCCTGCTTTCTCCTCTCTCTCTGCCTGCCTCTCTGCCTACTTGTGATCTAAGTCTGTCAAATAAATAAATAAATAAATAAATCTTTAAAAAAAAAAAAGTTTAAAATAGAACTACCTTATAATTCAACAATCACACTATAGGGTATTTACCCAAAGAATACAAGAACACTAATTCAAAGGGATACATGCACCCCTATGTTTATAGCAGCATTATTTATTATAGCCAAGATATGAAAGCAGCCCGTGTCCAATAACAGATGAATGGATAAAGATGTAACATATACGGGAGTCTGTGTGGCTAGGTAGGTTGAATGTCCAATTCTTGGTTTCAGCGCAGGTCAAGGTCTCAGGGTCCTGGGATCGAGCCCCATGTCAGGCTCTCTGCTAAGCATGGAGTCTGCTTGTCCCTCTCCCTCCCCCCACTTGCACTCACTCTCTCTAAAATAAATTAATAAAAATCTTAAAAAATAAAAAAAAGATGTAACAATATATACAATGGAGTATTATTCAGCCTTAAAAAATGAAATCCTGTCATTTGCACTAACATGGATGTACAGAGTATAATGCTTTTTTTTTTTTAAGGATTTTATTTATTTATTTGACAGATAGAGATCACAAGTAGGCAGAGAAAGGAGGAAGCAGGCTCCCTGCCAAGGAAGAGATCCCGATGTGGGACTTGATCCCAGTACCCTGAGATCATGACCTGAGCCGAAAACAGAGGCTTTAACCCACTGAGCCACCCAGGCGCCCCCAGAGTATAATGTTAAGTGAAATAACTCAATCGAAGAAAGACAAATAGCATATTATTTCCAGTCATATACAGAATTTAAAAAACAAATAAGCAAAGGGGAAAAAAAAAAAACAAGACAGAGAGACAAGAGAGAAAAATCAAGAAACAGACTCTAAATTACAGAAAACAAACTGAGTGGGGGGATGGGTTAAATAGGTGATGGGGATTAAGGAGGGCACTATTCCTGATGTACGGCATTGCTGAATCACACATTGTACACCTGAAACTAATATCACACTGTATGTTAACTGGAATTAAAACAAAAACTTAAAATAATGAATAAATAAATAAAACTGTTTTGTCCAGCATACTTATTTATTATTAGAAGGAAGGATGGCTGTAATGTCCTAGCTCATCAGAACCAGAAATGGAGTCTCCTCTTATACCTTTTAGGAAACTGAAAACTTTCCACACACAACTTATTACTCTCACCATATGAAAAATATAAAATGGACACACAAAAAATAGATAAAACAGATAAAAACAACTTCTTAACAAGAAAAATATTTTGAAGTGGAATTAGATATCATAAATAAAAGTGCTATTAACCTCTATACCTTTGAAAATGCAACTCTACAGTGTACTTTAATATCAGAATTTTAGAACTAGTTAATTACAGCTCATACAGGAAATTGAGTCCAGAAAAGTTAAGAGAATTGACATTCAGAGTTGTGACTCTGTGACCACAGACCCTGCCTTTCTGACACAGGATGGGCCCATCAATTCTTTCAGAATTCACTCAAGAACCACTTAACAACAAATTACTAGATATAAAAAACAGTAAGAAACCCTGCTCCTATTCTTTCCAAGTGTCTACCTATCTCCTTAATGCTCCTCTAATAAAACTTGATTTCCTTCACATATCAATTAAAAGAATAATTTCAATTTTATTTTCTACATTTAATTACTATTAACCAATGGTATCATTTTCAATTATTTTTGGTTGACAAATATAAAATAATGCCTTTTTTTAAGATTATTTATTTATTTATTTGACAGAGAGAGATCACAAGTAGGCAGAGAGGCAGGCAGAGAGAGAGGAAGGGAAGCAGGCCCCCTGCTGAGCAGAGAGCCTAATGTGGGACTCAATCCCAGGACCCTGAGAACATAACCCGAGCCGAAGGCAGCAGCTCAAACCACTGAGCCACCCAGGCGCCCCTAAAATAATGCCTTTATGAGAAAAAAGCTTTCCAAGTTTGGACATCATTAAATAATTCAATTCTAAAGACATTTTTCTGCAAAAACAAGGTATGGGTTTATTTTTAAGTTTGCCCTTAAATATGCTAGTTTTAGCATATTAAGTAAGCGTTTTCTCAGAAATAACTCTCTAAACTCTAGTTATAATTACTACTTAATTATTAGCTTTGATTAAAAATAATATTAAAATATTAACCTATTTCAAGACAATAGGAATTACAGTAATGGTACAGAATACTCAAATAATATACTAACAACCTTCAACAAAGGTTGTACCTTCAACAAATAATTCAGACAGCAAAAAAAAATGCCACAAACAATTCCTTGATCATTCATGTATCTCAGGTCTCTAACCCAATTTGATACATTACCATGAAAAATTCAAATGTTTTTTAATCTGAAGGAAACAAATTTTGCTCCTCAGTTTAGCAAATTTTAGCTGATGAGTTCAAAGGGGTTAAGTGTGATAAAGGCACAAAACAAGCAATCTTAGACTACACTAAAAGAAACACAATATCTAAATCAGAAGAGTTAATGCAGACTATGGAAGGCTCACTTTACCTCCAGCTGGAAGGACAGTAATAGTTCTTAGCATCACATTTTCCCCTTATTAAACTAACTATAAACTAGTCAGTTGGCTACAATAAGTAGATACAAATTAACATTTTACTTTTTAATTTAAAGTACTTCCCACATTACATGTTACATTTATTATTTCAATAGCTATCATATATTACATTGAGATAATGTGCTTAAATCTTTTAACCACAAATTACTAGACCAAAGATTAAGAACATCTTTATTCTTCAATATACCACTTTTGGAGTCACCCTGACAAAATGGATATATACAGAAGAGATAAGGGTAAAGAACCATGTTACATAATGTAAATAATTCACAAATGTTTTAGCCTAACCAACAGAATATATGATTGCTACTATCAAATAGTTTAACATATCAGAGAGGGACAGAACTAGATGGATAAAAATAACAGAAAGGCAGTTTTCAGCTCAAAGTAAAGAAAACCTTTTAAACTATCAGAATTACTCAACAAGGCAATACACTACCACATAAAACACTAAGTTGTGGGTTGCCTGGGTGGCTCAGTTGGTTAAGCGACTGCCTTCAGCTCAGGTCATGATCCGGAGTCCCTGGAGTGAGTCCCGCATCGGGCTCCCTACTCAGCAGGAAGTCTGCTTATTCCTCTGACCCTCCCCCTTCTCATGCTCTCTCTCTTTCTCTCTCTCTCTCTCTCAAATAAATAAATAAATAAAATCATTTTAAAGACAACAACAACATTAAGTTGTGCATCTGAAAACATTCGAAAACAAGCTGAATAATCACTTGCCAGAGAAAGTGCAGACTCTTACACTGGATGGGCAGTAGGACCAGATAACGTCTCATGTTTCCTTTCACTAAGCATATTCAAATATTTAATCTCCTGCCATGATTCCAGCAATGTGCTAGGTGCTAAGTATACAAAAGATGACAAAAGAGACATGGCTTCTATGGTTTTTGCAGTTACAGTCTAATGTAGGAGGCAGAGAAAAAGAGAAAGAAAAAAAAATGGGCAAAAGAGTAGATACAAATCGTAAGTTCTGTTGAAGGAAAACAACAAAATGCTATAGGAGAAAAACAGAAGAATGGACATCAAGGAAGGCATCTCAGGGGAAAAAGACTGAAGTTACAACCTAAAGAAAGACAAGCTAGCTAGACTCTAGTGCTCTGGCCCAGTGGAAAGCCACTGAAGGTTATGAGGAGAGTGACATGATCTGATTTTCATTTCTAAAAAATCATTCTGGTTGCTTTGTGACAAGTGAATTGGAAGGAAGAAAACAAGGAAGCAGGGAAATTAGTGAAGAAGGTTGGTAGGAAGGAGCCCCGATGAGAAATGGTGATGGACTGGGCACGCTGAAGTTGGAGGGAAAAGAGTAGAGTTGAAGATGCAGGCAGAGGTAAACAGGAGCTATAGCATTTGGTGATAGATTAAATGCAAGGAATGAGGAAAAAAGGAAAGAGAAATCAAGGATGACTCTCAGATTTCTGGCCTGAACAACTAATCAAATAGTGCTGCCATTTTCTGAAATGGAAAGAATGGGAGAAAGACAGATTTGGAATAAAAGGGGAAGCCAACTTAAAGTTTCTATGATTTTCTTTGGACTTCCTATCAAAAAATCTCATTCTTCATTTTCTGCTCTTTAAAAGCCAGCCTGTGGGGACGCCTGGGTGGCTCAGTTGGTTAAGCAGCTGCCTTCGGCTCGGGTCATGATCCCAGCGTCCTTGATGGAGTCCCACATCGGGTTCCTTGCTCAACAGGGAGCCTGCTTCTCCCTCTCCCTCTGCCTGCCATTCTGTCTGCCTGTGCTCACTCTCTCCCCATCTCTCTCTCTCTGATAAATAAATAAAAATCTTAAAAAAAAAAAAATTTAAAAGCCAGTCTGTGTAAGGGGAGAAATGCTATAAAGGAGACCCCATCAGTGAAGATTTAAAAAAAAAAAAATTGGAATACAAATGGTAGATTATTGTTTCAGTGTTAAATTAATAAGTCCATAACTGCATAGAGGTTAATTTTTTTAATCCCTATTCTTGGGAAATACATGTAGATGTATTTAGGGGTAAACTGTCATAATATACGCAACTTACTCTCAAATGCTTTGGGGGTGTGCATGCATTTATGTACAAAAGACCATATATATGTATACAGACATATATGCACATCCATATGTACATATATGTATATGGAAGAGAGGAAATGATAAACAGCATAACATTTTGACAATCAATGAATTTGTATTAAGACTATTTGAAGGGCGCCTAGGTGGCTCAGTGGGTTAAAGCCTCTGCTTTCTGCTCAGGTCAGGATCCCAGGGTCCTGGGATCAAGCCCCACATCGGGCTCTCTGCTCAGCGGGGAGCCTGCTTCCTCCTCTCTGTGTTTCCGCCTGCCTCTCTGCCTACTTGTGATCTCTGTCAAATAAATAAATAAAATATTTAAAAAAAAAAAAAAGACTATTTGAATATTCTTTCTACTATTTTCATTCTTGTAATTTTCCTCTTGGTATGAAATTATTTCCAAATTTAAAAAAATATTAAGTTGGTACTATACTTATCTTATTCATGCTAACTAATTCTAATTCTTTTCAACCTATCTCATATGTATTTCCCCTCAACCAGCCATCCTGTCTTTTCCATTATCAAGAGTAGTGTCTCCATCAGGGAGACAAGAAGCATACATAATAGTCCCACAAAGAGAGCATAACAAGAAGGGAGAGCTGTAACAGGTTTCTTGCAATTTACAACTTCCCATGACATATCTGTATCTCTGCTCTCTGGAATGTACTAAGTCCTATGGCCTGATCTTTACCAGACTGCTAGATAACAGTTCTTAGGTTCTATATTTTTGCTTCTCATGTAATAGATAGCAATAAAGCTCACTAGAGAATCAGCATGCCTGGATTAAGTGCTTCTCCTGAGGGGCTCCCATATATCTCTGGGTATAGCAATTGTCACCTTATTTTATTTTTAAAATCATTAGCTACATGTGTTCTACTTTCTCTACCAGACAGGGGGCTTCTTGAGAACAAGGACCATATTATATTTGGGTTTTTTCAATTCCTAAATACTATCATAATATGTAGAAAAAACATTCAATGAAAACTAAGGAGGGGTGCCTGGGTGGCTCAGTGGGTTAAGCCTCTGCCTTCAGCTCAGGTTCCTGGGATCAAGCCCAGCATCAGGCTCTCTGCTCAGCAGGGAGCCTGCTTCCCCTCTCCGCCTGCCTCTGCCTCTCTCTGCCTACTTGTGATCTCTCTATCAAATAAATCAATAAAACCTTTTAAAAAAAAAAAAGGAGTGAAGAAATGAAAGTTACTGAAAAATCTAGATTTGGTCAGTCAATCCAAGGAACACTTCAATGACAAGAAAATACATGTTATAATATTCTAGGCAGAACTCTGTTGTTTATTATCAAAGAGTATTTAAGTAAAATTATGTAAGGTAAGAATATTCAACTTAAACATATTAAAAACTAATCATTTTACAGTAAAAGGCAGCATTTTTTACATGCTACAATTAATCTTGCCAAAGAATATATGATTAAATGAGAATATACAGAATACCAAATGCTTAAAATAGACTTCTGAACTTGTAAAATTAACAAAACTTAGTTCAGTCCTTCGTAGGGCCTGACCTTCTTTTAACACTTAGAAAGGGCAGAACCCAGAGATTCAAATCCAAACATAATTCAAATCTCCTTCCAGTCCCTTAGACATTAGCTCTACCTCTGTTTCAAGCCTAGTATTGTTTTTAGGTCTATTTGTGGCTTGCATCATGTCTCTCCTACACTCATGAGAGCTTCCTGATACTTGGCACAATATCTCTGTGTGCTGCCCAATGTTACTGTTCTGGACTCATCTTGAGTTGCCCAAATCCTCCAGCCCCATCTAGAGAACAGGAGGCAGTGGAGCTCAGCCATTAGATCCCTGGCAATGGTGAGCAAGTGCCTCTAACCATCCTCTTCTGCCTTTTCCTATTAATGAAAGAAAGAATACAGTGTTTCCTACCCAGCTGGGTACTCTGTCTACATCCTTGCTACTTTTCTAGTTCCCTTTAGATTTTCCCAACTCATTGAATACAATGCATATGTCAATTTTCTTTTTGGGCAGGGGGTGAACAGAGAGGGAGGGAGAGAGAGAATCCTAAGCAAGATCCACACCCAGCCCAGAGCCCAAAGCAGGGCTCGACCTCACAACCCTGAGACCATGGCTGAAATCAAGAGTTACATATTTAACTAAGTGAACCAGCCAGGTATCCCATACATGTCAATTTTTAGTAATTCTCAAATTCACCCTGTCTCCTCCAACACCACTTAATCTAGACTCTTATCATCTCTAGCCAGCTTCCCAGCATGTTTCCTTAATTCCCTACCTTCAGCTTCTTCCCCTTAATCCACCCTTTATGCTTTTCCCAGACTTAACATTTAAAATTATAAACCTGATCATGTCACTCTTCAACTTAAAATCCTTCAATGGCTCTCAAAAAAAAAAAAAAAAAAAAGCCTTTAAACGGTACTAACAATAGCAGCTGGTACCTACTGAGCTTTTGTGTACCAGGTACGTACAATACCTCATATAAATCTCACAACAATCCTACAACACAGGTATCTTTATTATTCTGATTTTGCAGATTTAAGGAAATTGAAATATGGAGAAATCACATAATCTATCCACAGACACACAGATAATAAGCAAGTACAGCTAAGATTACAAAGGCCTTCCAAATATGGCTGTGGTATTCTTTTGTAGCTGTTCTCTCCTACCACTACCCAACAAACCCTGCCTTCCTCTCATGCCAAACTACCCAAGGATCCATTCCCATACCATGATCTTTCAGGACTCCTTACCGGAGTACACACTACTACCCTGGCTCAAAATGCCACTCCGATCTACCTTAAGAACTCTCTCTGAAGGCTTTATCCTTTCTTTCCTCTACAGAGGAATCCTAGGCAGAACAGTATAAGCCAAAATGATACACACACCCCAACTTCAAAATGCTACAATACAGAATGCTGAATAGATTTTCCAAGGTAACTTCCAAGTGAGAATCTAGTGCCAGCCTCATAAACCTGAAATCCACTGGAAAATTAATAGAGATCAACAATACAGTAACAACAAAAGCTAATAAAAATACACTTAATAACTTGACAAAATATCTGCAATATATAAAATTCCATTTTTTGAAGTTTATGCTAACTCATTCAGAATATAAGGGACTCAAGCACATTATCTAAAATTTATATTTAAAAAAAGGAAAAAAGAATATAAAGGACTCAAGCTTTAAAGTACCTTCTTTTGCAAATGTGACTTTTTAAAATGTTACAAGCAAGACAAATTCTATCTAAAATCTATTAGCAAAGCAAGAAAAATTTCAAAAAAAAAAACTAAAGAGCTCTTTTTTTACTATATCTGAATTCAGAAAATAATGATTGAATACTAACAGACTTGTGCTTATGAAATATATTATATGACAAAGAGGTAGTGAGTATGGTACCACATCTGTAGCATCAGCACATTAGCCCAGTATCTTCCAGGAACATGCAAGAATGATATCAGAAGTCCCTCCTTGGTATTAACTGACGGTTAAACAATATCTCTTCAAAGTACTACTCAAATATATTAGCTTATAATTCCCCACACTAAAGCTCTCAGTTTTGTCTTTTCGCAGTCTCAAGATCCTTCTGTAATTAACTGATCTTTAACTGGCATTTGGATACAAAGCACCAAGTGTTACTTTCAAACTTAAAAATCTCTTTTCTAGTTAAGAAAAGGTCCTATAAGATCATTTCTGGCACTTGTCCCAGCCAGGCTTCTGTCTCCCTGTATCTATCATTGCTTTTCCCCCTTAACCCTTAGAAAAAATATTCCTAATCCTTACATAAATTTCTTGTACAAAGCATAAGTAATTTCTTAACAATACTATTTTATAGAGATATTAGGAAATTGACCTTTAATGAATACACAAAGATTAATCCATGGTGAGGTGCTACTCTAAGGAAGCAGGCTCAAAATTATTTTGCTTCTGGCATTCCTCCAAAATATAATCAACATGAACTTCTTATACAATATCTAGAATCAGGCAGAAGACTTACTTTAAAATTTTTACAGTGGTCTGCTCAGGTTAATAGAGCCTGGCCCAGGGTAACAGTAAATGGAATAGAGAGGGAACAACTCCAACAGCAAGACTTGCCAGCTAATGGAAAATGAGGGATAGGAGATTAGAAGTCAGGATGATTCCCAGGTTTATAATTTGACTAACTGAGGAACTGGAAGCATCATTAACCAAGACAGGAAAATGAGATGGATACATGAATCTGGAGAAAAATATGTGGTTAATTTTTGATGTTTTTAAGTTTCAGGTTTTCTGCTAGACAATCAGGTGGGCATTCTAAGTAGCTCACCTAAGGACTAGAGTGCTCAAGATGAAAACAGGGCTGAAGAAATGAATTCAAAGAAGATAATGAAAAACAGCATGTGTTCCAAGAAAGCATGACAGAATGAAGATAAAGGGGTCAGATTGAAAATATGGGATACATGAGCCATTTAGGAATGGAGTCGGTAAAGACAGCTGAGAAAAGAAGAATAGGCAAAAAGGAGAAACAGGAGTGATGTCACGAAGACAGAGAGGGTGTTACAAACATGGGCATGATCCTCTAAAAGATTCACACTAGATTTAACAACTAGGAACTACACCCAAGTACAGATACAATTTCAGTAAGTAGAAGAACCAAGAGTAACAACACTGTTGGGATGGCAGAATGGCTCAAACAAGGCAAAAAAGGAAAAGTATGAAGCATGTTTGGAATAGAATGTAAAAGAGTTTTGCTGGAATGGAGAGTTCATGTTGCAGAAGAGAAGAAAGGAAGTCTGAGCCAAGGCCTTCGCATTCCAGATTGTATTCTATTTTGGATTTTATTCCACAAGCAGGAAAAAGAAAAACTGGTAGCTTTTTTTTTTTCTTTTAAAGACAATGAATCAATCTGATGACAGCATTCATGATGAACGGGAATGACAAGAGAGTTAAGGTAAGATAAACTATTAAGCAGTCTTAAAATTATCTAGGGCCTGAAAGAGGTTGGTAGCAACCAAAGTAAGAATTAAAGAGTACATAAAAAAGAGAAATTATCTACTCCCAAGGTGACCTAGATATTTCACTATTACTATACCGATCGCGTACAACAATAACCTGTGGACTGAGACCTTCTCTTATTCAGTCTTTCATCATTAGTACTAACAAATCAGAACAAGGGAAGTGGCCAAAAAATGTTTGTTGATTTAGAATTGAACTCAGTAATAAAAAGATACAGAAGTGAGACTTAAAAATACTACACAGAAACTTAAGTAACTTACAAGATAATACTACAGAAAATACTAGTCGAAGTCAAGATCAAGTTCAGACAATGAGTTTAAAATATGTTTCTGGTAGAGAGGGTGAGTAAGGATAACCAAATATAAGTATCAAAGAGAAAAAATCAAAACCAGAGGAAAAATATTCAGATATTCAGACCAAAAAAAAAAAAAAGATTTGTGATATATAATGAAATCAACAAATCTCATTAATTGCCCAGAAGAATAAATATTTAATAAAATTTAACTTCCTAATACATTTTGTATGTGACTTTCTTTAAGAACCCCTGGGTGGCTCAGAAGGTTAAAGCCTCTGCCTTCGGCTCAGGTCAGGATCCCAGGGTCCTGGGATAGAGCCCCACATTGGGCTCTCTGCTCAGCGGGGAGCCTGCTTCCTTCTCTCTGTGTCTCTGCCTGCCTCTCTGCCTACTTGTGTTCTCTGTCAAATAAATAAATAAATAAAATCTTAAAAAAAAAAAAAAAAGAATGCTATCGGGGGCACCTGGGTGGCTCAGTTAGTTAAGTATCTGCCTTCAGCTCAGGTCATGATCCCAGGGTCCTGGGATCAAGCCCCGCATTGGGCTCCCTGCTCAGCAGAGAGCCTACTTCTTTCTTTCCCTCTGCCTCTCCCCAGACTGTGCTTGCTCGCTCGCTCTCTCTCTCTCTCTCGCTCACTCTCTTTCTCAGTAAATAAATCTTAAAAAAAAAAAAAAAAAAAAAAAGAATTGCTCATTTGTATGATCTTTATAAATTAAACTGATGTAAAAAGTCCAACCAAATGGGTCAATCAAAACTGGGTCAGTGTTGAATAATCATCTGCCTTACTCAATCATTCATTCAACAAAAATGTATTGAGTGACTATAAGTTTGGTGTTGAGGCAAGGGAGATCAGCCATCACAGCAAACAGAGTAAAGTACAGCAAATATTACAACAAAATACCTGCAAATGTTACAGGAATACGGGTAACAAAAAATACAATGGAGGAGGGGTAGAGGAGGCATGGTAAAAATATGCCTAGAAGCTTTTCTAGAAGAGGGGACTTATTTGGATTTTTATTTTTATTTTTAAGATTTTATTTATTTATTTGACTGAGAGAGAGATCACAAGCAGGCAGAGAGGCAGGTGGGGGATGGGGGGGCAGGTTCCCTGCTGAGCAGAGAGCCCCATGTGGGCCTCCATCCCAGGACCCTGAGACCATGACCTGAGCCAAAGGCAGAGGCTTAACTCACTGAGCCACCCAGGTGTCCCCTTATTTGGATTTTTAAAAAGATGAACTGATTTAGCAAAGTAGTTAATGAGTTGGATGATATTCTGGAAAAAAGGGATATTATGTGCAAAAGCATAGAAATGTCAAAGAATATTGGAACATGGAACCATGACAGAAGATAAGGGACACATCAAGGGAAGGACTTTCTATACACAGACAGCAAACCCACCATTACCCTGTGATAAGAAACATCAAATATGCATTAGAACCCATAAGGAGCATTCTAAATCCCCTGAAGCAGAGTGCAGGTGTAGGCAGGAGTTGGACAAGAAGCAAAAAAAAAAAAAAAAAAAGGTGTCTGACTTCCACAGACAACAGAAAGCCACAAAAGATTTTTAAGCAACAATAAGACCTTATCAGATCTGTGTTTCAGAAATTCAAAAGTCAGTAGTATGGAAAAGTGGCTAAGGAATGAAAATCTGGAGGGAGACCAATGAAGATTAAAAAGTGATTTCAGTTAATGCTTCAGCACTAAATATTGACAACTACTTACTCAAATATAAATGAACCACAGGAGGAGGCATATAAAGTAATGTAACTGTAATATGGGCTTTCAACATAAGTTTCTGAACTCATCTCAAACATCAACTCAATAATCAGAAGCAATTACAGAAAAAGCATGGTCAGGTACATTAGAAAAAAAGGAAAAAGAATAGCCATCAAATCTTTCTCTTAAAAATACTTCACTTACGTTTTTAAATTTTTTTTATTAAATAATTTTTTGCCTGTTTTAAAAAGTACTTAACAGTAAAACTACCATATTGGACAAAGATTACCAAAACAGAATTTAGAACCACAGGGAAAACACTGTGCAAAACTGCTAAAAACGATTAATAGGGAGAAATTACCAGACAAAAATAGGTTAGCAAAAAAAAAACAAAAACAAAAAGCCCAAAAAACAAAAAAACAAAAAACACAATCTTTGTTACTCACATATAAAACTAGTTTTGAACTGATAAAAATTTGCCAAATTGGAGGTAGGAGGTGTTCTTTAACACCTCTCCCCTAGCCGCTGTCTTAATTTGAAAGAAATAGGTCAATACATAAGGACATATATATACGATAATAATAGGCCCTGGGTTCACAGATTAGGATTAAATTAATTTCATTTATTATTTTCAAAGAAATAGCTCCTTAATTTTTTCTCTCCACTGGATCATTACATCAGCTATAAATATTTTTGTATTAATTCAAATATACTAGAAAAGCACCCATCTTTAAAAAAAAAAATAACAATTCCTTGACTCCACATCCCCTCTAGCTATCACCCTCTTCCTCTTATCTTCTATTTATAGCAAACTCCTTGAAAGAATTAGTTGTCTCCAGGTCTTCTCCTACAGTTCTCTAATAAACCCCCTCCAATAAAGTTTTCATCACCATTAATCCACCAGGAACTTGTTCAGTCACCAGTGATTTTCGTATTGCTAAATCTAACCATCATATCCTAGTCCTGGATCTAATAACATCTGACACAGCTATACATTCACTCCCTCCTTCTTAAAACATTTACCTGGCTCCAGGGATACCATTCACTCTTAATTCTCCTCCTTCTTCATGGAGTGCTTCTTACTCTTATTCTCTTAGCTCTAGCTCATTACAGAAACCTAAGGCAAAATCGTTGAGCTTCTTCTCCAGCCACAATTCCTTCCTAGATTATCCTAATCAGTTCCTAGGGTATTAAACACTATGTCTATGTCAGTGACTGGAAATATGTTATCTTCAGCCCAGACCTCTGGCCTGAATCGCAGACTCATGTATACCTCGTTGTCTGGACAATTATCTCCACTTAATTGCTAACTTAACACATCCAAATTAAGCCCATTATTTCCCACCTGCTTTTCCTGAAGTCTTCCCCAGCTTGGTAAATGGCCACTCCATTCTTCTACCTGTTCAGGACAAAACCAACAAATGGCCACATCCAATCCACCATCAATTGCTGTTGGCTTTGCTTTCCAAATGTATACAAATTGTAAACGCTTCTCCCAAACCCTGCCAAAAATCACTATGATCTCCCACCTTGAATTGCTGCTGGGGCCTCCTGAACAATCTCATTATACCTAGTCTTGGATATTATCTACATAACTGTTGAGAGATCTATTTAAATTTTTTTTAAAGATTTTATTTATTTATTTGACAGACAGAGATCACAAGTAGGCAGAGAGGCAGCAGAGAGAGAGGGGGAAGCAGGCTGCCCACTGAGCAGAGAGCCCAATGTGGGGCTTGATCCCAAGACCCTGGGATCATGACCTGAGCCGAAGGCAGAGGCCTTAACCCACTGAGTCACCCAAGCATCCCTGAGAAGTCTATTTAAAACAAGTCAAAAAGCTTTCAGTGCTTCCCTCTTTCACAGTGAAAGCCAAAGTCCAACTGGCCTACCTACGAGGCCATATATGATCAATCATGTACCCCTCCCCCAGCACCACCTGTGGCCCCCCCACCTCATCTTCCACTAATTACACCCCTCAGTGTGCATTTCTATTTGCCCCTTTTTTTTTTCTTTTTCTTTTTTTTTAAAGATTTTATTTATTTATTTGACAGAGAGAGACCACAAGTAGGCAGAGAAGCAGGCAGAGAGAGAAAGAAGGAAGCAGGCTCCCGGCTGAGCAGAGAGCCCGATGTGGGGCTAGATCCCAGGACCCTGGGATCATGACCTGAGCAGAAGGCAGTGGCTTAACCCACTGAGCCACCCAGGCGCCCCGCCCCTTCTCAAACAATACAAGCATGCTTCAGCTACAAGATATTCGATATTCGCACTCACTTCATTTTCCTCATTCTCTCCCCTAATACCTGCATAAATTAGATCACTATCTCACTTCTTCCTTAGAACTGCTCAAATACCATTCTTCACTGCAGCCTTCTCTAATCATCTTATATAACACAGCAGTATCCCCCTTGCATGCTGCCTTATTCTGCTTTTCCTCCAAGCACTATAACCCACATATTATATATACACTTATTTATTCTCTGTATCTTGTCATTAGAATGAAAGTTCCACAGGGGTAAAAAATGTGTTCTCTTCACTGCACTATTACTAGCAAGGGCTCAGTGGGTATTTCTTGAATGGATGGATAGCATGAATCAGGAAAATCTAGACTCAGTATTTCGTCTGAAAGCTTGGATTGAGGATTTTATACAGCAGAACTTCTCAGGGCCTGGGAAAATGCTGATAGCCAAAAGCAATCATGAAATGGAGAAAATAAATCTGAGGAATTTTTTTTAAATAAAAATAAAAGGAAAAACAAGGGGAAAAAAAAAGAGGCACCTCTGCCTCCCCACTCCCTGGATATATCTCCTATAACCTGGCCTAAGAACTCAGACCAAAACATCACCAGACCCACTCTATACTTAAATAGCTGTTACAAATAGTTCCTGCTTTTCTAAACTATGATTGTCAGAGAAAACTGTAACTGCCAACCCAGCACTGGCTGCCAAGACATAATGGTCAGAGAAAGCTCTCAAATTTCCCCAAAGCACTCAGGCTCCAACCAAATATCATTAATATGATGACAACAAAACTCAAAGTACCTCCTGGTGTCTGCCTGAGTTAGCTGTCCCTAGTGTATTCTCTAGGGGCTGTCATCAAGATTATGGCCTTGGTATGGGGGCAGGGATATATTTGAGGAAGCTGAGGGGAGAACAGAGAGAGAAAGGAAGAAGAGAGGGAGGAGGAGAGAAGGAAGAAGAGAGGAAAAGGGAGAGAGAGGGAGAAAAGAAGGGAGAGAGAGAATGAATGGGAATCAATTCAAAGAAACAGAGCCTAAATTCATTTTTTGTATTTTAAAGAGAGGTAGGACTACTTTTGATCTCTGTCAAGTAAATAAAAAAAAATTTTTAATAAATAAATAAAATAAACATTTAAAGAGAGGTAGGTTGCCAGGGAATGGAAAGCATCTACTAAGATATATCACATTACAAAAGGACCAAAACCCTGAGACATCCAGCATTCCTCAGCTAAAAAGCGGACTTGCATCTCCCATTCCCATACTGAAGATATGGGGTAGGGGGCCATGACAAATTGGACAGTTAGGAGCAGTGACTGTGGTGAAGAGTGTGGTAACAATTACAGCAAAGAAAGGAAGAGAAAAGTAATCATCCATTTTTTTTTCTCTTTTCCCCTTACTGTACTTACCAAGTACAGAAACCAGCCAGATGAAAACTGGGAAGAAGGCAAAGAGTGAAGAATAAGGATGCTCTGAAGCAAATAAAAGAAGAAGAAATCAAACACAAATTCCTTCTCTAAATAGCTCTTTGCAAACCAGTCATATGGGGCACCTGGGTGGCTCAGTGGGTTAAGCATCTGCCTTCAGCTCAGGTCTTGATCCCAGGGTCCTGGGATTGATCCCTGCCTAGGGCTCCCTGCTCAGCAGGGGGCCTGCTTCTCCCTCTCCCCCTGCTTGTGTTCCCTCTCTTACTGTCTCTCTCTGTGTCAAATAAATTAATTGAATATTTAAAAATGAAAGAAAGAAAACCAGTCATACGAAGTAAGTTACTTGGAACTGACCAAGGAAATTTCAAACAAGCTCCTACACCTTAGATAACTAAGAGCTGTACAAAGAGGACTGTACAAAGAGAACAGAGATGCTTAATTATTTGGAATGATGGTCCTGGGGCATTTTTAAGATCAACAATCCTCCAAGATGACCCAACTATATTCAAACTGGTCAAGATGGAAAAGTAAACAGGTGAAAAACTTCAGCTTTCAAGCATCCAGTCTTTAAGAATCCTCTGTCTTCTCAAGGGTTCTAAATCTCAAAACAATCAGAAGTCTTGAAAGCCAGAGAAGTAACTGGGGGAACACTGAAAAGCAATCAACTCAGCAGAGAAGAGCTGAAAACTCACAGGTTACACCTAACATACTCTGATTTGTCAACTCACTTAAAAAGGAAGGAGACTTCTGACTGGTTGCTCTCCAGAGGGTATGTCACATCGCAGCATCAGCACCAGTAGCAAGTGTTAGAAGCTTAAAGAAGCAGGAAACCACAGGATACTCTGAGAAAGGTATGGGAGGAAAAAGTAACATAGACAACTGAGCTATATATAACTGCAGGTCATCAGCATATCACACCAGACACAACAACTAGAATTGTTTGTAGCCTGAAGTAGCATTCTGTATTTACTTTTGTAAGTACCTCCCTCTCCTTTAAACTTCTCCCAGTCTGGCACTGATTGCTCTCCCTGCTCCTCCCTGACAGCTGTCACTTTCTAGAGCTCCTCTTCCTCCAGGCACTATTTGATTTAGGTGATTTGGTATTTCCCACCTCCAAATCAGTCTTCTACCATTTTCCTGAATTAGCTCATTCTGTATTAGATCATGCTTTCTACTCTGTCCCTATTCTTGAGAAGCACATAATCCAGTGGGGCAGGTAGATGTGTCACTAGATTAGATGCAATACATCATAGTCAATGCCACGAAAGAAACATAATGACATGCTGTAAGTACATATTCATCTGTCATTACCCTATTTCATATTTTCCAAATCAACACTCCAGCTTCCCACACTCTTGTAAATCAGTGACTTACTAAGTCCTGTATCTTTCCATAGTATCCCCTGATCTCCAAACTCACTTTGCATTTCAGGCTTCCCTTCTCATATGACCTATTAGTCAACCACTTCCTATCAGACCACTATATCAGCCAACTCCCTAAAAGACATATCCTATTATCCCCTTGCTTTGAAACATCTAATATCTTTCCAATGCCTACAAGATAAAGTTCAAATCCTTAGCACAAAAATTAAGATAATACAGTTTTCAAACAAAGCCTTTTAAAAGTAGGCAGACTGAAGGGTGCCTGGGTGGCTCAGTGGGTTAAGCCTCTGCCTTCGGCTCAGGTCATGATCTCAGGGTCCTGGGATCGAGCCCCGAATCGGGCTGTCTGCTCAGCAGGGAGCCTGCTTCCCCCTCTCTCTCTGCCTGGCTCTCTGCCTACTTGTGATCTCTCTCTCTGTCAAATAAATAAACAAAATCTTAAAAAAAAAAAAAAAAAAAAAGGAGGCAGACTGAGTTCCAGTTCCACTGCTTACTAGCTGTTGTTACCTTTGGCAGGTCACTTTACCTCTCTAAGTTTCCTCACTTGCAAAGTGAGGATATGAAAACAACCTAATCATGGTTGTTCTGGGAATTAAGTATGCAACTCAATGCCACGTACCAGCACAGTATCCAGCATTCACTCGATGTTAACTACTACCCTGGGATAGCTCATCTATCTAGAATGTCTCACTCCTCAAAGGAAGCAGATTACCAAAGTTTGACTCTCATATATTTTAGAATGATTAACAATAAGAGTTAAATGAGAAATGACCTTCTGGTTAACCATGAACCAACAAAAACTTCAATTAACCAAAGTATGCTTTCCTGAAATTTTCGTTTGTTGAAATTTACTATAATTTATTTAAAAACAAGTACCTATTTATTTAAAAAAAAAAATAGATTAGTTTTGTTTTGTTTCCTATCCAAGTTCAGGAAGGAAAAAAGTAGCTGCTTACCAACAGAAACTCAGATATTTTTAAGAATGTGATTCTCTAGCATATAAAATTCACATAAATTAAATTCAAACTCAATTGCATATATAATTTTCTAAAGATATATATCCATAACAAAACAAACTCTAGAAGCTTAAGAAAATAAAAATGTATATCAGATAGATGGTGGACTGACATTTATTCTTAGACATCAAAATCAAATGACGAAATCACAAAAATTTTTGTAAGTCAGTGATTTTAATAATTTAGAAAACTGCCAAACCCACAATAATAACAACAAAACAGATCAGATACATATTTTAAGAGATTCATATATTCATGATGTTAAGCGCTAATGAAAATTGGTAAAAAGATTCCAATAAATTCAGGCACAAGAGACAAACAATTCATACAAAGGAGAAGGTAAAACTAGAAAAATACTGCATTTGCTTTTCTATTGTGGTTAGTGATGTTAGACAGTAGATGCCCTTATACCTATTTTTAAAAAACAAACCTTTTCTTTTTTTAAGATTTAATTTTATTTATATTTGAAGGAGAAAGACAGAACATGGGGCGGGGTGGAGGGTGGGTAGTGAAGCATGCTCACCACTGAGCAAGGAGCAGAGTGTGGGGCTGGATCACAAAACCCGGGCATCATGACCTCAACCAAAGGCAAACACTTAACTGACTGAGACTCCCAGGCACCCCTAAAAACCAAACTTTTAAAAAACAAAAAGCTGTAAAAGTCTGATGAAACTGGTCAACCAACTGCCAGAGGCTGTATAAATAAATTTTTAAAAAAACTTTTGGAAATAAATTCAGCAATATTTTTCAAAAGTGACAAAAACTTTCATATCCTTTGACCTTGTCATTCCCCCTCCTGGGTCATTAGCCTAAAGTAAAGAAGCAAAACAGCACAGCTATATAATAACTGCATTACTTGCAAAACAAGAAACAACTTGGATGTCCAACTATTAAAAATAAATAACTCAATTCACTGCAACATTGTATAACTTAAATGTATAAAAATTATAACAAAAAGAAAACATTAAATGTGAAAACAAATATTAAACATTATATTTATGCTTTGAATATAGTATAAAATCACGGATACATGGTAAGAATTAAATGAGAAGAAAAATTAAACATTTTTTTTTCTTATTTCTTCATCATGAAGTTGTTTGTAAAATAAAAAGCCTGATGGAGTTCATCAGGCCCACGACAATAAATACACATTTCAAAACTGGCTTTTCAGAGGCAAAAACCACAACTGTCCTTTTTTCCCCCAAAAAACCTATCCCAGAGGAGTAATCAGATAGGCTCCTCTCACATACAGACTAGCCATACATGTAATTTTAGCCATGTTACTAACCATCTGTAACCTTATGTTAAAATCTCATTTTACCATCAAAACTAACTGTATGTGGGATCTCCATATGGTGAGCAGAGCCACTTGTTATGTGGCATCTGGAGAGAGGGCCCCAAGCACTGAGGTTAAAAACTATCTGGCCAATGGAGTAATTATGGTCAGGTTTCTCCTCTATCCCCAAATGAATAATCATGTTTCTCACCACTCAAGGGCTCTAAGTTTGAAAGAGTGGCAGCTAAGCATTCATGGAGGGAGAAAATACAAGCTGATATGTTCTTCCTCTGAAAATTGGCAGCTTCCTCATTTTCCCAAAAAGCACCATTAAGTAATGAAAAATACACAACCGTGAGGTGAGGAGATGTGGGGTACAACTGACCCTAAGAAACCTCAAACAAGGCACTTATCTTTAGAGCTTTGGTTGTTTAATAGGTAAAATTTTACATCTGAACCAAATAACTAATTAATTCCTTCAAATTCAACATTCTATTTATTGACTCCCTTTACTAATACATGTCTGACTCTCAAAATCTTCCACTCAGATTGTAGAACAATTACTAAAACTTAGAATTAGGAAACTGGGGGCAAAGGAAATACAGAGAGTCAAAATTGTATCCGAGGTCTGTCCCTTTCTACCTGCATGACCTCGGGCAAATAACTTTGCCTCAAAATAAAGTCCTAAAATCAATGAAGCAGCAATCCTTACTGGCCCTGCAGTTTTTACCCTTGCATCATAAAATGTATTGGTTTTTTGCTGTCATAACTGAGGTTTCATTCCCAACCAGGAACAATTTTGACTGTGTTCTTAGAAATTTAAAAATACCTTGCACATCCATCTTTTCCATGTTTTCTGATATTGAAAGAAATAGTTAACAAAGTTTGCCTATCTTAAATCTATATTCAGGATTAAGAGCATTCCTCAAAAATGTATTCAATAAATAGTTGAGTACCTGTACCACATAACAGTACATGCTAGAGTTGCAAAGGTCCTTCCGAAGAAACCTAAAAGTCTTATGGAGAGAGACATTTAGCCAAATCATTACTAACTGGCAAATGCTAAATGCAGAATATATGATGTGCTACTGGATCAGTCAAGACAAGGGGGATAAGATGTCTGGACCATTTTCAGAGGTGACATTTTCAGTAGGTCTTGAAAAGCAAATTGTTTACTAGGGAGAGAAAAATTCTCAACAGAAGAACAGTGTGAAATTACAAAGAAAGAGTCATCTTCAGAGAACTCTTAAGTAGTCTTTGTATGGAATGGCAGGGAAGATGGTGGAAATGAAATCAGAAACACAAATTATCAGAAATTGTGAAGGACTTTGACTTTTATCAAACACAGATAATGTAGAGTCATTGACGGACTCAATTACCTATACTGAGTCATTGATGGAAGCAAAGTCCCCTGTCCAGTACACAAAGGAGTTGAGTCAAAGCAACAAACAAAAAAATGCAGGTCTCAATATGGAAATACAGAATAAGTGGTTGGTTGTTGCTGTTGTTTTAAATGGAAAGCTCCTGCCCTCAGGATGTCTTCTAGCAGTTTCTCACTACGGCATATTAACACCACACTGAAGTAAGAGTATGAATTATGGCTAAAGGGTTCAAGAAAGTGTGTGTTTTTTTACCTAAAGATTCTTTGAAGTCAACGTTGAGAACACTAAAGAAAATAATGAAATAATACTAAAGAGCTATACTAATCACTAGAGGTAAACAGTAATAATGTCTGAGAAGACTGACCTCAGGCAAACCGCTCAGGAATGTTTAAATACTTATCATATATTGACTGCAGATAAGACATGTTTTGAGCAGAAGGGTATCTTAAATTCCTTTTGGTTAAAGAAGAGGGGCCACCACTAAAATCTTTAAACTAGTCTAAAAGATTTTTTTTTAAACTGGCATAATTAATACGTTCCATTACATTTTAATGCTCAGAAAAAAAAGGAGAAAAGGAATGTCTTCTCAAAGGAGGACTCCGAAAAGGCTAAAGCTCGATTTTTATCTCACCAGTGGGAGGAAAACATTCACATTACAATTTGGGACCACGAAGTGTCCCTGCATCAGTAATTTCCACACTGCTAAGGCCTAGTCTTGGACCTGAAAGCCTAACTGGCTGGGTAGCCTACAAAGATGAATTTGCAATTATTGAAATTCAAACTCAAGCTTAGCTACCGACCACAACTACCTCAAAGGAATCATTCTTCCTTTTACTTTGATTTAAAAAAAAAAAAAAAAAGTGGGAGCATAAAAACCAAATATACGTATAAAAACAGGAGATGTCAAAAGAGAGAGAAGGAGCATCTGAACCTATATGGCAACGGTGTGGTCCACCAAAGTTTGATCTCAGGATGTGTCTCAGGGTGTGTCTTTGTTTTGGCCCAATAATTAAAAAAAAAAAAAAAAAAAAAAAAAACCATCATTCAGGGGAACCGGGTACTTTCCCCTGTCAAACCTCACAAGCATCCTGGCTCTGAAATCGCAGGGTAACTTGGCCTCGCCCTGATTCCTCCTACGAGAGAAAGGCACAGCCCCGCGCCCGAGGCCCCCCGGCGCGCCTGTCACAGCCCGGGAGAGGGGGACGTCCGGCCTCCAGGCTCCACGCTCGCCCCTCCTCAGGCGGCTCGTGGGGAGCTCGGGATGGTGCGGGGAGGGCGGGAGGCCGGAGAGCGTCACTGTCTCACCTCAGGTGCCTGGGCCCACGACCTGACGCGCCCCCCGCCCTGGACTGTCGCGGGCGCCCGCCCCACCCCAACTCCGGCCCCGGCTCCCTCCTGACCCCCACTCTCACCGTGCGGAGGTCACGCTGCCTCCTCCGCCGCGGCCCGACTGCTGGCCGCCAGTGACCTACGGGCCCAAGGACCGCAGGTGAGGCGAGGCACTGCCCGTCACATCCCCACCGGCCCCGCCGCCGGATCAGCAGCAGTCAGCATCACGTCCGCTGCCTGAGGGAGCGCCTGACTCCAGAGACACCGCGCCCCCTCCCTCGGCCTGCGCCCGCCCTGGACTCCGCCCTCCAGGGCCCGCGCAGCGCGCGCGCGCAGCCCCGCCTCCCGGGACCCCCGTGCGCAGGCGCAAACCTCACGGGGCCAGGCTCCGCCTCCAGGCCCGCCCACGCTGCCTGATTCCGGCCTCATCCCACCTCTGGCCCCGCCTCCCCCCCCCCCCCCGCGCTGGCCTTTCCCAGGCTCCGCCCCCACCTCGGGATCCACCTCCCTCTGCACTGACCTTGCCTCTCTGCCCCCTGACTCAGGTGTCTGCTAGGCTGAACCCGTGACGCCAACCCCGTGGCTGACCTAAGCTTTAGCCAGCACGTTGGACTAACAACATTCGCTGCTACACCGCGGTCAAACTTGTCAGCTCCTCCTCCTGACCCAAGAAGTTAATAGCTTGAGCTTCAGGACTGTCGTGGGCTCCTCTCCCACCTTTCAGTGGAATGAACATCTCCAGCATTTGTGTCCATCCCTGTTCTCTGCTCTTCCATGCTCTGGGGCCACGCCTGAACCACACACCTAACCTACCACACCAAAACACGGGGTCTTGCTGAGGCTGAGGGGATGGAAGAGGCACCCCCAAGTGCTGAGATCTGCAGCATCTCCATGGCACCATCAATCTGGGTTCCCTTTGCCACGAATTTTTTCCTACTTCCCCTGGAACTTCCATCACCCACAGGCCTTTTCCGTTCCTTTCCCTCTCAGTGACTAGCTCTGCCATGAGTGCTCTTAACCTGGAGGTCTCCGAGGTCTGGCTGAGTGTTAAAGCCTGAAAGCTGCACTTACGTGGCAAATAGACTAGCAACTCACTGAAACCCTTTGGGCCACACTTACCAACAGATCGACTGCAACAAATGACGTTTAAGGAGAATTCTACTGTTATATTGATTACTGTTATAAATATAGTAAACATATTAAGGGGGAAATATCCCTTAAGTATCTTAAAGCTCTGTGACTCCTTTTGTCTCTGCTTTTTCTCAGGTCAGGACTGTCCAAAATTTTAATTACCTCTGGGTTTTTTCCTACAGACTTGGACTTATAATTAGTTTTATACAGTATACATTTTCTTATAATTACAAGTCTACCATTTTTCCTTATTAATTATTGCATTTTATATTTGCTTAGGGATCGTACTCCATTTTCTTGAAGTATATCCTTTAAATGTTCTTTTTGTTGAAGTCCATTAATAGTAATTTCTGTTAGTTTTTTTAGTATGAAATATTTTATTTCATTTCATTCTTGAATTTAATATTAAGCTGTGGGTAAAGTTTAGTGTGAGGATCTCCTTAAACTTTTGATAATATTCTACTGTATTCTAGCTTTTACTGGTCCTACTGATCATTTTTAATTGATTTCTTATGATTTTGGGGTAAACTGTCTATGTGCTCTGGATCTTTTAAGATAGCTTTGATTTTAACATTCTGTAGTTTTATTATTATGTGGCTTAAAACGGATTTTGTCTTATTTATATTGTGCAGGGTTTCTTGTGCTTCCTGAAACTATAAATTGAAATCTATCATCATTTATGGGTAAAAAAAAAAAAAGAGAGAGAGAGAGAGAGAGAGGGAGAGAGAGACAGTGTTTTTTAAAATCCATCATTTCCTCACTGATTTTGATGTTTGGATCCAAGAGTGAATGGTCAAGAAAGAATTCTTGAAATGTTTTTGGTGCAAAAATGTGTTTTTTATTAAAGCATGCGACAGGACCCCTGGGCAGAAAAAGTTGCATTATAAGTCTGAGAAATGACTGATTATATAGGGTTTCTTATCCTGTGGCGGGGAAGGTGATGTTAGGGCTCCAAGAAATTGAATCTACAGATTCCTGGAGGTCTGGCTATTATTAAGATTGTGTTTTCCTTGTAAATCATTAGGACAGTGACAAACTGATAGAATTTCTTGTCCTGAGTGACTGTGATCTTTATCAGTTGGTCATTTGTTTTTCCATTCTTTGTTCTTGGGCAGTCATGAGTGCCTGAGGAATATCACACATATCCCATTGCCACCTTGCAGCTGGTGGGGGGGGGGGGGGTGTCAGTTTGCGTTTTGCGCTCAGCTTGCCTTTTTTTATCTCCTCATTTCCTCCCACCCCCACCCTGAACAATTTTGACCCTTGAATCTTTAAGATTGTTGAAGGCAGAAAGGTCTCATCTTTTGCAGCTTCTTTCCGCTGAACACGGGCAGAGAGATGTCCCTACCTATGGGTCATCATCAGTCAGGGCATATAGAGGGGAGTTATGAAAGGTAGAGGAAGCTGAGTCCAATGTGGACAGTAAAGAAATATCTCTGTGGGTGGTAAGGACCATCTATCTATGTGAAGTTGTTGTAGTGATGGAGTCTTAGCACCAAGCAGAGAAACTTTTTAAAAAGCAATATATTAAAATTAAAATGGCTATAAGAATGAGAAGTCCAACAAAGAGACCCTTAATAGTCAACCATAATCCTTCTCCAAACGAGGAACTTAACCAATCATTGAAAGAGAGGGAAGGATTTTGTAGAGCCTTAAGTTGGGTATTCATATCTTTTAGTAAACCTGTGACATTTTTGTGATGATCTGGGATGTATACAGAGCACTCTGTTTTAATAATGACATATGTCCCTCCTTGTGCTGTGGTTAGGACATCTAGAGCCATTCTATTTTATAGAACCACTTTGTGCATTTGTGTAGTTTCAGTATTAAATAAGGAGATGTTGTCTTATGAATCATTGAGGGCTTTCATGACTTATTGAGGGCTTAGATATGCCAAATTATACTTTCTAATCCTACAAATGGAACAAAAATGGATACTAAATGGTCATACCATTGAAAAACAGATCATGTTCATCTTTATTTTAAATTGGGAAGATTAAGGGCTCGTGGGGAGGGGGAGAGGTAGGCAGAGGGAGAAGCAGGCTCCCCATGGGAGCCCAATGCAGACTCAAGCCCAGGACCCTGGGATCATAACCTGAGCCAAAGGCAGACACTTAACTGACTGAACCACCCAGGCATCCCTGCATTTTTTAAATATCCTCATTCCTGGGATATGTAAATTTCTTAATCTGAATATACTGTAGTTAGGGACTTTACTGGATCAAAACTTGTATGACTTAATATTTATTTTGTGTTGCCTACCTGGCTGCACAGTCTGCCAAGTTGTTTCCTTTAGATTCTAAGGTCATATCTTTTTGATGTCCTCAGAAGTGGATTATGGCTACCTTCTTAGGTAGGTGTACAGCCCCAAGAAGTGTAATTATTTCAGACCCATATTTGATTGGAGAGTTATGAGCTGATCATAATCCCCTTTCCTTCCAAATTGCCCCATGGGCATGTAGCACCAGGAAAGCATAGTTGGAGTCTGTATAAATATTAATTTTTAGACCTTGTGCCAAGTGAAGAGCATAGGTAAGTGCTGTTAATTCAGCCTTTTGAGCAGAAGTGTTTATTGGAGGGGGTTTTGCTTCAGTGGTCTTAGTTAAACTAACTACAGCATATCCAGCTTTTCTTTCTCCCTATTCAAGAAGCTACTGCCATCTGCACCTGTGGATTTTAATCAGCTGTCACCTACATTTTCTCAATAGGGGGAACTTTCAAATCTGGTTTGCTAGAATAAACATGAGAAATAATCTCTGAGCAGTCATGTTCTATTCCTAGAAGTACGATGGTCAGGTACAGACATAAGGATAGCTAGGTTAAAGTGTGACAGGTTTTAAATATTATTTTAGGTGTGTCTAAAAACATAGCCTGGTATTTAGTAAGTCAGCCTCTCATCATCCATTGGTGGCCTTTGGTCTCTAGGACACTTTGGAGTTGATGTGGAGTCATCAATGTCAAGGATCATCCCATAATAAGTTTTGAAACTGCTTCTACCAGGAGAGCTTTTGCAGCCACTGCTCAAAAACAAGCTTGCCACTCCTGTGCTACATTATCAAGTGGCTATGAAAAATAACCCACCAGTCTTGTTTCACCTCCTGATTTCTGGGTAAGAACTCCCAAAGCTTATCCTTGTTTTTCTCTTACATATGAAATGAAAGGTTTTTCTAAATTCGGTAAAGCCAAAGCTGGGGCTCATGAAAGCTTAACTCTAAATGTTTGAAAGTCTGTCTGCTGGGCTTTAGCCCAGAGTAAAGGTTCTTCATCAGGGCCTTTAATTAAATCATACAATAGTCTGGCTAAGAGCCCAAATCCAGGAACCCAAGGCAGCAAAAACCTGTACGCTTAGGACAGCACAGAGTGGTTTTTTCATAATCGGGGGTCCATGATCTAATATAGCTTTTTTTTCCTGTCAGTAGTCAGTGTGCAATGGCCTGGTGTGGTTCATATCCCAAATATTGTACTTTCTATTTAAACATTTGTGCCTTTATAGGGGAGAAATGACACCCTCTGTCTGCCAAGAAATTAAATAGCTATAGAATTACTATCAGATGTTTATTTTGTGGGACTACAGATTAAAATATCTTCCACATATTGAACTGTAGTCCCTTGATAAAGGGAGATAGCATGGAGGTCTTTATCAAGTGCAGCCCTGAATAGGTGAGGACTGTCTAAATTCCTGCAGCAAGACTGTCCAAGTTCACTGAGCAGTCTCTGAGCTTGAAAGTGAGGTCCATTCAAAAGCAAGTAGTGCCTGTGTTTCTTCACTTAGAGGAATGCAAAAGAAGGTGTCGGGGAACCTAGGTGGCTCAGTGGGTTAAAGCCTCTGCCTTGGGCTCAGGACATGATCCCAGGGTCCTGGGATTGAGCCTTGCATCGAGCTCTCTGCTCAGTGGGGAGCCTGCTTCCTCCTCTCTCTCTCTGCCTGCCTCTCTGCCTACTTGTGATATGTCTATCAAATAAGTTAATTAATTAATTAAAAAAAAGAAGGTGTCTTTTTTTTTTTTTAAGATTTTATTTATTTATTTGGCAGAGAGCGAGAGCACACACAAGCAATGAGAGCATCAGTGAAAAGAAGAGGGAGTAGCAGGCTCCCTACTGAGCAGAGAGTCTGAGACCCTGGGATCATGACCTGAGTTGAAGGCAAGATGCTTAACAGACTGAGCCACCCAGGTGCCCTAAGAAGGTATTTTTTAAATTAAGTACTGTAAACCAGTTGGCATCACCAGGGCCATGAGTGAGAATAGTATATGGATTTGGCACTATTGAATGAGTAGGCGCAACTGTTTCATTTATAGTTCTTAAATGTTTCGTACCATTTGATATTACCCATATGACTATTTTACTGGTAAGACTAAAGTGTTATAAGGAGATTGACAAGGTTTTAAATTACCAATTACTATAAGAGAAACTTATCAATAAGTGATTCCCAGCTTTTGCCTCAGGTTTTAAAGGGTATTGTTTTTTATGTGGTATAGTAACTGAGTTCTTTGAGGTCATTTTAACTGGTTGAGTTTTAAGAGCCCATCCTCGGACACTGAAATCCCAGACCTGTGGATTTACTTCCTTCCAGATATTAGAACGGATACTGGGGTAAGGTTTTAATTCTGTGGGTGTTAAAAAGAACATGCCATCCATCCTCTTCTTTAGTAGGAGCAAACCTGCTACCTAGTTTATACATCAAGTCTCATCCAAGTAATGGATTAGGTCAAGATGGAAAGACTAGAAAAACATGAGTGACTAACTGACTTCTAGATTTACAAGTTAAAGGCATTGTCTGGTGGCACATTTTAGTTTACCGTTCTATGCCAACAATTTTACAGTTAGAAAGACAGGTAGGGCCAGAGTGCTGAATAAGAACAGATTAAGTGGCTCCTATATCAATAAGAACATTGATAAAATGAAAAAAAAAAAAAAAGAACAATGATAAAATGTTTACCTCCCACCTCCAGGATAATGCACAGCTCAGTCATCTTGATGGCAAAGGGAGCCAGACAAGCCTGAGGACCCTGTCATGTCAGATCCTCCAGTTCCTGCTCTTGGGTGAGGAAGTGAGTTCCTGTCTTCCTCTTTCTCTGGAGTTGGTCACAGTCTGTCTTACAATGTCCTTTCTTCTTACAGACAAGACGTGACCCTGATGGAAAGCATTTGTTTGGACATTCTTTGCTCCGGTGTCTGATTTGGCCACACTTATAGCATGGGGTCTTACCTGGTCCTTTATCTGATACTGGTATCTTCTTTGACCCCCAGTTGGTCAGGTGTTGTGAGGAATTTGCAACAGCAGCAGCCAATATTTGAACCTATATTTTATCTTGCAATTTAGCTTTCTGGTCCTTTTCCTGCAGTAAGGCCATACCTCCATTATTAAGGACTTTAGTAGCTACCTCTAGTAGGGGCTGGGTGGAGGCTTCGAGGACCTAAAGTCATGTTAGTCATTTTGCGGCAAATGTCAGGGGCCAACTTGCAAAATGCACGTTTAATAGAGTTGTTCCCTCAGGTGAGATTGGATCCAGATTTGTATACTTACAGATGGCTTCTACTGAATGACCCTGAAATAGAGCTGGATTCTTATCAGCTCTTTGAGTAATGTCCTGAATTTTATCAAAGTTTACAGGTTTAGAGAATTTTTTTCATTCCTTCTATTAAACAGGTGATTATGGTCTCATCTTTCCTTGTCCTGTCTCTTTCCAGTAATTCCTGGGAGGTTCATTATTGGGAACATCAGTGCCCCCCTACCAAATAATGATCTCGATCTTTGGCTGCCAGCTCATCAGCAAATTCTTGAGGCCTTGCCCAGATATAGTTCTTTTCCTCAGAGGTGCAACAATGAGTTAATATGATGTATAGATCTTGCCAAGTCAAATCAAAAGTAATAGATAATTGCTGAAAGCCTTCCATAGATTGAGAAGAGTTTTTGGAATAGCATTCTAATTGTTGTTTTCTCTGAGTCAGGTCTGCCATGGTGAATGGGACATGGACTTTAATTGTGCCCATTTTTCCATTAACAACCTCCCTAAGAAGATGTAGCCCAGATTCAGGTGGAGCTGCCAGATGATAGGGGGTTCTGCCCCTGGTATGTGCAGCTGAGCTGAGAGCAGAGGGGTCTTGGGGTTTATAAGGAAAAATAATAGTAGCAGAGCCAGTGTCCTCTTTGTTTGGACTGGTTGGTGATTCATTGAGTAGCCCAGGTAGGTTAGGAGGAAGGGGCCTATTTAAAGAATCATCCTGCAATATGACCAGAGGGGGCTTATTAACCTGGTTGGCAGTTAAACACATTCTACAAGAGGCTCTCAGGTCAGGGTCCTGATTCAGGGACATGAAGGCCTGGACATAGAGAACCTCAGTCCATTTGCCCTGGTTTTTTGCAGAAGAGATCTAACTGATAGCCATTAATGGGCCATTTTTCCTTGTCTCTTGAGGAGTACTGAGGCCATGCACTGTTACCTATGATCAGCTTTTTCTTTCTTAAATCTTGCAATTGAATTGATTCCGGGGTGTTAAAAGGCATCCCAAGGGAGAATTCTCTGCAACTAAAGAAGATCCCATGCTCCTAGAAAAGTTGAGAAAGTCCATTACCAAAACAAAACAACAACAACAAAAAATCCACCCCTGACTCCCAGGTAGCATTCCATGCAGGATGTGTCAGAGATACCTGGTGTCAAAGAGACTGAAAACATCCCTCGAACAAAATTGCTGTGATCACCACTCTGCCTTATGAGAGGGATGTTGGTGCCCCACTTCACCGACTTCCCCATTGCATTCTAGGCTACAAATGGTGCCAGTGAATAGACCAAAATGCCATGCTGTTTGCAAGTTACCTAATTTTGTAATTTAAGTAATAGGCAACACTGATGGAAAACAGTGAAGATAGAAATCCTCCTTGATCTAAGTAACATTTCAACACATGTAGCCCTTACAGTCAGCATCCTTAGGAAACATTCCCTGGTTGGGTTTTAATTCACTTGGGTGCTGGTTTCAGCTGGCTCCAGATAGAGGCCAAAGTTGTGTAGAGCAGAGATGTGAAGGGGACCATATTAGACCAATGAGGAGGAAACATCACATGGGAATCTTAAGATTGGCAGCTGTCTTATTGACCTAGGTGGTGTCCTGTGCCTAGAAAAGACAACTTTTAATAAGTTCAGAAATGATGAGACGGCTTCACGTTTCTTGGTCTTATTACCATTCCAGCCATAGTACTAACTTCTAGCCAAAAGGCAGACTTTTTTCCTCCCTATAGAAGAGGCAAGGGATAGAGAATTGCAGCCTGAGCAATCAACATGAAAGTGTTCCAGTAAGACTGTACTCCTTGAAAAGTCCCTGAAATGAAAGAAAAGTCAGAGAAGAGGAAATATTCACCAAGTTTGCACCCAGGCTGAGAGTCCAGATGAGAAGACTTGAGCCCCAGAAGGAGCGCCAAAATAATGAGTTTTGCTGTTTGGGTCCAACAGTGAACAGCCAAGAAAGAATTCTTGAGATGTTTTTGGTGCAAAAAAGTGGTATTGTGGGCCGCCTGGGTGGCCCAGGGGGTTAAAGCCTCTGTCTTTGCTTCAGGTCATGATCCCAGGGTCCTGGGAATGAGCCCCACAATGGGCTTTCTGCTCAGCCTGCTTCCTCCTCTCTCTCTCTCTCTGCCTGCCTCTCTGCCTACTTGTGATCTCTGTCTGTCAAATAAGTAAATAAAAAATATATATATTTTTTTAAAAGGTGGTTTTATTAAAGCACAGGATAGGACACCTGAAATCTGCATTATATACCTGGAGGTCTGGTTATTACTAAGATTGTGTTTTTCTTGCAAATCATTAAGACAGTGACGAACTGATAGAATTTCATATCCTGCATGACTATGATCTTTATCAGCTGACCATTTGTTTTTCCTTTCTTTGTTCTTGGGCAGCCATGAGTGCCTGGGGAAAGTCACACCTGTCCCACTGCCATCTTGCGGGCAGAGGGTATGTGAAATGCTAGTTTGCCTTTTGCCCTCAGCTTGCCTTTTGTTATCACATCAATTTGAGATGCTGCCTTTGTTGTCTATTACCTTTACTAATGGAATTGAGTCTATTTCTGGATTTTTAAATTCTGTTTTATCGATCTTTCTGCATATTAATGGACCATTATCAAAATGTTTTAAATATAAAATTGTATAAGGTTAACTCCAAGCCTCTCCATTGCTCTTTTTTTTTCTTTCCCAGAGGTTTTTCTGGCTAATTTTGCTCCTCTTTCATCAAATTTTATAGTCAACTTATGTGGTTTCAGAAAAATAACAACAATAACATATTTTTATTGGAATTTGTCTGTGTTTATAAATTAGGGAAAATTGAAATCTCTATAACATTGTATCTTCCTATCCAGCAACTTGACATCTTTCCATTTTTTCACATTCAAATTTGTGATTTCTTAGTTACTTTATAGTTTTCCTTCTTTGGATATTATGTATTATATTTATGCATTGGTATTTTATGTACTGTAATAAATGGGCACTTCTTTTCCATTATGTCTTCTGTTTCTTGTTTGCATGGATGAAGGTCTTTGGATTTTATATGTTAATTTGATTACTTTTTTTGGTACCTTACTAAATTATCTTGTTTGTACCACTTTTCTCATTAATTCTTTGGGGTTTTCCAGGTATGCAGTTTGTTCTCTGTAAATATTCCTGGTTAAGGCCTCTAACTTTATATTATATAATAGAAGACATGATGACATTATTTTGTTCATAATTTTAGCAGAAAAGCTAGTAAGGAGCTAACCTTTGAGCTATGATAGATAGCTATATATAGATATATCTATATATATCTACCATAGCACACACACTCTCTAATTCTCTCTCTCTTTCCATATATATATATATAGACACAAATATATATGTATATATATATATATAGTATAAATATATATTACTGAGTGTTTTGACTTAAAAAAACAAACAAATAGATGTTGAATCCTGTCAAAAGTCTTTATCTGTGGAAATGCTTACATATTAATGGACTTTCTAACATTGCCTTCTTTTTCATTCTTGAAATAAACCCCATTGGATCACAATGCATCTTTTAAATTTGCTGTTAGATTCTATATTAAGTTTTTTGCATTGACATTCTTAAGTGAAAATGGTCTGTGGTTTCCTTTTATTGGAATAAAAATCTTTGGAACTTATTCCAAATAAATTTGTAGTTTGTTGGAATAAAAACCTGGCAATCCTTATCAGGTTTGGGATTAATATTGTATGTGCTTCCTAAAATAAAACACTCTCATAATTTAAGTAACAATGGAATTATGTGATCATTAAATATTATGCAAAATTTCTTTATGAAACCATTTGTCTTCTCTGTACTTTCTTTGTGATTCTTCATGTATTTCTTTTTGTGGAATAATCCTATAGCCTTTACATTTCTTTTACATTAACTGGTTTTTTAGACTTTCTGTCTTTCTACTAAGAGCAATTAATAGAATCTTAATGGGGGCGCCTGTGTGGCTCAGTCAGTTAAGCATCTGCCTTCAGCTCAGGTCCTGATCCCAGGGTCCTGGGATCAAGCCCAACACTGGGCTCACTGCTCACCGGGAACTTTGCTTCTCCCTCTCTCACTCCCCTGCTTGTGTTTCCTCTCACTGTTTCTCTCTCTGTCAAGTAAATAAATCAAATCTTCAAAAAAAAAAAAGATCAATTTTGGTAGGTTGTGTTTGCCTGAAAACATACCTATTGAATGTTCTAAGTTTTTATATTTATTTGCATAGTTATAAAGTACTTTTTTCTTAAAAACTCTGATTTTATGCGATTTCTCTGTTTTTATACTATTTCCCTTTATCATTTCTATTTTTGTACATTTTTTCTCTCTTCCTTTTTAAAGATTTTATTTATTTAAGAGAGAGAGAGAGAAAGAGAATGAGTGAGGGGAAGGAGCAGAGAGGGAGGGAGAAGCAGACTCCCAGCTGAGCATGGAAACCACTGTGGGACTCAATCCCAGGACCCTGATATCATGACATGAGTGGAAGCCAGCTTCTTAACCCTGAGCCACCCAGGAACTCTGTGTTCTCTCCCTTTTTTTTTTCTCCCCTCTTTTTTTCCCCTCTTTTTTTTCTTTCTCCCTTTTTAAAGCTCAAATTACCTAATGGTTTCTGTATTTGTGTTTTTCAAATAACCAAACTTTGAATTTGTTAGTTCTCTTTTCTGTTTTCCAAAGTTTATCTTTATTAATTCCTTTCTTCTTTTTTTTTTGACTTAATTTTTTTCTAGCTTGCTGTTTTAGATGTTAAATTAATTTATATTTATGCTTTCATTTTAATTGTACCAGGTATTTCAAGCTCTAAGTTTACTTGTGATATGTGCTTTAGCAGTATCACAAAGATTCTGTTTTGTTTTCATTTTATCTTCAAGAAATTCTACTATTTTATTTTTTGTTTTCTCTTTATCCTAGTTGTTTAACAGAGTGTTTTTAACTTACCAGGAAAAAGAAAATTAAAACATTTTTAAGAAATTCTGTTATTAATTTCTAAAAGTTTTATTATATTACAATCAGAGAATGTTATTTGTATATTTCTAATCTTTGTTATTTCTTGAGATTTTCTTGGTGGCCTGATATTTCCTTGATTTTCATGAATGTGTCACTTTTACTTGTAAACACAAAGGTATATTCTCTTTTTATAGGTACAGAATTCAGTATAGTTTTATAGATCTATTAGATCCTCTTTCCCACTTAACAACGAACAGAAAACCAAAATTGTAAGATGATGGAGGACAACCTTTAAACATGAAAGACAGACACCCAAAACAAATAGACCTGAAAGGAACCAGAAACTCTGCAGGAAGAAGAAAACTCCCCATCATACACTCCCTTCCCCAAAAAACTATCAATAATATGTGCAGAGAAGAAAGAATATTGCATCCCTGAAACAAGAATATGTGGTATTAATAAGAAATTCTGAAAACACAATAGAGCCCTTGAAAATGAAAAAGATACAGCAACAATGAAAACGGAACAGAGGGGATTGAAAATAAAGTTGCAAATATCGTCTATAAACTGACACAAACAGAAAAAGAGATTGAGAATAGGAGATAAAATGATTTAATTTGGTCTCCTGAAAGTTGCCCAAAGTCCTCAAATACTAAGAGGAAGCCCCTCATTGCAGATGAATCACTGTGGGCTAAGGGCTTAGTAGGCTCTCCCTTGAGGTTAGGCAGGCAGGGCAAGGGCCCATGTGTAGTTTTCTTTCTCCTCTGTGCAGCCTGACCTGTCCATTTGCTTCTGGGTACAGGACAGCACTACATTGGTCTCATATCCTTCCTGGACATTTCAACAAGGCCTCCTATGGTTCTCTGCCCCTGTTCACATGAAATCTGACCCTTTTCAGTCTACACACCACAGATGGGACCACTCACAGATGGGCCAGACACTGGAGGACCCTAGGACCCAAAGGCCTTCCTGTCTTCTACCCTCAGCCATTTCTTAGGATGCTGGCTCCAAATCCTTCTAGTATCACTCCAAAAAAACCCTCATTTTGCTTCTTTTCTGTCATAATGTAGCTTTCAGGCAAAGCTTCTCAAAAAGGAGTTCTGTTAGCAATGCAAAAGTGTCTGCCAAGTTAAGGAGAGCCTACCAATCCTTAAAAACACAATGGCCATTCTGCTTCTGCAGGGTTGAGAGGAAATGCCTTAATTCTTTCTAGATGAGTCACAGTTCCTGATGATGGGCACAAGACCACTTGCTAAAGCAACAAAGACACTAACTAATGCAGTCTTAAGTTTTATACCCTGGAATAAAACGCAGAATACTCTATGGCTCTTCAAACAAATGCAGTGACTATATGTATACTCATATGGAAAACCACCAGGAAGTAGGTTTAAGTTAAAAACCAAGTTTCCCTGTGTTGATGGATCGTGTGGCTCCAGGGCTTAAATACCTGGCTCTTGACCCTGGCTCTGCCACTTGACACTTTGCTCTGCGAAGCTTGTCTATCTCTGTCCTTCAGTGTTCATATCTGTAAATGGGGATTAAGTGGGTTATATAAAAATAAAATGAGTTGATATCGATAAGTCCGTAGAACAATGTCTGCCCCATAGGAAGGGCAAAATAACCAGCTATTATTATAATATGCTCCAATGTATGTAAAAAAATAATAATATAATAGGGTTGTAAATTTATTTAAATTATTACTCAAATATGCAGATGTCTTAGTTTGCTATGACTGCCATAACAAAGTACCACAGACTGGGTAGTTTATACAATAGAAATATGTTGTCTCACAGTTCTGGGGGTAAAAGTCCAAGACAAAGGGATCAGCAGGGTTGGTTTCTTCTGAGGTCTCTCTCCTTGGCTTGTATGTGGTCATCTTCTCCCTGTGTCCTTTACATGGTCTTCCTCTGTGTCTGTGTCCTAATTTCCTCTTTTTTATAAGTACACACAATTTATTTAATTAGGGCCAACCCCAATGATTTCATGTTGACTTCATCATCCTTGAAATACATGATCTCTAAATACAGTCACATTCTGAGGTACTGAGGGTGAGCATTTCATTCAACATAGGAATTTTAAGGGGAGACAGTTCAGCCTGAAATAGCAGAGAAATTTAAATTCCTTTGTTTGACTATAGCTAAGTTGCCTTTTTTCCTGAGTCCTTACCTGATTTTTTTGGGGGAAAAATTACTAAAATATCAATCTGTTTAAAACGTGGACATAGCTGATCTTTTAAACAATACTCTTGAAGGAGTCTGATCATTTCTGGGTAAAAGGGCCTGATATCTTCATGGATTTCTCCATTCTCTGCCTCTCTAAGAGGGTATTTTAGAAGATATAGTGGGTAGGGTAGGGCTATAGCTTTCAAGACTGCATGGTGGTAGGGAAGAGTTTTGGTCCCCCAAATATGGTGTCTCCAGCCTCCTCTGCCCCTGTCTACTCTCCCAGAGAGAAGATTGCAGGAGAAGTAACAGGTGATATAGTTCTCTTGGCTTATACAGGACTTATACAAGACTCAATGACTTAACCTCACTTTAGTTCCTGCAAACACAAAAGACCCTCTGAAGTGCGTCCGTGATCCTGGGTAGGTGGTTAAACAATGGCCAGGTTAGGAAAAGGATGAGGGATGATCCCAAGGCTCATGTCACTAAGGGCATTGTAGAGAGGACTTCTGATAGAAGGGGCAAGGATTCTAAATTAGCATGCAAGGTACATAGCAAATGTGAGTAGTTACATCATGAGCAGGCATGCACCTCAGGCTGGTGTCGTGGATGGAGCCACTTCAAACAGCTTCTCAAAGCAGACTCTCCAAGCAATACGGATGCTCTAAGTCAGTTGACAGCAGGTGAGCACTTCTGAATGACCCATCTGATTTAGAGCTAAGCAGAGTGCAGGTGGCCAGGCATTGGCAACCCAGAAAGGCATCTCTCAGAAACTAGGCTAAGTGCCCTGTATCTTTAAGCTGGGTAAGTATACCCATGCATCATGAGCTGACAGTGGTGCCAGTGGTAGGAAACCACCTTCTTAGTGACCCATGAACTGCCTTTCTCACTTCATCCCAACTGTCTCCTATGTCAAATCCCCCTCCAGTTTCCCTGGTTCTTGGGTTCAGTTATGGAGAGGATATGTATCCCAGACCACTGACCAGTAGCTGGTTCTTCTAACAGACATAAGAAGAGGATGTGTGCCTTTGAGAAGCAAGTGATCTGCTCATGATAGGCAATAAATCTGTTTCCAACTCTGTAGGTCAGGCAGGCGTTAGGCTGAGGGTCCATGAATACATAGGTATCCAGGGTGTCACCTCGGTAAATGCGGGAATATTGGAATCGAACCTCCCAAAAGAGCAATTTCAAACTGCTCTGTAACTCTCTGCCCTGCCCCGTAAGCACACTATACACCCTCTGCTTGGCTCACCCACTGACCAGGGCTGAGGTTTCAAGCTGGATTTACTATGTAGGCAGGGACTAAGAATAGTTGGTAGCTTTTAAAATCAACATCTACAAATTAACCATTGCCATTACTAGCAGCAGAAATTTAAAAATGAACACTAAAATCTATTTCTTGAGAATTCTGAGAGGATGGGAGTTTCTTCATTAGGATGAAGTCAAGATGAAAAAAAATTGTGAGCAAATTTCAATCTGACAGAGATTACAACTAGAACAAAATAGATTCCTCCCTCATGGAAAAGTCAGGGTGTACAGTGGTATGCCCTGTTTGTAGTTACAAGGTGGTAGATGGGCGTGGCTCCATCCAGTCTCTGGAAGTCCCTTTACCATCCCTAGGGTGTGGTTCTCATCTTCAAGGTCTAAGTCAGCAACTGTGTTCTAGACAGCAGGGCAGAGGAAGGAAGGAAGATAGGGCAAAAGGCATAGTCCAGCAGTCTCTTAAGGTGGGTTCCTGAAGGTGGCCACAGGACACTTCCTCTTGCATTTCCTCAGCCAAACTTTAGTTTGTGATTGCAGCTAGTTATGGGGAGGCTGGTAAATGGGTTCATTCTTTGCAGTTCTCTGCTCAGATACAAAACCTACAACTACTAAAGAAAAGGAGAGTGTATATTAGGGACAGTCTCTGCCACAGATGACTTCAGTGCAGTGTCTGGTCCCTTCTCCCTTCATTTCCCTCCTTTGCATTATCTTGAGCACCAGGACACAAAGCCAGGGGAGATGGAAGACTCTGTTTCCCCCTGAGCCATGGAAATCACTGGGGGAAAGAACAGGAAGGGAAAGCAAGCAGAAAGATTGAGTACTTTTCCATCCTTCCTATCAAGTTGCTCTCCAGTGGAAATATTATACAAGAAGCAGCCACCAGGCAGGTTTTAGAGCATGTAAGAGGAAAGATTAGAGAAGAAAAAAATCATAAGCTAGGTTGATAACAGGGACCATGCCTTCATATACAATTATATTCTTGGTGCCTAGAATACAACCTGTATTGTAGTAAGCATTCAAAACTATTAGTTGAATCGGGGAGGAAAAGGCTAACTTTTTAGGGAGTGATAGTGCAATAACCTACATGATCAAGGGGTAAGAAAATTGACATATCTTACAGCCCTGGGTCCTGAGAAGGATGCTGACTGTTCCTTGTGGAAAGTGACCCCTTGTTTATCTTACACGATAAACACTCTGATAAAGCAGAAAGGATTGCTGGTTTGATATTGCTGAGCCTTGCCCTCACTGTATAAATGCTATTTGTCTGCTATGGCTGGGGAGGATTCGTGACTCTGGGCTCCTTGCCAGGCGTCAGCATGTCATTGTTGAAGGTCCACAGACTCTCTTCCAGAAAGAGCCATTTCCCTTTTCAGCTCAGCTGTTTGGGGAGAAATTAAAGTGCTGTGGTTAGAACTGCTTCATTCCTGTCCACCACTGGCAGGAAAGCAGGGAGAATTCCAAGGAAGGTGCCAGCTGCTGAGTGGGCGGCCAGCGGGCGGGGAGTGTGTGGGGAATATTTGGGGGATGGGAGAACTCAGGGGGTACCTCTTACTGGAGGCTGCAATGTGGGGAGCAGAAGGTGGATTGCAGGGGAGGGCCTCAAAATGACCCAAGACATTTTCCCAAAAGTCAAAGAAATATAATGGCGTTAACAGAAATGAGCAGCTCTCTATGTACTGAAATGGAGTTCTCTCCAAGTCATGATGGAAAGAGGGAAAAGCCAGGTGCAGAATAGTATGTATAATATGCTACAATTTGCATAGGGAAAAATAAATATATGTATATACATAAATATTTGTAAATTCAAAGGCCATCTCTCAGAAGATACTCAAGAAAATGGTAACTATAGTTGCTTTCAGGAAAGGGGATTCTGTTACCAAAAGATGTGGAACAAAAGACTTTATTTCACTTTATACCCTTATGTAGTTTGTCTGTCTGTCTTTCTTTCTTTATTCTTCATTTTTTTTTTTTTAAGTAGGCTTCACTCACAACCCCAAGGTCAAGACCCACCTGAGATCAGGATCTGAACACTTAACAGTCTGAGCTACCCAGGGACCACCCCCCAACTTGCATAGTTTCTCAATGTTATGTCATGTGCAAAAAACAAAACAAAACAAAAAAACACTCAAGGGGCACCTGGGTGCCTCAATCAGTTAGATGTCTGACTCTTGATTTGGTTCAGGTCATGATCTCAGGGTTGTGGGATTGAGCTCCACATCAGGTTCCCTGCTTGGTGGGGAGTCTGCTTAAGAGTCTTTCTCTCTCCCTCCCCCTCTGCTCCTCCCTTAGCTTGGGTGCTTGCTCTCTCTAATAAATAAATAAATAAATAAATAAATAAATCTTTTTTAAAAATACCACTCAAAATAGGAAATAAATAATCATTACATAATAATAACACACATTCAAAAAAAAGAAATTACCAGAATCATTGGTTGAAGCAAGAAAAATTGAGGGAGGAAACAGCAGATAGAACTAGGAGCCAAGGCTATGAAATGCAGAAAGGCCAGGAGCCAGGACAGTGTGATGGGAGTAAGCCAGAAGGAGAGCAGGAGCAGGAGAATATCATAGAAAAGGAGCCATTCTCTGGGCTACGCTTTCACAGTGAAGGGGATAGGCGAAGACTTCTGTCTTTCATCCCCCAGGAAAACCACACCACAATTCACTTAGAAGAGCCCAAAATACTCAACTTTGTAAAATGCACAGTTATGTTACCGCCAACTTTAATGAGAGGACAGGATGAGGGACAAGTCTTTTTAGATGGAGCTTTACCATGTATCTATCCAGGTCCCGGCTGCACCCAGTGCACCTGCTAGCAGAGGCTGTCTCAACCTAAATGCTCACAGGGGTGCCTGTGGGTTCTTCAGCTGATTTGGACATCCAGGAAAGGAGGGCCAAGCCCAGGATCCCTTAGCTGGATGGTATCCAGCTGACTTGGGGGGAAAGCCTGGGGGAGTCCCAGGAAGTTGGAAGCCATATTCTCTTTATTTCACTGCCCAACCTGACATTTCCCTTGTCACCTGGGGAAGATAAGCATTTTAGCTTGCCTCCTTTGAAAATGAAGAGGAGGGCTGAGAGAGGGGAGAAAGGAAGCACCAATCTCCATAGATCCAAACTGGGATTATGTCCAAATTCACGTGATCTATGGCAGGATTTTAATGTCTGTAGAAATTAAGGACAGTGACAATGCTACATGTTGAACCAGTGAAATGCAGCCAAATGACTAAAAAGATAAATTTCTGGCCTCAGATGTTTCATATTGTGAAAGAAAAGATTACACAAGGGGTGGGACTAGTATGAGGGGGTACTGCAGAGGGCTTGCAAAGGTGTCTGTAATAAAAACCGCACATGCGACATGGTCCCTTTTATGTAACATCACAGATTTCTATGTGATTGTAAAGTATACCTTTAACATTGTTGATGAACACCAATGAAGCTTTCCATTTGAGATGTTAGAAAGAAGTAATGGAGAAAGCTAAAAATGAAGACTACCATAAAGGTAATGAAATTACTCAATTTGAAAATAGGAAAAGAGTAGGATTAATGAATAAAACCAAATCAAGAAACACAAATATAAGAATGTCCAACAAATGTAATAAAGAAAAAGGAGAACATAATTTCTACATGTATCAAGGACAATATTTTGAAAACACTGAACAATGTATTTCTGAATATTCTCTAAATCATGTTCCCCAGCAGCTACCCTGCCATTAAGGCTCTGGGGAACGTGGCCAAATGGCCGCCATAGGAAGAAAGAGGAATTAACAGTGGAGAAGTGATTTCCAGACAGGAGGGGAAATCAAAGAAAGCCCTTCTGGTTCTCGGGAGAAATTGATGAGAGAGATATATATAATGTCAGGTGTCAGTGTCCTTATGTTCAGCCGTCTCCCCATTTGGATTCTAATGTTAAAATGGGGGGAGATGATAGGGAAAAATCACCCAATAGAAAGCCTAAATCAAAGGGAGCTTGTATTTCTCTTCCTCTTTGGTCCTCTAGAAGGATACCTCTCACAAGGACTCCCACATCATGTTAGGGCACAGGAGGTGGCATGGAATGCTCATCAGAAGGACAGCTAGAGGAAATACTCCCCCATCTCCTTCCCCTGTTTCTCCTGTGGGTTGCAAGGACTCCAGAAATTCTCTTAAGCTCCCAGGAATGTGTGGGTTAGGCAGCTGAGTTGAGAACCACTGAGCCAGGTATAGGACCATTACAGTGAGAGCCAAGTGATCTCAAATTAGGGGCTATAGGGGAGATGTTGTCTAGGGCTCCACAAAGTATGGCCTTTGGACCCACTTCACTTTGTACCCTATTAGAATTGCAAACTCTCAGCTCTACCCTAGAGCCAGAATCAGAATCTCTGGGTGTGGTGCCCAGGAATCTGTTCTGACAAGCTCTCTAGGGCATTTTTCTGCATGCTGCAATTCAAAAAACACTGGTGAAGATAGCCTGGCCAGGAGGCCGTTGGAGAAAGTGTCTAGACTCAGAAGAGTTGGGAGTGGGATGCTCAATTGGCAGAGAGGGGCTCACAAAGATTTTGGGTGTCTGCTGGACCCCGTAGCCAGATGTGACAAAGTACACAGCTGGTAGACCTGCCCAAGACCTACCCTTCCATGTCCCCAGTGCATGCTGTGCTCCTGTCCATCCAGATCCCTCATTCAGAAGTAAAAGACTGAATATTGATGGATGATTTCTCTCTAATAAGAAACATAACCCAGAAGAGAGCTAACCATTGAAATGGAAGGTCTAACTTGCTGCCAGGTCACCTGGGCCCTAGCTGCTGCTTGTCATCTGAGACAACACTGAGATGACAGGGTCGTGTTGAGGCCCTGCTCCTCTCCCACACCCATAGAGTCCCCAGGGCCTACTCTCCTGACACTGGCCGTACAGAACAGGCACAGTTGTATTTTCTAAATAACTTCATAGGTGTAACAGTTTTTATAAAAGTCACACACAAACATGGCTAGGAGTACTAAGAGGACGATGATGATATAGTGAGAAAGCAAAACCTGCCACCTTTCTGACCACACCCCAGCTCTCCCTGAACAACCACTTTTCATCCCAACATTAGTCTTCGGCATTCTCTCTTAACTTGCTATAGATTTTAGCTCTCTTACGTCACCTTCTCTTCCTTTCACTCTCCCAATATAGCTCTATTACTACTTTTGGCTAAATCAATAAACAGAGGTTACCTTATTATGTCTACGTTGACAATGTTCTTTGTAGAGCTAGGGCGTGTGTTATGACTACGGATCCTTTCTTGTATAGCTTTGTGTCATTCTCTCTGAAGTCCTAACGTGCTTTCTTTTCTTTCATTAAATGATAGCACCAAGACAAGTCCTCATGGTTAGGGGGATGGAGTTACCTCTTTTTTTCCTCAGGAGATAGATACTCCTCCCTGTGCATATGTCTCTCTACTCTGACCTGGGTCTGCTGTCCTGTTGTCATTCAGAGGCTTTGATTTGCACAGTGGAGGAAGAAGTTCTGTGTCATAGAAGGTGGCAATGGGCACTTCTCCCTAGAATCCAAAGAGCACTGAGGAGATGAGCTCTTCAGAGCACAACCTTCCCTGATGAGACAAGGCCCTCCAGGGCATGACCCCTGTCCTAATCCTGCTGTAGGCCTCCTGCTTGCACCTGCCTCACTGTGGGATGTCTCTTTCTTTAAACCTCCACCCACAATTCCAGCAACACACTCCCTGTTTGAAGAATAAGGCCTCACTCCCCACGCCTATCCTTTTATATGGCTCCAGGACCCTTCCCCAAGGTTGGATCTTTCATCCCAAGCTGCCCCCTAGGGAACTCCTATCCCATAATCTACTCCCCTGTGAATCCTGGGTCAGGAGGGGCTTTGGTCTTCAGAGGCCAGTGGTGGAGGTGCAGGCTGCCTGCCATCTGGTCAGCTTTCCTTTGTTGCATTCCTACCAGCATGACCTTGGGCTCTTCTGCTTCCTCAAATGAGAGGCACCCATTAAATCCAGCGCCAACACCCACAGGTCCCATGGACGAATACCAGTGCTAATTGTCAGGGACAGTGCCTAAACCCACAATGAGGAACAAGCTCTTCCCTGACCGGTCTTATAATTAGTAACATACCTCTCTTTTTCCTGGGAGTCAGTACGCTGCATTGTTATGGGATGTCCTGTTTGGTTTATCTCCTTGGGGCTGGCCTGAAAAATAAAGAAGCCATATTATGCTTTGAAGGGGGCTCCCTGGGTATCCCGAGAGGGACTGTGAAATGACCCTTCCAAAAATGCCTTCATTTCATCCTCAGCCAAGTGTCTTTGGTCCTGCAAGTCCTTCTGAAGAAAAGGGAGATAATGGCCAGTTCTTCCCATTCAGGATGTGTGGTTTGTTTTCAATTTTACATTTATTGGGAAAAAAGAAACTGGAAGGAAAGGCACCCATGTGTTAGCAGTTGTTATCTCTGGATATAGACATAGAAGTGATTGCTTTTCTTTTTTATTCTTTCCTGCATTTTCTTACTTTAAAAAAGATAACTACCACAAGATGCTATCTAACAGATGTTTCTAAATATTAAAAAATATCTATCTATCTATCTATCTATCTATCTATCTATCTAGTAGCAGGAGTAGAAGGACCCATCCTGTATTTGAATTGAAAATAGGTCTATTTGGACACACTGGACCACTGAGGTGTTAGAAGCAGAGGTCATTTTGCAAGAATGGGCACCCGGATGGAAGAGATTGGTCACTGTTGAATGACCTGTGAAACCCAGGTGAAGCCCATCCCAGTGGAGCTGAGGTGCTTGGGGAAGCAGCCAGCAAGTGAGTGGTTCTGAATGCTTCAGCTTTCCCTGCCTGGGGTAATATCATTAAAATTCAGCAGGACAGCAGGATGCTCTCTTAAAATTTCTTGGTTGGGGGAGGGTAGTGGCATTTTCTATCTCTGAATCCCATTTTTAGAAAAGATAATTCAGAGGAATCCTTCTCACTACAACAATTCTCTTTATAAAATAGAAATAAAAATGAGGTAGAAAGTATTATCTTCTTGACCTCAAGTGGACATCTTATATCCAAAGACCCACTGGTCCAGGGACACCTGTCTCCTTCACACTGACTATTGAGCAATGATGTTTGGTGAAAATGATAAGAATACCTATACAGGCATCACAAAGCTATTTGGAAGTAAGAACAAGGACAAATTAGGCCACAGATATAACAATCAGGGATGACTGAAATGCCAAGTTCTACCACTGGGGTGTTAGAAGCAGAGGTCACTTGGCAAGAATGGGCACCCAAGGATGGCAGAGTCTGGTCACTGTTGAATACCCAGTACCTAGAGCAGTGCCGGGTGCATAATGAGCACCCAAAATGTGATTTCAAAATGCATTTGTAAGTGAATGAGAGGGGCTAGGTCTGGCTTCCTCCCTGATGACCAAGTTCCCGGTTGGATCAGGCTCCGCCTGCAGGAATTCCTCCCCTCTCATTCACTCACCAGTGCATTTTTTTTTTTAAAGATTTTTATTTATTTACTTATTTGATAGACAGAGAGAGATCACAAGTAGGCAGAGAGGCAGGCAGAGAGAGAGAGAGGGGGAAGCAGGCTCCCCGCTGAGCAGAGAGCCCGATGCGGGGCTCGATCCTAGGACCCTGAGATCATGACCTGAGCTGAAGGCAGAGGCTTAAACCACTGAGCCACCCAGGTGCCCCTCAACAGTGCATTTTGAAAATATGCTTTGGGTGCCCATTATGCACCAGGCACTGCTCTAGGTACTGGGCATTCAGCAGTGACCAGTGTCTGCCATCCTTGGGTGCCCATTCTTGCAAAGTGACCTCTGCTTCTAACACCCTAGTCATCAGATGTGTCCAAATAGACCTATTTCCAATTCAAACTCAAGATAGGTCTTTTTACCCCTGCTACTTGATAGATAGGTAGACAGAGAGATAGATTTTTTTTTAATATTTAAAAACAATTTGTTAGATAACGTCTCCTGGTAGATATCTTTTTTTAAATGAGAAAATGCAGAAAAGTATTAAAAAGAAAAACAATCACTTCTATGTCTATATCCAGAGATAACAACTGCTAACACATGGGTGCCTTTCCTTCCAGAAGGGTTCCCATCCATTAGAGCTACCACCTTCCATCCTTGAGTGTGGATAGGAACACTTCTGAATCCCTTTGGTCCGTGTGGGTAACTCAGCGAGCTGCAGCCACGTGTCCGAGGTAGGGCCCAGGAACTGAAAAACAGGACTGTTTAATTACAGCAAGCTTCTTTTGTGTATAGATGTCCTTTGTGAGGACATCTACAAGACCCACAGAAACTTCAGCAAGATCAAATTGTGGGGAAGATTAGGATGCCAGCTTAGGTCTCACAGGACTGGAGAGCCTCTCTAGAAAGCAGCTGCAGATCCACAGGGGGGTGGCAAGTGCTCTTCTCTGGGTGAGGGAGTCACAGGGACAGCTGACACATTAAGCAGATAATGCCATCCTTCTTCTGGCAGTTGGTACTCACAGAGGAGTGAGCTCAGCTGTCATCTCAGGGTATAAGAGCCTCTTCCCCCAGCCTCTTGACAAAGACCACAAGATTCAGGTAGGGATCCAGCCCCAGACAAGTGTCCCGCAGAGAAAGTGAGTTGGAAACCAGGTCAAATAGACAAAGACAAGAGAAGGGGTAGCCAGAGATTCAGTGGGCACCCAACAAGAGGCTCAACTGTGGCACAGATGGTGGGTGAGGCCATGGTGTCCTCCTGTCCTGGCTGGAAATATTTCAGGGTGTGGGTGGGGCTGCCTTTGCAGAGGAATGTCACTGACACTTCCACAGGGAGGGCCTGGGGCAGCGAGGCCTTATCCATCTTGTCTTTCCAGCTCTACTACAGCGAATATGGAGACATGCTAAGGAGTGTCTCCCTTTTATTTTCAAAAATTTGCATTTTTTCCTTCAGTGACCTGCATCATGGCACAGTAATGATAGTAATAATACTGCTAATAGCTAAATTGTATTGAATACTTTCCACAGGCTAAGCACGTAACATACATAATTGTATACGATCAACCCTATTATCCCCATTTTACAGATGGGAAAGGCTCGAGCTTATAAAATTAAGCAAATGCCCCTAAATCACACAGCTAGTGGAAACAGTGTGAATTCAGACAATCTGAGTTCACCTTTAACCACTATGTCATTATCTTACCATAGAAGTTTCTTCCCTAAGTCTGTTTATTGCTAAACTGATCACATCTCAGGCTTCAAGGGAGGCTCCTGGTCTTAGTTGTGAAGCCCATTCTATTCATGGGGGACCTAACCACACACCAGGAAATCCCTAGGTTGGCAGTCTTAAGTCCCTGTCTTAGGACATTGCCAGTCCACGTCTTCAGGGATGACCTCATTTTCTCTCACTGAGTAGGAATGTAGGTACTTGTTGGCTCTTTCAAGCACCAAGAGGAGCTCCCCTCAAGGCTGAAGAAGTGGGTATGGAAGAAACAATATCTCCTGGCTTCAGTCAGACCACTACAATAATAAGTAACCAAAAGTACTTGTTAGCTAATCCAGATGCTTTTTAGTTCTTAGGTAGGTCAAGGGTCTCCAGTGCTGTCTGTGTTTTGGAAACAGCAGCATCCAGATTATAAAGAGCTGGAGCTTTGAACTGAAAGAGACCTGGCATTAAATTCTTTCCCCACTGTTGGAGCTGACTCATAGGGGTTCAAGACAGCTAACTTTTCCCAGCTGTGCTGAGAGCACAAGCTTAACCATGGCGGGAATATTTATACCACAGAACTAGGTAAATACTCAGGGCTTTCTAAATTGTTCTAGAAATAAGGCTTATGAGCACACCACTGGCCCAGGCTGTCACAACAAGATAATAGGCAATGTCAAGTTCTCTCTTTTATGACTCTGGCTTTTAGTTGGTGGTTTTCTGACTATCTCTATGTCACACATGGGAAGTGGAAATCAACATGACAGGTATGTTTGTTATGTATCACTGTGTAACAAATCACTCTGAAATATATTGGCTTAAAGCAATAGCAGGTCTTTATCTCTTGTAGTTTCTTTGAGCCAGAAATTTGGGAGAGAGTTGGCTGTGTGGTTCTGGATTGGGGTCTCTTAGAAAAGAGCAGGCAGGATATCATCTGGATTTCCAGTTGCCTGAAGCCATGGCTGGAGGATCTGAGCAAAGTTTAATTCACTCCTATGACCAGTGACTCCATGTTGGCTGTTGCAGGAGGCTTCAGTTCCTGGTCCCATGGACTTTATCATCGGATTGCTTGAAGGCTTTTACCCTTTGAGAATTGGGTACCTCCTGAAAGAATAATCCAAAAGAGCAAGATAAAAGCTGCAATGTGTTTGATGACTTAGCTTTGAAAGTCGGATTTAAATTCTGCATTTCCACAATATCCCGTTGGTCACACATCAGCCCTATTCTATGTAGAAGAGGACTATAGCAGGGGGTAAATGCTAGAAGGAAGAATTGTTTGAAGGTCTTGAAGCCTGCCTACCAAAATTTATATAGAAAAATTGTAATTTGCTCATCCAAGAGGACTGGTAGCAAATCATTTTCTCCTAAATCCCATGGCCACCTGCCTGATATCTGTAGCAAATAGTTGTTTTGCTTTTTTTCCCCCCCTAGGCAATAAAAAAGGGGGATAGTCATTGGATGGGCAAACAAATGACAGTGTCTGCCGCATTATACACTCTCTAGACAAGAAACCCTTCTTGTGTCCACTGGACAATTGGCCTCTACATGTTTCCTCCAAGCTTATTAACCAGAATAATTGCTCTTGTGTCTTTTATGCTTGGTTTGCACAAGCCAACTTTGTGTCTCTCTGATTGAATAGACAGCCTTTTCATGAGGTGGGGCTGGATCTCTGAGCAGAGAGCAAAAAAAAGAAAACGACTGATGTGCAAAAGAGTTTCTTTGCCTCTGAGGAGACAAGGGTAACTGCTTCTACTGCATTTGGCCTGATCGCAGGTACATAATTCTGAAGCTGCTGCTTGCAGCTTGCTGGGTTAATATCCAGGTGGAAGGAAAATGTTCTGTGACTGCTCCCTAGGCAGTTGTCTCTGGAAGTATTTGAAACATTTTCAGAACAGTGAACAGTGAAGGCAGGAGAGGTAAAAGCAGTTTTTATAACAAAGTAATAATGATTATTAACATTTGAGTCCTTGATAGTATAATGGCACAAATGAGTTCCAAGGTAAGAAGATACTGTGCCCTTCACATCACAGACTATGTTTTTCACTCAAAACTTTAATATGGAGAGCTCAAAACAATTAAGTTCCTTCACCTTATAAAAAGATTTGGATAAAGCAGGAGCCACAAGGTCCTCTTCATATTCCCTCCAATGCCCAAATTGAAAACTTAAATCCAAATATTCTCAAATAGAAAATGCAATGTGTTTTCCTCCTAACAGACCTAGAGCTGGGTCTGAAACAGAAGGCTTTGAAAGTAGCTTTCTTTATGAATTAGATCATTTATCCCAACCACCTATAATGAGTGTACTGTGTAGAAAATTACACCAGACCCAAGATGTGCCAGACTCCATTGAGCCATTTGTGATGGGATCACTAGACAGGCAGATTAAAGAACTGTGTTACACAGCGGAGTCTGGACTTCAGCAAGGCGCAAGGTGAGTCCCTCCTAATTACCACAAAGACTGAAGGGAGGGATGGGGGTTGGATGGCAAGATCATAGGGATGAATGTAACTGGTTGTTTTCAAAGGGTCCCAAATGAACTTCTCTATCGACTTGAAGTGAAGTTCCCCATCTCTTCGCAGACACTCTTAAATGTGTTCTTGTCAAAAATCCCTTGTAACAGGGTCTTTTGCAGAACAAATGTTTTTAATTTTGATAAAGTCAGATTTATCAGATTTCCTTCCTTTCCTTTTGGTGTCTAGCGTAAGAACACTTTGGCTGGTTCTTACAGCCTGTAGTTTTTTCCCCTAAGATTTTTTTCTACAGGTTTTATAGTTTTACACTTTATATTTGTAAGTGCATGGCCCATTTTAAGTTGATTTTTATATGCAACGTGACACTTAGGTCAAGTTTCATTTTTATGTATTTGTTTATGCCTACGGATGTTCAGTTGCACCATTCATGTATGCTTCTGTGCCCTCACCAAAAATTAGGTGAGCGGAGCACCTGGGTGGTTCAGTGGATTAAGTGACCGCGTTTGGCTCAGGTCATGATCCCAGGGTCCTGGGATCAAGTTCTGCATTGGGCTCCCTGCTCAGCAGGGAGTCTGCTTCTCCCTCTCTCTCTACTCCTTCACCTGGCTTGTACTCTTTCTCAAATAAATAAATAAAATCTCTTTAAAAAAAAAAATCAGGTGGGCGTATTGCTATGGGTCTTTTTCTGAGTTCTCTGGTTCTATTCCGCTGATCTACATGACTGAACTTCTGTCAATACTAAATAGTCTTGATGTCTATAGCTCTATAAGAAGCCTTGAAATTGGGTAAATGGATTCCTTCCAGTTTATTCTTCCTTTTCAAAAAATTTACGGTATTTAAGTTCCTTTGCCTCCATATATAATTTTTAAAACCTATATCTATACAAATTTTTGCTAGGATTTTAGTAAGAATTGCATTATAGGGGTGGCTGGGTGGCTCAGTGGGTTAAGCCCCTGCCTTCAGCTCAGGTCATGATCTCAGGGTCCTGGGATCAAGTCCGCATCAGCCTCTCTGCTCGGCAGGGAGCCTGCTTCCCCCTCTCTGCCTGCCTCTCTGCCTACTTGTGATCTCTCTGTCTGTGTCAAGTAAATAAATAAATCTTTTTTAAAAATTACATTATACCTGTATATCAATTTAGAGAGAATGAATACCTTCACTGTGTTGAGTCTTCCAATTCATGAACAAGATGTGTTTCTCCACTTACTTAAGTCTTTTTTATTATTATTATTTTTTATACTTACAGTTTTTATATTTTTTTTAATTTTTTTTTAATTTTTTATTTTTTATAAACATATATTTTTATCCCCAGGGGTACAGGTCTGTGAATCACCAGGTTTACACACTTCACAGCACTCACCAAATCACATACCCTCCCCAATGTCCATAATCCCACCCCCTTCTCCCAAACCCCCTCCCCCCGGCAACCCTCAGTTTGTTTTGTGAGATTAAGAGTCACTTATGGTTTGTCTCCCTCCCAATCCCATCTTCTTTCATTTATTCTTCTACCCACTTAAGCCTCCATGTTGCATCACCACTTCCTCATATCAGGGAGATCATATGATAGTTGTCTTTCTCTGCTTGACTTATTTCGCTAAGCATGATACGCTCTAGTTCCATCCATGTTGTTGCAAATGGCAAGATTTCATTTCTTTTGATGGCTGCATAGTATTCCATTGTGTATATATACCACATCTTCTTGATCCATTCATCTGTTGATGGACATCTAGGTTCTTTCCATAGTTTGGCTATTGTGGACATTGCTGCTATAAACATTCGGGTGCATGTGTCCCTTTGGATCACTACATTTGTATCTTTAGGGTAAATACCCAATAGTGCAATTGCTGGGTCATAGGGCAGTTCTATTTTCAACATTTTGAGGAACCTCCATGCTGTTTTCCAGAGTGGCTGCACCAGCTTGCATTCCCACCAACAGTGTAGGAGGGTTCCCCTTTCTCCGCATCCTCGCCAGCATCTGTCATTTCCTGACTTGTTGATTTTAGCCATTCTGACTGGTGTGAAAAAAAGACCACATAAGTCTTTTTTAATTTCTTTCATTAGCATTGCACAATTTTCAACATGTAAGTCCTATACATGTTTTGTTAGATTTACACCTAAGTTTTCCACTGTCTTTGAGCAATTGTAAATGGTATTGTATCTTGATTTCACATGCTAGCTGCTAATATATAAAAATAGAATTGGTTTTTGTATCTTTTTCTTTTTCTTTTCCTTTTTTTTTTTTTTTTAAAGTAGGCTCCATGCCCAGCATGGAGCCCAGCATGGAGCCTGAAGTCATGACCCTGAGATCAAGATCTGAGCTGAGATCAAGAGCCGGACGCTTGCCCAACTAAGCCACCCAGGCACCCCTGCGCATTTTTGTTTTATCCTACAATCTTGCTTGTAGGATATTTGTTAGTTCTAAGAGTATATTTGCACATTTACTGGAATTTTCTGTAGACCATTCTGTAGACCACCAAATCTGCAAATAGAGGCAGATTTATGTCTTCCTTTCCAATCTGTATGCTATTTACTTCCTTTTCTTGCTGTTATGCTGGTTAGAACTTATGGCATTATATTAAATAAGAGCTATGAAAGTAGACATCCTTACATTGCTCATGGTCTTGGGGATAAAGCATTTATTTTTTTCATCTTTAAGTATGATGTTAGCTCTAATATATATTTTTTTACCCTTAGAGAAAAGTCTATAACTTTCTCATTTTGTCTTTGGTTTTGGTATTAGGGTAATGATATCTTCTTAAACGGAGAAGTCTTCCCTCTTATTGTCTATAAGAGATTGCATAGAATTAGTATTAATTTTTCTTTAAACAGTTAATAGAGTTCTCTGGGTCTGGAGATGTTGTTTCTGGGAGATTTTAAATTATAAACTCAATTCCTTTAATAGTTGTAGAAGGCCTATTAAATTATCTGTTTCATATTGGGTGAGTTGTGGTCATTTGTGCTTTTTAATGAAATGACCCATTTCATCTACATTGTGAAATTTATGTATGTATAACTGTGTGTGGTATTCCCATATTAATCCTTCTGCTATCTGCAGAGTCTGTAACAATATCCTAGTTTCATTCCTGATACTGATAATTTGCATCTTCTTTCTTTTATTCTTATCACTCTTATTAGAGTTTTGTCAATTTTATTGACTTAAAAAAATCTGTTTTATTGATTTTCTACATTACTTTTTTGTTTTCAATTTCATTGATTTTTTTTCTCCTCTTTAGTACTTCCTTCCTTCTGCTTGTTTTGGGATTATTTTGCTCTTCTTGAGGTGAGAGCTTAGATAAGTGAGTTAAGACTTTTCCTCTTTTTTAAAATTGAGATATAATTGACATGTAACATAAAGATTTGATATATATATATATTATGAAATGGTCATCACAATAACCCCAATTAATATTCATTACCACATAGAATAACAGATTTTTCCCCTTGGGTTTAGAATTTTTTAAAATCTCTTCTCTTAGCAAATTTCAAATATACAATAAAATATTGTTAACCATAGTCACAGTGCTATACATTACCTCCCCTGATTTATTTATTTTATAACTAAGAATTTGTACCTTTTTATCACCTTCAGTCATCTTGCCCATCCCCTGTCCCCTGACTCTGACACACACCAATCTGTTCTCAGTATCTGTGAGGTTGTTTCTTTAGAACTTGTTTTTTAAGATTCCACATATAAGGGGCGCCTGGGTGGCTCAGTGGTTAAGCCACTGCCTTCGGCTCAGGTCATGATCTCAGGGTCCTGGGATCGAGTCCCGCATCAGGCTCTCTGCTCAGCAGGGAGCCTGCTTCCTCCCCTCTCTCTCTCTCTGCCCTCCTCTCTGCCTACTTGTCATTTCTCTCTGTCAAATAAATAAATAAAATCTTTAAAAAAAAAAAAAAAGATTCCACATATAAGTGAGATCATATGGTATTTGTTTTTCTCTATGGCTTGTTTCACTTAGTGTAATGCTAAGTTCTATCCATGTAGTAATAGCAAATAGCAAGATTTCTTTCTTTTTTGTGGTTGAATAATATTCCATTGACTATATACCATATTTTCCTGGTATAGGGGTGCAGATATGTTTGGGGGTTAGTGTTTTTGTTTCTTTTGGGTAAATACTCAGGAGGAGAATTGCTGGATGATATGCTTTTTAATTTTTTTGATGGAACTCCATACTGCTTTCCACCTTTCTTCTTTTCTAATAAGTGCCTTTAGTGCTACCAGTTTCCCTCTCAGCATTGTTTTAGCTGTGTCTTACAGTTTCATATGTTGTAACTGGGCTAAATGCCCTTTAAAATTTTCCCTTGAGACTTCCTCTCTGACTCATGGATCATTTAGAAGTGTTCTGTTTAGTTTCCCAGTGTTTGGAGGTTTTCCTGTTAGCCTTCTGTTACTGATTTCTAATTTGATTCTATTGTGATCAGAGAACGCACTGTTTATGATTTTAATTACTTTAAATTTGTTAAGGCTTATTTTGTGGCCCAAGATATGGTCATTCTGGTGTATGTTCTGTGACCCCTTGAAAAGAATATGCATTCTGCTATTGGTAGGTGGGGTGTTCTAGACATGCTGATCAGGTATGTTCTTTGATGGAGTGTTATGTTCCTCTCTATCCTGGCTAATGTTCTATTTAGTTTTTCTCTTAATTACTGACAGGGAGGCATTGAAGTTTCCTTCTGTAACTGTGTATATTTCTAGCTCTCTATCAGTTTTATCAGTTTTCGCTTCACATTATTTTATAACTCTGCTGTTTGGTGCACACGGTTAAGATCTCCATGTCTTCTTGGGGAAATTATACTTTTTCTGCTATGAAATTCTTTTGACTCTGGTAATTTTCTTTGCTCCCAAATATCCTTTATCTGGCATGATCCTGCCACTCCTGAATTCCTTTGACAAAGTTCTCCTCTGTCCCCTCCATTCTGCTGTGGAACTGATCCAATGAACGTTTCATTTCAGTCATTATATTTTTCAGTTCTAATATTTCCACTTAGCTTCCCTTTATATCTTCTGTTTGCTTGATGAGGTTTCTAATTATTTTTACTGTTTCAAGCATGTGTGTAATTGCTTGTTGAAACATTTTTATCATGGCTGCTTTCAAATCTTCCTCTCATAATCCTAACTTCAGTCTCATCCTGGTGCTCGTGTCTGTTGATTATCTTTTTAAATTCAGTTTGAGATCTTCCTGTTTTTTTGGTTTTTGGTTTTTGGGTTTTTTTTTTTTTTTTTTTTTTTTTTTTTTTTTTTTTATGATGAGTGATTTTAGCTGAAAGCTGGACATTTTCATATGTTAGGACTCTCTGGATCTTCCTTAAGACTGTTTTATCTGGCTTTCACTGGCCGAGGATGGTGACATCTCCTGGTTATTTTTAGGTGGAAGAAGAAGTTCAGGTTTTCTTTCTCTCTATCTTTCTTTCTTTCTTTTTTAAGATTTTGTTTATTTATTTGAGAAAGAACGAGAGAAAGCACAGAGGGCAAGAGAGAAACAGATTTCCTGTGGAGCCACGGGCCCGACACGGAGCTCGATCCCAGGACCCTGAGATCATAACCTGAGCTGAAAGCAAATGTTTCACTGACTGAGCCACACAGGCACCCCAAGAGTTCAGGTTTTCTATCTGGCCTCTGTTGATGTTCAAAGAGGGGAGAAGGTTCTACATTGCTGCTGAGGGGAGGTGGGTGTTCAGGCTCCCACCACGTTCTCCACTGATACTCAGGGGATTGATTCAGTTGAGGAGGAAAGTCCTTGCTGCCTATCTGACCTTCCCTGATGCCATCTTGGCAGGGGTAGTAGGGTTACCCCCTCACAAGAGTGGAAGGATAGCCTCCTCACTCAGTTTTTCCTGGTGTGGGTGGGGAAGGAGACCGTAATTTTTTCCATGTTGTTTGATGGAAGGGGGGTCAGTCATTTTTATAAGTTTTCTGTTTTGCTACACTGCGTCTGCTCTAAATCTGGCTAGAATATATTGTAATTACTCTGTGTGGCAATTAGACTTATAATGGCAATCATTTCATAATGTATATAAATGTCAAATCACTATGTTGTATACCTGAGACCAATAAAATATTGTATGTCAACTCTACTTCAATTTAAAAAAGACAGGGAAAGGTAAAAAAAAAAAATGACTATGAAAAATAATGTATTGAGATGTAGAAGAAATGTCCACTGAAACGTGGATGGACGAGGGAGGCTTGGATTGTATGAATGTGATGTAAACCCTGTACAGAGGAAAGGAAGACACTAGGAAGGAGTATCAGAGCGTGAAGTGGAACCTTACTGCTCTGGAGAGGCATTGCTTCAGGACTTGATTATAAGCCAGCGATTCTCAGAGACTTGAGAGTTAGGAAAAGGACTTGTGTCACTTCCTCGAGGACGCCTTCCTGGATCCTCCTGTTAACTTTCAACTTTCCTCTGATCTCCTGTAGTGCTTTCAATTCTCAGACCATAAAAGTAAGACATAGGGTAGGATATAAATTGAGATATAATTCATGCACCATAAAATTCACCCTTTTAAAGTGTACGATTCAGTGGTTTTTAGTGTATTTGCACAGTTGTGCAATCAATACCACGATCTAATTCCAGAACAGTTTCCATATCCTCAGGAGAGCCCGGTATCCATTAGCAGTCACTCTGCATTCCACATTCCCTCCCTGCCCCGGTCAGGCAACCACTGATATATTTTCTGTCTCTACGTGTTTGCCAATTCTGGACATTTCCTATAAATGAAATAGTATATAATGTGGTCTTTGGTGTCTGGTTTTTTCCACTTAGCATGGTATTTTTCAGGTTCATCCTTGTAGCATACATTACGACTTTGTTCCTTTTTATGGCTGAATCCTATTTCATTACATGAACACACTACTTTATCCATTCATCAGTTAACATTTGGATTATTTTCACATTTTGGCTATCATGAATAATGTTTCCATGAACCTCAACATACAAGATTTTGGGTAGAAATATGTTTTCAGCTCTCTTGGGTATATACCTAAGGGTAAAATTGCTGAGTCACATGATAACTGTAAGTTTAACATTTTTTTTAAGGAACTTACAAATCGTTTGCCAAAATGCTGTACCATTTAGCATTCTCATCAGCAATGCATGAGGCTTTCAGTGTCTGCACATCTCTGTCAACACTTGTTATAGTCAATCTTTTTTACCATAGCCATCCTAGTAGGTGAGAAATGACATTTCACTATGGTTTGGTATAATTAACTCATAGCTAATAATGTTGAGCATTTTTTTTCCAACTTAACTGACTGAGCCACCCAGGTACCCCACAACTCTAGAATTTTTATTCAACTCACTTTATAATTTTCTAAAGATTTTATTTATTTACTTGACAGACAGAAACTCAGCAAGAGAGGGAACACAAGCAGGGGGAGTGAGAGCGGGAGAAGCAGGCTTTCCACCAAGCAGGGAGCCCGAAGCAGGGCTTGATCCCAGGACCCTGGGATCGTGACCTGAGCCAAAGGCAGACATACTTAATGACTGAGCCACCCAGGTGCCCCAACTTTTTATAATTTTTCTTTACTGATAATTACATAGTGAGACATTGATCTCACAATTTCCTTTGGTTCTCCGAACATGCTTAAAATATCCAATTTAGGGGTGCCTGAGTGGCTCAGTGGGTTAAGCCTCTGTCTTCGGCTCAGATCATGATCTCAGATTCCTGGGATCAAGCCCCTCATTGGGCTCTCTGCTCAGCAGGGAGCCTGCTTCCCCTTCTCTCTCTGCCTACATGTGATCTCTCTCTGTCAAATAAATAAATAAAAATCTTTTAAAATAATAAATAAAATAAAATATCCAATTTAAAGTCTTCGTCTAGTAAGTCCCAATATATGAGCTTTCTCAACTGGTTTCTGTTGATCACTCACTTTCCAAGGTATGAGGCATACTTTATTTCTTTGCATACCTTATAATTTTCTGTTAAAAATTATATTTAGGAAAAATTCTTTAATAAACACCTCTTGGATTGTTGGAAGATTTTGTTTTGTTTTGTTTTTTGTTTTTGTTTTTAAAGATTTTATTTATTTATTTGACAGAGAGAGATCACAAGTAGGCAGAGAGGCAGGCAGAGAGAGAGAGGAGGAAGCAGGCTCCCTGCTGAGCAGAGAGCCTGATGTGGGGCTCAATCCCAAGACCCTGGGATCATGACCTGAGCCAAAAGCAGAGTCTCTAACCCATTGGCACCCCTGGAAGATTTTGTTAATGTCCAGGGTTATGATAACATGGATTTTCTAATTTTTTTTTGCCAGTGTTCTCATGGTTTTTGTGGAGATTTTCAGAGACCCTTAATTCTATCATGTCTGCTGACACCTCAGAATTTTGAACTAATCTTTTTTTTTTTTAAGTTTTTTTAAATTTATTTATCTGACAGAGAGATAGAGAACACAAGTTAGCAGAGAGGCAGGCAGAGGGAGAGAGAGAAGCAGGGTCCCCGCTGAGCAGGGAGCCTGATGCAGAGCTCAATTCTAGGACCCTGGGATCATGACCTGAGCCAAAGGCAGACACTTAACTGACTGAGCCACCCAGGCACCCCTTGAATTAACCTCTATTATGGCACTTAAAACAAGTGATATGTGTGACCTACTTTATTCCCCTGCTAGGCTGTGAACTCCTAGAGGGAAAATATGGTATCTTACTCACCTTATTTTTCCCTTCCAGAGCAAAGCCAGGTGCAGTCTAAATAGCAGTCTATTGTTGAAGCAATGAGTGATTGAACCCCTAAAGAAAGTAACCATTGAGAAAAAGTTTATGTTGGTTTGAGATGCTATGTTCTTATTTCTTAATCTTAGAAAATTCTGGAAAAACTATTCTTGCATTTGTATCTAGGAAGTTCTGAGAATTTCTATCCCAACTGTATCATTTTTTAATAGAGCACCCGAAGGCAGTTTTCATAGTAATTTAGAACCTCAGTTTTCCATATATGCAATGTGAATAATAATACTTAAGATCATAATATCGTGATCCTAAGATGGTTCAGAGGATTAGATGAGATGACACATATAAGGCCTATAACACAACGTAACGCAATGCTGCACATAATTATGAGTGTTTATTATTCTTGCCTTTCTCAACTCCAGGACGCTTTAATCATTTCCTGTTTAATTTGACCAAGAGTTTGGCAAATGTACTTGCTAACAGCAACTGATGAACAATCCTGTCTTCAACTCCCTCATGCCTGAGTTTCCACATGCCGGCAAACCAATAAAGGTGCTTCATCCATTGGGTTCATGCACTCACAGAACTATGAACAGAAAACACCTGCTGCCCTGTGGCACTGGCCAGGTGTGGAGACAGGGCCTGGGAGGCAGCATTCCTGGAGGTCTGGAGACTTTAAAGCCCGGGAAGATAGGCAACTCTAGGACTTACCTAGAAAAGGAAGCAACCCTATAGACTCCTGAAAATCAAAACACCGGGGTCTTCAGCCCTTCCAGGATGATGGTCCTGGGGCAAGAGGATGGGTGACAAGTTGTGCTGGGTTCTCTCTAAGTTATTTACACTCCCTAATATAGCTCTTTTTTTGGGGGGGGGCATGTTTCTTCTTTTAAACTTTGAAAACAACTGACCAAACTCAAACCTCTTATTAGACAGATGAAAATGCAGACCAGAAAAATTCAGTGAGTCACCCAAGATGAGACAGGAAGGGAGCAGCAAAGCTCCAAGCTCAGTGTTGTTCTGACTGGGAGTCCAGGATTTTTTCCATCTTATGTGCTGTGACCCTATTAAGATGCCTCCCCTGTCTTGAGTCATGTACATATCTCCCCCCCAAGAATAATTTATCTGACCATAGATACTTGGATCTACAGGGTTTGGAGGCTAGATTTAGAATCAAGATGTTGGGGTTCAAACACAAGATTCTGGTGTCATCAGTTAACTGGTGTGAATCATTGTTTTCATTGAAAAAATGGGGCTCCAAATCCCCTTCTTACTTCCCTCCTCTGGTTGTTCTAAGTATCACAGAAATAAAAGACATAAAAAAGATTTTTCATTCTAATTTTTTTTATCCACATGTTTAGTAAGATGCGCCATTTATTCCCTTAGTAGCAGAATACTGATACTCGTGGCTTTATTTGGTTTGCAAAACCACTGGCCCTAACCTTTTAATCAGAATCCTAGGCCACCCCTCTCTTCATGCTAATCTCTGGGCTAGGAGTCAAGGAGAGACTGCATCAGTGGCTTGAAGTTTGTCACTCTGTTCCACACCTACAGGATGCCTTGTGATGTGAGTGACTCCACCAGGACAAATCCCTTTAGCTCCTGCTCGTATTTCCAAATGCTCAATAGACTCAGATCCTTGAGTATCAAAGAGACATCTGTATTTATTCCCCTCTAAGCCTTTCGGTCTTCCCTATCTTAGCTTGACACCTCCAAAAACTTAGGTGTCGTCCTCATGTCCTTTCATGCCTTCAAACGTAATACAGTTTACAGTAATGGAACTTGTACGTTTCTCCTCAACATCCATGCGGTTCTTCCCCCCATGCAGCCTCTGTGCTAGCCTGGGCTAGCATAACACTGTTATTTGGGTAGGATGAATCATGCCAATACCTTCATCGGTCCAAGCCAACTCAGGGACTCTCATCCCTTATCCATGCTGCCTGTGCTTAGTAACCCCCACCAAAGCTAATCCATCCACTGGCAATGTAGGCATAGCAGGTAGGGATATTGAGCTAACTCTCTGATCTGTTTTCCTGGCAACAGACATTTGTTCAAAGTTGGCTCAATGAATCTCAAAATCAAGATTTTTGTTTTACAGTTGTTGAAAATGATGCCTGCCCCTTCTCCATAAATGAAACCAACTTGCCACCATGTATCTTGCCCTGGAAGCCCTCTTGCAACCATGTATGGACTCAGTTTAAGGATAAATGACACACAAAGGGTGGGGGACAGATGGAGCAGGACTGAGAATCAGAAAAATAAGACTAGAGCCCTGATCAAACCTCACCTGAAGCCTACACCATCATAGTTTTCATTTTTATAAGTCTGTAAATTGTCCTTATTTTCTGAAGAAAGTTAAGATTAAGTTTTGTTTCCTGAAATCAAAATAACCAAAAATGAATGTATTCAAACCACTAGCAAATTGTTATATTTGCTTCCAAAACTATATATCATATCTGTTCACTTCTTAACATTAGCACCACCGTCACTTTCCTCATTTCAAGGTAATAGCCTGGGCTAGCATAACAATCTTCATTTCACCTTCTTACATGCACTGTTGGCTGCTCCAGGGTAGTTTCCACACAGCAGTCAGAGAGATTAGTTAAAAATGGAAATTGGATCTGGCTACTTTCCTGATTAAAACCTTTCAAAGACTTTCATTTGTTCTTAAAAAAACAAACAAACAAACAAACAAACACGAATCCATCTTTTCTATCCTCCACCTCCCACCCATCCTACCTTGCAGCCCTGCTAGATGTAGTCCCTCCATCTCCTCTTGCTTCTCCTTGATTCCATCTGTTCAAGCCTACAGGTCTTTATACTCCTTGAGCAGCCCTGCTTTTTTCCATTTGCTGTTCCCTCTGCCTAGAATGCTTTTCCCCCTGCCCTCCTCCTGACTGCCTTATTCTCATCCTTTACCTCTGGGTTCAAAGATCACCTCCTCCGAGGTGTTTTCCAGACCACCTTCCCAGTCCCTTCCTATCATATCTCTCCTAGGGTGCCTATCACAATTTGTAATGATCTACTTTATACACTTACTTATTGTTGCTAGAATGCAAGCTGCTCACGAGGACCTTGACTGTCTTATTTAAATAGTGTTCTGATTTATTCTTAGGTTCAATAAACATTCATTCAATGAACATTCAAGAGCTGCTCAGCAAGAAACCTGTGGGAGGTGTTCCCAGAGCGCCACCCAGAGGTGGGCTGAGGGCTGACATGGGGGGTCCGTGGTTCTCCACAGTCAATGACACATGTTTAACATTGGTGAGAGAGACGGAATGAACACCCCAGTCAGCGGCTGGGACTTGAATACCAGGCAGCTGGGATCACGTTGTAGTGCGCTGCTCTGACCAAATACACCACACCTTTCGTGGCACCCCCTTCACTTGGGAGCTTGTTAGAAATGCAGAACCTTGCCCCGACCCCACACTGACAAACCAAGAGTCTGCACTTAAGATCCCTGGTCATCTTGTGAATTTTATGGTTGGAGAAGCCAGGCTCTCTCTCCACCACCTCAAAATGCACTGTCTCCACTGATACCTGAAAATCTCTGAGCCGGGAAGCTTCCCCAGGCACTTATGACCTTAAGCAGTATATTCAACATTTAGTCTCTCAATTGCTTACAAGACCTGACTCTATTATCTTGTAAATGATATCTTGGTGATAAAACAAAAAACCCTGGGCTGATGATCTCCTGCTGGTCTACGATCTTTGGGATTTGGGGAAATAGTAAGAGAAAGATGAAAGCAAGCTATAGGATGAGATTGAGATAAGTAAAAATAAAGGACTTCTGGAGGAAGAGGTGTATGCCTATGTGTGTATATATTCATGTGTATATATTATATATGCACATGTGTGTATATATCAATATGCACATGCACATTAATATGCATATGCCTGTATATTATATATGCAAAGGTACATACATATGCATGTGTGTATATACTATATATGTGTGTGTGCATAGATAATATATGTACGGGTATGTGCATATATTAATATGCATACTTCTGTTGTATATGTATGTACATATATGCATCTGTATATAGATGTTATATGTGCATATAAAACAGCAGAGAATGGCCTCAGAGATGACTCAGTAAGTCTCAGGTAAATCACTCTGTAAAATGGATGTCCATAACACCCCCCCCCCAATCAGTGGTTCTTAATCTTGGTAGCACATTAGGATCCCCTGGGAGCTTTTAAGTCTCCAGCTCAGCCAGCTCTTCAGACCAATTACATCATCGTCTCTGTGGGAGGGACCCAGACATCAGTAGTCTATAAAGCTGTGCTGGGCTTCTTGAGCTCTAAGTGCACACAAATTACCTGGTAGGGGGTTGTGAAAAAGCACACTAAGATTTGGGAGGTCTGGGGCAGAGACTGAGAGTCTATATTTCTAATAGGCACTTGGGTGAAACCGTTGCTTCCGGTCCAGAGACCACACTCTGAATCACCGAGCCTCAGATGACGCAAATGTGCAGATGAACTGTTTCTAAGGATGTGCGGGGAACTAAATGAGTCAGTAGATTTGATGCTGCATATAGTGGCCTCGCAACCTTCATAATTTTCCTATATACTCCTTTCTTGAGTGACTAATAAGAAAAATCAGGGGATAACAAGGAATGGCTGATAAGGTCCCTGATGGAGGGACTTGAATACCTGTTGACCATCCACCATGGGCTTTACATTTTATGCCAGCCCGTGACTCCGTTTTGGTGGGCATGGAACAAACTCAGAGAGAAGACACTTGCTCCAACTTGTTCACACACTGAATAAAAGGCAAATCATGGATTCATGCCTCGGTCTCTGCAATGCCCACACTTAAGTGTTTTCCAAGCAGCCAGGCTGCCTCTTACCTAGAGGAGTGAAGGACTTGCATGTGTTTCCACAGCAGCAGAGGGAGGGGCAGCTGGGCTGAGGGTTCCTTGCAGGGAGATAATGGAGGCATTGTAGGAGCAGCTGGATAGAAGGAGGAAAGAACAGGTGTGTGGTGTCTGGGCCAGGGAGCAGCTTACGAGGAGAACAGAAAGTTACCACAACCAAGAGAAGAGGGAATATTTAGGGATTATGATGTCGGCCTTCATCCAAGGCTTTACCAGCACTCATGATCTTAGGAACATTACCATCACCAAATGCCATTTACTGCACATTCCTGGAGGCTCAGGCTGCTTCTCGGAGCATAGTACTTAGAATGTCCTCCTGACCAAATCCTGTGTGCAGGAAGACTTGGGAGGTTTATATTTGGTAGACTTCCAGTGACTGTTCTGTAGGCAATGAAAAGGGGGCCTCTGTAGGGCCATCTGGGCATTCTCTGGTCAATGGGCATGCAATTTTGTTCCCTTCAAGGAGAGATGGGGAATCACATCATCTGAGGTAGAAAACAGCTAGACATCAGGCTTCCGTACCAAGAGCAGAAAAGAAAACTTGCCTGAGATCCTGCAGGAATCAAGAATCACCCATATGGCCTCACTAGAGAACTCCCAGGCTCTTCTGAAAGGCACCTCCAGAGCAGCCGCTGCAGATGAAATTTATCATTGAATTCGCACTGCCACCTTGTGGTAGAAGCTAAGCACTGCGTGGTCCTAACCTGCCAAGTATTTATGCGTTTCACATCTTTGCTTTTTCTCTTCATTTTCTTTTCATTTAGCGTATATGACAGGACAGAGAATAATGATATTTACTGAGGTAGGGAAAATAATACTGGAGGCAGTTTGATGGGAGGGAGAGTGAACTTGTATTGGAGCAAATTGAACCAGGAGTGTCTCTAACAGGAAAAACAACAGAAATCCTATCAATTTCATGGCAAGGAGAAAGGTATAAATAAATGAGGCCTGTTACCTTTCTACTGAATTTGTTTCTCTATGTGAAAAATTTGGAAAAATCTCCTTACTTTTAAGCAAAAGTATAGACGTAGTTTAAGCTATAATTAATTTATATTCTTTTTTTTCCTAATCAATCAATCACTCAGTCCCTCCCCTCCCCAGAAAAATTATTACAGTGGGGATTTGGGGAGGGGAGGGAGGAGGCCAGGGACTGTATACTCCTATACCTCAGAGATAACTTGCTATTTTGTTTGTGACTTTAATTCAAGTCTATTTGTCAATAGGCAGAGCCATCTTTCCCAGCAAGAAATGGGGTGGCGTGGGGGATATCATTCTACTGTACTTATATTTCCTTACAAAAATAAACTCTGAAATAAACGGATCTGAGGGGGTGCCTGCGTGTCTCAGCCCGTTAAGCACCTGCCTTCAGCTCAGATCATGATCCTGGAGTCCTGGGATGGAGTCCCCAAGTCAGGCTCCCTGCTTAGTGGGGAGTCTGCTTCTCCCTCTGCCCCTTCCCCCTTGTGCTTGCTTGCTTTCTCTCTAATAAATAAATAAATAAATAAATAAATAAATAAATCTTTTATAAAATGGATCTGAGGGGGTGGGTGATCCTAGAAGACAAATTTTGTGCCTTTTAAATTGAATTTCATATAATTCCAGGTTCTGCAGAAGGGAGACTAGCTGGGTTCTCTGGGTGCTGGTGAGCAGGTGGCAACAGTTGGACACTCCTTCCCTTCTGAGGTCATCTGTTTGGAACAATAAGCTTTGGTGTAACATTGTATTAGTCTGCTATGGCTGCTGTAACCAAAGACCACTGGCTGGCTTTAACAGCAGACATTCATTGTCTTATAGTTCTGGATGTAGAAGTCCAAGATCAAGGTGCCATCAGGGTTGTGTCTGGGGAGAGCTCTCCTCCTGGCTAGCAGACATTCCTCTTCTCACTGTGTCCTCCTTTGGCCTTTGCCTGGGGCTTATGCAGGGGGCTGGGGGAGCACTCTCTAGTGTCTCCTCTTACTAAAAGATTAGTCCTATTAAATCAGCGCCCCTCCCTTATGACCTAGTTTCATCTTGATCATTTTTGTAGACTTACTCTCCAAATATAGTCACATTGGGGGTTAGGGCTTCAACATATGGATTTTAGGAGGGGATGAAAACAGACTTTTGGTAGCGTCTGAAAGCCTCGTGCCCTTGTCAGAGCCCCGTCAGACTGAGATGATGAAGAGGAAGGTGAAATGAAGACAGGATGCGCCAGAGAGGGCTCGGGATTCACTCAGGCCCCCCCAGTGACAGGATGGCAGGGCTGAGGCTGCATCACCACACGTGACAGCATGCACAGAGCTCTCTTCCCCCATAGGTTACATTTTTAAATTACTGGAGATATATAGGTTACCAAGTCAAGCCACAGAAACTTAAAGGAAAATCCAGAGTAGGGCTCAAATGCTCTGCATATTGAGAGTCAGTGGGGGACAATTCTACTGAAACACGGGACTAAACCAAACATACAGAGACACTCAGAGGGCATGCTTAATTTCCATAGAATGGGGGGAAAGTTTCATTTTGATGTAAGATTTGCAAAGATTCTGAAGGAAACTTCTGGGTAATGTTGATAATGCTGATGACTATGTCTGACTCCACTTGCGTGGACACAGCTGGACTGTAATCTCTACTTTTGAGACTTCTTAGCCGGATTAGCACAGTTTTTACCCACAAAAGCTAGGAAGAGATAAAGGGGTGTGGACTTTTTCTGGGGTGACTAGAAAGTATCTCAGACCTGTCTTACCCCATCAGCCCAGGGTCTGATACAGACACAGCATGTTTGCCACCATGTGGTCCAAAAGGAGCTTGGGGAGAGCATGATGGCAATAGTGATGGATGGTGTGGGCTGGGGGACAAGGCTGGCATGTCTCCCAAAGCCAGTTGTGTCTGTGTGGGGGAAGTAGAGCATTGTCCCTACTAGTGGCACTGGAGGCCACATACACACATGGAGGAAAGGAACATGGTGGGTTGGTTGGGGGGTAGATTGCTCAACCCGAGCCTGGGGAGGCAGGAGAGTTGGGGGGGGGGTGCGCTCACTGAAATCAATGAACAGAAAGGGTCCAGGAAACACACACGTCAAGGAGACAGAAGTTACTGATTTCTTCATATGTTTTCCCAACTGTGGAAGTTCCCAACGTAGTCTACAGTGAACATGGAGAAAATCAGCAGGCATTTTGAGTACCGTGAATGGGTCTTGGGGGGGGGGGGCTTTGGCAGAGGAGGGGGAGCCCCAGAAGCTTCCAGGGCTTTGGGGGCTGTGCTCTAACTTTTTTCAGGTGCTGACTTTTCCAGGAAACAGCTCTAACTCCTCTCCCAGCCCAGTGCCTGTCCCTGGGATGGAGTCTTGCAGGGAGTTGGGTGTCGGAAAGGACCCAGCCATTGTTTTTGCCCTCTGGCCTGGGAGTGAGTGGCTCCATGGAAGGGCAGGGTGGGTGCTGGTGGGTGGTGGCAAGTAGGGCAGAGGAGAGGTTCTGCACATAGTGTCCACAAGGACTTGAGATCCTGAAAGTGCTTTGGGACATGGGCAGTAAAGCTCAAAGGTGCCCTAAACCCATTCCGTGGGTGAGAGGTGGGGGTGTAAATAGGCTTGGGGCTTCCCATAGGGCTTTGGTCATTCCCCATGGGGTGCTGCTTCAGTCCCTGCTATCTTCTGCCAACCCAGTCCTGGGTGGACATGCACAGAGCCCACCTTCTCCCCTCTACACAAGCTTGGGATACAGGGCAGGAGCTATGACCATGCCTGGCCAACCTGCCCCGCACCTCTTTGATCACAGGTAGGGGCAGAGTCTGTGTGGGGACACTGGCTACTCTTGCTGGGCATCTTCAGCCTTTTCATCTCCCCACTTCTCTCTCTGAGTCTGGGTGTCCTTCCCTTCTCTTCTGTGTTCTCTTGTCCCACCTTTCGGGGTTAGTGTCTTTAACGGTGGAGTGAAGGGTGGGTCCTCTTTAAATAAAGACAATTTAAGGACTCGTGGACTGTGGGGGAAGGGCCAGTATCTCTGGACTCTGGACACTGTCACCTTTGTGGCCACCCACTCAGCCTGTGTGTAAACCCAGCTCAGGCCCCAGGACTCCCCCTCTCAGTTCCCACTGCAGGGCCTATGACTAGGAATCTGACTGGTCACTGGATTGAGGCTGAATGGCTTCCTGTCTCTACAGCACGCAGCTCAGGGCATGGTCTAGAAAACAGGGCTGTGGGACAGCTGCTTTCCTCTCCATTTCACGTGGTTTTGCAAAATGACTGAGCCAGCCTCTGCGGAGTGCAGACTTCTTATGAGTCATGCTTATGTGACCTGATTTTCCGCATCTGCAAAGCTGAGAGGCAGGTGCTGGCACACAGGGCCCCCAGATGCTGTTCGCGTGACCACCCTATCCTGTTTCTTCCCTGCTCAGCATCTACGGGTTGAACTTTCATTTTCCCTGCATCCTGGGTGCCTGGGGCAGCCGGTTCTCCATCATCAGACCTTCTGCAGAACCCACTACCTCCCGGCCAACCACCTCCATTTCCCTCTGGGACAATGCTCCCCCCACCCCAACGTCTGTACACCTGCCACACATTGCCCCTGAAACGCGGACTCTGTTGGAGGTGCAGATGTCCATCCAGGATTGGGGACCCCACCACTGTCACAAACCCAGATGCCTATAGGTTCTGCAGGGAACATACAAGCTGTCACTGATGGAAGGGGACAAGCCCCAGGCAAAGGGCAGAGCTGCCCCGAGTTCTACAGACTTTCACCATGGAGCCTCCCTCAGACCTTATCTTCAGACATCTGGGCTTTTAAATACATTATCTTGATTTTTTAATGATGGCAACTAAGCAGCATGCAGCTGGCTGTCATTGGCTGGCGGGTGCCGGTGGCTGTCAGTGAACGCTTAATGCACCATGTGATGTTCTGGTCCCTTCTGCACAGTGAAGTCACCATGCTGGTCACCACCGCTCCCAAGCCAGGAAACAGATGCATACACAGACACGGTCGCTTGCACCAGATCTCAATTTAATAAGTGGCATTGGAACACTGACTGCCTGAGTGGCCCTCCCATAAGAAACCAGGAGCTTTCATGCCTTTCTATGTAAGACTCAGAGCCCTGACAGCTGTTTTAGTGAAGTTCCCTGTGCGTGGTGAGTACGCATTATCTTGCTTAAACCTCACAGCAGCCCAGTGGAGTCCTTATGTTGTTGGTCAGGAAGCTCAGTTCAGAGGGAGTGACTTTCCCAAGGTCTCTCAGCCTCCGTTTGGAGGGCTGTGATGGAAACTCAGGTCTGTCTGGTTCCAAAGTCCCAGGTCCTCCCATGTTGTCTGGGTGCTCTCTGAATCCCCCATGTCTGACTGAGGGCCACACCCAACAGGGCCATCTCCGTGCGGTGGGGAGGGGTGTGAATGAGTGTCTGGAGCTTGGCTTCTGAGGCTGCTGGGCAGGACTCTGGGGCAGCCTCCTAGCATGGGGCTCAGTCCAGGGTGTTGGAGTGGGCCTGGGTCTGAGCAGCCCCCCAGAGAACCTCACCGGGCTCGATCCTGCTCGCTTCTCTGGGGTGAGAGGCACTGCCAAATGCCCTTGTGGACCATCTCACTGCCCAGGGCATAGTTGATGGCATTAATCGTGGGCACTGTTTTGGCAATGAGGGCAGGCACCTGTTGGGACAGAAAAGTTCAGGGAAGAAGCCTCACAGCCTCAGCATCTCTCCCTGGTCCCACTTGGTGACCCCAGTCCCACCCTCACCCCGCACGCCACAGCCACCAGTTATCGGTCCTGGGCTGGATTCTGCAACTCCCGAGGCCTCCTTGACCAGTTGGCAGATGAGGCATGGAAGCACCCCCCGTCCTGAGCACCAGTCTCAGCCCTGGTCCCAGAGTGGGGCTGTCCCTGTCCTCTCATGGGTGGCAATGTCAAGCAGCAGCCCCATGTGGCCCCCAAGAAAAGCAAATTCCCAGTGCAATATGGGTGTTCTAAGGAAAAAGGAAAAGACTCCCAGGAGGCCAGAAGGCAGGAAAGAGAGATGGTGCAAGACAGAGAGACACAGAGATGGAGTGAGTTCTAACTCTGGGTCCGGGCGGGCTCCATACCATCTGCAGCTTGGGGGAGATGGAGCTCACATCCACGATCGTTGCAGAGAGATACAGGAGGGCATAGGGGCCCCAGCCGAACAGCAGCGTCCTGGCGGGCAGAGTGGTGTTCACCTGCGGAGAGAGGCGCTGAGTTCACGGGAGAGAGGCGCTGAGTTGCTCTCGCTGGCTGCATCCCCCCACGGGGAGGGACTAGGTGGGCACTCAGCAGGGCCGGGGGACTGTGTGACCCAGCTGTGGGAAGGTGCTGAGCCTGCAGAGGAGCTTGAGGTCAGATGGACCTCTCTGGCAGGTAAGCTGTGTGACCCTAAACCTGCCATTTAACTTCACTTGACCTCAGTTGTCTTGTTTGCAAAAATGGTTTGATAATGCTTCACTTACCTGGAGGCAGGGACTAGGGGTTGGATAATGAGCTCCCTTCCTGGTCCACGCTCTTTCTGAGGAACTCTGGGCTCCGTGAGTGCGGCTGGGTGAGCGAGGTTCCCCAGGCTGAGCTGCCTTCACAGCTCAGTCTCAGAACCCGCTTGCCATCAGCCTGCGGCAGCTGCAGTCACCTGGTGGATCTACCTGTCCCCGGTTCAAAGCGGCTTTGCAAGGTGTGAGACAACCCGGGGAGCGAGCCCTGTGGTGCCGCCTCTGGCCACAGGAAGGCGTAAGACTTGCGATCTATTCTCAGGATGGAAGCTGGGGTTAAGGCTTCCCCCGCACATTCAGATGTTAAAATGCTGCAGCTGGAAATCAGTGCCTATTTTCTCTTTGCGTCTCCCTTTAACGAAGAAGGTGACTTAAGTTGAAAGAGGGCACATTTCTTTTATGAAATAAAAATATGTTAGTTGGGAGACATTTATTCTCTTGAGTTGCCCCTCCCTCATTCCAAAAAGAAAAGAAAAGAAAAGAAAAGAAAAGAAAAAAACAAAACTGTGCTTCGCACTGACAGAGGGTCTCCGGGAGGAGCTGAGGCCGGAGGAGCATTGAGGCCGCAGCACCGCCGGAGGCCGGCCTGCCCTTGACCGAGGTCCCTGGCCCACACGCCGCGGCCTCTGCTGATGCTGGGGGAACTGATGGTTTCACGACAGGCCACAGAGAGGAAAAAAGCACACCGGTGTGGCAGCCCTGTCTCCTGGCCGATTGGATTTCCAGTAAACGTGGGCGACTTTGGGCACCCAGGTAGTGCTTGGGCAGGCAGCGTGGAGGACAGCCCCGAGGTGGTGAGGGGCAGGGGAGCAGGAGCCCAGAGCCAAGCAGGATTCCTGTCTCGGCCCAGCTCTCGTCCTCCCACTGACTCTGAGCAACCTGGATCTCCGGCTAAAATCGATTTGTACAGTCCTTTCCCAATTCACAAGGACAAAATAATAATAATAATAATAATGTGGCAGATTAAGTGTCTCAACAAAGATTGAATGTTTCTTTTATGCACTATGACCACTTGGGTCATGGAGTCCCAGGCCTGGGTTTGATCCAATTCTGTTATTACTAGCTTCCCGGCTTGTAGCTAGTTACTTAACAAGCCCTTATTATAGCCTCAATTTTCTAGCCTGTGGCAAAGTGATAACAAAACCTTCTTTAGAGAGTAGTTGCAAAGATGGAATGTCTTCATACACAGAAAAGTAGTATTAGTATCTGGTTTTCTTTTGAAACTTGGGTGCTTATTATGGCTCATCTGCTAAAGATTGTCAAGGGGACAAAAGAAAATTGTAGAAAGGGACTATTAATGCAGAAATTCAGGAATGGCCAGGAGGGCTTTTTTTTTTTTTTTTTTTTTTTTGAAAGATTGTTTTTCTTGGACAAATGTGCTTGCAAGTGTGATTTTATGTTCTGGATAACAGTCTGTGATTAAATGAAACATCTTAGAGCGATTTAAAAGGAATATTTCAAAAGTATGTCATTCTGTGCCTACCCCTATGTCCTTGGAAAGAATGAAATGTGACAGCATGAATGGGGTCTGGCAGGGTGCCCTGACTCTCAAGGTTCTGGGGTCCGGTAAGTCTGAGCAGTCCTGACCCTTCCTCCTGGGTCTTGGCAATGCCCAGCAATGGGGAGGGGACATTCCTGACCCAATAGCCCAAGCTCTGTGAACATTGAATTTTTTTCCTGATCACTGAAAACACAGAAAACCCCTAACTACTGTCTCTCACATCAGTCATGTTCCTTGAGAGGGACAGAGGGATTTCTTCCTCTCTGGCACTGATCCTCACCTGGAGGTGGCCCGTCTTCCTGAGTTTCTGCTCCATGAGCTGATATGATATGACTGTGATGAAGAGAGGCAGGAAGAAGTTGAAAAAGGCCATGGTGAAGAGGAAGCTGATGAAGTTTCTGCAGGCAGAGGGGGTAGAGGAGTCAGGGTCATCTCTGGGGATGGGGGGAGGTCAGCTGCCCTTGAAGGCCTATTAGCCTTCACCCTAGACAGCCACATGTGAGGAACTGTTCTCATCAGACAAAAGCTCTGAGTGCAGTTGCACCCAGGTCCCACACAGACTCCCCTTAGAGACAGGGAGACACTAGGTCCTTCTTGAACTTGCCTTTAAGAGCCAGAGGGCTGAGATGAGGGGGAGTCCTACTTCAGCTTTCTGTTAGGCAGTTCAGGTACTCAGGCCTGCTTTCTGTATATGCTCCAAGCATGGAGAATAGGACACTTCAGTTTGGAAAATATGGTTTACCAAGTGGACCAAGAGGAAGGATCATTCAAGGAATGCTCCTGGCACAGGGACTTGAAAGGGCTCTGGAGATGACAAAGAGACTGGACAGTGTCAATGAAGAAATCACTGAAAGGACCACAGGAGAGTCTGGGGTCCCAGGAAGGGTCATGGGAAAGTGGGAGGGCTGATCAGGAACAGGTGGGAGTCCCAGGAAGGTAGTCTCCCATTCTGTGAAGGGAAGACTGTGTTACCTTGGTGCTGCCCAATAGGGAGGAGTAGGAGGAAAGGCTGCCAGAGAACTGGACACTGGCCAGGAGGACACCTGTAGGGAGTGTCCTGGAAGGACAATTGTACCAGACTTGGGGTCTCAAGCAGGTTTCACCTGGAAAGCCTATCATCAGGGGCAGATAGGTCATGAATAGACATGTAAAGCAGATGAATGCAACACAGCTCTAGTAGAAGAAAGAGCGGGGCTGGAGCCTATGTGGCTCCTCCCCAAGATGTCCCCTAAAGGGTCTCTCTAGGCCCTGGTGTCTCCAGAGCCACATGGATGGGGCAGTACTGGACACATGCTCCATGATGGTGGGAGCCATCATGCATCAATCTTGTCTCTCTAGGGCTTGGCCCAGGGGTTGGCTCACAGCAGGTGCTCAGGAAACTCAAGAACTAAACTCTATGCCAAGGAGGTCCCTCCCAATGCAAAGACCTTAACATTCTTTGTACTGAACAAAGGACACAACTCCCTTAAGAAACTGATCAAGTTGGAGCTGGAACAGCCTGGCTGCACTGAAGACGGCAAAGGGGTCATGGGGCTCAGTGACTGCTGACTGTGATTCAGTGACTCACACAGGCCAACAGCTCACTGGGTAATACTTCTTTTGGGGCATAACTTTATATTTGTTAATATTTAATTATTTGCATCACATGCCCATCAGTTGTCCGGCTTGCAGAATGGGCTTTCCCTAGTCCCACTGTCCACTTGCAAGTGGGTATCATGACCAAGGAGTTGAGATTATCTGTCACATGTTGACATTTCCCCATGTGGATTTTCAGCTGTGACACTGTTGTTATAAGAACTCAAAGCAAAGATTCCCAAGGAAGGGAGCCTTGAAGCTGCTCCCACCTCACCTGTCCCCCCGGGAGTAGTCCAGGGTGCAACACGTTCCCAGAGGCTCATAGTCATAGCGGCCCCAGCCCAGGAGGGGCAGTGCTGCCCAGAAGGCAGAAGACAGCCACACAAAGATCACCAAGGAGATGGCCGTGTTCCATGCCAGTTGGCTGCCTGCATGGGAGAGAGGAGGAAGAAGAGGGTCAGAGAGGTACTTGCTTGTTGGCATGCCAAAGAATGGACTTCATGGTCACACAGAATGCTCCTAAATCCTGGCTCTGATGCTCCTAGTTTAGTGCCCCGGGCAAGTTGAAAGTTTCTCTGAGCCTCCATTTTCTCCTCAACAAAATGGGAATGATAATCCAGGTCTCAGAGGATGGTTATGAAGAATAAAAGAGATAATGGGTGGCGAATGTTTCCTGGGAGACATTCTATACTACCTTCTTTAGAGCACAGAGAAGGAGGGAGCAGCAAAAAAAACAGGTATGCCTCCCCAAGTCAACTAGGGAAGAAGCATGGGCAGTGCAGTTCAGGTAAGGGTCACAGGGAGGGAGGCAGAAGTCTGGACTTACCATGGTCCTTGGCTGTGGCTCAGACACAGGCCACTGTCCCACTTCCAGGATACCTTCTGAGGACCTGGGGTGCCATCTCAGTGCTGATGGCAGGGGCTTGGTCCCAACATCATTTTTTCATGTGACCAGTCCCACGGACCTGACCTCCTCCCTGTCCCCTCCTCCCACGCCCCTGTCTGTAGCAGCCTCCTCCAGCCTTTCCCATCCGGTGGCTCCTCCTGGTCCTGGCTTCAGAAAGCTTTTCCCTTGCACCTCCTCTGTCTGTGGTTTATTTGTCATGTTCTTTTGTGGACAAGACCCCAGGGCAGAGTGCAGGTCTCCAAGTGGGGTTTGATCCACATAGAAGAGCAGATCTATACCTTCCCGCATCCGGACACTGCTTCCCCAACAACAGCCCTGGAGGCAGTTTGCTTGAATGTGTCCTCCTGCTATGGACTCAGTGTTTAAGCCTTGACCAAACTCCTGTGTGGAAGTCCTCCCCCTCCCTGCCCCTCCCCCCCGTGTGATGGCATTCCAGGAGAGAATGTTTTGAAGGTAATTAGGTCACAAGGGTGGAACTCCTATGATTTGATTAGTGCCCTTATGTGAGAAGATATGAGAGATGATCTCGGGGTGTCTGGGTGACTCAATTGGTTAAAGCCTCTGTCTTCAGCCCAAGTAATGATCCCAGGGTCCTGGGGTCGAGCCCCACATCGGGCTCTCTGCTCAGCGGGGAGCTTGCTTCCCCCCTCTCTCTGCCTGCCTCTCTGCCTACTTGTGATCTCTGTGAAACAAATAAATCTTTTAAAAAAAGAGAGAGAGATGATCGCTCTTCTCCATGAGGTGACAGAGCAGGAAGGCAGCTGTCCACAAGCCTGGAAGATGTCAGAAGCCAGCAATGCTGGAACCCTGATCTCAGACTTCCAGCACCAAGAAACTAAGAAATCCATCTCTGTTGTTTCAGCATCCATGTATGGTATTTTGTTATGGAGGCCCAAGCTGACCGAGACACCCCTCCCCCTGACTGGGACACGATTAATAGTTACCATAACGATGTATTGCTCTATTGGCTTTGGAAACAGATGACCACAGTGATATGTCCAGGGTCATCCAGTATGGAGTGGATAAGCTCAGACACCCACCTTCCCCCTCCCCTGCTTTCATATTGTTCCACGGTGCCCTCCAGCTTAGGAGAGGCTTTGCTCTAGGGACCCCAGAATAGGGATCAACTGCTCTATACTGAGGGAGGGAAGTGTGTTGCTGTCCGAGGAGGTGTGCATTGTGTATGTGCATGTGTGTGAGTATGTATGTGTGTTTATGTGTGCATACAGTGGTCTGAGGGAGCCCTGGGGGTCAGACTGGGATAGGAGAAGCAGGAGAGGTGCTCTGAGGTCAGGTGGGGCAAGTGAGACTCATCTGCCTCTAGAAATGATAATCTTATCATTTCTATCAACTTTCTGGCCTGGGGAGAGGTAAGTGACTTTGCCGAGGAGGGAGGTGGGGTGGGTTGTGTATGTTGGGGGGATGGCGGGGTGAGAGCAGAACTGCAGATTCCAAAGGGGCCTTGCCCAGGGCTTCAGGCCATGCTGGCCACAGCCACCACAGCAGGCTCCATGCCAAGAAAGCCACAGGCTGGGATGTAGGGCACAGGAGACAAAAGTAGTGACTGAGGTGGGAGGCATCCTGGCCACGCCCAGTGCCTGGTCTGCCTCTCCTAGCTGGGTGACCTTGGGGAAGGGCTTAACTTCTCTGAGCCCCCACTTCCCAGTCTGCAAGTTGGGATTTAGGGTTAGCAGACTCACAGCTCCCCGAGGTCTGTTCACATATCCCTGGTGGGGAGCGAGATTCTAGAAGGCCAGTGGGTAAACATGTTTTTAAATTTTAATGTGTACTAAAATTGTAAGGACATTAAAGTTGTGATTTCAGAGACATTGCTTAGGATGAGACTAGAGCAGGTGTTTGTGTTTTTTTAAATGAATAACTTTTAAGAAAAAAAATCAAGTAAATAACAGAGCGGGTCGTACAGTGACATAGCCAGTTAAGAAGGTGGCATTGACAGTGCTTCTTGGGAGCTCTGGGGCTGGACTGGTCTTCATGAAGCCCTGAGATAGTGGAGGCCCCACGGAATGTGAAGTGCAGGGATACACACCCACTACACACACACACACATACACACACACACAGTGTCTCTGCCCCCCAATGGAGCCCAACTGCAAGGCCATTTTCTGTATCTATGACTTTAGTTGATTTTCAGAATAAAACCAGGAGGTTGCTTATAAAAATCTGCTCTTAGAGGAGACAGAGGTTCAGAGAGGACTCCTGACTTGCCTGATGCTTCATTGACATTCCAGCATGGGCCTGGGGCACCTTTCCTGTCGGCTCTCCCTGCCTCCTTCCTTTCCACATACTTACGGACACTCAGGCCCACCTAGTCTCCCCTGGACTGGGAAACACAGAGCCGACCTTTGTCCTGATCACCCTCACCGCACAGACATCCCTCCCTCTGGGAGCACCAAGACTTACGCGTGCAGTAGTGGTGATAGCGCCCCCAGGCGACGGCCGCGGTGCTGCAGATGCTGGCCAGCGCGGTCACAAAGCCCTGGAAACCGTGAGCCTGGCAGCCATCGGAGCCATAGGGCCAGCTCCTGTGGGAGACATCGGGACCGGCAACCCCTTCCCTCTGTCCCTGCCCTTCTCCCACACCTGCCCCTCAGGAGCTTGGAGGGCACCCTCCTGAATGTTGGCCCGGGTCCCCAGAAGAGGGCTTCATTGTCTGTTTCTCCTATAAGCTAACAGGGGCCCCAGAGGTCAAGTCCCTGGGCTGACCAAGTGAAGCCCAATGCAAACTGCCTGGGCTCAGTGTCTTTCTCTGTATCTCAGACCAAAGGGTTTTCCTGTGTGGTCCGAAGCCTTCGGCAAAGGAAATGGGACATTCCGGGAAGAGAGTCCATGCCTTTATTCTATGGAGAGGGAAAATTAGGCTCAGAGAAGAAGAGGCACTGAGCCAAGGTCAGACAGCAGATGAAGGCAAGGTCAGAGGGGAGACCCCAGGGCTCCCCGCTCTCAGCCCCAAGGGCCAAGCAAGTGTAAAAGCTTCTACTGCCACCTCCTGGAACCTAAGGGGCAGGAGGAGATCAGGACAGGAAATCCTCACAGATCGCAGCCCCACAGACTGGTCAGCCCTAAGCACGCACACTCAGGTGGGCTCCAGCCTTCATTTGAGTGCCTGGAACCGGAGCAGGTTCACTTAAGAAAACAATTTATAAACACCCGACACCGTCTTGAAAGATCCTGGTTTTCACCTAAGGAGGTTTTAGACACTTGTGTTTGTAAAAGCAACCTCATTTTGACGTCTGTTGGGTTTCCTGCGTGCCACGCATCATTTTCACTTATTTCCACCTAATATCAAGTGAATACTTCCAGCCACCCTATGAGCTGGAGAATAATATTCAACTTACAGCAGAAACCGAGATAGAGCCAGCACTCACATCGAGGCAGCCTGTTTGCGGAGCCTGTGCCCTTCATCCCTATAGTCTGCCAGGTCTGTGGGTGGGTTTGGAGCAACTCCTGTGCCATGGGCACATGGGCACATGTGCCATGGGCACATGGGCCATGGGCCTTCAGGGATAGTGTGGAATTCGGATTTAGCCTCGTACTGCCTGCCCAGCCTGTCCCCTATGGTTTTCTATAGGAGGAGAAAAATGCCTCTGGCTTGGCTGCCCGGTGCCCGGTGCCCAGTGCCCAGCGGTCAGGCCCCAGGGGGTGGGGGGAGCTAGTACCGGCGGAGGCTGGCTGTGGCTGCAACGAGGGCATTCAGGCTGATCCCAGAGTCTGCCAGAGCCAGGCTCAGCACCAGCAGGTGGGTAGGGGTCCGCAGCTCTGGCATCTTGCAGAAAGAGAGGATGGTGAGACTATTGAGGCAGAGGCCGGTGAGCGCTGGAAAGAAGGGGGAGGCAGATGTCAGGGCTGGAGAGGCCGACTGGGGTTAGAACCAAGGGCCTGGGGTGGACAGAGCCTCAGCCTCCTGCCTCTCCATGCTCAGCAACCTTGTCGGTACAGCTCGTCAAACTATCTGAGAAGTGCTGGCTCTCAGATACCATCAGTCGTAAGATGCATATCCTGCCTCCTCCTGACTCAAAAGTAAGGAAGAAAGCAATAAGGCGTAGCGTGGTTCATGATGGAGCAGTAGCAGTTGCCGACAGCGGCTGACACTTAATCTGTGCAGGGGACCGAAAACTTTCTTCGGGTCCTCCTGCTCAGTGTTCACCTGGATGCTGTCCTCTCCATGTGCAGCTGGGAAACAGGCTTAGAGGGACTAGTTGGCTTGCCCTAAGCACACAGCTGGTGAGTGTGGCAGAGCTGGGACTACGACTCACATCTGTCACTCTGAGGGCCGTTCAGCAATATTAGGGAGAGCCAGGAGAAGGGTCTGAGTTTTGAGCTGGGGGCTGCCTGGGACAGCAGCCGGTGAGGTGGGCTGGAGGGGGCAACCTTAGGCAGCAGGCAGACCAGACCTGGAGCTTTAGCTTGTTTTCTCACTTGCTGCTCCTTTAGGTCTCTGAACCCTGGCTTCCCCATCGAAAGAGAGGAATGGGCGCCTGGGTGGCTCAGTGGGTTAAAGCCTCTGCCTTCGGCTCAGGTCATGATCCCAGGGTCCTGGGATCGAGCCCCACATCGGGCTCTCTGCTCCGCAGGGAGCCTGCTTCCTCCTCTCTCTCTCTGCCTGCCTCTCTGCCTACTTGTGATCTCTGTCTGTCAAATAAATAAATAAAATCTTTAAAAAAAAAAAAGAAAAGAAAGAAAGAAGGAAAGAAAGGTAGGAATGGGGAGAGATCCTGCCTTCAAAAATGCGAGTGTTTACTGGGAGGAGAGGGTGTGGAAGAGCATTCAAGACAAGGGGAACAGCATGTGCAGAGACTTAAAGTGGTAAAGTTTCAATATATGACTGAGGGCTGAGAGGGTTGCTGGATTGTAGGGTTCCTAGAAGAGAGGAAGAGGGGCAGGTCCCCCAGACAATGGTGTCCAGGGCCTTCGGGATGGGCCTAGTGGCTGTCACTCCCTCCCCAATGTCAGTCTCCTTGGGGGAGGAAACAGGTTGACAATCTCTCTGGTTCAGGGGTGAACAAGGGCTGCATTCCTGATGAACAGTTGTGAACGGACCCGGCACCAGGTCTCCAGGGTGAACTCTGGCCTTGAGGAGCATCTGAGGGATTCTGGGCTTAAGATGGGCCCCTCAGAAAGTTAGGCAGCCCCTGGAATGGAAATGCTTAGAGCAGGGGAATGGAGATGACAGGAGCAATGTGGAGATGGAAAGGGTGGGGGCAAAAGAGATTAAATCCTGAGTGTCTGTCGAGACTAGACCTTCGCGCCCGTGACCCCACCTAACCTTCAAGATCACCCACGTGGGGTCCAAGAACCTGGCTGACTTGGTTATAGTCACATGGAGAGCAGGTGACAGAGCTGTCTGTCTCCAGAGCCTGCCAGAGGTCTGAGCTTACATGAGATTCTTAGCAGGATTTTCAGGGAGTAGGTTAAACTTTAACCCAGCTGGAGGGACAAGAAAAGGCCTGAGCCTGGTTCTTGGTTATATTCTGGGCAGACTCTCTGAGCCTTGCTGGTTTCTCTCAGCTCCCAGCCGGCATCCCACAGGTGCACCCATCAGAAGCCCCATGGGTATAAGTGTAGGGTTTGGGGACAGAGGAGTAGGGTTTGGGGACCTCTGCTTGTCAGCTCCATGGCTGTGGCCTGAATCTGGGAGCCCACTGGGTCCCTGCCCCACCCAGGCCCTTCCTTGCTCACCTTCTACCAGCAGCACCGTCCCCACAGCCAACACCTCCAGCTCCCCAAAGCCGGTGGGCAGGGACCCAGATTCTGCCATGCTGGGTCCTTGTCCCTGCCTCCCAGCTCTTCTCTGGCTCGCTAAGCCAGGCCCCACCTTTTAAAGGGCCAGTCCACGTGCAGGCACACGCAGGTGATTATGCTAGGCCTTGGGCTCCTTCTTGCTGCCCCTGCCCTAAACTGTGCTTTTGGCCCAAGTAGAAGGAACACATTCATCAGTTGGACAGTGCAGCCTTTGTGAAGCTGGAATGGAACCCTTTTTCATTCATTTCAGCCCAATCAGGCAGGATTAAGTTCCCAGAATCCAAAGGCTGTGGCTGAGAGCCAAATTAGAAAAGAGTTGCATAACCAAGGGGGAGGGGGGAGCAGAGAGAGGGATTTGAGCTGCAGCTGTCCCTGAGAATTTGTTCGGGGCCAACCCCTCCCCCGCATGTGTGTCCTCACAAACGAAGGGTAAAGGATGATAATTGGCAAGCCAGCATTGTCATAGAAAGAATCCCAACGGGGACCAGTGATGGAGTTTGTGGTTCAGAACCTGCCATTAACCAGCTGGGTGTGCTAGGGTGGGACCACCTGGGTCTTCTCAATTTCCTCCTTTGCAAGGTAAACAAACATGTTTGGGGCACCTGGGTGGCTTAGTGGGTTAAGCCTTAGTGGGTTAAGCCTCTGCCTCAGGTCGTGGTCTCAGGGTCCTGGGATCGAGCCCCGCATCGGGCTCTCTGCTCAGCGGGGAGTCTGCTCCCCTCTCTCTCTGCCTGACTCTCTGCCTACTTGTAATCTCTGTCTGTCAAATAAATAAATAAAATCTTTAAACAAACAAACATGTTTTCCCATGGCCTGCGTAAGTCTTGGTGGAAGAATACGTCATACATATGGCCTCTGGGCTGCAGCTCCCAACTCCCACAAGGCATTTACTCTACACAAGCATAAAAAAATCTCCCAAGGCACGAGCTTGGCACAGGGGGGCTGCTGTCTTAGCAGCCTCTCAACCCACTGAGAGCCTTGGCTCTTACAAATGAGAAGTTATGTGTTGGCCAGTGGTGAAATTGATATGGGGAAATATCTAGAGTGATTTCACTCATTTTCAGATAAAGAAACCAAGACCTGGAGCTCTATCAACAATATAGCTAATGTTGAGGCCCTGCTAAGAGCCAGACTCTGGGCTAATTGATCTGAGGATAATTCCTACAGCAACTCTATGAATTAGAGACAATCATCCTTTTCATTTCCTGTAAGGAAGCAGGTTCAAAGCAGTTCAGAATTGACCTGAGGTCAGGCAGTGATTTGTGAATGAAGCTGAAACAAAGCCCCATCTCCTGTCCCCAGACTCTGGGTCAAGCAGCTCATTCTATCCCACAGATGTTCATTTCCCATGCTTTTCCTGCTGCCAGTCCCCACTTAATCAAGCCTAGCCACCCCGCAGGGCTGAGCAGACCGCCCATATCCTCCTGGAAAACTTTCTTTGATAACCCAGTTACCCCCTTTTCCTAATTTCTATCTTGCATTACTGGTTCATACATATGTCAGGTTTTTTCCATGCCTACAAGATCACAGAAGACTTCAAGGGACAGGGGAAAGAGGACATGGACAGGAATCAAGGGTTGAGCTCTGTTAGGCCAGAGAGAGAAGGGAAGACATCCCCAGCTGAAGGCGGAAAGGGCAGAGATATGGGAATAGTAAGCAGTGCTCTTCTTGGTTTTGGGAGGAGGGGAGACAGGTGGGAAGCAGTGAGAAAATCATATTGGCTAGGTTGGAAAAGAGGAAGAGAGGGAAACCAACATTTCCTGGAAGCCAAGATTGTCAAAAACAGACCTGGCACAGAGCTAGGCATTTCATGTATGTGCCAGGGTCCCAGGTATCTGCTTGGTCATACCTCACTGGTCTAAGGCTGCCTAGGCCTATAGGTTGGAGGAACTAGGGAATCTTCTGGACAAGTTGAGGGAACCAGGAAGGCCATGCCGGACCAAAGAGCAGAGCTTTGGGGTCACAAGTGAAGAACGAATGAGCGAAGGGTGATGTCTATGATGCGACGAGGTGGGAGGCAGGCAACAAGCAGCAAAAACTCAAAGTGCTTTCTCTAAGAAGTCCTGAGATCCTGCTCTGGGACTTTGCTCAGAGTATGATAACCAGAGGAGAGGGATGCTCTCTGCCTTCATGCAGAGACACCTCACACCTTTGGCATTGATGGCGATGCCCACAAAGCCTTGGCTTGGACAGAGTGTTCTGACACTGCATGTCCAGGGGGCATTCAAGGAGCCAGCTGCTTGCTCAGCAGAGTGGGAAAGTTCACGAGGCTATGGGACATGCCTCTGTGGTCTCCCCCAAGATCTCTGAATCTTTCCAATATCTCTAGGAGCAAGTGCTTGTAAGGACTAGTGAAACTGAGTACTTACAACTTAGGAGGGGGCTTCTATTCCCACAGGCCATCAAAATCTGGGAAACGTGGGGTGTTCATTATTCACAACCACGCGGGGTAGAGAAATATTACTTCCCTTTTTCAGATGATGAAGAGATTATGGAACTTATCCTAGTAAATGAGTAGAGCTGGGATTTGAACCCTCACCCTTGAGCTGTCACGGGAGAGAATTTCCAGTGGCCCTTATCAGAAGCCAGGTCTGTCTTCATCTTCTCTGAGCCCAGGTACCCAGGCAGGGTCTTTGTAGGCCACAATCTGGCTAGCATGGGGTGACCTTGCAGGTGAACAGCCAAGCTGGCAAGTCCAGGAGCCACTTGCCCCTGAGTCGTTGCCCACCTGCCCCACCTTGCCACTCCCTGGCCTCTCTGGGCCTGGGGCTGTTGCTACCGAAGAGGATCCCTGACCCTCACCCTCAGGACTGGGTGATCCCAGGAGCTATAAGCCGCTAAGTGCTGTGGCCAGGGCTCCCCTCCCTAATCCCCAGTCTGTCCCTGTTTATCCGATGGCCTCAGGAGGGGTGTGGAGGGGGCTGATGAGCCAGTGGGCAGCTGCTGGGCTTCCTGGGCCAAGACGACAGCGCACTGCAGGGACGCCCCTGCCCGGGTTACAGAGGAGCCAGGAGCCATGAGAGTAGCAGTGGGCATGCTCTGGCTCCTGGCCCTCTGGGGGCACCCCCAAACCCAGGGCTCCTGCCCGTCTCAATGCAGCTGCAGCCTCCACATCCTAGGTGATGGCAGCAAGGCCAGGTATGGCATCAGGTGTGGGGGATGGGTAGCCTCCTCCCCTCACCCCCGTCCCCGGGTCCCTGTAGCATCTCTGGCTGGGTTGGGAGGCCTGGATGCAGGGTCCCCAGAACATGGCTGGGTGAGACTTCCATCTTTGGGCCCTTGAGACCCAGGTGTCCAAGGGGGCTGGTCTGTTCTGCATTGTCCTCCAGCCAGCAGGGCATGGGAAGTACCAAGTCCCTTTACACATGGGAGTGGGGGTGGGGCACCAGTGTGCCCACTCCAGGAAATCCTTCCTGAGTCCTCTTCCAGGATCCTGGTGGTGAGGAGCCCTCTGCAGGGCAGGGGGGGTCTCCCCCTTACCTCTTTCTTGTCCTCTCCTTCCTTTCCTCTTCCCATTCCACCATCCTCCCTTTAGCTCCCAGCCCCTTTTCTCCCGGGCCTCTTCCATTCTCTTGCCCTGGCTCCTGGGGGTACACAGTCACATCCCAGGTATTTCATACCACCCTGCCCATAATGCGACCACCTGCCTTCTCCTGCTTTCTCCACTTTGGGCTCCTCTGGCCTAGCCCCTAGCAGCCTTGGCCTCAACCCATTTCTTTGGGCTTTCGGAATCCTCATTCCGTAAAGGCAAGCCCCCTTCCATTCTCAGCCTTTTCTTTCACTTCCCTAAGCCCCACCTGAGCCCTGAGAATACCTCCATCCTCGCCTCCTCCACTTCTATGGGATGTTCCAAAGCCCCCATGATCTGTGAACCCTCGCTCTCCTACCATGGGCCACTCTCCTTTTTCTCTCTGGCAGTCTTTACACCGTCTTTTCTCTGATATAGTCAACTTACCCACTAAGGACCATTGCATTTCCAAACGTGCTCAAGGATTTGAGCTCCTGGTACAGGGTCTTTCCTAACATCTTTTCAACATCCTGGAACGGTATTCTCCTTTTCTCCCTTGCTTTAGGTGGCTGCTGGGAGCCGCTGAGGTTTCTGATCAGAGCAGCAGGTTATCAGTGTGACCCTTACAGTGATCCTGGCAATGCATGTTGGGTTGATGGGGTGTGAGGGGATGGAGTGAATGGAGAGGCATTCCCATGAAAGGATATCCGTGTGGTCTGAAGAACAAGAAAAGCTCCATTCTTGACCCAAGTCTCTGATGTTCCAACCCACATGGATCATTAGATATAAGGATCCTCTCCCCAAGGAAAGCCAGAGCAGAGCCCTGAGCAGGCCAGGAGATAGCCCACAGTGCAGGACAGCGTGACCAGGGTGATGAAGAGCCTCCCCTGCCCACCGAACCGCAAAGAAAGCACAAGGCTCAAAGTCACCCAGCATCGGTGACAGACCTGGTCATAGAACCCAGGGCTTTAGGTCCATCTCCGGATCTCTTCTCATCTGATGATGATGTCATGGGCAGGGATGAGGGGAGGGCATCCCCAGATTAACATTAGGATTGAAAATAAAATTCTAAGGTCACTTTCCAGGGCCCTCAATGTCAGCCAGTGGCCATCCTTCCTCTGAAGCCGGAGCTCATCAGTTCTACCTGTCTAACTGTCCCATGACTGATACGCACGAGCCCACCTACCTATTTTGTCCTAGGAGGGCAATGATGCCATGAAAGGCTCTAGGGGCCCTGAGGTCCTCAGTGGCCACAGGAACGGATAGCGCAGTCAGACGAAGGTTCCCCTTGTGTCCCAGATGTCTTCTTCAGCTTTCCTCCAACCAGTGCCTGTCAGAGGGCTCAGTCCTTATACCTGAGCTGCCCATACTCCCTGCCCATCCTCCATGCTCCCACATCATGAACATGGTGTGTGCACTCTTGGTACTCTTGGCTACAGCACTCTCCTGGGGGGGCCGGTCTGGGCACCTGGACAGAGGGTGTCACCATGTTCTTTAGGCCCAGTTTGCCCCATTAGATGTGCTACTGGCCTGTGCTGGCTTCTTAATGATTTCTTTGATTCTTCCCTTGATGACATGTTTTCATGTTTTCCTACCTTTCAAGACATGTTATTCCGCCACCACCTTCCTCCCACCTACAACAAGACCTTCTTCCTTGCAGCATCCAAACTTCCATTATCATTGAAAATACCACAGCCTCCAGTGTTCTTTCTTCCTTAGCTGGATTATAGGCTATCTGGGGACAGGGACAGAGCATCAGTGAGTTGGCTATTCTTGCGAATCTCTATAGCACCCATCCCTCAGGAGGGGGACCATGTATAGCTCAGGAATGTGAGTGGGTGGGAGTCACTGTGCCTTTTGTGGATGCCACTGACCCAAAAAAGCCAACCAAGTCTAGCCAGTGGACTTTGAGCGTTCAAGCTGAGCTGATGGATGCTGGCAGAGGGTGCTACCCTGGGAAGGCCACAACGAACAATGCGTTGTGACATTATTACAGTAAGAGAACGAACTCGCCTAGCAAAGCAAACCATGACTCCTGTCCCCACCTCCTCCCCTGTGAGCCGAGAAGCCCTCCGGATGGAACAGGCTGGACAAGGGCTGAGTCCCTCAAGGAGTTTTATCTCCTTGAGAATCTTCCCCTCTTTACCTTATGTGACTATGCTGCTCTCCAGGATAGCATGCAACACAGCCTTGAATGGCAGGCTCTCGGAGGGCAAGCCCTGCTTCCTTTTCTCTTTCTAGTCTCTGCTTTAGTGTTAAATTTAATAGAACAAGGTTTAGGATGACCCTCTCTGGGCAGAGGGATCATTGCAAGTAGCTTGCAGTGCTGGGATGGTGAACTTTGTGATAGCGTCAATAAATAGCGTGGCACCTCGGCAGATGACAGATATGCAGAGTGGGTCCACAATGTGACCTCATTTGATCCCTGAAACCACCCTGAGGGGTGGAGTCTGTTATTGGAAATTGAAGAAATAGAAGTTATACAATGGACTCAAGGACACATAGCCCGAAGCAGATAGCCCAGATATGAATCCAACTGCTGAGCCCCAAAGTCCTAGCTCTTAGAGGCCTTCATCATCTTGTGGTCCCTGAGTCAGGGAAGTCCTGAAGGGCCCGGTGTATGGCTTCCATTTCTAACGCCCACTGAGATAAATTATATATATATATTTTTTTATATTTATATATAATATATAAATATATATTCATATATATTTAATATATTTATATATAATTTATATTTATGTATTTTTAATGAAGATAAGCCAAAGTGGTCACCAAAACTGAGATATAATTTAACAAAGGAACACTTTTAATACCTACGTGCCCTGCTGCAGTGCACAAAATGATCTTAGGGTTTATGAATACTATTCATTCTTAGTGCAGGCAGGCTGTGTGAGCTGCACTGAGAGAGGGCAGTTTAAGCTTGGGGTCCTTCAGGCCAGTGACGCGACCAAGGGGCCTTGTGCGAGGGTCTGAAAGCAAGAACCACCCCCTCATCCCCGCCTGGCGAAGGGAAATCAGGAGGCTGTTTGTTTCCGGGCCCACGTCCAGGGCCCACGGCAGCTCGGAGCCTGGGTTCGGGGGTTCGGGGGTCCGGGGTTCGGTGCAGACCAGAAGACACCTTGTGTAAGGAGGTCCGGGAGGGAGTGGGAGAGGGTGTCGGACCCCACAGGCTCGTCACTCAAATGTCCCCCATTTCTGTGACCAGGACGGTGGTGTGCAGCGACCCCGACATGACTCTGCCCCCTGCGTCGCTCCCTCCCGACACCTCCAGACTGCGCCTGGAGCGGACGGCTATTCGCAGGGTGCCCGGGGAGGTCTTCAAGCCGCTAGGCCGCCTTGAGCAGCTGTGGCTGCCCTACAACGCCCTCAGCGAGCTCAGCGCCCTGATGCTGCGGGGCCTGCGCCGGCTGCGCGAGCTGCGCCTGCCTGGGAACCGCCTGGCCGCCTTCCCCTGGGCGGCGCTCAAGGACGCCCCCCAGCTGCGGCTGCTGGACCTGCAAGCCAACCGGCTCGCCGCCGTGCCGCCCGAGGCCGCGCGCTTCCTGGGGAACCTCACCTTCCTCGACCTCTCCAACAACCAGCTGTTGAGGCTCCCGCAGGAGCTACTGGCCACCTGGGCTCACCCGCAGCCTGGGCCCGTCCTTCCCGGGCACCGCACCAGGCTGGTGCTAGGTAAGAGGCGGCATTCTTCTCTTGGAGCCACCTTGTGCGTGGGGCTTGGAGTGGGCGGGTGGGAGGTGGTGTCTTAGCCAAATTATTAAGCCTCTTTGAGTCTCTGTTCCTTACCTGAAAAACAGAAATCACGCCTGCCTTGTGGCTTCGAGGGAAGATTGGGTAAGAGGCACACACTGGCCTTTTCCACTGGCCGCTTTGGAGCTCAAGCTGCTGCCAGTGGAAAGCCCGGCGTTGCCTCTTACCAGCTGTGTGTCCCTGGGGAAACTGCTTAGCTTCTCTGTGCCTTGGTTCCCCTCTGTAATAATAATAATATAATATAATATAATATAATATAATATAATATATATAATAATAATATAATAATAATAATATCTCTCTCAAAAGGTTGTGTTGCAGGTAAAAAGACAGTCCTTAGCATATGGTAGGTACATGTGGCAGGCACAGTAATGTCCCACCCAGCTCCCTGTCAAAGTAGGACTGGCTGCCCCACTTTTCCAGGGGCTGTCAACCACAGCCTTCAGCTGTCAGCGCTGTCAGGGACAGCCTTCACAGCAGAATAGCCTTGACCAAGGCCATGCACCCTTTCTGGACACAGCCTCCATCCCAAGACCTGTCAGGTGGGAGTCTAAGGGCCCAGCCACTTGGCATAACTAAGATGGGCTATTTCAGCTCCCGAACCCCCAGGGTTCACCAGACCCCCATTCATCTCAGCTCCATGTCTCCCTCCTGCTCTCTTCCTTCCTCTCCTCCTTAATGAACATGCTGTGTGCTAATCTTCATCTCAGGGTCTGCTTCCCGGAAACCCAACCTCTGACAATCTTCAAGGCTCGTGACCACCCCCATCCCTTTGAGAATCTCCTTGGAGCACTAAGTATGCATAGATGGCAGGAAGGTGGTGCTAGCTCTTTGCTAACCGGTCAGTCCTTACAGGCCATCTAGCATTAGTGTGGCCCTGAAGCTTTCCTAATTTATTGCCCTCTCATAGAACTTGACCCTTGCCGCATCCCAGGGTAGATAGCACAAGTACAAGGCCCTTTGTTTTATAAAACAAACACAACCTAGGGATTAGTAGTAAGCAGTGGTTTGGGCCCAAGGCTCATGTCAGATAGACTGGTTCTCTTTCCTCTGTCCTGTGAAGGGATGGGAACCTTGATGGCATTGTGGCAGAGGGTGGGTGGTTAGGCAGTGAATGGGTAGTAGGAGAGACACCTCCTAGCAGGATGTGCCTGGGGCAGGCCTTGGCTCCTATGGGGTTCAGCACCAGGGGCTAGGGAAAGCTTAGAATGGCTTGGGGCAGCTTCTGCCCTAAGGCCCAGGAGAGTCTCAGGAGGAGGGAATATTTAGAAGCCCTACTGACTAGAAGCAGGGCTGGGAACAGCAAGCCCCATTCCAGCTCTGCCCGCCGTGCAGACTCTCTCACCTGATAAAGAATAGTGTATAAGATAGTACTAGTGGAAAAAAAATTGTTTATTTGAAAATAAAATTTAACTAAGTGCCCTTTAAATGATATATTCATATATATATATATAATATGTTTTACAGAAAAAGCTAAAGACTCTTGTTCCCTCTTCTGATTCTAATTCCTACTTCCCCTTCTAACAGGTAGCCACTGTTATATTTGCATGCTCCCTATCTTTTAGAATGCATTTACATGCATATATATATATATATATATATGCACATAGAAATTCTTTGTGTGTTTTATATAAACTTTCATACTGTACAGACCATATTGTATATATCAACCAGCACTAACTTTTTCACTCAACAGCATGTTTTGGAGATCTAGTTATGGATCCATTTCGTTTTTTGTAAACCGCATAATTTTCCATAGTAGACTTACACACAGTTAATTTAGCCATTCTTCCTTTAATGGACCTTTAGATTCTTTCCATTATTTTACTAACACCTATGATGACACAGAGAACATTCTTGACAATGCCTCCTTGGGCATGCAAATATTTCTCTAGGGTAGGAACTGAAAAGGGGAATCCTAGGTCATGGAGTGTGCACATTAGACATTTTGATATCAGTCTGATAGTCTCCAAGTGGCTGGGCCATTTCTCCCCCATGCCGACCAGTAATGCGTGAGACCACCCATGCAGATGTTCCCACTCTGAAAGTTTATTGCCCATGAATGTGGGGTCTTAGTTCTAGGTGCTGGGGATATAGCAGAAAAGAAGATAGATGAAAATCTCTTCCCTCATGAGGCTAATAATGAAAATGGTTGGAACATTTAACTTTTGCCAGCCTGAGGGGTAAACATTTCCCTGTCATTTAACTTTCCTGTTTGGATTAATTCTTTAGGGAACTCTCTTACAACAGGTGAAAGCCAACTATCTCACCACCACAGTGGGGCAGGGACAATTCTTGGGGTGCATTTAACCAGTGACACAGGGTAGCAGCTACCAGAGGGACGGGGTGTGGAGGGGTGGGGGAAGGAACTGGTATTCTCCCAGCAAGTGTTCAGAAGGACCTCAGGGTCGTGGATGTACAAGCAGATGCAGTCAAATGCTCTGCCCCTGAGCTATACCCCCTGTACAAGCGGATGAACGTAATCCGCCCACCCCCTGAAGTTTCCACTTCCAACCATATCAAATAAAATATGTAAATAAATCATATGCCATTGATTCTCAGACATACTCTCAAGTTTAGTAACAATCTTTGGAAAATAAAAAGATACTGCATTAAATGCATTCATTTCATATTTTAGAAATGCAAACATATAAAAAGGAACTGTGACTTAGAAGTGAGGACCCATGATACCCCTCTATCTATAGAAGGTTCTTGGGCAGGCTGGATACAGAGATGAGCTTTCATCTCTATAAAGAAGTTCAGTTTTAAAGTAAAGAAGTCTGCGGATATGACATAGGATTTGATTTCCTGGACTCTTCACTCCTCCACTTTTGAGCTTGTGCCGAAGGGGTCATGGCTCAGAACAGTCACCTTCATTGCTAGCGTGATGTGGAAAGTGCCATGTAAGCCGGGAGGACAGAGGTCAAGGGTCAGGGGTCATGAAAAAAACTTGGGGAAATTTTGAATTTGATAATTTTGAGAAATGGATTTTGGCACTTGGCAGGTGTTGCTGAAATACTGCCTGCCTGACCAGTAGCCTGAAAGGCTCAGTCCAAGGATGGCAGCAGGAATTGGCCAATTTTTTCAGCATGCTGCATGACTTACCCAAAAGCTTACTATGATTTACCTTTGTTTATGCTTGTAGCAGCTCTGAAAGAGAAGTACTGCTACCATTAAGATTAAGAACCAGCCTTAAGGTTCCACAGCTAGTGAGGCGAGGAGCTGGACCTGGAGGCCAGTTCTGCTGACTCAGGACATGCCTTGTCCTCCCTGAGGGGGAAGAGGAGCTGGGTGTGGGGATCTGAATATCGAGGGCTCACCACTTGCCTCCCTTCTCACCCCTGCAGGGCTGCAGGACAACCCCTGGGCCTGCGACTGCCGCCTCTATGACCTGGCCCTTTTCCTGGAAGGCTGGGCCCCACATCTGGCTTTCATAGAGGCCAGGCTGAAGTGCGCCAGCCCGCGCAGCCTGGCCGGAGTGGCCTTCAGCCAGCTGGAACTGAGGAAGTGCCAGAGTCCGGGGCTCCGTCCAGGGGCGGCCAGCGTCAGGTCCCCACTGGGCAGTGCGGTATTGCTGCGTTGTGGGGCCACCGGCGTCCCTGGGCCAGAGATGAGCTGGAGGAGAGCCAACGGGCACCCACTCAAAGGCACAGGTGTGTGAGCTACAGAGACTGTGCAAGCTCAGTCGGGGGAGGTCGGGGGACAGTGGCTCTCAACCTGTCCTACGTGTTCTAGGAGCCGTTCCATCCAGGGCCCTGGAATCTGGGCCCCCCTGGGAAGAACAAGACTCTGCCATTTAGGTGGAAGATACTCTCAATATATTTAATATTTAGAGTAAGTGTCCAGCTGTAATTGTTAAGCCAATATCATGAGGAGTAAATAATCACATGAGTTACCTTCTCTTGAGCACCTCACATGTTAAGTATGTTATGCACACATGTCACTGAATTTTAAGGAACAACCTGATTATCCTTCTTGTTTTGTACGTATGCAGACTCTGAGAGGCTGAGCACTTGGCTTACAGCGCACAGCCTGTGTTCTTTCTGCCCTTTAGACAGAGATGGTTCATCTCTGGCCTGGGGTGGTGGGATTTGCAGGAGTCATGGCCCACCTATGTGCAGAAAGGGGGTCGAGGAGTAATCATTTCTTAGCGCCTGACCAGAAAACCTTATGTCTCTGCCACTTTCTTCGGCGTCTCCTTCAATTAGGTTGGCAAGTGTTTCTCTAAGACTGTGAGTTTGTAATCAGTTTACAAGCAAAACTGGATCAAGATCTCCATTATGTAAAACAGAGCTGGAAATGCTGGTGTTGGGGTGGCAAGTGGGTCTGGACAGGGTCGCCAAGCACTTCCAGCTGGGCCTCTGTCTCATCTTTACCTGACCCATCTTACCCCCCGAAGCACTGCATGCTGCCCCAAGGAGTCCGTTCTATAGGACTCCAGAGCCCTGGAGAATATTGCTTGAATACCGCAGATTTTGGAAGGCAGATCATCTTTAGACTTGGCCTGAGCCAGGTCTCCCCACTCTGAACCCCAGTGATCTTGATCCCCTTGGCTCGTCTAAGGAAAGTTGAACAACTTCTAGAGTTTTCTCGGGATGACAAGGTCTGCTGTGTATACAAGAGTATGCATAGTCCGGGGACTATGAACTTGGCCCTGGCGAGAAGCTGGGGACTGATGAGCCCATTCATTTCCTTCCTTGTGCTTCTTTCCCCACAGTGCACCAGGAAGTCTCCAGCGATGGCACAAGCTGGACGCTGCTGGGCCTGCCTGCTGTGTCCCTCCTCGACTCTGGAGACTACATCTGCCAGGCCAAGAACTTTCTGGGAGTCTCTGAGACTGTCATCTCCCTATCCATCACAGAGCCTCAGGCTTCCACAGAACGGAGTGGGAGCCCAGGGGCACTGTGGACAAGGACAGGTGAGGGGGCGGAAGCTGCTGCATACAACAAGATGGTGGCCAGGCATGTCCCTGACATCCCTGAACCTGCTGTTCCGGCCACTGCGTCCCCTGTGTCCAACACGAAGGGGGAGCTGACCCTCCAGCACTTCCAGGTGGGGACTCCAGGAGAGCGCTCGAATGGGCAGGCAGGACGCCAGGAGGCCCGAATGGTGAGGTCTCTCAAGGTGGTGGGAGACACTTACCAGAGCGTGACCTTGGTGTGGAAGGCGCCCCAAGCTGGGAACACAACCACCTTCAGTGTCCTGTATGCGGTCTTCGGGCAGCACAACATGTGGCGGTTGGCGGTGCCACCTGGGAAGACCAGCGTCACAATCCGTGGGCTGACGTCCAAGACAAAGTACGTTGCATGTGTCTGCGTGCGGGACCTGATGCCCCAGAAGGAGCAGTGCGTCATCTTCTCCACGGACGGGGTGGTGGATGCCGAGGCCACTCAGCGGCTCATCAACGTGGTGGTGATCAGTGTGGCCGTTGTCATCGCCCTGCCCCTCACCCTGCTCGTGTGCTGCGGAGCTGTGCAGCGGCGCTGCCGCAAGTGCCGCACGGGGGGCTCTGCTGAGGCCACGGGGGCCTATGTCAACCTGGAGAGGCTGGGCCACAGCGAGGATGGCTCTGAGCTGTCCCAGCACAGCTTCAGTGAGGCCGACAGGCTCCTCTCTGCCCGGTCCAGCCTGGACTCTCAGGTCCTGGGCTCCAGGGGGGGCAGGCGGATCAATGAGTACTTTTGCTGAAGGGGGGGCTCTCCCCTCCAGATGCCCACACACCTGCTCCAGCCCATTCTCCCTCGGCCCCTCCCACCTGCTTACCCTGACACCTGGGTCCACACTCATCCACTCTTTCCCCGCTCGGGTACCCAGTTCCTCAGACCTTTACCCACAGCAACAACCGGTAACACTTATTAAGCACTTCTGGTATGCCAGGAAGTGTTCTAAGTGCTTTATGTACATTAACTTAATCCATTCTCGTCACAGCCCTTTGCAGCAGGCGCTATGTGTTCCCCCCATTCTCCTGCAGAAGAAACCAGGGGATTAACCAACTTGCCTGTATCAGTCAGTTTTTTTTTTTTTTTTTTTTTTCTGTGTAACAAATAAAGCAAAACCTCAGTGGTACATGGCAATAAGCGCTTATTTTCATGCCATGATAGGTCTACCCGGGTGGTTCTGCCCCATGAGTTCTCTTTGTGGCCTCGGATGGAAAGTCAGTGGCTGCCTGGGGCCGGCGGCTTTCCTGGAGGGGTGGGATGATATCAGAAACATGAGCAGAAATAGGTGACGTCTCCTGAGTTCTCAACTTTAGAACTGGCACGCTGCCCTTTCCACCCATATCCTACCCGCCAAAGCAAGTCCCAGGGCCAAAGCCAACTTTCAAAGAGCAGCCAAGGACAGTTCTCGCAGGGACCTGACAGTGGGGCAGGGATCTGATCTGCTGCATTGCCCACAAGGCTCACAGAGAGCAAATGACAGCTCCAGAATCTGGACCAGGAATTAGTTCCAGAGCAAACAGTCCTTACCACTCCCCTCACTGGCATCTTGACTACATTTATGCTAACGCACATGTTGGGGTCCAGCCTCGGCAGGTCCAGGTATTCCTGAAGGAGGAATGGTGCTGGCAAGATGAAAGGGAGAGACACACAGCGAGTTCTGGTCAGTAGTCAGGCATCTCCATCTTTATTCTGATTATTGAGCTTCTTATATAGGCAGTTTAATTGGGGTAGGAGGTTACAAGCACTTATCAGATAACTTCCTCTTTGTTCACCCCGTGTTATTTTATTTAAGCCATAATGGTACAGACTGGCACCAGGGATGGGGGACAGGGTCTTGCTTCTTGAGTAATCATGTCCCTCAGAAAGCCATGGGAGGTAGCACAAATAGGTGCTTTTTGGTAACTTATTCTTAGGTCTGCAGGAAAACAAGATGTAGGTTGATGGAAAACAAGAAGCTATAGGGATGAACTAGATAATAAAGAACTGTAGGAAAACAAGAGATAGGTTCATGGAAAACGAGAAGCTTTCTGTACAAACTAAGGATATAGGAGGGAAGTAGGAACAAGAAGGTGTTAGCTTTGCAGGAGGCAGAGTGTATTTTAATGGCTCAGTTTGTGAAAGCTTTGGACAAACATCAACTTAGGTAGAAAACCGTCTATTGCGGTCCACATTTAAAGTTCTCCATTGTCCTAGGTACAGAATAATTTATCTCCTTGGAGTTCTGGCCCATAAGCCTGAGAGATGTTTCTGGCAGATTAGCAAGGGGTCTTTATTTGAGAGGATACAGGGATCAGAGGAAAAGGCAAGAGACTAACAGACCTTGCTTATCTGCAGGGCTATCCTGCCCTCTGCAGTCACCTGTGGAGTGATCCTGCCCCGCGAAGGCCTAGGCCAGCATTAGTTCAAACCTTAACCTAGTGGGGCAATGCCCTCGACCAGGCCTCCTGGACCCCAACACTCACGGACATGCACACACACAGTCTCTTTATGCATTAGCCACAATCGTTCAGTCCCACACATGCAGAGATGCATGTTATGTCCTCACTGTCTACACTTAGGGATTCTAACACTTTTGTCTCTGGGTGCCATTCATCCTAGATCATCATTTGATTTTCAGTAAATTCTAGAGGTTTAGATGATGTCGAAGAGACTCCTGCTCATTTACTCTCGGGCTGGAGGAATGTGAGTCTAAGGGAGCATTCGCGGTGGGTGGCACGGAGCATTCAACACACAGCTCACCTTGGTCCCCGTGCAGCGGCCTTTGTTATTTGACTTAACTTCCCTGGGTGCCTGAGGGTGTCTCAGGGCCTTCCCAGTTATTCAGGAAGCCATTTCAAAGTGGGATTCCTGTTCAGTTTGTTTTAAACTGGGGAACCGCTGAGAGGTTGTCTCTGCACACAAGTGAGGGTGAATGATCCCAGCAAAAGAGTCAATGTTGTGTCTTGTCTGCAGGATTGAGCTCTAACAAAGGGGGCATCCAGGGTGTTTGGTGCCAAGGCCTTTAGCTAACAACTGGGGAAATTTGGGGATAGCAAGAGGTTCAAGAAAATTATTTTGCTGATATCAACTAAGAGACTCCGTATTGTGTTGAACCATTGCCAAATATGAAACACTGTGATGTAGTGATTTCTTTCCTTTCTTAAAGACTATTTATTTATGAAAAATAGAGAAGAGGGAGGAGGAGAGAGAGAGTGAGCGGGGTGGGGGGCACTGGGGAGCAGAGGGAGAGGGACAAGCAGACTCCATGCTGAGTGCAGGACTTAATCCCAGGACCTTGGGATCATGACCTGAGCTGAAACCAAGAATCAGACACTCAACCAGCTGAGCCACCCAGGTGTCCCAGTGCAGTGATTTCTAAAGTTTCTGTACTCCCTCTTATATTTACAAAAGATCTTGCAACATATGACCTTACAACATATTTTCCTATTCTCTTTCATTTGATCTTTACATCAACCCATTATGGATGCTAAGCTACTTGATTTTACAGATGAAACAACAAGCGCAATGAGTTGAATAATTCATAGAGAGTAGTTATCAGTTTTTCTTGGAGGGTCTAAGCCTTTGATAACTTTCTTCCAGGCTGAGGGTCTTTATTCAGTGGTGATCTCTGCAATGCAATCTATAGCAAGTTCAGTATGGAAATGGGTTTTTTTTTTTCAAGTCACCGAAAACCGTAAGAACCATAAGACCACCAATATACATGCACATGGTATTTCTATATATGGGTATTTTCTGGCCATCATCTGGAGGATACATCTGAACATAACTTAAGGGCCATAGCCATTGGTAAGAGAAATTATTTGGTTGGAAGATGACAAGACCACTGTCTACATCATGGATCAACAAACATATTCTGTAAAGAAAAGCACATAGTAAATAGTGTAGGCTCTGTCACTCCTGCTCAGCTCCTCTGATGGAATGTGAAAGCAGCCATAGACAATATATAGGTTAATGGGCATGGATGTATTCCAATAAAATGTTATTCACAAAAACAGATGGCAGGCTGGATTTGGCTCTCAGGCTGTAGTTTTCCAACCTCTGATGTAAATTTTTCAAGGTATTTCTGCTGTCAAGACCCAAGACTCAGTTCTGATTGTTAGATATATGAGATTGACAGGCTTTCCCCAAATTAGCACAAATATAAATGCAATAGATGAAAGCAGCCACCTATTGAAATAGTGAGGAAGTTTCCTCTAAATGATTGACAGAGCCAATCAAGATTGAGAAATTCTTGGCCTAAAGACAAGTAAGATCCAATTAGTTTTATTAAATTTTGTTGAATATTCAGGAATTGAAAGCAAGAATTTGTTAGTGTTTATCCAATATTGTGTGGATATGTGTGTGTAAGAGAGAGACAGAGACAGACAGAAAATTCAAACTTTTCAATGATTCATTAAGACCTATTTGGGTGGGTCTGGATGGAATGACCCCCAAGATGCTTTCAATTTCCCCTTGTTGTTATATCTCTTGAGTTTAGGGACACCACTTAGTTATTTGAGGTAAATGACATAACCCGGCTTTAATTGTCCCAATCTCTTGCCTTAGTTGACAACACAGCTACACATCTGTGCCCATATGCCAAGTAAGAAAATCAGAAGATGAGGGAGGTCAAGAGAGAAGGAGCAGTGCAGAAGTGGCCTGCGTAATTCCAGAGTTGACATGCCAGTGGTTGTTCTTCTCAGGCTTTCAGCAAACCAGTGGAAGGTTAGGTTCAGCTGGATTCACTGGAAGAGGGTAGCCTGGCATGAACATAAAAGAAATTGTGGGGGATGGAGATATCTTTAATTCCTTATATTTGGAGGTGAGAAAATAATTCACTAGTGGGGTGTGATGCAGTGAATTAAATCAAATTTTCCCAAAAAGAAAGCTTGATAAAATCCTGACCAATCTGGTGCAAACCTCTGGAGTGAGATCAGAGTGCCCCCCCTAACCATTAGACCAAACTCGCTGGGCCCTTGGAACCTCTTCACCCTCAGTTGCTGTATATGGGTTGCTTTAGGAAGGGCATGATCTCATGCAAGCAATCTTTGCAGCTGAGCATGAACCAATTCCTTGAAGGGGGTCTAGGCCACACATCTCCATGTCTAGCACAAGCTTTGCACCCACTGCACTGTCTTTGTTTTGATTTTTACCTTAAGAGGACATCAGAGATCTAGCCATATTGTAGAGCTAGACAAGAAACTCGAACAAATATATCTGGCTTTGATGGAAAGCCTGAAATGTAATCAGCTTAGTTGGTGACCCATTTCCCTCATCACTGGTTAACTACTAAGAGGATTTTCTTCCTTTAGGCCTTTTGTACAGTATAATGTATATCCTGAGTCTTAGGGGAGCTCATGGAATGTCAATATTTACCAGGAAGTACCTTGTAGTCTCTTATAGACAGCATATGGATGGGTCATCCTTAAAAATTTTTTTTTTCTTTAAAAAAATTTTTTTTCTTTATTTAAGAGAGAGAACAAGGAGGGGGAGCAGCAGTTAGAGGAAGAGGGAGAAGCAATCTCACTGCTGAGAAGAGAGCCTGATGTGGGGCTTGATCCTAGGACCGTGGAATCAGCTGCTCTTCAAGAGTCTGTTGGTGTAGGAAGGGAATTAACATAATTACTGTATGTTAGGTACTTTAATTTACATAACCTCAAAGTTTCCTAGAAACACAGTAAAGTATTTATTAATTTCCTCACTTTGCAGGGTAGAAATTGAGACTCCTGGAGGGTAAGTGACCTTCCAAAGATCTCAAGACAAGGAAGCATCAACTAGAGAGAAGACTCCATGGCGTAGGGTCTAAAAAGCTTTGCCCACCAGTGGATTCCTTGCACCTAGAAAGTGTGTGAAGAGGGCCAATAAATAGTTGTTGAATAATTAAGGAGTGGAAGAGCAAGTGCCCCAAATCACATATATCTCACCTTAAAATGTAAGTCTTATGCTTATCATGTGAAATACACAGCATTCAGGGAAAGTTGTGAGATCCAGAATAACAAACACACATTTCCTTAATCAGAAAATACAGTCTTGTGGTTTAACCTCTGCACTGTGATGCTTCTCTGACTCAGCTCATCTACGTGGCATAGACAGCTGTCTTAATGCAGTATACGAATGAATCCATCACATGAGGTGTGGGGAGAAAACCAGGGATGGCAGTGGGTCCATCTTTGTCACCCACCATCTGCATTCACTTCTAGAGAGTGGTTGAAAATTTGAGTTTTCAGGAGCCAATTGTGATAGATGAAATATTAGATGGATTCTGGCCTGATAACCAGAACCACAGTGCCCAGGATAGTATTTCCTGCTTGTTTCTTAGATCATTTTGTAAGAAACTTGGGGAAGGCAGTATTGGTGCTGAATAGGACAGTTGGTTTAGAGTTTGCTTAGCAGACTGAAGAACCGGACAAAGGGTGAATCCTGTGATCTTAGTTAAGGGGCATAGCTTCCTCTTCATGGGTTCTTATTGAACTTGGGACCTGGGCCATAACAGACCTATGAGCATCCAGGAGCTTTGCCACTGCTGTGCTGACCTACATCACCATGGATTACCAATAATAGGATCTGCCACTCAGAGCTTGGGCTATACTTATTCAAAACTTGCAAGGTGATTTCTTACAGAAGAATATGGCTTCAGTTTCCCATTATTTCCTGCTAGTTCTGGTCTTTCTGGATTCACATGCAGCTCAGCCACCCTGTCTGCCAGGATGTACCTGCTCAGAGGACAGTTTCAGCAGGTGGGCTATGCTGACAAGATGCCAGGAGGTTGTAGGGGGTGGGCTATTTTTAGAGATGAAGTGGAGTGGGAACAGACCTATATTTGGCAGGAAATCAGCCAAATCTCTAGTTGGTGCTAAACTTTGGAGAACTGTGCACTTTTACCAAAATGGGTCTCTTTTATTTCAAGTGAATAACACCTATTTTTTTAAATTCATATGCCTAATGCTAGAATAAACCTGGTATCACTTGCCTGATGTTCTTCTTTCTTAAAGATATATGTACTTATTTTAGAGAGAGACAGAGAGTGAGAGAATGTGCATGAGTTGGGGGAGGGGCAGAGGGAGAGAGAGAGAGCGGTAAAGTAGACTCCCCGCTGAGCTGGGAGCTCAATTCAGGGCTTGATCTCAGGACCCTAAGATCATGACCTGCATGTAACCAAGAGTCAGTCGCTTAACTGACTGAGCCACCCAGGAGACCCCTCCAATATTCACCTTAAAGCTTTTGGTTTCTTGTACAGGGCTCTGCGGTGCATATCTATCTCTTTAGGAAAGATCCCAAGGAACCATCCTGAACAGTTAAAGTTGTTGAGAATTGAAAATTCACCCTTATTTGAACTGCCTCGAGGGTCCTTCATCAACATGAGCACATTGGAATACCTTTGGCTTAATTTTAATAACATCTCTGTGATACACCCGGGAGCCCTAGAGCACCTGTCAGAACTGAAAGAGCTGAGACTGGAGGGGAACAAACTCCGTTCAGTACCATGGACAGCATTCCAAGCCACACCTCTCCTGAGGGTCTTGGATCTCAAACACAACAGGATTGATGTGCTCCCTGAGCTAGCCCTTCAGTTCTTGATCAACCTGACCTACCTTGACCTATCCTCCAATAGGCTTACAGTTGTATCTAAGAGTGTCTTCTTGAACTGGCTAGTCTATCAGAAACACCCGCAGCCTGGCTGTGGAGCCAAGGTTCTCTCCAGCATGGTGCTAGCACTGCACAACAACCCCTGGGTATGTGACTGTCGCTTGAGGGGACTTGTCCAGTTTGTAAAGTCCATCAGCATCCCGGTCATCCTGGCGAATTCCTACCTGATGTGCCAACGCCCTCTCTCCAAGGCAGGGCAACTTTTTCATGAAACTGAGCTCAGTGCTTGCATGAAGCCACAAGTCTCAACCCCCAGTGCCAGTGTCACCATCCAGAAGGGACAGAATGTGACCCTGAGATGCCAGGCACGGGCCAGCCCTTCACCAACCATTGCGTGGACTTACCCCCTGAGCATGTGGCGGGAATTCAATGGTAAGCCACAGACACCCTCTTGATGTATCTGGGGGAATAGTGAGGTCTTACAGCAACCCAGTCCTCAGTAGGGATTTTCTATACTGGATCAATCACAAAGTAAGATTGGTAAGACTGGTAAGATTGGGGTGGACCTGAATTATACCCACCACAGTAGAAATTTTCCAAGACAGTCTTCCACTACTGGCATTATTTCAAATGGTTGCATGCAGATCTTTATGGGATATATATCCCATAAAGATCTGTATGCATATGTATATACGTATATATACATATATATATACGTATATATATACTTGACATATTGTATAAATATTATAAAATCATATATGAACAAATATGTTCTTTGAGAGACTTCTAGATGCAAAAATACTGTGCTGTATATTTTTAAATCATAGAATTTCTGACTAGGACTGATTCTAGAGATTATCTATTAATTATTTCCTAAAATTTCTGGAGTAGACTCATCTGGGGGTACTTGTTAGAAATAAGATTTCCAGGCCCTGCCCTGGAGATTCAGATTCCTTGTGTCTAGGGAAGGGTCTGAGGTTAATGTATATTGACTAGGGTTCCTCTTCTCCACTCCTCCTTTCCCAAGTAATTCTTACCATTGGGCAAGGTTGGGAATTCCTACATACTGGTTAAATTTTATACTTCCCACCACAGTGTTGTTCAGATCTTGTTAGTTTAAAGTTGTAATACTGGGACACTGGGTGAGGAAATGACCCCCATGGGCCTCAACATTGGAATTCAAGCCTGCCTCTCATGTCCTGAAACTCTATGCTCTCTTTTCATACCTCAGCTGCAATCACCTTTAGTGCAACCCTACAGGGTTGGGACACAGCACAAGACCAAGGATGGCCTCCCTGGTGACATCTTAATGCTGTCTAGACAACAACTAGGAATATATAAGTAAAACTTGAGAAATACAGTCAGTTACCCATATATATTTGTTATGCATAGTGACAAATTGCTGGAAGATTTAAAAATACCTAACAAAATGAACTGTTGACTTTTTCCTATCATTTTAATCATATCTTATTGGGTTAAGATTAAGTACCAGTGAAGGAGAAATGTAGGATTTGTTTTTATAGCATCTTGAAGAACAGTGAGATGCATGCACATGTCTTTTTTAGTGTTCTATAGTCAGTTTCTTTGGTACCATGTTATATGTATCCTCTCAGTAATAACACAGCTCACACTGAGCACTTACTATCAAACTTAGGGAATGAGTACTATTATCATCCCATTTTACCAATGAGGAAATTGAGGCCAAAAGTATCTAAGCAACTGGTCCAAGACCATATACTTAGTAAGGAATAGAATCTAAGCATTTGGATCCAGATTCTAAGCCTCTCTATATCTGGGAAGTAGAAAGGCAATTCTTTTAAATATTTTTTTAAGATTTATTTATTTATTTTGGAAATAGAGAGAGCACAAGTGGAGGGGAGGGTCAGAGGGAGATGGAGAGATAAGGAGAAAAGCAGACTCCCTGATGAGCATGGAGCCCAACACAGGACTCCATCTCATGATCCTGAGATCATGGCTTGAGCTGAAACCAAGAGTTGGATGCTTAACTGACAGAGCCACTCAGGTGCCCCCAAAAGGCAATTTTTGAAGCTCACAATACCACATCGTTGTAAGAGATCTCCCCAAAAACATGCTGTTAGCTCAGCAACACTTCCGGTGGTTTGCTGGGAACAGCTAGTGAGGTTGGAAGTATGGTTTTTATAGGCAGAAGAACGAGGTTCCTGATTAGTCATCGCCTCTGAACATGTCTCCCTATGGGCAAGTTGCTTATTCACTCCTATCCTCAGCTTCTTATGTGTGAAACTGGGGTACTTACCTTACAGGGGGGCTGAGAGGCAAATACACAGCACCAAACACTGCTTAATAAATGGTCACCTCCAGCTTAAAAAGAAATAACTGGCATTGTTGAACTGTCCATCTTTTTGTCAGAGACATGTCTATTGAGCTGCTTTGCTCTCTCTCTCCCAGTGTTGACTTCATCTACTGCAGACGACACTGCTCTGTCGGAACTGATCATACCTGCTGCCCATCTGGTAGACAGAGGCAATTACACCTGTGTGGCCTCCAACTTCCTGGGTAGGAGCACCCTTGTCATCTCCCTCCATGTCCAGCCCGCCCAGGCCCTGCCTCCCTCTTTCCCTTCACAGGACAATGCCTATGTTGACCTGCGGGTCATCAGGCAGACGGTGCACGGGATTTTGCTGGAGTGGTTGGCAGTGGCAGATGCTCCTGAGGAGAAATGGTTCACCCTCTACCTTACATCAGATGAAACGCTCAGGAAGGAAGTGGTGCACCTTGGCCCCGGAATCAACATGTACGCTGTGGAGGACCTCCTTCCTGGCACGAAATATGAGGCATGCCTCAGCCTGGAGGGCCAGCCTGCACACCGGGGCCGGTGTGTGGTCTTTGTGACGGGCAGAGACCACCATGAGCTGGAGGGCCGGGAGCGCCTTCTGCATGTCGCAGTGGTCCTGTGTGCGGTGCTGCTTGTGGTGCCCGTGGGTGCCTATGTCTGGGCAGCCCAGGCTCCCTGCAGCTGTGGGGAATGGACGCTTCCCTGCTGTCCTCAGCGCAGGAAGGCCCCCAGGTGCCCGCGTGCGGCGCCACAGCAGTGGGACTCCTCCTGCAGAGAACCCATAGCAGTCTGTGAGGATGGCCTGAGCCCCAGAGATGCTGAAGGGCATGAGGAGAAAGACAGAGAGGAAGACTGGGGCTGAACAGCTCAGGCTGGGCATGGCAGTCATGGCGGGGGGGGGGGCATTGCGGCAGGGAATGTGGGGCAGTAGTCCCCAAACCCAACCTCTGTGGCAACTCAGTTTGCCTTGACCCATTTATTCAACTCTATTTATTGAGCACTTACTCTGTTCCAGGCACTGAACTTGACACAATGATCAGGAAGACACAATTCTTCATGGAAGGGATGCTGGCCCAATTAATTATCTTACTATACATGATGGCTAGAAGTCAACACATATTACTCTTTCCATAGATATAGCCATACATAGGACAATTACATAGGACATGCTGCATGTGCTATCCTGTTGGAGAAAGGTAGAATTCCACCCCTTTCTAGAGGTGAATGGGCAGAAGCCCAGCAAGTTACGGTGGCTTGTGCAACATCACCCATCTAACCAGCTGGTGGGGGCACCACTCGAGAGGAGCTCTCATTCCATTGTTTCCCCTAAATGTCTGCTCTGCCACATTCTTGTGTCTCCTTCAGAAAGTATTCTTCTTCCTCTTACTGCAAACTCCCAATGAGATCACATAAATTTGAGGATCCAAAAAGCTCCCCTATGGGGCAATGAGAATCCAATGGGTAATGACTCTCTGTTTGTGGGTGTCTGTGTCTCCATGAGCAGTCCTTGGGGCTCTGGAGAGCCTGGAGCCATTAGGACGGAGGAATAGGAGACTGGTTGCAACCCAGGGCTCATGCTCCAGGGATTGTTAGAAAGTAGAGTTGAGGGGCACCTGGGTGGCTCAGTGGGTTAGGGCCTCTGCCTTTGGCTGGAGTCATGATCATCGGGCTCTCTCCTTAGTGGGGAGCCTGCTTCCCCCTCTCTCTCTGTCTGCCTCTCTGTCTACTTGTAATCTCTGTCTGTCAAATAAATAAACAAAATCTTTAAAAGAAAAAAAGAAAGAAAGAAAGAAAAAAAGAAAGAAAGAAAGAAAGAAAGAAAGAAAGAAAGAAAGAAAGAAAGAAAGAAAAGAAAGTAGAGTTGGAAGGGCCATACCCAGAAGGAACAGAATCTATATAGAATCAAATGACTCTATAATCATTATTATTACTATCTACAAATGGGAGGGGGGCTACAGAACCCTGATGGCCAACCAGTCTTATGGTTTTTCTAGTCCCATGTCCCTAACATCTCAGCTCTGAGGCCAAGTGTCTATTACATGAATGAGGGTATAATCTCCACTCCCTTCCCCTATTAAATGTTTCAAGTTCTCCTATTAAACCCCTGAGAGGTAATTGTCTCCTCCTATCTGGGTGTACATGTAGTGTACCCATGAACCCCAGAGAACCTCATTGTCCCTCCAGGCATCCCTGCTGGTTGCTGATCTTTCTCAGGATATAAACCCACATCTGCCTTTCTGCAGCTTCTCCTGGGCCACAGGAAAATTCCCTGCAAACTGTTGATTATCTCTCTGTGACATTCCAAGAAATATTTTCTCCCTCCTTCCTGCCTTCTTCACCCATTCCTAGTCATCCTTCCAGGCCCATTTCGTGTATCATGGTCTCCTAGGCTTAAAAAAAAAAAAAAAAATATATATATATATATATATATATATATATATATATACACACATACAGAGACATGATCACACCTAAGAACATATATTTTAAAATCATACATACATATGTATAGTTATATGTATATAAACAACATATACATGCGTGTAATGTGGTAGAGAATTTGTTCATGAATAATTTCCCATGATACCTTTTGAAGAAACGTGATCAGAGCAAAGCAAGAACTTGCACTTCTGGCCTCTGTGGCCTCTGTGTCTTTCCCTCCATAGAATCGGAGTCTGTCTATGGGTCATGCAGGGTACAGCAATTCTGAAGTGACCTGGGACTACCAGGAAGGCAAGAGTGGATGTTCTGGCCTCCACTTCCAGCAAAGAAAGCTTCGTGGTGGGTAGAAGGGACAGGATAGGAGGAAGGGCCATGGAGGACATGTGTAGCATAGCAGGGGCAGCATCCAGGTGCTTCTACGGACATGGAAATTCAGGGAGAGGATTCAAGGTCTGGAGAGGATTCCTAATTATTTCAAGACCCTTGAATTGCCCTTAAAAAAAAAATCTAGGGTAAGAGATGCACATTCTCCAGCTCGATTAGGCAATGTGATGACAGTAGGGTTAAGAACATAGGCTCTGGGTGCCTGGGTGGCTCAGTGGGCTAAGCCTCTGCCTTTGGCTCAGGTCATGATCTCAGGGTCCTGGGATTGAGCCCCACATTGGGCTCTCTGCTCAGCAGGGAGCCTTCTTCCCCTCTCTCTCTCTGCCTCCCTCTCTGCCTACTGGTGATCTCTCTCTCTGTCAAATAAGTAAACAAAATCTTAGAAAGAAAGAAAGAAAAAGAAAGAAAGAAAGAAAGAAAGAACATAGGCTCTGGGACCCAGGAACCCAGGAACTCCATTTCCTGGGCTTAAGTTCTAGCTTTGCTTCCTACTGACTCTGTGACTTTGGGCAAATTACTCTACTGTTCTGTGCCTCAAATTCCTCATTCAAAATAATGAGAATAATAATACTACCTGCTCCTAAGGTTTTCCTGATGATGTAAAACTCTCAGAACTCTCAGAACAAAGCCTGGCACATAGTAAGCCCTCAATAAATGTCATCACAATAAACGTTATCACCATTAAGAGTATCTCAATCTGTTGAATGGATAAAGAAGATGTGGTATATAAATATACAATGGAGTACTATGCAGCCATCAAAAGAAATGAAATCTTGCCATTTGCGACGACGTTGATGGAATAGTATTATGCTTAGTGAAATAAGTCAACTGGAGAAGGACAACTATCATATGATCTCCCTGATATGAGGAAGTGGAGATGCAACGTGGGGGGTTTGGGGGGTAGGAAAAGAATAAATGAAACAAGATGGGATTGGGAGGGAGACAAACCATAAGTGACTCTTAATGTCACAAAACAAACTGAGGGTTGCCAGGGGGAGGGGGGAAGGAGAGGGTGGTGGGGTTATGGACATTGGGGAAGGTATGTGCTTGGTGAGTGCTGTGAAGTGTGTAAACCTGGCGATTCACAGACCTGTACCCCTGGGGCTAATAATACATTATACGTTTATTAAAAAAATCAAAAAATTAAAAAAAAAAAAGAGTATCTCAATCTGTGTTTTCCTTGACTGTGAGTCAGTATACAGATTAGGCCATTTGGAACATCAGGTCTTACTAAGACTACGTGTTTGCGTATGTATAGATATATGTGTGATAATGTGGTAACTATGCCAATACCCTTCACATTCTGTTTAATTAATGTTTAAAAGCTGCTGTGATTTCAGGGGCGCCTGCGTGGCTCAGTCACTTGATTTTGGCTCAGGTCGTGATCTCAGAGGCATGAGACCCAAACCTGCATCGGGTTCTGCGCTCAACAGGAAGTCTGCTTGTCTCCTTCTCCCTCTGCTCTGCCCTTTCCCCTACCCCACATAGATAAATAAATTTTATTTTTAAGAAAAGATGCTATAGTTTCAGATTCAGTTGTCATGCTTTTGGGAATCTTATCTCTTAAGAGCTTAGACCTAGTGATTTTAAGATGAGTGCCTTTGGTTCAGGAGACATTTGTAAGCAGTGCTACTTGCTTTTGGAATGAAGCCTTTGCTGGCCGCATGCGTCTGCTACTGTCAACCTGAGGGAAGAATTTTGTCCTTTTTCTTTTTTCTTCCTTTCTTCTGGCTTGTTGGAGCCTGTAGACGTAATACCTGGAAGAGGGTCTGGCACAGTACACTCAGAACATGTGTTATTAAAAAAATGACTGAGGGGACGCCTGGGTGGCTCAGTTGGTTAAGCAGCTGCCTTCGGCTCAGGTCATGATCCCAGCGTCCTGGGATCGAGTACCTTGCTGAGCAGGGAGCCTGCTTCTCCCTCTGCCTCTGCCTGCCATTCTGTCTGCCTGTGCTCGCTCCCCCCCCCCCTCTGATAAATAAATAAAATCTTAAAAAAAAAAGACTGAGTATGTTATTGATTAATAAATAAATGACTGAACCTCATTCAGTTCAAAACGTGCATTTGCACAATTTCCTAATGTCATATCCCAACATCACCAGCCTGTTGCTGCAAAATAAAGTCACTTACTTTATGGATCAATTTATGGTGGGTTTACACCACCACCGCTTAATCCTGCAAACTACACCAAACCTCACAACACCATCCCCCACTGCACCCACGTTATTTCTAAGGGACCCTCCCTGTGTCCACATGGACTGTGGCAGCCTCAGTCCTCACAGGGCATCCTCCCCATTCTCCTGTCCTTCCCCCTGTGGCCAGGGCCCTCCAGGACTGTCAGAGAGCATCACTGCCTGCCAACAGATGACAACACCCATGCTAGATGGGGCTGAACCTGGCTTCTCTCGAAGGCACCAGTCCTCAGGGTATCAGTGTTGCAGAAGACCTCGGAGAAGCAGGAGGCTCCAGCTGTGCCCAGGTTTTGCCACGTTTTGCTTGTTGGCCTCTGAGGGTAGCTGCTCCGTACCAAGTCCCACAGGTTTTCTTAGGGACAGTCTCCTCGGTTCTTTTTTTTTTTTTTTTTTTTTTAATTTTATTTATTTATTTGACAGACAGAGATCACAAGTAGGCAGAGAGGCAGGCAGAAAGAGAGAGGAAGGGAAGCAGGCTCCCTGCTGAGCGGAGGACCCTGGGATCATGACCTGAGCTGAAGGCAGAGGCTTTAACCCACTGAGCCACCCAGGTGTCCAGTCTCCTCAGTTCTTAACTCCTGCAGAATGCAGGCTTCAGGGCTGCACAGGGCCAAAGCTGTGCCCTCTTTCCTGCTCTCCTCCACCTCCCTCCGAGGCCCCTCTCCTCTCATACAGAGGAGAGGCTCCCGGGCCTCTTGGTGGGTGGCAACATCCTGGAGGTCAGCATGCGCAGAGGTCCTCCTCTCCAGGATATGGCGCTCCAGCCTGCAGACATCCTCAATTGTCCTCTCATCCACCTAAGAATAGCAACTATCTCCTGAGCTTGTATCAGCAGATACAGAGCTGCTGCTAGGATCTTTACAATAGAATAGCTCTCGTCACCTCCATAGCAACGATTTTTTTTTTTTTTTTTAACACCACGTATTAATGTGGGAAGTGAAGCCCAGAGAGACTTAGTCTCTTGCACAAAGTCACATGTAAGCAGCAGAACCAGGATTCAGGCCCAGGGCTGTCAGACCAGAAAGTACCATGTTATTTCATATAGTCAGAAAGTCTGACCTCAACCGTAGGGAGAAACACACAATGCCCAGCAGGTTTCCTGGAGACACATCTGGATATACATCTGTTAATTACCCATCCATTTTTTAGGCCCCAGAAATGGGAGAGCACCCCTAAGCTGAAACCTTGTCTCCCAGCTCTTTAGCTAGAGGCTTAAAATTACGCCAGCTTAGAGGCCAGGCCCATCCCAGCGCGGTTGGGGAGGCAGTCCCTGGACCCTCACCATTCCTTCATGCAGTAGAGCTTGGCCCAGCCTCACTGCCACTGGATGGGGGTAACTTGCAGTGTTGCAGTGTCTCTACATTTGCTGGAACCCAAGGTTTGGCTGTACCTCTTATTCTTTCTCAGTATGGCTCTTGCCAGCAAGTGGGTACTTTCCCCGTATTTCTCAGTGCAGGAGGTTACCCCACAGGCCCAGTTTCTCGGATCACCTCTACCCTGGTTCAAGTTCTGGATTTGTCCCAGAGCTCACACCCCTCCCAGGGCCTGGATGCTGGCCTGAGCCTCTATCCCAGAGGCTCTCATGACCACTGTCCCAGAGACTGCACGGCTGCCCAGGCTTTTGTGTCCATGTCAGGCCTCCCAATCCCTGCCTTCAATGGGCTGGGCTGGGGGTTAATTAGGTCTAGCTCCAGAGTCCATTCCCTCCCAAGCAACCCTGTTGGGGCTTGTCCTGCTCAGGAGAAAAGCCCAGTCCAGGCCCTTGAGGGGCACGGCCGGATAGACAAGCCCTGCAAATATTACCATTAGAAGTACATGCGTGGCCCTTCGGACAAAGGTTTGCAGCCTCCCTCAGAGTCAGATCTGGGGGCTGGGGGATGGATCCACCTGCCGAAGGAGCCAGGAGGCAGGCCAAGCCTGGCTGTCCGGGAGACTGATCCTGTGAGTGAGCTAACACACACGCAAGGAGGGAGCAGGAGGTCATCTTGGCCCTTGCTTAACAGATTTTATTGACCATTTACAAAAGAGGTTGATCGCATGCAAATTGGAAGGATGTCGCATTTCCCGTACGGGACAAACTTGGTCCAGCGCAGTCCCCTCCTGAAATATACGCTGCACAATGCCTCCTTTGTTCAGTCCGGGATCCCAGCTTGTTAGATTTCACTTCTTAATACACTCCGGGGTGGAGACTGCAGAAACCCCAGCCAGGAGCTTACACATCGGCGTATCTGAGTAACACCCTGACACACAGACTCAGAGATCAAGAAAAGTGCATGTGCATATAATCGGTTTAAATAAAATCACCGACGATACTCCAGAGCAGTTATTAGTGAGGGGAGCAAGATGCAAAGAACTGTTCTACTTCCTTCTCCCTGCACATGGCCAGACTCCTCATAAAGCAGGGTTCCTTGAAGTTGGGAAGAACTTCCTCGCGCTAAGCATAGAGGCCTGCGTGTCTTCTCTCCTGTGGCAGGTTGTCACAAGCTGACGAGGTGTGCTCAGTCAGGGGAAAACATCGAGAATCCAGGACCCTCCAACCAGGTCTCTGCTACCAACCTGCTGTGTGGTCTCTAGCAATCACTCCTCCCTTGGAAACCCATTTGTCTTCTTGGCAAAACGGAGGCTTGGGCTGCATGTGCTACCTGGCTTTGGTCCTTCCTGACGGTGGCTGGCTAGGGCGGCATGGGGGACGTGGTGGGGGAGAATGAAACTGGGGGAGCCTCAGTCAAGGCCAGTGACATCGTCCAGCTCTGGCCACCATGGATCAGGGGCTGCACTCAAACCCAGCACAGGCCCTCCTAGGGGTGCTTGGCAGAACAGCTTGAAAGGCTCCTAATACTTTCTGGAAGAGTTTACCCCAGAGAATTGGCCTGCAGAAAAATACTCTGCATTTGTGGTGCTTTGCACTTGGCTAAAGCCCTTGTTATCACATTTTCTTCAATCTTCACCTTGGCCATGTGAGTGAGGCAGTGAGGACAGATTTACTTCATTTTACAGATGAGGAGGTGAATGTTCAGGGAATTTAAACGGCATTCCCAAGGTTATACAATGTGAGAAGGATAAAAACAGATCTCTCTAAAATTCAGCCCTGCCCTGTCTCTTTCAGGACTCGTGATAGGGCAGCGCCTTAAGGAGGGGCTCGAGCTTTTCTGGGGGTCTCTAGGACCACTGCAGGGCTCCAGCTTGGACATTTCTGGGCCCACCCAGGACAGCCCTGGCTGGGGTCTCTCATACCTCTGTCCCCTGGTCCCGTGTCAGTACAGCAGGGGGCCACAGACTCTGCCCAGACACCAACCCCCATCTTTCCAATAGCTCTGGGGATCAGCCCCACAGTCGGTGTGAGTTTTCAGTGCATCATGGCCCTGCCCTGATGCACTCACTCTCCTACAACCTGCAGGGGTCACTGACCACAATCTTCGCCAGGGCTGACTCGTTTTCCTGCTCCTGCTCTTAGTTGGAGGCTTTAGAATCCAGGTCCCCCTTGGCCTTGCTACATGCAGCCAGGGCCCTGGTCCTCAACTGAGGATGCTGAGGGTCCAGGAGGACTTGAGGGACTCTGTGAGGCCTGAGGTTGGTGAGCAGAAAACACCCAGAGCTGGCTCTTTGTGGATTCCCAGCCTCTGTGGAATGGGGAGCATCAGAGCTGTGCCAACCATCTGGGTGATGAGGAAGTATTTGCCAGTTGCATCCCATAAACAGAGAAATCCCTCATCCAAGGCATATCCAGAGCCATGGATATGGGGCTTACATCATGGTACAAAACAGAGGTGACCCTAAGGAGCGGATGGCAGAGAGCGTGGTCCAAGTGTAGGACAACTGGGCTGGGGAAAGGAGGTCCACAGGACACATGCTAGAAGTAAGCCTTATTACCTACATTCTTCTTCTCAAACTTCTGCCTGAGCTCGGAGACCAGAGCTGATTGGACAGGGCTTCCCACCTTGGGTTTTGGTGACCGTTGGGGTTGCTGAGGGGTGAGTGAGCCAGAGACTGTAGGCACAGTCCAGGGGGCCACGCCCATCTTGGGCGCCATTGTGGGTGGTGGAGGGGGAGCTGGGGCTTTGGGGGGCAGTGTGCTTCCTAGGCTGTTGTTGTTGCAGTTCTCATTGGAAGGATCCTCTTTGAGCACAAACTTGGCAGCAGCCTTGGTCCTTTTGAACTTGAGCCATTCGATGCGCACAGCCCGGGGCGCAGGGCTGGGCCGCTTACGGACCACGCGCCGCACGGGAAGGACCTTATTGGACTTCTTATTGCGCCAGAAGGTGGCAGTGGAGATGAGGACGGTTATGGCCACGATGATGGCCATGATGCCAGCCAGGACACCCACAGCCTTCATGGGGTTGTCTTTGGTCTGCATCAGGAAGGCAGCCATGGGGCTTCGGGACAGCATCTGGAAGAGAGAGCCATTCCATTGCCTTCTGTGACTCCTGCCCGGTCCCTGGAGGACAGAGCAGGGCTCATGAGCTCCCTGAAGCCTAATGGTTTAAAAAAAAAACATCTTTCTGGGGTCAGGCATCCCTGGAGAATCTGATGAGCACCATGGGCTGTGGTCCAGAAAAAATGCACACAGAGAAAATGTGATGCATACAGCTCTCCAGAAAAATGCACAGCAAGAGAGCATAATGCAAACAACATTTTTCAGATTAAGAACTCCCACATTAGCTGGACTCTCTTCTTGAGAGATTAGGGGATTGCTTACCTTTGGTTATGGAGGGCCTCTTCTGTCCAAGTGAATCAGAACCCCTATTAAGTGATTATTTTCTGCCAGATACTGAGCTGAGAACTATGTACCATGATTTTACTTCTGCCTTTTAACACCCATGCGAAAGAGCCATCACTATTCCCAGTTTACAGGAAAGGAAGAAGAGGCTGGGCAAAGCCCCCAGATCACACTGTTAAACGCTGTTGCAACAGGATTTCTATTTGATTCCAAAGCCTATGTGTCTGATGGCAGAAGCAGCCTTTGCTAGCATTGAGTGTCTCTTGGAGGAAGGCTGGAGATGGTCTTTGTTCCTCTGATGACACTGCAGCAAGGCCCGAGCTGGCCCTCTGACCCTCTCCCCGACGCAGACTTGGTACCCACCTCGGTGTCTGTGATGTCAATCTTGAGCAAGGCTGTGGTGCTAAAGGATGGGGAGCCACGGTCCTTGGCCTGCACCTCTAGGGACCATGTGAAGTCTCCGCCAGGTGTAATGTTGTGCAGGGCATCGAGGGAGCGGATGGAGTTCTTGAGCCGGATCTCCCCCGTGTGCACATCAATGTCGAACACATTGGCTGGCTCGACGTGTGTGATGGAATAGTCCACTAGATTGTTGGGCTCTTCTGCGTCCTGGTCTGTGGCCTGGGTGTGGGGGGGAGGGTTGGACAGAGCTTGGCTTCGAGGACAACACCTGTGTGGCCTGGCTAAACCAATAAATCATATGTGGCTTGCTGGGTTGAAGGGAAATGATCCTAGCCCTACCTGGAGTAGACTGGAGTTGGGAGAAGTATTGAATGATCCAGGGTCTGTGCCAGGCCCCCTATGTGTATTACACCATTCCATCCTCAGAACAAGTCTGGGCGGTAGGTATTGTTAAAAAAAAAAAAAAAAAAAAATTCTTCTTTGGATGATAAGTGACTTGTCTAAGGATGGATATAGAGAAGGAGGGGAGATGGGATTCAAGGTCAAGTCCCTTGGGTTTCAGAGTTCATGCTTCTTCCACGTTAGCAAGACAGTTCGCTCAGCGCTGCTCTGAAAACAGGCAGACCAACTGTGTGAACAAAAGCAACCCAAACACTTAAGCTCCCCAAGCCTCAATTGCTTCTTTTGTAAAGTGGCAATAATAGTTTCTCTCTTAGAGGTTATTTCTGGGTTGAGTTGGGGATGGGATGTATAATGAACCGTAAAATCCTCTGCTCATATTGGGAAGCCACTAGCTTTATTTTAAAATAAATTCTTCTGTTATGGTGCCTCTTGGAGCAGCTAGAACAAGGCTTTTAGGGAAGCTTTGTTGCCTTCAAAGCTCACCTCAATTTTCACCGGGGTCCCCAGCACCATTGTCTTCTCCTGGATACTCTTTCCAAACTGCGGGTAGTGGTCATTGACATCCAAGAGAGTGACAAAGACCTCGGCCAGGCTGTATTTGCCCTCCATGTCCTCTGCCTTCACGTAGAAGTTGTACCTGGCTGTGGCCTCAGCATCCAGGATGGCCCAGGGCTGGGTGTAGATGATCCCAGTGGATGGGTGGATCAGGAAGCTGCCAGGCATAGGGAGAGCAGGCTTGGGTGTGCACAAGCACAGGTGCATGCATACAGGCACAAGCGTGCATGCACACACACACACACACACACACACGCACACCGGCAGGAGTGACCTACCTCTAATGCATTATGCAGCTTCTCCAAAGTAGCTCACCTGATCCTTTCCCCAACCCTGCAGTCTGATGGACGCAGGCACACCCATTTACTCACCCACCTCTTAACCCTGAACTTACCCAGGCTCAGACTCACAGCCCTTCCCTTTCCACCCAGAGCCTACCCCTCCCTAGCTCCAGGCCATGATAGTGACCCTTCTTCTCTTAGATCTCTGAACCTCTGCTTCAGGGTCTCTACTGCTTTCCTTTCCCCCACTGGGCTTGTATTCATTTCTCCAACCCGGTCTAGGTCCCTCCTGCATTCGCCCAGATCCCCTCTGCCCTCTGCCTCCCAAATCCCTTGCCCAAGGCTCTTTCCAGAACTCTGGATCTACTTACGGGTCTGCTCCGGACCCATAGATGGAGTATTTGACTTCACCCCATGGACCTGTGTCTGGATCTACAGCCTGGAAGAGAGAAAGCTCTTAGTGGTCCCTGTCCTTTGTTGGGGAATGTTGGCAGCTCATGTATCTGAGGGCTGCTTTCCTTGGCAACAAAAGGGGATTTGGGGTTTACCCAACTGGGCAGAAATTGATCTGAAGGCCTACTCCAGAGCCCTAGCTTTCTACCCAGGAGGTCTCAACCTCCTAGATCAAACAAAAGGTTTAGATCTAGAAGGCATATATCCCTCCTTTGTAAAAGAGAAAGGAAAAGAAGATGGATCCTGTGCCCTGACTTCGGGGTTTTTGCCTATGTCTTCCTTAGAGTCCTGAGAGGTATTGTTATCCCCATTGTACAGAAGCAGAAACTGAGCTTCAGAGAGGTCAGGTAGTTTGTCCAAGGACACAGTTAATGCGTTTGGACTTTGTGGTTCAAACTGGAGCCCAGGTCTCTCTGATTTCATCAAGCCTCCTTCAGTAGGGGCTCCTAACCACAGCTCCAGTCCCTGGGCTAGTCCTCAACCCACTGTGACAGCCACCACGTTGGAGCCTCCTGGAGAATTCTCAGGGATTCTGGCAATGTAGTAGTGGGAGGTGAACTTGGGGACATTGTCATTGGTGTCCAGGAGCTGGATCACAACATCTGCTGTAGAGCTGAACTTCTCTGGAGTGTTCACTTCAATGGCCAGTAGCTGAGGAAGGAAAGAAAATAAGGACTTGTCTGGGCAGTGGTCACAGGGCAGAAAGCCTTCCCACTTCCTGTCCCAGCAGGGTCGGGCGCACACCTGCCTAGTACCACTTCAATCTCCACCGCCAGCCTGTGATGACTGCCGCCACCTGCAGGGGGCACTTCTTCTTCTTCTTCTTCTTTTTTTAAAAAATATTTTATTTATTTATTTGACAGAGATCACAAGTAGGCAGAGAGGCAGGCAGAGAAAGAGGAGGAAGCAGGCTCCCCGCGGAGCAGAGAGCCTGATGTGGGGCTGGATCCCAGAACCCTGGGATCGGGACCTTAGCTGAAGGCAGAGGCTTTAACCCACTGAGCCACCCAGGTGCCTGCAGGGGGCACTTCTAAGGCCCACTGTCTTGAAAGGCCTTCGTATTTGGGCCAATTTCTTTTGTCCCATTGATTTGCTTACTCCTTTTCAGTTTCAATTTCAAAAATTATTTTGTTATATAATATAATTTAATATTTGTTAGGGAAGTTCTTGCCTCATGTTCTTTCTTTCTGTTTTCCTGACTATTCTTACAAGTTTATTTCTCCAGATAAAAATCAGAGTAATGTCAATCCCCCTCCCTGTCCCCGAAGGAAATTCCACATAAGACTTAATTGGAATGATATTGGATTCTTTATTCACTTGATGAGACTTTGCATTTTTTAAAACAAAGTACACCTTTACACTTCTTGCTTTCTTTATATCCCTTTGTTAAATTCTTGTGTTTTTTTTGTTATTTAGATGCTGTATATTTTTTATTATCCTAATAACTAGGAATTTTATCTTTTAGTTGTTATTATAAAAGAGGATCTTTTATTCCATTATTCTCTTTGCTATTTTTCTTATGTAGGAATACTCAAATTTTGTGTATTAAGTTTGTAATCAATCATGTTAGCAACTTTGCTGTGTTTGTTTTTCCAGAATTTCTTAGATTTGTCTAAGCAAACAAAAACACCACCTACAAACAATGATAATTTTGTCCCTTCCTTTCTAGCATTCATACTTCTTATTTCCTTTCTTTACTCAGGAATAACATTACTCCAAGAATAGTGCTAAATAACAGTGGTGATAGCAGGCCCCCACAATTTGTTTCTGACTTCATAAGAAGCTTTAGATTCTCACTTCTAAGCATGGCACTTGCTGTAGTGGTATATGTAGGTATAATTATAAATAATTGTAACAGTTTAAATAATATTAGTGAAGTATGTTTTTCCTTCTTATTAATAAATAGTATTTATGTTTATATCTAATATTCATTATTTACATATGTTCATAATTTTTAAAAATCAGAGACAAAGGAGTATTTTTTTAACTTCTACTTAAGTTTTTATCAGAATCAATGATAGATGTCAAACACCTATGAGAAATACGTTTATCTTGATAATCAAATAGTTTTTCTGTCTCAGTCTATTAATATGGCACCTTGAATGCCAGTGCTTTCTTGGGACAATGATAATTTAGGAACAGGGGCTTAGGGAGGCTGTGTGAGCAGTGGGAGCAGGCTCTTTTTACCCTCCCTTTCTTCCCTCCCCGCCCCCATTCCTGCTCCCCCAGTCAGCAGGAGGGGCAGAGGAACTAAGAGGAAAAAAGGAGGGCCAGAAGGGGCAGGAGGTGACAAGGCCCCCTCAGGAATGAATCCAGGAGCTGCTATGAGCTCCTAGGACCCCCCCCCCCCCATTCAGGGCAGTGCAAAGCATCACCTACCTTAAAGGTTAGCACTTTGAACTTTTCAAAGTCAATGGCGGCTGAGTTCTCCACAATGATGGTGACTTGGGCTTCATTCAGGACTGTCAGTGGGACCACTCGGAAGATGCCCCCAGGTCCCACCAGCCGCAGGTTGAATTTGGCATTGGCTCCCTGGACCACAGAGTTTGGAGGGAGGCAACGGGGAAGATTAGTGAGAATAGAAACTCATTAGAGGGTCATGCTAAGTGAGGAGCCTTCCGTATGCCCTTAGCCCTGGCAGGTGAGTATTATTACTTCTTTCTGTCAGCCAGACCATGGAGAATCAAAAAGACTTAGCAGGCTATGGAGACTAAGTCAGGTAACAAATGCTCACAGCCCAGCCCTCTGCCGGGCAGAGGAGGTGATGGGAAGTGGTCACAAAAAGTCCCCAGAGGATCTAATACAGAGGGACCTCTGTTTGGCTGGCTTTACTTTTTAACTGATTGTGAATGTCCTTAGGCTAAGCAGAGAGTCTGTGGTTAGCTACTCTCCCCTATCTCTCTCTTGGTTACACCTTCTTGTTTCATTCATTTTGCGACTTGCCAGGCCCTTGGGACACAAGCAGTGAAGGCTGGTGAGCGCTCAGCTCAAGTCCCTTGGAAGACAGGGTGGAAGGCAGGACCACACACCTGGTCTGAGTCGTTGACGGTGATCTTGAGTCCCCGCAGGATCTCTCCCTGAGGTGGGTGCTCGTACATGGACAGCTCAAATCTGTTCTGGGGTCCACTCTCACCATAGAATGTAGGCGGATGGTTGTTGAGGTCCACGATCCTGATGGTGACTGGGACCATGGCCTGGGCAGCTGGGATCCCGGCAGAGCTGACCTCAGTCACCTGGGGTGGGGACAGGTGGCTATTGCTGTGTGGCAGGAGACTCCAAGATGGCCCCATGGATCCCTGCCTCCACGTGTTCATCCTCTTGTATAATCTCCTCTCTTTAAGTGTGGCCTGCCCTAGCAACTGACTTCGGATAGCACATGGCAATGGTGATGGCATATACTTAGTGATTAGACCATGAAGATTGTAACTTCTGTTTTCTAGCAGACTGTCTCTCTTGCTGACTCTGGAGAGACGAGTAGCTATGTTGGAGAGGTGCATGTCTCAAGGAGCTAATGGTGATCTCTAGCCTACAGGACACTGCCCATAATCATGTGAGCCTGGAAGCTGATCCTTCCACAGTCAAGAGAACCCAGTCCTGGCTGACAATCTGATGGCAGCTACATGAAAGATCTCACATCTGTGGACCCGGCTAACCTGGAATCCTGGCCCACAGAAACTGCGAGATACAAATGTGAGCTGTTTTAAGATTCTAAGTTTGTGGAAACGTTTCAACAGCCACAGGCAACAAGATGGTGCTAGTACTGATCCCATTTCTCAGATGAGGTACAGAGGGGTGAAGTAGTCACCTGGGGTCACACAGCTAGTGAGTGGCAGAGCTGGAACAGGAAGAACTCAGGTGTGTCTGATTCCTTGACCAGCGCTCTCTCCATCCCCCCACACTGGCCCCTCTTTGCATCCTGAGACATATGGGATCAAATCCCAGCCCTGCCGCATTCTGTCCTGGTGTCCATTTGGCCACAGGGAGGCTGTAGGGAGGGGAGGTGTGGTGACACAGCAACAGATAACTAACATGGGCGGCAAAGCCAGGGCTGAGAATCCACAGGCTCCATGTGAACCACTCCTTGTGACAGATACTATCAAGGACCTCCCTGCCCTTGTTCTTTAAGCATGCTCTGTCCTACCTATCCTGAAACTCTGCTCCTGGGAACCACTCTGTCACACCCTAGCTGCTATCCTGGATCCCTTCTCAGAAGCCTACACCTCCATTTCCTAATGCCTCCTCCTCTCTCAGCCCATCCCCAACAGAGATCCTTCACACCAATTTCCATGCTGCATGCAGCACTGTCACCTCCTTTGCCTTCCTGAGTGTCCTCTGCTAATGTGACTCTGCTCTTGGCAGGCTCCTCTCTACCTCTCCGATTGTTCCTGGATTTCCCTCACCTGCCCCCCCACCCCCCACAATCCTCACTCAGCCTCCAGTGCCCCCACAGCTGCATTCTCAGCCAGCACTCCTCTGTCCCCACGGCCACTCTCTGGGCAATCCCATTCCCCAAAACCGTCCTTCCACAGCTGCCTGTATGCTGACACTGTCTCCCCAGGTTCCAAACTTGTATATCCAAGTTGTGTGTTCAACCTGAATGTTCCTGAGACAGAGAAGCTTTCCATGCCTGTCCTCCCTAGCTGGACTCCTCTTCTGTGCTCCTGATGGCATGGCACCACTCCAGATGCCCCATCCCTGTCCCTTCCCTTACCCCTCACAGCCACATTCTGTGGAGTCAGCCTCCTTCATATTTTGCAATTTGTCTATTTCTGCTATTCCACCTCCCTCCATCCCCAAGGGCCTTCTTAACTAATGGCTTTGCCTCCCTGCCTCTCATCCAGTTTCCTCCAAACTCAAGGTGGGACCAGTGTTCTCAAATTTTAGGCTGGAACTGGTGCCAAAGTCACTCGAGAGATTAGAACATGCAGAGTCCTGGATTTCTTCCAGACACACAAACTTCCTGCTGCCAGGACTAGGTCCTGGAAATCTTTGTTTGCCAAACTCTGAATCTGAAACCCGCCATCCCCCTGCCCCTCCACCCCTGGTCTAAAGCAGACAGATGAGTTTTTTAACAAGACTCTAATCATGTTCAAAACCCTTCAATGTCTTTTTACTCCTCTTGGGGAGAACCAGCTACATAATTTGCAGACCCAGTGAAAAATGAAAATATCCTCTAACAAAAATTTTCTTAAAAATTGTTTTAAAATCTTGTTAAAAAATTATTAAGGATTTCAAGACAGCAAGAGCAGAGCATTACGCCCAGCATGGGAACCTTCTGACCGTGATCCCTGTGTAATTACATAGACCACATGCCCACAAAGCTGGCCCTGTTCCAGGATAAAAACTGTATCTCATATTCAGGGCTTTCACTCCTCTGGCCCCAGCCTAGATCCAACTGTTTCTCTGTCTACATGCTGCCCGTGAACTCTAGTTCTAGTCATGGCTCTAGCTCATGACTCCTTGCTGCCTCCCTAGTCCGTCATGTGCTCTCACCTCCAGCCTTGCCTCACTTGGCTCTCCTAGCCCACGGTGCCTCCAGCTCACCCTCACCCCCAACAGTGGTGCCCCTCACTGATCTCCACCTGCTGGGTCCTCCCCTGTTCAAGACCTTGCTGCTTCAGTCCTACCTCCTTGTGAATTCACTTCTCCTCTTGCCAGGGGCTTTGTGTGTCTGCTGCAACATTCACCCAGGCTATGTGATGTAGGTGTTCTTTGGAGCAGCAGCTAGCTCTTTCCCTGGGTAGAAGGTGGGGTGCTGGAGGTGGCTGGGTCTCATCAACTTTGGAATCTCCCAGGGCCGGAGGGTAGGAGGAAGGGTCAAGCTAGAGGGAGGGTACCTGTACGTGCAGCTCATACACCTCTCTCTTGAGCTGGGCAGGGCTCTGCATGACTGAGATGACTCCAGACGTCTCATTAATTTCAAAGGCTCCATCACTCCCTGTCAAGGGGGAAAGATGTGCCCTGCAGTTCCACACATGGCCAAGGAAGCGCAGTGGAGCCAGGCCAGGCAGGGTGCCCCGTGCTCCTCAGGTGTTCATTCCCATATTGAGGTCTGTATACAATGTATTTCTATCAGCTGGATCTTGCCAATAAGGAAACTGAGTTTCAGAAAGGCTAAGGCATTTTTCTAAGATTTCACAGCACGTGTAGAGCTGGGACTTAAACTCACTTCTGAGTCTGGCTTTCAGGTTTCATAGAACTGGCTTCTCTTACTGCCGTGTGTATGCATGTGTGTGTGTGCGTGTGTGTGTGCGCACGCACATGCGTGTGTGTGACGGCAACAGAAAAGGAGAAACAGACACCAAGATAAGGAGACAAAGAGGGAGAGAGAGAGGAGAGAAAGGAAAAAAGGGAAGAAAGAGGCCAGAGGCTGCAAGAGAAGAACGGAGGAGGGAGAGGAGAGAAGAGATGGTAGGTGCTGGGTAATTGAGGGAAGGCTGCAGAGATGAAGGTCAGGGACGGGGAGCAATGGGGTGAGGGTGGGGTCTGGTGGGGGTGTCTGCGTGCCTGAGGAAAGGAGCCTGCAAGTGATGGGGGCACATTCACGCATACGTGAGCTGTTGGAGGGAGAGTGTGCACCAGGCATATCCCAGGGATAGGGTCAGGGAGGGGAAGGGTCTGAATGAGAGCACAGAGACATGTGCACATCTGTGATCAGGCACCAAGCGTGACCATCCCACTGAGGGGTCTGGGCCTGTGGGGACTGGCTACTGAGGGCCACAGAACCCACCCACCCGGGGCCACCATGACCTGCTCAGTTGCTGCTCAGTTATGCAAAGAAGAGTCTTGGAGACAGAAGACTTAGGTTCAAATCAAATGGGAATGTGGGATGCCTCTTTAGCTTCTCTGAGCCTCAGTTTTCTTGTCCATATATAGGGCTTACGGTAGGAAATGTCCTATCATCATTGCATTTAATTCTCTTAATTCAACTATATGCTCTAGGCCAGAAATGTAAAAAAATGAGAGGGGTGACTAGGTGGCTCGGTCAGTTAAGCATCTGCCTCTTGGTTTGGGCTCAGGTCGTGATCTCAGGGTCATGGGATCAAGACCCATGTCAGGCTATGTGCTGGGAGTAGAGCCTGCTTAGGATTCTCTCTCTCCCTCTGCCCCTTTCCCATGAGGGGGAAAAAAACCCCAGTAATTTTAAAAGTGCAAGAAATGTGGCCATTCCCTCTTGTTAATCAGCGTGTGCCCAGGGTGAAGGGACATGAGTTGGAGCCACACACATTGTTTTCGGTCCCCCCCACCCCCACCAATGCTTCTCTCTGTTGCTGGACATAGTGACAAACAGGAGCACATGCCCAAGAGACTTGTCACCTCCTGGAGGGACCCAGACCCCCCACCCAATACATCTTGTACTTCTGTCTTTACAAATGAGGAAACTGGGACCCAGAGAGATCTGGGCAGGTCACCCTGGTCACCCAGGAAGTAGGAGCTGCAGTCTAGCCACGGGCCTGTCCTCAAAGTTGCCCAGACTTACCATTCAAGAGGCTGTAGACAATTTGGTTGGGTTTGCCTCGATCTCCATCCATGGCAACCACCATCAGTACCTCTGAGCCCTTTGGGGGAACAGAAGCAGCTGCCTGAGGCCAACCGGTATGGCTGGGGCTCTCCCCTCCCCCCAAATATTGCCACCGTCAGAGGGGAGGTGCTCCTGCCACCCAAGAAAAAGGCCAGGCCTCTGTGGGGCCCCACACCAGTTCTACAGGGAGATTGGAGCACCCACTGCTCCGGGGGGAGCAGTGGGCTGGAGGGACAGCCTGAGCCCTGCTTCTTCCCACCACATAGGTTAGCACATGGCCACCCAGCGACACTCAGGCCCCCCAAGTAGGCCTCTTCCTCACAACCCTCCCTTCCCCCACACACACTCAGCTCTGGCCTCCACTATCCAGCCCTCAAGTCTCACCCTTGCTGCCTCATCCACCTTTTGCCTTTGGAGGTAGACGGAGGGAGAGTCAGAGGCAGGTGAGAAGGGGCTGGCCACAGAAGGGTCTAATGCCGGGGTTTGGTTTGGGCAGGGATGGCACAACTAACCAGCCTGCTCCACCTCAGCCTGCTGCCCTCTTCTAAGCCCTCTGCTCAGGCCCTTCTCCTCCACCTGTCTACACTCATGGCTGCCTCTTGACTGTCCCCATGCTGCCTGCTCTCCCTCAGCAATGCTTTCCACCCTTAGCTCCTGGCAGGACAGCTGGCCTCCCCCGGCCCTGCCTTTGGCCCCCACCAGAGGAACCCGCCATTTCTCCCTCACTCTGAGCTCATCTCTACCACTCAGCTGCCAGCTTCTGGACAAGAGGTACCTTAACTTGGGCCCAGCATGTGAGTGGTCCTCAGAAAGTGCTTTCGTTATCTCCTCAAGTCTAGAATCATCAGACCAGGGGAAGCGAAAGTGACAATGCGATTCAGTTCTACAGAGTCTTTGGGAAGTTTGTTCCCACCTGGTCTCTGCCTCCAGGGAGCTCTTAGTCTGTCTGAGGTGGGGACATGTCAATCCATGGATGTATCCCAAGGCGGGATGGGGAGAGTGTGGGAGCGAAGAAGAGAGCTTCCGTCTCAGCTGAAGATGGCAAGGAAAACAGTGCCTGGGGTGACTTGAGAAGGGCAAGGAGCCTCAGGCCTGGGGGCGCATTTTAGGCAGAGGCTAAAGGCACAGCAGGGAGATTGGCTGGGTGCTTGGAGGCTGAGGACTCAGGGGTAGAGGGGAGGCTGGCCCCTAGATGCCAGAGTTGGGGGCAGGACCTTCCCTGAGAGGCCTGAAAACAAGCATAGTCACCAAAACATCAGGGGCAAAGACTGCACTGAAGGGGAGGAAGATGAGGCTGGCCTTGAAAGTGGGCCTTCAGGACAATCGCTGGTCTGAGCCACCCCAGGCTAAGGGGCTTGGAGCTAAGGAGGCATAAAGGAATCTCACCCCCCTTGCCCGCCTATTGGTGTAGAAAAGGCCCCACCCAAACCAAGGCAAGGGGCCACCTGCCAGCCCCTCTTCTCAGCCCTTTTGAGGGGTAGAACATCAGCAGCTGGATTAGAGTAAGTTGAATGAGGGAAGAAGTGCCTGTCACAGTCTTGGCACCCAGCAGGCGCTCCACACACCAGCATCTGCTTCCTCTCCCTTCCACTCCCACTGGCAAAAGGACATGCACAGGGGCTGAGCCTGGGCCCGTCCAGAGCCAGCCATGTGAGCCAAGCCACAGGGGATCCCAGGGCAGTGCTGCCTGGAGGGGACACTGGGCTGAGGGGCCAGCCACCCACCGGAAGGGTGTCCTCATACACATAGCCGTAGTAAGGTGTGCCCACGAAGACGGGGGGCATGTCCTGCACGTCCTCCACATTGACTGTGACTGTAGTGGTGGTGGAGAATATCACGTTGGCCCCTCGCAACCTCCCTCCGCCATCCTGGGAGAGAACCAGAGAGTGAAGAGAGGTTGGGCCCTGGATGGCCCCCGGCGGCATCTGGCTTCTGCCACTTCCTGGCCTCAAGACCAGCTTCCTTCTCTGATTTTTGTCTGCTCCTGTGTCACCTGGAGATCAGTTCCTCCTCGAAGAGCTTACTGAAATGAGCTGATGCGTGGAGGTCTTTAGTCAGTGCCTGGTAGGCCCTAGGCACTCAAGTGCTCCTTTGGGAAAGAGTGAATTCCTTCTCCTGGGAAATTATGTTGGACAAATAGAAGAGGAGCGGTCAGTGCCAAACTCCCCTTCCTGCTGGGAGCTGAGCCTCCAACTCCTGAGAACCTACTAAGAGCGCGACGGGGGCCGTATGATGTAGATGTGTGCCCAGGAAGCCCAGCCCTTGAGGAGCTTTGGGCAGGTGCTACGGGCTGCAGAGGGATGGCCTGCAGCCATACGTGACCAGCAAGAGCCTTCCTGTTCCTGGAAGAGACAATGTTGAGCCCAGAGGGACAGCTGGGCTGTCCCCCCCTCAGGGGACAGAGTGCCACCTTGGCGGAGCACCCGCTGACTTCCGGCTCCCGCTCCCTGCCCTTTAGAAATCTGAGGAACTGCTTAGCCTCAGGGGTGGGCAGATGAGAAACCCCAGGTGCAGAGAGAGTCACTGATCACCGAGAGAGGGTGAGGTGAGCAAGCCCAAGCAGAGAGAGGGAAGCGCCTAGAGACCAGGCTGTGGGGGGATGGGAGTTGGCCCAGGTCTCCAAGCCATGGCCACCTGGTCCTCAGGAGGGGAACCTGGCCTGTCACGGGACATACACCATCTTCCAGAACAGAATATACCCTCTCCAGCCCCCACACTCCAGCCTCCCTGGAGACTATTTCCATGTCCAGGCAGAGTCCACATCAACAGAGGTTCTGAGCAGCTGCACCCCCCCACCCCTGCTGCCATCATACTTTCAGCCCTCCAAAGCACTCCCACTCCCTTGCAGAACCGAACTCTTTGTTCCAGTCCCCGGGCCCGCTTCCCATGATAAAGCTGAAGGAAGACCAGAGGTTTCCAGTGCCTCCTTCTCTGTTACCTTGGCAACCACGGTGACAAAATGGGCCCGGGCCTTCTCGTAGTCCAGGGTGGCCCCAGCCCGGAGGCGCAGCACGCCGCTGTGGTGGTCCAAGGCGAATTTAGTGGCATGTACATTCTGTAAGAATGAGGGGCACGCTAATCCTCAGAGGGGGACCCAGGCTGGCCCAGGAATGGCTGCTTTGCTTCTGACGGGGTCTTCACTGTCCTCTGTCACAGGAACGCTGGCCTTGTGGGCCCCGAAGGTCCCCCTCCCGTCCCTCAACATGTTCCCGGTAGGGCCCTAGCCTTCTTGCTGCCCAGCTTCCAGCTCAGCTCCGGCCTGGGCTTTCCAACAGGTAGACATGGCAGCAGAGTGCTCTAACCTAGAGAGTGTCAGGGCTCAGAAGCCACAGTGGTGGAGACAAGCTTCAGGATCATGAACCTCAACAAGGAAGGGCCTGGGGGCCAGTCACAGGCATCCTGGGGGATGGTGGAGGTGGGTGGGGACAGGAGGTGATCCTCAAGCTGGAAAAGGGCTACTGTGTGTCACAAGCTGTTATCAGAGCTGCACGTGTATTTAATCCCCACAAGAACCTGTGAGGATGGGCTTGTGCCTTTCGAGTTCTGCTCACGAGGAGCGAGAGCTGGGAGAGCTAGATGAGGGGGTGAAGGCCTCCCCAGGGGGGGGTGGCATCTTTCCGGTACAGGTGGAGCCTGGGGGATTTCTCCAGGAGCCTTGTCATCAGCCACCAAGCTGTACTGCCTTGACAGTTGTGAGAGCCAGGGACTAACCCAGCGGGGAGCTGAGGAGCGGCCCCAGGACCAGCAGCTGTGAGAGGTGTGGCTGGTTCCTGTGGAGCCCAGGGAGGAGGTCAGGGAGGAGGAGGAGGTGCAGGAAGGGGTCTCTGCCTTTGACAGGGTTGGGGGAATGGAAAGGGGTGGGTCGGGGGTGTCATCACTCTGTTCCTCCTGACAGATGCCCTTTTCGCCCTTTTTCCTCTCCTCAGTTCTAGGCCAGGCAGGTTTTTTGTTTTTGTTTTTTTTATTCCCCACCCTGTGTGGGTGTAATGTGCCCAGACCTCTCCTGGGGAAGAGGTTGGGGGTAGAGAGCTGAGGGTCTTGGAGATCCAGGGAGAGGGTGGCAGGGAATGCAGACGGAGCCAGGATGGGCCGGTCAGAGGAAGATGGCCTCCACCCACACTCCTCTCATCTCCCCACCAGCCCAGCCCAGCCCTGAGAAGCTGATGTGACATCTCTGACAATCTTTGGGAAGACTGGAGGTGCTGACTCAGAGCCTTGGGGATGGAGGTGGGTGTGGCCATCCAGGTGTCCCTTCTAGCCTGGGGCCTCTGGTCATAACCCGTGTGCCCCTCCTTACCTGTAAGAAGTAGGTGACACTCCCTCCAGAGCCTGTGTCCTTGTCCACCGCATGCACCTTCATGATACTGCTCCCAGTAGGTAAGTCCTGAGGGGTCACAGCCATGGAGGTGGGGGAGGGGTCAGTCCCAGGGCAGTGAGTGAGAGAATGCTCAGGGGCGGGGGGGGGGGGGGGGGCATAAAAAGATGGCGTCAGGGAGTGAAGGGCTGAGTAGAGGTGAAGAGGGGAGGATTAACCAGGGCACCCCGCTGGGGAGGCAGCCAAAGTCAGCGTAGGTGAGTGGGTGCCAGGAGGAAGGAAGGGGAAAGAAAGGCGGGAACAGACATTCTCTCAAAATAAGACTCCCGTTAGACAAAGCGTTTGAACATGAAGCGCGGAAATGGTTAATGGACATTCCACATTCCCAGGGATCGCGTACATACCATTTAGAGCCCAAATGAAGTATCTTCCTCCTACTGAATTAGCAAACATTAAAAAATTCGAGAATCCCCAGTGTTGGGGAGGGATGGGGAGACACACGTAAGGGGAGAGAGCCAGCGCGTGCCGCTCTGGTAACTCACGCTTTCAACCTCGGCACTTCACATCTTGGACCATTTCTTAAGGAAATGGTTCTAATTAGCTATATGGAAGTTTTATGTTGATGTTTAATGTTCAGAATTTGATGTTTCTTATGACAGCAAAAATCTAAAGCATCTTAAACATCCAGATGTAAAGGACTCATCCAGTCAATGATGGACTATGCACTAAGTGGAACCTATTAAGACGACAGTTGCCTAAACTTCACAATTACTGAGGAAATGCTTGTTGTGCATTATGTTGTGAAATTAAGTGAAAAATAGCATACAGAAAGCATATGTTTAGTATTGTCACAATTATGTAAATAAAACAAACAAAACAAATCCAGTAATCCCAAAATGACTAGAGAGAAGAACATCAAAATTTGACAATATTGTCTCAGGCTGGAGAAATTTGTTTTTTTCTACTTTTCTATATATTTCAAATTTCCACAATAAACATATATTATAACAGAAAATGGGAAATGGACATTCCTGTGGATAAAAAAGAATGTGTGAGGGGATGGCAGCAGAGGTGAGGGGAGGACCTGAAGTGGGGGTTCTCCGGAGGGTGGAGGGCAGTTAGCATGAGGAGGTGTTCATCCCTCTGGGGCTGGTCCCCTGGGGGCAGGTCACAGGGCAGCCCAGGGGGAAGGCTGGGCGGAGTCTGGGGATGGAGTGCATCGGCTCTGCCTAGAGGCCTCTTGCTCACCTCAGGAACCTGGACAACATAGGGCTCCTGGATGAAACTGGGGGCCTCATCATTGGCATCGGTCACCAGGATCGTGACTTTTTCTTTCACCTGAGAGGGGGCAAAGGGAACAGGAGTTGGGGCAGTGAGACTTTCTGGGCAATAAAGGGACAGTGGCCTCTAATAGCCCAGGTGTATGTCTCTGCCTGGTGTCTCTCCTTCTTCATCCCCTGCCTCTCTCCCTCTCTCCCTCCCTCCCTCCCCCCCCCTTCCTTCCTTCTTTTCTTCATCCATGCAACAAATACTACGAAGCAACCAGGCGAGATCCCCGTATAAAAGAAAGGTGGTGATCTCATGCAGGGTGCTAACAGGGGCATGCCAGGCACTGTGGGCAGCCCCCTGTGCTATCTGAGTCTGGGGGCATGATGGCCTAGGTAAACGCACCCCTTGGGTTTGTAGGCACATGGTCTAAGAGGCTGTCTCCAGAGGCCCCGAGAAGAGGCATCTAGTCCAGCCAGTGGTGGGGACGGCAGAAAAGCTTCACAGAGGAGTGAGATTTAAGCTCCTCAGCAGGTGAGAGGGAAAGAGGTGGAAAGGTATGCCTGGAAGAAGGAACAGCATATGCAAAGGCGAGAGAACATAAGCAGATTTGGGGCTAGATGTTCAGGAGGGTGAACTTGAGAGGGAAGGTGGGCGAGGCAGATAGTGCTAGATGGGGAGGCTCTGAGGGCCAGACTGGGGCTTGGACCACATTCTGAGGGCAGTGGGGACCTGCTGTGAGTGCTTCTGCAGCCAAGCTATGACCAAGCCTAAAGTTTCACGGTGATGGTTCTGGCTGAACTTCAGAGATGGACTAGGGTCAGGTAGCCTGAAAGCTGGGGAACCCCTGCAATCACCCCGGCAAGCACTGATGAGGGCCGGGTGGGAGTGGTGTCTGTGGGGGAGGAGGTAAAGGAGCAGCTAGGTCTGGGGCCCCAGGCGTTCACCTTGCCTGGCTGGGCGGGAGCTGGTTGGAGGAGGCAGATGGGAACACATCCCCACTGGCCTCCCCTGGTGCAGTCCTGTCCTGTGGGCACATTGGAGGGCCTCGGCTTGGATTTACCAGAGAGCCCCTAGGAGGGAGGAGAAGCTGTGGGCAAGCCTAGGGAGCAGGTGCCGCCAGGAGGTTGGCTCAGGGGCACACTTACCAGATTCACGCCATCGGAAATGCTGATGATGGCTTCAATCTCGTCCTCCCTCTGTAAAGTATAAAGCTCCAGTGAGTGTCTGAGAGTCTGATGTACCTGGGGACCCTGAGGCAGGGAAAGACTCTCCCTGCCCCCACTGAGCCCACCAGAGCAGACCGGTGCATGTCAAGGGAGCCCTGGTGCAAGGCAGGGTGACCAAAATCTGCCTCTGGCCATGTTTGAGACCTTGTTTCGGGTCTTGGCACATCAGGGGTTCTCATAAACCCACAGTAGTACTGAGGCACCGAGAGAGAATATTCCCCTGCTAGAATGAGGAAAGATGCTAACCCAACATGCTGGACATCCCAGCGAGCTGGACTTTTCCCTTTTTTCTTCTTTCCCCTCTCTTCCTCCCCAACCTCCCCACCTCTCCCACACCTCTCTGTGTTCCATGGTCCAGGTCTGCAGTGTCTCAAGCACTCCCTAGCCCATGGTGGGACCCCAGCGAGGAAGGGTATTGAGGTCAACAGGCCCCCAAGGGTGCTGGGGAGGGGTGCATGGTGATACTTCCCCCTCGTGGTCCCTACAGCAGCCTCTGAGACCTAACTTTCTTTTCTCGACTCTGGCCTGCGGCAGGGTAAGTCGGCTGTCGGACCAGAGCTGGCAGTAAGCCCACAGTGTAGGTTCAGTTATGGGGTCCACGAGGCCCAACATCCTGGTGTGGGACTCAAAAAAGAAATGTAGCCCAGGCCCCAGCACCTGTAGGTTCAGAAAGGTGCAGAGGGATAGAGGGGTGGAGGTTTACCAAACTCAGACCCACTCTCTAAACCACTCTTTTCCAGGCTGCCTCAGTCAGTAGAACATAAAACTCTTGATCCTGGGGTTATGAGTTCGTGTCCAGTGTTGGGCATAGAGGTTACACATTAAAAAAAAAAAAAAAAAGTACTCTTTCCAGTCCTGAGCTGCTGTCAGTTTTCTGAGGCTTACAGGATCTCTCCAGGGATGACCTCTAGGGAAACATCCAGCCCACAGAGGTTTGTCTGCACACCTGAGAGATAGCACTTCTCACACCTCTCCATACCTCTCTGTCCAGCTCTTCAACCAAGGTGATGTTTCCAAAATTGGGATCAACAGAAAAGACACTTCTAGCACTGGGATCAAAGCTGATGTGGTAGGAGACAGGGTCTCCCTCGGGATCTGTCCCATTTAGAGTATAAACATGAGAACCTGGAAGGAGACACAGAAGGGGAGACTAGAATCTGGGACCCAAATTTCCTAAAAGTGGCATCTATTCAGACCAAGGATTCATCTGTTTCTAAGGCAGGTAATCAATCCAGTGCTAAAGGTCCTAAGCCGAAGTGAGCACTGGCTACTGGCTCACTGGCTCAACCCATGGGCTGCTTCCTACCCCCCACCCTTTTCTTTACAACTGTCAGGGAGATGTTAGTGTCAGTCACTGTATGGACTGTAAGCCATAATACAGATGACAGAGGAGCTTCAGGGCTGCTGTGCCTAACCCCAGGGCTTCTTCCAGTCCCAGGCACCAAGACTGGGGTTCCCTGGTATGGGGGGGGGGGTGGGAGAAAAGGGAGGAGCCATTAAGACAGGAGGAGTGACCCAGGGTGCAGCGTTATGCCTCCATGTCTGAATGAGTTCTTTGGGGATTTCTAAGTAGATGCATTTTTTACACTGCTATCCTGCTCAGTGTTCCCAACCCAGACAGAGGGAGAGGGAAGAAGGGAGAACCTCTTCTTTCCCCCTTCCCCCTTTCTCATGCAGACCCCAGCAAGTTGGACTTTCGTAGGTCTGTTTAAAGCCTAAAGATCCCAAGCTCGGAAGCTCCAGGAGGTAAATGTATTTGCTCAAGGTCACAACAGTGAGAAAGGGGCGATGTTGTGGCCAAGCTTCAGGTTTCTCATCAAGCTGCCAACTGCTGCCTGCTGTCTAGGGTGGCCCTGTCTCTGGGCCCTGCAGCCGCAGCTGGGTCTCCAGGACTGGGCTGGCTTAGGTCTCCATGACAGCCGTGACCTCCTTTCCTGCAACTTCCCTGGGGAACTCAGAGCACAAACAGGGCGCCCCAGAGGGCCCACAGCCTGGCACTGGGTGTCTCCATAGGTTCAGAGGAGTCACGGGTTCAGTCCTTGTGTCCAGGGGAATGAGGGCCATCCTCCGAGAAACCAATAGAGAGCAGGTGCCAGGGGTACTCACCTACAGGGGTGTCCTCCGGAAGGCTGAACAGGGCCATGTTTCCGTTGGTGCTGCCCACCCCGTTGTCGAAGAAGTGGGGGGCAAAATTGGCCTGGGCTAGGGGGAGAACAGGCAGGAGAACAGACACAGGGAGGGACAGCTTCACATCTGTGTGGTCCCAGTCTGGCCAGGCTGGGTGTCCCCTCCCCAACCCCCTGCACACCGTCAGACTGGGCTGGGAGCTGCGAAGGGGTTCTTCCACCACCACCTCCTGCAGGCTCAGACTCGGCTCAGGCTTGTCAGGGACACGCACCATCTGGGGCACTTAGAACCCAGGCAGTGGCCAATCTCAACCCACCAATGGACAGACCTGGAACCCCGCGCCCAGAGAGGGACGGTGCCCTGGCCAAGGTCACACTGGGAGCTGGGGCACCCTCCTCTGCCCCAGCAGCCTTCAAAGCAATCACCAAACCTCCCTTCTGAAGAAGACAAGGGCAGCAGATGATCCTGGCTCCAAACCGGGGTGTCTCCAGGGTAGCCGCCACGGCCGGCAGGTGGAAGGATCGCCCCACCCCGCCGCGTCCCGTCTCCCCGCCCGAGTCCAACCGTGGAAATGAGCGGCCAGCGCTCTCCCTCGGCGCCCACTCGGGCAGTGCCCGCACCCGCGCTTAGCCCCGCGCTCGGGGGCCCGCGACCACTCACCCAGGCAGAGGCGCAGCAGCCCCAGGGCCAGGGCGGCCCCCGGGCTGCGCCTCATGTCTCCGCGGGCGGACAGAATCGTTCGCCACAGCCGGGCCGGGCGCAGGAGCGCGGAGCATGCCCCGGGCCGCGCGGAGTGCAGAGCCGAGAGTGGGGGCGGCGGCGGCGGGAGGGGCGCGGGGTGGGGGCGCTGGGTGGCGCGAGGGCGCTAATCGGATGACACCGCTCGGATCCGCGCAGCTGGAGCGCTCCCGCGGGCTGTCAAAAGAGACCAATTAGTGAGCGCGGAGGTGAGGGGACAGGCTCCCAGCAGCAGGCGGGGCCGGGAGGGGTGGTGGCGAAGTCCTCTCCCTACCACGCCCCCTTCGCCCAGGTCTGGAGCGCAGGCGCCGAGGGGTCCCCAGCTCCGCAGCGGGGAGGAGCGGGGTAGAAAGGGGGACGGGGGCGGTGTCTTCCCCTAGATGGCCTTGAGCAGGACACTGGAAAATCGGCGCTTTTGGGGGCTCCGCTGGAGGTTTCCCTTTTTATGAACTTCCACTGTGACTTTGAGGGAGTTTGGCACTCTGAGCCTGATCATTCCGGGCTGTAAGAGGGCGGTAGGCGGGAAACAGACCAACCTGAGACTAGAGGGGTCCCTCCTGGGAGGGAAAATGCGCAGAAGCGGGTGGATTGGCGTGGCGGGTGCCCCCCAGGGCAAACAGGTTCCAGGGATAGTACCTCAGGCTTGGGGTGGGGATGGAGATCAAAAGACAAAGAGGAGGGTTAGGAGAGGAGCAAATGGGGGAGGGGGTATCAGGCCCACCTCACTGGATCGCTAATGTGGTCACTAATGAGGGTCCACATACGTGGTGCGCAGCAGGGAGCGTGTTCAAGTCACCGCTAAAGTGGGAGGTGAAAGTTACCAGGTAGCACACTGGCCTCACTCCCTATACCCAGGGTCCAGTGGGTGCCGATGGAGAAGTAGCAGACCCACCCAAGCCTTGTAAGGAAGGATGAATGGCTTGAAGGCAGAATCAAGCACCTCCCTGGGACCCACTTGCCAACAGAGCTGGCCAGCACAGGTATGGACTGCCCCAAGAGGGGTGAGCTCCCCATCCCCGAGGGCATTTAGTCAAAGCAAGGTACTGCTATGGGGGCCCCCCCGACACTGAGAAGAAGGAGAAGCAGGTAAGCTCAGGAACCTTCCTGGTTGGTGGTAGCTTTTCCCTGGGCTGGGCACTCATTCTCTCACTCTGATATTGGAGTTTGGTTGGAGAAGCGGCCTGGTCTCTTCTACTCAGAGGAGACAAGGGAGGTCACTTTAGGCCCAAACCTGGCCACTTCCCAGGATGGTCTTGGAAGGGTGTGTCCGCAGACCGAGGAAACACCTTTGGGTGCTTCCTGGAGAGGCCTCCACTGCTGGGGTCTTGGTATTCCTCCCCAGGGCCCTTCATCAGAGTAGAACATCACCCATCCCCCTGGGCCAACCCTCCTTGACCTACTGTTGGCAAGAGTTAGGGATTCAGAACAAGGAGATGAATCAGTAATCCCAGAGTGTTGAGCAATTTTCAGGCCCAGTTAACCAGAATCCTTCTTGAATCCCCATGGGTTTGGCCCTTTGGCTGGAAAATGCACTCTATTTTTTTAAATATTAAAAAAAAAATGCACTGCATTTCATTTATTTGAGAGAGAGCATGCATGTGTAAGTGAGCTGGGGGAGAGAAAAAGAGAGGCAGAGGAGCAAACTCCCCACTGAGCATGGAGCTACTACGTGACATCATGACCTGAGCTTAAACCAAGAGTCAGATGCTTAACCAGCAGAGCCACCCACATGGCCCTGGAAAATGCACTTTAAATTGCACAGACATGTCTGCATCTTTTGGTCACAAAATACTGGGACAAGGCCAAGGCAAGCTTTCATAAGTCTGCATAGAGATGAGGAGATTGGGGCTTTCTGTCAGTGACTCAGTAACCTCCAGGTTACTGCCTCAGTAGGCCAGAGGCAGAGCAAGTGTGTCCTGGGACCAACATCTTGCCCATGTGCTGAGCAAAGCAGCTTTCCCTGTGGCCTGTCTGTCTCCTTCCTCATCACTTGTTTCTGGTGCCTTGACTTCTCTGGCCTCCGTTCACTCAGTATGCAGACTTGCACTAGAGAGGGATAGCGAACGCACATTCCCACATGCTGTGTGTGTGTGTGTGTGTGTGTGTGTGTGTGTGTGTGTGTTCACCCATATTATCTCCTGTAACCAGTTTGACCTCTTCTGATGCGATTGTCCCTGCTTTGGAAAGGAAGAAGTCAAGCACAGAGAGGGTAAGTCACTTGCCCAGCTTCACACCACCGGTTGGGGACAGAGCCTAGAGTCACATCCAGTTTGGGCCGGCTCCAAAAGTAGTTGAAACTTTCCATGATAGAGGGAGATGACCGTGAAACTACTGAAGCTTCAGCTCTGGGGCCCCCGATTCACACATCTCTTCCGTAGTCTATCTTTATTTGTGGTTTACATCTATTTTTTTTTTCCTTAAAAAGGCCACCTCCCCTTTCAATTGTATAGGCTCAGATCTGCGAGAAGGACTATCTGTCCTGGTTTGCCTGGGATTGAGGGGGTTTCCAGGAATGTGGGACATTCAGTGCTCAAACTAGGAAGGTCTGGGGTAAACCGGCACAAACTGGTCTCTGCAGATCGATCCCTGTCCACAGAGCATTTGAGAACCTAGGAGAACAGCAGTAATTCATGGAGGTTCTTATCATGGACCCTGGTCTTGACCTTTAGCGTGGAGGAGTGAGAGACTCTGTGGAGGACTCAGTATGTCATAGCTGGGAAGGGCTCGCCTGCTGTGAGACACCGGCTTGGCTCTCACCTGCCGATCCTGGGCAGCCTCGGACATGTTACCTTGTCCTCCATGTATCTATTACCCCGGCAGGGTGCTGAGCTCTCTCTTGACAGGGCCTCCTATCTAAGGCATCAAATCAGTTTCGCCTCTTGGTCCTGTCCTGACAGCATTTCCTCAGGTAGATTTACAATAGCTGGTCCAGGTGTCAGTAAGTGGGAATTCAAGTGTTAGCTGCCAGCCTGGGCATGCACGTGGGTGCTTCCTCTAGCTGCCAGCACACCAACCCAGGCTCTTATAGCCTCTTTGCCCCCATATGACCTACCTGAATGTGCTAACCCATGGAGCCTTGCTCCCTTGTGCCCACGCTCGGACAGCTGCCCAACTTGTCCCAGCCCAGGTGAGGTCCTGACAACTGTCCTCTGTGGTTGTGGATCAGGGTGTACCCACCTAGCTGGAAGTTGGGAATCTTTTGCCATAGCAGTGGCCTCTGGGGTTAGTAGCTGAGGGACCTGAGAGCCCGGGACACCATCTACTCAGAAATGTGGCTTTCCCTGTCCCCTTGCTCTGTCCGGGCCAGGTGTAGGGTGGTTGTCTCCGTTTTCTCTAGCATGTAGATGGGATTCCTCCCCTATCTGTCTAAGGCACTGCCTGCCCCCCTAACTGAGGTACTAGGCAGGAGTCTGGGGCTGCCACCTGTTCCCCAGTACCCATCTCATTGGTACTAGTACCCACTGGTTTGGACTTCTGGGTTGTAATGCTGACTCTTGGCCACTGACACTCACACAGGTGGCAGAAGCTCCATCCTGATGTCACCTGTCTTCAGGCCACACTACTTTCCTCTGCTATCCTGGCTGCCTCCTGGTTAAGTCTAGGTAGGGGACACAGCAAAGAATGTCTTCTCCTCCAGAAGAGTTTTTCCCTCTGACATCTTCTGCCCCCAAGAGGAATTGGTCCCTACTTGGGACGTTGACAGGGTCTTTAAAAACCTTTAGTGCTGTAATCTGTCTGCCTTGTTATCTCCCACAGAGTGCTGTGAACCATTTAGAGCAGAGACGGAGTCATGCGTAGGTTTCTTCAGTATCTGCACAGGGTTTGTCACATAGTAGGTCCTCAGTGGGTAGTTGTTGACCAGCTGAAGGAGTGACTGAATAATGAATGCATGACAAGGTCCTTGATGACATCATAACTCTTGCTTCTTGATCCTAGTCAGTAGCTAATCGTCTGCATGCCATTGACACACTCCTTCCCACTCCCTCCATCCTTAAGTGGGTAGACTGCGGTAGGCACGAGCATCCACTGAATGCCTCCTGAGCCAGGCAGGAGGCTAGTGTGTGAAGAGGCTGAGGGACAGGCAGCAGAGAGTGCTGGAGATTGCCGCACAGGAATATGTGCTCATACCCACAGTGTCTCTGAACACTGAGTTGATGGGGGCCCTGGGTGGCTCAGCTGCTTAAGTGTCTGCCCTTGGCTCAGGTCATGATCCGAGAGCCTCGTGTCTGGCTGCTTGCTCAACAGGGAACATGCTTCTTCCTCTCCTTCTGTTACTCTCCTGCTGCACGCTCTGCTTCGTGCTCTCTTATTCTTGCTCTCTGTCAAATAAATAAACAAATAAATAAAATCTTTGAAAATAATAATAAACACTGAATTGAACAAGCGACATGGCTGCCTTTTGATGTTTAGAAGAACCTATTTTTCTGTTCTGCTCTCCCACCTTCTGGTTCACACTTTGCAACTCCTCAGGGGCAGTGTGCTTTGACAGATTAAACAACAGATGAACCGAAGATCTTTTCCAGAGGCAGAGCTGTTGACAACAATTCTGCCAGTTGCCTCTGGACCTGTCCACAAGCTACAAAGCTGCTAGTCAACAGACAAGGTCCAGCCACTGCTTGGGACAGCAGACTAGAAGCCTGGACACATTCCTACCCTAGAAGTTTTATGATGCTGTGGAGTCAGTCAGGGAAGTCACGTGGGGGGTCGCTCGTGACCATTAGCCAGTCAGCGTGTGGCCTCTGCTGCGCTCCAGAAGGTGGTCTGCCTTGCACAGTTTGCCCCCAAATCAGCTCGGAGCCGAGTCAGCAGAGCGGGTGAGCATGCAGGGCTATGAAGGGCATGTGGCAAGCCAGGGAAGAGATCGGTCCAGGAGGACCCTATCCTGAATGGCAGTGGGGACGGGGCCGAGAGCTGGATCCGTCTAGTTTGGTGGAAGCAGGTCTGTGACCACCATTTGGTTCTATTTCAGAGCCGGGCACTTCTTGTTTTCTTAGTCTCCCCAGCAGCCCTGTGTGGCAAGGGGTCAGCCTCATTTTACAGGTGGGGAATCTGGGGCTCCAAGAGGACACCTGACCTCCCTGATGTCACCCAGTTGGCACCTGACAGGACCCTCATTTGAACCCACATCTGTGAAGCCTGTGCTCTGTCACCTTGTCATGTGTCCTCCATAGCCAGGAGGTTGCCACGGGGACTGCACACTTTCCCTAGTGACACTAGTGCCAGCAGCCACTCTGTCTAGGTTCTTCAGGGAGTCAATTAAGGGCAAAATAAGAATTCGAGTTTTATAAACTCAAGTCACTTCTGGATGTTTGGAGTACTCATGGGATCCCCAGTAGTCTTTTTTTTTTTTTTTTTTAAAGATTTTATTTATTTATCTGACAGATCACAAGTAGTTAGAGCAGCAGGCAGAGAGAGGAGGAAGCAGGCTCTCCACTGAGCAGAGAGCCCGACTAGGGGCTCAACCCTGAGATCACGACCCAAGCTAAGGCAGAGGCCCAACCCACTGAGCCACCCAGACACCCCAGGATCCCCAGTAGTCTCAAATAACCTTATTCATCAGACGTTCCCCGTAGACTCGATCTACCCTTCGAGGGTGACATTCTTTATGGTGCAACTTCTGGAGGTGACATCCCACAGGGGAGAGAGTGGGAAGGAAAGGTTTTGGCCTTTGGCCAGCCTCCAGGTCTGCATGGGCATCTCTGCTTGGGAGAGGGTCTTACACTTTCCCTCACTTCCCAGAGGAAGAAGAGATAGGGAGTTGGAGGGCGGCAGGCAGGAGGAGCAGAGCCCTCCGCTCCCTTTTGTGCCTCCCACTTTTGGCCTGGGCTGCTCTGAGGGGTTGGTGTCCCTGAAAGTCCTTGCCCATCCTACCTGGGGCTGGTCTCCCTGTAAGCAGGGGGCTCAGAGCTGCAGGTGCTGCATTCCTGCCCCACAGACACCCTCCTCCCTCCCTCAGTGGCTGGCCGTGTCCTCTTTTTATTTGTGTACACTAAGAAACTGGTCTTTCCTGCCGACAAGGACGCTGAGGCTCCTGGGGCTTGTGCTTTCTTGAGCATAAGGTCAGACTTTGCTCAGTGGTGGACACACAGCCTCTGAATTGTTTTTCCTGGCTGACTCTCAAGCACACATGTTTAGTTAGGGTGAGTATTTTCCTTATCTGTCTGTGTCTTGCACGGTGGGGGTGGGGTTGGTGGTGATGGAGAGGAGAGGGGAAGGACTGGGGACAGGGATGTGGAACAGTCAGCTGTCCCCCTGCTGGTAGCTGCGTGGTGCCCCTTGTCAAGGGAGTTCCTGGTGAGGGTCTGTCCCAGCACGGGAATGTGCACCGTGGGCCTGTGTCCACAGCCCACCCAGCTACCAAGTCTGTAAGGCCACTTCGCTGGTACTCAGAACCCTTTAATTCCTCTCCTCTGTGCATTGCCGATGGCCCTGCCTTGGTTCCAGCTCATTCCATCTCCTCCTAATGGCCCTTCCTCTCTGCATTCCCTCCTGCTTGCAAATACATCCGGCTCTTCATCGTCCTTAGGATAAACTTTCAGCATCTAATGACAGTCTGGACACCGCAGATCGAATTCTCTGCTTTCCCTTTGTCCCCTGATCCTGCTGTCCAGTTGCTGGGAATTCTCACTCAAGTCTTCTGCCTGGCCTTAACTGCTCCCTTCTTCACCCCCCGCCCCACACAGGCACACGTACACGTACACACATGCACACATCTACACATGCTTGTACTTACGCCCACACATCCCTTCTCCAGCTGGAACTCTCCCCTAACTCAACTCAAGCGTCAGGTCATCTTTTCCCTCCCTCTCTGGGCACGTCCCTCTGTTTCTGCCCCTGTGCTCACACCCCAGTGTCTCTCAGCCCGCAAGGACCCCATTGGTTCATGTCTGAGCCTCAGAACCTAGCGCTGTCTGACCATTGCCTACTGCGGGGATGGGTGAGTGAGTGAAGGAGCCAGCCCATGGATGCAGCCTCCGAAATGGAAGTGAAAGGTTTGGCTGACGGCAAGGTAAGGGTTCTGGCTGACCCTGGGACTGCTGTCCCCAGAGCCCCATGCCAGAGAACCTCTGCCCACCAGCCTTTCTCCTGGTGGGCCTGGCACTCACAGACACGGCTATGGGGGAGGTGTGGGGAGGGGTTTTTCACCTTGCCGGGAGAATCAGATAAGAAGGAAGCTTTACAGAGAGATAAGCCTCTTAGACCTGGGCCATCTGTTAAGTCTGAGTCACAGCTCCAGAGCCCGGGCTCATTGTGGGCAGAAGCTCAGCCCTGGGGGAGGGCAGGGAAAGCAGGGACTTCCTGAAGCTAGTCGGTCTGTGTGCCAGCCCCTTTGTGGGCCCTTTACATCCATTTGTATGCGGGAGCCTCCTGTCAGCCCTCCAAATGGGTCCTGGGCTCTGCAGTTTACAGAAAAGGGAACTGACTTGCCCGGGTCATACAGAAAATCCTGGACAGGACTGGGATTTGAGTCCTGGTGTATCAGAACAAGAGTTTTGCCATTGTTAGTAGTGCCCACTCTTCCTTCTCAGAGTTAGATTTTGCTGTGATGAAGGGGTGGGCTGCAGGAGAGGCTTCAGGGCACAGGTCTCCTCTAGCAGAGGAGGCTCAGGCCGCACTGCTGTCTTTCTCAAACTGGGATGTGCCATGGGTTTTATGCATTTATTTATTATTATTTGTGAGCTTTGGTGTTCTTTCCAGCAGACTCACATCAGGAAGTTAGGAAGGGGGCTATCGGGGGTGGGGTGGATAAAGGCTATGCGTATCTCAGGACAACTGAGCCTCTGCAGACTTGGCCTCTGCTCTTGGGGGCCTGTTACCCTGCACCCTAGCAGGCTCGAAAGTGTCTGGATCTGCAGCCGCCCCACGTCACAGTGGAATCTTGACCGTCTGCACTGGAGGGGCCAGGTGGGGACTCAGACCAGGTGGGCTGAACCTGAATAGCTCTTAAAGTTGGTGGCACAACTGGGACTGGCCTCTGGGAATTCCAGAACTTTCTCAGGGCCCTTTCTGCCCAAGGTGAATCCCTCCAACCTCCCAGCTCACTGCTATGAAGGTTGAAAAGGGTAGTGAAACCCACTGATGCCGGTGACCGAAGGGTCTTCCCTGGAGGGTTTTTTTCCTCTCTGAACTTTACATCCCTGAAGCCAGCATGAACCCAGAGAAGCTAACTTACTTGTTCAAGGTCCCACAGCAAGACAGGCAATCCAGAGTTTTGACCTTAGTATTCATGTTGTGGTTTTTAGAAAATTCTGGTTCAGGTTTTTCTAAAAGGCATTATGAATACAGTCCAACACGGCAGGCAAGAAATGTTGTGTCTTTAAGAGAAGAGGTTCGTGGTTCATGGGCAGAAGCTTCCATGGGCCAAAGCTCTTGACATCTTTGCCATCAGCCCCAGCTTCAAGAGGAGCATCCTGGGAGAACCCAAGACTTCTGGAGGTCTCGGGCACTGGGCATGAGGGTCTCAGCTGCATGCAGCCTTGTCTGGGGAACATTACACTTGCGGGAGAGCCCCAGGTACCACCCAAAGCCGGGACTCTGGCTTGAAGTTACACAGTCTGCAGATCCTCACACGGCGCCCTGGGAAGGTGATGGTGCAGACAAGAGTCAGAGAGGAAGGCAGAGTTGGGGTGGAGAAAGGAGACAACACAAGTAAGGTTCATTTCTAGGCACAAAGAGTTTTTAAAAATCAAGGCAAGAAGCTTATCTCCTTCACGGAGGCCCAGAAGGGACCTTTCATGGCAAATATGACTGGTTCAGTTTATTTAGTAGCATCAGCAAGAAATCTGATTTACCAGCAGAAGATGGAGAGAAGGCGGCTTATGAGCTAAACTGGCTCCGTCAAGAGCACAGTTTACTGAAGCTGACAGGTCTGGGAGGCGTTTTTCTGATGGCCGCGGTAGGAGGGTGCGCCTATATGTCCTCGCAGGCCCTCAGACCCCTCGGGCTCTCTTCTCCCAGAGAGCGTGTTGCAGGCAACGTGTGTCTCAAAGCTATGTTTGCATCTTGACAGACCCGTTCCACTTATGGGAGGAATAATGCACAAGAAAAAACCCCGCCGGCAACAAACTGTTCTTTATAGTTTGAATACCAGAAAAAAAATTTCTGAAAATAAACTGAATATTGCGTGGTGGAGAAACAGTATGTTGGTAGTGGTATCTTACAATGGCACATGGTTAGTGGTGATAAAACCCTGTGATTATGAAGACTAGGTAGCAACAGGGAGAAAAATGCTCATGATGTAATGTTCATTTTAACATGAAAAAAATGAGATACAATAAAAATGAAACATGGTTGCATTAAGATAAAAACGAAAGAAACGAATGAGAAGAGTTATTAAGTTGCTGTGATGGGATTATTCTTTATTTTTTTTCTCTCCTTCAGTTTCCAGATTGTTACTATGTGCAAAGTGGTGTGAGAGTTGAAAACAGAATCTGGAACCAGAGGGTTTGGATTCAAAGTCCTAGCTTTACCACCAACTTAATAGCTGGGTGACTGTCAACCAAGGACTCAACCTCTCTACGTTTTGGCCCCTCATCTGTAAAAGTGGGGACAGTAATAGCATCTAACTCTTAAAATTATTGTGATTTAGCAGATGTAAATGCTATACAATAATTGCTGTATAGCTACTGACTATAAAAAATAAATTTAATTATCATAATTTATTCATGGCCTCATATCTTAACCATGAATCTGTGCTAGTATTGGTGTGGTTTTCTTTGTATTTTTTCCCCCTTATTTGAAAGCACTTTCATCTTCCAAATGTGATTGTCACAGTATTATACAGTGTGAAATTATCTTTTCTATTAATATCATGTTGCGAGGATTTTTCACCAGCATTTCTGATGGAGGACCATGATTCCTGAACCCTGTTTCCACCCCCTGTCCCCCTCCTTCAGATCCCCAAGACTCTCTTCTCTGGTTCCTACAATAAATACAGTGGTTGACTTATTGCAAATATAGTTGCAATTCTCCACCCTGTTTTGACAATGTGATTTTGTATCTTCTCCACCAAGATAGGGAGTCTAGTTCTCTGCTCCTTCAAGCGAGGCTGCCCTGGTGACTTGCTTTGGCCAAATGAATGCAGCAGAGATAAAGGTGGGCCAGTTTTGGGGCCTCAAGAAGCCTGGGGTGCCCTCATTCACATAGGTGGAACCCTGCAGCTTCTGTGAACAAGTTGGAGCTAGCCTGTTGGAGGACAAGAGACCATGTGGAACAGGGTCGAGGTGCCCGACTGAGATCATCCCACATTCGCAGATCACCAACCCCTGAACATGTAAGAGGGCCCTGCCAACATCACCATAGATGAACTGCTCAGCTGACCTGTAGATTCGTGGAAAATATGAAATACATGTTGCTTTGGGCCACTGAAGTTGGGAATTTTTATTTTAAGATTTTATTTATTTAAGAGAGAGATAGGGAGAGAGATCATAAGCAGGGGGTGGGGGCAGAGGGAGAGGGAGAAGCAGGCTCCTCACTGAGCAGGGAACCCAATGCAGTACTCGATCTTAAGACCCTGAGATCATGACCTGAGCTTGCCCCAGGAGTGTTTTGTTATGTAGTTATGGCTCATAAGTATAATCCCAAGGAAGCAGGCTACTGCTGTGAGAGCCTCTGATCTAGTGAGCCCTTGGACAGGATAGACAGGGCACCTTCTTCACCTCCTCCCTTCCAGGGTCCATGGTACTGGCCCTGTGTCCACCCAGGTGTCACCCAAACTCACCAAAACCCTCAAGTCATCACACTCGTGGTCCTGGGTGGGTAATCTTTGTCTCTGCAGTTTGGGCTCCTTCTCAAAGACAAGGACAACCCCATAGTAGGGGAGAATCTCTCTGGGCCCATCCCACCCCGTCTCCCTACTGTGGGTCAAGTAATTTTGCTTGTCTTCAAAACAGGGAAGGTGGCGTGGAACTCTTGGGTCCCGGGCAGTCTGTGGGAGGGGCAGGTACATGTTCATGCTCCAGGGGTCTTCCAGAAAGACTTCCTAGCCTTCCCCCCAGAGCTTTCTTATCAACAGCTTCGGGACACCTGGATGGAAAGTGACCTGACAGAGGCCCCAGGTGGGGCCTAAACAGCTGTCATTCTGCGGCTGCCTCACCCTGATGTCCCTCAGACTCTAACAGAGCTCACAAATTGAACACTCCATCAAAAAAAAAAAAAAAAAAGACGCTGCCATACAGATTTATACACTATACACAACTTTTCAAATATTTGGAAGAGTATTTTTTTCCTTTTCTTTTTTTTTTCTTTTTTAGTGAACTGGTAAATGCAGTAAATTCAGCAAATTGGCTATTCATTTAGCCCATCGATTTTGGGTGTTGGTTTTGTGGAACTGACCCAGAGTCCTGTGCCTGCCACTTTCAGTAATGCCCACAGGCCTAGCACTGCACTTGCATATGAAGCAAAGCCCTGGAAAGACGTTTGAAGAGTCGTGTGTGCTGGTGGTGTCAGCTCAGGGACATCCTCTCGGCACACTCAGCTATTTTCTCCTCGGACAGACAGGTGTACAGACACTCATATATCAGGGAACAGGAGTAGAGAGGCCAAATTCCCCGAGCGTGGCTCCCCCAGTCCCTCTGCTGTTGACTGGGCGGCATTGTGTAAGCCCCAGGGTCGGGCCAGGAAAATGGCGGGTGGAACCACCTTAGGCTTTGGTTTTCAGTGTGGAAATCGCTGGCCTCCTTCTTCAGGTGCCCTGGCAGGGCTCCGACTTCCTCCACAGCAACAGTTGGATGTGTTGATGGGGTACTCGGTCACAGGCTAACACCTGTCTTTATAGTCATGACCTCACTGACGCCTTACCAGAGCCTGGCATGGTAGATTCTAGTATCATACCCTTTCACAGGTGAGGAGACTGAGGCTTAGCAGAGCTGGGCGACATGCTCAAGAGCACGCAGCTAGCAGGTGGTGGAGCTGAGATTCCAGCCCAGGAGGTGTTCTGCTTTGGGGCAATCTGAGGTCTTGGGCATGGGCATGTCTTCTGGAGCTCACGACAGGAAAGCTGCTCTCTATGGAGGAGGCAGTTTGTTGCAGTGGAAAGAGGTGGATAGGTACAGGTTCCTGACTCTACCTCAGATTCTTTCTGAGTCTCAGTTTCCCAATCTGTAAAAGGGGGACAATGCTTCCCTGGGGGTGGTTCTGAGGATTTAAATGAGATTATATAATAGGGACCTTTACGCTCTTTATGTTCGAAGTTGTTTGCAAGTTTCTGCAATTGAATTAAAAAATATATTTTTAATTAAAAATATATAATTATATATACACACACACACATACACAGAGAGAGAGAAATCCAGAGTCAACATGAAAGTTATGCACCTAGATTATTCTAAAGTGTTGAGTCACTAACAAAACAGCTGCCCTTGTACTGTGCACAAGGAGTTAAACAAACAGCACTGGCTGTTTCTCCTAGGAACTGTGTGTTTGTGTGTGTGCATGTTTGTGTGTCCATGTGCGTGTGTGCACATCCTTAACTTCTTTTTACAGCCTGTGAGTCCATCCTGGAGAGGGGTTTGGGGATGAGCTCACTCAGCAGCGAAGGACCTACTTCTCTCTTCCCTAGGGTTTTGCCTTATTTATTTCATGGAAACACTCTTCCTCCTCCTCCTCCTCCTCCACCTCCACCTCCACCTCCACCACCACTGGCTGGGGCCTCAGCGGGGAGCGGAGCCGCAGTCTGTCAGTCAGTGACTTACTCTCACCTCTCCTGGGCGGGTGCTTCACACTTGGGTCCAGTGTGTGAGTACTGGTTATTTTTATTCTGCCCCAAATTCATGTGATGCCAGTTTGGAAGGAGGGGCTGTCAGCTTCTCCAGAGAAGTGGCCTGATACTAAGCTACCCTGTCTCCCTCCCTCCTTCCCCTTCACACCCAAGCTCCCCTGGCACAGGACTCTCAGTGGTTGGCTGGGAGTGGGTTGGAGGCTCTGACTCTGGTCATGGGCTCCCTGGGCCATGGCCCCAGGGGAGCCAGCAGGAATGGGGCCTTCTCAGACCCCTGGAGGGACTTTAGGCTGCAGAGAGTAGGGGGCAGGAGCCCTGGATTAGTGTCAGGTCTGTGGCTCAAGGCTCTGCTGCTTTCCCCTGTGCGCTCTGCCTGCCCCGGGGCCGTGGGGCCCTTCTACTGAAGGCCAGCGGAAGTCTAGTGGTGCTAACTGCACGCTGGGGCCAAGCGACCACCATGCACCAGTGGGCACCCAGCCTAGGCCAGTGCTGGAAACCGGGGGTCTGCAACCCCCCTTGGGCTTGTCTCCTTCAGCATCCAGTGCCCCCCTGCCAGGCCTTGTGGGAGAGGGCAGTTTTGTTCTTCCAGGCCTCACCCTGTCATGGAGCCCAGCTCTGCACTTCCAGTCTGTATCCTGGGACTCTCTGAACCTGTGAATCCCACTCCCCTACTGGATCACCTTTCCTCATGTGCAACTCACAAGGTCAGCTTTGCCTTGGGTAATAGCTTCTGTGGACACCCCCCGACTCACCAGCCTCTCTTCTGTCTTCCATGGCCCCCTCTTGCCCATCTCAAGCCCCTATGACTGCTGCTTCCTCTGCTTGAACACTCCCCTCCACATTCCTCCTTCTGACTCCTTGCTTTTCTTCAGGTCTCAAATGTGGCCTCTTCTGATGTCACCCACCCAGGGTAGGGGTTGTTCCTGGTATCATTTCAAATTGCATTCCATTCTTTCTCTTGACAGAAGTATTTTGTTCAAGATGATTACTTCTTTGATTTTTATTGGTGGGGAGGGTATGGTTCTCTGCATTAGACAGGAAGTTCCACGAGGCCAAGGTCACATCTGCTGTGGCCCCTCCATGTCAGGCACAGCTGGGGGCTGACCCACATGTACCACCTGTCCCATGGCCTCCCCAGAAGCTCTTCTTAACCATCTGGACAGGGTGCGGTGCTTACCTTTCCGGGTCATCAGGGCAGGGTTAGGAACTCGGGAACAGCATGGTCTGCGTTTCCAGGGCCTGCTGAGATGACTAGAATTTTTTCTCCCTGAGGGTGGACACAGAGGGGCACCTTAGGGGACACCATGGTATTGGGATCTGTGAAGGAATGACTTGATTATGCCTCCACTCCCAAGGTGCAGGGGTCAGGACTATTTATTCAAGGAAAATCAGGATGGGCCAGGCTATGGGAGGGCCGAGGGGGGAAGGGTAGGCCTGGGGGTGATTTTTTTTTTCTTCAAAAAGAACAAAATCAGTGTGTGCAGCTACCGTCTTCCTCACGTCCCTGTTCAAAAAACAACACCATCGCTCAAAGTGCTCAAAATGTGCACACACACACACAAAGTGTCTATGCCCATTAACTCAGTATTCTCCCTTTGGCCATCTAGCCTAAGAAAATAATCTTAGATACAAGACATGTTTGATATTACAGATATGCTTTTTACCACAGGCGTAAAACAGGGCAACGTTGTGAACCATCTAAATGTCGAAGCATGAAATTCATCATAACACATTCACTGGATGGCACGTTATACCTTCAAATATTACTTAAATAACACACACTGGAGCCTATGCCAGCGATGCTCCTAAATGGACTAGAGACTTTATGGGGAAAGGTACTTATCTTCAACGGGCTGTCATTAAGGTAACAGTGGCAGCCTCTCACATGGCCCCAAATCCGAGGTCTGGTAGAGTGCATTGCTTTGGACGGTGCTGACGAGCAATTCTAATCACTGTTTTCTGTATTACATATGCAGCAATGTTCATGGCAAAAACTTTAGAAAACAAATACTTCTTATGATCCTAAAGCTCAGAGACAATGGCTGTTGATATTCTGGTGGAAATGTTTCCAGAATAATTTTGATCATAAGTATCTTTGGTGATTATAATAATACAGTGATAACAAAGAGATACAGCATTGAACATATAGAGATATATCAATTTCAAGAAAAAAAAATGCTTGCCTGCAATATTAAAAAGAAATAAAATGTTGAACATGGTATTCTTGAGTCATGAAGGTGTGTTTTGCTCCATCTCTACACATGTCTGTATCCCCAACTCCAATAAATGTTAAAATAACCATAATTGCTAATAATATATAATAATGATAATCATAATAATAGGCATAGTCTAGTGGAGTAGGCAAGAGAAAAAGCTCAAAATAGCTACTTGGTACAAGAAAGGCAGGAGAGCGAAAATATGCATATCCACAGAGGTGCGAGGACTATCTCCCCTACTTGCAAACACAGAAAACATGTCCCTCCACCCCACCCCATGCATCTGGTCTGCTGCGTCTGCTGTACGTGGTTGCTGTGCATGAGATCTGGAGATGTTCGGACTCAGACAGTCCACTCTTCCAACTTCCTGTCCTGAAAGCATGATATGCCTACAGCAGAGTGGCTCCAGCATTTCTAGCTAGGTAGGATTCAGGTGCAAGAATCAGTCTTGCCGGGAAGTTGTGTGCTTGCAGTCACACATCACTTTCTACATAGCTTGTGTGTATGTGTGTGTGTGTGTGTGTGTGTGTGTGTGTGTGTGTGTGTGTGTGTTAGGGGAGCTGGGGTTATGGATGTAGATCAGGGGGTACTGCCACTGTGGATAGAGGTGTCACAGATTTCGGAGGGTGAGCCTGTCTTTCCGGGCCCAGGCCTGCCTCCTGGGGGGCCTGCCCTCAGATGTTACCTGATTCCAACCTCCCCAGGCCCTGCCTTTTGCTCAGGAGCCGGCTCCCCAGGAGAGGGCCCTACCTTCTGTGGAGAAGATGGAGAAGCAGAGGAGCAAGATGCAGAGCAGCCTGGAGACGACTAGAAGCCTCATGGCGGGGTGGCCAGAACCTCACGTCCCGGGGAGAGAGCTGTGCTGCAGAGGTCCTCCTGGGGCTGCCTCAGACTTTTATAGGGTGACACAGTAAGGTGTTTCCCAATGGGCAGGGCACCACCGGCAGCCCTGGAATTCTCATAAAGGGTAGAGTCAGCCGCTCCCAAGAGGAAAAAACCAGCTTTTCAAGAATGTGAGGGTATTTAGTGAACTGTAACACGCAGAGCTATAAATGCCCAGCCCGGGAGCTCCCAGCACCGGCCTCAGTGGTCAGAGTGGGAAACTCCCACCAGGGAAGGGCCACTTTCCAATGTTGAACGTTAACTTTTACTGTCAGTAATTATCCCATCAAACACAGATCTTCCTGATCATTCCTAAGATGGGGCTGGGAGGGCCATAAAACCCTTTGCGAAGCCTCAGGGAAGAGTGTCAAGATATCCGCGAAATGTAGGGAGCAGAGAACCTGGAATCAGAGGACCTGGGTTTGAGTTCTTTGCCATATAACAGCACTGTGACCTTGCACTTGCCATGAAATGTCTTGGAGTCTGCTTCCTATTGGTGAGATGGACACAAGCCTGAATGTGCACACGTGTGTGAGGGGCCATGTGTGACACGGTGAAGAGCCATGAAGGAGGTGGGGCTGCAGCCGGACCTTGACAGATGTTTAGGATGAAATGAAAAGGCTTCGGGCACAGGGTCAGCCTGAGCAAATGTACAGAGGAAGAAAACATCTTACAAGGGCAGGTATAAGGAAGAGTCCGCCATCAACACCTACTAACTGGACATATTCTCTGGGCTAGGATGTGCACAGGCGATGCTGAAGTTTCTGCGCCTGGCCTCAGGGAGCCTCTGTTGGTGGAGACAGCCGTGCAGATTACACAGAATTGTGTTTGCCCTTGTGGTAATGTCCTAATGTCCTTCTAACCATCTCTCTGGTTTCCAGCTTCCAAGGGCACATGGGAAGAAGCCAGTATCCGGTTCCATTACCAGGAATCTTGCTGGTTCCTGGCAGCCAATGCAGACATTCCCTGCTGTCCGAGACTGGTCAGTGGGGAGCTTCACTGGCCCTCCTCTCTGGCTAGAGATTAGAGATACAATTTAAACCACGTGCTCAGATAGCATGGTGAGCAAAGTGGTAGCTGGGGATGTTTTTTGAAAGTCAACTCTTAGCATTTGCAGAAACTGTAAAAGCAATCCAAAGAAACTGGCTGGGCCACTGGACTTAAGGACCATATATCTTATCATGTGAGTCACCTGTCCAGCTCCAGCCTGATTCCCTATCCAGGCTGAGTTCTGAGCAGGCAGTGGCCGTGGCAGAGGGTGTGGTCAGGAAGACGCCCCAGAGCCTACCATAGACAACTCTGGAGCTGGAGCCTAGGAGAGACTTCCAAGCAGCCAGTGTTGGAAAGAGGGCTGGGAGCAGTGTGGGATGGATCCTGAGGTTGCACTTGCCAGCCAGCACCCTGTTCTTACTTAGATTGAACATTACAGGCCCATAAGCTCCACAAAGTTTCCTAAAGATGTTGTTTCCTGATATTAGAATTGCATCTGTGGTCCACATCAAGGACTAGCACCACTATTTTATTTATTTTGATGTGAGGTCATTTGGGGGACCCCACTGAGTTCTCTGCACAACAACACACCTTTGGGCTGCCATTCTTCCATTATCTGTGGTTGTAACAGGTACTTTTTGCTTTTGGCAGACTATCATAAGAGGAGAAAAGAGCAACTTCCTGCCAAAGGGGGCAGGGATTAGGCCAGGCCTTAAAACTAACTCCAGTTGCTGAGCAGTGGTGCAGAAACTAGACTCTCAGGCTAGTAAAGGGGGAGATATGTCTGGACGAAGTGGACTTGGGTAATTTTCCCAGGCCCCTCAGCCCCGCAGCTGTGGAGCCAGAAACAGATGTTAGGTTCTCAACACGGTTTTTTTCTCACCACAGATCACAGATCAGGGCCAGAACTGGCTATCTCCAGGGTTCTTCTGTTCCTTATCCACTCACACATAAAATTCACAGATTTGCAGGTGTTCCTGGGACTGATATGTTTAAACAGAAGAATAGATTCAGATGTCAGAATTCCACAATGCTTTGTAAATGCTTATGACAACTTACTGAAGCAAGCTAGGCCTGCACGAATTTAAATAACACAGGGTATAAAGTTTTGGTTCCACCCAGGTTCCCCCAGGCTCCCCCATCCCCTTACCCAGAGACACTGTTCACAAATTCTCACTTGCTTTTTTAACATTTCAAAGATAGCTATCAACTTATTACTTTAAAAAAGGAAGAAACACCTTGGGCACTTCAGAATATTTGAGATCTCGTGTTGAGTTGAGGGAGGTGAAAATGAGAAGCGTTTTAACAGGAACACCTACCTGTTAGTTTTTAAGCTTATGCCATTTGGGTACAAAAATAATATTTGAGGCTTTGAATTATTTCTAAAGATGATTTTGAACACTTGGAAACCTTCCTAAGAAAACTCAGAAACACACTTAAGGCGAAGGGAAATTTACTAGGAAGGAAGTGTATTCAAGTCAAACTTGTGATTTCTACAGTCAATTAGGAAAATGCCTGAAGCGTCCCCACCCTTTACAGGTAGAGCATTTTTGGCAGGAGTTCCCACACCTTACTCTTCACCTGTGTGAGGCTTTCTTCCAAAGATGTTTTATGAACCTGCAGTTGATCAGAAATGACTCTCCTGCCTTTATTTGCTTAGCAAACTGTAGACCAGTTTTTATAGTAGGAGGGGCCAGACACTGGAGCGATCCTTCAACTGGCTTATTTAACAACCCCCCCGCACCTCCCACCAAGCTCAAGGATACAGATCTTGTATTTCCAGCTTGCAACAGGGGAAAATGAGGTTTTCTTTTATCTCACAAAAAGACTTGTGGTAACTTCTTATCTGGAACCAGGTCTGCCTGACTCCAAAGCTGAGTTTCTTTTCTAACATTGATTCTATGAGAGCTCACAAGTAGCTGAAAATGTTCATCTTACATGCCACCCTCAAACTGTACAATAAACCAATAGCTTCCTCCATGTTTTACAGTTGATCCGAACTTCCTCATAAGCCTCCAGCTCCCTGGGCCTTGCCTGCCTCCTGCTCCTGGAATAAGATGGTAAATCCAGGATCTGTCCCTTCTACCCCTGCCATCACTGGTTTCCTGGGTTCTCATAGATGCCATGCACCCTCCCTCTGTCCCCTCCCCTGTGGTGTGGACTGTCTACCCCTAGCCATGGCTGTGGGCGGTCCTGCCTCACCGCGGTGTGTGCCAGTAGGCCCAGGGCTCCTCCATGGAAATCATGCTGGAAGGTTACCTTTTCCACACCACCAAGGCACCTGGGGACACTAGTAGGCACTGTCTTTTTTTTTTTTTTTTTATCCTGCGGCCACTTATGTTGGTGGTGGAATACTTCTGAAGCCACTGTCTGACAGGAATATTCCCTTGGCTGCTTTCCTGTCTCTGTCTCCTGTCTCTGCAGCTCCTGACCCTTTGCCCTCATCACCTCACCCTCACCCCGTGGTTTTAGCCTGCAGTGGGGGGGACCAAGGACCCCTGTCTGCAGTTTCTGTCTTCCTCCCTTCCCTACCCCCTAGAGTCACAGGGTCCAGGCTCTAACCAGAGCTCTGCCACGTTTTAGCTTGTGTGACCCTGGCCAAATGGCTCAGCCTGTTTTTCAGTAAGAGAGTAGCTGAAGCTCGAGAGAAACATCTTTCTGAGAAGGTAACACTCAAGTGTCGTGCTATATGAAAACAATTGTCAGACTAGGTGGTCCACTGCCAGGAGAGGGGGGCATAGTTTCCTTCCCTTTGTCGACAGCATCCAAAACATACCTTCCACTTGTGTTCAAGGATGTATGATGCTTCTTTAATGCAGAACAATGGTTGTCTTTTGTTGCATTTCACAGCAGATTTTTTTTTTTTTTTAAATAGACCATTGGTGTTGCAGTATGAGGTATGAGGAGAGGGGAAGCATTTTTTTAAAGATTTTTTAAAAAAATTTATTTATTGGACAGAGAGAGATCCCAAGTAGGCAGAGAGGCAGGCAGAGAGAGAGGAGGAAGCAGGCTCCCCGCTGAGCCGAGAGCCTGAAGTGGGGCTCCATCCCAGCACCCTGGGATCATGACCTGAGCCGAAGGCAGAGGCTTAACCCACTGAGCCACCCAGGTGCCCCTCACAGCAGATTTTTAAAAAGCACACTGAGGGGTGCTTGGGTGGCCCAGTGGGTTAAAGCCTTTGCTTTCGGCCCAGGTCATGATCTCAGGGTCCCGGGATGGAGCCCCACATCAGGCTCTCTGCTCCGTGGAGAGCCTGCTTCTTCCTCTCTCTTCCTGCCTGCCTCTCTGCCTACTTGTAATCTGTGTGTGTCAATTACATAAATAAAATCTTTAAAAAAAAATAAAAAGCACACTGAAATTCAGGTCTAAATGACTCAAGAGCAGGTCCATTTATAAACGTGGAGCTGGACTAAGAGGGTAAGGGCCAGGACAGCAATTGCCAGAGACTTGGGCAGCAGGGGCGCGAGGAATGCCAAAGTCGGTCACTTTCGCCAGCACTTGCGGCTGGGAAGCTGCAGGTAGAGTTGGACGAGTCCTGTTTGCCAGCATCTGCTCTGTGCTTTGCAGGTTTGGCAGCAGGCTTCCCAGAAGAGAGGTGTCTCCTTCCCAGATTCTCACCCCCCACACCCAGCACCACCAGGTCAGGGTGGATGAGCAAGGTGCCACCGGAGCGCTGCGTCCTGGGTGAAACTTAAGTCCTGTTGTTGCAGACACAGCATGGGCAGAGCTAAGGGGAACTTAGTAAGGCTAAGACCCAGTAAGGCTCTGGGCCTGGTTCGTCTGAGCAGAGATGTGCCAAAGGCCACAGAGTAGAGAGATGTTCTGTGTTCTGGGTCTTTCCACTAAGTTCCTAAAACCTGAAAAACTTATTTAAAGTGCTCCAATGTTTTTCCATTAAAAAAAAAAATTGCTTAGGGGCGGCTGTAATTGACGAAGATACAGAACACCCCAGTTTTCTACCAAATACCCGTTGGTTTTTTTTTCTGCTGCTTAGAACTAACAGTGAAAATCTTGGCATAGTCTCCAACTTCTTTGTAGATGACTCCTCTACTGAAATGCTGTAGTGAGCGATCTCCCTCGTTTCTGAGGCACCCAGTACGGTCAGGGAGACCTTTTGTGAGCACACACAGTCACAAACACATTTGGTTTGCAAGCAGAGAAGGCTGAGGGCTCAGCAAAGCCACGCAGGATTCCTCCCGATGCTGCACACGGGGGCTGCCCAAGCACTCCCCCTTTTCACAGAGGTGAGGAGCCCCCTCCAGCCCTCAGCCCTGTGCTGGGGTGTGTGGACACTTACATTCCTGTGGGCACTCACACAACTGCCCCCTTTCTCCGAACTCCCGGAACAATTAGCCTGGATATGTTTTTGAAGTTTCTAGAAAATGACCTCACAATTACCTTGGGTCATTATTTGCTATTTCTCATATTTTATCTACATGGTACCTAATAGAGGGCCCAATAAGCATTTGTTGACTTGATTGCTTAATAACAGTGACTTGTGTGCTGCCTGGGTGGCTCAGTGGGTTAAGCCTCTGCCTTTGGCTCAGGTCATGATTTCGGGGTCCTGGGATCGAGCCCCGTGTTGGGCTCTCTGCTCAGCGGGGAGCCTGCTTCCTCCTCTCTCTGCCTGCTTATGATCTCTGTCAAATGAAGAAATAAAATCTTAAAAAGAAAAAAAAAAAAGTGACTTGTATTTGGGCCCTAAGTTCCCCCACCTGCAGTTAAGGCCTTCGGCCTGCAGCATTCACTGCTCAAAGGCCAGCAGGACTCCCAACCTTCGCTCACCATCAATCCCTCCCGGCTGCCACACACTGCCTCTGCCCAGCAGATGCTGTTTTATAGACTTTCAAGCCCGGCTGTGATGTTCATCCTTGTTTCTCCCCACAGTTGGTGCTGAGTTAATTCCTCCTGAGTAGCAAACTGAACAAACCTGTCAAATCCCTTACTCTGTTAACAGATCACATCAAACCACCAATGCTTTCCCTCTCAACTTCTACTGATTCCCCTGTTTGGAATCATTCTGCATTGCTGGGAAATCAGTCCCTTTAACCTCCATGGTGCACATAACTGGGTAGGGCTAAGTTTGTACTGTCTTGTAGAGGATTCCCCTATGAATCATCAGTAAAAGTTCCTACAATTAGGGTGCCTGGGTGGCTCAGTCCGTTGGGCGTCTGCCTTTGGATCAGGACATGATCCCAGGGACCTGGATTGAGTCCCACATACAGTTCCCTGCTCTGTGGGAAATCTGCTTCTCCCTCTGCCCTGCTTTCCACTCGGTTCTCTCCATCTCTCTCTCTCAAATAAATAAAAATTTTTAAAAATAAAAAGCTACAATTATGAAAAGATAATCCTTTAGGTATCTGTTCTTATAGGACAATTATTAGAAAGGAATAAGCCAACCACTGAAAAATAACACTTTAAATCCTAAAACTCCACTGATTTTAAGGTAATTTAGTTTTGCAAAAAACCAAAAAAACACCTAGTTTTAGTATTTGAAGAATGGTAATCATGAAGTTAAACACACATTAAAATTAAACACCCATGAAATTAAATACACATTTCAGAAATGAAGTGTGAAAAATACAGCATCTTGGATTTGAGTTAACATGACTAATGAGCAAATAAATTAAGAAATATAACACCCTTCCTGTGAAATCATCGTATGAACCTTGTTTCACCAAGCTCTGTGATGCTATGTAAAACCACCCTGGGGCATATATGTGAATAGTCCAGGTGGACAGACAGGTAATCAGGCAACTTTTATAAAGTGCTCATGGAAAGCAGGTCTTCTTTTCAAAAGTTGTTCCTCAAATTGTGTGCTCATCTTTGAGTGTGAATGTCAATGTGGTCTTGCTAGAAAGTATCAATTCTCTATTTCTAGATCCAGGGAGGTTGCCATACCCTCCCCGCACCCAATCTATGAGACTCTGGCCCCGTAGAAGAATAGCAAGCTGAGAGAGGCAGAATGAAATGCTAAGGCAGGAAGAGATTGTGCAGCGCCTGCTCTCATGCTAACTGGCCAGAAGAGCCCGCATAATCCCTCCTCCCCCATCAGACCTCTAATTAATTTCTCCTTTGCTTCTGGCACAATATGCTCCTTTTGTAGTTTTCAAGTGTCAGTACTGGGGGAATTTTCTCCAGCTTCCTGAACAGCTTCTTTACAAAAGGCCAAGTCTTCAAAGTCATAGCTTCATCTTTTCCTGAAAAATGGCTTCCATTCTGACTGCTAGCTAAATTGAGTACATTTAGGGAGCACTCCATCTTACTCATTACACTGACCTTAAAAAAACCCTTTGATTTGTAGCAAGAGGTGACCTCAGCAATTGAAAAAAGGAGTTTCTGGTACTATATATAAGAACTAGGATCTGGGGAAGTGAAACATGATTACCACTTATTCTTAAGATACTAAGGTCAATCCCCCCCCCCCCCAAGACTTCATTTTGAGAGAGAAGAGAGTACAAAAGTGGGGTGAGGGGCAGAGGGAGAAGCAGACTTTTCACTGAGCAGGAAGCCAGATTCGGGGCTCGATCCTGGGACTCCAGGATCATGACTTAAGCCAAAGGCAGACACTTCAACTGAGCCACCCAGGTGCCCCTTTTGATAAACATTAAAATTCTAATGCTCTAAAGTATTTTTAGCAAAGTCTCAATCTATTTAATTTGTACAGTGCTTTTGATCCTCAAATAGGATTTCAGATCTGTGGTACTGGTCAAACTTTCCAAGCATAACTGGCTAAGACATTCAACTCTACCACTTCTTCCCAGCCCTAAGACCTTGTGCAAATACTGAGCTTATGGGCTTCAGCTTAGTCCTTGGCAAGATGGGATTAAGAACCTAGTTCAAAGTAATGTTATGATTTATACAAGACTTAGCACACATTATGCAAATATCTGAATCATGAGCAATTAACAGGGTATCTGGACCCTCCTACCATACTGAAAGGACAAAAATCTCAGTTGTCATTCAGTTTCAAGAACTTGAACATGGATATACACACCCTCTATGTAGATGAACAATTTTAAGGGAAATGTGTTTGCCTTTCCCTCCTCCACATGCTAACACTTTAAAGTGCACAGAACACATACGTGTTGTAAGCAGAAATCAGGCTTCAAGGGACTGGTATTTCTTGCCATCCTTCCCTGCTTTCTGACCCTTTCTCCATCACATTCTGGCTGTGAGAAAACACCCTCACTGCCTTTATTATGTGCTGGAACTCTTGCTTAGTCTTGGAAGACTTCCTCCTGGCACACTTTGGAAACTCATTGCTGTGCTCTTAGGACACTTGCCCTAATGGACCCTGGCTGTCTCCCCCGGGTTTCAGTGGCACGGTGCCTGCCACACTCATTTTCTGACTGCATGTTCACAAGAGCATTCTAGGCAAACCAAAAGGGCCTTTATTTTTTGTGTGATTATTATTATTATTTTTAAAGATTTTATTTATTTATTTGACAGAGAGAACTCACAAGTAGATGGAGAGGCAGGCAGAGAGAGAGAGGGAAGCAGGCTCCCTGCTGAGCAGAGAGCCTGATGTGGGGCTTAATCCCCACTTACATAGTGCTAAATGTCCACACATTTTACCCCAATCCTATGATGCTGGTTCTGTTACCATCTCCATTTTACAGATAAGAAAATGGGCACGAGAGGTGAAGTAATTTGCAAGGTCACCTAAGAAATAGGTGGAAAAGGCAGGCTCAATTAAAGGTAGTCTGGAGGTAAGCACCATGGTCCTAATCACACTATATTCTACGTACTAGGTCAGGAAGAGAAAACAAATGAAACAAATCCTCTATTCAAACAGTATGCATATGGGTAAGCTGGAAAAATTATAGACCAATCACCATCTGGCTGAAACCTTTATTATTTCAGAAAGAAGCATCCTATGTAATTTGAGGTGGTAAGAATAATTACTTCTGGATTACTGTAATAAATATTTGTCAAAAATACAAGTCATTTTGATAATCATACATACTTAGTTCATTCATTAAGAACTTCCAAAAATAACTCTTTCATATCAAAACACAAATGTCACAAGAGAGTCAAGTAATAGTCTACGCAGGTGAAGGAAAAGTCTGCTGTGGGAAACTCTAACAAAGCATTTTGCCTATTACAGTTTTGACTGACTGACACAGTTCATGAAGAAAGACTAGCTATGCCCCCCCCTTTTTTTTTTAAGTGCTTAGTCCGAGAGGAACAGAAGAAACCAAGTCCTGGGAGCTGGGAGAAAAACTGCTTTCGTAATCTTATGTGTGAGCCACATAAGGCTTTTCTGATGCCTGAAGTGAGATGGGAAACGCAAGCATGTATTCTATTAATAATATGTCAGTAATATCTCAATAAATATGCACAAAAATTCAGCAATTAGGAACACAGTGTTTGTATATTTGAAAATGCAAGAGTTTTCATGCTTTGAATGCTTTATCCTGAGAAGAATTTTAAGGATATTTTGTTCTATAAGGTTCAAAAATAAAACTTACACATACATAACACGTATCAGGAATTCTCCATACAATTAACATTCTGGACTGTCCTAGCAATGTCAAACAATGAGAAGCCAAACAAAATTATATGGATGTTGTAAAGATAGCACTGAGAAAGAAAGGAACATCAGGAGAATGAATCACCTGTATTTTTGTTTTATGCTCAATGCTTTTGAAAAGTTCAACAGATCAATGTAAAAATAGCTATGATTTGTTTTTAAATAGCCAAAACCCTCTCAGTAGCTCGGCACCAATTACACAAGTGCTACATATTCAAAGAATGACTGCAGGTGACTCTTTGCTTCTCTCTGGTCCCTTTACCAAACCTCTACATCACCTACGAGATTACTTGTAATATTTCTGCATTTCAAAAGATACGCAGCAAAACAAGAGCTGTCTAGTTTTCAGTCAAATTAATTTTAGAATAGAACAGTTAAATTCTCACAACACAAACTTTAGTTTTCACATTCATTGAAACATTTAAGAATTTCTCAAACATGAGCACTAGAAATGTGTGTGCTTATTTGGAAGAGAAATGAATTTATTCTGCAGAAGAAAAAGGAGACCGGAAGCATCACATCACCGGAACAACTGAAACATGGTGACAAGTCTTATCTTCTAAACTTCAGTGAAAGCTGCTTGTACGAACTATTTAATGAATACTTGTCCCTATTAAACAAGCAAGATATCTGACGTATAAAGAAGTCAGAAGCTGAGGCATGTCATTTCTTTCTGTTGCTTCCAGTTGCTAGAATACTGGCAACTCGCATAAATATATTTAATGTATCCATGTAGATTCCCAGCATCCTGGAAAAGCAAATTATGGTCAGTTATAGAGGATGTAATTCTAATAACAATGATAAAAACTATTTCTTAATCTAGACAAGCTATTTCTTAATACTGATTACTTGTCATAGGTATATGAAATGGAAATTAAAAAAAGAAAAGATGTCAACTAAGGAAGCCGTGGACTGAAGTCAAGGTTTTCTGGCAGATTAATCTTTGAAATGTTAAAAGGCAATTTAAAAAATCATTATTCTATCCTCTGACATGTTCTTATGAGTGTAGTATCTTGCCAAAAAAATCCCCTGGGTGATAGACAATGAAATAATCGAGCCAAAACCAAAGAAACACCTTCACAAAAATGTGTTAGACAGAAGTCTAGCATTTTTAAATATATCTCCTCAAGGCAACCCCTCTTCCTACCACCAACCAAAGAAAAGTGTTACAATCTGTGTTAAAGCAGCATTAAAAAAAAAAAAAAATTACACTGAATTTCAGTTTCAAGGAAAAAAAAATTACTTCAAAAAATGTGACAGACAACATGAAACTCAAGAAAGCTAAAACAACCTATTCTGGTGAAGAGTCCAAGGGAAAAGCATTATTATGTAACAGTTGCACCATAAAGCTAATCAACAAAAACAGGTAAATACTGCCTTAACCGAATACCTAAATATTACTTAGTCATGATCTAATCAAATGTTCTGTGGATACTTAGCTTACTGACGAGATAAAAAACAGACCAAACAGCAACAGAAATAAATATGATACAATTTGACAAACCTACTGCTGTGGGTTGAATTAAAAAGATACACTGACATCCTAATCCCTCTACCTGTAAAGGTGACCTTATTTGGAAATAGGATGTCTGCAAATGTAAACAAGATGTGAGTTAAGATGAGGTTAATATGGGGCGCCTGGGTGGCTCAGTGGGTTAAGCGTCTGCCTTCGGCTCAGGTCATGATCTCAGGGTCCTGAGATCGAGGCCCACATCAGGCTCTCTGCTCAGCAGGGAGCTTGCTTCCCCCTCTCTTTCTGCCTGCCTCTCTGCCTACGTATGATCTCCGCCTGTCAAATAAATTAATAAAATTAAAAAAAAAATGAGGTTAATATGGCAGTAGGGTGGGCCTCAATCCCAAATGACTGGAGACAGACACAGAGGAAGAGTGCTGTGAAGACAGAGGTAGAGACTGGGGTAATGTGTCTACAGGCCAAGGAATACCCAGGGCTGCTGGCCAAAACAAACAGCTAGAAGAGAGGCATGGAACAGTCTCTCAAAGACCTCAGAAGGTATCAATCCTGGTCACACCTTGATTTCAGATTTCTCGACTCCAGAAATGCCGGAGTGTCAATCTCCCTTGTTTTACCACTCAGTTTGTAGTCTGTTACAGTAACCCTAGGAAACTAAAATAGATAATTCCACAAACGTACTATGTAACAAAGGGAAGATGTTAAAGACTACTTACGAATTGATGGGATCATATTTTTGAATTCCATACGCTGGTATTATTTCTGCACGCTTGATTACTTTCTGTGTATCATGCAGAAGAAACATACTGAAAAGAACTAATCCACCATAAATTGCCACTGAGTACAAAGTGGCACCAGCCACAGTGGTAGGTGGAAGAAACATAGATCCTGGAAGGGGAGAAAAAAAAAAACTAGCCTCATTTCTATAATTGATCTATGATGAATGTTACTTACGACAGAAACAAGCAAACTTCTTTTGATGTACGGCACAGATAAGAAAAGGACTGACTATACACACTATATAATTTCATGCATATTCAATTCCAAATCCATTATACTCATTCCTGCAGCAGGTCACTTGCTTACATTACAGAAAGGCTCTTGATCAAGAGTAACTTTCATGTTCTTCAGACCAACTTTTCCATTTTAGATGTATTGGGTAAAACAAAAAATAATAGTTTACCATGATGCCAAACAGGAAAATACACTCTAATCAGTATCTCCCTTTTAAACTTTTAAAAGTGACTCTTAATAAATTCCCTCCATTAGGATAACTGAGTACCAACAATGATTTTAGGATACCAAGAGTCTCAAAACACAGCCGCTTACCCAGTGAGGATACGAAGACGAGACCCAGGCCCACTCCCAGGGGTGCTCCCATGTTCAGAAACTTCTCACTGGGTGCACACATGGCCACAGTGGAGAGGCCTCCCACAATGCCTGCTGTATACCACGCAGCTCTGATGAGAAGAGGCCCCCCTAATATCGTCAGTGGAGCCACCACTGCACCCATTATACCTGGAGAAACAGCAAGCAGTTTTTACTAAATAACCAAAAAAAAAAAAAAAAAAAAAAAAAAAAAAAAAAAAAAAAAAAAAGCCACTTTTAGGTGAATATCGTACACCTCATTGTTAAACAACAGGACTACGAAGTCTCTCCCTTATCTAGGTCATACTACCCCTGAATCCCACAACCTAAACCTAAACTTGCGGCTATCCAAATTCGAAATCACAACAATAACACTGTTCTTTTTTTTTTTTTTTCCTTTAAGGATTTTACTTATTTGAGAGAGAGAGAGAAGGAAAGAGAGAATGAGACAGAGAATACAAGAGGAAAGAGGTCAGTGGGAGAAACAGACTTCCTGTCGAGCAGGGAGACCGATGTGGGACTCAATCCCAGGACTCCAAGGATCATGACCTGAGCTGAAGGCAGTCGCCCAACTAACCAAGGCACCTAGGTGCCCCAATAACACTATTCTTAAACTGTCTCAACTCAAGAGTACAAACACTAATCTAGATTTTTAAGTAACTTTATCAAATTCTTTATACGTCATTACCGGGATGTGAGCCTACTGGTATTCTATGCAACAACGACCATTATGTATGAGAATTGAGATTAAACGCCTTGATATGAATAACTGAAGGTCTTGGCTCCTGCCAAGAGGGAACAAGGTAGAGCGAGAGAATGGTATAGGATGCTAATCCTAAAATGCAGGAACTTCAAGGACAGGCAGTGCTGTTTCCTTGTGGAATAGGGAATATCATCTCAGCTTCTGAATAGTAATTTCAGTTGTCAGATATTTACAAACAAGTTCAGAAAAATTACAGCAAAAGGGATCAAAAATTAGCAAACAGAACTCCCTAATTAAAAAAAAATTAATCGTAGACAAGGCATTATTTCAGTGGTAAGTAGAGCAAGTTATCCATCCTCTTAAACATTAAATGTCCATATTTAACTCATGGAATAGGCACAGCTATTGCCATATATAATGTCAACACCAGTATCTCTTTTGTTGAGAGTAACATTTCTAGATTGAGTAGGAAGATATAACTCATGATAATAAATAATTAAAAATATATTTTGCTGTAAGAAAGACACTGGATAAACATTTCTCTAGGAATCTTTACATTTCTATTAGGAATCCCAACAGAGGTGTAGGGGTGTGTGTATGTGTGTATGTTTTTAATTTTCTTGGTTACTCTACTGTCTTTCTTCTAATTTTTTAAATTTTTTATAAACATATTAATGTATTTTTATCCCCAGGGGTACAGGTCTGTGAATCGCCAGGTTTACACACTTCACAGCACTCACCATAGCACATACCCTCCCCAATGTCCATAACCCCACCCCCCTCCCCCAAACCCCCTCCCCCCAGCAACCCTCAGTTTGTTTTGTGACATTAAGAGTCACTTATGGTTTGCCTCCCTTCCAATCCCATCTTGTTTCATTTATTCTTCTCCTACCCCCTTAACCTGCCATGTTGCATCTCCACTTCCTCATATCAGGGAGATAATAGGATAGTTGTCTTTCTCTGACTGACTTATTTCGCTAAGCATGATACCCTCTAGTTCCATCCACGTCGTTGCAAATGGCAAGATTTCATTTCTTTTGATGGCTGCATAGTATTCCATTGTGTATAAGGAATCCCAACAGTTTTACAACAGACAGCAAAATTTTTAGCAAAAAAAAAGTTTTTAAAAAAGATTTTATTTGACAGGGAGAAACATCACAAGTAGGCAAAGAGGCAGGCAGAGACAGAGGGGGAAGCAGGCTCCCTGCTGAGCAGAGAGCCTGATGTGGAGCTTGATCCCAGGGCCCTGAGATCATGACCTGAGCTGAAGGCAGAGGCTTAACCCACTGAGCCAACCAGGTGCTCCCAAAATGTATTTTTTTGCAGAAGCCAAGAAAAACCTTTATTCTCCATCAGGCTCCCAACTTTACTTACCCCAGGTAACTCCCTGTCCTGAGATTTGGATTAAGCCACAGGAAGAGGATGAAAGAGTGTCCTTCTTCCTCCTTTCTCTATACTGATGTGCCAGCTAATTTCTCCAGCTTCCTTTGACCCCATTAGCCACCAATGGCGGGGGGTAGGACACAGAGCTGGTACCAGGGAGCAAGGATGAATGAGGCCCTGTCTTCCTCATGGCCCTTTCACCTCCCACCCCATGACACCTGGTCCTCCCCTGGCTCTCCAGGGTCTAGCTTGGTGGTCCTGTTTTCCATGGTCTGTCCCTCCCATGGTCCTCTCCTATGTAGGCTGACCCTGCCAAACAATTTCCCAGCTGGCCTTGACAACCATGGTACAATCCTCTTTCCGTTCTTCATGGCTAGGTTCACTGGAGATTCTATCTCTGGAGCTTTTATCACTGGGGGGCTGGCCCTTGGGTGGCTTAATCTTCCAAAGATCCTGGCCACCATGCTCTGCCAAGGCCTCATCCTAGACGCCACAGTCCTCTGAGAGGTCCAACTCTCGTGGCCTAACTCTTTGGCAATCAGGCTCGTGTGTTCTGGCCCTCTGGGAGACCTGTCCTCACAGAATGTGGGCACCTGTCCTGGCCTTTTCACAACAGTAGCCCCTAAGTTAGAGGCCTTTGTGGGGAGTAGTCTGGTCCTCCAGGACTTTCTTGTCAGCTGCAGGAAGGTCCCTCCAAAGGTCTGTTCCGCACCATCTGGCTCTTTGGTGAGTCTGTTCTCTAAGGCTAGTTTTCTGATGGTGTAGGCAGCTGTAGTCCAGCCATCCTGCACCTTTAGCAAAACTTTTAGGGAGGCTGTCAGATATCTTTCAATATTTTCTCATACAAATCTTAAATGGTAACAGATGTTTGCTACTTAAGGACATATCAGTTACAGAACAAGGATAGCTCAACATTATTGTGAATCAAACTGGCATTCATCCAACTGGTACAGCCAGTATGGAAAAGTATGGGGGTTCCTTAAAAAATTAAAACTATAACTACCATATCATTCAACAATCCCACTTCTGGGCTTTTAACCAAAAGAACTGAAATCAGGATGTCACAGAGGTGACTGTGCCCACATGTTCACTGCAGCACTGTTCACAATCTCCAAGATCCAAAGATCAAATTGTCCTTTAATGGGTGAATGGATAAAGACGATGTGGTATATATATAAAACAGAGTAATATTCAGATATAAAAAAAATAAACTCTTGCCATTTTTGACAACATGAATGGACCCTGAAGGCATTACACTAGGTGAAATATGAGAAAGAGGGGCGTCTGGGTGGCTCAGAGGGTTAAAGACTCTGCCTTCGGCTTAGGTCATGATCTCAGGGTCCTGAGATCAAGCCCTGCATTGGGCTCTCTGCTTGGCAGGGAGCCTGCTCCCCTCCCTCTCTCTCTCTGCCTGCCTCTCTGCCTACTTCTGATCTCTCTGTCAAATAAATAAATAAATAATCTTAAAAAAAAAAAAAAGAAAGAATAAAAAGACAAACAGCACATGATCTCAATTGTATTAGGAAACCTAAAAAAAATGATCATTTCAGTAATTTCTACATAGTAAAAAAGTCATAGTAAAAAGTCAAATTCAGAGAAACAGAGAAGAGTGGTGGAAATGTGGGGGAAATGAGGAGATAACTGGTCAAAGGGTATAAATTTCCAATTATAAGATGAAAAAATTTGAAGCCCTAACATACATCATGGTGATTACAGCTAATCCTGTATCATATACTTGAATGTTGTTAACAGAATACATTTTTACATGTTCTCACCACAAAAAATAGTAAATGTGGAATGGAGTGTTAGCTAATGCTATGGTGGTAATCATTTTGCAATATATAAATGTATTAAATCAACCAGTTACACATCTTAAAATTTATAGGATGTTATGTGTCAATTATATCCTAATAAAGCTGGGAGGAAAAACACAATTAGAATAGTTTTTCCAATGATCATTCAGTAATTCCTACATAGTATCACTTAATCCTGAGTAAGACCACAGCTGTGTTAACACAATGCTAAACATCTGGGTGAAAAATGAAAATGGAATGCACTGGTAAGTTAATACTCGTCAAAAGCCAACTCTGATGTCCCTTTAATATTGTGAGGGACTGCCTTTGGGTCATCCAAACTCCCTGCAAGTCTCATCTCAATCATACCAGCGAAAGAAAGAGTAGAAGAGAGAGGGCTGGACTCGAAGAAGTAAGTGTGTCAGTTTTGACTGTGGCACCTGCCAGTGTGACCTCACATAGCCTCTATTTCCTCATCCATGAAATGGAAATGCGAATGCCTGCCTGCATGGCTCAAGATACAGATGAAATGTAAAGCAAAAACTGACATTTATGCTGTACAGCGAAAGGTCACCATAGCAAGCCCAAGGTCATCTTTAAAAATACTTGCTTGCTGGGCTGGTCCTTGGCTACTTAAGAACTTGGCACATGAAGCATTCTGTAACTGGCAGGGTTAGACTACTTGTGAAAACAATGTGAGTTATGCTGAAAGCCTGCTTTCCTTCTGGAAATCTGTATCTTGGTAGTTACTAGGAAGGTACTTCTATGATTAGCCCTTAATAAAAACCTCAGCCCTCAGGCTTCAAGTCTCTAATGGGCTTCCATCTCACTGTACTTTTCACTTCCTTGCTAAGTCCCCTCAAAGAAAGCAGGGAGCACTGAAAGCCTGTGGATGAATTTCTCCAGACTCTACCCGTATTTTTTCCCCTTGCAGATGCTATCATGTGTCCTTTTATTGTAATAAACTTTAGCTCTGAGTACAAGTATATGCTTCTTCTAAAAAAAACCAAAAGAACTCTAAACGAATGAATCGGTGGTCTTGGGGGCCTCCTCCAACACATAAAATACTTTGAGCCCAGTAGTTTATAGCACATTAAAGGAGTTTTCTAAGCAACCCAGAGAGCCCTTATTCTAAACTCACACTATATAGCTATTTTGATTTAATTCAATAAGCCTCTAAGTATTTAATACTTATCAGAGATAAAAACACTGAACTTGTCCTCTCAAGGAAAACAGTGTCTAAAATGGGAAAAAGGTGCAGAACTCCATTCTCTGGGTAACATACTAATGCTAAACTCAGATGGTGAGGATTTTGGTGTTTTAATGCAAGATTACATATACCTGAGAGAAGAAAGTTTTGTATTCTACTATGGTATGTAGTTGTTCTAAAGCAAAATAATCCTTAAATATTTGCAGATAGCACTCAGATATTACATGTCATAGAAGTACATGTATCTTGAGTAATTTTTTTTCCTTAAAAGCAGGTTATTGGTACTAGAAGACAATAGACCACCTCCCTCAAACACAAGGATTTTATCTGGTAAAGCTCCCTGGAGAGTACCTACAGTTGAATAACCTCAGACCTTAACAGAAGAGACTTTCAAAACTAAGGCTGTCAAGTCATGCTGTCTCATATTTACCAAAACAAAGACAGCACGGGAAGAATATAAATGACAGTTCACACCAGAAATTTTTCATACTGGATGCCAAATACCTAATTTCCATTTACTGACCCAGGTTAGAAACATTTCCGTCTGTTTCCCTGTAAGTTTCAGGAAAATGCTTATAAAATTTGCCTTGTTTTATTTAAGTGAATAAACGAATAAAAAGCAGAAACAGATCCATAAAGACAGAGAGCAAATTGATGGTTGCCCGAGGGGAGGTGGCAGGGTATGCAAAATGGGTGAAGGGGAGTGAGAGATACAAGCTTCCAGTTACGCAATCAAGTCACAGGAGCAAAAGGCACAGCGCAGGGAACACAATCAGTGATACTGCAATAGTGCTGTGTGTGGTGACAGATGGTAGCTACTTGTGGGGAGTATAGCAAAACATACAGAGAAACTGAATCACTATGCTGTATACTTGCAGCTACTGTAACATTGTGTCAGCGATACTCAAATTAAAAAAAAAAAAAAACTGGAAAAAAACAAAATATGTCTCGTTTTGTGGTAAAGAACATGTATCTAAGTACTTTTGTTTCTGGGTCTAGCTGCTTCTGTTCAACCCACAGTCAGACTCTCCTGGGATACCTGAGAAGGAAAACACGTTATCCAAAGTATTTGTGTCTCCACAATTAAGGGAGGAATCACAACATACACCTAACAAAAGGATATTAAAACTGTCCTACAATACCAAAGGTGGGTAGCCTTCGCCCTGTCTACAGTAACTTTGTGCTAAACCTATCTAAATAATGACTGAGCTAACCATATCAGACACAAATGTGCATTTCCAATGATCTTTTTTACTGGGTTCTTTCTTCCAATGCTCCACTGCAAAATCCTCTACTCCTATTCTTTCATGTGTCTTACCTCCTCCTTTTCTTCTCCACCCTCATTTAAAAAATTTTCTAAAAATACATTAAGAACAATTCTCAGGTAATGTATACCAGGTCTGAAACCCTCCCAGAAGCACACAAAATACATAAAGGAAATCTCTGCATATATACTAGACTGCCATAGGAGGCCAAATGTAATACTGGGGATGCCCATGGTCTAAGCAGCAGAATCATTAACTTTTCAGAGAAGATGTCTGGCAATAAACAACCACTAGTAAGTACAAAAGAACTAGTAAGTGTTTTCTAAACACAAGGTTTTATTAAATTATACACAAGTCATTTACAGTTATGAAGAGCCACTAAAAAAAGAAGAAAAAAAAGTAATGAAGGTTGCTAAGTAAAAAATTAAAATTAGAACATACCAGAATGCAGTAGCCAAGCAAGATGCTTTGGGCCTGGGCTCTGGTCATATGGTATTGATTGTACCATCATTCCAGCTCCAATCATGGCTGCAAAGGTTGCACCAATCGTCTAAAAGACACATTATTACTGAGAAAAATCAATCTTTATACAACAACCAAGTAGAAGCCTACAAGTTCCAAGTTTTGCTAGTCCCTCCAAAACACCCCACTTAAAGGATAGTGAAGGGATCCAAGCAGGAGGCAAGAGTGCCCCCTACTGTCACACAAGTTTTGCAGACACCTTCAAGTGAGTTGAGCTTTGACAGATACCATCTTTTTAAAATTTTATTTTTGCTAGACAGAGAGGTCTAACAAAACCTCTTTAAGGATCCCAAAATAGAGATGCCTGGATGGCTCAGTTGGTTAAGCATCTGACTCTTGGTTTTGGCTCAGGTCATGATCTCAGGGTCATGAGATGGAGCCCATGTCTGGCTCTGAGCTCAGCATGGAGTCAGCTTTGGATTCTCTCTCTCTGCCCCAACTACCCCACTACTCCCAGCCACCCCCCCACCCCCCACCTCCTCAGGCACACATGCTTCATCACACTTATTCTCTCAATAAATAAATCTTGAGAGTGCCTGAGTGGCTCAGCTGGTTAAGCATCTGGCTTCAGCTCAGGTCATGATTTCACGTCCTGGGACTGAGTCCCACATCCTGCTCTCTGCTCAGCAGTGAGTCTGCTTGTCCCTTTACGCCCCACCCCCAACATTCATTCTCTCTCAAATAAAATCTTTAAATAAATAAATCTTAAAAAATAAGAATTCCAAAATATTTTTTTTGTATAGCACAGACAGCATTTTAAAAAAATTAATCATGATACACCAATTAGAATATATACATAATAGTGCATTGTCTTGAACTCCATCATATGCTAAATAAAAACCTAAAAAACTGAAGCACATGGAAAATAGAGGAGAGGGTAAGATTCTACTTATCTATTCTCTTAGTTTTCTGGCTGACTTGGGTCTTCCATCCCTTTTCTTTGCCTTAGATTGCCATATTGTTTTTCACACTTAAATATGGCTTGTGTACATTCACACTTAAATATTCCTTGTGCATATAATAGAAAATGATACTGAACCTTTAAAAAACATGAAGCAGGAACTGCACACCTGCAGCTCTTGGATAAAATGGCAGATATTTTGTAGCCCAACTATTCAAAGATCAATTTATTTCCTCTGCATTACCTGTCTGACCCACGGCACGAGAATGTTCAACCACTGATGTAAAGTAGAGCTGTTTTTTCTCCCATTAATATAAATAAGCACACTGGGTTCTACTTAATCATTTTTTAATGGAGAGATAATTACTAAAAACGACTTCATACATTTCTTCATACTTCATTCAAATGTAAGGCATTTTCAGGATATTTACAATTACATTTTTTTTTCTTTAAGGTTCTTCATGTTCATGACCCAACTGCATTTTTTGCTTTTTACTTTTCCATACTCTACACACTCCAGCTACATGAAATGGTGGAGCTGCAAATAGATCTTTAATTCTATTCATTTTGCCTAAGAAATCCTCTTTTCTATCTGGCTGACTTATCCAAGGGTTACCTTCTCGCATGGGAAGTTTTTCTGGGAGGGACCCTGACTGCCACAAGCCTCTTCTCTGTTCCAAAATCACTTGGTACTAACTTTGACCTTATTGGTATGTCTGTCACCCCTCAAAAGCTTCATCTTCATCTCTGTAGCAGCTGCCTGGCTTTCCAAACTATTTTATTTAAGTAGCCCTAACAGCAGGTGAGTCATCTTCTGCCCACAGGAAGCTGAGAATATGGCCCAAGCACAAAACTTCTTTGAAGTCTTACTTCAGGGGCTGAACTCTTCTGTATTATTTTAATTTTTCTCTTGCAGCCATAGTGTTTTGTTAAAAAGCCCTGTTTTATATTATCTACCTGATAAAACTTACATTTCTGGTGAGAATGCACCATGCTTAGTCTGTGCCCTCATGAACTTCTGGGTTAGGAGATTCATAACACCCATTTGAATTATACTTGTGTCCAAAAGGCCACGCTATCCTAAATGGTTCTCCTTTGGAAAGTGCAGTGGAAATAGTATGGTTTTGGAAGATGGATGGAAGTTAGTTAGATCTGGCTAGCGATGGGACATCTATATGATACAAACTCTCCCCTCCCTCAGTCCCTTCTAGTCTCAAATTCATAGTTCACATTCTTACAATTCCTCATTTCACAGATTTTACAAAGCCGTAGTTGGTATACTCGCTTCTCGTGTCTTTCATTTGAGTTCTTAAATAAAAAAATTTTTTTGCTGTTTCAGTATTTGCCCTGGCCTCTGACTACTTGGGTACTCTCCTCAGTGTGGCAATTGAACATAGACCTCAAATACTCCAACTTCACTCCTGACACTACTGTGAAGCCAGTTTTACCTCAGTTTTTTTTTTTTTTTTTTTTTTAAGGTTTTATTTATTTGAGAGAGAGTGAGCAAGTGAGACAGTGAGCAAGCAAGAAGCAGACTTCCCACTGAGCAGGGAGGTCAGTGCGGGGCTGAATCCCAGGACCCTCAGATCATGTGTGAAGCCAGTTTTAATGACTCCTCTTCTCCTCTGCTCAAGTTGTTCTGCAAACCTTGACTACCTTTGTCCTCTCCTGCAATAAAAAATGCCAACCTCCAACAGTTCTGATGCAATAATGTCTCTTGCATAGAACGTCACGACTGGTCTAAGACAAAAACAGTCTTTCAACTTGTTTTACATTTTCTAATTCCTATTGCTCATCCTTTACCACTTACTCAAGCTCATTTCTTCAACCAGACAATAGAAAAATAGCTATCACTTTTGAATTTTTTTTTTATCTATCAAAATAACAAAAGCTCAAGAAACATAGAATCTAAAACCTTACACAGGGTCAAGAGAGTTCAGAGTGTTAGCAACAAGTATTTTCCACTGATGATTTTGCATTTATTGCCGGCCTCCCCCACCTCCCATTAATCAAACTCTATAAAACACAGGCTGTTTGATCTCTGCTCCCAGGTGAGTTGGATATTCCTTGTAAAGTTTGATTTTCAACCCCTTTGCCACTATTTGAATACAATACTCAACAAAGAATAATCTGTGATTTACCTCAGAATATAATTTCTACTTTGTCTCAGTTGCCTTATTAATTCATAGATCTGAACAACTGTTCAATATAGTAAGGGATTCCCTTCCATTTAATACCCCCCCAATATTTTTGGTTTAATCATTTGATAATTAGTGAAAAAGGAAAACAAATCTGACTTACCACCCAAGAGCCTCTCATCATGAAGTTCATGAGAACAGGAGTTCTGCTCACTGCCAGGGCGGACAAAGCTGTTAAACCAATACTTCCTGCTAAATACATATAGGTAGAATGAATTCTATCCTTCACATACTGAGGCCAAATTCTGTAAGAAACACAACATGATTAATTTACAGAAATATGGATATAAGTTTTGGTTAAATCATTCACAGCTGGGAAACTTTGGGAAATACCAATTTATTCCTCTAGTCTTATTTATTATGGAAATGACGGATATATTGGGAGTTATAAAATTAAATGATACAAGGGACACCTGAGTGGCTCAGTTGGTTAAGCAGCTGCCTTCAGCTCAGGTCATGATCCCAGCGTCCTGGGATCGAGTCCCACATCGGGCTCCTTGCTCAGCAGGGAGCCTGCTTCTCCCTCTGCCTCTGCCTGCCATTCTGTCTGCCTGTGCTCGCTCTCTCCCCCTCTCTCTCTCTGATAAATAAATAAAATCTTTAAAAAAAAAAAAATTAAATGATACAAAACGTAAGTGCTCGGCACATATACAAAGCAACAAATTTCCTCCTTGCTTAAACACATATAACCTTAGCAAAAGACTTACGTTTGAACAGATGCTAAGAAATTTTTTTCATGCAAGTGTATTTCTATATTAGATATAAAACATTCCAAAAGTGGCAAAAGAGATGGATGAAAACAAAACTGGAGCCTTGAAGATAGGAAATGTTTGGGAATGATTTACTTACACAGCTTTTTCAATAGCCCCGATCTCATTAGACATTCCCAAGCCATAGTAACACAATGCTCCAAGACCAACAGCAGCCCCTCCGGCAATAAACCATCTTCCCATCTGATCAACTGCAGAACACAGGGGGAAATGCACATTAATACAGTCATGTCTTGACTAAATTAAACATGCTAACGGTAAGCCCTTTCTAATATTTGTATGGGGAAAATCTATATACCACAGTCCTTTGTAACAGCCATAATTAGAACATATGCGGATATAAGTGGCTTCAAAATTAGGGGACCAGTAAAAAGGGCACTGCTAAAACATAGGTGTAATAATACAAAAAGGACCAGAACTGATTAGCCTCTAATTTCACTCTGAAGAAATTTAAGGAGGCAGTGTGTCTGTAGACATGGGGATATTTCTCTAATACATACTATTTCATTCATAAGAATCTGGGTTATGTCCTCATGCTCTTAGAAAGAAAAAGATGAGGGCGCCTGGGTGGCTCAGTGGGTTAAGCCGCTGCCTTCGGCTCAGGTCATGATCTCAGGGTCCTGGGATCGAGTCCCGCATCGGGCTCTCTGCTCAGCAGGGAGCCTGCTTCCTCCTCTTTCTCTCTCTCTCTCTCTGCCTGCCTCTCTGCCTACTTGTGATCTCTCTCTGTCAAATAAATAAATAAAATCTTTAAAAAAAAAAAAAAGAAAGAAAAAGATGAGAAAGAAATGTTAATAGTTATACCAGTGTATAAAATGCCATTAATGTCAAATAAATAAAATCTTAAAAAAAAATAAAATAAAGTGCCATTAACAAAGATGATGCTTGATGTAGACAAAGAAAAAAAGGAACCAAGGATGTAATCAGTGTTTATGTAGCACAATCAAGGGAGAGGGTGCCCTGAAGAGCAGGTGAAACAAACAACTGACCAACCCTTACCTGGCTGCACCTCACTCCTTTTAGTTTGAATCTGTTCACTCAGAGTACTACTAAGCTATAGTTTATGATTCATGTAATTTATTTTTTAGGGCAAACTTATTAATCAGGAAGAACTGTCCAGATGGATACAGATTACAGCTCTTTCCCATTATATTGACACTTTGTAAGGTCGTTAGCCAGCAAGTGTTCTATGAATAGATTTGGGTAGATTAACAATCTAAACTTGCAAAGATGAAATTCAAACAAACTTCATTAAGGTATTGTTTCCAGGGGGGCGCTTGGGTGGCTCAGTGGGTTAAGCCGCTGCCTTCAGCTCAGGTCATGATCTCAGGGTCCTGGGATCGAGTCCCGCATCGGGCTCTCTGCTCAGCAGGGAGCCTGCTTCCCTCTCTCTCTCTCTCTGCCTGCCTCTCAGTGTACTTGTGATTTCTCTCTGTCAAATAAATAAATAAAATCTTTAAAAAAAAAAAAGGTATTGTTTCCAGGGAGGCCATATATGAACAACCAATTATGAGGACTCTTATTGAAGAGCTAGGCTTTTATTAATATCTGTTTTAGTGATTTTTCTCCTAAAACATTCATAATTACATGCTTGAATTAAGAGTTCATGTAACTTCAACTGAACTTCCTTAACAGATTGTATTTTTTATATCATGGCATATTAACTATTAATCCTTTTTTTTACTTTAATGGTAAAAGTAAAATTTTCTTTAGAAGAAATATGATTGGAATCAATGAAACCAGTGTGAAGTATCAACCTTTTCTGGATCATGAGTTCCTGAAGAATGACTGCCTTTCTTCCCAGAAAACAGTCACATACATAAGTTTGCACACATTTTTAGAAGGCTGTTCATGGACTTCTTAAAACATTTTCACATACTCTAGTTCAAAAACTGAAGACTACTGCTTACTTTTAAATATTTTTTCCACTGATGGTTCCATTGCTGCCTCCTTAATTTCTTGACCAGTTTTCCCACGCCGGATCCCAACTCTTGTCTTGGTGGCATATTGCTGATATACATGAAAACAAAGACAATTGACACATAAATCAAAACAGAATGTTATTAATAGAAGATAATTATATCTCATTATACTAGAAAACTCTATATAACTTGGTACTTTCTATGTATGTAGTTTCATTATAAAGGTCTGTTAGCCAATCTAAAAAATTAAATGCAGACCCTACCTACCTATGGTCTATCTTTGAAGTGATTCACTTAAAGACTTAGTTTACAACTTAACTTCTTTTTTTTTTTTTTTAAGATTTTATTTATTTACTTGACAGACAGAGATCACAAATAGGCAGAGAGACAGGAAGAGAGAGAGGGGGAGGAAGGAGCATCCCCGTGGAGCAGAGAGCCTGATGTGGGGCTCGATCCCAGGACCCTGAAATCATGACCTGAGTTGAAGGCAGAGGCTTTAACCCACTCAGGTTGCCCCTACAACTTAACTTCTTAAAGTTTCAATAATAATTACTTCATTAACTACAGACTTATATCTCCAGAATCATATTTTAAACACTAGCTTTTAAAAAACATTCATGCAGGGGCACCTGGGTGGCTCAGTGGGTTAAGCCTCTGCCTTCCGTTCAGGTCATGATCCCAGATTCCTGGGATCGAGCCCCACATCGGGCTCTCTGCTCACCGGGGAGCCTGTTTCCCCCTCTCTTCTCTCTGCCTACTTGTGATCTCTCTCTGTGTCAAATAAACAAATAAAATATTAAAAAAAAATTATAAAAAACATTCATGCATTAAGTATTGGCTACCTTTTTTTTTTCACCTGGGAAATGGGCTCAAGAAAATTACCTTTCCTTAACATAAAGTCAAAGGGACGGTTGATTATTACTTTTTTTTTTTTTTTTTTTTTTAGCTCTTTTTCAACAGCAGAACAGTTAATTCAAGAGGAAAACAGTTGTCTCTTTTAGCTTATATATATTTCTTTATCTACCTCACATTTCAAAATTTATACTTCTAATCTGAATTCTGGAGAAATCTATTAGAAAAGAAAAAGAAAATCTCTAACCTGATGGATTTTACCACTCTTTAATCAAGAGCTGAAATGACATTATTAATAAGCTACTGATGAAATGTTAATATTCCTGTGTTCTTAAGCTTTTGACTATAGGCTCCAAGATCTCCTTGTTGTACCATACAGCTCTCAATCTCACACAATCACTGTAAATTCTCAGAATGAAACTCTAAAAGCTGTAGGTAAAGAGAAAGTTATAGCAGCTCTTTCTATCTTATATGATAAGGAGGAACACAATGACACAAAACTAATGGGGAGTAAGAGCTGATGTGGGACTATTATCATGGCTAAGTGTTTCAGTAAATCACTAATGGTAGAACAGGGAGCTTCATACAGTTTAAAAAAAAAAAAAAGGAAAGAGTCCCCGTGCACAAAGAGATGGACATAATATTAAGATATCAGATTATCTTTACCCGGCTGGGTGTTAAGAGCCATTGATTCTTCGTGATGGAATTCTTCACAATAGGTGAGGCCTTGGTGAAAGCTGGTTGGAAGACCCTGGAAGGGAGTGTCCGGAGACACACAAATCTTGCTGCCAGCATGATGGTGCACCAGGTTTACCAAGCAGATCTGAAATGCTAGTTTGAGACACAAACAAAAAATAACCCATTAACCAACTAAGGGAATGGCACAGAAAAGATGCAGAGACACAGAAGGGCAGGTCAATCATGTTTTAGTAGAAAAATGGAGTAGGGACCTTTTAAAATTTAATGATGAATTGTCGGCTTATTCCTTGTTATTTCACAATTGGGTTTCCACAGAACCCAATTTGGGATGATCACCAAAACAGAATTAAATCCCAGCTTGAACAGTATGGTGTATGACTTGTCTGTGCAGATGTTAATATCTTAATACGACTGCAGTGTATGTGATGGCTTTTATAACTGTGGTTTTAAGCATTCAATGGGCAAATTTAAAACAAGACTGTATAACTTTTGAGCAGAAGAAAAAAATGTCATCCAAGGAAGAGATTAGTAACTCTTCAAGGTCATGCTGCACCTTAAGGTTTCACAACAGTAATCAAACATTTAAATTTCTGCTAAACATGCCAAATATTACTTCCCTTCAAAATGTGATAAAAATACTCAAGGCACTGACACCACCTGGGATGCATCTTAAAATACAGATGCTGGGTCTTAACTCTAGTTCTAATGATTTAACCTCTAGGACCGGGACCCACGAATGTTTTACCTAGCATTCCCCCAAAGCTAAGAATCTTCGCTAAAAAATACCTAACCCAGCGAACTTCCAGCTCTGCCCCTGAATCTATACCGGGTGTACACCACTGAGAAAGTACCGAGACCTTCTACAACTTTCACGCCATTACATCATCTCAGCCTGTGGCGGTTTACCTCCTTCGGTAGTTAACACACTGACCCGGAACGAGGCCTCGTTGAGTGGCCTGCATGTCGCGCAACAGAACGAAATGGAAATCTGCCCAAAGTGGCCTCGTGAGTGTCTGCCCTCCGAGATTCAGGTGCGTTGGCTATAAAACGGATGAAGTATGACCGAGCCCAGACGCCCGGTCCCCCGAGGAAGTTCACCCAGCTCTCCAGATTCGGTTGAGAACTCGGTAGCAAGCGTCCAGTCTCCCAAAGTCAACGCATAACCCTACAACACCCTCGCCTCTAACACCCCCACTCCCGCACTCCCTTATCTGAAAGGGCGGCGGCTGTGCGGCCCAGCCGCTGGGTGATTCAGCACCTCTGCCCGAGGGAGAAGAGGGCAGCGGGGACGAGCCCCTGCCCGCCAGCCCAGGCCCCGCCGCCGCCGCCCCCTTTCACCCGGTCACCCGCAGAACGATGACCCTAACGAGCCGCCAAGCTGTGGCACCGCCAGGCTGTGACGCATCCAGCAGCGACGCCGCCTTCAGCCCATTTCAGATGCACCCAACGGCCCCACGAAGCCGATCGTCAGGGCAGCGGATCTCCGGTGCTAGCAGGCCCGGAGTAGCCATACCTCAGTCCCCAGTCACCTCAACCGCACAATTACCCTTCCGGGCCGGCGAAACGCAAACGCGCACACCTCTCTGGACCTCCGCCCGCTCCTTACTGCCTCTGCGCGCGCAGTTTCCCCTACTCACTGAGTGACGCAACATCCGGAGAATCGCCAAACACTAGGGTCACCCAATCATGAGCAGATCTCTGACGGAAGGGCTGGTACAGTAGGCAGGTGGGCTTCCGGGCCAGAGGGAAGCGTCATAGTCGGAGTCCATTTTGGGTGTGGGCAGCGAAGGCATTTCAGCCATGTTAGCTATGGGTAGCGGGGCTAGTCTTCTTTTTTGTCTGAACAGTTTCACTAGCGGCACTTAACAAAAACGTAAAAATTGAAAAAGAATATTAAATGTGTGAGAACTAAAAATTTTTCCGTTGCCCCTTTACTTTCCTCATGTTGCTTTTTTTCTCCTTTTGCGAGATGGAGAGTGTGCCAAACGTGGTAGTTTCAGAGTGGAGCCAGTCCGTTTCTTGGGTCTGACGCCTAAGGCTGGCTCATGAAATCTAGGAAGGGGTCTAAATCACACAAGGTCACCGGCCGGATTTTAGCAGGGTTTCCTCCCGGTTGCTCTGATCTTCCACGAAACATTTTCAAGCTTCAGTGTGTACTTGTATTACAAGCATGATACAACAGTCTCTGCATCTTACTTTGTCCTGAGGACTGTGAAGATGTTTTCATTACACATAATTTATAAAGTGAAAAGCCACGTCTCGGCTACACGACAGAGATTTTGTTTTGTTTTTTTCTTTCACTATCTTTTATCCATTATACAAATATTTGCTGAGTCGCACTTTGTACCAAACACTGAACTAGGGATGTATACAAATGAATAAAACACAACCAATACTGTTGTTTGGACAAAACAAAGTCCTTGCCCTTACTGTGTTGACTTTCTGGTGGAGACAAAAAATAGACAAAACGTTTGGTGGTGATAAGTACCATGGAGAAAAATAAAGCCGCATAAAGCCTTAGAGGGATGTTATTTTAGATAAGATGATTAACAACATGTAAAATTCATGAGCCTTATCTCCTCAGTTATTGTTAATTGTGATTTATGATAATCCTCTAACCATGTAAATCTTGACAAACATAAAGGTTTACATTTTATGTGGATAATAAAACAGTTTGGCAGCTCACAATTTTTATATCTGTACTTTGAAAATGGCAAGAAAACACTGTAGAGAAGCTGTCACTTAAGATAGTGAACAGGTCAAGCAAGATCAATTTAATCTTTAGATCTTCACCCAATTTGATTAGCTAGCAAATGGATTCTTTGTTTAGCTACGTTAGTGTTTTTTTTCTTCTTCTTCTCCCTATAGCTTCTGTTATCAGCAAAGAGAAGGGATTCACAACACAGTACCTGAATAAACAATATGCCTTTTTAAGTGATTTGTAGGATTCTTTATTTCATTTCATTTCATTTCTTTTCATTTCATTTATTTGAGAGAGAGAGAGAGAAAAAAGAGAGCCAGCACAAGCAGGGGTAGGGGCAGAGGGAGAGGGAGAAGCAGGCTCCCTGCTGAACAGGGACCCTGACCTGCTCCTTTCCAGCATGCGGGATCATGACCTGAGCAGAAGGCAGATGCTTAACCAACTGAGCCACCCGGGCTATTTATAAGATTCTTATTAATTAAAGCTTATTCTCCTTATAAAGAAAAATACATTTCTGATTGCATTATTTTCTTTTCTCGAGTATGGGGTTTGTATTGTTTCCACAGATGTCAGATATTTTGAAAAAGGAGTGTTACCTGGTCACATCATTGGGAAGATATACTGAGTGTGGGGTGGGGAGAGATTTCCTTGACTGGAAACTAATTAGGAATTTATTGCAATTGTTCAAGCAAAAGGTGTTGAGGGCTGGAATTAAGAGAGTAGAGGGACAGAGAGGGGGTTTATGACAGAGATATATGACTAAGGAGGAATATCCAGGATTTAATGACTGATGGAATATAGCTGATAAGGATGAGGGAGGCACCCAGGGTAATCCATGTATTATGAATTGAGTGAAATTGGGTGGATAATTACACCATTAATTTAGAGATAGGAGGGGGAAAGAGATACAGATGTGGGGGAAGTAGGTAAGTAAAAGTTGGTATTGAGACAGGGAATTTGAAGGACTCCACGAAAATCTATGTTTTTGTTTCTTTTCCTGCTTCTATTCTTGCGAGGACCTGCACTTCCACCCCACTTTACATATGCCTCGTAATATCCTCCTTGTAAGGGACAAGGAGTTAATGATTTCTTTAGAATCAATAATATCTAAGGAAGGACAAGGTGACAATAGCTGGACAGAGCAATTATATGGATATTCCAGACCACAGTGCTAGACATCTAGAAGCCAAGGCCCCCTGGCTCCAAGGAATAACACCTGGGCCCCCATTTTGTTCTAACCAGTTCCTGGATGCCTGAGGGGACATGTATACCATACCACCCTCCTCAGTTAAAACCCCCAGACCCTGAACAAAGAAAGACAAGACTCATGGTCCTTTCCTTCCTGTGTCTCCCAGGACACTCCCTCTCTATCTGCTTGCTCTGTATCTTCCATAAGGTCTACTCTCACTTCCTGCTGGCTCGCAATTAATTTCCATCTTACAGGAAACCAAGGACCCTCTTGGCTGGTCCTGCAGGACCCCCTCTAGATCCCTGGACCCTGCCTGCGAGCATCAGAATGAAGTATTAAACTCTAAGTTCTCAGGTTTTAAGGCCTTGGAGCATAGGACGGAAACCAGAACACGACTTGAGTCATGAATCCTAATGCTGTATATCCACCACTATTTTTACTGAAGCCTGCTTACTGGTTCCTTATCCTCCACCTGCTGACTAAATGAAAACTGCTGGGTTGTAGAGGAGAAAAATCAGATTCAAGGACTGAAGAAAAAAGAATTTCTTTCTTTTTGGTTAAAAAGATTCAAGAGGACTGTGGAGATGTTTTTCCCTTTCCCCCACTAAACTTTTCGATCAGGAGACGTGGGGTAGGTGAAAGAGAGTTGGAAGGGGAGTTTGTGAAGGTTTTACCACTGCTCTCCCCAATGTGCTCAATGTGTCTCCATACAAAGAAAAGGTGCTTCTCCCTGAAAGGTTGGTTATGCTTGTGAACATGGGGGGCCAACTGGTAGCTGCTTTTCATATGGTGTTTGTTAAGTGGCAGAAAACAAAGCAGGTGGGAAGGGGTCAAGATCTTCCCTCCTTGTTTTGTCTTGGATTTAAAATTTGCCAGGTCAGATTCCTAGAATTCTTGAGACCTGGATAAACCCAAGAATGTAGCTGTGAGTATGGGCTAGCTTGTTTGCACCCTTTAAGACACTGTTCATCAGTGAGGCAGTCCCTTTCCAGAAATACACTTAGATGGGCACCAGCAGATCATGGTGGGTGATACACAACAGAGCCAGCATCTCTCTGTCTGAGTCAGAGATCCAACTGTGCCAACCTCAACCGAAGAGAAATGAAGCCATAGCTAAGAACAAACTGCTCCCTCTGGGCTCTGCTGGAAGGATTACTTGGAAGCAGGTACATTGACCAGAAAATAGAGTGGAGGAATAGAAAGCAGTCCACACCTGTTTCTTCTTGTTTAATGTAAAGTTTCTCAGCCATAAGGGGCCCAGGAGAGGAGAAAATTCTTTGAACTGGAAGGTGACTGGTAATGAGATGTCCTAAATCTGACTAATAAATTGTCAGACTGTCCTGAGCCTACCAGAATGGAATAGACTAAGCTATGTGCTTTAGGCCGACTGTTGGCTCAAAAGCAACACTGATTCCAGATTAAGGAAGAATGTAGTTCATTTTCATACTCATTTCACTGGCAGTTTTTCAGTGTATACCCCTCACTGAGATGCATCCAAATACTGCATATGGATCAAAAGAGCAAGTTCATTAATGGGATAGTATCTGTGAAGGGGCAGAACATTGGGGGAATCTTGAGAATAATCTCACACTTTCTGGTCAGATTGCAAAGAGGACACTAAAACTCATAAATGATGTTAACTCAAGTAAACACAGCAAGGTAATGGTAGATCTGGGTCTAGAAAAAGCATTCTCAACGGGGGTTAAAAACTGGTTCTTGGGAAAATACATTATATGTTTATTAAAAAAACTAAAAAAATTAAAAAAAAAGAAAAACTAATAAAATTGTTTTCTAGTAACCCCCCCCCCCCCAGCTGGTTCTTGGGGCATCTGGGTGGCTCAGTGGGTTGAGCCTCTGCCTCTAGCTCAGGTCATGGTCTTAGGGTCCTGGGATAGAGCCCCACATCGGGCTCCCTGCTCGGCAGGGAGCTGGCTTACCCCCCACCCCGCCTGCCTCTCTGCCCACCTGTGATCTCTCCCTTCTTATCTCCCTTCTTATCACTTAGGAAATTTTAAGGTTTTTAGGAACTGTGTGCCAGTAATCATGGCCACTTAAATATATATTTTTTGTAAATCACAATTTACAACAATCCTAACAAAAAGGGAGGATATCAAGAAATCTATATGGTGGTAAATCTTAATTTTGCTTGAAGTGGTAAATATTAAATTCGAGTCAATTGTGAAAGTTTGGTATGTATATATTGTAAGTCCCAGAGCAACCACACCAAAACAAAAAAGAAAATAAAACCAAAGCAACAACAGCAAATCATACAAGGTTATATAGCCAAAGAGTCAAGGAATAAATTAAAATGGAATGCTAAAATATAGTCAAATATTCCAAAAGAATGCAGGGAGGGGAGAAAAAAGGAACAAAAAAAAAAAAAAAGAGGGGACAAACATATCAATATTAACTTATCAATACAACAAATACAACCATATCAATATTAACTGGGATATAAATGGTCTAGATACCCTAATTAAAGATACAGATTTTCAAATTGTATTTTAAAGACAGAAGACCCAGGTACATGCCATCTGGAAGGAACCCGCTTTAAATAAAATAACATAGATTAAACGTAAAATGATGGGAAAACAAATACCTTGCAAACATTAAGAAAAAGAAAGGTGAAGCAACTATTTTAATTTTAGACAGAGTAAACTTCAGAATAAAGAAAATTACCAGGGATAAAGAGGGATGTTACATACTGACGAAAGGCTAAATTCATCAAAAAGGCATAGCAATCTTGGATGTGTGTGTCCCTCCCACAAAACAGAGATTTAAAAAACCATGAAGAAAAAGGGATGTGACTGAAAGATGAAATAGACAAATACCCAATTATGCTTGGAAACATCAATACTGCTCTTTCAGTAAATGCTAGAATACACAGACAGAAAATTAGAACAGTTATGGGAGACCTGAACAACACTAAAAACAATTTAATCTAATTGATACTTATAGAAGACTCCACCCAAGAATAGCAACCTACACATTCTTCTCCAGTACACATGATAGATTCATCAAGATAGACCATGTTCTGGGCTAAACCGTAAAGAAGTTAAATGAGTTAAAATCATATAAAGTGTATTTTATGACCATAATGGAACTCAGTGCGGAACCAATAACAGAAAGTTATATAGAAAATATTCAAATATTTGAAAATTAAACAATATATATCTAAGCCACCCATGAATCAAAGAAGAATTCTCAAAGGAATATAGAAAATATTTTTTAATTGAATTAAAATAAAAATGGAACATAGTACATTCGTGTGATGCAGCTGAAACAATGCTTCACAGAGATGGACTGATCACCTTAACACAAGAAGACAAATTTTGTCTGCCAATCTTTATTGATGGGAATATAAAAGGAAATATTTCCTACATTAACTGTTACCTACCAGCTGCTAGGGTGTTTGTGGTTGCTACAGTAAAGATACTATATTTGGTGGAGCCAGACAGCATAATGCTAAGAGAAATAGGTCAGTCAGAGAAAGACAAATACCATATAATTTCACTCACATGTGAAATTTAAGAAACAAAACAAATGAGTAAAGAAGAGAGAGAGAGAGAGAGAGAGAGAGAGAAACCAGGAAAAAGACTCTTATGGATAGAGAAAAACTAATGGTTACCAGAGGGGAGATCGGTGGGGGAACTGGTAAGATAGAAGGTGGGGATTGAGGAGTGCACTTGTAATGAGCCCCTGTGATGTATGGAATTCTTGAATCACTACATCATACACTTGAAACTAATGTAGCACTGTCTGTTAGCTATACTGGGATTTAAAAAAGATACTATATTTGGAACTTCAGGCACACTTGACATCACCACCTGATTAAATTTATGATAATTAAGAGTCATTTCCAAGGTGTAGAAGACTTTCACACCAGCTATTTTGGCAGGTTAAATGGAGATATGAAGAAATTACCACCCTTGGGTCTTACAGGTCTTTGGGAATGACATTATTCCTGCATTTCTTTGGGAATGCATATTGCTTTTTGTTTACTATTTTGGCGAGGAGTATTCCAGGGGCTTCCTCTTGACCCTTCCATAATTTGTGTGAGGAGGAAAGCAATGTGTAGATTCTTCCAGTTATAAGTAGTTTCTTTACTCTATGGTTCAGTTCTTGGGAAACAACCACAGGATGTGTCTATAGACCTGTTGGACTTACTGTAAGACAGACTCAGGCTAAGATTCTACATAGCACCTGACCTCCGTAAGTTTTCATGCTTAACAGTGGATCACAGCAATGTTGTGATTCTTCAGGGATTAGTGACACTTCAGAGGCAGTATCTAATAACGTGCAGAATGGCTGGGTATTTTTGTTTCTCTAGTAAATGGGCATAGATCTTTCCAAAGAAGACTTCGAAGGAGAGTCATAGTCCATGCTTATGGCTGTATTTCAAGATTGTTCTTCAGAGGGACTTAGTCTCCCATTCAAACAAAGATTTCTGAGTCTGTTTAATGGTTTTGGTCCAGGAACTAGGCAAGAAGCACTGAATCTCCACTAAGGCAACTTCAATCTGTTGTCCACTTATCGGACTAAGACATTTTCTGTTTATATATTATGAAACAACACTTCATTAGGCTACTTGTTCATTTCCAGGGACTGAATGGTCCATTTTGTTAGTCACATTTGTCCACACGGCACTACTCTGAGTACTACTCTGTCTTTGAGGTTTTTTATAGCAATTATTACCATTGTTACCTAATTGCTAAGGATCAAAATCTGGCCTCTAGTGCACTGGGATATCATCATTCCCATTCCCATTGAGATCAGGGAGCACAATTCCATGTTGACATCACAAAATTGTCGTCTCTAAGCTGCAGAGGACAACCACCATGGAAATTCCGAGGATGTTGGGTATCCTCTTACCAAAACACTTTCTGTGAGTAGGACAAAGTGGTGGTTCAGCAGTTGCACATAATGGATATACTCCAATGTTCTTCTTTCCCCTAGTCTTCAGATTCCTTTATAGTAGTGCTTCTCAAAGTGTAGTCCCAGGTCCCAGTGCTGGCAGCAGTGGCATACTCCCTGTGGTTGTTAGAAATGCAAATTCAAGGACACCCTCAACCTACTGGATCAGAATTTTTGGGTGTGAGATCCAGGAAACTATTTAAGCACATCTCCATGGGATATTGATGCATGTAAAAATGTAAGAAAATCACTGTAAAAATGTAAGAAAATCACTGTTCTACAGCATGCCACAGAAATTTTGGCATCTCAAACTCATAGACTATAGGCTGTTGTTGTGTCTAAGCTTCAGTCTTAGTCCACCAACTAGAAACTATAAAGGCACTTTCATAAGCTTACACTAACACATTTAAATCTCAAATTCTGGGGGCTCCTGGTTGGCTCAGTCAGTGGAACATACAACTCTTGATCTCAGGGTTATAACTTTGAGTCCCATGTTGGGTGTAGAGATTACTTAATAAAACCTTTTAAAAAAAAAAACCCCAAATTCCAGCAAGTGCATCTATATTGAAACTCAAAACACATATTTAATTTTCCTTAATATAATACTCTTGGGGTCTACATCCATACATGTTAACTGGAATCCTGATGATACTAGTTGGTGATATCCCATCACTCCTTTTGGTATATGATATGTCTCTCCAGGAGCAGAGTTATACTGCTCTGTTAGGACTATGCTTAAATCTAACTTTTATTTTAGGTCCAGAGCCAATGAGGGACAGCATAGGTGATGAGATTCTGCAAATCTAGTGAGTCAAGTGCTTCAGGAGTAGTTGTTGAGTTGTATTTTTTAAAAAATTATTCTTATTAACACATAATTTATTATTTGCCCCAGGGGTATAGGTCTGTGAATCATCAGGCTTACACATTTCACAGCACTCACCATAGTACATACTCTCCCCAATGTCCATAATCCCATCCCCTATCCCTACTCCCCCACTCCCCAGCAAGCCTCAGTTTGTTTTGTGAGATTAAGAGTCTCTTATAGTTTGTCTCCCTCCCAATCCCATCTTGTTTCATTTTTTCCTTCCCTACCGCCCACAATACCCCACCTTGTCTCTCAAATTCCTCATATCAGAAAGATCATATGATAATTGTCTTTCTCTGATTGGCTTATTTCACTCAGCATAATACCCGCTAGTTCCATCCACGTCATTGCAAATGGTAAGATTTCATTTCTTTTGATGGCTGCATAGTATTCCATTGTATGTATATAGCACATCTTCTTTATCCATTCATCTGTTGATGGACATCTAAGTTTTTCCCATAGTTTGGCTATTGTGGACATTGCTGCTATAAACATTCGGGTGCATGTGCCCCTTTGGATCAGTACATTTTTATGGTAAAATTCCAGTAGTGCAATTGCTGGGTTGTAGTGTAGCTCTATTTTCAACTTTTTGAGGAACCTCCATGCTGTTTTCCAGAGTGGCTGCAGCAGCTTGCATTCCCACCAACAGTGTAGGAGGGTTCCCCTTTCTCCACATCTTCGCCAACATCTGTCATTTCTTGAATTGTTAATTTTAGCCATTCTGACTGGTGTAAGGTGGTATCTCATCGTGGTTTTGATTTGTATATCCCTGATGCTAAGTGATGTTGAGCACTTTTTCATGTGTCTGTTGGCCATCTAAATGTCTTCTTTGCAGAAATGTCTGTTCATGTCTTCTGCCCATTTCTTGATTGGATTATTTGTTCTTTGGGTGTTGAGTTTGCTAAGCTCTTTATAGATTTTTGGACACTAGCCCATTATCTGATATGTCATTTGTAAATATCTTCTCCCATTCTGTCAGTTGTCTTTCGGTTTTGTTAACTGTTTCCTTTGCTGTGCAAAAGCTTTTGATCTTGATGAAGTCCTAATAGTTCATTTTTGCCCTTGCTTCCCTTGCCTTTGGTGATGTTTTTAGGAAGAAGTTGCTATGGCCGAAGTCGAAGAGGTAGCTGCCTGTGTTCTCAAAGATTTTGATGGATTCCTGTCTTACATTGAGATCTTTCATCCATTTTGAATCTATTTTTGTGTGGGGGGTAAGGAAATGGTCCAGTTTCATTTTTCTGAATGTGACTGTTCAATTTTCCCAACACCATTTGTTGAAGAGACTCTTTTCTGTAGGACATTCTTACTTGCTTTGTCGAAGATTAATTGACCATAGAGTTGAGGGTATATTTCTGGGCTCTCTATTCTGTTCCATTGATCTATGTGTCTGTTTTTGTGCTGGTACCATACTGTTTTGATGAGTATAGCTTTGTAATAGAGCTTGAAGTCTGGAGTTGTGATGCCACCAACTTTGGCTTTCTTTTTCAAAATTCCTTTGGCTATTCAGGGTCTTTTCTGGTTCCATATAAATTTTAGGATTATTTGTTCCATTTCTTTAAAAAATGGATGGTATTTTGATAGGGATTGCATTAAATGTGTAGATTGCTTTAGGTAGCATAGACATTTTCACAGTATTTGTTCTTCCAATCCATGAGCATGGAACATTGTTTTCATTTCTTTGTGTCTTCCTCAATTTATTTCATGAGTACTTTATAGCTTTAGATTCTTTGTCTCTTTGGTTAGGTTTATTCCCAGGCATCTTATGTTTTGGGTGTAATTCTAAGAGGGATCAACTCCTTAATTTCTCTTTCTTCTGTCTTGCTGTTGCTGTATATAAATGCAACTGATTTCTGTACATTGATTTTGTATACCGACACTTTACTGAATTCCTCTATGAGATTTAGCAGTTTTGGAGTGGAGTCCTATGGGTTTTCCACATAAAGTATCATATCATCTGCAAAGAGTGAGAGTTTGACTTCTTCTTTGCCTATTCCGATGCCTTTTATTTTTTTCTGTTGTCTGATTGCGAGGCTAGGATTTCTAGTACTAGGTTGAATAGCAGGGGTGATAGTGGACATCCCTGCTGTGTTCCTGACGTTAGGAGAAAAGCTCTCCATTTTTCCCCAATGAGAATGATATTCGCCCTGGGTTTTTCATAGATGACTTTGATGATATTGAGGTATGTATCCTCTATCCCTATACTGTGAAGAATTTTGATCAAGAAAGAATGCTGTACTTTGTCAAATGCTTTTTCAGCATCTATTGAGAGTATCATATGGTTTTTGTTCTTTCTTTTATTAATGTATTGTATCACATTGATTGATCTGCAGATGTTGAATTAACCTTGCAGTGCAGGAATAAATCCCACTTGATCATGATAAATAATCCTTTTAATGTACTGTTGGATCCTATTGGCTAGTATTTTCGTGAGATTTTTTAAAAAAAGATTTTATTTATTTATTTGACAGAGAGAGAGAGAGAGATCACAAGTAGGTAGAGAGGCAGGCAGAGAGAGGGAGGAGGCAGTCTCCCTGCTGAGCAGAGAGCCCAATGTGGGGCTCAGTCCCAGGACCCTGAGATCATGAACTGAGCTGAAGGCAGAGGATTAACCCACTGAGCCACCCAAGTGCCCCTTTGGTGAGAATTTTTGCATCTGTGTTCATCAAGGATATTGGTCTGAAATTTTCTTTTTTGATGGGGTCTTTGTCTGGTTTGAGGATCAAGGTAATATTGGCCTTATAAAATGAGTTTGGGAGTTTTCTTTCCATTTCTATTTTCTGGAACAGTTTCAGGAGAGTAGGTATTAATTCTTCTTTAAAGGTTTGGTAGAATTCCCCTGGAAAGCTGTCTGGCCCTCCTCTCTTGTTTGTTGGGAGATTTTTGATTACTGCTTCAATCTCCTTACTGGTTATGGGTCTATTCAGGTTTTCTATTTCTTCCTAGTTCAGTTTTGGTAGTTTTACATCTCTAGAAATGAATTCATTTCCTCCAGATTGTCAAATTTGCTGGCATATGGTTGCCCATAATATGTTCTTATAATTGTTTGTATTTCTTTGGTGTTGGTTGTGATCTCTCTGCTTTCATTCATGATTTTACTAATTTGGGTCCTTTCTCTTTTCTTTTTGATAAGTCTGGCCAGGGGTTTATCAATTTATTAATTCTCTCAAAGAACCAGCTCCAAGTTTAGTTGATTTTTTTTCTACTGGTTTTTGTTTTGTTTTGTTTTTGTTTTTGTTTTGGTTTTGGTTTTGGTTTCTATTTCATTGATTTCTGCTCTGATCTTTATTATTTTCTTTCCCCGCTGGGTTTAGGCTTTCTTTCCTGTTCTTTCTCCAGCTCCTTTAGGTGTAGGGTTAGGCTGTGTACCTGAGAACTTTCTTGTTTCTTTCTTTTTTTTTTTTTTAAAGATTTTATTTATTTATTTGACAGACAGAGATTACAGGTAGGCAGAGAGGAAAGCAGAGGCGGAGGGGGTGGGAAAGCAGACTCCCTGCTGAGCAGAGCGCCCAATGTGAGGCTCTATACCAGGACCCTGGGATCATGGCCTGAGCCGAAGGCAGAGGCTTTAACCCACTGAGTCACCCAGGCACCCCAGCTTTCTTGTTTCTGAGAAAGTCTTGTATCGCTATATACTTTCCTCTCAAGACTGCCTTTGCTGTGTCCCAAAGATTTTGAACAGTTGTGTTTTCATTTTCATTTGTTTCCGTGATTTTTTTCAATTCTTCTTTAATTTTCTGGTTGACCCATTCATTCTTTAGTAGGATGTTCTTTAGTTCTTTCCAAATTTCCTCTTGTGATTGAGTTCTAGCTTCAGAGCATTGTGGTCTGAAAATATGGAGGGAATGATCCCAATCTTTTGGTACTAGTTGAGTCCTGATTTGTGACTCAGGTTGTGATCTATTCTGGAGAATGTTCCATGTACACTAGAGAAGAATGTGTATTATGCTGTTTTAGGAAAGAATGTTCTGAATATATCTATGGTGTCCATCTCATCCAGTATGTCATTTGAAGCCTTTATTTCCTCGTTGATCTTTTGCTTAGATGATCTGTCCATTTCAGTTAGGGGGTTGTTAAAGTCCCCAAGTATTGTTGTATTATTGTCAATATATTTCTTTGATTTTGTTATTAATGGCTTATATAATTGGCTGCTCCCATGTTAGGTGCATAGATATTTAAAGTTGTTAGATCTTCTTATTGGACAGGCCCTTTAAATATGATATACTGTCCTCCCTCATCTTTAATTATAGTCTTTGGCTTAAAATCTAACTTATCTGATATAAGGATTGCCACTCAAGCTTTCTTTGGATGTCTGTTAGCATGGCAAATTATTTTCCACCCTCTCAATTTAAGTCTGGAGGTGTCTTTGGGTCTAAAATGAGTTTCTTGTAGACAGCATATTGATGGGTCTTGTTTTTTAATCCATTATGATACCCTGTGTCTGTTGAGGCATTTAGTCCATTTACAGTCAGGATAATTATTGAAAGATATGAATTTAGTGCCATTGTATTGACTGTAAGGTGACTGCTACTGTATATTGCCTCTGTTCCTTTCTGGCCTATTACCCTTAGGTTCTCTCTTTGCTTAGAGGACCTCTTTCAATATTTCCTGTAGGGCTGGTTTGGTGTTTGCAAATTCTTTTAATTTTTGTTTGTCCTGGAAGCTTTTTATCTCTCCTATTTTCAGTGACAGCCTAGCTGGATATAGTATTCTTGGTTAAATATTTTCCTCGTTTAGTGCTCTGAATATATCATGCAAGTCTTTTCTGGCCTGCCAGGTCTCTGTGGATAAGACTGTTGCCAATCTAATATTTCTACCATTGTATGTTACAGACCTCTTGTCCCGAGTTGCTTTCAGGATTTACTCTTTGTCACTAAGACTTGTAAGTTTTACTACTAGGTGACAGGGTGTGGACCTATTTTTATTGATTTTAAGGGTGTTCTCTGTGCCTCCTGGATTTTGATGCTTGTTCCCTTTGCCATATTAGGGAACTTTTCTACTATAATTTACCCCAATATACCTTCTTCCTGCCCTCCCGTCTCTTCTTCTTCTGGGATCTCAATTATTCTAATATTGTTTCTTTTTTTTTTTTTTAAAGATTTTATTTATTTATTTTACAGAGAGAGATCATAAGCAGGCAGAGAGGCAGGCAGAGAAAGAGAGGAGGGAGCAGACTCCCTGCCGAGCAGAGAGCCCGATGCGGGACTCGATCCCAGGACCTTGAGATCATGACCTGAGCCGAAGGCAGTGGCTTAACCCACTGAGCCACCCAGGCGCCCTAATATTGTTTCGTTTTATGGTATCACTTGTCTCTTGAATTCTCCCCTCATGGTCCAGTAGTTTTTTTGTCTCTCTTGCTCAGCTTGTTTATTCTCCATCATTTAGTCCTCTATATCACTAATTGTCTCTTCTGCCTCATTTATCCTAGCAGTAAGATCCTCCATTTTTTTATCACACCTCATTAATAGCTTTTTTGATTTCAACTTGGTTAGATTTTAGTTCTTTCATTTCTCCAGAAAGGGATTTTATTTCTCCAGGAAGGGATTCTCTAATATCTTTCATGCCTTTCAAGCCCAGAGATTCTCCAATGTCTTTGCCCCAGGTGGAATTACATGGCCTTTGCCAGGGGCCAGGCAGTTTTGCTCTCTGGAGCTTTCTGTAGAGCTTTGGAGGACGGGAATGAAAATGGCGGCCTCCAAATCCCTGGCCCAGAGGAGCCAAGAGCCTGGGGCCCCACTCCTCCACATGCTCTCAGAGAAAAGAAATCAACCCCTCCCATCTCCTTGGTCTCTGGCCGCACTCCATGCTCACCTAGCCTGTGACTGAGCATTTCTATCTCTGGCGCACGGCCTCATTTGGAGTCTCCAAACCCAGCCCATTACTGCTGCATGGTCCCATACCACTCCTCCTGGAGGAGTTAAGAGGGGGGTCTCTCTGGATCTGCCACTTGTGGGGTCCCTACCTATACAGCAGTGGTCCAATTGTTCCTTGGATCATGGTTTAAGGTAACCCCAAGCTGAGAGCTCACTACTTGGCTCTGTTTCTGCAGCCGGCTTCCCTGCTCCAATACCTGAGAGCTCTGCCAGACTCAGGCATGCCTAGTCTTTCTGTGGCCCCGCAGGTCCTGAGACCACACTGTCCCCGTGAGGACTCCACTCTCTGCTTAGCCTCTGGAGCAATGTCCCTTAGTGCAACAGACTTCTAAAAGTTCTGATTTTGTGCTCCATTGCTCCACTGCTTGCCAGGAGCTGGCCCCTCCCCACGTCTATCTTCCTGTCACTTCAGATTCACTTCTTCCATGTCCTACCTTCGAGAAAGTAGTCGATTTTCTGTTTCTAGAATTGCTGCTTTTCTTTTCTTCTGTCTCCTGTTGGGTTTGTAGGTGTTTGGAATGGTTTGATAAGTATCTAGCTAAACTCCTGGGACCCAATAATATTCCAGTCTCCTACTCCTCCGCCATCCTGCTCTCTCCCTCTTTTTTTTTTTCAAATGGTGCAAAGTCTGCTTTCATTAGATGAGGGCCAGGTGTGTATGTGTGTGTGTGTGTGTGTGTGTGTGTGTGTGGCTACTGTTGCCAGTAAAATAGATTAAGAGGTATTCCAGTAAAAAAAATTAAAGGGTAATTAGGGGTTCAAAATTCTTAGGCTTGTTAGTATCTGCCCCAATGTTGCCACACCATTCTCTCTACACCAATGTCTTTACTTTAGTATGAGGGACTTGGAAGATTTTCCCAGGTAACTCACGCTGCGGTTTCATAATCCTTCCAATCAGGCCCTGAGTTTGATCCTCAACTAAATTTGTTCTGTGGTCATAGGAGAGAAGAGATTCCTTTCATAGTTGTATTTTGGTTTTACACCCATACTTGAATTTGGATTTCAAAGTTTCAGTGTCCTCTTCTCTGCATAAGATAGTCAGAAATAGCCAGCTGGCCCCACGGTCTTTATCATGAACTCACTTACCTTAACAAACAAGTGCCACATTTTTTTCTTAGCAACTAAATGCCATACCTACCTCTCAACTACTTTCCCTGGACTCATACCTGATCCCTTGCTACTATGAGTAATGATTTCAGTGACTGTGAGGCCACCTTATGTCTGGAAAAGAGGTTATGTGTGCTTTCATCAGATATGTGAGCCATTTCAGAATTATGTTTTGAGAGTCTGTCTCCTGGGTACTACTTACTGTACTAGCATCCAGTAGGAAACAGATGGCACATTAAATAGACAATTGAAGAGAGTCTAATGAAGTCACTTTCTGCAAATGCATATACTGGGATAACACACACATGGGGATAGTAAAGCACCCTGGAATTAGCAGTAGTGGGAAGCTGTTATCACCCTGGGCCTGAAAGGATAAGAGAGAGGAGATGGTCATAGTGGACCATGGCAAGAATTGCAGGTATAGTAATACATTGTAGGTTAATAAAAAAATAAAATAAAATGGACCATTTGTGGGGGGAAAAAAGAATTGCAGGTATAGGAGAAGGATCATCAAACAGGAGTTGTGACTTCCATTAAACCCATGGCATGGCAGGGTGGGAGCCAGGGGGATAAACACTCCAATTTCCCACCCTCTGATTAGTGGCTGGCTGGTGCCTCCCAATGATGGAAACCGACTCTAAGCCAGAAGAACCTGGGACAATACAGTCCCCGGAGGTTAGTTTTTCAGGGCCCATGGTGGTGTTGAGAAATGTGAAGAATGGTTCTTGACTTTCTTATTCATTATAGGCCGACTTTTGTCTCCCCAGAATCCTAGGTTGAAGCTCTAACCCCTGAATGGGACTGTATTTGGAGATGGAGCCTTTTAGGAGGCAAGTTAAATGAGTTTATAATTGTGTGGCATTAATCTGACAGGACTGATGTCCTCATAAGAAGAGGAGTATAGGGGCACCTGGGTGGCTCAGTGGGTTAAACCTCTGCCTTCAGCTCAGGTCATGATCTTAGGGTCCTGGGATCGAGCCCCACATCGGGCTCTCTTCTCGGCAGGGAGGCTTCTTCCTCCTCTCTCTGCCTGCCTCTCTGCCTGATTGTGATCTCTCTCTCTCTCTGTCAAATAAATAAATAAAATCTTAAAAAAATAGGAGAGGCATATACACTCTAACTCTCATCTGAGAGTGCAGTGGGAAGGCAGCTCTGAGCCAGGAAGAGAAGTCTCACCTGATACCAACCTTGCTGGTCCCATGTCCTGGACTTCTAGCCTCCAGAACTCTGGGAAAGTAAAATGCTCTTGTTCACACTACCCAGTCTGTGGTAGTTTATAATGACAGCCCAGACAAACACATCACCCACATGACAAAAATTGTAACATGTGTCTCACGGGGTTCCCATTAGGATTAAGTGAGGTAACATGTGTAAAGTTTCTGAGCTGAGTGGATGCACAATAATTATTATTTTCATTATTGGTATGAAGAGTTAAATACTGAGAGTCTCATTTTATGATTTTTAGATACCACTCTGTATTTTTTTTTTTTAGCTTCAATTATCCTTCTTGAGGGGAACCAAATAGGTCTTCATACATTATATATAAAATGTGGTTTACGATACCTTTTTACATTCTATTTACAATCTGCTTTTTAAAATGTCTTAGTCCCCTCCCCCTACCACTGTAGCACATTGGATTAGTGTCTCATTTTAGCAGTTTCTAATATCTTCTTTACTAGTTGATAACAGATGGTTCTGAGCTCATTACTCTATAAATATAGATTATATGTATATATTTTTTCTGAGTGGATTACTTTGTATTAGTCTCTGATGAAGCTCACCTGCCATGTTTCAAAATGTTCTTGTCAAACAGCAGAGCCAATGCTATTTTCATTTTTATCTTCTGTGTTTTACATTTTGCCTTGCTTGTCTTTTTAGCACATAAATGCTTATGGGCAGAAAGCACTCATTTTATGTCATTTTATATGTCAGTTTCAAGCATCAAACACACTGATAGTTTTGAAAAAAGTAATGAAAATCCTTTCAGGTAAAAAAAACATCACATTTTAGGATTTATTTAGATTTACTGAAACAGTGGTGTGCTTGTAATAAAAACACTGCCGTCCAAATATTTCAGTGCTGGGTTCCATGATCAGAAACCCACAAGTGTGGTGCCCACACAGGTCTTTTAAAAAAGGATAATGGTGGAAAATGGTTTGTTAGTTATTACAATTATACTGTTTTATCAATAATACAGAAGTAGGTCACAAGAGTAGTTTAATAATGGCCACAGCGTATTGAATTCACCATGAGCAGACATTACTAGTTGACGGCTCTTTTGTACTTATCACGTTGTGTTCTCTTATGAGATGGTCTCAGAGGTTTGACCTGAGCTTTACCTTGTTACCCCACCACTAGCAGCATTAAATCACTTGACTGGATTTAACCATGGGTCGGGGCTTTTCCAGGTGAGCGTGTTGGAGGTAAAAATAGATAATGAAATGTTTTCAAGGGAGGGATTATAATGATGGGCCATAGGATGTAGGCTGGGTCAGGGTAGACGGGAGAAAGATGAGAGAAACTAAGAAACTGGTATGGTTAATGGCTTGGATGTTTTTGAATTTGAATACTTGTTAGAGCTAGTGATTTCAATGAAATGGGGTTGTGGTCAAAATGTCTGGATATTCTGGGTGCCTGGGTAGCTCAGTGGGTTGAGGCCTCTGCTTTCGGCTCAGGTCATGATCCCAGGGTCGTGGGATCGAGCCCCACATCTGGCTCTCTGCTCAGCAGGGAGCCTGCTTCCCTCCCTCTCTCTTTCTCTGCCTCTCTGCCTACTTGTGATCTCTACCTGTCAAATAAATTAAAAAAAAAATGTCTGGATATTCTGAAATTCAGATTTTGGAGGAAGTGTGGTTGTAGGTAACATCAAGGTCATAAATATGAGCATGGAATAGGTGACAGAGGTAAGGCAAAAGATGATTAAAGTGACAGAGAGCTGAGAGGTCGAAGTGTTGGATGAATCTTCCAATGGACGCAGATGCCCCAAGTATGGTGCTAGGACAAGAGGCGGAAGGGGAGGTGGTGTGGTAGGAACAGTAATGGCTCCCTAAAATGCTCCTGTTCTAATCTCTGGAACTGTGAACACATTACCATACATGGCGGGACTCCGGGACCGTGACCTGAGCCAAAGGTGGTTGCCCAACCAACTGAGCCACCCAGGTGCCCCGGGGAGGGCCAATTTAATCACAAATGTTCTTACAAGTGTGAGGCAATAGGGTCAGAGTCCGAGAAGGAGATGTGATGACGTAGGCAGGGGTTGCAGTGATGTGGGGTGATGGGCAAGGATTGGGGCAAGCTTCTAGAAGATAGAAAAAGGCATGGAAATAGATTTTACTCACCAGAAAATAGTGCCTCTAGAAGGAACCTAGCCCTGATGAAATTGTTTTAGACTCCAGAACTTTAAGATAAGACATTTTCTGATGTTTTAAGTCAGTGAGTTTGTGGTAATTTGTTATTTAGCAATAGGAAGCTAAAACAGCAGGTATTAGAGTCCTCAGTGAATTAGGGAGAGTGATGGTAGTGGCTAGGAGGTAGGGCAGTAAATGAGAACTAAGGGGGGTGATGCCTGATGCAGACATTTAAATACTGCTGGGCTTTCAGAAGGAGGAAGGGATTTTATAGGCGATGCAGCATGAATTCCAGGGTCATGATGGAAGGTTTGGATATGGTAGGAAATAGAATCAGATTTAGGTGTGGCCTTATCATTGTAGCAATATATTGATGGAGAACCTGGGGAGTTTGGGGTTCTGATGGCACCTGGATAAACAAGGAAGAGAAGTGACAGTCTTTAGGGTCTCTTATCTCCAGATACTTTCATTTACTCATTCAACACCTATGAGGTGGCTCTAACATGGTCATGTGTGGTTGGACGGACTATGGGCAAGTGAGTATACCCTCCTGGGGAATCCTGGGGGCTGTCCTCTCAAATGCCAGGGATTTGAATTGCTCCAACAGCTTTCTTTCTTTGTTCTGAGGTAAAGTAGTATGATAGATTTGGAAGGTTGAAGGGAGAATGAAAACAAAAAGATGTGGATGGGAGTGTCTTCGAATAAGAAGCTTGAGAATTCCACTTTCTCTGGTGGCTTGATGGGCAGGAAAAAGACAAGCCACGTAGAATGGAAGAAGTACTAGACAGGCATCAGACTTCTTATCCACAACACTGGATGTTGGGAGCCCATGGAGAGTGCCTTCAGAACTCTGAAGGAAAAGGACTGAGAACCTAGAATTTTATATCAAGGAAGGAAACAAATCAAGTGTGAGTCAAAGCAGGAGTTTGCTGTGGGAGGGGTTCCTTGCTTTTCTTCTGCTTTGAATTGCAGGGGACTGGCTCTGCAGGCTGGATTTCTCAGGCTCTTTTATTGGCTTCTGATTGGGTTCAAGCAGTGAGAGTGCAGAAAGAATGCAGAAACTAGGGTAGAATTCCTCCTGCCCCTATGCCTCTAGTGGAATCTGATCTTTGCTGTGTCTTCTCTGTGGTTCTGGTTACTCTTGGGATCTGCTAATATTACCTCTTGCTTTGTCTCTCCAGTTTAAGGATGATTGTGAATGTCTACTGTCTGTAATATGTGGGTTGCCTTTTCTTTTGTTTGGTTTCCCTTGTTTTGGTTTTTCAAGTATGCAACCAATTTTCTTCATTGAATTCCTTCTGTTTAAATGCTTTTAGTGGTTTCACTTTTCCTATTGGGAATCTGAGTAATATGTAATAAGACATTTTTGGAGTTCATGGAGTCAGAAAGCTTATGAACATCATAATTCTGATATAGACAGGTATAGACCCAGAAGGGGTTCCTGCAGGACAAGCCAAGAGGGTTCTTGACTTTGCACAGGATAGAAATCAAATATGAATAAGAAGGAAGTGAGAACAGAGTTTACTGATGGTACAGAGAGAGTGCAGGTACAGACAGAGCATCCAGGAAAGGAAAGAAGAGAAAGTCTTGTCTTTGCTTGGGGCCTTAGGTTTTTGTTAAGGATTGTGGTCTGATGTATGTGTCTTCTCAGGCATCTGGGAACTGGTCAGAACAAGGACAAGGGTCCAGGTGACCAATTGGTGACCAATCTTCCTTCCTTCCTTCATTCCATTTTTTCAGATTTTATTTGCTTATTTGGGAGAGAGAGCGAGAGAGAGAGATAACAAGAGAGCATGAGCAGGGAGGAGAGGGAGAAGCAGGCTCCCTGCTGAGCAGAGAGCCTGACACTGGCCTCAATCCCAGGACACTGAGATCATGACCTGAGCCAAAGGCTGATGGTTAACCAACTGAACCACACAGGCATCCCTAACTAATTTATTTCTTAAAGTAAGGAGGTCTTGGCATCATGATGTCTAGCACTGGTGGTCTGGAATACATACAAGATGCCTTCCCTGGTCAACTTTGCCTGGTCATTTCCTAGATATTATCTATTGTGTTGGATAAGAGCTGTGCCACAGGCCTGGAGACAAACATGTCAGCTTGAAACAGAAGTATGGAAGGCTCCAAAATAGACAGTTTAAAACTCATTCACCCAAACAAAATCACAATAAGATCACAAGTTGTTGTGATCCAAATTTGAAGAAAAATATGATATGCAATGATTTTAAACACAATTAATGGAATATAAGAGAACCCATTTCACCTTGATGCAAGGATCATTCCCCTCTCCATGGCCCAAGTGTTGTGACATTAGGCTTGTAAAAAAAAGAAAATGTTCTCCTAGCATTATACTTGGCCTTGCAGTAAAAAATTATTTAGAGTCATGTTAATGTAAATGCTGTTTATTGGTTTTTTAGCTCTTGAAGTCAACCTAAATACAAAGAATAAAAGACTTGATTGTGGTTGCAGCAGAGAATATAAATGTTAACAGCCTTGTACTGTAAAAGGAAACGTGCAGTTGCAGAAGGTCAAGGGAGGCCAGTTGAAGGGATGAATAAGGCATTAATAAAGGCATTACTATTCTCATTTTGCAAAGGAAAGAATGAACTATCTCAAGCTGATAGAATAAGCAGAGGACTACTTTATTATTTAAAATAATTAAGGTAACTAATAGTAGATGTAAAAGCAATACCGAAATTTTCAAACATTAAGCGAAAAGGAATAGCATACAAAATTCCATACATTTTGCCTATGTTAAATCTAGAAAAAGGCTGCCTAAGGGGGTGAGAGCTAGGGAGTAGGGATGGTGAGGTAGGCTGTTTCTTTCCAGCCTAAGCTCTTTTATTTTATTATTTTTTTAATGAGAGACAATTAAAAAAAAAAGATTTTATTTATTTGTTCATTTATTTATTTATTTATTGAGAGAGAGCAGGGAGGAGGGGGAGGGAGAGGAATCAGCAGACTCCCCAGTGAGCAGGGAGACTGACTTGGGGCTGGATCCCAGGACCCTGGGAACATGACCGAGCTGAAGTCATATGCTTCATCAACTGAGCCCCCCAGGTGCCCCTCTTTTATTTTTTAATTTGTTATCATGAGGTTTTACAGCACATTGGAATGAAGCAGAATAAAATGTGAACAGTGTTTGTCTCTGGGAAGTAAAACTATATTCCCTGCCCCCTCTTCTTTTTGCTCTATCTTTTGAGTTCTCTGAAATGAGCATTCATTTCCTTTTTCATAAAAGCATTTATTTCCTTAAAACGAAACAAAACAAAACACAGAAACTTCTCCATTTTTCTTCATCTTGGGGAGAATTGAGTCCAAACTCCCAAGCAAGAGTAATAGTAATTAGAACTCCTTAGTGGTAGTGATGGGGGTGGTGATGAACTTGGTTCCAACCTTCTCAGCCATGGGGTCTCTATCAAGTTAGGCAGCCTCATTGTATTTCAGTTTCTTACCTGTAAAACCAAGATATTAAATATGGTACTGACCTCTTCATATTATGGTACTGACCTGTTCATGACCGTTCCGAGGATGTCATGAGTTCATCTATACAAAGCTTATGAACTGGTATGTGGCACAGTGCAGACACTATGAAAGTCTTTGCTAGTCAGGGGTAGCCTTCCAAATGTGTCTCTCTCTGCTTTCTTTCTTACACAAATTGTATCTTCTCACTTTTCTGTTTCACTTTTCCCTTCTGTCCCACTTAAACTTCCTTCAAAGTCCAGCTCACATACACTTAGCAGGCAGCTTTCTCTGATCTTGCAGCTGGAAGTACTTCCTCTAGGTACTCAGTTTGTATCTGAGCCATAAGAGTCTTACGATACTTAATACTTTCTATGCTGTATTCCATTATTTATATACATATGTGTGTATTATTCCAATTAGGTTGAAAGCATCTTGAGGCCAACGTGAGTATTTTATTTTCAAGTACTTGGCAGAAAGCAGAGGTCCCCAAAATATTTTTAAATAAGTCAGAAAAGAAAAGGACAAGCAGTGTGGTATATTAATTATAATAAAAGCCTCAGTACTCTTTCCCTCTCAGGAGAATTGTTACCCTTTTCTCACTTGTGTTTTTCTCTTATAATAGGCTGGGATAAGACTTAGAAGCAGCCTTGATAATACACCACGTTTTACATTTCCAATAAATCTTTAGTAGCTCAGTGCCGAGGCTCATTAGAGCAGTGCTCTTTGTTTACCAAACAAAGACCACAGTTTTTCACTAAAATGCTGATTCATTCCTTTGTGATGTTTGATCCAGTTCAATTGTTGCAGAAACAGCCTCCGGGCTGTCGGGACAGTTCTTCATTGTTGTTCCTATAGGTGGCGCTAGCTGCGTGTGTTAAAGCCACGCATTGGGCTACAAATTAACCTTGCTTAGACATCATTGAATGTCCATTTGCTTTTCATCCTTTCTCTCAGGCATTTTGCTACTTTGTATTTATTTGCTCGTGGAGAATTTCACTTAGCAATGTTCTGGAGATACTCCTCTTTAAAACCAGGTCCAGTACTATGGGATCATTGGCAACATCTTTGGATAATTTAGGTTTTAAAGAAAACATCAATATTTAAAAAAAAACTTAACATTATTAATAGATACTGAATCTATAGTGCTGTAGCATTAATTTAAACAATTCAATTACTCATCATACTTGGTTAAATGCAGAATGGCTATTAATATCAATGAAAGTAGTCCTAGCATTTCATATTTTATAATATTTCATGCCTAACCTCCCTTTATTTTTATTATACCTCTAAGTAGAAATGCTGACATTTCTCCTTTCAATATTCTTTTTGTATTATGAATGTGAGAATTGGATATTATTATGCTTAAGGCAATATTTTATGTTTGAAAGATAATCTACAGCAGCAAGTATTTAAACGTGAGCATCTCCCGCTTTGGCTCAGAAGTCCAAGGCTTCAAGAAATCCAGCAGTGAGCTTAATGAGATTGAGTAAATCCGAGTCAGTGTTCTCTGCTTTTTAAAAAATGCATTTCCTGGGTTCTTGACACAGATATACCCACACATCCACACCCACACAGGCTCAAACATACACTGTCTCTATGTAAGAAGTTGAGAGCAGGGTAAAACGAGAGAAATCACAATGGATTCTTGGGGAGAAGTATAGTTATGACATGGCACTGAGTATAAGAGAAGGCAGAGATGTCTTTACGAGCGTGTGACTTGTGCGGTCACTTAAGGACCTCCACTTAGAAGTATCCAGTGCTTGGTTTAATGCTCTGCTTTTGCTTTTGTAAAAAATATTCAAAAGTTATTAAGAATTTCATTTTGCATTGGACCTGGCAAATCATGGATGCTGTCTTCTCTTTAAAAGCCATTGCGGGGCTAGAATACAGAAATCTGTAATAGATGCCATACTCTATGTGACTATCTTGAAGGCTTTGAGATTTCATGAAATGGAGGCTCAGTCAGACATTCCCTGACAATGGTCCCATCACAGGGTCATTGTCAACGGACCACGGAGGACACTTCTTTGTAGAGCCTCAGCAGATGCCACACGAAAACTCTGCCACCAGCGTTCACTCACCCCGATTTCAAAACACACACTCAGCATCCTCATGTTGAGAACTTTTTGGTTAAGGCTTTTTGACACGTGTCCAGAAATTCTCATATCACCTCGCATTGCATTCATTTCCCCGATGGATGTATCAAAGATTTTTCCTGGTAGGTGGAGCACGTTTCCTTGCCATTCCTGCTAAGACAAAAAAAGATAGAACTAAGTCATTTATATATTTAGCAGAGTGAAATGGCAACAAATCTACAATTCATTAGCAAATAGGGTGGTTTTGAAACTTGGAGCTGGAGCTCATAACTCCATTGCTGGCATCCTTTCACAGGGAGAGAGGACTTGATCCGCTGTTCACATGGCTATGCTCATCAGCAGAAAATAAATGAGTCTGTGTTTAATACAATTTCTCCTTGGGTAAAAACCAGAGCATGCCATGGTTTTGGCTCCTGCACTGCATTCTAGATACCTCTCTGGGCACGGGTTATAGGGCTTGGGGGCTTACCTAGGAGAGCTAAGTATATTTACATAATCATATTTATTTAAAAAGAGAAACTTCTTTGTTCCAGCCTTTATAATAAATATCCAAACAGGGACATATGGAGATAGCACCCATATCACCACGGACTTGGGAGCACAGTTGCTGAGAACATGATCTAATATTTAGCATGTTGGGGGTGCTGAGCCTTGTTCTTAAGAGAAACCAGAATAATATTTAGATCCAAATCCTTCTTATGTAGAAGCATTGATGTTTATTATTCATTCATACATTTATCTCTATTTACTTTTTTATTTTTAGTCCTTGCTTTAGAAATGAAAAGACATTTGTAGCTTGCAGGTTTACACTGGGCAAAGACTCTAATGTCGAGGTCCCGACAGTTGGAGCTAAAGAGATCCTAACATTCTGCAGTGTGACCTTTCCAGGAAAAAGAAGGAATTTGTTCAAAGCTATCAGTTTGTTAGTATCCAGTTGAAATATGTAACATCCTTTGAGGCTAATTTCAAGGAAAGAAGTCATTATATATTTCAGAACTGTCAAGTTCCCTATAGCAGATGGGAGCCAAACACTTTGCACATTTGCCACAAAATCTGACTTATTAAGATAGTGGGAATGTAACATTTGCTTCCTATTGCCTGGTTGTGGGCACTCATGAGCCTGTGCCTCTGAGTGGTAGGGTTGGGCTTTTGGTTCAGAAGTCCTGATGACACTGTTTGTGAGGAATCAGACTTCTGAATAAATTTCTAAAATTTATCTTACAATTTCTGCAAGAAATCATGGTACTCAATTATATATATTTTTAGCCGTTGAGGTTAGTAAAGGCAACTTGCAACAACTGTTTGTTTCACCGAATTACAGATGTAAGTTAACAAATATCTCTAAAATAAAACTGGGGTTAATATTTTTTTCCTTATTTAGAGTTCCCTTAATGTAAAGCATAATGCTGTTCTTACAGTAAAGCAATTCATTTGTAATTTTACAGTCTCATTTAAAAGATGATTAAAATAATAAAGGAAGGTCATGTATAAATATTTGGAAGGTAATTGTCAAATAAAATCAGTATTTCTATAGAAATACATGCTAAAAGCTCATTTTTCTGTTAACAAAAGCACTTTGCATGGTACCCAGATCCCTGTTTGATCTCCTTTGTTCCCGCTTTAGTGCTCTGTAACAATATCCTAGATCCAGGAGGGACAGTTCATCATTTGGTTTAATCTTTTTCCTAGCAAGGATGCTACCTAGAGCTGGAGCTTCCAATCACTGACCAACTTTACCTGAAAGACCTAAGAAAGTAAATGCTTGACAGAATAAAAAGGAATTAAAACGAAGTGACCATAATCCCAGTGATCAGAGATAAGCACTGTTAATACAATGGTTATATAAGTCTAGAACCTTTTCTATAAATGTAGATTAGTCACAGTTGGTCTATCCATCTATCTCTTTCATCGATTTATCTTTATATTCCCCTAATATGTATGTTACCATAATCTCATTTTTCTACTTTTAGGATAGTTGCTGTTCTCATGTACTCTGCTGACCTCTCCATCAAAGAAGGGATTTGTTGATGGTGGGGGGGGGGAGTCCCCAAATCTTCCCCTCACACCGTCTCCATTATCTCTGGTGGTTTTGCCCATGAAAGTAAGCCTATTTGGGAACTGTCAGCTCCTTGCATCCAGATATACAAATCTATGTCAGGGCTTTGGGAGACCGAAAAGTAGCTCTTACTTCAAAAGCTTGGAATCCTCATACATGGGACTCTCAAGGAAAAGGTTGTTTACTTGATTGTGAGCAAATTCTGGAAGAGTCCATCATGAGCTTTGTGTGTATTTGCTGTGATTCTTTCCAGCCAGGCAGTGTGGCGTCTGGTCCTGCCTGTGAATTGCAGAGAGCTCCATGGTGCTCCCCAGCACCCTACGAAGACAAGCTTTTGATAGGATTATGGTCTTTTCTGTCCTGCTATGATTGCCTGCCTGCTTCTGTGGCGTTAGTTGCTCTTTTCCTCACTTGAGTAAGAAATTTCCCCTTCTGCAACATCGACTTGCTAGTCTTAAAAAAATTCAAAAAAAGTAAATAGAGGTTGGTGGTCACTCTTTATCTCCTCAACCAAGGAGAGATTGGAAACACAGAATTAATTTCTTTCTTTCTTTCTTTCTTTCTCTCAACTATTTATTTAGGGGGGCCTGGGTAGCTCAGTCAGTTAAATGACTGACTGACTCTTGGTTTCAGCTCAGGTCATCATCTCAGGGTCATGTGATTGAGCCAGAGGTGGGTTCTGTGCTCAACAGGGAGTCTGCTTATACACTCTCTGTCCCTCTCCCTCTGTCCTTCTGGCTTCTCTCTCTCTCTCTCTCTCAAATAAATAAAGATTAAGTAAGTGGTACACTTTATTATTAATAACAGTTAGTTCATTTATTAGAGAGAGAGAGCGAACACACGCACATGGGTGGGGGGATGGGCAGAGGGAGAGAATCTCAAGCAGACTCCCTGCTAAGTGTGGAGCCTGCCTGGGATCAATCACAAGACCCTGCGATTATGACCTGAGCCAAAACCAAGAGTCAGTTGTTTAATGGATTGAGACACCCAGGTGCCCCAAAGGTGTCTCTCTCTCTCTATATATATATGTATATATATGTATATATATATTTACTTATTCCTTCCTTCCTTCATTCATTTATTTATATTATTATTATTTTTAAAATAAGCTCCTTGCTCAATGTGGGATTTGAATTCATGACCCTGAGATCATGACTTGTGCTGAAATCAAGAATCGCATGCATAACCCATTGAGTCACCCAGGTGCCCTTTGAAACCCAAAATTTCACTTAGTATCTTCATTTCTTTTATTTCAGAGCACTTCAGTTTCCTCAAGCTCATATGCCTATATTCTCTGCCCTTTCTACTAAGGTGTCAACTTTGATAGATTTCCAGAAAGGGTTTCAGGACCCTAAATTGGATAGGACCCCAAAAGTTAATACACACATATACAGAAGCTAACCAATCTTGATCAACCTCAAATGAGCAGGGATAACACTTGTCTATAAAGGAAGAGCTATTTCAACTGTTTGCCAAAGCCTAGATCTACGAGCCATTTTATTTGCCATCTTTACAGACACTGTGCTATTAAAGTCATTCACCTACTGGGAATATTTTCCAAAAAATTTATTCCCCCATGGGAAATTATGAAAAATTTAGAATGGCACATTATAACTACTGAATATTAATGCAACCTTTCCTAACTACTAATAAAAGAATGAAATCCCTGTTTGTGAATATATTAAAAAGTTAGGCCAGGCTGTTTTATATGCACCAGTAATTTTTTCCCAGTAACATTCATTTTTTATAAGTACTTGCAAAACAGTCTGGGTTTGTTTTTTTGTTTGTTTGTTTGTTTTTTACTTTATAATTAGGAAGAGTTTTAGACTTACATAAGAGTTGCAAAAATAGTGTAAAGTCCAATTGTTATTCACCAAGCTTCCTTTAATGTCAACAGTTTATACATTTATCACAACCAAGAAATTTACATTGGTACAATACAAATGATTATAGACTTTATTCAGGTGTTTATCACTTTTCCCACGACATTAAAAAAAATTTCTCTTCCAAGATCCCATCCAAGATACTACACTGCATACATTTTATTGTCATGTCTCTAGTATTTTCTAATCTGTGACAGTTTTTCAGCCTTTCTTTGTCTTCCCTGACCTTACATGTTTCAAAATCACAGGTCAGTTATTTTGTAGAATGTCTCTCGATTTTGGTTTCTCTGAAATTTCCTCACGATTAGATTGAGGTGATGGTTTCTTTGGCAAGAATACTACAGAAGTGATTTGCCCTTCTCAGTGCATGATATCAGGTGGTATTTGATGTTGATGTGCTTATTATTGGTGATGCTAACCTCTTTCACATGGCTAAGGTTATGCACCTGGAAGTTATTATTTTTCCTTTGTGATTATTAAATATCTCAGAGGTATGCTCTTTGTCGCCATACAAACGTCTAACTTCTTAATTGTTTGCCCATTAATTTTAGCATTTACCCATGGACCTTGCCTGGATCTACTATGACTGTGGTGTTCAAATGGTGATTTTCTATTCCCATCATTTCTTCTATATATAGTAATTGTAGTTCTTCCGTAAAGAAGAGTCGCTGAATTATTTTGAGTAATGACAAGATTACCATGCTTTTAATATATGGACGAGAGAATGAAAGAAGCAAGACTGGAAGCAGAGAGACTAGTTAGGGGATTTGAAATAATTTAGGAGAGATGAAAAGGGACGAACTTAAGCAAGGACAATGCAAGTAAGCAATTAATATGAGGCATATCTAAGAGGTCGAATCAAGAGAACATGGTGAATTTTTAGATGTGAACCGGCAAGGAAGGCATCAAGCATTGTATCAGGTTTCTGTCTTGGAGATGAGGAATATTGTAGGAATAAATGGTTTTGGAAGAAGAGAGCCGAGACAAAATTGGCAATGGACATGAAGAGTTGAGGTGCCCCCAGGGAACATCCATGGACAATTGTTTTAGAAGTTAGTCATATGAAAGGCTGGAGCTTAGAAGAGAGGGCTGTAATAGAAACACAGATCTTGAAGTCCTCAGTAGGTAGGTGCATGTTGCAATCATGAAAATGTATGAAGTTTGTCTAGGAAAAGTATATGAAAACAGAGAAGCCATAACAAGCTAAGGAACACCAACATAAAGGCAGAAAGAAGAAAAGGAACTCACACCAAAAGAATGAAAATACGCACCTGGAACAGTAGGAGGAAAACCAACACGGTGGGGGAATGCAGGTAGAGGAAGGTCTCATGGAGGAGGGAATGTTCCCTGGCATGCAAGTTACAGAAGAGTCAAGACAGGCTGAAACAGTATGGTGACTAGGAGTTAATGTGTAACCTCAATCAGAATCACTTCAGCATAGTGGTGAGGGCAGACCCTACAGATTCCTGTGGGAAGTGAAGAAGGAGAGGCTCTGTATAGATCACCCTTTCAGTGGGTTTGAAGGAGCCTGGAAGGAGATAGGATGGTAACAGGGGAGAGGGCACCAATTTAGATTATTATTAGACACGCTCCCCTTTTTACACTCACAGACTAAGGTTTCAAGTTTTTTTTTTTTTTTTTGGTACATTAGCACAAGCAAGCCCCCTTATTTCTCCAGGTGATTTATATTAAAACACACAAACACACACACACACATGCATGCACACACACCCACAATGTTATCTGGTGGTATACAAGATAATTCGTCATTCCATGTCAAAGAATGTGCTTTACCTGGCTGGCACAGAATCACCTAAAAACATTTCATTATTATATCTCAGTTCAGCTCGTTTGAATTGAGTATTTGGCCAAGGTCTCAATGTGCTCAGTGGACAGGTCAATTTGCTTTACTTGGCCAGGTTCCTAAGTGCCCCCAATCCCCAGCCTTACAAATGCTTCATCATCAGCTGAATGGAGAGCAAGGTGAAAGGAGATAGAATAGTTCAGCTCAAATTTATCCCCACGAGGGGAAAAACAATTCAAAACACATGTCCTGCTCACAGAGGAGCAGGAGCATTATCTTTGTATAACATTAATTCAACATAGAGGTCAAATTTTCCTCAGTAAACTAAATTACTTTCTATATTCTATCTGGAAAGAAAAATATTTGCTTCTAGAACATCCTTTGAACATTTGAAATTAAGCCTGGAATGAGTCATTTGAGCTAAAAGTACAAGATATTCAGGAAGCTGAGTTTGGCCTTGTAACTATTTATTTACATTTTATAAAGAACTCCTTTTTTTTTAAATAGAAAGCTTCACTTTTTTAAAAAACAATTTTATTTATATATTTGAGAAAGAGAGAGAGAGAGAGAGAGAGCAGGGGTGGGAAGGAAAGGGAGAAGCACTGCAGGGAGCTGGGTGTGGGACTCCATCCCAGGATCCTGGGGTCATAACAGGAGCTGAAGGCAGAGGCTTAATGGACTGAGTCACTCAGCCACCCCATTTTATAAAGAACTTCTTTTCATTTTAAAAATGATGTAGGGCTGTCTGGGTGGCTCAGTGGGTTGGGCTTCTGCCTTCAGCTCAGGTCATGATCTCAGGTCCCTGCTGGGCTGGGAGCCTGCTTCCCCCTCCTTCTCTCTCTCTCTCTGTCCCTCTCTGCCTACTTGTGATCTCTCTCTGTCAAATAAATAAAATCTTTGGAAAAAAAAAGATGTAATAATACTCTAGAATGTTAAGAAACAGAAAAGGGAACCATTACTAAATTCATTAACATAGTTACTATCCTTTTTGACTATTTCCTTATTTCTTTCTATATGCCTCCATATTTTTTATATAATTGCAATCACACAGAATATATAGTTTTATCCCTGGATTTTTCACTTAACTCATAAGCATTACTCTGAGTGGCTAGGTACTCTTTCTCATTATTCTTTTTTACTGACTGCATAATATTCTGTGGAGTGTTTGTGCTGTAAGTTGATTAAGTATTCCTCTACTGTTGGACTTTTAGTTTCTAATTTATCACTTTAAAAAATATTACAAAATATTTATCCTTATATTTTATGTTATATTCTTAGGATATATTTTCAAAAGTGAGATTACTAAGCCAGAGGGATGAATATTTAAGCTCTCCATATTTACTTTTATACTGCTTTTTGAAAGAGCTCACAGATTATGATGTCACCAATTGAGGTCTGCCGTGTGGGTGGGAGATCCACAGGCCAGAGCAGGGTCAGGTGGGATAGGTCTCCCCATGGGACACGAGGTGGCAAGGCAACACAAATTCTGTCTAGGGATTTGCTGGTAGTAAACGTTAGTGAAGCTGAAATTCTTCTGTGAAGCTCAGACTGGAGGTGGAATTCTAAATAAGAGAAACAAAAGGAAATAGGAAGTAACAAAAAAGGTCAAAAGTCTGATAGATAACTTGAAGGACTGAAAAAACAGTGAAGTGGGAAAAGCCAAAAGGGGCATAAAGTACAAGGCAATTTGAGACCTTAGGTTTGAAGCCTGTGTTGATTATAGGCTATATATGTGCAGAAGTAATGCATTTCAAGCGCTTCAGACATGTACACTGACACTGCATTTGGCAATAAGGAAAGCTTACTTAGTTTTCACTGTCTGTCAGAGACTGCCTTAAGTTTTTCATGGGTTCCCTCATTTAGTCTTCATTACAACAGGTGAATCTTCATTAACAGGTGCTATCATTCCTCCCATTTTCAGGCAAGGAGGAGGAGCCAAGGAGGGGCTTTTCTAGGATGACACATGACAGCCATGTCAGGGGATCAGATGCCTGAGCTTTGCACCTCCATGCTCTCTAGTCCACTGGCTTCTAACCTTGTGAACATACTGTGAGTACAAATATACCTCATTCTTCATTTAATTTATATTTCTAGTTTCTTTTTTTTTTTTTTTAAAGATTTTATTTATTTATTTGACAGAGAGACAGCGAGAGAGGGAACACAAGCAGGGGGAGCAGGAGAGGCAGGCTTCTCGCTGAGAAGGGAGCCCAATGTGAGGCTTGAACCCAGGACCCCTGGATCGTGACCTGAGCTGAAGGCAGGCACTTAATGACTGAGCCACCCAGGCTCCCTATATTTCTAGTTTCTAATCATGTTTAATATCTGAATCAGATGCTTAATATAAGAACTGGGAGTTGAACAACAGGATCATTTACACATTTAAAAAATGTGCCCATAGTCAAGGAGGTAAACATATTCCAAATGAGTACTGAGTCAGCACAAAACTAACTGAAGCCATTCTGTTTTTAAATTCAAGAATGTTTGCCTAACACTAAAGCTCTTTAGATGTGGCTATTATTTATTGTAAATATTCCCTCTTTAGAAATAAAAGTGATGCTTTATTATTCCAGTGTGCTGGCCACATTGTGCATGGAATCAGATCTCTTCAAACTTAACTGTTATAGGTAAGAACAAAATTATCTGTGGAGTTGAATGAACTAGGGATCAAATCAGGCCCTTCTACAAGAGGGCTATGGATGTCTTAGGTAGAAATATTATACCCAAGCACCTGAATTTTTATGTTCTTAGTCCTATTTCCTAACAAAAGTTCCGAGGAAGGTGCTTCAGTGGCATAGATAGTCTTGGGTTTGGAAATGCCAGTAGAATTTATTTTCTTTCTATCCCAAACTTTCCTTTATGTTAGACTTCCTCTCCTATTGTGTTTAGATTAACATTGGAAGGACTTCTGGTTCACCTTCTACATGTGAAGACCTTGGAAACACAAACTGGAAATAACACTTTGGTGATAATTTTGGTAAATTGCTGGAGGTTGAGTGTGGACTAGCAATTGCAGCTCTAGTGGGGGGGGGGTGTCCTTCATAATTTCATAAGTTCTTTTTTAAAAAATTGTTTGTTTGTTTATTTATTTATTTTAGTAATCTCTACATCCAATGTGGGGCTTGAACTCATGACCCTGAGATCAAGAATTGCAAGCTTTTCTGACAGAGCCAGCCACACTTCCCCTTTACCAAGTTCTTGTGGTGGGTATATGAGGAAGATCCTCTGTAGCTCTGGCAGGGGGAAAGTAGCCATTTTGAAACATGCCCATAGTCTTCTTCAACATGCCTTCTCTCTAGAGGTAAAGATTTTGTCAGGGCCTTCCCACATCTGGAGCAAACATATTCCTTCCACTCCATTCTCCTCTAGCCTTTTTGTCTTACCTAAGAGGGTAAAACACAGTCAGCAGAGGTCGGGCTTCAAAGAAATAGACTAGAAGTGCTACAGCCAGAGAAGGAAAGGGGAGGAAGCTATGCTTCAGAGAAACACTTGTGAAGTTCATAACCCTGGGTCCTAGGCCCACTAAAGTGCAGAAATTTGATCATAAGGCTATAGGACATTTTCCTCCCCATACTTTGTCAAGACTCCAATGAAATAACAAAGATTACAGATGAGAGATCAGGAAGATACAGACTTCTCTGAGGAGGAAGAGTACTTAGGGAAGTCTAAAGTCAAGAGGTGCTACAACACTAAGGATGTGAGAGGAATTTGACGCCTCTGGCCCCTACAGCTAAACAAACATTAAACATAACCTGACTCCTACCCTGTGACCATAAATCTTCACATTAAGGACCCATTTACCTCAGTTCCTATAACCTGATATGGCACATCTAGCTTTCAACATAAAATTACAAGGCATACTGAAAGGCAAAACAAAACTAAATACACATATTGAAGAGAAAATGCCATCCTTGGATCCAGGCTTAAATATGACACAAATTTCGGAATTATCAGACATGGAACTTAAAATAGCTATGACTATATGCTAAGGGCTCTCATATAAAAAGTGGACAACTTGTAAGAACAGAGGACTAATATAAGCAGAGAGAATGAATCAAAAGGAGATTCTAGAAAACAAAAAGCACTGTAACAGAGAGGAGGAATGATTTTGGTAGGCTCATCAGTAGACTCGAAACAGCCAAAGGAAGAATCACTGGGATTAAACACGGGTCAGTAGAGACTTCCCAAACTGAAATGCACAGAGGAAAAAAGTATGAAAACAAACAAACAAAAAAACCCAAGACAGAACTGAACATTGAAGAACTAAGGGACAATTTCAAAACATCTAATACATGCATTGTTGGACTATCAGGAGAAGAAAGGGAGTGGAACAGAAGAAGAATGAACAGCTGGTAACATTCCATTTACTTTTCCAGAACAAATGACAGACTCCAAACCACAGATCCAGGAACAGAGAACATCATGTGGTTTAAAGGAGCTCCCACTCTCGATTCCAAACAAAACAGATATCCCCTAAACAAAAAAGCATCTCTCATCTAGGCATATTTAAACTGCAGGCAAAAAAAGACAAAGAGAAAATCTTGAAAGGAGCTACTGGGTGGGCAGTGGTTGTGGGAAATCACATACCTAGAGAAAAACAAGGATAAGATTTATGCTGGATTCCTAATCAGAAACCATGCAAGTAAGAAGAGAATGGGATGAGATATATATATATATATATATATATATATATATATATATATATATATATATAAAGGTGATGAGATATATATATATATATATATATATATATATATATATATTTTATTTATTTATTTGACAGACAGAGATCACAAGTAGGCAGAGAGGGAGGCAGAGAGAGGAAGGGAAGCAGACTCCCTGCTGAGCAGAAAACCTGATGTGGGGCTCGATCCCAGAACCCTGAGACCATGACCTGAGCCAAAGGCAGAGGCTTTAACCCACTGAGCCACCCAGGCACCCCGGAATGATATATGTTTTTAAAAAGATTTATTTACTTATTTTGGGGAGAGAGGGAGCAGGCATAAGTGGGAGGGACAGGGGGAGAGACAGAGAAAATCTCAAGCAGACTTTTGCACTGAGTGTGGAGCCCAACATGGGGCTTGATCTCATGACTCTGAGATCATGACCTGAGTTGAAACCATAAGCCATTTGCTCAACTGACATGCCACCCAGGTTCCCCTGAAATATTTAAGGTGTTAATCAAAACATCCTCTAACCTAGAATTCTAAATCTAGTAAAATGTGAACTTCATAAGTGAAGATGTAAAGACTTTCAGAATAGCAAAAATTGAAGAAATTTATTACCACCAGGATTGTCCTATGAGAAAAGTTAAAAAGAAGTTCTTTAGGCAGAAGAAAAATGGTATGTCAGAGACTTGGATCTACATAAAGAAAGGAAGAGCATTGGCAAAGGAATCAAGATAAAGTCATTTATTTTCTTACTCTTTTAAAGATTTATTATTTATTTGAGAGAAAGAGTGTGCATGCATTTGAGTGGGGCATAGGGCAGAGGAAAAGAACCTCAAGCAGACTCCCCACTGAGCGCAGTACCTGACCTGGGGCTTGATCCATCAACCTGCGATCATGACCTGAGGGGAAATCAAGAGATGAGACACTTACTGACTGAACCACTCAGGCGCCCCTTGTTTTCTTATTCTTACTTGATCTAAAAGATAACTTTTAGAGGCAATAATAATAACAGCTGGGTGATAATTAGCATATGGATAATTGAAAATAAGGACAACAATGTCACAAGGGACAGAGGAGCCGAACCAGTAATGCTTTGCAATCAGGAGCTACACATGAAGAGGTATGGTGTCATTTCAGAGTAGATTTAGATTAGGTGAATATGTATATTGTATGCTCTAGAGTGAGCACTAGCATTTTTTTAAAAGAGGTATAAAAAAAGAAATATAATTGATACACTGATAAGATAAAATTGAATCATGTGAAATGCCAATTGGAACCTGAGAAGGAAAAGAGGGACAAAAAAAGAAACAAAGGAACAAATGCAATAATGGATACCAGTTACAAACATGGTGGAAATTAATCCAAATATACCATTTGTCACTTTAAATTTAGATGGTCTCCGTATACCAACCAGAAGGCAGAAATTGTCAGAGTGGAGAGTGTATTAAAAAAAAAAAAGACCCAACAGTATGTTGTCTACGAGTAATACACACACACACACACACACACACACACACACACACAAAATCTTTAAACACAAAGACTCAGCTTAAAGATAAAAGGATGGAGATTAATACTGAAAGGCTTTTGTGAATGTGTGTGTCAGGGGAGCATGTGTTAGGGGACTGGACTCTATTTAAAAGTCTTGTTGGGGGCTGGGGTGGGCAGGCATCCAGGAGTAATTTATCCTCACTCACATGGATGACTGGAAGGCATCTGTCCCTTCAGCAGGAGGCTTTCTGGGCCTGGGGTTGCTAGAGTAGAGGCTCTCAAGCTGTGGGCTCTGAGCCAGCAGCATCAGCATTACCTGGAAATCTGTTAGAGACGCAGATTCTTGAGTTCCAACCCAGACCTACTAAGACAGAGCTCTGGAGGTAGGGCGCAGTAATCTGCATTGAACAAGGCTCCCAGGTATTTCTGATCAGCACTCAAGTTTGAGAACCTCTGTTGCTGTGCATGTTCATATGAGTTTGGTCATGGACCAAGCTCTGGGCATTATCAAGAACAGGTACTCTTTCTTCAGACATAGGCTTTCTTATACTACTGACTGTGTAGGGATACATTTATTTTTCTAGCCATACTGTAACCTCCTGGAAGAACATGGTATGTCATATTTATCTGTAAATGCTCGGTGCCTCGCTTTGCAAGGGTTGGTCCAAGATCAGAAGCATGAGAAGCACTGTATCACCCCGTGTCAGGTGAAGACTGTAGCATCTTGAGCCCCATCCTAGTTGAGTTGTACTGAATCTGCATTTTAACACGATTCCCAGAGAATGTTATGGAATATCTGATGAATAATTGGGTAGAAAAAGTGCTTATTAAGGAAAGCATGCATTAAAAATTGAGTAAAGAAAATAAAAATAACCATTTTTATTTGTTTGTTTTTTTTTAATCAAGGGGGGGACGTCCTAGACAGAGATTCAGGGCTATCTGGTTATATCTGGAAGAAATATGGTGCCTCCTGGACTGAAAGCTACGTGAAGGGAGAAGGGAGCAGGAAGCATTAAGTCTTGAACCATCCAGAGCCACGGGGATGTGGCTGAGAGGATTTTGAAGTGTTTGTCACTTTGGTTCTTGTCCAAGTCCTTACTCACTAGGTTTCACAGAAGATGGGAGTCCCTTGGAGAACAGGTGTGTTATCCATAAAATCTGATAAGGCTGTTTCTCTAAGACATTAAGGCATAAGCCCCACAGCTTTGATACTCCCACAACAGAGCGAAAGAGAAAGGGTGGGGGCCACTGTGCAGCATTGGTGTCTAAGGGGTTCCAGGAGTTCAGCTGTGATGGGAAAGGGGACATCTGGTGGGAGGCAGAGGGACGGTAGCAGCACTCATATGGGGTGGACATGTCCATAAATATACCTGAGATATCCCTGGAAACTCTAAGAAACACTTAAAGTGCCCTGCAAGAGGTGCCCTGCAAGGGTATGACCCAAGAAAAATGAGTTATTTCTGCTGGTGTCCCCCCACTAGCTCCCACAGGCTGTGCAGGGATGGCTAAAGTCCCACTAATTTTTCAGAACAGTTTTGTGTTTGCTCTCATTCTGATTGTTCCTTTAACTAGCCTTTTGGCTAGCCTGCAGAAACATCTAGAACTCATATGAGAAAAAGCCCAGGAAGCAATATTATGTGGGATAAGTTTTCTTTGTCCTGTGATTTGATCTGTTTCTCTGCTTTTCTTTATTTTGAGAAACATGATTCATTAATATCTCCTTGAAATAGATAATGTGGGCCAGCATATTTGTGAATTTCTTTGTCCCGTCTGGGCTTTATTCTCTTTGAATAATAGAGTTTGAAATTGGTTGAACTGCAAACTACCCACGTTTCTCAGCTTTTATCTTATACTTTACGAGTTTCCCCCTAAGAACACTGTATTTGCTTTCCAGGACTTCGCTGTGTGCTTTATTTCCTCTATGGAAAGACCCAGGTAAAGTTTAAATTACAGTTAATTGATAGAGGCCAAGAAGGTAGATAGAAAAATTTAATTAGTTTCCCTGCAAAGTAATGTGTATTAATCTGACTTTCCACACTAGAGACTAACATATTTTAACTTAAGGGGCACACGAAGTGTTCTGTTTAAATATACAGGGTCTGAGTCATTCTCCCAGCTTATTTTCTGTCTAGACAGAGAAGAGAATCAAATCCCTTTTAAATTATAAAATTGTTCTGTGATTAGATATCACGGCTGTCTCCTGAGGCACTCACGGAACATCATAAATAGTTAACACTGTTAGAACTTCATTGTATAGGAGGCACGAAAGAGATGCTGTTGGGGTCCTGGGCTGTGTGCCCTCAGCCTCCCTCTGCGTTCAGCTGCAGGTTGATGGGAGCACTCAGGAAGCCACCTCCCAGCTTGAGCACTCATGAGTGTCAGCTTTCTGCCCTAGTACTTCTCCAAAGTGCAATGAGCTTGCTCAGCACAGGTGCTCAGGCCTGGAAGTGGGGGAGGGAGTTGGTGTCTGCCCAGTGACCAACAACCACTGGGGGTAACATTTGGTGGATAGATGCCCCAACCCAACGTAAGGTGTGGCGCTCCTAGGTGCAAACTAAGTGGGGTAGGAAGCTGGGCTTCCTTCTTGAACTTTGGAGGAAGAGTGATTGTTGTTGTACTTCAAAACAAAAAACACTTTTAGATCAATTTGAAAAAGAAATGAGAACTTTTCTGTTCATGGGGGCTTTTTTGAATTTCATGGCCTGGGTGGGCCAGCCTTCACCCTGTTTATTCGTTTCCACCTTTACCATATGGAAATTCTAGAAGCCAGAATTTGTAGTAAGCAATTTGGCACCTTCTCTTGTGCGGGGAAATGCTGAATCTTGAGCCCCACTGTTCTTGAGAGAGCTTAAAAAGCCCTACCATGGAACCTGCATGAGGTGTGTGCGGGCAACCGGCAGGGGTTCGTGGTTGTGGCAAACCACTTGGAAGACAATGTTGTAGGAGGTCACGGAGAGGACGCAAGCCCCGGTTTGCCTGCGAGCTGGGTGGGGCAATCAGGGGCTCCTGACCCCCACCCTTGTTTGGAACACGAGTCCTTTTACCTTCTCCAGCTGCAGCCTGCTTCAGGTGCACGACCTCGTTGAGACCACCAGGATGGTCCAGGGGCTGATGCTGCGACGCGGCTGTATAAACTGGCAGACGGCCGCTGGCGGGAACGGAGTTACTCCTCTCGCTGCTGCCGGGGACCAGTGTCGTAGGTCAGTTCCGTTGCGGTTAAACCTCCAATCTACCAGTCCGGCGTGGCCTGTCTCTGTCTTGTGTCTCTCCTTGCTGTGTACACGGGGAAGTTTCAGGTTTCACTCCGGGAGCCCCCAGGGCTGTGGATGGGCAGAGAGTGAACTAGCCTGAGACCAAAGAAACCAGCCTCGGAAGAGTAGGCCTCCCCTGGAGGGGGCAAGGTGGGGCGGATCCTGGGTTGGTTATATGTCTTTGTGTGGGGGAGGGCTGGCCTGTACCCCTCACTGGTGCTTGTGGACAGCCACGTGAATGTTGGGGTGCCCCGGAACCACCAACCAGCTTAAGATGGACCTTTGAGGCCCCGGGCAAAGTGCAAAGCAGAGAAGGGAAGCAGGTGGTGCATGGAGGGCTAGCGTCTCCTGTGGGCAGGTTAGCCCCGATGCCCAGCTCCGGACTGAAGTCTGAGTTAGAAAGTTGTAAGAAGAGCTAAGGTTAAAGAAGGTGTCCGCAGGGCATGTGGGTGGCTGGGTGGGTTGAGGCCTCTGCCTTCCGCTGGGATCGTGATCCCAGGGTCCTGGGATCCAGCCCCGCATTGGGCTCTCTGCTCGGCGGGGAGCCTGCTTCCTTCTCTCTCTCTGCCTGCCTCTCTGCCTGTCAAATAAATAGATAAAAATCTTAAAAAAAAAAAAAAAAGGCATCCACGATGTTGCAGGTGTCTGGGCTGGCAGGCTAGGTGGGAGAGCGGGGTAAGCTGGGAAAACTTAGTGGGCCGGTCTGCAAAACAAGGATGACTCCGGTTGTGCAGGTTAGGATCTGGAGCACTTGTAACAAAACTTTCTGGGGTCTCTCTTTGTTATGTTCAGAACCACTTTCAGATTTCATCAAGGAACTCCCGGAGTTACAAACCAATACGTGCAGAGATGAGCTTGAACAGAAGGGATTCTGAAGCCCTTCAGGTCTAAACATGTTGCCTAACAGTTGCCTTTTGAATTTGGTACTTCTAATGTTTGCCGTTTATACCTTTGCAACTGGGAAAGGGAAGGTGGAGAAAAGCAGGCAGACACAGTAATCAAACTCATTTGTAATCACTTCAAAATTATTTTAAAATTATGATCATTTTAGGGAAAAGTGGCAGTTTCCTCTTCTGCTTTGCTTGGGAGTGGCTAATATTGAATTTCTCATTTATGTGAGGTAATGGCTGTCTGGAATCCATGTTGAGAAGAATTGTGAGCCCATAAGCCGGTGTAACAAGGGAATTAGTAGGACACTGACTATCAAAGCCAGTCATCTATTTAAGAGAAAACCGCTGTTTTTCTATAACCTATTTGACATCATTGGTCCAATGTCATGTTAACAAGTTGCACTTATCAGGTGAGACCACTTGAAAGTCTTTTGGAGTTTTAAATTTACTAGGTTTTAATATTCAAGTTCTTGGTTGTAAACAACAGGAACTTAAGCAGAAAACAGCTGCATTGTAGGGCATTGGGTAATTCACTGAATCTTCACGAAGACTGGAGAACCCAGCTCTGAAAATGGGCAGCAATCAAGATTAGCCAGGTATGGTCACATGTAGGTGACTCTAGTGCCATGAGGTGCTCGCCACTGCCTCTGACATGACCACTGCTCTAGGACATTGTCTGCAGTACTCTTGGATTTCTAAGAAGCTTAACTTTTTATGAAAAACTTCAAGCATACGTCATAAGAATATAATGAATCTTCATGAATCCATTCCTAGATTCTTTATTACAATTCTGCCAACCTTAATCTATTCTCTAAAGCATTGTTTTCTTGCTGGAATATTTTGAAGCAATCCTAGACATCCCAATAAGTCACTTATAAATACTGCTTTAAGCTAATCAGAGGAGTTTAAAAAAATTTCCCCACAGCAGTATTATTCTAATTTGAGATACTGTCTTATAAATCTTAATAGGATTCTCCTTCTTAATAAATCCTATTACTCCAAGATTCATTCTCACATGAGTACGTTCTTGGAGCCAGGTAATTGGGGGAGGGAATGGCCATCCTTTTAGCATTCATGATGGAAGACTGGGCCATCCCTCCCCCTTCCCCCAAACTGTCTTGGGATTATTTCCTAATAAGAAGGGTGTATACATTCTGGGCAGACAAAATGGTAGATAAAGCCTAGTAGAGATTGGAACGTGTTCACACGACCATCAGGTGAGTAGCCACTTGTCAAAATTGCAACTTACATTTCCCAATTGCCTTTGACTTACAGCCTAGCATTGTTCTGTAACTCTATAAAAATACTTCAATTGTCATTAAGCTTTGATTTAAAGCAGTATGGTTTCCACCTGGATGGAAGGCTATTTTCTTCTTGGGAGGTTTATTAGCAATAACATATGTAAATCTATGCACACTTTCCTTTGATACATTCTCTTGGGAAAAATTACACCAAGAAATTATTAATGTACACGAAAACAACAGTTAAGATTCCCAGAGGATAATCGAAGCACTGCATATTTTTACATATTTTAAGGCATCCACTAATATTACTGGAGGGTGGCAGGGTTGAAGAGAGGCTATTAAAGTAATTTTCTGTGTTGATATACCTAAAAAGACTTGGTCAATGAATGGGTTTATACCAGAAGAATTAAGGTGTTTCCAGCATGTAAGATGGAAATAACAGTAGGCTCTCGGCTTGATCTGATAGTATCCTTAATGCAAATTTATAATCTTGTATGAGAAGTGAGCTGCTGGGGTGCATGGGTGGCTCAGTTGGTTAAGCCACTGCCTTTGGCTCAGATCATGATCCCAGGGTCCAGGGATGGAGTCCCACATCTGACTTCCCCTCCTCCGCAGAAGGCCTGCTTCTCATTTGCCCTCAGCCTGCCACTCCCCCTGCTTGTGCTCGCTCTTTCTCTGTCAAATAAATCTGTAAAAGGCTGCTAATCTTTCTCATTTTGAATCAAATATTCACTTTTATTTGCACTTCTTGTGTCTTTCATGGTTTTTGTCCCTCACCAGAGATCATGACTGGTAACTACAATCTAATTTCTAACAACCGTCACTGGGGACCAGAATTAGAAAATAAACGCAAATATCTGTTGATTGGTATTGATCTAATCACTATGGGGATAGAGGGCATAACTAGATACTCCCATTCTCCCAGGAGATCAGGGGAGATGAGTAACAAACATAGAAGATGAAGGTATCTGTAAGGAGCTAAAGCAAAAACTTAGTGTTTAGAGAGGGGCAAGAATTTTGCCTGAAGGGATCTAGGAAGGCTTTCTGGGATGGCATTTGAGCTGGAGTTTTAATAGTTTAAAACATTTTATGTGGAGGAAGAACATTCAAGAAAGTACAGGCGGGCACTAGGAATTGCCCAGTTGGATAGAAAGAGCGAGAGCGAGCAAGAGAGAGAGTGTATAGACGTTATCCCCCTGGTCCGATTCTGACTAAAAACCAGACCTTTCGGAGTTCGTTTGCAAATGCTAAAAGCAAAAAAATGTTTCCAAGTTAGTAATGAAAACTATACAGAGAAATAGTCCTTGTCATACAATCTTCCTAGTGGAGGGGCACAGGAGCAGAGCTCTGACAGCCCCAGCTCCATGGAGTGGGCAGACACTGTGGGCCCACAGCCCCACGGGGAGTTGGTCTGGGGACCAGTACTCCCAGGCTATCTGAGCTGGCCTCCGCCATGTTTCTTACCTATATTCCTCTCTGGTGGTGACTTTGGGGCCTGCTGTTTGCCAGCAGAAGGCTTTAAACCATACAGAGTCCCAGGGCTTTGCAGCTGGATCTTGCCTGTGGTTTTGTGTGAAAATCAGCTAAAGCAGGCTCAAGCACTCCTTGTATGTGTACCTTTCCAAGCTGTGTGAGGGAGCTGGCCATTTCCCTGGGTGTGGATACTGGCTCCAGTGCTTAGAAATCCGATTTCAGGCAAGTTCATTCTGTTTTCCCCATCTGTAAAATGGTGGTAGCGGCCTTGTTTTCTTGTGGGGTGGTTCTGTGTGAAATAAGTATGAAGTACTTAAAATAGTGATACGGAGTGTTAGCGCTCACTGGGGGCACCAGGGGGTGTGGAGGGAGCCGTGGGTGGTGAAGGGATGCTGGGCTCCTTCGTGCACAGCCTTGAGAGTGAGGCCAGGAGTGGACAGCAAGAGCCCCGCATTCTGGAACCCCTGGGCTTGGCCTGGATGAGGGTCCTCCTTTCTGAGCTTGAGATTATTTGAAGGGGTTAACTGCTCCCTTCACTACCATTCTAGCTGCTGCAGGGGAGCTGGGTCCCTCTTCTATGTTTCCTAAAGGCCGGCCTGGAAGAGGTCTTTGGTGTGGCCCCAATGTGACTATGTCTGCATTAGCCTGTCCTACAATGAAATGCCATGCAACTGAATCCGCGGAGTGGGCAGCCCCTGCAGAGGACAGGTGGGACATGTGAAGGTGACCCCTATGGATGGACTCCCTGCGCCAGGAAACTTCCATTCTAGAGCAGTTCACGCAGTAGCAACAAGGGATTACGGGATATGAAAGCATGCAAAGGGAGATACACTTGTCAAGCGTTAAAGACTAAGATGATAGAGGACTAAGAAGTGAAAATTCAGGCAACTGTAAATCTTTGAGCCATTTCGTGTACCTCGAAGGCATTGCCTTCGTCAATACAAAGCCTTCCATTGCTGTGTTGAATGGGTTTTGTGGAGCAGAAAACATAAAAGTTAGATTACCTCTGAGGAAATCAGTGCCTGGAACCCAAGCGCTGCCGGTCACACTGCCGATTACCCAAGGACTGCCATGCTCACGGGGCCAGACCAAGCTTGACCGGATGAATTAACCTCCTCAGTGCTTCTGGGCTGAGTCTGTGTGTCCCTAGGGGAAGCCGGCCCGCTGGGATTTCCTTGCCCATGTTTCCGCTGAACAAAGTTGTGACACCATGTTTGAGGTGAGCCCTTAGTGCTCATATATTCAAGGGCTGATTTCTTTTCCCAGGGCAGGAGAAAGGCCTCTTATCCTTTCAGTCCTGGGTGGGTAAAACATTTTTTCTTGATGGTTCCTAGCTTCTCCTCCTCTTCCCTGGGGACTCCTCACAATGGAGCTGCCCCTCTGAACTGTTCATGGATAGCGGAGTCAAAACCGTGGAAAGAATGTCCGTTTCTGGGGGCACAATGGTGGCTCAGTTGGTTGAGCGGCTGCCTTCAGCTCCGGTCATGATCCCAGGGTCCTGGGATCTAGCCCCCCATTGGGCTCCCTGCTTGGTGGGGAGCCTGCTTCTCCCTCCCCTGGTGCCAGCCACTCTGTCTACTTGTACTCTCTATCTCTGTGAAATAAGACTTAAAAAAAAAAAAAAAAACAGTCAATTTCTGAAGATGCCTTAGAGACCACATTGTCTAGTAGTTGCTATTTTTTTCCTCCCCAGAGAATAACCAAATTTAGAAAGATTTAGGACTACTGCTTACTTTCTATTCTTGCTAGAGTATTACTCCACAATGTCTGTCCAACCGTAGCCTAATAGGCTCCAGTCTGATCTAGCCCACTTCTAAAAGAAATATTGAGTTTCAGAGATGGGGAGCAGTTTACCTGCAGGTCCCTAACTCAACCTATAAGTGGCAGAGGTGAGACGGGTGAAGGAACCTCAGGTTCTGGTTTTCTATCTTTATATCATTTCCACATGTGCTCAGATTCTCTAAGCTGTTTACATATTGTAATTGCCTTAATCTCTTCCCTTTATCTGTTTAGAGAGCACCAAATATTACAGGTCTCCTTCTGTACAAGCTGACCACACTTGGGGGACATGGAGATCCTATAAGGGAAATGGAAGCCTCTAACAGCTCTACTCTGGATATTTCCAAATGTCTCCCGTGATGAGCATTTTTTTGAAGAGAAAAGCCTAAAATAGGGTAGAGTATCTTTCCATCAGGAAAATACCAACAGCTCACAGGATCCATCTTAGCCTTTCTGACATTTCCCAGAGAACCTGCAAGTTGTTCACCGTGATTTGGAAATAATGAAGGACGTTACACGTCTTGCAGTAATACGGGTTTTCCCAAATGTGTTACATTTATCAATGGTATAGAAGATGACTTCAGCCTAAAGATCAAACCTTTTATTTTAATAGGTATAAATAGGTATTTAACGTATGCAATAAAATGAGCACGACAAACCTATATAACATTTTATTGCTTAGAATGGAGCTAAATATAAAAGCAAGGGGACTTAAAGAGAAATGTTAATATAAATAGCAACCAAATTTGGCAAAAATTGGAACAGTTGTGTCCAATGTTCCATCTACAACTACAATTTGGGAAACACTCATGAAGGCCATGTGTAACAGGTGTACATCGAGCCATTATAATGATCTTCAAAACCTGGGAGCACCACAACAGATCCCACAGTTTATGACTGTAAAGGAGATTTTCACTCCCATGAGTGGGGGAAGAACTTAGTCCTGAGCCTTTCTCAAATAGTAAACATGATCAGGGGCTTTTCCCAGGTGGATTCAAGATTCTTTTCTCCATTCCAGAGTGGTACCCAGATACCTAGCTGTGGCCGCCTTCTTCCCGGCACCCTCCACCTCCAGGAGGTCCCTCTGGTAACTGCTTACTGGCTGGAAGAGGAGAGGAGAGCCGTTTTCTTCTGGGTCGCCTGTATTTCCCCTGCCAGGAAGGGCCTTGTCCACATGGCTCATTCAGCCTGTGGGCTGCAGGGGACCTCACTCAGTCTGGCCCGTGATGCTGATGGTCTGTGCTGCCCAGCGGCCCCTCCTATGTGTGCAGCAGCTTCCCCTCCCGCTGTGTGCCCATCGCCCTCCTCCCCTCCCCTCCCGTGAGTATTCACATACAGAATCCATACACCTGGAACTTTCCTAAGCCCACTCGATCTGCTGGACCTCAGATGGGTCTGAGGTTGTTGGTCCCTCTCCTCAGCTGTGCTTTTTCTGCCATCTCCTCTCCCTTCTTCATACCAGGTACCCCTGTGGGGATTGTTGCTCTGCTCTTCTAGTTCCACAAGGCCAATCTCCAATATTGGACGGGAGGTGGATGCCCAGAGGCTTCTTCTCTCATTGCCTTGTTTTCCCTGCCATTCCCTCTCTCCCATACTTTTTAACTTGTTTTCGATCTTTGTGCCCTGGCTCCCTTGGTGACTCATCCAGTCTCACGGGTGGCAGGTCAGATGAATAGGACTGAGTGGTACCTGTTTTCATGAACTTTATATCCCATTTGGGTTTAGAAATTAAAAAGGCAAGGGACACCTGAGGGGCTCAGATGGTTAAGTGTCCACCTCCTGATTTTCAGCTCAGGTCATTGTCTCAGGGTCGTGAGATGGGGCCCTGGGTCTGGTTCCATGCTAGGTAGGAAGTCTGCTTGATGATTCTCCCTCTCCTTCCCCCTTTCTACCCTCCCTCCTCTGCAAAATAATAGGACATTAACATAATACAAACTACGAGTTTTTAAAAAAAGGGAGAGAGACTGTGATAGAAATAATGCTAAAAGGAACACCATTTACTCACAGTTTTGCTTATTCAGAGGAGCAAAGATTAAGTGTAGAATTATTAGGGAAAAACTCTTTGTTTTCAAAATTCTGGAAACCTCTCCAGGTGTTCTAGGAGAAGCTGGTAATTCAGGAGGCTTGGGGGCATGTTTCTAATATTTTGAGCTGGGAATGAAAGGAAATAGTCATTAAAATAGTCTGGGTCCAATTAGGAGACAAAGCACACTGTAACTTGAACAGGGCAAGCTTAATAAATTAACTGTGCCTAGATATTACCTACTAAGGTGTTAGAACTATAAAGAACACTGGAAGATAAAGGGAATGGTCTCTGTGTCTAGGGCTGTGGCAGAGCACCAGGGAAGGAACCACACTTGAAGGAGTTTTTCTTCCTTCCTGCCCCCATTAGGGCAAAAATCTGGATCTAATCAGGGAGGGCATGGCTGATGCCAGCAGGGTGGTGAAGTAGGTGGAGATGTACCTGTGGCACTCTCTGGGCCTCTACCCTCTAGGGTGCCAGGGGAAGTGGTCCCCAGGGGACATGCCTTGCTGTAAAACTTCCTGGGGAGCAACTTGTGAACCAGGTGGAGCAGCGCTTTCCTCCTCCAGGGTCTCTCCAGAACCTTCTATTGGGGAAGTTTAATGCCATGCCAGTTGTTGGAGAAGGGAAGGAATGCTCTCGAATCCCAGGAAGCCAGTGGAGGGTAGCTTTGGAATGGAGAGGCAAATCAATCCCCTCCCCTTCTTTTATGGTTGAGGGTCACTTCTGGGGCCTTCATTCACCAGCACTTTTGGCTTTGTCCCATAAAGGCCAATCCTACTCCTGTGGCTGGAGAAAGCCCCCAGCTCCTCCGCCTATGATGAGCCACTCACTATACCACATGGTGGGGGCCCTGTAGATGTGAGTGCAGAATTCAAGTATCTGCAGCAGGAACTTCATACCATCTGTATTGACCCCTGTGTACATATTAGAAGGTAGACTTTGTGAGGATGGGAGTTCTGTCTGTCTGTAAACTGCATGTAGCGTAGGCTTGGTTCACTTTTGGCAAATTAACAGATTTCCCATGGCCTCAAGGAAAGTATGTGATGAAAAGCATCTCTAGCCTTGGTGCTCCTGGGGTTATTAGCTCTGGGCTCCAGAGATCTCCTTCCCTGTGTTAAGCTGGTGAGCATAGAGCCCTCCAGAGCAGCCCACCTTGTCTCTTTTACAGTGACTGTGCATGTCAGCTTTGAAGGGGCAAGAGTGAACTGTATCTAATACTTCTGGACAAACACAGGGCTTGAGATCACTCATTTTTCAATTGCGGGTCATAACCTCTGCCCTGGCCCAGACTCTGGACGTATTTCACTGCAGATGAAAGATGGCTTAATCCTCTGCCGTTCATGTCCGGAAATCTTTAGCCATTAACCACTTACAGCACCATCAGCGAATTCAATTTGTACTTTGGTTTCAGCATAAGAACATTTTCAGCTCTGGTGTTTTATTTACGAATACTGTTTTGAGAGAGGTTTTGTATTTCAGGATAACTTATTTTAGGATGAAAGTCTGTTTAGTTTGCTCTAACATCAAATCTTCTTTGGGCCAAATATTCACCTTACTTGATATTTTTATGGATCCAGATTTTTTAAGTGGAATAAAGGGAACAGAACCTGAATCAGGGTGTGGACTTTGGAGTCTGACTAGAGGTCCCGCTAACTCAAGTAGAGACAAGTACAAATTCCAAACTAGTTGGATGATAAATTTTCTGCTGTTCTCTAAATTTATCCTAGAACTGACAGTCAGGTCTTTTAAAATGACGGAGGGCACTAATGCATGATTCAAAACTAATCTTAGGAGCCAACACAAAGTCGAGAAGCTTTATCAATGCTGGGTAGATCAATAAGGTTTAAAATGAAATATCCTAAATCAAGAGTGAGTAGATGTTAATCCAAATCCTGCTTCCGTATTGGGAAGGTTCTGTGTGAGTTGGGAGATGGAGTTAAGAGGTCACCAGAAGAAAAAGACCTTTTTCTTCTCCCTTCCCCCACCCCCTCTCTCTTTTTAAAGTGATGGCTTTTACACTCAGGAATTATGTCTGCTAAGGAACATCTCTCTCAGAGGTTTTTCCCTTCACCTTCTTCAGATTTACATTCGCAAGCACTTGGGGAAGCAGGGCCATGGTGTTCTCTGGTCCTGCCTGAGAGTGTGGTGTTTTTGGGAAGGGATTTGGTGAGGTGGCTGAGAGCCGGGTGTTGTTCATTTGTAGTACAGGAATGACAGTACCTACTCCCAAGTTTGTTAAAAAGATTAAATGAGGTCCTGGTCAAGTATATAGCACTTAGCACATAGGAAACAGTAAAACCTGTAGATAGGATTATTTTCGTTGAATATGATGTCGTTTGAGGTGGCAAGTTCTCCCAAGTTGTGCTTTTCATTTTGGATTTAATGCTTCAGTCCAGAAGTCACAGGGTTTCTTAGATGATTTTGAAGAGCTTTGAATACCATGGATTCTAACAAGCATGCTAGATTGGGACTAAAGGTGGCCTTGCTTGAAGAAGGTTTCAGGTAACAGGACTGATTCCATTTTTAAGGAATCAGGGATAAATACTTCTGCAAACCTGTTCTTGAGCATTTCTTAAGAGCAAATTTACCACCAATTCTGTTAAGTGCTAGTACTGATAAAGCTTAAATTCAGCTTTATTGGGGGAAAAGGAAAAGTAATGGTAGAAAATTTGGTTTCTCCCTTACTGAAGGAACCTGGTAGGTCTGGCAACTTGGATCACCAACCTTTGTTGTCGAACTGTCTTTGTTGCTCTGTCACTCTTAGGATTCTGTCCCTGTGGTTCAAGATGGCTAATTAGGGTCCAGTCTCCACACCTACATCCCATTAGGCAGAAATGAGGAAAGAACTGTCAGGGGCAGACCACCTCCTTTAAAAGAGTCATGGGGCATGTAGGTGGCCCAGTCAGGTGTCTGATTCTTGATTTCAGCTTGGGTCATGATCTTGGGGTTGTGGGATCGAGCCCTGCACTGGGCTCTGTGCTCACAGTGGAATCTGCTGGTCCCTCTTCCTCTGCTCTCTAAAAATCTTTAGAAGAGTCTTTACAAGGGTCATAGCTGATACTTCCACTTAGATTCTATTGTCCAGGGCTTTATCATGTGGCCATGCACCTAGCAGCAGTGGTGGCCCCATTTCATGAGCTCTGTTAACTAGTGGACTTCTCCCTGGGAAGAAGGGAGAATGGATACTGGGGGACAGTAGTCTGTCTGTCACCCCTTCCCTTTGTTCTATAGCAGATCTGGTTAGCCACGTAGGACCAATGTACCCAAGGTGTGTGTTTCTGCCCTTCTTTGATAGAGCAACAATGAGGAAGGATAGGGCTCCCTCTTTCAAAATAACACTTGGTGGTATTTTACAGATGAGCAACTTCAGAGATACTATGTACCTTTTCCAAGACTATACAATATGAGGCAGAAAGGATTTGAGCCCAGGTCAGTCTGACAGTTAAAGCCTTGTTCTCCCTATTCCATCAGCAAGCTGCTGTCCGGAGCGCATGGGAAGCCTCACCAGGCATGTCTGTGAGGCCACCCAAATGTACACATGTGCGCATCAGGCCAATTGCTCTGGAGATAATGATGGTTCATTCATCTAGAAAATCCTCTGCCAATAGAGTGGCAGGTCAGGTGGATGTTGGTCAAAGATCCAGACTCCAGGGCTGAGGGTTTTGCTCCAGAAGCTTCTCCTGCAATGCTGAAGGTCAAAAGAGGGAGAGCTTTGCCAAGTGTGTGTTGAACAACTTTCATCTTGAAAGAGGCACAGTGGCTCATCTTCTAGAGTCTAGTTACCCCTTTGTCCCTTTTCTCTCCACCCCCAGATAAATATGTTACAAAACTTTTATCCCCTTGTTTTTAAAAATTTGAATCCCATAAGCCTGTAGTGTATTACTAGTTTCAGAGGTTGAGTTCAGTGATTTGTCAGTGGTATATGACACCCAGTGCTCATTACATCAATGTCCTCCTTAATGCCCATCAGTTACCCATCTTGCCACCCACCTTCCCTCCAGCAATGCTCTTTCCTGTGACTAAGTCTCTTATGGTTTGTCTCCCTGTGATTTTGTCTTTTTTTTTGTCTTATTTTTTCCTCCCTTCCCCTAGGATTTTGTTCTGTTTCTTAAATCCCACATATGAGAGGGATCATAATTGTCTTTCTCTGACATTTCATTTAGCATAATACCTTCTAGTTCCATCCACATTAGTGCAAAAGTCAGGATCTCTTTTTTGATGGCTGAGTAGTATTCCTGTGTGTGTGTGCGTTATCCATTCCTCTGTCAATAAACATCTGGGCTCTTTCCATAGTTGAGCTATTGTGGACATTGCTGTTACAAAACTTTTGTCCCTTTAATTTGCACTACAAAGTGGGGGAAAGATCATAACTTTGTTGGACTTCACACCATGTAAAACCCAGCATGTGCTCCATTAAGATGAAACAAAAAAGTCAAAACCAAAAGCACTCATGTTCTAATAGCGGTAAAAGGTCAGGCTTACATAAATAAACACATGCTTATGATTGGTTCTTGATGGGGGCAGTACTCAGGGCACTGGAATGTGTTCTGCAGCAAGAAAGCAGAAGACCCTGATGAAGGCTTCCTGGGATTTGGGGGAAACCTTTGTTTACTCAGCAAACTGTGCAGTACATCCTACTTAATTCCTATATTACAAATGTCTTCAGGCTGTTGGGTACTAGAAGAATTGCATAATTAAGGGGTTAGTATGCCGTCTCAGAAGGAATATAGGCACTGGAATCAGAACTGGCTTGTTTTGTAGCTGGTTCTATTTTCTAAATGTGTGACCCTAGGTTGGTCTTTAAACATCAGTTTCTTCAGCTACAAAATAGGGCTAACTGCACCTGATTTCAGGGTATCTCAGAAGCCCTATATTTATCTCCTGAGACATAAGTGCCTTATGATCTAAGATGCCACAATATTATCACCTGGAATGGAGGTCAGTGCGCACATTGATTCTTTAGCTGGGGACTCTCACTAGCCCCAGTAAGCATTTTCTATCTGCTCTCTATTGCTGTGCAACTGAACACCACCAAACGTCCCTAAAACCGAATTCTAGAACCTAGGCAGGGCTCAGGAGGCCCAGCTCCTTGCTGTTCCAGCTGGTGGGGCCGGGGTCACTCACGTGGCTCCATGCACCAGGACCTGGGCTGGATCAGAGAATGAAAGGCTCTACTCGCCTACCCGGCCGCACTGTTGCGATGACTGGAACTTGGGGGCTTGCTATGTGATGTCTCCAACAGGGTAGCTAGAATTGCATAAGAGAGCTCCAGGTGGCAGAGAGCTCCAGGACTGCCAAAGACCATATCTGGCTCTCTAGAGCCTAGGCCTGGAGCTGGAGTGGGTGTCATGTATGCTACATTCTACTAGGGTGGAGAAGGTCTTTGGCCCAGAATCCAGGGAAAAGGACATGGACTCCATGTCTTGATGGGAGAAGGCAGAGTTTGTGGCCATTATGTATCCTTGGTAATTGTGACGTAAAAATACCTCTTCCTCAGCTCTGCCTTGACCACCAGCAGGGAGATGTTGGCAAATCCTAAATGAGGAAGATCTAATTGGTGTCACCTGCTAGAACAAAGTGGCACTATTAACGGGCCCAGAAATATGTCTGGGGCTTGAGGAGGGCAGAAGGGGAGTAAATGGTCTCTCCGGAGTCCCATTTCCCCCCCAAAGTGGCATGTTCCCCAAAACCTTCATGTAATATGCTACCATAATGGTGGTTAAGGCTGTGATCAAGTTAGGAAGCCATTTAAAAGCAGCACCTTGAGATGGATAGATCACATACTCCGAAAATAGAGCTTTTCTGTATTTTCCTCCCTTATGAACAGTGATGCAGATTGCCTTCCCACAACCCTAGACACACGGACTTCCTTGATACTCATTAGAACCTACTGTGCCTTTCACAGGACCAGAGCATCCCAGAGGCATTCTATGGCAGATGCTGCTGCCGTGAGGTCTTGTTTGTGAATGCATGTGGGCATGCCTGTGAGTGTGCACAAGTGTGTCAGTGTGTGCATAGGGCTGTGAAGACAAATGGGTCTGGGACTGTGGGGGTGTGCATATGGGTGTGAGTGTACGTGCACGTGAGTATGTGTGGGGGTGTGGAGACAGCGTGCGAGTGGGAACAAAATCAACCCTGGGCAAAGGCAGGAGGTCACATGGAATCCTGATTCACAGTGATGTGATTAGGACCTGCCAGCCTCTTGGAATATTGCCTGGCTCCAAAGCCTGTGGCTCCTTCTGCTCCTTGCTGGTGGTGACACATCCAAGTCTTTTTAAGTGATGGAAAATAAATGATCTCTGTCAGTGCAGGGGAGTCTGCAGCCAGATATTGAAGGTACAGGGATCAGGATGCTGGGCAGATAGGGGGGGGGCGGTGCTGTGTGAGGTAAACCGGTCACCGGTTCTGGAGCCCAGCCTGCCTCCCCTTCATCCTGATAGTGGGTGTCCTTGAGAACAGTGCGCCGTGATTAGCCATTTTCCTTCTGCTTTTGAGGGTGGTCCCTACCAGCCCCTGCAGACCCTTCTATTCCAGGCTCCAGCGTACCTATTACATCCTCCCATTTTATTTTAAAGCACTGAAACCCCATGGATCTAGGAACTGGAAGGAGCAAGGGGACAAGCTTTTTTACCTACCAGTCTCCCCCCTTCTCTCCCCCTTTAGAACCTTTCAATAGCAGGATGAGATTTTCTTAAGCCTGGGAAAAATTTCCCTCCTCTTGTTTTCACTTTTCAATTCTGTGTATTTCTCTATGGGTTCGTTTTAAGTTCGGGATGATTGATGGGTTTGCAACGAAGGAAATAACAACTCTGTAAAAATAATAAAGAACAAACAAATGGTGCTTTTCCTCCTGTACAATGTCTCTTTGAAGTTTCCATAGAGCAGGGTACCCCAAGCCTGATGCCCAGGCACCAGCCAGGCCACCGCTGCCTAGAGAAGACCAGGGTGCTTCACCAAGGGTTTCCATCCCACTGGGCTTTGAGATGGACAGGTTAATAGCCTGAGTAAGATTTGACTTGCAGAGAAGCCAGCATGAATAATTGAAGATGCCTGTCCTGCTGAGTGCCCAGTAGCACGAGAAGATGCAGATCTGCTTCAGTCTTGCACGGAACGATTCTTACACTACTGATGGTCCCTGGAGACCCACACTGGATAGAAGATGCTGTTCAACAGTGCTAAATAGGGGGAAAAAAAAATCTAGCAAATGGGACAATGTTTCATTCACCGTCTACTTTAAGACCTTTCTTAATGCCCACATGTTATCTGTAAAACCGGAATTGTGATCGTTTTTGTGGTCTCTTAGAAATCAGTAGTTTTAATAATTGTGTGAAACCTGTTGTTGCTTTTTAATCGGTATCTCCTGGTATTCCATGGATTCCAGCTCTAGTTACTTAGGGTTGAGCTAATCAGATATTCTTGTTTTCCAGAAAAGATTCACAAAGCCTGGGGAAGGGATAGGTCTCGCCCGGTCTTGCCTGACCAAGAATCGCAAAGGAGGTCTCGCCATTCCAGTTCAGTCAGGAGCCAGAAACCAAGCAGTAATTTGAACATGAAAGTTCCATATAAAGAGTTATTAACTATTTACTGGAACTTTATAAAGGGGGGATAGGATAGGAAAAAATTCTAAAATACATCCTAGGGCTTTGTGATTACTCAAGGAGGGACTAACTGGGAAGGGGGGGCCTTCCTCCTCCCTGAAATTCGGACCACCTTAGAGAGGGTGTGATAATGGCCCACCACATGGCAGAGAAGCTCACAGCATTACTGGGGCCAGAGCTGTTCTGTAGCGGACTCGAGCTATGGACGAGCACTGGCAAGCTGGAAATACTCCTGTTAGGTTGCCGGCTGTCCTGCTGGGGTGCTGATGCTCCCTGTGGAGGGGTGCTGCTGAACTTGCCACTAGGAAACCCGTGTTTGAGTCAGGGCACCCATGGAGCATCCCGGGGTTCCATCTGCCCAAGTGCCACTTCAGGCTGCCAGGGGAGAGCGTCGTTTGTTGTCTTGCACACCAGCTCAGCATTGCAAGAGCAAATACGGAACAAACCTACAGGAGCCAGGCGGAAAGAACCTGTCCTCTTGCCAGTGTTCCTACGGATACAGGGTAATATTGTTCTGGAGGCAGGGGAGGAATACTCCAGTATCCCAGTGGGGCAGTGAAAGGTGGACTTGGAACAGAGTGACTAAATGCTAGCCAGCACAGAGGACATTAGGTCTTAGTTCTTTTACCTTCTAGGGAGCTCGTCCTTTTTCTACAAAACGTGGTATGCCTTTAATGATTTTTTTAAAAAGATTTATTAGAGTGTGTGTGCAAGAGCAGGGGAGGGGAAGGACTGAGGGGGAGGGAGAGAGAATCCCTAGACAGGCTCCCTGCTGAGTGCAGACCCCCCACACGGGCATCAATCCCAGAACCCTGAGATCCGAACCAGAACCATATACAAGAGCCAGACGCCTGACTGACTGAGCCACACAGATGCCCCTGTTGATCTCTTCAACTGCACACCAAGAGACCCTAACTATGATAGAACTTAGATACTGACAAACAAAGTGTAAGATCTAAAACTTATTCTAAGTTTTAGTACATCTTCAGATCTGAATACTTAGGGCAGTGACTAAAACTGAGCCCAATATACGTGAGGCCACTGCACCACTAGAGAAATAACAGAATTAAGATAGTTAAACTTGTGACTTTTGAACACTTAAAGTGGCTAGTGCCATCAAGGAATTAAGTTTCTAATCTAAACTTCAAATTTCTTTAAATTTAAAATGTAAGAATATTCAGTATTAAAACACTGTTGAGGACAACCTGGAGGCTTACATGGGAGGTTTTAGGGGCTAGGCTGGTAGGGGGTGAACTTCACCTCCAAACCATTGGCTGGCACTCAGTCACTTGGTCAAGGTCACGGGGAAACTGTGTCTCTGGGCAAAGTGAAGCATTTGCTGGACAGCTAGCCACAGCCTGTCTCAGGAGATTTAAATAGGACTGAACCCGTCCAGGGTACCAGCATAGGTCCCCGTGTGGGTTTAATCAGCTGCTCTTTTTATTTTGGACATCCTGGTTAACTCAGTTGGGGAAATAATTAAAGCTGATTTGATCTGAGTGAACTTTAGGACTTTGTAAGAGAAGACTAGGACACACACTGCTGGGGTCATGACATGAGGGGTAGAGTGGTTCTCCCCGTAGGGAGAGAGCCCGCGTTATGGGGAAACATTGTCAGGATCCTGAGTGTGGGTCCAGTTCAGAGGAAGCAAAGCCAAGAATTAAGTCCTAGTGATAGCATTTGAGGTGGATATCCAGACCTGTTTGCAGCTACTTCGTGTCTAGTTATATGACCCAATATATTCCCTTTTAACCTCCTCTGGTTTGGGTTGAGAGCTCTATCACTTGTAAAAAGAATTCTCATATGGTATGCTATTGTAATTGTGGTCTGTGTTGACACAACACTATTCAAGCTATCTCATGAACAGGGAAGTAAATTAAAGATGTGCTTGGAGTGAACGTGGAACCCAGTAAGGAGCAGTTCTAGCTATCTGTTGTTCTCTCCCCTCTTCATGTTCCCATGGTCTCCTTCATTCTATCTCTGATGCACTGTGGACATCTGCAGGAGTCATAACTTTGATTTGCAATCAGCCATTATACTGGGGTACTCTAATGTCCACTGTGCACAGGACCAGTCCATTGGGTGACTCTTGTCCTGGTAGCCTTTCTGGCTTAGCCTTTGTCCTGAATTTTTCATTCTTTTTTTTTTTTTTTTTTTTAAAGATTTTATTTATTTATTTGAGAGAGAGACAGTGAGAGAGAACATGAGCGAGGAGAAGGTCAGAGGGAGAAGCAGACTTCCCATGGAGCTGGGAGCCTGATGTGGGACTCGATCCTGGGACTCCAGGATCATGACCTGAGCCGAAGGCAGTCGTCCAACCAACTGAGACACCCAGGCGCCCCTGAATTTTTCATTCTTAATGGACTGTTAATAACCTTAAAATCAGGCCAGAGCAGGTTTGGTAGGCCTTCATGTTGTATTTTTAGCTCTTACCATGGTTTTTTTCTGGTAGAATATGAGATGCCAGTGCAGTGAATATAGTAGTATTTTAATCCATGGCTAAATTGAAAGACAACAATAATACTGCTTTTCTGGACCCTCTTAGATAGCCAATATCTCCCACTTCAAAAATAGTATGTATGTAAAATAAAAATATGCACTTCAGCTAGGAATAGCTGGAGCTAACCCACTGACGTGGCTGGCTATGGGGGAGACGTTCAGCACTGCCTCTGATGGCCACTTGGTCTGCCAGCTTGCTTGTACTGTGGCTTGAGCCTGTGAAATGCAAAATGGTCACAAGTTCATTAAGAAACTTAAGAAATCTTGTGGGTGAGGTATGTGAATTGCACAGGATAAAGGCTGAGCAGTCCTGGCATAAAGCCGATGAAGGGACGTTCTGAATGTTCTTACTATGATGGTTCTTACTTGTGGTGTAGTGTATATCTATAACTTTATTTTTGGTAACACTTTCCTAATTGACAGTAGTTATAATCGTGAAATTTTAAATAACTTTCAGTGTACTCTTACCCTCTCAAAAGGGTCTACCAAAAGTTCGGATGATTTTGTAAGTCCTTCTTATACCTGGCCCAGCTCTTTTTAACCGCCTCATTCTGTTTTCCTTTTAGCTAAGATTTCTCAGACAACCTTACTGGTCTAGCCTGTGGCAGTGCCAGGTCATTTGCCATTGGTTAACCAATGAATTTGGTGCTCTTGAACCAGTGCTCACATACGGTCCAATCAGCTGTGGTGGAATTGTGTTGGATGGGGGTGTTACATAACAGAAAACAGGTCTGTTCACAGAGCAACCAGTTCTCACTCTAAAGTGGATATGGGCATGAAAATTTGAATTCCTTTGTAAAAGCCCTTGAAAGTAACTAAGTTTCACTGAAATACTGATTACTAACATCCCTTAATAGAATTGAAACCTTGAGGCCAAGTCTTGTTTACAGTTTTGTACCCAGCACCTGTAAAAGTGCTGATCCATATGAATATTCAGTAAATGTATATTACATGGATAGTAAGTTGATTTCAGGTGCTGGATACAAGAAAATGTTATCTACTCTTGAGCTTAGAAGGAACACTTTTCATCATGGAGTTCTCGATTGAACATAGGGGCTCAAGGGAATGTGGTAGCAGGCTGAGAGACATGATCAACCAGCATAGCTGTGGTCCAGAGATTGTCTCTTTTCTCAAATCCCAGAAATCTGAAAACACAGCAGAAGACTGGTAAGAGCCCTCTGTAACCTAATGATAAAACCTAAACTCTCCCCATAGAAAAAGAGCAGACTTTGGATGATCTTGTCTATGCCCTTATCTGTAGTGCACTGCCTCCCACCCCTTCTGCAGACCAACAAAACCCAGTTCAATCAGCATTTTCTTTGCCCCCAGTAAGCCAGCATTTTCTGTGTTCCTGTGTTCCTTCCTCTATCTGGGGCTCTTTTCTTTTCCCGCTTGGTGAGCTCATCTCTAGTCCTTGATATTTGTGTCTTGTATTGGTTTACTGTTGCTGCTCGCTCAGTTACTACAAACTTAGTAGCTGAAGACAACACCTGCTTATTATTCCAGAGTGTTTGTCAGACAGTAGGATTGGCATGGCAAGGCTGAGTCCTCTGATCCTGGATCTCCAAGGTTTTAGTCAAAGTTGGCTGTACTGCATTCCTTTCCAGAACTCAAGGTTCTCTTGAAGTCACTAGCGTAGTTCGGTTCTTTGTGGTTGTAGCATGGAAGCTTCTGTCTAGCTGGCTACCAGCCAGGCCACTCTCGGATCCTGAAGCCCCTGCAGTTTCCTGCCAGGTGGCCCCCTCACAATGTGGCAGCTTACATCTTCAAGGCCAGCTGGAAGTGCTCTCACTCAAGGCTAAGAGGGAGTCTTCGGTAACCTAACACAACCAAGGGAGTGGCTGTCCCACCACCATCACCATACTTAATAGCACAGTAGCTGGGCAATTTTGATACATACTTAAGGGGTAAGGGTTACAGTTGGATGTGATTCATTGGGAGTTATCGTAGAGTGTGCATGGCTATCAATGATGCATCTCCTTCCATACACAAAATACATTCATTTCATCCCAGAGTTTCTAAAAGTCTTCTCCCATTACATCTCCTTTCTAAATTGTTCCCTATTTTTCTTCTTCAGCAAAGTTGGATTTTCCTGGATTTCTGCCTCTGTCTTATTTTGTTCACATTGCGGTTACAGGATCACCTGCAAAGGCCTCGATCTACTTGAGTGATCCATGAGGCCAATTTAGGTATACCATCAATTCCCCTCTAAACACAATCCTATACTGAAATACGTTGATGGCTCACAGAGGAGGGCATTGTGAGGAAAGGCTTATTACACCCCGAACAGCAAAACCTTCTTTGTTCGTGTCCTGGGTTCTTTCCAAATATCTTAACCCTGGGAAGTTGCCACGCTTCCTCCACCCCTCCTACTCCCCCCAAGCCTCCAGCACGACAGTCCTTCTCTCCTTCCCTCTGTCTCCAGCCCTCTATTGGTTACCAATAGAGGTTCCAATCTCTTGATCCCTTCCAGATCTTTTAATCACTTATGTTTCAATTTAGCTTATGCCTCTTTTATAGCTTGCATTCCTACTTTTAACCCCAGCTCAACAAAATCTAAGATCCTTCTCCGTATCCACTATCCCAAGAAATCAGGGATTATGAGTAACTGCTTAATAATTTTCCTATCATAATGGTATTCGTCCCATCTACCTTCCTTGCTGGCATGTAGTCATTCATTTGTTCTTTGTGGGGTGAATTAATAAGCAGTGAGGTAACTTACCTGGATAATTCAAGTTATTAAAAAAAAAAAAAACTAAAACACTTCACTTTGGTTTTACATGCATTATCTTAGCCTGAATTGACAAGCTGCCACAGTTGGTGGGCGATCTAATTTTGTATTCCCTCGAGCGCTCCGATACTTTCTGCCGCCTCCTCATTCCATAGTTGTCATCTGGGGACACGTCCTTTCCCTCCCAAAGCTTGCTGGTGGTTGTCAGCTTTGAGGGGTGCCTGCTGAAGATCCTATTCCCTTAAAGCACTTAAGGCAGGGCGTGTGAAAAAAAGAAGTCACTGTGGTTGAAAGTAATGAAGCTCACGCATATCCCGGTTCTTTCTCTGGGCACATGGTAGCATGGTGCTGCTCTATCCCGTTCCAGGTCAGGTGTGGCTGTGTGAATTGCTGTGGCGGACAGGATGTGGACAAGAGTAATGTGTGCTACTTCCTAGAAGCTCAAGCAGCCAGGAGGTGACCCATCCTATTCCTTCCCTCTTCTGGTGGTTGTGCAGTGTAAGGGGAGGGGAATCCTCTACTGACAGGGGCCCTGCAGTCACCAAAATGATCCTAGATCCTTCTGTCCCTGGTCTGCATTAGATTTACAGCATGAGTGAGAAGTAAATGCTTGTTGTGAGAACTCTTGAGTTTGGGGGTTGTGACAGCCACTTATCTGGACTGAAAACCAACTTTGCCAGGGTAAATATATTTCAACTCCTCCTCAAACTGGTTTGCTAGGACCATGTTCTCAAATTGTCTGAGGCATATACAGAACATGTCAGATGGGGTACTGTGGCTGAGTGGAGAGCCCCCACTGACAAGAAAGAAAATTTTCATTGGCTCTCTTATTGTCTCTCTTTTGGATGATCTTGTCCCGGGATGCAGTGACCCTAAAAGAGCTAGTGGATCCCGGACAAAGAAATCTGGACACTGAGCAGAGTTAGGAGTTGTTCCACTTAAATGTCAAAAGGACTGGCTTACTTTTTGTCCAGATCCAATGTCCCTTTCAGCACAGCCTCAACTCCCCTTCTCTCACTGCTTTTACCCTTTCTCTGTAAGTCACAAAAAGTTGTGTTTGGAGACGCTTCATCAAATGATGTATACTTTCCCATAAAGAAAAGTACTTGTCAATGTTTTTAGTACACCTGTTTGTGTTCAAGCACCTGGTGTGGAAGTCTGTGATCCACCGTGTCCATCGAGGCTAACATTTGAATGAGGCCGAGGCAATGCTGAAATTGATGGATGGCATGTTGGGGAGACACGCCCCTGAGGCCTCCTTATTACTCCCTTATAGTATCCAGAGGGCCAGTGGAAGGATGGCAGTTATTTTGTTTGGCAATCCAATTGTCTGTCTTTGGAAAATGATAGGATAAAGAGTGGAAGTCACAAATAACACCTTTCTCACTGCCTGGGTATAACAGAGCTGTTTTCCATCCCTGCTACTTTGACTTTTGCTCTGCATGAAGGATTAAACCTTAGAGGAGGTTTATAGTAGAAAGAGGGGATCCATATTAAAGTACTGGCACAGCAAAAAATAAAAATAAAAAAGGGTACTTGCAGACATCTGCGAGCAACAGTGTAATTGTTCCCCTTCAAAGGAATGTCCTAAGAAGACTATATATTTATTCAAATGTGATTGTTGGGTTGCAGACTTTTGGACTCTTAGAACTCATTTTTGGGGGAAGTTTTTCAAATATTCTTAACCTACATCTTTTAAGCAAATGAATTATATGTAAAGTACAGTGTCAAGTTTGTGTCAAGTACCGTGCTAGAGAAGTGGTGAATTAGTTGGTCCTGGTTTCCCCCAATATTTTTACCAGCTATCGGGAGACCCTAGATGGTAAACCAAGTGTTTTCATTATGGGTTCGATAAATGCAGTGGTAGACACACAACATGCTGTGGGAAAACAGCGGGAACACCCAACGTAGACTGATGCTCTAGGAAATCTTTCCTTGACCATGTAAGTGGCTCCTCAAGTGAACTTTGGAGAAAGTGAATAAAAGGAAGGAGGAATAGTGTAAAAATCTGGAGGTAACTATTGCCCCCGGAAATAGACCACAAAGACTTCAGGTAATAGAATTATCAGGCATAGATTCTGAAACAATTCTCCTTCCCAGTTTAAATAATTAAAAAAAAAGATTAGATATTAACAAATCTATAAAAGTGACATATTTGTGAACAAACTACAGAGAACATCCAAAACTGAGAAGCTCAATAACATGATAAATTCAGGCTAGACTCATCAGACAATTAGAGAACTACCACATCTATATATCAGAAGTTATCCAGAATGTAACAAGAAGGGTGGGGGGAAAAATACCCAGAAGTTATCCAGAATGTAACAAGAAGGATGGAGATGGAGATTAGAATTTCAGGAGCAGAGAATGGGCATAGAGGCAATATTTGAACACCTGACTGCTAGTTATCACATGTTTCCTTTTTTAAATTTTAAATTCAATTAGCCAACATACTATGTTCATAGTTTCAGATGTACAGTTCAGTAATACACCAGTTGCATCTAATCAATGAGGTAAAGGATCTGTATTCTAAAACCTACAGGACACTTATGAAGGAAATTGAGGAAGACATATAGACACAAAAAGTCATTTCATGCTCAAGGATTGGAAGAACAAATATTGTTATCCTACACTTTCAATGAACTCCAGAAAAATAGAAAGTTTAGTAGCTCTTCGGTCCCATTCACTGGGGGTATATTTCAAGGCCCCCAGGGGATGTCTGAAACAGTGGATAGCATAGCCCCTGTATCTATTATACATATATACCCATGATAAAATCCATAAATTAGGCACAGTAAGAGATTAACAGTAATAAAACCGTTATAACAATATAACATGTGACCTGTGTCTCTCAGAACACTTTGTCCTAGTGTATTCTTCCTTGTGATGAAGTGAGATAAGATGCCTACAGGATGAGATGAAGTCAGGTGAATGATTTAGGCATTATGCTGTAGCATTAGGCTATGACTGACCCCCTGACTGCATGTCAGGAGCAGGGTCCTCTGCTGACCTGGGTAACTGAAGCCACAGAATGCAAAACTGTGACTACGGTATAACTGAATACATCAGAGTGAAAATGTAAAAACCAAATCTTAAGCAACAGAGCAAAAAAGTCAAAGTGCCCTTCAAAGGAGCAGCTGATAAACTGGCAATTGTCTTTCCAACAGCAAGGAAGAAAGTCAGAAGATATGTGGAATGTGCCAAAAGAGAACAATTGCTACCCTATCTATGATGGCAAAAATCTGTTTTGCGAATGAAAACACCATAGGCTATTTTCAGATAAAATAAGAAGTGAGGTTTTTATCAGCAGGTATTACAGGACGTACTTCAAGTGGAAGGTAGCTGATCTCAGGACTACGGAACAGGAGGAATTGAATGCAAAGAAAGTGGAAAATATAGGAGTAAATAAGTGTCAGGTATATGAAATAGTAATAATGCATAATGGTGTTGAAAATGAAGATATCTGTTCTAAGGCTTTTATGCTACCGGGAAACAATGTAAATGTTTTGATTAACTTTAGATTTTGATCATTTGTGTGCATGTTATAACTTCTAGAATAATCCCTGTTATGCACTGAATGTTTGTGTGTCTGGGTGTTAGGGTTTCAACACTTCGAAGCGATTATGTTTGAGGATGGGCTTTTAGGAAGTCATTAGAGTTAGATTAGGTCACGAAGGTAGGGCCTTCATGATGGGATCAGGGGCTTTTATTTTATTTATTTAAAAATTTTTTTTGAATTTATTTTCAGCATAACAGTATTCATTGTTTTTGATCAGGGGCTTTTAGAAAGAGGAAGCTGTCTCCACTTGCAAGTACACCCACCCAGGAAGGGCCGTGTGAGGACCTAATGAGAAGGCAGTCATCTGCAACCCAAGGAGAGTGTTCACCAGTCACCAACCCTATTAACACCTTGACTTTGAGTTTCCCTTTTTCTAAAACATAGAAATTTGCTAAGGCACCCAATCTATGGTATTTTAAAAATGGCAGCTGAGTAGACGGACAGTCTCTAAAGAAATAGAGTATAATTTCTCATAAGAGGTACAAAGAGATGAAATAAAAATATTGTCAATCCTAACACAAGAAAGAAGGAAGCAGAAAATAAATGAAGCAAACATTATGCAAGATAGGATGGTATATTTAAATTTCACAGTTTTAGTTACATTAAATGTAAATGTGCTGAATGTTCAAGTTGAATGTTCAAGTTAAATGCAAAGATTATTAGACTGGGCCTTAAAATTCCACCTAATAGCACAGGTTTATGTCTGATCTAACTAAAATATAAGGGCTCAGAAACCTTGAAAGTAAAAAAAGAAATAGTAACCAAAAGAAAGTTGGTATAACTAAAGTATTAGAAAAAATGGACTTCCATGCTAAATGTGTTACTCGCGGTAATAAAAATCACTTCAAAATGGTATAAAGTTTAGTTCACCAAGATGACATGAACATTTAAATTTGTTATGGTTCTAAGTCTCAAAACCTATAAAGCAAAATTTGACTGCTAAGAACAGAAAAATGTACAGTCATAATGGGATATTTAAATATGTGTGTCTTAGGGGAAATTACCATAAATTTGAGAAAGTTGGTACCTTTGGGGGAAGGAAGTTTTCATTAGGAGGTGGTTTGTGAAGGGCTCCTTAAGAGTTCTGTAATGTTCTAGATCTTTGTCTAGGGGGTGATCACACAGCCCCAGACTTTACAATAATTAATTGGACTGAGCCTATAGCTTTCACTTTTTTGCTAGTATATCACATGTTACTATAAAAGTAGCAAACAAATGAAAAAACAAAGATAAGCAACCCAGATAAGAATTGAGAACCTGTGACTGGTGAGATAGGAGGAAAACCTAAGGAGCTCATGTCTTGGAAGGCAGGTACGAAAAATATGTCAAAGAGGAAGAACAAGTGTTACATGCTGTGAAGTCAACACAGAGACCGAATATCAGTGTCTGAATTCAATTGTGTGGGTGCTATTGGAGGCTTAGGCCTGAATTGCTTTGGGAAAGCAGTAGAGACAAAACCTGATCAGAATGGGTTGAAAAGAGCTAGGAGAACAATCAGAGGTGGCCACTGTATTTGCTTGCCAGGACTGCCATCATGAAGCACTACGTAACCTGGTGACTTGAACCATAGGAATGTATTGTTTCACATTTGTGATCTAGAAGTCTAGATCAAGGTGTCAACAAGCCTGGTTCTTGTGAAGGCCACGAAGGAGAGTCTGTGTCCTACCCCTCTCCTAGCTTCTGGTGGTTTGTTAGCAATTTTTGACATGCTTTGACTTCTACTTCATCACTCCAGTCTCTCTGCCTTCATCTTCAAATGCATTCTCCCCATGGATGTGTTTCCATGTTCAAATTTCTCCTTTTTATAAGGACAGCAGTTATGTGGATTAGGGCCTACCATTTTCCACTGTGACCTCCTCTTAACTAATTACATTTGCAAAAGCCTCATTTCCAAATAGGGAACATTCTGAAATAGGGTTAAGACCTCAATATATGAATTATTGGGTATATATGAATGTGTGGAGTGTCAGAACTCAATCCATAATAGCAAGTATTGAACAGGCTTAAGTGGAACAAAGAAATTGTTTTAGATGGATGTGTAGAGGCAAAATACATGTGCGTTTGTATATATTTAAAGGATGGGATAATAAGAGCATATGGTATTTTTGACCCAGTAGAAAAGGGAAGGATTGGTGATTCAGGAAAAGGGAAAATTGCTTGAGAGATGTCCTTTTGTGGGTGAGAGGGCAGAAGCACGAGTCTTGAGAGGTGAGTGAGAGCACCATATCCATAGTAATGGCAGGGAAGGCAGCTGGAAGGGCACATAGGTGGTAGGTTGGTAACCATGGCAGTGGGATGGTATGGAAGGTCTGTATTTGTCAGGGACTGAAGTAAGACCATCAGCTGAGAGGAGGTGGTGGATGGTTTCCAAAGAAGAGGGTGTGAAATAGTCTTTCAGTCTCTCAGCTGAAAGTACAAGGATAAGGAGACAAAGAAATGCAGTGGGATTGCTGGGGCACACTAAGGGCTGGTTTTAGATTAGCGACTGTGAATTTCACGTATGATTAATTAGTATGCTGTGTGCTGGTCTCTAGCCATGGTTGACTGTGTGGGCGTGCGTAGAGTAAGTGGAGATTGGGACTTAACCGGAGATTGCTTTTGTCAGTTGAATACCACAGAGCCAGTGGGGCAAAGGAGTTGACTCTGCAAGTGAGTGATTATAGGATGGATCATTGAATCCAAGCTGGGTAGGAGTGGAAGTAAAAACAGAACAGTGTTAGGGATGGTGACCAGGAAGTCCAATCAAAGGATCGTTGGTATTCAATGATTCTGGGAGTTCTGGAATTCTGGGATCTGCTTCCTCACCCCCTTCCCACGTACCTAGCCTCATTTTCTGCTGTTTTCCTCATCAACCTTTTTGAGACATATCAGTCAACACAAGGTTCCTCAAACACCCCAGATAAACCGTCATCTTGGATCTTTTGCATTTCCTGCTACCTCTTTGAAGAACACTTAGAAAATCTGCAAGGCTCGGTCCTACAGCACTCTGATCTTGGCTCAAATATCTTTGTGGTTATCTTGGGCCACCTTCAAAAAAACAACCAAAAAAAAAAAAAAAAACCCTGAAACTCTTCCAATGTTCCCTTGTTCCCTTTCCTGACTGACTTTATCATTAATTTTTTTCATTGAATTAAAATTGGCATACACTTTTTTTTCCCTAGTAACATTTATCAAAAATTACTGTGTATTTCCTTTATGGTTTATGCTCTCTTATCAATCCCATGTGAGTTCCACAAATGCAGAGATTCTTGCTTCATTTTGATCTGTTTTGTGGGGGCAACAGCCTGAACCGTGCCTGGGACATAGTAATTGTTGAGTGAAGAATGAAATACAGGGGATGATGAACAGAGGGTAAGGCTTGAAGCTGCACTTGGAGAGGAAGAACAGTGATGAATGAGGCATGGCATAGTCTTAGGGTATGACAGGTGAAGAACAAAGTAATTGGGAAAAGGAGATTGAGGAAACTGGGAAGACTACCCCCAAGAATTTAAAAATCACTAGATTTGGTAGATTGGTAGTGTGACAAAGAGGCGACAAAATCTGGGAGTGATGAGGTCTCTTGACAACGATCGTGACAGGAAGGAATAATGTGTTTTCTCCTAGTGTAGATTTTAAGACTGGAGGTGGGTTTTTTGGTTTTTTAACAGAAAGGGAAATTGGTTGAGAAACTTGCAACTAAGAGGATAACCTTCCTCATTGCTATGCTTAGTGTTTGAGAAAGTACCCAGCATTTGAGCAGGTTGCAGAGAAATCCATGTTCTTGAGGAAAACCAACTTCCAGTAAAACAAGAGAATAAAGGAAACATTTAGTAAAAAGATCGTGAGGATAATTTGTAAAAATGAAAGGTTCAGGGAGTAGGGTAAAATTAGGAATAAACAGTCTTGTGAAGGGGAGAGTCTGGGCGATAAGTCTGTCTGTGGCTTCTCATAATAACCAGAGAAATGGCAAAAGGGATCAGCCTCGCTGGAGTCAGGGCACGCGGTTTGGTGAAGCTTTGAGTTCTAGAAGGTTGCAGGGGAAGAAGGGAGTGGGATCCAGTTAGGACTGTTAGTGTGCTGGGATTTTGTCTTCCTTCTTGCCCGTAATGGCAGTGGGGAAGCTGGAGAGGAGTGGTCTTACTGGAGCATGCAGGACCTCTTGTATTCATTTTCTAGGGCTGCCATAATAAAATACTTCCAAGAGGTGGGGTAAAGAAGGAAAAGGCATTTCCTCATTGGTCTGTCAGCTGAAAGTACAAGGCATTGGTCAGGGTTGGTTTCTTTGGAGGTCTCTCTTCTGGTCTTGCAGATGTGGTCTTCCCTTGCTCTGTTCAGGTCTATCATCCTAATCTCTTTCAAGGATGCCACCATATTGGATTAGGGTCCATCCATGTGACCTCATTTTATCCTAGTTACACTCATTAAAGCTCCTGTCTCCCAATACAGTTCCATTCTGTGCTCCTGGGGCTTCAGTACTTTATGGGGAGTGAATTTTGGGGAAACACCATTCAGCCCCAAATAGCTTTTCATTCTGGAATATGTACACAGCATTCTAAGGGAACTATTTTGAGGTCATTACTATTTTTCCCTACCATGGATGAAGATATGGAGCTCTAGAAATGTTTGTAGCTTGTTCAAAGCCACACTGCCAGGGCAGACTCTGGAACTCTCTAGAGCATCAGGCCATTCTGCCCTACCAAGACTCAGAGTAGTTGCTGAAATATAGTGGAGTTAATAAAGAATTCAAAAGTAAGTGATTTTGATTTGAAATCCTTTCTATTACCAAAAAAATTTTCAGAGGTCGGGGGAGGGGGCAAGTTTACCAAGGGAAGATTTGGGACTTAACATTTGATTATTGATACTTTTTCATTCTTTTTTTTTTTTTTTTTTTAAATCCTTCCTGACTGGAGTATTCTTATTTTTACAGAAGGGGATACCTGGGTTGAGAGAAATTGAAGCTGTTGAATATCTCAGAGATGGTAATAGGTAGGGGATATGGTTTAAAATCTGTCCAGTGGACCAACCAACATTACCTGTATATATTGTTTGCTCGAGAGGGGCTATGTTCAGACCACAGGTAGCACAGAGGCCCTGAAAATATCAAGACGATTCAAGGCGATGATTGGATAATTCATTTCCAAAATAGAAATTCTGAGCAGACGTGGAATAAATGCACAGCTTGCCAACATGATGACTTTGAAGGCAATGGCCCTCATTTGGATCTTTTTAACATTTTATCTGCTAAGAGAAAAACATTTCTGTGGTTTCAGTTCATATAGTTCTATTTATGTTACCCTGAGCAGCTTGCTGTGTTTTGAAAGGTCAGTCCTTTCAAAAGCCTTCCATTACCACTGAGCAATTAGTTCAGTGCTTTCTATGTGCAAAAATAAAATGTTACTTATTTTAAAGACTATTTTCGTTATGAGGTGTTTTCCATTTTGTTACTGCTAAAGAAATTCTCATTTTTATTAGACTCAGAAAACTCTTCTTATTCTCTCCCCTCAAGCCAGCAAATCCTCCAATTTCAAGCTCTCAGAGGCTGGCAGGCCTTGGGAAGTCTTGCCATACTGGTGAATCACAAGGACAGATTTATTTGCTTTTTTTTTTTTTTAGTCCTCCAAGGGGGAAAACGGAAGTGAGTTTTTGGTTATTTATTATAGTCCTTACTCTAAATGTGGTTTCTGACTTCAACATTTTTGTCTTTATTTGATTGTACCTTTTCCCCTCAGCCGTCCTCCAGGGAGACTGTTGGGCCCTTGAAGATATCTGTCCATCAAAGCAGAAGTCAGCTCCTGGAGGCTGAGCCCGAGCCCAGGCCTGCCCAGGAGATTTCTATATCCGGGCCCTACTAATGGTGATTCTCTTCATTCCACTCGAAGCAGCTGGGTCAATGCAGCAGGTACCTTGGACAGCAGAAATACTACTTACCCTTAGCTCCACTGAGCTTGGGTCTGGGGAGCTCTAATCTTTGAGGTTGTGTATCACACTAGATAAGACTGGGTTCCATTGGTGATGCTGAAGGCTGCAGGCACAGCACAGGGACTGGGTTCATCAGATGGCCATTCAGCTCTTCCCCCAAATTTCTAGTGGAACATTTTATCTGTTGCCTTTTAAAGAACTGAGGTAGACATCATGTACAATACAATGCATTTAGAGTTTACATTTAATTTTTGACAGATGTGTATACCTATGAAATGACCATTACAATAAATATACAGAACGTTGCCTCTCAAAGCTTCTCTATACTGCTTTGTAGTAAGTCGCCCTCCCTCTAACTCTCGCCCCAGACAACTACTGATCTGTTTGTTGTTGTTATATATTAGGTGGCATTTTCTAGAAATTTATATAAATGAAATCCACCAGTAGGTATTATTTTGTGGCTGACCTTGTTTCCCCACTCAGAATGATTTTTAGATTTAAGTCTACTATTACATGTATATTTTTTATCCTTTCTTGTTTCTTTGTTTTCCCTTTCCTCCTATTTAGAATTCTGAATTTATCTATTGGCTTTTAGGATCTTTGCATTTTTTAGTGGCATCTTTAAGGACGAGACTATTGATCTGGGCTAGTCATCAGTTTATTGCCTCTCCATTCCAAATCCACCCCGTCGTTCCCTCCCTCCCACCCTCTGTATGGTACTGGAGCCAGAATGGGTACATCCTTCTCCTTTGCCGGCTGGTGCAATGCTAAATTTTGTCGATAGAGGGCACTAGAGGGCTAAAAGTGTATGGCCACAGAGAGGGCTGCTTTTCTGGGTTTTTGGGTCCTTTTTCCTCCTATGCTTAACTGCCAGCATGTCAGTACATGGAAGGTCCAGGGGCTGCGCCCTCTCCAGAGAGGTTCTGCCACCCAGGGATCCTGCTGACTAGCTCGGGCCCACCAGCATCCCATCAGGCCACATTATGTACATCAACTTCAGCCTCCATGTACTTCTTGTGGGTTTCTGGGCCACCCAGCAGGCTGTTCTAGAGACCAGCTCTCTCTCAGGCTGGCAGGGTTCTTTGCTTCTGGAAGGCTGTGTGTTCCTCTGGTGGCCACCATCTCTCCGGCAAGGAATTAATCTCAACATTGTTGGGAGATTGGTCTCTTCCAAGTTCTTTGTTTTTTGCCTTGTGTAGTTATGTCTCTCAGCTCCAGAGCTAGTAGCTCTGTTCAATCTTTGCTTTTTCTTAGCATCCATGTTTACCTCTTTAAGTAGGTAATTTTATTTTATTATTATTTTTTAAAGATTTTATTTATTTATTTGACAGAGAGAAATCACAAGTAGATGGAAAGGCAGGAAGAGAGAGAGAGAGAGAGAGAAGCAGGATCCCCGCTGAGCAGAGAGCCCGATGCAGGACTCCATCCCAGACTCTGAGATCATGACCCGAGCGGAAGGCAGCGGCTTAACCCACTGAGCTACCCAGATGCCCCTAAGTAGGTGATTTTAAACTAATTAACTTTTTCAACTAAATCTGCTCTGTTTGAATAACTGGCACGGTTTCTGTCTTTAGTCTAGATCCTGACTGATACAATATCCTTACTTAGTATTGTAGGATTTACTTGAACTCATGTAGAAACCCTTCAACCATAGGCATGTATTTACTAGCATCCCTCCTTTATTACTCTTATGTGTATTCCTTCTACCTACTTTATAAACCCCGTAAACTGGTTTCCTACCTATTTAAGAGAAATCATGAGGAAAATGAATTTTTCACTTTTACCTAGATATTTATTATCTAGATTTTCTTTATTTTTCTGCAAAGATCTGAATTTCCTCCAGCATTTTCTTGCACCTGAGTAACTTTAACATTTCTTACAGTGTAGGTGTTCGTTTGTCTGATGTCCTAAGTTCAACATTATCGGTATGTGTCTTCAAGCTGCTTTCATTCTTGAGGGATATTTTTGTTGGATATAGAACTCCAGGTCGACATGGTCATTGGTCCTCCAGGGTTTTGATGAGAAATTTGCAGTCATTTGAAGATCTGATCTCTATACATGTGACATGTTGATTTTCTCCATGGTTTTTATTTTAAATCTTTGCATTTTAGCGGTTTTGCTACAATGTGCCTATGCTATCTGGAGTGGGCTGAGCAAGCTTCAAAGCAAGCCTGGGCCCCAGTCCTCTCTCCATGTGGAGGTGGGACAAAGATGGCAGGAATGCCAGTTGGAGGTGATGTCAGCCATTGTTCCTTTCTTTTTTTTTCTTCCCATTCCCTCTTGTTCTTTCTCTGGGTTTGTTCTGCTTGAAACTTGGCCATATATCACTAGGTTTTTAATTTTTTTCTCAATCTTTTATTAATCTTCTTCAAATTTTAGATTTTCCCTTTTTCTCTCGTTTTCTCCCATTCCCCTCTGTCCTCCCTTTGTATTAATTCTAGTATTAAGCCCATCCATGGATTCTTAATTTTCAGCTTCTGCACTTTTTAAAGTTTTGGGGCAACTGAGGGGCTTAGGTGGTTAAGCATCTGCCTTCACCTCAGGTCAGGATCCCAGGATCCTGGGATTGAGCTACATGTTGTGGGCTCCCTATTCAGGAGAGAGTTTCCTTTTCCCCCTGACCCCCCACACCACTTATGCTTTCTCTTCTCTCTCTCAAATATTTTTTTTAAGTTTTCACTTATTTATTTTTTTCTATTCTAAGATTTCTTTGTGTGTTTTCCTTTATGAGCATAGTTATAATAGCTGGACTGAAGTCTCTATTAATTACCTTCCACCTGCCTCTTGACGAGCTGAAATGTTTGTAGCCTGCCCTGCTATTTGTGATTCAAGAGTCTTCCAGTGACTGGGGCAGAGTTTACACAAAGCACTGGGTTCCCTTGCTTTCCTTCTCTTCTTTCTGAAGTGCCTCCTGCTCTCTTCCCAGTGGTAGCCCTGGGCTCTTTTCCCCTCTGCACAGAAGGATGACAAGTTTCTTTCAGAAGCAGCTCCATGCCATGCCGTGCCCACAGCAGCGAAGATGGGGAATGTCTGGTGCCAGTTGCTTCTGCTAATTTCGGCTCCTCTGCAAATTCACTGTGTTCATTCCATGGAGGATTCAGGCAGTGTGTTTGTTTTGTGCCCAGAATTTACATTAGCTGTTTTCAAGACGGTTGGCCAGGACAGAACCTCACCTGACAAATAGGACTCTCTTACCCTTGGTTTCCATTATCTGGGTAGTGGGTATGAATCTCCATCCTTAAACTAGGTATAGAAGAACTAGAATTCTAGTTCTTGTGTTCTTTCTGTGTGGCGCCCACAACCTCAGACCTTTTAGGGCTTTGTGTTCTTTCTTCCTGCTTTGTTTCCCAGTTCCAGGGTCCTAGGACCTGGCGTGGTCATTGGTCCGATGGGTCACTATGCCTCTATCTTGTCTTTGCATTCAGATATGGCCTTATCCTATCTGTTTGCTCCCTGCTGCTCCTAGCCACATTTGTGAGGCTACTTCTATTCCCAGAAGCTTGGACAAACATGTAGCCATTTCCTTTCTAGGGTCCTCCAGTTCCCTGGTGGTACTGTTGGAGAAGAGCTATGGCCTCCTCGACTCCCAGGACTCCCAGACGCTTCTCTCCGTCTAGTTTTCCTTTCCTCAGAGCACAAGGGCAATCTTGGTCTAGTTTAGGACAAATTTTTTCCTGCATTTCTTCAAGACCTTTTCCTGAGGTTTCTCTCAGAATTAAGACTTTTGGAACATCAAAACCAGAGAGACAAAAATGTTGGGGCGCCTGGGTGGCTCAGATGATTAAGCCTCTGCCTTAGGCTCAGGTCATGATCCCAGGGTCCTGGGATCTAGCCTTGTATCTAGCTCCCTGCCTGCTTTGTGGGGAGCCTGGTTCTCCCTCACCTACTGTTCACCCTGCTGTGCTCTCTCTTAAATAAATAAAACCTTAAAAAAAAAAAAAGACAGCAAAGCTACTTTTGCTTCCACCCTGGCCATTGTTTCCCCTGAAGCCATGAGTCCAGAGCTCACCATGGGATTGCATGAAGGGCAGTAGGGAGGCCAGGGAAGGAGAAGACCTGGGAGGAAGAAATCGCCTAGCTTGATACATTCAAATAGCATTCAGAGAGGGAAAGTGTCTTCTCTGATTTCCCAGCTTGTATTTCAATGCCTGGCACACGATTTCTCAGTAAATGTTTATTAAATCAATGAGCTAATTTGCGATATAATATTGGGCAAGTCCGGAATTCTAACCTTTGTTCTCTGAACTATAAAATGGGGATAAATGATACTGATGTCAATGTTGTTGTGGGATTAAATGAGATTATTTACTCTGTGAAGTCTTTTCTAATTGTGATGCCTTATTACTGTTATTATAAATGTTCATTGAGCTGAAGAGTGCTTGGCATCTTTATCCAAACTCTGGGAGATTCCAGTCAGACCCAGTCAACTGGAAACATGCTTTTATCTTTCTCTCAGAAAAGCTGTATAACTTCAATATATTTTTTTCCCTCAAATTATTTATCCTCCTCATGACAGTTTTTATGTCCGTTTGCTTGATGATTTCTAGATCATGAGAATCGATTTTGGATTAGATTCTCCCCAGCATGGAGCAACTGGTATAGTCCTGGGAAAATGATAGTAATATTGTATCTCTTCTTAGAGGCATGCTTTGGCTATTTACATATTTTAGTTAGAATTTAAACTGAGTTCTAATCACATCACGTGTTAAGATCCACTTTGAACGTCCCTTGTAAGTATTCATAGAAAATGCTTTCCACATCGCCTGATAAAGTCAAGATTGAGTGATCTAGCTTTGGCTGAAACCTCAGTAAATGGACCCGGTGTTTAATAAGAACTTAAAATTATTGATGTTATCTGTGTACCCAGGTGAAAAGTACATCACCAGTTTCCAAAGAAGCTTAGCAATAGGAGGTCCTGGCTAGCACTCAATGACCTGGTGGCTTCCATAAGACGTGGCAGGTTGCACATCTGCCTGTTTGCAAAGTCCCAAGGCTAGATGGGCAGTAACATGGCAGGGACCTGCACCCAAAACAAATAATGAGGATTCAACTATGGGAGCAAGGCTAAGGTCAGTGTTTGGGAGGTGGAGTGATATGCATGTGAATCCTATGTTGTAAGTTCCCTAGAAAGGGAGACACTGTATGAAGGCTACTGGTCAGCTCTATGGTGACCACAGTGAACAATACAGTAGTGTGTATTTGAGGGCTGCATAGATCTTAAATGGTAACACTGAGGTGAGGGAGAGTTAAATAACTTTACTGTGACCATTTTGCAATATATGCACTTACTAAATCATCACACTGTACACCTTAAACTTACATATGGTATATGTCAGTATCTCAAAGCTGAGGGAAACCTAAGCCCCAGATCTCCAACATCTCTCCATGTGGAGGTTGGGCCGAAGATTTGTAGGAGGTGATGACAGCGTCTGAAGGTTGCTCTGCAGATCTTATGGATCTGAATCCAGACGACAAGGGTGTTCAGGACCAGAAAGTCCAGTGTCTGAAGGAACCGAGATGCCAAGGCAGGAACCTTGTCCTTGGGCAAGAGGTTTTCCAGTTATTAGTTTAATCAATCAATGTTTGATTCTGTATACAAGACTCCGTGTTAAATGCTCAGATAAAAGAGAAAGTTTATATTTCACTAACCCCTTCCAAGGTATTTTTCCTTATGCTGTATCCTATGTGTTATATATCTATTCAGCTGTGTGACCCAGCAAACATAGTATGTATGATACATCATCTCTATCCTGCATACACACATGCATACATACTTTTTTGAGGAGGACACTTCTATATATTGTAGTGTAGATTCTGGAGCCAGAGTGAATTTTACAGAGTTGATCTTATCTCCACTAAGGGTTGAATAGCTGTGTTTTCTTGGGGGTAATTGAGCCTTTCTGTGCTCTAGTCCCTTTATCCATACAAATGAAATAATACTTGTTTGTAGTGTTGGTGCAAAGATGAAATGAGTCCTTAGAAGTTCTAAGAAATTCTTTGAACAGTGCTTAGTATGCACTCAGTAACAGCTGTTTATTTGCTGTCATTTTGTGGGGCTGGGGAAGTTGGAAGCCAGGTCCATGCAGGACCAATATGGGTGATTATGGATGATTCTGAGCCATGATGAGTTCAGTTGGTGATGCAGGAAGCTGAGTGGATGAGGTGAGCAGGATTGCTGGCTATCGATGTTGGAGCCTCCTGACTCTGAGAGCCTACTGAAAGGGAGTCAAAGGTTGCAGTTCAGCAGATAAGGGCTTCAGAATCATGGGCAGAAAGACCAGCACTTGGAGAATTGGGTATGGGTTCTGTTGTGTGTAACAAGACCATGTCTGCACCGTGGAATTTAGCCCATGAAAATAGGCATCTGAGATACTGAGGTTGGGGGCATATACAGCAATATAGACTTTATGTGAGCCCGTAAGAAGGGTCATCTTACATGCCTTCTGCCTCTGGGCAAGGCCTGGCCTGACTGAGTGAAGATTTGGCCATAGATCTGATTTGTGATCACAACCATAACAATGGTGTAATAGTGCTACTGTGATTCACCGTTGCGTTTATTAACTGTGTCCAAGGAACCAGGAACTGTATGAAGGGCTTCATTCATAAAAACCTTGAGGGAGCCTCATTTTTACTTTTCAAACAAGGGCACTAAGCCCTGAGAAGTTCAGTGTCTTGTGAAGATTGCAGTTTAACAAGTGGAAGGGGCAGGTTTGAACCTAGACTGTCAGACCCCCTGTTCTTAACCAGTTAGCAAACTGTCTCCTAAAACTTGGAACAAAGCTGTTGGACAACCAGAGAAAAAGAGGTCAAATATGGTGGAGTGGTACCATCTGTGTATTTACGTTGTAGGGATTCAACAACTTGTGCTTGGCGTGGAGAAGTCAGGAGGAGGGAGAAGGAGAATCCTATGAGTGGAGTAGGTAGTTCAGCCCATTACTCCTTGCAGTGAACGTGTGCTCCAGACCTAGAGTAAGAATCGGATAGAAAATGGAAATCAGTCACTGCTTTGGTAGGGCTCTGTTTCTGATTGTGCCTCATGGGGGAAGCCTCTCTCTGTATCGTGATGCTAGTGTTTAAATATAGTCCTTGTACAATGTGGCCTTTCTATGCAAGCCATGGGCTTCACCTTCAAACTCAATGGAAGACAAAGCCATCTCTTCCAAAGCTGGAGGATACGCTCTCCAGGTTGGAATTACTGAGAAACAGCTGGTAGGTCTCCAACATGGTGTCTTTCTAAGGAATTAACAAGAAGGATTTTGATTATAAGTGATATTTCCTTTCCTGCATTCACAACTTGGGTGAATGTTGCTGCCATTTTTCTTACACCAGTGAGGGGCAGGAATGAGCTGTGGGGAGAGACTTAGTTAAGTAAATCAAACTTAAAAGTAAGAGCATGTGGTGTGATCCAATGTGCTTTCTGTTTCCTGTGTGTTTGAAAGTGGAGAGAGCTAGATTGCTGCCAGATTAGGTCCTGCAATCCTTTGTTTGGGTTGTGGATTTCCTGGTTGTATTTTGCTAAGCCTATCCCAATGCCTACTTAACTTCCATGTATTTTGATATGTGTGGATTTTTCTCACACACAAAGGAAATAGAAGGTGGAAAATACAGGCAGAAATGCCTGTGAAACTCTCCTAGCCCTGTTCAGTGATTAGATAGGGAGGTACATGAAATTTCCATTTCAATCAAGTATTCCATTAACAAAGAGATTGACTTGGTTCCCAGTTTAAGTTCTCAGAAACTGCAGCAGGCCCCGGAACCAGTAATGAGCTGATCGCATGCCAGTGGTAAGGCTTCACTCAGTTTTCCTCTGAATATCTCTGCAGAGGCCGGGTGACATTAAAGCGGCACCGGATAGTAATTGGGCACCAGCTATTGTCCTGAAGCTTTTGATGTTTTTTGGGTTGGAACCAGTGCCATAACAATGCCCATCATGTGAGGGAACAGCTTCCCCTAAAAAGAAAAACAAGCTCACGGCACTGTGATTTTTGCTGGGATTGTTTTGGGGCAAGACTCCAACAGGGATTGCTGAACACGTGGTCTTGACTGCTTGCCAAGTGCCTGGGCTGTCCCTGGGTGATTGTCCAACTGATTGCCACAGTCATCAGTTATCATTGTGTGCCTGTGGGGGTGTGTGTGTTTGGGGTAGGGTAGTGGGCTCTGCTTTCATTTTAAAGTTTTCAACAGGAATGGAGAATAAACCCCTAATTTTCATTTGGTTCAGTGGAGAGAATTTGGGAAGTTCACTAATGTATATGAAATACTAATAGACAAAATACTGGGAGCACAAAGGGTTTGCTGAGGGTGGACAGCAGAAACTATTTTGTGGCTCCCAGTGCACCCTGCCTCTCAGTATTCAAGTTTTCCTGTTTCTGGGCATGGCCAGTTTCACTTGTTTTGGCTAATGGAGCATTAGCAGGTGTGATGCGGTTAGATCCCAGGGATTTGTCCTCTTGGGATAGTCAGTCCTAGGATCCAGCTGTCACATAAAGCAGCCCATGTGGAAGGACCACATGGAGAGACATTCCAGTCTTCTAGCTAGATGTGCTAGAGGAGCCGTCTCAGAAGTCCTAACCCTCGTCATCACTGGTGACCTCATGAGAGAGCTGAGGTGAGGATAGCAAGTGAACCATCCAGCTGAGCCCCAGTCAATCCACAGATTACATGAAATGGAAAAAAAGCCTTTTGCTTTAATTTAGAAAGTTTTGGGGGGGGACTTTTTATAAAGGTAATTGAAATAAATGATGGGTTTCTGATCCCCTCAGAGTTAGAGGACTTACAAGACTCCCAGGCTCAGTCCCATACTAAATTGCTGCTTTAGATTATATTCTAGTCTCAAAGGTGGGTACAGTTTCACAGACCTCTTCCCTGTCTTCTCTCTCTTTTGGTCCATGTCCATTTCCATGGTGTGTCTGCCATATTAGTGACCTCTTCTTTTCTAGCTAGTACAACATGCCATAGCCCTAATTTGCACATTTAGCATCTTTCCATTAATTTTGGTTTCTAGGCTGAGGGACCATCCACATCCACTGTCAACTGACTGGGCTGTGGGGACTGATCATCAGGGACTTCTTTCTTCTGGAGAAATATTCCAAGACCAGGCTTCCCATATTGTCCTTTCTCAGTCTTATGCCCTGAAAGGATCAGTGCTAGTGTAGTAGCAATGCATCAGACAGGGCCCCTGATCATTGGAAGATAGCAAGTGGGTGCAGTATACAAAAGCCTGGTTGTGTGCCTTGAATAGGGTTGGAGTACAGGTTGCATGGGAGACTGTTATAAGTGGTACTAGATCTTAGTGAAGCAAGTCTGGGTTGCCCTGTTGTCAAAGCTGGTAGGAGCAAGGTAAAGATCAGATAATGAGAACTGGGGTCTATTTTGTGGCTCCCAATGAACCCTGCCTCTCAGTATTCAAGCTTTCCTGTTCCTGGGCGTGGCCAATTTCACTTGCTTTGGCTAATGGAGCATTAACAAATGTGATGCAGTTAGACCCTGTTCTTATCTGAGACAGTTCTTATGCACTGTAGCTTTTTGCAGCTGGGTCATCTAAAAAGACCAGGACTTCTAATGGACTGCTCTGAATTCTTGGAATCTAAATTTTCACACATGTACAAAAGTTTACATCTCCTATTTTAAAAGTCTAGGATGGCATATTTTTATCTTTGTATCCAAGAAATAAAATTCAGTCCAGAGAGATTTGGACAGATGTCTTGGAAAAGATAAAGGTCAGAGTTCTGGTTCCCTTAAAAACTTAATTTTATGTGGCAATCCAAACGTCCTGATCATTGTAGCCTCTTTTGCAAATGGTGGCTGCCAGCCAGTCCTTTGCCTGCTGGGAAAAGTTTAAGCATGAGTGGATGGCACCATTTAATATGTGTTTTTGATTTAGACCTGGTTGGAAGACCACAGACCCCTTGAGAACAGAAGTGCCTATTAGCTGTATATACATTCCCTTTGCTGCCTACTGTGGGGGTTTCAAGCCAGAGAGGATGGGGCATTTGGTGACTAGGGTTCTTGTGACCCACCTTCCTGATTTCCTATTTTTACCACTCTCCTGGCCCCCAGTCTTGTCTCATTGGGCTGGTTGGGTTTGAGGAAACCTCTGTTACCCTGACTAAAGTCCCTTAAACTGTGACAATCATAACGATTCTAGAAATGGGCCGGCTGCTAATCTTTTCTGTGCCCCCTTGAGTACCAAGAATATGCTTAGGACCAGACTTTCTTATTCATATGTCTGGAAATCAGGCTTATACAGCAAATTGGCAGGGGCAAAATATCCAGGATCAACATTAATGCTGTAGGAGGCTTTCCCTCTGTGACTTCCCACCAACTGAAATAACTCAGCTTCGTGTTATATGCATCCTTTATTTTAGAGAGGGCAGAGGGGCCAAGGAGGAGGGGGAGAGAACATCTTTAAGCAGACCCCCTGCTGAGCACAGAGTGCAATGCAGTGCTCAACCTCATGATCCTGAGGTCATAGTCTGAACCAAAATCAAGACTCAGATGTCTAACCGGCAGTGCCACACAGGTGCCCCATTATTTCCATCCTTTATAGCAAAGTCTCATATTTTGGGATACAAAAATGAAAGGCTCCATTCTCTTGCTACTAAAATAAAGATTACAGACCCCAAACATCTCCGTTTGTCCAGGAGAGGGACAACAGGGAAATATGGGGTGGGAGATGGAAAGTAGGAGTATTGGCAATAGGCAAAAGGCAACTGCAGTGCCAGGGAAAGTCAGGGAGAGGATCACAGTGGCTTTCGAAAGACCAGAGGAGAAAGCAAAAATGCAGGCAGGCTGGGAAGGGGAAACTTTCTCAGGCACTGAGGAAGCCCTATTATGAGCTGTGTCTTTTTGACACAGACTGGCCTTGATTTATACGGGGAGATTTGAGTTTCCTCTTTCTGTATTCCTGGAATGCTAATTAATTGATTACCCATTATTTGGTCTATAATTGGTCTTTATTCTTAGATGCAGCCTTAAAGGAGGTGGCCCCAATGGATTGCAACAAGGGAAAATGTTCACCTGGCTGGGTGGAAGGAGGCTAACACCTGGACAGGCCACTGGGTGGCGCCTTCCTCACTTCCATGTTAGGGCTGAAGGGGGCAATTCATTGCCTACTAGTCACTAGGGACTGTTAGGTTTGCTCTCAGATCTTCATCCTCACAGAAACGCTGTGAGTTTGCAAGTTAGGTTCAGAGGAGTTGTCCAGCCAATAAGGGGCTGAACAGGTCTTGCACCCAGGTTAGTCTGACAAATGCCAAGACTTTTTCCAGTGCTCTGCTCTTTATCCGAAACAGATATAGCCATGTACTTTAAAGAATGCTTACTGTAACCCCCACAAAACCAACAAAAAAGTCATAAAATACTGAAAAAATATGAAGATGATGATGATGTTCCCTATTATTCTACCATCAAAAATTAATTCCCATTAACGCAATTAATTTTGGTTGTTTTAAGTTGTCTTTGCTGTTAATATGCATAAATTTCCTTTCCTACATCATATATTTTTTATTTTTATTTTTTTTACATATAATGTATTTGCCCCAGGGGTACAGGTCTGTGAATCATCAGGCATTTCACAGCACTCACCATAGCACATACCCTCCCCCGTGTCCATAACCCAGCCACCCTATCCTTACCTCCCTATCCCACAGAAACCCTTGGTTTATTTCACGAGATTAAGAGTCTCTTATGGTTTGTCTCCCTCCTGATCCCATCTTATTTCTTTTTTTTTTTTTTTGCTTTCTACACCCGCATGAACCCCTGCCGTGCCTCTCAAATTCCTCCTATCAGAGAGATCATATGGTAATTATCTTTCTCTGATTGACTTATTTCGCTTAGCCTAATAACCTCTAGTTCTATCCACATTGCAATAAACAAGATTTTGTTTCTTTTGATGGCTGCATAGTATCCCATTGTATATATACACCACATCCTTTTTCTCCATTCATTTGTTGGTGGACATTTAGGTTCTTTCCATAGTTTGGCTGTTGTGGACATTGTTGCTATAAACATTCAGGTGCACATAACCCCTTCAGATCACTACACTTGTATCTTTAGGGTAAATACCCAGGAGTGCAATTGCTGGGTCATAGGGTAGCTCTGTTTTCAACTTTTTGAGGAACCTCCATGCTGTTTTCCAGAGTGGCTGTACCAGCTTGCATTCCCCCAACAGTGTAGGAGGGTTCCCCTTTCTCCGCATCCTCGCCAATATCCGTCGTCGTCTGACTTGTTAATTTTAGTCATTCTGAGTGGTGTGGGGTGGTATCTCATTGTGATTTTGATTTGTATTTCCCTGGTGCAGAGTGATGTTGAGCACTTTTCCATGTCCCACCTCATATTTAAACATGTGTATTTTAAGACATGACAACTAGAATCATCTTTTAATTTTATTTAAAGATTTTTTATTTTTATGAGAGATAATGTATAAGCAGGAAGGAGGGCCATAGGGAGAGGAAGAAGCAGGCTTCCTGCTAATCAGGGAGGCTGATGTGGGACTCGGTTCCAGGACTCTGGAATCATGCCCTGAGCTGAAGGGAGACATATAACTGACTGAGCCACCCAGGGGCCCAGAACTATACATTAAAAAAATAGATATATATTAGCATGAGCAGGAGGGGCAGAGGAGGAGAGAGACAATTTCAATTAGACTCTGCATTGAGCATGGAGCCCCACTCAGTGCTCTACCTCATGACCCTGAGATCATGACCTGAGCCAAAACCAAGAGTCGCTTAGTGCCACCCAGGTGACCCTAGAACCATAAGTTCTTAGTACAATGGGGAAAATTATGAAACAAATACAATTACAAAATCAAAATTCTGAACTGACTGAACTTTTGAATGTATGTAACACCTTTGGCTCAAAACACAACCTCAACTTGTTTGCAGTTTCATACATTTTTACTTGAGGAAAAGACTCTACCATTGCCTGAGAAGTAAAGAACCACTGAAATTCTGTTTTGGTTGATAGCACTTTTCACTGAGAGAAGTGGCTCATAATTGTTTCAGAGAATGTGTTGGGAGATTAGGATTGTACAGTGGCCGTGAGTCCAAATTACCTGATACAACAGTACGATTTCTTGGGTTATTTTTTTTTAACCTAAGAAAAATAAGGAAACAAGTTGTCTATGTGAAGTATTATGTGTGCAGAGATGCTCATTTTGCATTGTCTCTAATAGTGATTAATTGGTAACAACCTGCATAAAATAATGCAACTGTCCACTGGTTGGAAAAGTAGGCAGCCATTATGCTAGCTGAAGATACTGCGTCAACAACTATAGAGTAACTGGGTGCTAATAATCATAGTGACCTTGATTTGCTTAGTCCTTCCTGTGTGCCGTATACTCTCCACATTACCTTATTCAATGCTCCCCAAACCTCAGTATTGACAGGAGAATTTTCCTTATCTTAAATCCAGGCTAAGCTGTGTTCCTTGCCCAACACTTAAAAACTGGGAAGTGGAAGAATGTTCTCCTACTTTTGTATATAGGAAGAAAACAGGGTAGTGGGGGAAAAAGGTGTTACATGAAAATGTAGCATGGAGGGCCACCTTTGTTCGTTCTTTGGCTTGCTGGCTTTTCACCTGTCCCTGGAATCCCATGTTCCTGTTCCTCCTCCTCTTCCTACTTTAAATAAGAAAATTGTTCAGGAATCTGGATCCCTTGTGCTAGAAGGTTAGTAACTCCAATTCCCTTAGGTAAGAGAATTTCTTGATGTGTTGCCCTAGACAAGGGGATGGAAGTTGGATGTAGAAACCCAGTGAAAAATGAGACTCTGTGGAAATGAATAACCATGTCACCTTCCTAAGATTTATCTCACAGCTTGTCCCAGAGGCACCTCTGCTTTAAAAAAAAAAAAAAAAAAAAAGTGCTTTGGGCAATAGTCATAAAATAAAGCTTTTTATCTCCCTGCTTCCAGTCTACTTCTAGAGACCCATAAACATTCACGACAGTATCCACGGGGGTTTGCGCACTCTGGCTCTGTGCAGTGCTGCCCTTGGGAAATAGGGATCCAAGGTTGCAATTCAGTTGTTTTTCAAAGAATATTATCTCCTCTACTAGAGAGGCAACATGGGTGAATCTGCTGCATTGTCTCCTTCCTGATTAAATCAAAATCTCAGCCGAGCAAATCAATCTGCTTTTTTCCCTATTTAAGCCACCACTGATTCAACTTCGATCTTACTACCTCTCACTTAGATGACTGCAACAACCTCCCAGTAGCTCTCCCTGCCCTGGTCTTCCTCCTTCCCTGCATTCACCTCAGATGGCTGCCAAGGGAGCTTCCTAAAATGCAAATAGGATCCTGGCAACCCCTTGCTTAAATTCATTTAATGGTGCCCCATTTATTCAGCATACAAATGCCCCTTCAATGCGTGAGAGAAAACTTCACGGTCCCTGTCTACATTTTCAGTACTCTCTCCACTCACTACTTATGCTCCAAAGGCTTCTGCCATGTTTGCCCTCATTCCTGAACGAAGCAGTCTCTCCTAGGTTTCAGAGTCTTTGCAGACGGGGTTCATTCGGTTTAGAATGTCCTTCGAGAATGACTCCGGTTTAACATCATTGCCTCTGAGAAATGTTCTTGCACCACTTAAGCCTGGGTAACCCTGAACATTCTCATGTGTCAGACAACAGAATCCCCTCTAGGTAGGAATGGACTAATTGTAGAAGTTACGGTGCTTCTTGGATTGTTGCAGGGACTGGGAAAATAGGCTCCAGACTCCTTTTCCAGTAGGAGCAGCTCCTAGGATGGGCCTCGTGGTCTGGTCCTGGTAAAGCAGCCGTTTCTGCCGCTGGTCCCAGACCATGCTACATCTGCTGCCACTCGTTCCCACTGAATCAGTGTCCAGCACCCTTCCCTGTTTCCTCGTGGGCTCACAAACCAGGATCTTCTGTAGATGTGTTTGATGAGTGGAACAGAAGCCACATGCCTGTGTTGTAGCAAGGCAGACTTGGAAGCAAATCAATCTGTTCATCCCATACTGAGAAGGCAGAATTCAAACTCTGGAGAACTATACACATGTAAAGACACTGAGAAGATACGGGGCAGCATGAATGACGGAATCCCATGGAGTCTCTTTTTAAAGGACACTTTTGGGGGACGCCTGGGTGACTCAGTTGGTTAAGCAGCTGCTTTCGGCTTGGGTCATAATCCCAGCGTCCTGGGATCGAGTCCCGCATCGGCTCCTTGCTCCGCGGGGAGCCTGCTTCTCCCTCTGACTCTGCCTGCCACTCTTTCTGCCTGTGCTCTCTCTCTCTGACAAATAAATAAATAAAATCTTTTTTTTTTTTTTTTTTAAAAAGACACTTTTGGCATTTCACTATGATTATCTTTGATGATATGTGTGCTTCCCTTGCTAGATCATGGGCTCGGGTTAAGGAGATGTCTTATTCATTTCTGTATCCACGACTCTCTGACACAGTGCCTAACGTAGCCTAACATAATTCTTTGTTGATTACTGAAAGAAGAAAGCTATGGGAACTCCTTGCCTAAAACTTTTTATGCATGGCCAGTTGTAGAAGGTGTTTTAATCTAGTTTTGAAAATTGCATCCTGGTTTTCTATGCTCCGAGGAGCAAGAAACCAAATCTTAAGTAACCGAGGCTATAGGAAATAGGACTTTAAATACTGTTTCGAATTTGATCTCTAGGACCAGGACTGCAGATTGTTCCAGAGTGCTCCTGTTCCTTGCCACCTCATACATCATGATCAAAGTGGGGCCTTCAGCAAATGATAGAGTCAGGAGAGGTTATCTTTACTGCCTTCTGTTTCCCCGCTCAGCTGTCCTTTCTTCGCATCTGTGTCCTGCTTTATTGTCGGCAAAGGACTTTCACACCTTGATCCATTTAAAGCTTACAGACCTCCTGCATGGTTTTATTATCTTCATGTAGTAGTTCAGGCCAGAGATGGACAGACTATAGCTCCAGGGCCAAACCCTTCTTCAGTGTGTGTTTGTCAGTAAAGTTTTATTTGGGGCACAGCCACACTATCTTAGTTCAGGCCACTACAACAGAAGACCATGGACGGGGTGGCTGGTAATGAACATTAATTTCTCACAGTCCTCGAGGCTGGGAAGTCTACAGTCAAGGCAGTGGCTGATTCAGTCTTTGGTGAATGCTCTCTTCCTGATTTGCAACTGGTCCCTTTCTTGTTTTATCCTCACATGGTGGGGGGAGCGTGTGTGCTGTACTACAAGACTTTTCCTCCTCTTATAGGGATACTAACCCCCATTATACCCCATCTAAACCTCATCTATTATCTCCCAAAGTCTCTACTCTAAATACTATCACATTTGGAATTAGAAGTTCAACGTGTAAATCTGGGGGAGATGAAAGCATTCAGTTCAGAGCATAGACCCACTCATTTCTGTATTGCTTATAGCTGCTCATAGGCTATAATGGCAGAGTTGTGTATTTGCTGTGACCTAAAAAGCCTAAAATACTTATCTGGTACCTTAAAGAAAAGGTTGTTGAGGTCTGACTCTCTGGAGGATAGGGATTTGGTGAAATTATTCATGCAAGCTGGAATGTTAAAATAAGTCTTCTGATCATAGATTTCCTTACTGAGATATTTTTATTAGGGGCCATCTAAAAATGTGTGGCATCATTTGAAAGTAGATTTCTGGAGCTACAGTGTTCCTTTTGACTCTGTTGACTTCTGCTGGTCAAGTCAATCAAAAGTGGGGTTTATGGGGGCACCTGGGTGGCTCAGTCAGTTGAGTGGCTACCTTCCACTCAGGTCATGCTCCCAGAGTCCTGGGATCAAGCCCCGCATTGGGCTCCCTGCTTGGTGGAGAGCCTGCTTCCCCCTCTTCCTCTGCTTGCCACTCTGCCTACTTGTTCTCCCTCTCTGTCAAATAAATAAATAAAATCTTAAAAAAAAAGTGGGGTTTATGGTATGTAAGTATGTGTTTTAAAGCCTTGTTGGCTTTGAAAAAACAGATCCCAGAGCATTAGAGTGGGTCTTGAGATTTGTGTATTTAATGTGCACAAATTGTTCACAGGTAGTTTGCACAATTCTGCAGATACAGATAATTAGCCTTGATGCTTCTGGTGTGAGAGATTGTGCAAGTATGTATGAGATGTCATCACCCCAAATTTAGCAGCTTCAAACAACAGCCATTTTATGATATATCTTGATATTTGCAGACCAGGAATTCGGGCAGGGTTTTTAGGCAACTCTTCTTTTCCATGTGGTGTCTGCACGGGTGACTCGGTGGTCCCCGGTTGGTGGACTGACTGCCCTGACTGGATACACCTAGCTGGGGCCTTGCTGGGGATTTCTGAAAAGCTGGGTTTAGCTAGAGCTGTCAGCTACAGTACCTGCACATGGTTTCTGCAGAACAGCAGCCTTGGAGTGGTCCAGACTCCTTATGCAGCTTCTTAAAACCTCCATAGAACACAAAGCGGTAGCTGATTGTTTTTCCTTTTAAAAATCTTTTTATTGAAGTATATTTGATGGGCAATATTAAGTTAGCTGTTGGTGTACAACATGATGGTTTGATACTTGTGAAGATTGCAAAATGATTGGGGTGCCTGGGTGGCTCAGGTCATGATCTCAGAGTCCTGGGATAGAGCCCTTGCTGCTCAGCAGGGAGCCTGCTTCCCTCCTTCTCTCTGCCTACTTGTGATCTCTCTCTCTCTCTCAAATAAATAAATAAAATCTTAAAAAAATATTGCAAGATGATCATAATAACTAGTTAATGTCTGTCACCATGCGTAGTTACATATTTTTTCTTGTGATGAGAACTTGTAAGGTTTACTTAGAACAACTTTCAAATATGCAATACAGTATCCTTAATTATAGTCACCATGCTGTACACTACATCCCTATGACTTGAGTATAACTGGGAGTTTGTATCTTTTGACTTCCTTGACCCATTTTGCCTATTCTCTACCCTTTTGCCTCTGGCAGCCATCAACCTGTTCTATCTATAAGCTTTTTTTAAAAAAGAGTCCACATAAAAGTGAAATCAAGGATTTTGATGGATTCCTTTCTCACATTGAGGTCCTTCATCCATTTTGAGTCTATTTTCATGTGTGGTGTAAGGAAATGGTCCAATTTCATTTTTCTGCATGTGGCTGTCCAATTTTCCCAACACCATTTATTGAAGAGGCTTTTTTCCATTGGACATTCTTTCCTGCTTTGTCGAAGATTAGTTGACCATAGAGTTGAGGGTCTATTTCTGGGCTCTCTATTCTGTTCCATTGATCTATGTGTCTGTTTTTGTGCCAGTACCATGCTGTCTTAATGATGACAGCTTTGTAATAGAGCTTCAAGTCCGGAATTGTGATGCCACCAACTTTGGCTTTCTTTTTCAATATCCCTTTGGCGATTCGAGGTCTTTTCTGGTTCCATATAAATTTTAGGATTATTTGTTCCATTTCTTTGAAAAAGATGGATGGTACTTTGATAGGAATTGCATTAAATATGTAGATTGCTTTAGGTAGGATAGACATTCATGCTTAGCGAAATAAGTCAAGTGGAGAAAGACAACTATCATATGATCTCCCTGATATGAGGAAGTGGTGATGCAACATGGGGGCTTAAGTGGGTAGAAGAAGAATCAATGAAACAAGATGGAATTGGGAGGGAGACAAACCATAAGTGACTCTTAATCTCACAAAACAAACTGAGGGTTGCTGGGGGGAGGGGGGTTGGGAGAAGGGGGGTGGGTATGTGCTTTGGTGAGTGCTGTGAAGTGTGTAAACCTGGCGATTCACAGACCTGTACCCCTGGGGATAAAAATATATGTTTATAAAAAATAAAAAATTAAAAAAAAGTGAAATCAAATGGTAGGTGCCTTTCTTTGACTGAATTTTGCACTTAGTATTATACTTTCTAAATCCATCCATGTTGTTGCAAATAACAAGATTTCATTCTTTAAGGTGGAGTATTCCATAGTATATGTACACCACATCTTCTTTATCCATTCATCTATTGATGGACATCTAAGTTGCTTCCCTTTCTTGGTTATTGTAATTAATGTTGCAACAAATGTAGGTGTGCACGTATCTTTTCAAATTAGTGCTTTCATGTTCTTTGGGAAAATACCTAATAGAGGGATTACTGGATCATATGATAATTCTATTTTTAATTTTTGAGGAACCTCCATACTGTTTTCTACAGTGGCTGCATCAGTTTGCATTCCCACCAAAAGTGCACAAGGGTTCCCTTTTCTTCACATCCTCACCAACACTTGTTGTTGCTTGCATTTTTGATTTTAGCCATTCTGACAGGTGTGGGTGTTCTCTCATTGTGGATTTGATTTGCGTTTCTCTGGGTGATGTCCAGCATCTTTGCATGTATCTGTTGGCCATCTGTATGCCACCTTTGGAGAGAAGTCTGTTCATGTATTTTGCCCATTTTTAAATTGTTTTGTGTGTGTGTGTGTGTGTGTGTGTGTGTGTGTTGCACTGTATAAGATTCTTCTATATTTTGGATATTAACTCCTTATCAGATCCATCATTTGCAATTTTGATTTGTTGATGGTTTCCTTTGCTGTGCAAAAAGCTTTTTATTTTTGTGTACTCCCAAAAGTTTAATTTTGCTTTTGTTTCTGTTGCCAAAGGAGGCATATCTAGAAAAGTATTTCTATGGCAGATGTCAGAGAGATTGCTGCACATGTTTTCTTCTAGGAATTTTATGCTTTCATGGCTCACATTTAATCCATTTTGGAGTTTATTTTTGTATATGGTATAAGAAAACGATCTACTTTCATTCTTTTGCATGCAGCTGGGCAATTTTCCCAGCAGCATTTCTTGAGGAAACTTCCCCCATTGTATATTCTTGCCTCCTTTGTTGCAGGTGAATTGACCACAACATGGATTTATTTCTGAATTCTCTATTCAGTTCTGTTGATCTATGTATCTGTTTTTGTGTCAGGACCACACTCTCTTGATTACTACAGCTTTGTACTGTATCTGGAAATCTGGGGTTGTGATACCTCCAATTTTGTTCTTCTTTTTCAAGATTTATCTTTATCTTTTGTGTGCCATGCTTATTTTAGGATAATCCTAGTTCTGTGAAAAATTCTTTGATATTTTGATGTGGATTGCATTGAATCTATAGATTGCTTTGGGTAATATGGACATTTTAACAATATTGGGTTCTTCTAATTCATGAGCATGGAAGGTCTTTATAGTTGTGTCATCTTCAATTTCTTTGATCAGTGTTTTATATTTATATTCAGAGTACCTGTCATTCACCTCCTTGATTAAATTGATACCTAGTTATTTTATTACTTTTGGTGCAATTGCAAATGAAATTGTTAATTTCTCCTGATACTTCATTATTAGTGTATAAAAATGCAATAGATTTCTGTATGTTAGTCTTCTATCTTGTGACCTTATTGAATTCTTTTATTGAAGTAGTTTCGTGGTGGAGTCTTTTGGGTTTTCTATATAGAGTATCATGTCATCTGTAGATAATGCAAGTTTGACTTCTTCCTTCCCACTTTGGATGCCATTTATTCCTTATCTGATTGCTGTGGCTAGGACTTCCAGTACTATATTGAATAAAAGTGGTAAGGGTGGACACCCTTGTCTTATTCCTGACCTTAGGGGAAAAGCTGTTTTTCCTCACTACGTATGTGAGCTGTGTGTTTTTCATATACAGCCTTTATTATGTTGAGGTATGTTCCATCTAAATCTACTTTGTTGAAGGTGTTTATCATGAATGGTTGTTATACTTTGCCAAATGTTCTTTCTGCATCTATTGAAGTGATCATATGGTTCTTCTCTTACTCTTGTTAATGTGGTATATCCTGTTGGTTGATTTGTGAATATTGAACCACCCTTGCATCCTTAAATAAATCCCACTCGATTGTGGAGAATGATTTTTTTTTTTAATGTATTGTAGGATTTGGTTTGCTAATTTATTGAGGATTTTTGTGTCTGTTTATCAGATATTTTCTTGTACTTTTCTTTTTTCAGTGTCACTACATAGTTTTGCTGTCAGGGTAATGCTGGTCTCAGAATGAATTTGGAATCTTTCTTTCCTCTTCTGTTTTTTGGAATGGTTTGAGAAGAATAGGTACTGACTCCTCTTTAAATTATCTGGTATAATTCACATGTGAAGCTCTCTGGTCTTTTTGTTTGTTGGGAATTTTTTTGATTATTGATTCAATTTCATTGCAGGTAATTGGTCTGTTCAAATTTTCTCTTTTTTTTCCTATTTAAGTTTAGGAAGGTTGTGCTTCTAGGAATTTACCCATTTCTTCCAGGTTGTCTAATTTTGTTAGCATGTAATTTTTCATAATCTTATAATCCTTTGTATTTATGTAGTTTCATTTCCCCATTTTCATTTCTGATTGGTAAACCTTTTATCCAGAGAGAAGACTCACAAATTTGTTCTCTTCAGAAAATGAGCTCCTGGTTTCAGTGGTCTGTTGTATTGGTGTTTTTCAGTCTCCATTTCACTTATTTTTTTTTTTTAAGCTTTTATTTATTTGACAGAGTTCATAAGTAGGCAGAGAGGCAGGCAGAGGGGGTGGGGGAAGCAGGCTCCCTGCTGAGCAGAGAGCCAGATACGGGGCTGGGTCCCAGGACCCTGAGATCATGACCTGAGTTAAAGCAGAGGCTTAACCCACTGAGCCACCCAGGCACCCCTCTATTTCACTTATTTTTGCCCTAATCTTTTTATTTCCTTCCTTCTATTGGCATTGGACTTCTGCACCCCAGGCCCCCTTGCCAGCTCCTCGAGGTGTAAAGTTAGGTTGTTTGAGATTTCTCTTGCTTCCTGAAGTAGGCCTATATTGCTTTGATCTTCCTTCTTAGAACAGCTTTTGCTACATCCCAAAGATTTTGGACCATTGTGGTTTGGTTTTCATTTGTCTCCATGTGATTTGATTTCCTCTTTGATTTATTCGTTGACCCATTCATCATAAAGTAGAATGTTGTTAACCTCCATGTATTTGTGTTCTCTCCAGATTTTTTCTTGTTGTTGACTTCTAGTTTCATAGCATTATAATTAGAAAAGATGGAGGATTGATTTTTCAGTCTTTCTTTTTTTTTTTTTTTTTTTTTTTTTTTGAGAGAGAGCACGAGAGGGAACATATGTGCAAACGGGAGGTAGAGGGCAGAAGGAGAGAAAGAATCTTAAGCAGGATCCACACCCAGCATGGAGCCTGACTTGTGGCTTGACCTCATGACTCTGAGATTAAGAGTTGGACACTCACCTGACAGCCACACAGCTGCCCCATGATTTCAGTCTTTTTGAATTTGACTTCTTTTGTTGCCCAATATGTCATCTATTCTGGAGAATATTCCAGAATGGCAATGTATATTGTTTTAAAATGGAATGTTCTGAATATCTACTAAACCCATCTGGTCCAGTGTTTCGTTCAAAGTCACTGTTTCCTTGTTGATTTTCTATTTGATCTGTCCATTGATAGAAGTGGGGTGTTACAGTCCCTTACTATTATTTATTACTATTGACTACTTCCTTTGTGTTTGTTATTAATTATTTTATGTATTTGGGTGCTCTGAATGTTGGTATATAAATATTTACAGTTGTTACATCTTATTGACTTGTTCCCTTTGATTATGGTGTCCTTCTTTGTCTCTTGTTACAGTTTTTGTTTTAGTCTGTTTTGTCTAAGTACTTCTACCCTAACTTTCTTTTCACTTCCATTTGCATGATAAATGTTTTCCCATTTTTTCACTTTCAATCCACATGTGTCTTTAGGTCAAAGTGTCTTGTAGGCAGCAGAAGGATAGGTCTTGTTTTTTTATACAGTCTTTTGATTGGGGCATTTAGTGCATTTACAGTCAAAGTAATTATTGATATGTATTTATTTATTGCCACTTTGTTTGATTTATGGTTGTTTTTGTAGTTCTTTTCTGTTCCTTCTTTCTTCCCTTGAGGTTTGATGGCTTGCTTTACTGACATGCTTGGATTTATTTTCTGCATATCATCAGTTTTGGATTTGTGGTTATCATTAGGTTTACATATAACATTCCATGCGTGTAACAGTCTATATTGATGGTTAAGTTTGAATGCATTCTAAAAGCACTACATTTTTACCCCCACCCCCACCAGGTTTTATGTACATGATGTTATTCTTTACATCCTTTTGTGAATCCTGTGGCTGATTTTTTTTTAAACATATAATTGATTTTAATATAATTGATTTTTTAACATATAATTGATTTTAATATTTAACATATAATTGATTTTAATAATAACATATATTTATAATTTTGTGCATTACCCTTCATACTGGTTTTATTAGTGATTAGTCTACTTTTATTATGTTTGCGTTTATCTGTGAAATTGTTTCCTCTCCTAATTTCCTTCCAACTACGGCTTTTTCTTTCCATTCAAAGAATTCCCTTTGCTATTTTACATAAGACTTGTAAGATTTGTTTAGTGGTGGTGTAGTGGTCTTGGAAAGAAGAAGAAACATTCAGAAAATAGAATGACAGTGAAGGAATGGTTTGCTAAAAAAAAAAAAAAAAAATACACATTCCAATCTGCTTTCAAGAAAAGAGTAAGATCTGGGCAAGTGAGTTAGGTTTTGATCTACAGGGCATGAGGATGGAGTGAGTGAGACCGGGAATAAGTGACAAGATGTCTTGGGTCATTATTGTCCTTATCCTAAGGATGATGGATGCAGGATAAGACAGTGAACAGGGCTGACTTTCTCACTTGGCCCCTGAGTCCCTCTCCCAGTAGGTAGAACCTAAGGTTAGGATTTAAGAGAGAGTAGAGAATAATGAAGTGTTGCCCTCTGGGATCGTAGCAAAACTTCCAGGGAGAGTATGGGGCGGACAAATTTTTCTCAGAATCAGATGGCAGAGCAAGTATAAATATTCTTCCCTTTTTCTCAAAGTCATCTCAACATGAGGATGATGTGAAAAGGACATCTTGGAAAACCCCAAACAATATTTCTTAGGAGATAAAGTAAATCCAATTTGTTGAGATGTTTCTGTGTGCTTGGAGATAAATCCCATTATTGTATTTTTATCAGCAGATGTGTGGCCAGTTTAACAGCATAATAATGGCCCCAAAAGGGAAAGTTCCTAGTATCTGTGAAGAATCCATTTTATGCAGGTTTTCTGGACAGTGTAAATCTGGTCTGTGCAGAGAAGCACAAAACAATTATGTAAATTGGGACAGCTTGAGGGGGAATGTTTGCAGACCATAAGGGAGGGGTGGTGGTGGGAAAGGTGGGTAGGGCAGTGGTAGGCATGGTGGGGGCGTGGGTTTCCTCCTTCAGATAGACACTGTGAGTGTTACGGTGCAGAGGGACACAAAGCCATTAGGGCCAACATGCTGCTGCTTGGAGTGTCCATTTATCATAACATAGTGGTCAGCATAGTAATCAAGAGGGCAGGCTCTGTGGATATGCTCCCTGCTTCCCATTCCATCCCTACCACTTACAATCATGGGTCATGGCATTGGTAAAATAGGGCTGCTAATTTTATGTACCTTACATGATTGTTGTGAAGATAACATAATGCATGAACAGTGCTTGGAGCAGTTTCTGATACATAGCACATGTCTAAGCTACTAATATCATGATCTACATATGTGTGTTTTATATCCTGAAGAGATTTGGATGTACAGGGGCCCTTATGGTAAGGGGGGGTGCTTATAGTAAGGTCTCACTCTGCTTCCTCTAATGAGACAGAATTAAGTCCTGGATTTCTTCATCACCAGGTCACAACCATGCAGACACCAACATTCAGAAATTCCTAAATGGAGAACCTGGGTCATTAAAATAGCTCTGGGGTTGCCTAGATCTTCACTTTTCATCAAGATATGAAGGCTTGATGGTACTATAAGCAATATCACTGGTGTGTAAAGTCCCAACTGGGATTCATATAACTGAATCCCAGCCTTAGCTCTGCCGTAGCCAAGCTGGGTGCCCTTGTCTCAGTTATGAGCACAGTGGACGGAAAGAATGTGGCTGGTGTGAGAGGCACATGGAGCCTCTGGCTGGGATCAGGCACCTTACTTTGGTATGGTTACCATGTCCTATGCAGGTTCTGATGCTACCTTTCCAAAGACTACAATAATTATGTGTGTGCCTTTGTCGTCTTCTCTATACTATAAGCTCCTCAAATATGAATGTTATTCAGCATCTATTCTCTCCTAGTTTTCTCTTTCATTCTTGTATTGTTTTTAGATCTCACAGTATCTGGCTCATGGATGGCAGTTCATAAATGCTCAATAGATGACTAGATAAAAGAATGGGTGATCTTTGTTACAATCAGACACTTAGTTTAGGGACTTTGAGCAAATTTCTTGGGTCTTGCCCATAACAAGGGGTATCATTTAACAGAAATGTCCTACTTCACCAGCTTAAGGGCACAACGTAGGTTATGGTACATGATTATTCTCAGATCTATATCTCGCTCCAGTATATATTTATATATTGAAATGTCTATTCAAGCATTTCTGGTTAGATATGCAGTAGGCAACACAAGACTTGTGTTTGAACATGACCTTGTAGCTACCTATTGCCAAACCCGCTCTCAGGCTTCTCCATCTGAGAATGGCACCACCATCCACTTACTTGCTCAAAACAAGAATGTAGGGATCACCATGGACTCTTCCATACCCCTCCTACCTGACATTCAAGCCACTGTAATCCATTTAAGTTCTTAGTCTGATTCCTTCTCACCCTCTCCTTTGCCTCAACCCTGTCCCCAAGCTCCCCTCATATAGGTGCAGACTACTGAACTTGTCTCCTGACTAGTCTTGGTGCTTTCAATCTTTCACATAACCCCCTTTTTGGTCTCTTGGATCCCAACCACCCTGCACTCCTTCTAGGAAAATGTGTGGGTTGATGGAGTGATGAACTATTTAGGTGAAAGGCTACAGGAAAGAAAAGACAGGGTGTGTGTGTTTGGGGAGCCCCGGGTGTTGGGCGGCAAGAAAATTGAAGAGAAGAAAGGCTCTATCTTAGGATGAATCCACAAGTGGGAGTAGGTGGTCCTTGGAAATGGGGCAACCACATAGGTAGGGGAAAGGAGGATCCCCTGAAGAGAGCTCAGCCTGGGAAGTGTCCCCCGTGATGTACTTCAAATGGGCTGGAAAGGATGCTCTGCCAAAACACCCTGTTCATTCTTTAGACTTCAAGCATTTCACTGAGCGATGAGCATTAACCATTTTCGGGATGGAGGCTTCACCATCCTCTTCTTTTGATGGATGTCAAGGATGTGATAATTTGTTTATAATTAAAACACTGAAGCTCAACTGGGAATGCAGTCTAGGTCTTGACTTTCAGTCTCTCAGGATGCCCATGCTCCTGGGCGTGTTTACCTGCTATTTTGCCAGCAAACTCTGGTGGACTTATTGACCCTAAACCTTGAACTTGGTGGTCAATCCATGCCTCTACCACAGGGGGATCCAAGACAGGGCTGCCTAAGGACAGGCCTCTGGTGAACATCTGTAGAGCATCTTGCATCACTGGACACTTGAACGCTCATCAGGGATCTGCTTTGAGGCCTCGAGGAAGCACGGTATAGTCTTTACGCACAGTCATGGTCAGTACGAGATGGTCAGTACTGAATTTCTACAGCTTTGTATTGTGCTGTGGTGCACATGGGTTCCAAAAATCCTTCCAGTTGAAGCTAACATGTCAGCCCTGATCCTCTTATACTAGAAGTGTCAAACACAAGGAAGACCTAAATGGGATTCCCTGGCTGGAGACCTCAGCTTAATGTGGGTGAGACTCCTGCCCAACATGAACCTCCGGTAGATTTAATTGAGAGCTGTGGTTTATTTTGCTCTCTGAGCTAAATTGGCAGCAGTACAAGTAAAAAATGTGAAAAGCTGTAGCTGCAGGCTTAGGGGAACACCAGTCCAAAGCAAAGAGATTGTGTTTATAAAACCACAGGGTTGAGCTGTTTTCCCTCGTATGATCTTTCATTGCTCGGTCTTCCTTGGCTGGAGCACTGGGATCAATGATCTCTGTAAGCCGTCTGTATGGAACCGAGAGGCAGGGAGAACACCCTTTCCCGCCCTCCTTTCTTGGTATTGTTTCAAGGTGTAGGTCAATCTACAAAATTTTTCTAGAGCCATAAAAGAGGAAATCATTCCTCCTTTCTCCTTTGGGTGACCATTCTATCCATGCTCTCTTCCCCTCGGCCTCCTGTCAGAACCTGGGAGCTAGAAGTGTAATGCTGTTTCAGTGTATGCTTCAGGAAATTGGACGAGGCTATGCTTCTTAGGGGAAAAGCTTAAACACTTGAGAATAATCTTAGACATCAGGTAAAAATAGCTCCCGGAATTTTATGCTTAGAGTGGTAACTTCGTGTGTCCAAGGACTATAATTTTCTAGATTTTCTGGCAAATAGAATTGCTAGGATGCTTGAATCTCAGAATTGGTAATGATTGGGAGGTCATCCCTTCTGAGTTTGTAGAAAAAAAATTCATCAATTTTAGAAAATTTTCACTCTTTTTCAAACTGGTATCACTTCTCAGTTTTTATACTTGACAAAACAAAAATCTACATTAAGATCATTCTTCTTCGTTTGCTATTTCTTTGCCAGAAAAACTTAGCACCGTGATAGATACAGGTAGTGAGGGATTTCTCCCTCTCTCCAGGATGCATAAAATGCCAGGGAAATGTGCTGGATCTATCATGGCCCCATTGTGTTGTCTTTTTTATGCTCATCGGTTTTTCTGCAGCACTCCACCCCAGAGGCCATTAGGGACTCCGGGAGTAGAAGCTGAACCATGATCATCTACTCACAGAGAGGGGGGAATGCTTTGATATTCATGTGCTGTGGTCCTTCCTTGTGACCGAGTCCACTGGCAGCCATTCCCAGCAGCGCTTAGGGTGTTTAGATGCTGCATGCTTTTTTTCTGTAAACAGGCAAGAGGCGTGAGCCAACTGCTTGTCCAGATCTAACCAAGCCTCCTCCTCAGATCCTAGACCCTGCTCTGACTGTGACCTCATTACCCCTTCATTTCGAGGCGCAGCAGGCCGGCCTCCTAGGAAGCCAGGCTGAGACAGGCAGAGGGGAGGCTGTGGGATGTGGAGAGCTGATCAGGCGCTCACTCCTTCTCTCCCTCCTGGCTCTTGGCTCTTTTAGTCGTATGTTTGAAAAGGCAGTGCGGCAAGAAAATGCCGGAGCCAGACATCTCTAAAACATGCCCTTTGTAAATCATCGCCATCTGTAGTCACAATGCAGGGAGGACATCAGAGGGAAGTGGCCGCTTGCTCTGAGAGACTGGTCCCAGGGGGCTGTAGGCAAAAGAGGAAAGAGGCTGTTGCATGTGTTGGCAAGGGCAGACAAATGGCTGTTGAATTCGTTGAGATGTGGGGCTGATCCCAGCAGCTGTTCAGGCCCTCAGAGGGCTGTTCAGAATGCGCTGGAACCTCCAGTCAAGCTGTTCTCCTCTTCCTGCTGCTGGCTTTTTATAACCTGCCTGCCTGCTTGCCTTACATTTCGATGGCATTTTAACAATTATGAAGACCTTTTATATGCATTACTGCATTTCATGCTCATGGAAACCCACGAGAAGTATGTATTATTGTTAACAACTGTCTTATAGGCCAAAAGGAGGAAGCCTCTGGATAAATGCCATGCCCAAAAGGAAGTGGTGGAAAGCCCCACTGCCTGCGATCTGGCCTTGTTGTCTTGTCACACTCACAGCTTCCAGTTGTCTGTCACCTTCCTGTAGCCTAGAACAGTGGTTCTCAAACTTGTGCATGCATCAGAACTGCCTGGAAGTCTTAACTAAGGCAAGGTCTTTTCACTCCTGGAACAAAGCCCATTTCATTACGTTAGCTACGTGTGTAAATTAATTTGTGGGGATGTTTGGGAACCTGCAAAAACACTCATGCATGCACTTGTATCTTTTAGTTGCCAAAAATAGTTGAAAAGCCTATGCATTATTGATTTTGCAGCTTAGGAAAGGAAAAGAACACCTTCCAAACCCTGTGAAAAGAAAGAATAGCCTGTTTCTTTGGGTGTGAGCTTGTGGAGAGCCAGGGGAGTCCAGCTTGAGATGGTGAAATAGTAGGATATGCAGGCTGGAAGGGCCAGTCTCCCCTTCCTCCCCTAGGTGCTGTCTGAGCTCTAGGCTTGTGATAAGAGAGGCTCTGGGGAGGCAGAGAGGAACCCCATGGTCTGGTCTATTGCATATGGTGATGGAGCTCACACACTGGCTGGGGAGGCAGATTCACAGGCAGATGAGGTGAGATGATAATTTTACACTAAGAATTTCTGTCCCCCGTCATTCCTTTTCTCCTTTGGGCCTTTCTCCCATATAAGCAGCTCAGCTGGTCTGTGCTCACCCACTTATGGAAGGGATGTGACAAGGGAAGGAAGAGAGGAGTCCTTTTTTGGCTTCAGGCTTTAAACATTTCATCCTTTATGGGGAACAGACAGGACTCATGGTCTAGAAGAAAATACGGAGGAAACAAAACCTCTCCCTACCTCCCTGCCCCTGCCCTCAGTCTCCTCCATCTTTTTTTTTTTTTTTTTTCTGTTTTATTTTATTTCTTTTCAGTGTTCCAGAATTCACTGTTTATGCACCACACCCAGTGCTCCATGCAATACGTGCCCTCCTTAATACCCACCACCTGGCTCCCCCAACCCTCTACCCTCCTCCCCTCCCAAACCCTCAATTTGTTTCTCAAAGTCCACAGTCTATCATGGTTCGTCTCCCCCTCCAGTTACCCTCAACTCTCTTCTCTCCATCTCCCAGTGTCCTCCTTGTTTTAAGAAAAGGAACACTTTGGCATAGAGGGGAGAGACTGAATTGGAGGACTAGTACACTGATGTTGCTGGATCCTAGTTCTATGGGCTTTAGTGCTGGAGATAGGGCAGGGCTCTGAAGAAATGGTCTTGCCTCAGGGGCTGTAGCAGGGGGATGATTTCCTTGTGTGTGAAATGGGAGGGAAGTAGTAGGCAGAGGCTCTGAGACTGGGTCCACGCACAGTGGCCCAAAAATCTAGGACCAGGCAGGGTGATGGAATTCTCAACCCCACACGGATGATTTTGAGGACATGAGATCCCACCCCCGTTGCTGCTCTGGAACAATGTAAGCCTCCTGGAAATTATGCCATCTGGAGCTGGAGTGGAGTACACACAAAGTAGTAGAGAAAGTTGCATTCACTTAACCTCTGAGTCTGTGGATAGAGACTGAAGCCTAGTATACAGGTTAGTTACATAACAGAGCACGAGGGCCCTCCCCTGGTACAGCACGAACCCAGATGACACAGGAACACAGCCCCAGAGGAGGTCACCTTTCTGGAGGAGATATGGCATGAGAATAGGGGTTGATAAGTGCAGATTTAGTGAAACTTGCATTTTTAAGAAGGTGATCTTGCCAAATGCAGTTTTGCTAATCAGCAGTGTTTTCCAGGACCCTAAGCCTGTGTTTAGTGAGAAACTGCTAGATTCATTTCCTATGCAATAGCATTCTCTAACACTTCTTTGTGTCTCTGAAGCCAAGATCAATCCCTTTTCCTCAAAAACTTAGTTGGCAGGTTCAGCCCATATTAACCCTTACCTGCCCCCTGGCTGTTTGGGAAGGTTGTCCCGTCTCCACATTCTAATGCTTTAGATCACACATTATGCAGCCTCGTTCTTGGGTTCATTCGAGTTATTTACATCTTTCTGCAGAGATCACAGTTCTGTGGAGGTGTCACTAAGCTGATGTTCCTCTAATGCTTAGTAAGAACCTGGGTGTGTTGAAGCTGCTCTAAGTGTCATGCAGACATTACTATGACCTTACACAGCACAGTATTCTCCCCATTTAACAGATGAACACACCGAGGGGGCGTCAAGGACCCACAGAAGAGGATCATCAGAGCCGGGACAGTGGAGAAAAAACAAAAGAAGGGAAGATCGATGTGGTTCTAATCACAACAGAAGCAATTTGCCTGGTTTCACTTAGTTAAGTTTCTTAATTTAAATTTTGATTTAAACTGTTTTGATAAATAAGATTTGGATGTTAGTTTGAGAACCTCAGTGTAGGTTCGCTATCTTTTCTGTATGGGTTTTCTGAAGCAATGATCTAGTAACTATTTGATGGTTGACTCTGTCCTTCTTAGTGAGTCATTTTGTACAAGTCCCAGCAGATGGTATAGTGGGCAAGCAGGTTCAGGTGTGCTCCCTTATTCTTGCAAGTGAATTTTCTCATGTTCCTATGGAAGCCTGGAGAAGAATTCCCTCCCCGAGAGGCTCTTGCTGGTCTGTAGTCCCGTCTGCATGGGCACATGCTACTCAAACAGGCCCTCCTCTGAGCCATCTCTGTGCCACTGGGTTACATCACCTTCTGTTCACCCCACTGGCGAACCACCCTGGGGTACTACGGATAGCCAAACGCACTGTGGAGGCTGAGAAAAATTAAGGCCATCCCATCTCAGGTTTAGCCTTAGCGTAAGTACAGCCATCTTAGCTCCGGCAGCCATCTCAGACCCCTGTGCCCAAGGGCTGAACTTTCCCCTACTTTACTTTAGTTCTAAGAACCCCCACCCTGCTTTAGTAAAAGGAAGCCCCTACCCTGCTTTAGTTCCAGAAACCCCTACCCTGCTTTAGTAACAGGAATCCCCACCCCGCTTTAGTAATAGGAACCCATAAATACCCCTGCCTTAACTAAGCTCGGGGTTTAAGTCCCTACTCCGCTGTGTCAGGTATACTTGGGCCCAAGCTTAAGCTTGTCGAATAAACCCTCGTGTGATTGCATCAGTGTTGACTCCTTTGTGGTCTCTCGGACACGGGAAAAGTCTGGTATAACATGCCCAACACTTAATACTGGAGGGATGAGATTGAGAGCGGCATATTCCTATCTCACATATTCATGGCCCAGGGCAGGAAGGCACTGCACTGCCCAGGGCCACAAGCATGTTGAACTTGGGAACAGAATGAACAACTGTGGGCTGTGTGGAAGGCAGGCTTGGTAGTAGGAAGAGGTTCATGGTGGGGGGGTGGTGGCAGAAGCAGTGGTGGGGTGTGGTTGGTTGGTTTGAATAATTCCATGAAAGAAAGCCTACAGGGATAAGCAGGAACTTTACCTGGCCCTTTTGATAAGGAGCGTTGATTAGGAGACCTTCTCTGTGGGAGGGGAAGGGCAGTTGTGGATAACTCCTTCAGGACCTGCTGGTTTTGCTATATATCGATGATGCAGCACTTAATAGTGAACCTCACTGATAGACCTTAACTACTTGCTAAGGGATGTGCACATGAAGGCTTTTACCTTATCAGTCCAGCTTTAGCATATCAAACCCACGGTCTTAGACCGAAGCTCTAGGCTGTGGATATTCTGAACATAGAACGGGGACTCTTCAGAATCTTGCCTGAGCCTTACTTTGGAATAGTTGTTCAGTTTCTTTCAAACTGAAAGAGATTACTGATACTTGGGAGGCAGATATCAAGCCTCCCCAGGATTCATACTATATTCCTTAAAGTAGATCACCAGAGAACTCCAGACCTTCTTTGATCAAATTGCCCTGAGTATGTAAGGCTCTTCCAGTTCCATGGAGAAGGAATCTGTAAGATTTGCTCTAAGGGGGGGAAAAAAAAAGGCAGGGGGATGGTTATTAAAAGCTTATAGATTAGTCTCAGAGAACACAGGGCAGGAAGGCAGCTGACCCTTGAGAATGAATGGAACCAGAAGCTGGCTGCCCACAACCTTTCCAGACCTCACCCCCCATCCTTTCTCCTGGCCCCATGCTAGAAGCCATGATTAACCCACAGAAAAGCACCTGAATTTTCATCTTTTTTCAGTAGATTAGGCCAGACTGAAATCTCTTAATACCAAAAGGAAATCTCCTAAAAACAGGTGTCTTGAGTTATTTATCTTGGGTCACTCATGGGCCAACAAAACACTGTAGAACCTAGGAGTCTGGATCACCTTTGATAAAATGGAGCCAGGAACCTTGACGGTGTCCATGTGAACTGAGGATGAGGAGGGATAATTCTATTTTTTTTTTTTAAAGATTTTATTTATTTATTTGACAGAGAGAGAGATCACAAATAGGCAGAGAGACAGACAGAGAGAGAGATGAGGAGAAGCAGGCTCCCTGCTGAGCAGAGAGCCCAATGCGGGACTCGATCCCAGGCCCCTGGGATCATGACCTGAGCCGAAGGCAGAGGCTTAACCCACTGAGCCACCCAGGCGCCCCATGAGGAGGGATAATTCTTATAGGAAGCGTTATGTTTTCACTGCTCTGTTCTTCCTGTAACATTGCTTTTATAGAACAGAGCTTTACTGTCATGATATCGGTGGTCTCCATTGCCATTTATTGTGTAGCTCTCTTCTGTGGTGGAAAAATGTCTACTAAGGCTATTGTTCATTGTATTACTCTACAACCCACAGAGTCCGATACTCATGGCTTTGACTTCTGTCTTGGAACTTGAATTAGGCAAGTTACTTAGCGTCTATCAACTTTGGCTTCTCATTAATATAACAGGGATAATACACCAGATTGTTGTAAGAATTAAATAACATACTGTTTGCAAAGTACTTGCACTTGGAGTAGGAGACACTCAATGAATAGTAGCTATTATTATTAATTTAATGCTAATCATTATTATTTCATGCAGCACACTCTCAGACCAACATTGACAAAGGCTGTTCAAATAAATTGATGCTTTCCTTTTAACTGCTGGCGACAAGATTACAAGCCGATAGACATTCTGACAGGCATGACCCTCCTTTCGGAAAAATGTAAAATGTGTAATTATGTTTTCATGCTAACAAGGATTGAGAGGTAGTAATCTTGATTTTTTTTTCCCTTCTTTTTTGTGTGTGATGACATACACTAACCTCTACCTAGCTTCCGTTGGTGGGAAGATCAGATAATGACTCTTCAGACTGTGAGTTTGATGTGAAGCTGGGGGTGAACGGAAGGTTGTCATTGCTGTCAAGTAAGTACAGCTGAAAGAGGAGAGCCATTTGGAGTCTGTGTGTGCTTTTTGTTGTTCAAATAGGACTTAAGGTAGATGTAGAGCAAGAACAAACAGAAAACATTATGTTGGAATTTGAGATTCAACACAGAGTTGAATGAGAACAAGAAAAATAAAAAGGATTATCTTATAATATACTAAGATGTGGGTCTTAGTTCCTAGCATTTCTTTAACCATTCCCTTTTAGGAATCCCCATGGAATATGGATTTTTCCTTATTTTTTAATCCATCACATGCAAGCCTTTAACCTGCCTGCTGGGAAGCCTTCCATTTTTCCTGAGCAGTAGCCTTCCCTCACCAGAACTTTAAAATTTCCTATTTTCCCTCATCTCTTAAGTTTTTGGCTATTGTCTTCTAACTTGAATGAAGTCTTACTATACACTTTGAAGGCAAGCTGTTTCAAATTCTCCTTCTCACTTTGGAAGTAGGCAGAATCTAAATGAATCAATACAATAATGTTAAAAAGTTAAACTGAAGCAGATGTAACAGTATCAACTCTGTGTGCATATATATACCTATATAATCTCCAAGTTACTATGACGTTAAGGCTGTAACCACACTTTACACTCTGTGTTCTTCATTTTGCAATGACACACAGTAAAGAGGCAGGATAATAAACTACCCCTTTTAGGAATGTCCGTGACAGCTTGGGAAGCTAAAATGCAGGTTGAGATCATAGTGCAATAATGGGGCACTAAGTTCCAGAATTTGAGAAACGAGAGACGATCATAGGTGAAGGGAGGGAAAGATGAAACAAGATCAAACCAGAGAGGGAAACAAACCATAAGAGACTCTTAATCTCAGGAAACAAACTGAGGGTTGCTGGAGGGGATTTGGGGGAGTGGGATGGGGTGGCTGGGTTAGGGATATTGGGGAGGGTATGTGCTATGGTGAGAAAGAAAAAAAGTGAAATTAAAAAAAAAGAAGAAGTTAAAACAAAACGAAAACACTACCCCTGGAACCAGAAGGTGATCTCATGTCTCTGTCTTGCTCAGTCATTCCAGACTCCTGTGGTCCTTTTGTTCTAACCACACCACAACCTCTGCTGGTGGGATATTTGGGTGTGACCCCCACTTGGATAAAAGTCTTGATGGGACACGCACTTTCATAGTTTCTAGTCCTTGCTCTTATGATTTCCTCTCCTGAAATCCTGTTTCTACCTTTTACACTTGGGGGAAAAAAATCCTTCCCATTGCAAGGATATTGATACCTCTTTCCTCAGCCCTGGTTTTTGTTGGGTAAACATTTTGTTTAGTAGGCTGGGGTGGGAGGAGATTCTCTATAGGCTCTCTTGCATCACACTATATGATCCCCTGAAGTGTTTTCTCAAGGAGCTCTTTGCAGACCTTTGGACTCTGGTTTTTGCAGAGGTGGATATGGAGGATGAGGATGGGAGCCCCGGTGACTTGGGATGTTGATGAGATTGGAGGGTGTATGGGGCAGTGGGGGTGAAGTGAGGCATCTGAGAGCTGGGGACTAACCCCATGGAGGAAAAGCAAGCTCTCCTAGGAATCTAAAACTGTGTTTGCTCTTCATTGCATGGTTTTTCATTTTCTCAATCTCCCTAGCAGATTTCCCCTAAGTCTGTGCTACTCACCAGTAAAGGTAGAGGGGGGCGCCTGGGATAAAGCCCTTATAGGCTCGAGACTATAAGGATAACTGAGGTTCCCTATGGGAGGCTCACTACCTCTGGATGACATAAGGAGTCAAGCCTATCTTCTCATGCTGTCTCCTTCAGGCAGTCCCCCATGATAGCCCCAGATAGAGCGGATGTCCTCCTCTGAATGTTGATGGTACTTTATTCATTGGGCCGAGCCCTAAATCTGTGACCTGAGATTGTTAATTTATGTGTCTGGCTTACTCACTAAATTATGAATTACTGGAAGGCAGGGTGCTGGCCTTTCTTGCTCCTATATCCCCAGTATTGAGTAGTGCTAGGCCTAGACTATGTGCCCAGGATGTGACAGAAATGGGTTGCCAGATCCAGTTCTACGTACAGCATCTTCAGGTATGTTGGCTGCTGGAACTAACATAATTCTAACCTAGAGCGTTAAAGGGAACTGTTCTCGGCAGCTTTCAGGTTTTCCTGGCTGAGCCCTCCCATGCAAGAATGCTATTGGCTAAGGCTTTCCATAGTTTGACATTTTGCTTATGGGTTAATAAGAAAACTCATTTTTCTCTCTACCAGCTGGAAAACTGCATTTTTCTTGATTGTTGACCTTGCCCCATCTGGGAACTTGGCATCCAATTAGGCCTGAGAATGTGCAGACCAAGGAGTGGGGTTACAACCAGGTCAGCCTTCCTCTTGAAATAGTTGTGAAAGAGAACTCCCAAGCAAAATACACGTGAAGGAGGTTTCAGGACACAATAGGAATACACTAAGGAGAGAAAGGAAACTTTAACTGTCATTAGAGGACAAAGAAGGGTGATATTGGGTGTTTGTTTAGTAGAATAGTACTTGTCACTTTTTAAAAAAAAATTATTTTTGTGAACCTATAATGTATTATTTGTCCCAGGGGTGCAGAACTGTGAATCATCAGGCTTACACATTTCACAGCACTCACCATAGCACATACCCTCCCCAATGTCCATTGGTACTTGTCACTTGATTGAAATATGAGAAGTTTGTTTGTGTGTGTGTGTGTGTGTGTGTGTGTGTACATGCGTGGTGGTGGGTAGATAGTGCGATCGATTGACCATGGATTTTAGTCTTTCTGCTGTCCTCCTCAGTAAAATGCATATAAGTTTTCCCCTTCTTGAGTGAGTTTTCAGAGGGTACTATAGTTGGTTCATGCTCAAGCATGACCGGGAACTCCCTCCATAGCTGATTCAAGGGTCCTCTGATCCCATAATTTCTCTACAACTGTCAAGTGCATGAAATTACCATGCGAAGGTGAAAGTGTAGTGCCATGGTTAGAATCCTGGGCTGGAGCAGCCAGAGCTTGGTCAGAGGATATCTGGATAAACAGTTGCCTTTGAGTTAAAAAGCAAAGTTCTTCTCAATTAACTGATTTTATGAGGCATTTATGTTAAATAGATACACTTTTGGAGTTTGACATCACAAATTTTAATCTGTCGTCCAGGTTTACATCTCAATCTTGTGACTTTGGGTCAGTTAATCAGGTTCTGGGAACCCATTTCTCTACCTGCTGCCCTGAGATAAGGTGTATAGCCTAGAAAATCCTCATTAGAGTGGTAGTGGTGGTGTTGGGATGGGCGGCAGTTATGTCTGAGACCACTGTTTGCTCCCCATTATCTTTGTCATTGTAGATTCCTGGTGTAAAGTATGACGAAGTGTCATGCAGAAACTACACACGCCAGGCTCCCTTGCAGTTAGGTGTGAGTGTGTTGGGATTTCTGACCACAATGTGAGCTGAGGTTTGTGCATGGAAAATTTAGAAAGGCTCTTTAAGGGACGAACAGCCCATTTGTTCTTTCTTGCTTCCTCTTTCCTGGTGCCTAACATTCAGAGGTGATGCAAATACTCCAGCAGCCATCTGGACCTTACTAAGGGGACTTTGAGAATAGAAGCCATGATCTGGGGGGTGATGGGGTAGAAAAATTGAGAAAGCGGGTTCCTGAATCCCTGATAGAGCTCTTTATCAGAACTTTGGGGTAAGAGAATTGTGTGTCTAAGTCACAGTATTTAATTTTTGAGTTTCATGTACAGTCAGACTTCATTCCAGTTGATAGAGATGATGAAGATCATGTTTTTTTTTTTTTTTTTTTTTTCCAAATGATCTGTATTGAGTTGGGGATTTCGAGCCAGTTTGCTGGAGCAAGGTCTGGAGGGATTTGGGTCTACGCTGGGATAAAGCAAAAGTGTGGCTCCAAAAGGGGAGTCCAGGAAAAAAAATACCACCAACTCCTTATTATCTGCTGTGTGTTACCTTGGACAAGTACGAAAACAGCCCTGACGTCAGGCTTTTCCCTAATTCCTGCTGCATCTCTCGAGATAATTATTACATAATACAGCTCAGAGTAATTACCCAAATAGTGTTTCTTTGTACTGATTTTGCTGAAGTGTGTGTAGAGAGCACCTGTTCCTTGGCCATCAAAAAGGGGGTGGAAATATTTTCTTCCCTGGGTTTGCATGGGTTGACAAGTGAAAGGCTCGCAGTTTCTTTACTGGGATTGCTTACCCACTTTCCACTCTGCTCTCAAATACTCCAGTTTGTGGCGACTGACAGGCCTGGGCCTGCCAGGCTCTGAGGGAGGTGGGAAGAGAGAGGGTGGACACCACACTTCAACCTTCATTCCCGTATACCCTGGCTTGTCTCTGCCCATAGCAGAGCTGATGGCTCCTCTTCTCCCTTGGGATGTTCTGCTAAACACAATTACATGCTGCATTTGACAACAGAGCTGGTAATTTATGTGCTGCTGGAATGGAGAAAGGAGGAAGGTAATCGAGATGAATATCAATGTGCTCTGAGAAGATACCACATTTTCTTATCCCTTTCAGGAATCAGGCTCTGGTTATGGAAAGGAGGCTGTTCATTGGTCCTTTGGTAGATTGACTTGAAACCGGCTTGACTAAGAATGATGTGTAGGGGGAGAATGTAGTATCCCTGCCAAGGATGCTCTGATGTTGGTGGTGGGGGGGTGTTGGGAAGGCATGGGGGCAGAAGTCCGTATCAGATTGTCAGCTTGCAGTATTTGATGAAATCCTGGACTTACTACCGACAAGACCTTGAACATTCTTACACTTTTCTTAATCTTGGTTTTGTCCTCCTGAAGCGAAAGATGAAATCTTACCATTTACATCAACCTGGATGAAAGTGGAGGGTATTATGCTGAGCGAAATAAGTCCATCCAAGAAAGACAATTATCATATGGTTTCACTCATATTGAATATAAGAGACTGTGCAGAGAACCATAGGGGAAAGGAGGGAAAATTGAATGGGAAGAAATCAGAGAGGGGGCCAAACCATGAGGGACTCCTAACTATAGGAAACAAACTGAACACTGCTGGAGGGGGTGTGTGTTGGGAGATGGTCCATGCTGGGTGACGAGCATTAAGTAGGGCACTTGATGTGATGACATTGGGTATTACATGCAGCTGATAAATTACTGAACTCTATGTCTGAAACTAATGATGTATTCTATGTTGGCTAATTGAATTTAAATAAAAAGCTATGAAGAGGAAGGAAAAAGACTGTCATTGGGTGGTTCTGAGGGACAAAAGAGCTAAAATATATAGGGCACTGGCCTGGGACAGTTGTTGGCCTGGAACAAAGTAGATGGTCAAATTCCATTCCTCACCTACAGTATAAGGGCCACCCTTCATTCCTACAAAAGTTTGTGAAAATAACTTTGCATAGTCTTACCAGTGACAGAGTGGTGGCCTTTCTTTACTTGGAGTCACCATAAACTTGGTTTTGAGGAGCAGGTGTAAGTGTGTCTGTGTATAAATTTAAACATCTTCCATTTTCTGTTTCTCAAACAGTAACTAAAAAATACCATTTCCATATTATCCCTTTATTTTTTAGTAATCTCTGCACCCAAGGTGTGAGGCTCAAACTCACAACCGCAAGATTCAAGATCCAAGTCATCTGGCTCTGGATCCAGAGCAAGATCCAGAATCATGCTCCACGAACGGAGCTAGCCAGGAGCCCCTGTTGTCCCTTTAAATGCAGCCTCTTTTCCTTCCCGAGAGTCCTAATCTGAGAACCAGGCCATTTCCCTGCAATACCAGAGCTGAGTCTACCCTCTTTGTGTTACCTTCATCATAGCCTACAAAATGCTCCAGATCCATTGAAGATTTGCTCTTCAACTGGAAGAGAGAGGGTCTTAAATTTATTATTATTTTTTAAGGTGAAAGAAATGACATCATGAGGCCTCAGGTGGAGATGGCCCCCCTTCCTGTTGGGTCCCATGAATGGTCCATGGGTGGCACATAAACAGCAGCCCAGGAAAAAATTCCTCTTTGGAGAAAGTCCTCAAGAATAGACGCGTTTCTTACTTTCCACTCTTTCCTCCCTCTCTTCACAGGCCCCGGTGCCCTTCGCTGCTTTGTGCTGTTGGGTGTGGGTTTCCACTTTCTCCTTTCTTTCTTTAGTTTTCTTTGGCTCTCCAGATGATCTCTCCCTGCTGCCTGAAGTCTAGAAATTTTAAGCTCTGCCCTGGTGAATCCACAGCTCTCCTCCAACTCCCAAGAGAGGTGAGGAATTTGGGTAGATTGAGTTCTGCTGAAGACCCAGAAGACCCTTATTCCACCAAGTGATGATGATCTCTCCCCTGGCTCCGGAACCAACTATAGGAGGCAGAGGGTGAGAGGTAGCAGGAATTTGGCTTGCTTTCTGTTTTGAGAAACTGGCCACTTAGCACATCTACCTTTAAGCTGGGGAAAAAGTCAGTGCCCATTTGCTCCATTTCATGGCTGCTTTGTCTGAGTTAGCACATATCCGGTGCTTAGTCTTTGTAGCAAAACGTGGAATTGAAAACCTCCACTGCAGTCAAGTTCAATGGCTCCAGTCTGTACTTTGTTGTTGGAACTGGAGCCTCCCCAAACCTATCCATGGTTCCTGGGCTAAAACCAAGGTACTTGGACCCAGTGGCACTGCAGGCTGCCCAGAATCCCTGAAACTGGTCCTGGCTCATCTAGTGTGGCTCTTACACTCCTGTCACTGTTGGTTACATTATAGGTCCTGAAGTCATGGGGTTGCCCAGCCTACCCCTCTGAATACGCTGGACATCCTGTTGCAGACCCACCAAGGAAAACTCTTCACTGTTCCACTTGATGGTGGTTCTTTCCTCCTGAGGTCGTGCCTTTCCCCTCTCCTTTCTGGAACTCCTCATCTCATTTCTCTCACATCTTTAGGCTCACGTGATTGTTGTTCAAGGGGCCCTGTCAGGCTTCCTCCACATGACGAGAGAACCCAAGAAGCTTTGTAGTATGAGTCTCCAATGCCGCCTCTACCTCTTCCATCATCCTCCCTTTGTTGAGGGTCTAGATTTTTTTCTTGGAGTTGGTGGTGAGGGCTGGGTGACGAGGTCTATCCTAAAATCTTTGAGAGTAAAATCTTTAGAGAGCTATAGGGCATTTCTAAAGACAGAGGTTATAGAATTGCAATGAGCGCCTTTAATGTTTTTGTTGTGTCTAGTCAATTGTGACCTAATCAACTCATTAATCTGTTGAATAAATACAATTTTTTTGAGCTTCTGATGTGAGCTCAGCCATGTATTAAGGGCCCCGACACACACACAAAAAGGAGAGGGCTTAGCACTTGTTTTGAGGCACTTTTATTCCAGTTGAGTACAAGATGAATAATCATGTCCTGAAGAAATTCCCACCAGGGATTTGTTCATTGATTGCTGCATTGTGTGTGTGTGTGTGTATGTGTGTGTGGCAGTGGGGGGTGGGTGGGCATGTGCAGTAACACCTGCCATGGAGCCATAGTGTGGTCACACAGAGCCAGCCTGGGACTGGGGATTGGAGGAACCAGGTTTGAATCCCTTTCCCTTCTTACTAGTTGGGGCTCTTCAAATTCCGAGTCACGAGCAGGAAACATTTGTTGAGGACTTTCTGTGCACATCGCCAAACTGCAAAGTGGTGTGGAATTGTGGGAGAAAGGCGAGGTGTGACGCCCACCCTTGAGCTGCAGTCTCAACAGAAGCGACGAGACAAAACAGCAGATGACAACATCCTCCTTATGTGTTGGCCCCAGAAACGATGAAGGGGGAGTCTGTGACTGCGAACATATGCCCCGCCAGATTGATACAGGGAAGAGATTTATGGTTCTTTAGTGTGGAATTTGAATTAAAGGCTCTCCCATTTATGGAACTCCTACTGTATTTCGGGAAGCAAGCAAGTGATGACGGCACGTGAACACCTATTTCACACTAGCTTTTTTTTCTTTTTTCCCCTCCATGTTGGCCTCTTAAAATCTGACATCTCGATAATCTCCATGATCAGGTGTGATTTTATTCTTTCCATCCAGAGGAGGAACTTCAGGTTGAAAAAGAAAGTAAATGGCTCAAGGTCAAACACTAAGCTGGGTGAAGCTCAGATTCTAACTTTGCATAGTCTTTGTCCATTTTCTCCATGTGCGGATTTGGCAACCGAGACCTGGTTAGAGAACTGAAGGCGATCCTATGTTGAGCTGAGATCCAAACTTGCATCTGTCAGATTCTAAAGCCTGGGGCTCTTCCTGTCCATAAGATTGAGGGTTTAGTAGAATCTTAGATTTCTTGAAAGAAATCATTGCTGTGTGTTAAGAGCATAGCAATGTACACTGAGGGAACCTCCTATTATACATAAGAGCCCTAAAATAATTGAGTGTTCCTAAAATGTGCATGTGGGTCACTAGGGGACCCTGTAAGTCTGGGGTGGGGGCATGAGATGCTGTGTTCCTGCTATGCTACTGGCCCATAAACCGCACCTTGAGTGGTGAGAGTCTGAACCAGGATTGATATTTTGGCCAGATAAGTCCTCACTGTGGGTGTTGTCTTGTGTGTTATAGGATGTTTAGCAGCATCCTGGCCTCTTCCCACTGGGTATCCATAGCACCATAACTAGTGTGGTACCAAAAATATCTCCTGATAATGCCCACTGCCCTGAGGGGCTAAAATTGCTCCCATATAAGAACTGCAGGTGAAAACCAATGGTTCCCACACTTGTCTGCACATTGGAATCAGTTGAGGAGCTTCAAAAACTCATAGTGCCTGTGTCCCACTCAGCAGATTGTAGTTTACTTGACCTGGAATGAGGCCCGGGCTTTGAAATGTTTAAATGCTTCCCAGGTGATTCCCATGTGCAATCTCTAGTCTAAACTCAGACTCTGGTCCAATCAGCTGCTTCTCCTTAAGCTTTCAGGAAGCTGCCAGGCCCAATATTCCCAGCTGCCTATGGCTGACCAGACACCTGGTCCTGGGAAAGGAAGGGTCGTTTCCAGGCTTCATTCATCACGCACAGGCCAGCTCTGAGTTGGCTTGAATTCTCCAGTAAGAAAGAAATTTATGCAGGGCTGGAGTATATTTAGCCGCATCCACCATGCTGTCTGGGCTACTTTGCATAAGGAAGCCATAGAGGCAAATCTTGGAGATCTTGCAGGGTGGGTTCCAGATGACCACATTAAGGTGAATATTGCACTAAATCAAGTCAAATAATTTTTTTGTGTGTTCCTAGTAAATGTAAAAATTATGTTTAGAGTGTACTGTGGTCTATCAAGTAATAGTATGTCTAAAAAGCCAATGTACATACCTTAATTTTAAAAAGTTCATTGCTAAAAGAAACCACAAAAAAACAATTAGCCATCTTCAGAACTTTTAGCAAGTTATGATCTTCATGCTGGTGGAGGGTCTTGCCTCCATGTTGATAACAGCCAGCTAATCAGGGTGGTGGCTGTTGAAGGCTGGGGCGGCTGTGGCAATTTCTTAAAATAAGGCAATGGTGAAGTTTGTTGCATCAATTGACTTTTACTTTTGCAAACAATTTCTCTGTTGCATGCAGTGCTGTTTGATAGCATATTATCCAGGTAGTACTCTCAAAATTGGGGCCAATCCTCCCTAACCCTGCTGCTGCTTTATCAGCTAAGTTTATGGAATATTCTAGGTCCTTTGTTCTCATTTCAACAGTCTTCACAGCATCTTCACCAGGAATGGATTCCATTTCAGGAAACGGCTTGCTTTGCTCATCCATAAGAAGGAACCCTTCAGCTATTCAAGTCTGATCATGAGGTTGCACTTCAGGCTCAACTTGTAATTCTAGTTCTCTTGCTATTTCCACCATATCTGCAGGTACTTCCTTCACTGTGTCTTGAATCTCTCAAAGCCCTTCATGAGGATTAGAATCAACTTTTTCCAACCTCCTAATTAATACAAATATTTTGACCTCTTCCCATGTTCATGAATGTGTGTGTGTGTGTCCATGCCCAACATGGGGCTTGAACTCACGACCTTTTGATGAAGAGTTGCAAGCTTTACCATTTGCCCCAACCAGTTGCCCCAGAATCACAAATGTTTTTAATGGCATCTAGAATGGTGAATCCTTTCCAGAGGGTTTTCAATTTACTTTGCCCATGTCCATCAGAGGAATTTCACTTACATGTGGAATTTAAGAAAACAACCAAAGGGTGGGGGAGAAGACCAAGAAAGAGACTCTTAACTATAGAGAACAAACAGATGGCAACCAGAAGGGAGGTGGGTGGGGGGATGGGGGAAATGTTTGATGGGGATTTAAGAGGATGCTCATCATGAGCACAGAGTAATATATAAAATTATTGAGCCACTGTATTGGGCATCTGAAATTGATAACTATGTTAAATTTTAAAAACAGTGATTTTAAATCACTAAAGTCACTAGAACTTAAAAACATAATGATTCCTTTGATGGATTTTTTTTTTTTAATTGTCTGTGGCAACTATAGCCTTACAAATCTGTTTCCTAAATAATAAGACTTGAAAGTAAAAATTACCCCTTGATCCGTGGGCTGCAGAATGGATGTTGAGTTAGCAGGCACCAAAACCTTCTAAGCCTCTTGGGTGATCAGGTGCATTGTCAGTGAGCAGTGATGTTTTTGAAAGAAATCTTTTTCTGTTCTTTTTTTTTTTTTTTTTTTGTCTTGAGCAGTGGGTCTCCATAGTAAGCCTAAAATATTCAGTAAAGCATGTTGTAAACAGATGTGCTGTTACCCAGGCTTTGTTCTTCTACTTATAGAGCCTAGGAAGAATAGATCTAACGTAATTCATAAGAGCCCTAGGATTTTAGGGATGGCAAATGAGCATCGGCTTCAACTTCAAGTCTCTACCTGCGTTAATATACACCAAAAGAGTCAGCCTGTCCTTTGAAACCAGGCATTGACGTCTCTTTGGCTCTGAAAATACTAGATGATATCTTCCAAGAGAAGGCTATTTCATCTATACTGAAAATCTGTTGAGGGTATAGCCACGTTTGTGAATTAGCTTAGCTGGGTCCTCTGGAGAACATGCGGCAGCTTCTCCATCCACACGTGGGAAGTCACCTTGCACGTCTATGTTATACAGACAGCCTCTTTTCCGAACCTTCTTAAACCAACCTCTGCTGGCTTCCAGCTTTCTTCTGCAGCTTCCTCACTTCTCCCAGCCCTCACAGAATTGAGTTAGTTCCTTGCTCTGGATTAGGCTTTGGCTTTGGGGAATGTTGTGGCTGGTTGGATCTTCTCTCTGGACCACTCAAACTTTCTCCCCATCAGCAATAAGACTGTTTTGCTTTCTCATCATTTCTGTGTTCACTGGAGTGGCACTTTCAATTTCCTTCACAAACTTTACCCTTCGCAACTTGAGTAAGTAGTGCAGCCTAGCTTTTGGTCTATCTCTGATTTAAACAAATCTTGACTTTAGACTTGCCTTCCTCACTAAGCTTAATCATTTCTGACTTTCACTTTAAAGTGAGAGTTGTGTGACTCTTTTGCTTGGACACTTCGGGGCCATTGTAGGGTTACTAACTGACCTAATTTCAATATTGTCTCTCCTCAGGGAGGCCTGAGGGGAGAGAGATGGGGAAGCAGCTGGCTGCTGGAGCAGTTTGTGGTCTAACATGGACATGGTTCATGGCTCCCCCCAACAATTAACAATAGTAACATCAAAGATCACAGATCACTGCAACAAATAATGAAAAAGTTTGAAATAGTGTGGGAATTGCCAGAATGTCACACAGACATGAAGTGAGGCAGATACTAGAGGAGAAAGGGTGCTTGTCAGATGTAGGGTAGTCACAAACCTTCAATTTGTGTTAAAAACAAACAAAAAGCCCAGCAATCTCTGCAAAGTGCAATATGGTGAAGTAGGTATGCATGTGTCTGTTTTAATCTCCACGAGTCCCATTTCAAGCTGGTGATCTCCCATCGGTGCTGTAATAGGCCTCTGCCGTGGCTTGGCTCCTTAACCTACCTCCGCCCCCAACCTTCCATGGAACCATCCTTTATTACCCTTGAACCCAGAGGCTAGGATCTTGATCTAATATTAGTCTGAAGTTTGAGTTGAGCAGGTGCTTGGAGGCAGAGAATCTTTGCTGGGTATTAGATCTCATCCATGCAAGGAATACCTCCTTAGTTGTCATCTTTGCTCATCCTTTACGTGTGTTGTAAAACTCCTCATTCCAGGGTTACTCTTCTCTAAAGCCCATCTAAGATTTTGCTGTCTGCTGTGACATGCTTTGAGTGTGGATGAAAATTTGTACTTGAGGCCTTGGATAGGAATTGCTCATTAAGGACTTGTCACTTGAGCCTCTGCTTCCATGGAAATTAACAGAGGAAGGATAAACTCGGCTATTTTTCTTACTCCTGATTCCCTGACACTTGCTTTAGATTTTTTTTTTTTTTTTTCCTTCCTGGTAGTACAGGAGAGAAGACTGAATAGTAATGACTGGAACCATGGATGAGAGAAAAGTACTCAGTAAACGTGCATGGAGCACTTTCTTGGGTGCAGCCCAGTGCCAGTGGGCCTTTTAGGACCAGCTGCCTGGGTTAGCTTCCCAGATCAACTTTGCTATCAGAGTTACTAACAAGTTACCTAAAACCCCTGAGCCTCAATTTCCTTTTTTGTAAACTGAAAGGTTAATAACACCTTTAGACTTATGATGATGATTACATGAAATCTGCTGTTTACTGAGCACTATTATGTGTCGGAAATATGTATTATCTCAGTTAACTGCCCCAACAAATCCCACAATTGATCTTCTCCCTCTCATTTGATAGCTGGGGGAATGAAGGCTCAGAGAGGCCAAGTAATTCACCTGATCCCACACAGGAAGGAGCATGCTAGGTCGTGTGACCTTAGGGCATGTGATTTGAGAAGCTTACACTCTACTGCTTACTACAAAACTGCTGGGCATAGTTCGTGATCCAGAATGTTACTGTTTCCTTCTCCTGCTCTCTGTAACACATTTTTCTGAGTCTACAACCCACTGATAAAATGGATAAAGCTAAAAGAGGCAGGTTTCCTAGAAGGAGATTTCATGGATCTTTTGGATATTAGAATCAGCTAGGGAACCAGGATAGGCTGAAGTGAGGGTTCACCCACGAGGGTGAACTAGGAATCAATGTCCTGCTCTTAAGTACTTGAAAACCATTGCAGACATGCAGAAAGGAGCAAATCACTTATATATAAAAGAAGGGGGAGGTGAATGGAGAGCTAAATGTGAATTAACTGTGTGCCTCAATTATGGTAACAGAAGGGCCCAGCAAGTCAGGAGCTGTCCATGACTTGGCCATCTCTCTACTGTCCTCAGTTCTAGAAGGCCATGAGAGCCCCAACCAGTTGGTAGACAGCTCACTACCCAGTTTCTCAATCAAGCGCTTGTGTGTTCACTGACACTTTTTTGGGAAAATCCAAAGTAATAAACTCGAAGATCTCCTCTGACTTGGGTTTTGAAGTTCTGTTCCTCTGGCTGATCCAGGAGATCAGAGGAGAGAATGCACATTAGAGAGACAGCACCATGACCGAGAGATGACCACGGACCCAGCACCTAACCGAATGTTGGACATGCCTTACTTGATTCCAAACTCACACAGGGTGGGTCCTTGTCTTCTCTTTTATAGATGAGGACAAAAAGCTTAGGGGGATGATCTGATTTACCCAAGGTCCTATGCTTAGTAAAAGGAATTGGAATCGAAGAGAAAGCACATCAGGAAAGAGATGTTTCCGGAGGAACTGGTGAACGGAGGGCCATCTTGTACAGTCCACGGATTGGGTACTGGGCCCCTGGGTAGCAGAAGACCGGCTCTTCTGGGAGTGTGGAGTGCTTGATGTGGCCCAAGCCCTGGCGAGCACTTTACAAAGCATTTCTGAACAGGTCTCCATGCATCTGGGCACATACCCTTGCTGTCTGAGATAGATTTCCTATCCCAAAGTGTGACAGCTTCCCTTAAGTGTTCCTGTCACTGGCTCAGTGATAAAAAGGGTGATTTCCATAGTTTTCCCAGCATATAGAGGATGAGATAGTGTCACATGTAATGAAGCTCAGAAAGGCCATAATATCCTAAGTTTCTGCCTCATCGTTCTTTCAGTTCATCTAAGCAAGTTCAGACCTGCTCCCGTTTTGCATTGATCAGAACATAATGTGGAGGTGAAAATTAGGTTGCTATACTTTAGCACGTCACCCTGAATCTTGCCAATAGAGCTTAAGGGACCCCACGAATCACAGCATGCTGGGTCCTCTCCCCATGTAGTCACAAACCCTGAGCTACTTTTTCTTAATCAAACTGAAAAATGGTTTCCCCCCACCCCAGCCCTAAGGCCTTTGTGTAATTTTTGCATCTCAAGCTGGAGGCAGGAGGAGCATTCACATGTGCCTGTCAGGTCCCCCCCCCCCATTCTGGGGTCTCTGGGGTGTACTCTGTTGCTTCCTGTCTGGAAAGATCCCCAGGTTTGGTCACCACTGACTTTCTTTGTTCAACATTCCCCTCGAAAAGGTGAATTAACATCCTTGGGTCTTTGTTTTGCCATTGGAAAGATCAGGAAATTCATTCCTTCAGAGAATGTTCTTCACTTCCCATGCCCTGGGGGATTTGGGGCCAAACCTCTGAGATAGGCTGGTAAGCAAAGTTCAAACCATGGCCCCTTCAGGGTGGGGATCTCTGGGATCAGAGGGTCTGGACTGGGCAACACCTAGTGCCTGCCAGGCCTTGAGGTGCATGAACTGCTTTGTCCCCTTCTGCCCCACAAGGTAAGCATTATAATCTCCATGGGAGAGCAGAGGGGATGAGGCGCTGAGGTCGTAGGTTACTTTCCCAGCCCCACACAGCAAACACTAGAGAACTGGAGCTCCAAATTTGGTTCTGCTTCCAAAGCCCAGTGGTTCTCCAGCTCCTGATTGACGAGCTTAAGGGGTAGGAAGCTAATATTTGCTGAATGCCTCTTAAGTCACAGTGAACCCCTTGAAAAGAGGAATTGTCCCCTCCATTGTGTGGAGGAAGGACCTCAGATGGAGAAATTCTCAGGGATTTGCTCAGTCTCCAGCTAAGGGAGGCAGGAGCAGAGCGAGCCCTCAGGCCTGCTGTCAGTCTCCAGAGCTCATGGTTAGACCTCTGCTCTCCTGTTCTGGCTCCCTCCATCTGCAGAAGAGTTCTGTAAGCTGCCTGCTTCTTTTACCTTCCTTTGTCTCCGCCATCCATCCCAGAAACCTCACCTCTTCCAGTTCGGTTAACTGCCTCTCTTTCCAACCAGCACAATACTAGGTACTCAGTAAACACCGGTTAAATACTAACGATCGTGGTCCAGAAAGCAGGACCTACATCCCATGTCAAATGTTCTATTTTTCATCTTGGAAGGTGAAAGCATAAGCAACAGCTGACACTAGCTCCCCACTGAGCTGGAATAACAAAAAAGAGTCCCAAACTTCTTACCGGACTTTGAATAGAGTCCCTAGCCGAGTGAATCCAGAACTTGTATTCTTGAGGGCTCTTTTATGGGAGGAGCACGGCTGCCAACAATGGGTTCTGGTTTGGATTAAGACAGACATGAGGTGGATTTGTATTAATATGCAACATAGTGGGCCCATGTGGCCTTCTAGGGACCTGGAAGATGTTGTTTTTGTTTTCTATTTATTTATTATTATTATTTTTGAGCTGCTCACAACTGACCCTGTCCCTGTGGACAGCTGGATGGCTGGGGCAGCATCTAGGACTTGATTCACACAAGCATGAATTCCGTAGGACCTCACTTCCACAGGGGCTCAGCCATGGGCTATAGGGCTGAGCTATGGCTATTAAAAGTAGTGAAAAAAGGGCCCAGCTAATGGGGTGGGGGGTGTCTGGAAATGAAGGTTGGGCAGGCAAGGTTGGGCATCTAAGGAGTAATTGTTTGCAGGTTATTTCTCTAAAGAGTAGCCATCATCCTCTTTTACCCTCTGCCATCCTATCCTGCTGTGTAAACTCCCAAGTTTAAGACGAAAATAATGCTAAAAGTGCAAGAACAAGGCTGTATCTTAACAGCAGCGGGCTGTGCTCTTAACATACAGACCCTGGAATCTTGACTTCCCAGAACAAGGGTTTTCTGAGCTTCATAGCTGTTAGCAGAGAGGCTAAGCATTTGTTTCACATAATTGTGCAGTCTGGATTCTTACTGCCCACTGACAGCCCATTAAAGGAAGCTGCACCTGCATTTATTAAAAGAGACAGAAGGAAAATTCCAGGTCTCAGTGCCTTAACAGCCAGGTGGAGAGGCTGGACTCCTAGCTGAAGAGGTTGAAAACAGGCTAACAAGGAGAACAGGCTCGGTGGCCAGTTAGTGGAGGGCCAAGTGCATGCTGAAGGATTTACCTGAGCCCCCGAATCCTCAAGGAGATGCGGAAGCAGTAGCAATTCTACCTCACATTCCTTTGGCTATTTTAATCCTCACAGCTATATCATAAGGCAGGCATAGCAAGCACCATCTTCCAGATTACAAACTGATACCCAAAGCCTAGAATAACTTCCTAGCAGGGCCAACACACAAACCCCAGTCTCTGATTCCAAGTTCAACGTTTACGTCCTCATGAAACCTTCATCAGGTGTCTTTTCTGTGCCAGATGGTGACTTGAGTACAGGTTGTTTGGAGAGGGTGAGACCCCATCTCTGGCCTCCAGGGGTTTCTGTCTAGAGAAAAACAGTCTAGAAAGTCAGTGTTCCATTATACAGCAGGATGGTGAACATATGGATCAGCAAGTAGGGTGTGCCTGGCTGTGTGTGTGTGGGGTCATGGCAGGGGACCTGGGCCTCGAAAGATGCTCGGATGTCAGCCGTGTGGTCAAGCTCAGTTATGGGGAAGGCACTTTTGGCCTTTAGACAAAACCCAGAGTCAAGGTTATAGAGGCATTAGATCGGACTTGGAGTACGGGGCAGGTGTTTGGGATAAGTAGAAAATAATAAGAGTTAACACTTAGTGCTTATTATTTCCCAGCTGCTCTAGCTGTTCTTCCTATAGTGCTGTGTCAGATGCTCACAACTGGTCTATCAGATGGGGATATCTTCCTGATGGTGAAGCATGGAGAGATGAGGCCCCTTGCTGGTTAAATCACTTTGCTTGGAAGAGAGCCTAGATTTGCACCTGGGAGGTCAGGCTTCTAAGTTCTTGGAGGGGCAGCATCCATGGAACTGAGGAGGGCTGGGCCTTCCCTCCTGTACTCACTCACTCTTCACTCATTGAGTGTTTTCTTGTCTTCTGCACCAAGGGTTGTGAAAGGGAGAACAAAGAAACTAGATCAAAATCCAGGAGAGAAGAAAAGACTTCCAAAGCAATGATGATACGAGCAAATGTCTGATTAGCAGAGTGGGGCTGGAAGAGGTGCCTTTTCCCTGGGCCCCTGCTCACTCTCATCACTGGTATTTCTCCCAGTTCGTCCTCAAGCTCTGTTGGCAAACACCTTTCCTTGCCCAGGGGTTTCTTCTGCATCTCTCTGGTGTCTGATCCTCTATTATACCAGGGACATTTGTTAACAAGTGCAAGACTCTCTGGGCACCTCTCATTCCTGAGACGTTCTTTTCATGCTGGAAGGAAATCTTTCTACCTAAGATTGTTGTCCTGACCCAGGTTGCCCTAAGTGGGGGCTCCTCCAACTGTCAGTTTGTTAGGTACTCAAACTGATCTAATCTGTCTTTTCTCTAAGCTACTAAAGTTCGCTCCTCAAAAGCATTGATTTGAGACAAACATCTCTGGAGTCATGCTCACTTCTTTCTCTTCTTTGGCCATTACATTTATTTTCTTCTGCAGGCTTCTCTGCCTCTACCCAGCCACTAAGTGATAGATTTCTACAAGAATGAGGTCTGCTGTCTCTTTCAATCCTGTCATGCTCTCCTTTCTGCCTAGGAGATTTTATTTTCAATGACCATCTCTAAATATGTGTCATCCAATTTTATATTTCAGTCTGAGCCTTTCCTCTTAGCTCCAGACTTATACATCCAACTGTATTCCTTAAGGCACTTTTTCTTTCTGGAAAATTTCAAACATGTAAAAAATTAGAATAATGCACCACCCCTACTTACTTACCAGTTTCAACAACCAACTTCTTGCCATACTGTTTCCTCTACCTCTGTTGCCTCCTCCTCCTCTTGGCTGGTGTATATATATATATATATATTTAAATATTTTTATTTATTTATTTGAGAGACAGTGAGAGAGAGCACGAGAGGCGAGAAGGTCAGAGGGAGAAGCAGACTCCCCATGGAGCTGGGAGCCTGATGCGAGACTCGATCCTGGGACTCCCGGACCGTGACCTGAGCCGAAGGCAGTTGCTTAACCAACTGAGCCACCCTGGCGCCCCTTGGCTGGTATATTTTAAGCAAATATGAGACCTATCATTTTATCTCAGCCATAAATATGTCCGAATCCAACAGCCTTCTTAATATTTCCATTTGGCTTTCTCAACAGTATGTCAAGCTCAACTGTTCTGAAATCAAATTCAAGATCTTCTACCTTAGAATCCGTCTTCTAATATTCTCCAGTTCAATAAATATCATCACCATCCATCCTTAGTCATTCTTGATAAATGCCTTCCCTTCTCTCTCCCTGTATATCATGTAACTCCCTCAACCTACACATATGTTTTGAACTCTCCTTCTCTGTCATTGCCCTACTCCAAGCTATTGTTTCTCATCCAGACTGTTAAAATAGTCTTCTAACCACCTTTCTGTTCCTTTGCCTTGGTCCTTCTCTGGTTTTTCCCTTCACATTATAGCCAAACAATGTTTTCCTTGTTCCTTCAACAGATAGGTATGGAGTACTTATAGTGGCCTAAGTGTTTTGTTACTAGATATGTGTCCAGTATTGGTCAGTGGGACAGATCAATTTCCTGATGGTGTGTTTTATTGGAAACAATATAATTTGAAGTGTTATGAAGAAAATAAAGCTGGGTCTAGTGACCGGGGTGCCCTTTTATATAGAGCGGTCAGTAAGGGACTCTTCAATGAACTAACACTTGAGCAAAAACTGAATGATATGGGGGCATGAATCACACATAAGTCCTGGGGTAGAACATTCCAGCCAGAGCAAACTGTAAGTGTAAGGGTCCTGATAAATCTTTTCTATCAACTTAGTTTTCATCTTTTTCAAAAGAAATACATGTATAAGGTATACAATGAAAGTATGTTTTCCGATTACCAGTTTCTTGTATAGCCTTCTAAAGATGTTCCAACATAATCAAGCACATTAATTTATATATAGCTTTATTTTTTTTAGAAGTATGAATGCACCCCCTTCTCAAAGCATTTTCTCAATGCCCACATTCCTGACAGTGATTTTGAGGTCCTTCTCCCCCACCCTTGCTCACTATGATGCAGGCACATGGGTCGCCTTCCAGTTCTTGGGACAGTCTCCCTGCCAACACAGAAACTTTGTATACATTGTTCCTTCTTTTTTTTTTTAAATTTAACTTTTTTAATTAAAAATTTTTAATTTTTATTTATTTTTAAGTATTTATTTATTTTTTTAATAAACATATAATATATTTTTATCCCCAGGGGTACAGGTCTGTGAATTGCCAGGTCTACATACTTCACAGCACTCACCATAGCACATACCCTCCCCAATGTCCATAACCCCACCCCCATTCTCCCAACCCCCCTCCCCCCAGCAACCCTCAGTTTGTTTTGTGAGATTAAGAGTCACTTATGGTTTGTCTCCCTCCCAATCCCATCTTGTTTCATTTATTCTTAAAAAATACTGAATGCTTCATGAATTTGCGTGTCATCCTTGCACAGGGGCCATGCTAATCTTCTCTGTATCGTTCCAATTTTAGTATATGTGCTGCCGAAGCAAGCACTACATTGTTCCCTCTGCTTGGAATGTCCTTTCTCTCATCCCTGCTTTGTCTTAACCTAGTCCAGAAGTAGAGTCTTTGATTTGTTCTTCATAAGTAGTACTTCCTTGCTAGAGCCTCAACACTTCTGCTCTCCTTTTCTCATCCACCCCAATCCTAGTTAAATTTGCTCTGCTTCAGTCACCATGGCTGCTTTGGATTCTTCAGAGAAGCACCAGCAACCTTGTACTGGCTATTTCCTTTGCCCCACGATCTTCTCATGGCTGGCATCGCTTAGGCCTCAGCTGGACTGTCTCAGAGAGGCCTTCCATGGCTGCCTAACATGATCAACCAATTTATCTTCCATCTCTCTGTTTTAGTTCTCTGCTGATATTTTTCTTAAAACATTTTTTATTGGGGTGCCTGGGTGGCTCAGTGGCGTAATCCTCTGCCTTTGGCACTGGTCATGATCTCAGGGTTCTGGGATCGAAACTCTCAGCAGGGAGCCTGCTTCCCCGCCTCTCTCTGCCTGCCTCTCTGCCTACTTGTGATCTTTCTCTCTGTGTCAAATAAAATCTTTAAAAAAAGGTCTCTTAAAAAAATTCTTTTAATTAAAATACAATTGACAATAAATAATAAATAATAATAAATAATAAACCCTATTAGTTTTAGGTTTACATTATAGTGATCTAAATTTTATACATTATGAAATGATCCTTATGATGTCTAGTTACTATGCAAAGTTATTACACTATGATGAATATATTCCATGTACTGTACATTACATCCCCATTACTTAGGTATTTTATAATTTTAAGATTGTATGTCAGTCTCTTTCTCCTCTTTGCCTGTGTCCCAAACTCTTCTCCTGACTCTGATAACTGGAAGTTTGTTTGCTATATCTGTGAGTATGGTTTTTTATTTTTTTAGTCTATTTGTTAGGTTCCATATGTAAGTGAAATCATATGGTATTTGTCTCTGACTTATTTCACTTAGCATGATACCATCTTGGTCCCTCCATATTGTTGCAAATGCCAACATTTCATTCTTGGTTATGGCTGAATAATATTCCTGTGTGTGTGTGTGTGTGTGTATGTGTGTGTGCACGTGCACGTATGCACATATGTGCATGTGGGTTTTATTCATCTATTGGTAAGCATTTACGTTGCTTCCATAACTTGGATATTGTAAACAGTGTTGCAGTGAACATAGGGAGCCTATATCTCTTCAAATTGGTGTTTTTGGCTTTTTGGATAAATACCCAGAAGTGGAATTGCTGGATCAAATGGTAGTTATCATTTCTTGAAGATCCTCCATATTGTTTTCTATAGTCGCTGCACCAATTCACATTCCCGCTAACCGTGTGCCAGGGCTCCTTTTCTCCGCATCCTCACCAAAACTTGTTTTTTTCTTTTTGATAATAGCTAATTTGACAGGTGTGAGGTGATATCTCATTGTGGTCTTGATTTGCATTTCCCTGATGATGAGTGATGTTAAGCATCTTTTCATGTGTCTGCCATCTGTACGTCTTCTTTGGAAAAATGTTTATTCAAGTCCTCTGCCCATTTTTTAATTGGATTTAAAAAAAAGATTTTATTTATTCGAGAACAAGTGAAGGGGAGGAACAGAGGGAGAGGGAGAAACAGACTCCCTGCTGAGCAGGAGGACTGCCCTGGGGCACAATCCAGGGACTCTGGGATCATGACCTAAGCCAAAGGCAGACACTTAACCAACTGAGTCACCCAGGTGGCTGGCCTATTTTTTTTTTTTTTCTCTTTTTTTAAAAGATCTTATTTATTTGAGAGAGTAGGAGAGCATGAACAGGGGGAGGAGCAGAGAGAGAGAAACAGACTCCCCCCTGAGCAGGGAGCCAAATACAGGGGATGGTGAGGGGCTTGATCCCAGGACCCTCAGATCAGGACAGCCCAAGGTAGACACTTAACCAACTAAGGCACCCAGGCACCTGGGTTTGTTGGCCTTTTTTTTTTTTTTTAAATAAGTTGTGCAAATTCTTCATTTTGGGTATTAACCCCTTACAGTATGTATGATTTGCAAATATCTTCCATTCAGTAGAATGTCTTTTTGTTTTGTTGATGATTTCCTTTACCATGCAAAAGATTTTAAGCTAGATGTAATGCCATTTTGTTTATTTTAGCTTTTTTTGTCCTTGCCTGAGGAGACTAGTCCAAAATTCTCTTGCTAAGCCTGATGTCATGATATTTTTCTTGATTAACTGATTTGATTGATCTCTCCCACGCCACCCCAAATATAAGCTCCAAGAGAGAAGGAAATGGTCTGTCTTCTTCATTCTGTATTCTTAGTGCCTGGAGCACAGGGTAGGTGCCTAATGTCTGCTAAATGAATAAAGGCATTATATATTTGCAAGCAGGGAAGTACAGGATGAAAGTGGTGCTTAAGGAGGACTACAGATCAATAAAATACAGGGGAATCAAAGACCGCTTAGATGTAGAAATGATAGAGAAAGGAATTCGAAGGAGAGCACATTTATCGTGTTTCTGCCTGTTATATTCCCTCTGCCAACTGAATGAGACTCTGGTGGGGTTGGGGGGCACATCTGTGTGTTTTACGAGCTCCCAAGCTGCTTCTGGTACCCAGCAGGACTGAGAATGATTACGCTAGATGACCTATAACTGTGTTGCACACTGAAATAGAGTGCCAGCCACATACATGATTTTGAATTTCTTTTAAGCTGGCTCCTTGCCCAGTGTAGAGCCCAACATGGGAATTGAAATCACAGCCCTGATCTCAAGACCTGACCTGAGATCAAGAGTTGGACACTTAACCGACTGAGCCACCCAAGCACACTTTGAATTTTCTGATAGTGACAATGAAGTAAAAAAATAACCTGTGTGGGACACCTGGGTGGCTCAGTGGGTTAAAGCCTCTGCTTTTGGCTGAGGTCACCATCCCAGGGTCCTGGGATCAAGCCCCACATCAGGCTCTCTGCTCAGCGGGGAGCCTGCTTCCCCCTCTGTCTCTGCCTGCCTCTCTGCCTACTTGTGATCTCTGACAAATAAATAAAATCTTTAAAAAAAAAAAGTAACCTGTGAAGTTAATTTTTAGAATATATTTTATTTAACCTAATACAACTATTTCAACATGTCATCCATATAAAAATTATGAGTGGTCTTGTAACTTTTTTCATTAATAGGTCTTCAAAATTAGTGTGTAGCTTACGCTTATAGCATATTGCAGTTTGGGCTAATCCCATTTTAAGGGCTTGGTAACCATATAGGGTTGAGGAGCCTGTATTAGTTAATATAGAACCACAGGTCCCTTCTGGTTCTAGCGTGCAACAGCTGATCCTGAGCACAGCAAGATCTCTGTGATGCTGAAATGTAACGCAGCCCAGCATGTATAGGAATCACATTTCTTTCTTGTTCTTATTCAAATCCATGTTCTTCCCAAGTCTTGCTCTTGGTTCTGGATTCATTCCTGTTAGCCGTCTGTCAGTACCTGAATATTCCCACCCTGGATCGGCACTATCTTGCTTAAAACCTGACAGGAGGTTTCTTTTCTTTCCTTTTCTTCCTTCCTTCCTTCTTCTTCTTTTTCTTTTTTTCATGACTAGGACTCAGGATCTAATTTTTAGCCAGTGGATGTCACTGTTTACTCAAGGAGTGTCCTTGGAGGAGACAATCCAGTCCAGGGACAGATGCACACAGCAGTCAGTGTCTCCTCTTCTGTATTTGTGTTTCCCTTCTAATTTGCAGGAGTGACTGATTTTTAGGAAGGGAACTGCAGGTGGTCAGTGCTGTCTCACCAATGTCCTCTAGAGGTGTTCACTGGTCCTGGAGATTCCAAGGCCCATTTAATAGAAGTCATTATCTGAAAAGACAGGACAATCAGCAACGAAGTTAATTGTAGTAAAAAACTCCCTGATGGCTCCCCCCTCCCCTTTTTTTTTTTTTTTTTTAATTTGTTTCTTAAACAACTGTTTCTGTAGAGCAAAGGTCATGATCAGCCTGTAGCCAAGTCTGGCCCACAGCTGTGTGATACACATTGTGTTTGGAAAACAATTGTGCTAACACTTATATGGGAGAGGATTTCCTACAAACATTTGGATTTCTGGCTTCTCCTGAAATGCTGGGAAGACTCTGGCCACGTTAGATTCACACCCTGAAAAGCTGCAGCTTTTGTGCAATCAGTTGCTCTTTAAGATTGTCATGCCCCCTTCATTTTCCACAAGCCCTACCATTCCTGACCACTCCCCAAGCCAGGGAACTTGACTCACTTGAGCTGTCAGCCTAACCTCTGGGGGCATATGCATTTCTTGGCATAAAAGCTACATACATAACTACATTGACTGCTTTTTCAGGCATCTGATGGATGGGATGACTTGGGGAAAAGTTATGTGGTTTGTTCTGGAAAATATTTTTCTGGCTTTAGATTTAGGGCTGAAGAATCCTTGGGTCAGGGAAGGACCAGGTTAGGACCTGCTGCTTGGAGATACCCTCTTCAAAATGACAGATATTAGGGGTGCCTGGGTGGCTCTGTGGCTTAAGCCTCTGCCTTCCGCTCAGGTCATGATCTCAGGGTCCTGGGATGGAGCCCCTCATTGGGGTCTCTGCTCAGCAGGGAGCCTGCTTCCTCCTCTTTCTCTGCCTGCCTCTCTGCCTACTCATGATCTCTCTCTATGTCAAAGAAATCGAAAAAAAAAATCTTATAAAAAACAAACAAAATGACAGATAACCCAGGTGGCCACGAGCCATTTTCTGTAGCTCAGGATGTGGGAGATGGAAAAAAAAAAGGGGGGGTGGGGGTGGGTAGGATGTTTGATGCTGAGGTTAGAGGGTATAAGGATTGACCCCACCAGCTTCCTTTAACCTTTACTCCAGTGAGTGGTGAGTTCGGTGACTCTTCTGCCTTTATCTAAGACAGTGGGTCTCCAGCTTGAGAGCATCAGAATTACCTGGAGAATTTGTCAGTCAGGAGCAGGGTCCAGCTCCCAAAACTTCTGGTTCAATAATAGGTCTGGGGTAGGACTTGGGAATTCACACTCCTAACAAGCTCTCACATGATACTGAGGTTGCTGAACCCGGGCGGACACTTAGGAAGCACTGGTGCAACTTGTTAAGGCCAAAGTGATTTTTTTCTATGCTTTTTTCTTTTTTTCTTTCTTTTCTTCTTCTTCTTCTTCTTCTTTTTTTTTTGGCAAAACTGTGTGTGTGTGGGTATGTATACACGCACAGGAGAGAGAGATGATATATTGATTTCCCTTCTAGAATACGTGTTATGGTATAAGCGTGAGTACGTTACCAAAGGAAGAGAAGAATGAACTCACCGACAAACAACACCAGGGAGAAGGTTCTGGATTTTCCCTTATTGGTGCGTTTGATCCGCTTCTCAAGGAAAAAGATGAAATGCCATCAGGTGGCCTCTATGTCTAACTGGGGCTGCTTACCTGCAAGTGCATGAAATCACTTTATTCTTAGAAGAAGAACAACCCCTTCCTCAACCACAGGCCCCACTTCTGCTGGCTCTGACCACACTGTCCTGAGGCCGGGACATGAGCTCTGGAGCAGTGTCCACTGATACCTGCTGAATGCTCGTGGAGCTGTGCTCTAGGCTTACCTGGAAGATCTCATTTAATTCTCCAACCATTCCAGGAGGTGTGTATCCTATACATTCGTATTTTGTAGTTGACATTGCCTCAGAGTTCTTAAGGATCTTCTCAAAAGCCACACAGTTAATGGGTGACAGCCAAGGTGTCACCCAGGCACCCTCAGGTCCATAGCTGGAGTGCTGAACCGCTGTGGCACAAGCCAGGGTGGGGTTTGAAGTGTAGGCAGGCCACTTAGAAGCTGTGGGCAAGGGTAACCTATTTTGGTCCTTTGTGTCTTCAGCATCTTCTGCAAAATGAGAATGACACCACTTCCCAGATCGATGTAAGTAAGAATCCAGTTAAGTGAACTGTGTATACAGCTGAATGCATCCTTGTCTCAGGAAGTGTTCATATGCTTCTCCATCCCTCCCCACCTCTGTGTCTCAGGAGTTCTCCAGCGATTTGCCCTATACCTCAAAGCATTCAGTCACATGGCGTTTCTTGTGCAATGTGAATTGCCAGGCAGGGTCCTTGCAGTGGGGTGGCAGGAAGGAGCTACAGCGTGATAATCTAGCTTCTGGGTCTTCATTTCTTCATGCAAGTCTTGCAGACCCCTCAAACCCCCTCTGCATCCCAACCATGGCTCTCCTCAATGTAAAGAGCTCTGCTCTGGCTGATGGGGCCACCCTCCATCATTGTGTTCTTTGGAGCCAGCAGCCTGCCTGTCCCTCTATTCATCTCTTTCAAATATCAAACTCCTGATTGCAGCAGGCTCCAGATCTTGGGGGTTCGACCTGGGGAATAGCTGGACTCCTCCTGACTCTTGTCTACCTGGGCCACCATTCACTTCTCATCTAGATCCTCTCTGCTTCCTAAGTAGGAGCTCCATGTCCACCTGCTTTGCTCTGTCCCACAGTTCTGTGTGGCAGCCAGAACCGGAGCGCCTGGCTGCCTGTTCCAGGCTCTGCGGCAGCTCCTCCCTGCTCTCTGCCTGCAACCTGTGCAACCTCTTGGGATGCCCATCCTGCCACCTTTTCTGACCTGGCATCACTCTTTCCTCTTTCTCCAGCAATCTCAGCCCCTTAGAACCTATGTGCTCAGTCTACAGACTGGTACCTCGATGGATTTGCATAGGACGCTCTCCCTGCTGGGAAGCCGTCCCCCCCGCCCTGCCCCCGGTGCTTGGCTCTTTTTCTTACCCTTTTCTGACCCCACTCTGGAACCTGTTTTTTCAGACTTCCCTGCTCCCCAGATTTGGGTAAGCTCCTTTTCTGGACTCCTGCAGTCTCTGCTCAGTATCCTTGGTGTACTACAAGGCCTTTATCTGCAGCTGTCTCTTCTCCTTGAATCAGAAGCTCCAGATGGGTCTTTATTTCTGCACTCGAGTCGAGAACAACCAGTCATGGCCTGGGTCCCTAGGAGCTGGGTGTGTGGAAGTGGGCCGGAGAGCTGAGTGGAGGTCTTCCTAGAGCATGGGGAGGACAACGCCCCAGAGCTTTCCCCTTTGCAGATCTGTATGAAGAGCCTCGAGGGTGGCCTTTGGAGCCGTAGGGCTCAGAGGCTTCAACAGCTACAGAAGTCAGCATCTTTATTTCAAGACCTTTCTCTCTGACATTTCTCCTCTCAAATGCCACTTCTACTGAGCCACATGGAGACACATGTCCAGGAGGACCTGACCTATTCAGGGGCCTGGTTATCAATCAGAAGGATGCTGAACTGATCCTTATTCCTAGTGGGGTGGGGAGGGGGAAAAGAGGGAGGGCTTTGGACAGCAGGAAACTTCAGTTAGGTAGGTCCAGGACTGTGTTGCCTCACCTTGCCCTGCCTGCTTGCTAGCATTTCCTTTCCCCAGGTGCTCTCTGTGCACAGGGACAGGCCCTTAATTAAGCCAGAACCATTGTTTCTTGAGCTCTTTCCTCATGCTTCTCCCCAGCAGGCATCTGAACTGTCCCATTGTGGCTGCATGAGGACCCTGGGGACAACACTGTGAAGGGTCAGAGGCAGCGGGGGCTCTGGATTCTTCAACTCTATCGTGGGCTCCAGAGGCTCTGACAAAGAGCTCTGAGGGCTTTGTCATTTTCAGAGACCTGAGAAATGTTGTTGTGTAGTTGTCTGACAGAGGTTTGGTCTCCACAACCTAGTAAAAATGGCCCCAGGACTCCTTGTAGGGTGGGTCATGGGAATGAACTCTTTCTTGAAATGGTGATTTCTCTTTCCCAGAAAATCCTTGCTCTCTGTTGGCTTGTATCACGTTAACAGGACCACGGATGACCCCTATTGCAGAGTGAATTGGCTTCCAACTACCCTTGCCCATTCTTCTCTTAACCTGATTGTTCATCAGCCTGCAAGATGGGTGAGGTGGGGGTGGTAGAGGACAGGCTATATGCTCTATCCTTTAACGGTGGGGAAACTGAGGCCAGAGGGGTCTGGTGTTACTCATGAGGTCATCATTTATATTTACAAAGAGCCCTACAGCTTGCAGAGCAGTTGCATATAAATGCCTGTATGTGATTCCTGTAAGAGTGCAAGATAAACGAAGTGTGAGACACTGGCAACAGTTTTGTGCTTGTGTATATGCTAGGCACTGTTTAATGTGGTAATTAGATATGATCTCATCAGGCAATAATGCTATGGTAGGTGGGCTCATGACCCATTCGTCCAAGGTTTAGCTTATTTCATTTATCGGGGAATGCTGTTATTGGTGTGACACAAGGGGCTGATGTTAGAGCTGGGGCAAGAACTCAGGCTATCAGTTCTTCAGTGTAAAGCTCTACTACTCCAAGTCGTGTTCATGCCTCTTCCTAGAAGCCTCTCGTGCTTGCTTAGTCTTTGAACAGGAGTATGGTCCTCTGTTATTTTAGCCCTTACCCACCAGTGAGCTGGAGAGGCAGGTTGATGGTGCCCAAGCCAGGAAGCTTCTGGGTCGACTCTTGCATGTGACAAGAACTTGTCATGAAAAAACAGTCATGAAATGTCTTCTCTGAGCAAGTCCTTCTGCTCTGGGAAGTACTTCAGGCTTTGTCTAGACTTCTGTTTCAGATTTATTCTTGGGAATTAACAATTTGTTAAACACTGAAGCCGACTCATGTTATACTTGGAACTTCATCGTTAATTCAAGTTTCAGAATTTCCCGCTGAGACCTGTAACATTACCCTGAACCTGTAAACGGGGCTTTGGATATACTGAGCAGTTCAACTAGTTGCTCCAGGTCACACAGCAAGTTTAATCTGTAAGCTGCATAACAGGGATTTGAATGTCAGCCTGGTGGACCCTGAGACCTTCCAAAATATCTTCTGTAGCATACCATGAAGGAAACACAAAGCCTGAAGGCAGATTATGGATACAGCATACAACACCTTTGAGCACATTAAGAAACTGCCTTGGCTGGGCACGAGAAGTTAGAAAAAGGAACCGACTCTGGGCACAACCCCGAGACACGTGGCTTAGAGGGCCAAGTCTGATGGGAAGGCAAAGGCTTCCTTCTTTGCTCCAGCACCAGGACACTGTGTTACCCCCGAAGTGCCGACTGTATTTCAATCCCATTGTCTACCCTGGGCGGTGCGCCTGTGCACTGCGCGATTTGTTTCCAGAAGTTATTTCCTTCTGGAGCCTCAGCCTGTGGTGGTCAGAGATGGGTCTTGCTTGTCTTCACCAACTGGTGTGCAGGTGTCCTGGTACCGGAGTGAAAAGCACATGCTCTGTGTCCGACAGCCTGCATTTGAGTTCTGCTTCTGTCCCTGCCAAGCCCTTGACCAGGAATAAACCACACTAACTCCAGTGCTGGAGTTTTCCTCCAAGGGTCATTGAAAGGGTTAAGTGAGATCCGCTTGTGATGTGCATGCCCAGGGCAGGTCTTACTGGGTCTCAGTGTTTGCGGGTGTCCCGGGTCTCCCATCCGTTGCCATTGCTTTGCCATGAGCCTGCCTTCCAGGCTGTTTTCTCATCCGCTGCTTCGGCATGGTAATCAGAGGCCCATGAGGATCTAATTAGAGGTGGATAAATGAGTCAGGAAAAGAAGAGACCCTCGTTTTTGGCACACACACCCAAGGTGACGTTATGGCAAGTCTCTGTTCCCCCATGTAGCTATAAAGTTGAGGTGGAAGTATCCCCGAAATGAGCGTCCTTGTGTCCCCATAGGAAGCTCCTACTCAGCCTTTCCCATCCCCACTTGGGGCTCTTGTCCATGGAGCTTTCTCTGATCTTTTCGATATCTTAAATCCCTCGTTCCCCTTCCGGACACATCTTACATGCCTGGAACACCTACTTACTCATTTGCTAATTGTTCATTCAATTGTTTCTGCAAGTTATAAAGGAGTGCCTCCTACGTACAAGATCTGGTTCCAGGCGTGGGCACTGTCACCCATGGGGACTTTGGTTTCCCTTTTCTCTTGCTCTTTTTGGTTCCTGACTGACTTGAGCAGAATCTTTGCACCCCATCCAAAGACAGCTCAGGCTCACTCTGAACTAGCACCCACGCTCTCACCATGCAGGTAACTTCTGCACATGGCTGAAGATGACTAGAGGAGCTATGCAAGGACTGTGACCCCCGCACTGGTCAAATTCCTGCGTGGGAAGTGGCAGAGGTTGTGAGGTGAAGACAGGGATGGTGGGCTCGTGAGCCATGCTGGACTCAGCCAGCAAGACCACAGCAGGGAGTCTGACTTTAGGCTCCCAGAATGGGTGGGGAGCGAGGAGTATAGGGGCTTTCGGGGCTGATTTCACCATCCCCCACCTCCCCATATGTTAGTGCTCTCCTTGGTTGGGGAGGCTTTACTGCAACTGTTGTTTTAGCTCTGTGTGTGTACGTCAGTGCAAGACAGGGAAGGGGGGAAAACCCCACAAAAACCAACACCTGGTGAAGGAGGCAAGGTCAGCAATAAGGGCATTGCAGAAGCAACCCACAGCCTTGACCTACAAGGAACATTAAACCATCTTGACAGCAACCATTTTGTGCAGCAAAATACAAGGAGACACTGGAGAGAAGGGAGCTCCAGGAGAGGCCTAGGGCAGAATGGGTGGAGAATTCCTGCATACCATCGGGAGTTTTATTAGTAATTATCTTATTACCTTGTAAGGGAGAGTAGAGGACAGAGGCAGCAGAGAAAAGCCATTTGGGAAGGTGCGTGAAAGCAGCGGTATGATGCAGTAGTAACTGCCTAGGATGAAATCTCATTTCATTGTGCAGACAAATTTCCACGGAACTGAGCCCCTCACAGTCCTAGCTTCGCTCTGGTTCCTAGTGACACACACCTGATTTCAGTTCCAGCTCCGTACTTGCTGGATGGAGGGCGAATCCTCAACTTCTCTAATGCCTTTAGAGCTGCAGCTTCTATGTCTGACAAATGGGGGGCCTTTTCACGGGGGGTTAAGAGACCATGTGTAAAACATTCTGAACAGTGCTTGGCAGAGAATAGCCATGACTAAGTAAAATGTAACTATTGTAAATCAGGGGGGATTTTAACAGTGGTGGTATTAATGTAACACCAGCAGCTGAAAAAAAAAAAATACCCACAGTTTCAGTTGCAAAGAACAATAGAGACCGGTTTCTTGCACGTGTAACTGTCTACTGTTAGGGTCCGTAATCAAAGGAGCAAGACTGATACAAAGCGAAGATCAAGCAAAGCTTTATTTCGCGCCAAGCATCGAGAATCAAACTGACCCGTCAGGGCCATCTCGTGCAAAGAGGCGACCTCTCCCAGCCTCTCAGACTTACTTTATTATAGAGGTAGTTTAGCTGGGCTATACACAGGTGGCCAATGAGATTGCAATACACAGAGAAAACTGCACAGTCATGCTAGGTTTCCCATATACAAAAAATCCTGCTAGGTTACACATGGGCGGCCAATTGAATTTCAATTTACTCTAGTAGATATATGCGTGCCTCACTGATTGGATGTCTTCATCTGGCCTGACCCGCCCTTGTATCTAGGCTTTGCAAGTAAGTTCCTCTGGGAGGGCAGAGTCAATCTAAGTTTACTGCATAAACAACAAAATGGCTCCCTCTGATTAAGTAGGCCCTCACATCTACTTCAGGGTTGAAGGCCAGAGGGTGGGTTTCTTCCATATGTTGGTCCAGGGACCCAGTCTCTTTCCATCTTGTTGATTAGGATCCTCTAAGACTTCAGAGTCCACAGCCAGTGGTGCGGAAAGAGTGGAGAAAGTGCTCCCACTTCCTGAGAGCCCTGGCTGGGCTGTAATCTATGGCATTTCTGCTCACATCACATTGGTGACAACTGGTCACATCGTTCCTTCCCCCGCCCCTCCAACCAGGTGACCAGGAGGGAGCTTCAGCAGTGACCAACTGGGAGCTCCCTTCCAGGGCTAACTGTGCACGTGTTGAAGGTACACCCACTTTTGGTGAGCCATTTGCTTTTTCTGCTCTGGTGGGATTGGATTGGTGACAGATTGGGCGCACATAGATGCCTGAGAACAGAGCTCATCACAGCCAGGTCAGTGACTCACAATGCGCAGGGACTTGCTAATGGATTAAGTGGAGCCTTGCTATTCCAATTGCCCCCTGTCACCCAGCGGCGCTGGTGTCACTCCAGAGCTTGCCGGACATGTGGAATCTCACACCCCACCCCAGGAGTCCGGATCTGTACTGACAGCCACCCCGTCTTTCCATGGCACAGATTCCAGTATAGGAGGTCTGTGGCTGGGCTTGGGAATCCGCAGGCTTCCTAACAAGCTCTCAGGTAATGCAGGCATTGCTGGTCCCACAACTACATCTTAAGTAGAAGACACTGACTTCCGAAGCTCTACATCTTCCTGAATGAAGTGAGATTTTTTCCAGTGGCTATGTGAGGTGGAAGCCTCTTGCTTTTCCCTTCCTTGTGCTGGTGGTCCTCTATGCTGCATGGGTAGCATTTCTGTAAGAAGAGGGTTTGGTAGGATTCCAAACTCTTGTTTTGTCTGAGGAGAGAGGAAATCCAGAGACCGCCCACAGAAGGCCATGGCTGAATGGAGAGACACCTTTTTCAGACATGTAGATAGAATCCATCTCTGGTGGGCATGAGCATCTGTCCGGCTGAGCCTCCCTCGCAGTCATCTGTAACGAGCTGGGTTCATGAAGCCTGTGCTAGAGTCACATAGGCAATCAGCCTCTTTCTGCTCTTCTTTCCCCCGTGACAGTTCATTCTTTTGGAAAAATTCATTAACCTACTGTAACACTTTTCACCAGTGACAACTCTGAGTAGAAGCAGGCTGGTGTTTCTAGCTTCTCACAGAGCACTCTCTCAGCTCTCCAAGCCTCACACACATTTCAGAAGAACAAAAAATAGCCTTGATTCAAGATCAGAGCACTGAGTTGAGGCTCTGTGGATGCCTGGAAGGGATATTGGCATCAAGCTGATGGCCAAGACATCTCAGATTCTAGAATGCAAGGGAGAGTAGTAGGGTCGTGATGTACAGTCACCTACTATGTGCTGTGTGCTATACTTCGATCTTCTAAATGACACAAGAGGGAAGGGAACTGATACTTACTAAATGCTAGGTGCTCTGCTTGGTGCTACGTACTGTCTTAGGTTTGCCATTTAAGTCCTTTGCAACCCTGAACATGAGACATTATTACAAGCAAAGAAGGGGAGGTGAGGGTTGGAAGAGGATTAAATAAACTGTAGAGCCAGGATTAAAATCCAACTCCTACCCTGAACTTCAGGCTCTTCCCATCTCATGATGATGTCACTGTCAAGGACAGTTAGGTGGCAGACTTGTAGAGGAGTGGATAGCTTTCCTGTGGTTCTTAGATTCTGAAGATTGCCCAGCTCAGGGTCAAGGAGCAGTCTAGTCCGGGAGCTAAGAGCAGGAACTTTGAGTCAGGTCCAGCTGGGTTTAATTTCTGCTTCAGCTGTGAGTTATAATCAGATCAGCCTCTCTGAGCCTTGATTTCCTCAAATGCAAAATTGGGATTAAAAAATAGTATTGCCTTCATAGGAATCATGAGACCGTAGTATAAAAGTCTTAGTGTCATGCCAGTTACACAGAATAAGTGTGGAGTAAATGCTGATTATCATTAATAACCTTAGTGTTTGTAGACTCATGTGCCTTTTAGCTGAAAGGGACAGATAGACCGCCCTCAACTCTGATCACACGAAGAGGACAGATCTTGCAAGGCTGTGAAGGGCAGCCTGACTGGAAAGTTGGATATGGAGATTCTTTTTTTCCATCTTTCCTGGTCCCACATGTCCTCCTCACATTGACTCCTCTTGTCGGATCTGGGCCATCCTTCTCTGGACCGAGTCCTTTTACTTTTTTTGCTCTGCCCCACTGAGGCTGCTGAGACCTCAGTCTGCATACTGTTTTATCCTAAGCATGAGCCACTGATGACTTACAGATTACCAAGGCTTACCAGAGAATTAATGAGAGATCATCTTGTTAGTTGAAGGCCATCAAGCAAATGGGTCTCTTCAGTCTGGGGTCTGTTGGCTATGTGGATGGCATTTCCTCCCAGCTCCAGGGGCCGGCTCTTGATCAAACCCTGTGGATGAGACAAGCAGGCAGGAGTATGTAGAGTAGGGATCTGGGCTCTTGTTTTCGATGTGTTTTTGGAATTTCCTCTTTCCTCTTTATTCTTCAACCCATTCTTCAGTTGGGCACAAGGAATTGATTGGCTTTAGGAATTGATGAGAATTTTAAAGTTAAGAATCCGAGGTGATGAAAACCATTTCCCCAGAAATGTGAATTAATAAAAAGAAGCAGAGAAGTGTTGTCTCATGTGTATGGGCCTGTTATGAGAAGGGCTGTCCTTTTCATCCTCTTCAGGGTTTTAGACTCTATACATTATATGGCAGAGCTTAATGGAGGTTTCACTGTTTGTCTCTTGTGCTTTTAGATAGGGTTGCTGTTATCTCATTAAAGATTTTCTTACAGAAAATGACTTTCTTACCCCTTTGTTGTTTTCATGGCTTGAACATCATTGGTGAGTTCGGGAGCCAGGATTTTGTCTTTATTCCAGACCTAGTTTCCTGGAAATTATGGAATAACTAATGTAACCCATTGAAAAAATTCCCAAATAAAAACTCTGAGACATTACTTATCCATGACAGGGGCATTATGAGCCTGGAATGAAAGCTGAAGCAAATGACTTGGGGCTTAGAAGAAGAACCAGATGGACCCAGAATCTTTTCTTCCACCTAGGGTGAGGTGGGGTTTGAAACAGATCGACTCATTGTAGAGTGTTCAGAGTTTGTTAGCAATCACTTATTCATTCATACATTCAACAAAAAAACTTTAATGAATACCAATGATGGTGCCAGTATGGTAGAGAGAGTAATGCTCATAAAAAAATGTTTTTAGTCTCTTACTTTTTCCCAGACCCTTTGCAGTTAGTTGGCCTTGAAGATTCCTGTTGGCCAAGGGTCTGTGGGTAGAGAGGTCACTCTGGGGCCAAAACACTGACTTGGTGGTAAATGATACTTCTGCACATGAGGATACCCAGTGATTGAAGAAGCTACATGTTCCAGGTCATGGAGCTACAACAGAATGGTGGAGCTCCTGTAACCCTGGGGGTCCTGAGTGATTATGTGCAGCAGAGCCCCTTACCAATCCATGACAGGCATATAGCATGAGTAATATGAAATAGACATTTATTGTGTTATACCATTGACATTTGAAGTTTGGAGATTTGGTTCTCTGGTTTCACCTGGTCTGTTTGGCTTAATTCAGCCAGGCCCTGTCTTACATGATGGGATTCAACTGTGAATAAAACTACTTCTACTTCCTGTGGAATTGTAGCTTAGTTAGGGAAATGCAGATTATTCAAATCATCATGCAAGTAGACAATGAAAACTTCGGAAGTGTGACAGAGAGTGTCAGGTGTGCACAGCGAAGTGTTCACAGTGCTCATTACAGAGCACGGGCTCAGTCAACTTTGGCATGAGCTTATGTCTTCATCATAAACCTGGGAGTGAAAAAAGTCCCCTTTGCATTGCTATAAAGAGATAACTGCATGAAGTGAACTCAACCTGAGTCTTTGAGACACAATGATAGGGCTCAGAAAGGTCAGAGTCATGAAAGGACTTCCCTTCTCTGATCTAATAACTGCAGTAATCATCATAATTATAGCGATAACTAATATGTTATCATAGGTGAACAATCCAGACAAATCTCTATTCTCATGGAGCTTCCTAACTAGTGGGTAAGTTTTCCCAGAGGACACCATGGCTTGGAGAATTCAAGGGACTTGAAATTAGGAGGTCAGGGTTGGGGAGTGGTGATGAAGGAGGTCAAATGCCTGAAATACAGACATGGCTGCTGGGGGCCAGCCTCGTAGCCAGCATAGTCTCTAGAGAAGGGCAGCTGTTAGGCACATACTTCAAGAGAGGATGACTGTTTTTCACTTGTAAAGTATGGTTCTAAGTATTTGCTCAGTTACTCTGTGTAGCTGCCAAACCCCTTACTGATGTGTGTCTACTTAATTCATTGAGCAAGGGCCTGGATGATAAGGTGTGCAGTCTCTCTTGGGCCCCCAGATGGTCAACTGGACATGGAGCAGTGATAACACTTGCAGGATGACAAGGGTGTATGTTGTTCCCAGGAGGCTCTTGAAGAGGACAACTTGGACAACTTAGCTCGGTGCATAGCACTCTGGGTGTCTTTTAAATGCTTAATGAAAGAACACATTTTTCTTTAATCTGATACATTCTAGTGATTTGCCTTAATAGGATGCTGTTTTGGTTTATTTTTCCACTTGGCTGGGCCATAGTGCTCCGATATGTGCTTGAACAGTATTCTGAGTGTTTCTCTGACAGTGTTTTTGGATGACACGAACATTTAAATTGAATAAAGCCATTTTCTCTCCATGATGTGTGTTGGTCTCATCCAATCAATTGAAGGCCTGAATAGAACAAAAGATTGACTTTCTCTGGGCAAGAGGGAATTCTGCAGTCGACAGCTTTCAGACTTTAGTTGCAACCTAGACTCTCCCTTGGGTCTCCAGCCTGGTGATCTACCCTACAGACTTTGAACTTGCCAGCCTCTAGAATCACAGGAGCCAATTACTTAAGTCTCTTTATATATATATATATATATATAATGCATATCTTTTCTATTGGTTCTGTTTCTCTGGAGAACCATGACTGATAAAGATACTCATTTAACCTCCCAAATCTCCACATTTATTTGTGTGCCAGGGATTGATTGTTGGGGAAGCAAAGCGAAAGAAGCCATAGTATGTGCCTTCAAGTTCTTTATTCATCATTTAGAACCTATTTATTGAGTATCACCTATGTTTTCAAACATTGTTCTAGGCACTTGAGATAGAGCAGTAACAAAACAGACTTAAATTCTTCCCTTCTTGAGAGCTGATGGTCTAGTAGAGGAAGATAGGCAATAAAGTGTGCAAGTAAAATAAAAAAGTAAAATACACTAGATGATAAGTAATACAGGCATATCTGAGGTTGCCAGAGTACTAATTTTAAAAGGGTAGTCTGGGAGGGCCTTTCTGGTATGATATTTGAACAGAGACTCAAAAGGATACATTAAAGTAAGCCATGGGCTATCTGGGAGAAGGCCCCATTCTGCATGAAAAGTTTCCCCTTTTGAAGCCTGCCTGTCCTGTTCCAGCAAGAGAAGGGAAGCTTTGTGGCTAAGGGAGAGTGAACCTAGCATGAGAGCAGGTCCAAGAGATTATGGGTCATGTTATGTAGAAGCTTTTAGGACATTGTAAGAATTCTGTTGTTGTTTTCTGATTGAAATAGGAGGCCATCTAGGGACTTTAAGTAGAGACATGACATTTAAAGAGACGTGTTTTTAAAGTCTCATGCTGGCTGATGTGGAGAAGAATAAAGTATAGAGGTCATAGGCAGAAATGGGAATTCCACTTAGGCTCTCGCAATAACCCCAGTGGGAACTGAGGTTGGCTTGGACCATGGTGGCAGCAGTGGTGGTGGTGGTGACAAGTGGTTGAGTTCTGGATGTAGTGTGAAGGCATTGCTGATAGGGCTTGATGATGAATTAGATGTGGCATGTAGGATGGGGATGTCAAGGATGGGTCCAAGGTTTTGGTTGAACCAAATTCAAATGATGGAGTTGTCATGTTACTGGGAGTCATGAAAGAAGGTTGAGGTTGGTTGGTATAGTAGCAGAGAATAGACCAGCACAGGTCAGTTGATAGTTACAAAATCCAGGTGTTAATTCTTGATTAACAATTCCGGTTTTTCTTCAAAGAGAATAGCCAACCGTGTGTCTAATTCTCAATCTTAAACCAGGATTTCCTATTGCTTTCTATATGCCTTAGTGTACCTTAAAGTGACCGCAGCAGTTCAGATCTTTAGAATTCTGCCACTCTAAGATATTTATAGCCCCCCAGTCTCTTAAATTATGTTTAGTTAGGGGTTTAGGTCAGCATAATCATTAAGGGTTTGGGTTTTTGAGTTGGTTGCATTGAGATTGCAGCCATGTTTACAATTCACCAACTTTGTGACTGTGGGTAAGTTTCTCATCCTCCCTAGATCCCATTGCTGCAGTTACACAAGGATAATAATAGGCCTGTGGTAAGTGACAGTATGTGTTTGGTGTAGTGACGATATGTATTAGTGCCTAGACTATCACCTGGCATGCATGAGTTCTCAACAACTGTTGGCTACTATTAATTCTATTATGAGCATCATTCAGTATAGCTCTGGGGAGTTTGTACATCTGTTGAAAAATTGTTCATTGGTTGGTTTCACATCAGTGGTTTAGAATAGAAGAGGATGTCCCTTGACCCCAAACCTGTTCCCAGCCACTGAGGTCAATGAGTACAGTGGTCTCTGTGAAACTTCATTCAGACTGAAGGAAGACCTTTTCTGTGCTTTCTTCCTGGTATATTCACTCCTTTCTGAAAATAAAACACAAGTTTTTCTCCCCTTTGTGGTTTCATTTGCCAATTTTCATGTCATTTATATCTATTTGTACCTATGGTCGTATATTTGCCTGGTCCTTTTTCTTCTGGGTATTCTGTTACTTTTCATAGTAAAAAGCCCATAGGAATAACAAACATACACTGAATTTTTGCTATAAATCAGTCACTGGGTTAAATATGTTTTAGGCTGTATCTCATTTAATTATCACCATAGCACTGATAATCATCCTTGTTTTGTTAGTGCAGGAACTAAAGCTCATCGATATTAAGTATCTGGCTGTTCTGGTACTTGGCCAACCTTGGAAATTCCTGCATTTAGCCCCTTCCCATACTCCCTCTCAACAGAATCCATGCCGTTTCAATTTATCAGCAACCCACCCCCCGCAAGTCCCTGTCTTTCTGCTGTTTTCTTGTCCTCTTTATAGTCCTGCACTCCCCTCCCCCCACTCAGTCTTGCTTTTTGTGTCTCCGTGGGAAGTCCACAATGACACATGGCCAAGAGGGCAGAGCCCCCACTGTAACAAGCATTCAGCACTTCTCTTCCCTTCCCTCCTGATGATCATCTGAACTCCTGAGACTAGGTGCCATGTTCTCTCTCCTCCCACTTCAGTGAGGTTTCATCAACGTTCCTAGAAATGTTTCTGTTGCCTGAGGAGGTGGAAGCAATAGCATCAAGGGGAGGTTATTAGTGAAAGGTAATGGGCCAAAAACCAGGGAGAGATTTGGAGTTGGAATTATGGTTTTCCAAGACTGATCAATCACATAGGCCTAAGTTTGACCCAACTGTTTTCTAGTTGGATTAGAGAAGTCAACTTCGGTCAAACTTGGGCAAGTTTCTTCATCTGAATGTGGGAAAGGCGAAGACATCTGCCTTGAAGATTGAGATAATTATCTACAGAGGCAGGTGCAGGGTCTGGCACTTGGTAACTCCACAAATACTATTCCTTCTATACCCTGTAAATGCTGGAGGAACACTTTCTCCAGACAGCAAGCTCCACTTTTCGGTGTGATAAGAACTCACAATATTAACTCAAAGGTGAGTTTGAGCATAGTACCATCATGGCCAGTGATTGGAACTTGGTCAAACAACTTGGCTTATTGTTTCTTCATCATTTTATGTCTAGAATAAAATATTCCATACTTTATTTGGATGAGACATTTTGATAAAGCTTAAAATGAATTATTTCTCCCAGGTTTTCGTGAGAAATGTACACAAAACCTTTCCTGATCCTGCCCTTCCTTTCTCTACCCATCTCAGACTTCCATATGTGTGCCAGGAGCGGGGTGGTTTGAAAGTGGGAAGAGGACTGTAGGTTATTCCTTCGGGGGTAAGGCTCAGGAATAGGGAGATCTCTACATAAAATTGGAACTGAAAAATTAGTAACTTACCTTGAAAGTATGTCAACATAGCTTTTAATCCAAATAATATCCTCAAAGATGTTGCAAAAAAGTTAGCATAATAAAATGTTTTGTGTCCACCCATTCACCTTATAGGTTATATAAAGATATGAGGGTAAAATATGGACAATCTACAGGGCAAAGCTTTATAAATGAAGTTGCTGTGTAAGTGCTAAATGTTATTGGAAATCACTGTGCCTCTGCTTGAAAAATATCCCATTTGAGACCAAGTACTATGCAGCAGTAGTCAACTCTCTAGCTGACCAGTAAATTGATTCCATGCAGAAAGGTGGCAGGAGAGAGAAGAAATGAATAATTGGTGTGATATGGTGTAGGTCGGGAAAAAGTCCTGTGAGGAGGGGAGCCCTGGGCTGGGTCTCCATGGGGGTAATCCACATGGATTTGCAGAGACAAGGGTGTGAAGAGCTCTCAGGGCTGGAAGTGGGACCCGAGAGGCTGGGGACAGAACCTGGGAATCCAATCCTTGCACTTCTCTGCCGTTGACCAAAGTACCTCTTGCTTTTTGTGAGAATATGAACGCATTCTATTAGTTCAGCTACGTGGGGAGAGCTCTCACCCTGCAATTGATCCACATGCTGTTGATAGGCAACTGAGATGTTGGAAGCAGCTGGGCAGCCAGCCCCTCTTTCTCGACTCACCTCTGCTAAAGTCAAGAGCCTATGGAGACCTCCCCCATAAATCATCAGCCTGGCCACACCCAGACGGGGAGAGGAGAATGTTTTCTATTTGCATTATTTCTCAGCCACTCGCTTTCATGTTTTGAAAGCACGCTTAGATTTCAGAGAGCAAATCATTAATACCCAATTTGGAAAAGTCAGTGGTATGTAACTGCCGCGTTGGCAAACTCAATGGCAAGTGGAAAGCTGTGAGCAGGATATTAATTATCCTGTGCTGTAGATAGAGTGTGAACAGGTGTGTAGGGGTTCCAGCTAGCTTGCTGTCATGGCTGCACTGTGATTCATTTCCATGGGGACACCTTTTCCTGTTCCCTGCCCAGCAGCCCTCAAGCTCCAGCAGTAATACTGTGAATTCAGATAAAAAAATATATATTGATAATGTTATGTAAGGGGATAACATCTTACAGTGCCATGTCCCTTTCCCTCAGGCAGGTTTTGTTAGAATAACCATTGTGGACACTTTCCAAACACACACTTGGGGAAATGAGACTAAGTATCACCTTTGGGAATGACAGCAAATGGGTCTGGGATGGGGGTCTCCCCACCTTGCATGGAGGTTATGAATATACCCTCAAGGTGAGCATTATTATAGATCCAAAATAGGTGATATCATGGAAATTTTAAAAAGTGTCTCTAAGACAATTGGTATCCTCTTGGTTCCAATTCCTTCTGGTCCTTTTGACATCTTGCGTCCTCTAATTGGGACATCATGATTTTCAATCTGTCTCCCTTCTGCTTGGTTCTGGCAGTTTCCACTCTCAACTCAGACTGCCATTGCTGTTAAAGATGCCTTGCATGTGGTCTTGTTTTGATGTTATTGTGCTGAAAGCCCTCTTTGATAGGCATGAGGGCAGTCAGGGTCACAGAGGGCAAATTGTGTAGACACTGCTATTCTGCTGTGGGAAGACTTGGGCTCAGGAAGTGGGAATCTCGAAGATCCTTTTAGGACTGGTGCTGAGGCTACAGGTCCATGCTAGAAGGGCTTGTTCTCTAGCTGTGTGTTTTGAGGCAGATCACTTTCTGTACAAGAGATAAGTTGGCCTTGAGGCCCAAGTGCTTGGGCAGCAGTACCCATTTTTAAGGGATTTTGCATCTCTTCTGTGGAGCTACAAAGGAAGATTCACATTCAGGGAATAGTTGGGCTGTGTATAGGGCCACTGCCTTGCATCACCCCATGGTGGCACTCTGGATTGACAAAACAAAAGGCTTTGCTGGGTAAATTAGGGTGCACACTTCCAGAACAGGGATCCCAGCATTACATGAAACAACATACACACACGTGTGCTCACATACTCCCACATCTTGCTTCTAATTATTAGCTTCAAAACACTGATATTTTCGGACTTAACCTGGCATAGGATGAGACCTTAATATGTTTTTATTTCCTTTCTCTCTACATCTTCTAACTCATCCTTTCCTTTTCCATCCATTTCCCTGAATTTTTTCCCTAGATTTTGGTACTTTAGATTGAGATTGGTAACAGGTCAGTTTCATTGCAATGATCATAGTCAACTACATGCCAGACACTGGTCGATGCATTTTATAATTAATCCTCACAAGGGGATTTATTTTTAACACTTAGATTAAGTTTTATAACCATATTAACACTTATTTGGACAACTTGTTTTGCTACTCTTGTTCTCTGAGATGACTTCCTCACTTCTGATTTTCTGGTTTTGACTCCTCTTTTGGTGATGTGGATAATGTGCTTATTTTTGGGACGATACACATGGTGAGCCTACTTGGACCAGCTGAGATTGCATCTTTGTCCTTGTACATGTGTAAGGGCTTGCAAGGTCAGAATTCTGAGGTCACAGTCTTTATTCTGAAAAATCATGTAGAATTAATTGATGGATTTAGGATTTTAGGGAAGATGTTTATCACCTAATCTGATTTTTGTTTCTTTGTAGTAGTGTGCTTTATTTTGTTGAGTGCTTAGAACTTTTTTCTTTAGCTTTGAAATTAAAATGGTACCAGTTGTGGTTGTCATTTGATTTGACCTTTCACTTGGGATCCCTTTGGTTTTCTGAACAAGTTGGCATGGAGCAGGCAGCCAGTTGGGGTTTCCCCACATGAATATACAGCAAAGAAAGAAGGGAGATGATGAAGACTCTGCAAGGGAGCAATTATAACGATGAACAATGGATTCTAAATTGGACTCAGCAAAATGTAAAGACAGCAGGGGAGTAATGGCTAATGCTATAATGAGGGAGTCAGTGCACTGGAGGTCTCGATGAGGATAAATAATTGTCTTATTGGGGGTGCTAAAGTAAACTAATTGGAAAAGAGAAGGACCTGTAAGAATGAAATACTTGAAAATGAGATTTTGCGGTGGTTCTGTTTTGTTTAAAGAATGCTTGTGGGATTGTGTGTGTGTAGGGGGCTTCTGGGATGAAAGGGGGATGGTCTGAAGGTCAAGTTGCTGATCAGCAAGCTAGATGTGGGGTAGGCTATCTACAGGGATCTTAGATTGTGTCTTTCTACCTCCAGCATCCTCTTGGCCCGTCTAGGGTGAGTACAAGGTATGACTAGGTAGCCAGTAGATTCTATATTCGGGAGACATAGATGGCAGCAGGGCCTGGCCTTGCAGCAGGATGTGGGAAGGACTGTTTGGAAGAAAGGTGGTAAGGGGCAAGGAGAGTTCCTATTTCCATCTCACCAAGAGAGGTACATTGAAAATGTACCTGCAGCAGCTTGGGAAGGCTTCATGGCAGGCCTCAGGGATAATCAGGTTAGAGAAGGAGGGGGTGGGGAAGGAAGAGTTCAGAGAGCAATGGGGGATTTTTTTGGCCAAAGGCCATGTGTTTCCCAAGAGTACAGAGGAATGGTAGTATGGGTCAGAGTGGAAGAGGAGCCCAGATTAATACTAATGAACTGGTTGGATCTGGATGACCAACAAGGAGATTTTGGGTAGTTTCTCAGATAAATGAGTTGTGGCTGGTTTCATGGGCATGTCCCCTGTGCAGTCACATAGCAGCCCATGCTTAGAAGGGCTCCATGCGTGGTTGAAACTTCTGCCACTGCTATCTTAAACCTTTTAAATGCCTTTTGAACAAGGAGCCTTGCATTTTCATTTTGCTTTGGGACCAACAAATAATGTAGTTGGTCCTGGGATGGGGTTTAGGTATGACCATCTCTTAGAGGACAGTGCAGCCCCCACTGTATTTGGGGCCTTGGGTGTGCTGGGCTGACTGGGCAGGATTTACCAGATCTTTGTTCCCTTCCCAGCAGCATTGGTGTAAGCTGTTGTATCAGTCAACTATCTCAAGACCCAGCTTCACCTCCTTTCCATACATCTCTAACTTGGGATGTTTGAGGGGTCTTGGTTGGGGACTCTTATGCTTACTTTGTGAGTAACTGGTGAGAAGGAATGGGCCATAACCTTTCTTCAACTCAGACCATTCTAGAGGAGGCTTTATAGAAGTTCCTAAACGTTTCTAAAATGAGAATGTCCTTATCTCTGTTTCCACAACTGATTACAAGTTTTCCTCTTCATTTATGGACTTTGGTCTTTTCATGAGAACTGGGGGGCAGGGTTTGCCAAGGAAAAGGAAACCTAGCTATATGTGTTCAAATTGCCATTATAAGAGAAGGTTTTACTTTCTCTTTCTTGATAAGTTATCCCTTAACTCTTTTTAAAGGATCTGGGCATATATCCTTTAGACCTAGCTGATGGCTCTGCAATTTAATTTTGGTAAATTGCCAGTACTCATTGTTGCTCAACTATTAATGCAAGAAAAGAGAACTAGTCACTACACGGAAATCAATTCAGGGTTGGCCTAGCAGCAACTGATGTACTATCAATGGGTTACTTCTTTCTGAAAAGAAATGACTTTTTCTTTTTCCCCTCTCTGTCTAACCTGTTGCCTTTATCGACTACAGATACTTAGAAATACCAGCATCATCAATTTACCACTGTATTTCACATTAAATGTGTGAGAAGAAGTCTCAACTTAGCTGAGATTAGTTCCTGTGCTTTCAAAAGGAGATCTAAATATTTGCGAGATCTACAAGGGGAATGACGTTATTTATCCTGTTCATTCTTCACCTTTTATCTCACTTAAGGAGGATGAAAATAAAATTCTTCTTGCCTTCTAACATGCAATGTGGCCTGCATAGCTCATGACAGATACATATGAGAGGGCGAGGAGGTGAGGGGGCTTTGAATGTCATTGGCTCAGCCAAATTCCAGGGCTTCCTGTTCACTTTCAGCAAAGTACAGATTTCTAATAGGCTCATTTGTTTAATATTTTTTAGCAGCCTTATCATTGGAAGGGGGTGGGGGAGGGTCATTGGAATTTATCATACACTTATTGTGTGTCAGTTGTCTGCTCCCTACTTTTGTTACTTCAGTTGAAATGACAGTGCTGTGTGGCTTATTTACCATTTCTCATATAAGGAAACTGACACAAATTAAGAATGGTAGTCTTGCATTGAAGTCCTTGACTTTGATCTTACACTCCAAGTGTGCTTGGAAATAAAGCCTGTGCTTTTTCTCATCCCTTTGTGTCATACTCTGGATTATGATACGTGGAAATGTAAAGATCTAGTGCCAAAATGAAAATGGATATTGAAGCAAGGTTTAACTAAAGGTCCTCTGGCCATTTGGGGTGAGGTAATGTTTGGGCTGGTGTCTGTTGTGGGGTGAAGACTTGGCTTTTGGAAGGACTCATTCTTCCCTGCTGGCCTTTCACATTTCTCTCTAGTCCAATTCCCATGAAAATAAAAGGTATTAAGATATTTAACACTTAGCAGGTTAGCACTTCAACCAGAGGCATTAAAATTGTCATTCTCCAGCAAAAGAATAAATCCCAACTTCTATCTTAATCTTTTAGTTTTGTCTTTGTGGATAAATATCATGTGCTTTGACTTCCTTAAAAGTTTGTTTCTTGTCCCTTGCAGACTCTATGCTACTTTACCCTTTTCTACCCAGCTCTGCCTGATGGGAAGTTTTGGAGCCATATTTATATTATTATCTTCCAGTGGCCTGACTTTGACCCAGATGTACAACAGCAGTGTGTCTGCACATGTCAAGGATGGTAGTCTCATGCCAGTGGCCTTCTGGGCAACTGGGCTTGGAGTTGGCTGAGAGCCTGGGGTTTGAGGGGCAAATGTGATTTTCTAGTAAAATACCGGGCTTCAGTGCATACAGGGCAGTTGTCAGTTTGTTGGAAGTTCCACGTGCTGTCCAAAGAGAGGTTATATCTGTACAACATCCATTTCCCTCCAAAACTTGGACTCTTTTTTTAATTAAAAAATTATTATGTTATGTTAGTCACCATACAGCACATCATTAGTTTTTTTTTTTTTTTTTTAAAGATTTTATTTATTTATTTGACAGACAGAAATCACAAGTAGGCAGAGAGGCAGGCAGAGAGAGAGGAGGAAGCAGGCTCCCTGCCAGGGCTTGATCCCAGGACCCTGAGATCATGACCTGAGCTGAAGGCAGAGGCTTTAATCCACTGAGCCACCCAGGCACCCCCACATCATTAGTTTTTGATGCAGTGTTCCATGACTCATTGTTTATAACACCGAGTGCTCCATGCGATACATGCCCTCCTCAATACCCATCACTGGGCTAACCCACACCCCTACCTCCCTCCCCTCTAAAACCCTCAGTTTTTTCCCCAGAGTCCACAGTCTTTCATGGTTCATTTCTCCCTCTGATTTCCCACCCCCCTTCATTTTTCCCTTTGGACTCTAGTATTATGGGATATCCACTCATATAAAGGAGAGAATTTATGCTTTCTATATGGTCTTTCTAAGCAATACGCGAATGGACTCTTGTTCTTCCTTCTTTCCCTAAGTATCAATGTATATAAAATATATGCTGGCAGCTAGAAATTCAGAGACTGGGAAGATCCACTGTGACCTTAGATAAGAGGCATGTGAAATACTTATTAGAACACAAGAAAAATCATTATGTATGATAAGTGAAGGGAATCAGAGAAAGTCTTATAGAAGATGTTATCTTTGAGCAAATCTGGAGAATGGGTATGAATTTTCCATGCTGAGAAAACAGGAGAAATGGCACTTCAGGAAGAAGAGCATATGAAAGGGTATGACTTGGTTGGGAAAGAGTCGTTGGGCTCACATAGCACGAGGACATGGAAGTAAGAGCAGGAAGTGATGTTGAAAAAATGGATGGTGGGCTTGAAGACCATAAACCTTTAATGAAACAATGGTAAAGAGTCTGACTTTTATCCTATAGGTAATGGGAGCCATTAGAAGTTTTAAATAATATGAGTGCCATGGGTAGGTTTTTATTTTAGGATAAAAACTAATGATGTGTGCAGGGTGGGTTGAGCGGAATGGGGAGGAGGACAGGCTAGAGAGCAGGAGATCCCAGCTGAGGATATTTCACTAGCCTAGCTGAGTACTTTAGTTAGGGATCTGTGACGAGAATGTGAAAGCACACATTCAGGTAACACTGTGGAGACTGAACGGGTAGAACTCGGTTCCTAAACATGTGCTGGAATTACAGGAAGAGGAAAGTATGGGGAACAACCCCCAGTTTCTAGTTTGGACAACTGAGGGTTAGTGGTAACCTTTACTAAGGTGAAGAAGGCTGGAAAAGGAGTGGGTTTGGCAGGGGGATGGAGGAGGATAGGAACAGTTTATGTTGGAGGCACTGCCTTCTCCAGCACTGATAACATTAGATGAAGAATGAATTTATCCCAAGGCGATGCCAGTAGAGCTCTCCCTTCTTTCACACGAACCTTCCAGTGCCATGAGGACACTACCACACAGGCAGTTGTGTCATCCTTGAATTCTCTGTGCTAACGGATGCAAGCAAAGCTAATTGACGTCCAAGATCTGTGAGTGGCAGCAAGCAGGTGTTTGTTACTCAGGCTGAATGGCAAGCCAGAGATTTCTCTAATGTAATGTGACCGTGGTATCAGGCCAAAACTTACTGTTAATAAAATTTCAGCATTGTCCCCGAGTCATAATTACTCAGTATTCATCAGTGTTACCTATAGCAGCTTCTAAATCCAAGCTGAATGCCCAGAGCCATTATGCGGACTCTCCCCTGATGATGATTTGCATTCCTTGGTGCCTGGCATTGCCATTGGTGATTAGAACACTGACAATGTCCTGGCCAAAATGTTCTTTTAGGGAGTCACTCTGCACCTGTGTGGTGAATAGATGTGGTGAGCAAGGCAGACAGATATGGGCTGGTCGGCCAAATGCAGAACAGCTAGAATAGAAACTCTAAAACTTTGTAGAACCAGAACGTGACATGAGTGAGAAAAATGTTTTCTGCCAAATACAAACTTCTGTTTTATGCAAGTCCTCTCAATGGAAACTTTTCTTACTGGCTAACCCTTATAAGAATGCTTACAATGCATGCAGAGTACCAAATCCTGGGGTTGGCAAAATGCCCTAATGGTGTCTTCAACCATTTGTTGAGGGTCATGGAATGTAAGAAAGTAATCGAAGATAGCTACGCTGTGCCCCCATCAGAAATCATTAAGTTTTTGGAGGGTTGTTCTTTGCTTGGTAGGTTCTACTGTGTCCCACTGACAAAATTAGAAGAAGTGGAAAGGAATAGGTCTGAATGATAAAGCAGGCCAGACGAGGCACCTTGCTCTGGAATGGAGCCCCACCAGCTGGGATCTGTGGCATCCCTTTCCTCTGCCTGTGTCTGCATCAGTGCATCAAGGCTTTGTGTTGTCCAGCCCAGGGCCAGCACAGCCCATCAGATTTTATCTGTATTATCTGTGTAAGGAGAAAATTACTAAGCACAAATGCAATTGAAGGCAGGAGCAATTAATGTAGAACACGCACAGCTAAATAAGCTGTTTAAATGTATGGCTACAAATTCCCTGGTCTGCCCATTCAGAGGGGGGCCAGCAATAGAGCCCCCATCAAATGTTCCAGAACTGGCTGCCAAGGAAGATAGGAGTGCAGAACGCCAGGGGGGATGTCAGGAAATGTTTACATTTCCTTTACCCTTATGAAGAGTTTTTGGGGTTTTGTGGTGGAAGGTTTCCCTGGCTGATCAGAATGTTGGGACTCAGCATGAAGCATTCATTTCTCTCCAATCCTCCAGGTAGAGCTCTGTTTGGCCAGAGAGGCATAGAACTTAGTAAACTGAATGTGAGCATTAGCTCGGCGTGGATTCTTGGCTTTTGGTTGCCTGAGGGGTCTCTGAACAGACCAGTCAACCATCTTCTGGGGTGTCAGGGAAAAGTAGAATGAAGCAGCCTTGGAAATGTAGCATTCCCCTTTCTCAGAGATCAAGTTTAAGATGTTAAAACATTTCGGACTTAAAGGTTTGTAGGGATAGGCAACTTGGAATAAATGTTGGAAGGAGCCTAGGAAATAGGTTTGGCTAGACTAGTTGTGAGACCATGATTACAAATGCTGACTTGGAAATTTTCCTAGATAACATGGTGATAAAGTAAATAGTTTTATAGTTTCCTTCTCCAGGAATTCTTTTTTTTCCAGGAAAGTCTTTGAATTTTATTTCCCTGCCTATTTTCAAATGACCCAGTTCTTCATATCATGCCTTCTCAGATTAATTGAAATCAAAGAATCTTTATATATATATATAATTGAAAGTAGAGGAAGTTTATTGATTCATTGTGAAGATGATCTCTTTCCTAACACGGTCCTGGATTTAACTGGGGAAAAAATGAACTGTTACAAGATTACTATGAAATTGTCATTAAAAAAAAAAAAAAAAAGGATTCTGATTTGGAAATATCTTCTCATAGTGTGCCTACATAAAAGAGAAATTCGTTAAGAATCTTACAAAGAAAAACCCTCCAACTCTTGCTGGTCTTTGGGAATCCTTCGTAGAGATTGTATAGCAGTAAAATGCACTGAAATGGAAGTCAGAAGGCTTTAGCATTATCATAACCCCGGGCAAATCACTTAACCTTCCTGGCTTCCATTTCCTCCTCTGTGTAATGAGAAGTTTGGATGGGGTGACTTCTCAGGGCTGGTTTCTGACCTCTGCTCATCCCTTTGCAACTGGAACCACTGAAGACTTGCATCCTTGCTACTCAGGTGTACAAGGTGTGTCCCCATGTACTTATGAGAAACAGTATCTTGGCCTCTACCCTAGGCCTACAGAACCAGAACATGACTAAGCACCCCCAGGTGATTTTTTTTTAAAGATTTTATTTATTTATTTGACAGAGATCACAAGTAGGCAGAGAGGCAGGCGAGGGGTAGGGAAGCAGGCTCCCCACTGAACAGAGAACCCGATGTGGGGCTTGATCCCAGGACACTGGGATCATGACTCAAGCTGAAGGTGGAGGCTTTAACCCAGGCCCCCCCCTCCCCCCGGCTCCCCCTCCCAGGTGATTTATACATACACGAACATCAGAGAAACATTGATCTACAACCCGCAGACTCCTCTTTTTGTGTTTTGGTGTCTTTGGGCTCTATTGAGCTCCCTATCACTTGCTGTGCCACTTTGCTGGCTGGGGCACATCCCTCTCCTCTGTACTTCCCTTTCCTCCTCCTCCCGTTTTAAGGTTCTTCTTTAAACACCCCGAGCTCCTGGGGAGCTTGAGCCATTCTGCTCAAGTCAACTGTATATGTAAGTCATGTGTTGGGTTACTGATACTTCGTTGGCACAAAGCCTTTCAGTATTGCTGCAGATAACAAATTATCTGATTGGCTCCTAGATAGTTATTAGACTGATTAATTTTGGTGTCCAGAATAGACAAAACAGACAGGGTTTCTATCTAAATTCTGCCTTACCAGCTCTCCAGCTGTCAGGAAATGTCACCTGTTATAAACACATGGAAAAAGTACATATTTACTTTCCTTCACTGTGGACTTTCTGTGGCCCAAATACATCAGACACTTTAATAAGGCACAATATCTTCATCCAGAGTTGACTAAGGCACATATATTTTGCCATGTCTGGGTTGTTCCACGAGTTTAAGATTAATTACTGTGTGAATTCCAGCTCTGAGAACTGATTCCAATGTTCTAGTTTCAAGGACAGATATTACCAGACAATTATGCTGTGATTATATGGTAGTTGATTTTCAGTTTTCAAGGTCAGGATTAATAGAATAATTATAGTGCAAACACAACATTGGCATTTTTAACTTTTTTTTTTTTCCTACTGAAAGAGAAAATCATTATCTCCTGGGCTTGCTGAGGCAGCCTTCTTTGTGCAGAGAGGCTCCATCCTGCTATCAGTCATTGCTGGAAAGGGGAGAGGCGGCTGCTGGACCAGAGCAGGCTAGACTACCCATTGTCAGAAATGGGAGAGCTATTAGCCTAGGGTCAGCACTCCTTTGCTGGAGGAGTTCAGATTAATAGCCTGAAGAATTTGTATAGGAAAAGAAGAGAAGGGGGCTTGGGATCAAGTGGGGAAGGGTCCATAAGGCAGCACATCTTTTGGATGAGAAATGTTACCTCGTTCGTAATTAAGCCTGGGGTAGTCAGGCCTTCCAAGAAGCAGCTCTAAGATTTGTGAGGCTGCTTACTCGGCTTATATTAAGGGTCCACAGACTGTGCCCCATGGGCCACATCTTGGCAGCTACCCATTTTTTAATAGTAAAGTTTTGTTTTATTGGACCATAGCCATCTTCATTTGAAATGCCAGCTGAATATTACCCCCACCTTAAAAGACCACCAGAGACGTGAGTCAAAGCCAAGCAGCAAGGGTCGTTTATTGCAGGTTCGAACCTGGACCTCTGCACCGCTCGTTGCCGATAACGCCGAGAGGTCCAGAGCTGGGTTGGTGCAGGGTTTTTATAGACAGGTACAACCAAGTTTCAGGTGGGGCTGAGCTGATTGACAGTTTGAACAGGCATACTTGGCGTCAGTGAATTGGGTCAGGGGACCCCGCGCGAAAGCAGACAAAGCAATCTTACAGAAGCAGAACTGGCCGGTTAGCCCACGCATGCGAAAAAAGCACTATCGGGATATTGAAGGCCTGGTTACTATCAAGTAAAGACAATTGGGAGTCTCCTGGTGGAATGTTACATTCCTGCTATCAAGCATCCTTGTTAATGAGATTTAGGTTTAGAAGAAATTTAACTTTATTTACTTTTCCTTCTACCTCCACCTCCTTCGGTTTTTCATGGAGGGGAGGGTGACATTAGGGCTATTGATAAGGTAACTTCTTTGTTGTAAATCTCAAGGACATTTGCAAACCAAGGGAGACTCCTACCTTGCAGGACTGTGATCTCTGCAAGTTAACTATTTATCGTTTTATGGCAGTCAGGGGTGCCTGAGGAATGCTACACATATGGAGGGGAGCGGGTGAAGGGGGGAGAGGTGCAAGGCGCCAGCTTTTGCTTTGTCCTCAGCCAGCCTCCTGCTCCTTCACATTCATTTATGTATAGGCGATAGCTGTTTTCATGCTATAAGAACAAAAGTGAATACTTTCACCTGAGACCTTTATAGCCTGCAAAAGCCTAGGATATTCAGTATCTGGTCCTTTACAGAAAAAAGTTTACTGACTCCTGCCTTAAATTGTTTTTTCATTCCTGACTTCTAAATATCATGGGAGAGGGAAATGTTGATTGTTTTCAGGTAAAATTAACATTTAGGATGAAACTTTTCCCTGCTGTAATACGAACTTTGTTTCTGAATAATTGTCAAAATTAAAGACCTTGAGCTTAAGTTAGATGGGCTGACTGTCTTGGGTGGAAAACCTTGGGATCCATCCTTCTAACAAATGAGTTGCTTCAGTCACATACCAAAGCACCTAGAACTTTATCCTTTGGTAATAATGCAGCTGTGGTTACTTTTTCCTCCAGCATTTTCCCTGCACCCAATTTCTGCTTCCAGAAGCCCCTGTGAACTTTGGTTATCTTGCTTCAATTTGGCACAAGTCTGACTTCCTACTCTTTTGGCTTCCAGGCACTGTCTACAGTGTGCAGTTATGGTGGTGGGCATAGGGAGGGCACCAGAGTGTCCATACTGGGAAAGTGTATTGTTTTACATGTTCCTGAAATGCAATATGGTCACTTGGCTCTCAAACCCCTGTTGATATGCAGGTCTAATTGCGAGCATTTTGTATTAAAATTGTAGGCCGTTCTTCACTAGAACTATAAGAAACATTTAATATTTTAAGCAGGGAAAGAACATCAAGATGTCACTAAAGGGAACTACAGAACATTTTTCTTTTTTAATTTAGAAGATGAAGTATACAGTGAGTCTTTGAGGGTCTTCTTTTATTATTATTTATTTATTTATTTATTTGACACAGAGAGAGAGAGAGATCACAAGTAGGCAGAGAGAGAGGAGGAAGCAGGCTTCCTGCCAAGCAGAGGGTTCAATGTGGGACTCGATCCCAGGACCTTGAGATCATGGCCTGAGCCAAAGGCAGAGGCCTAACCCACTGAGACACTCAGGTGCCCTGAAGTTCTGTAAGAATTTCAGATGTTATGTCTTCATGGTTTTATTATTTAAAAGTCAATTAGGGTTTCTCTATATAAGATTATATCATCTGCTAATAGATCTTTTTATTTCTTCCTTTCTGATTTAGATTCCTTTTATTTTTCTTGCCTAATTGCTCTGGCTAAGACTTCCAGTATTATGTTGAATAGAAGTGGCAAGAGTGGGCATTCTTGCCTTATATCCAATCTTTCCAATCTTATATTGGATCTTGTATCTAAAGCTTTCAGTTTGTCCCTATTGAGTATTATGTTAGCTAGAGGGTTGTCTACATAGCCTTTTAAAAAAAAAAAATTAAGATATAATGTATTATTTGTTTCAGGGGTAAAGGTCTTTGATTCATCAGTCTTACACAATTCACAGTACTCAATGTAGCACATACCCTCTCCATTGTCCATCACCTAGTCACCTCATCCCTCCCACATCCCCTCCCATCCAGCAACCTTTAGTTTGTTTCCTGAGATTGAGTCTCTTATCGTTTGTCTCTGTTTCTGGTTTCATCTTGTTTCATTTTTCCCTCCCTTTCCCTATGATGCTCTCTTGTTTCTCAAATTCCTCATATCCAAGAGATCATTACTGTCTGTCTGTGATTGACTTATTTCACTTAGCATAATACCCTCTAATTCCATCCACGTTGTTGTAAATGACAAGGTTTCGTTTCTTTGGCTGCATAGTATGCCATTATCTACTTTATCCATTCATCTGGTGATGGGCATCTATGCTCTTTCCATAGTTTGGCTATCATGGACATCGCTGCTCTAAACATTCAGGTGCACATGCTCCTACATAACCTTTTTTTATGTTGAGGTGTATTACTTCTCTACCTAGTTCGTTGATTGTTATCATGGTAAGGTGTTGTAGTTTGTCAAGTGCCCCCCACCCCAACCCATATTGGAGAATCTCATGTGTTTTCTAGCTTTCATTCTCTTAGTGTGGTGTATCACACTGATCATTTTGCATATAGCAGGCAAAGCCTAAAATATTTGTAAATTCAGTAAAATTGCAGGATACAAAATCAACATACGAACATCAGTTGTTTCTATACACTCGTAGTGAACCTCCCTGAAAGGATATCAAGAGAAAAATCCCTTTTACAGTTTCATCAGAAAGATTAAAATAGGAATGAACTTAACCAAAAAGGTAGAAGACTTGTATATTGAAAACTACAAAATAATGCTGAGAATTATAAGAGATAATAAAATTAAAGGGGACACAAATAAACAGAATACATTATGTTTTCATGGATCAGAACAATTAATATTGTGAATTGTCTTTAGTGCCTTGTTTCCTGAGTCCCCAGGTGGGCTCTGCCCCTGGAGGCAAAGGCTGGGCTTCAGCATTCTTCCCTTGTTTCCATGGCAGCTCCAAAGCCAGGTTCAACTTGACCTGCTACAGAGGTGGCTGCTCAGAGCGGGGAGTGGTACAACTTGCAAGTGAGAAAGTTACTGACTCCAGCTAGCCAGTAAGAACATTCCACAGAAGATGGTAAGGAGTCCGGCAATAAATTACTCCCCCTTCTCCCTGAAGGATGTTCTAAGATTCAGGGCATCTATAGGATCTCCAAAGATAGGCCAAATGACCAGCCATCGGGTGGGGTTTCTTATTTTTCACACTCAGTGACAAGATCATAAATTTTTATTATATCCTCTTTTACCTTTATGGAAGTCTAAGATCTCTTACACAATAAGGAAGAATTGTGAAGAAAATTTTAACTCTAGTAATATAGGATACAAATTTTGAATAATGGTGAGGAAGTTCAGGGTGAGAAATGAGGTAAAATAGAAACAATGAGTTTACCAAAGGCAGAGCCAGGGTTACCTCTGGATTTTTGTCGTTGTTGTTGTTGCTGTTATTTATTTTATTTTTTTTAGTTTCAGAGGTAGAATTCCCCGATTGATCAGTTTCATAGAACACCCAGTGCTCATTACATCTTGTACCCTCTTTAATGTCTATCACCCAGTTACCCCATCCCCCCACTCCCCTCCCCTCCAGCAACCCTCAGTTTGTTTGCTAGAGTTCAGCATATACCTCTGGGTCATCTTAATCCAGGCCTGCAGTGTCTCCATTATAGCACAGTACAGCCCTGCTCCTACCTGTATTCTCTAACATGTGTATCACAATGTACTTATCCTATAAAGCGGGAGCAGCAAACCTTCTGCAAAGGGCCAGATGATAAATACTTTTGGCTATTGCAACTATTCAACTCTGCCACTGGAGCAGCCAGAGACCATTCATAAACATGGCTATGCGCAGGACCCACTGTATTGCACATAGGTCCCAGCATGCAGTGGAAACTTAGGGCTCCTTGTTTAAAATTGAAGAATTTCAAGAAGAAGTCAACAATAGCCCATTAAACCAAATATGGGGCCCTTCCAAGCATGGGGCCCTCAGTGACTGCACAGGCTGCATGCTCATGAGGCCAGCCTTGGCTATATTCCAGTAACTCTTTACTGAAAGAGGTGAAGGGCTGAACTTGCCCTGTGGGCCAGTTTGTTGACTTCAGCTATAAAGGATAACATGACAGCATGCATCTTTGCTTGATCCAAGAGGGTACTAAGTGGGTGCATTACACAGCCATCCTTGTGGAAACATTTAGGCTGAAAGTCCATATGCTGGTACTTCATCTAGGATGGTCCCTTGGAGAAGTTGCCCTGGACCTAGAAGCTTACAGGCCAGTAGCAGAGGGCTCTGCCCTAAGCACATCTCCTGCAGCTCCTTGGTTCTCTCTGCCAAGACAAAAGAGGCCTTTTTGTTTCTACCCTTTTTTCCTCCAGGTAACTTTATGTTCACTCTCTGGAAGTGTCCTTGACTTCCCAAACACCTTCAAAGACCACCTCTGAAACACACGGTGATCCTTTTAGAAGCCTGTCAGCCTTTGATTAGCTCTTGTTGACTTTCTAAGAACATGTCTTGTCACTTCTCTTGAGTTTTCAAGGAGCCTTTGTAGTGTCTGAAATTTTTTTTTTTTTTTTTGGTAGGTGTTTTGCTTCCTCAAATCAGAATGACTCTCCCGGCGAGTCCCTGGCCTGGGCCTGCTGGTTCCCATTGCTGGCTACTTTGTTCTCTCATGCTGAACTAATGACTGAAGAGCCTCTGCCCTTTCAGGTGCTGACCTTTCTCCACGTGGCAATAGAATAAGACAAGTCCCCCCAAAACCTCCATGGTGCCATTAGAAGGAATGCCACTTGGAGAAAGGGTTTGGTCTGTGTAATTAGAATGAACACCTGACTCTTCTTCGTGTTCCTTCTCTTTGGGATTTGCTTATTCCTTATAACATAGTACATAGCTGTAAGTAAAGAGCTCTTCTCTGGGCTGGAGTCCAGCCTATGCCTGTCTGGGTAAATGACTCTGAGCTTGGATTTTCCTGCTTTGATTCTCCTAAAAACTATACAGGATAAATGTGACTATTATAGCTACCATATCTGCTGTGAGAGACCGCGTCTGGCCAAGGGGACCCGCGAGGTGGCATGCAGGCCCCAGGCGTATGTGGCTAGAAAGAGGAGTGAGAAACTGAGGCTGTATCTTTTCCACTGAGAGGTGCCTCCCATGTGGTTTTGGCTGTTTTCCAGGTAGTGCTGTTTGTGTCATGTTTGTGAGGTGTTAAGGTGGCTGCTGGGCTTTCCTTAGGAGTTGAAGAGGAGTGTCTGCTGCATTTCTTGTCCTGTGTCCTTTAATACACCTAAGTCAGTTTAGCATTAGGTGAATGCCTGTTGGGTCTCTCGAGTCTGACTGTCCACCTGAACCCATAGGCCCCAGTGTGCTCATAGACTTTGTCCATCTGTAGATGCAGCAGTGGACAGTGGTTCAGAGTTTGGGATTTGAGTCTGACAATGGGGTTTCCATCCTGGTTCTGTTACTAACTTGCTGTATCCCACTGGGGAAATTAATCTCTTTGGGCCCCAGTTTCCTCCTTTGTAAATTAGGGGTGGTGGTAATAATAGTAGTAATAATAATAGTAGTACTTACCTCCTAGATTGTGAAGATTGAATGGATTGGAACATGGTGGATCATGGAGTGATGACTGGCAGTTTGGGGCAGTTAGGGATGCTCAGTGAGTCTTAGTTACTATGGTTATTATTGAGAATAGCCTCTCATGGCAATTTCCACATCAAGAATACATCCATCACTATCACACATAAATGAAAATTTGGCTAGGTATTATAATCTTGGCTCATTCATTTGTTCTTAATAGAGAAGGACCCATTCATCCTAGAATATATTTTGGTGCTGACTTCTGCATCATAATTTTTCCAGAACCCAGTAAATCATTTTAATTTTCAATATTTATTCTTTTAAGTTTCTTATTCATTTTCTTCAATTATATCTTTAAATATTGATTCTATTCCAACTAACCTAGATGGTAACTGAATTAGTTAAGAATTCAAGTATTCCTTTTAATATTTGTAATAATTATTTTCTTTTTTCTCTCATAATTTGAGTTGAATTCTAGTCCAATCTGGTTTTCTGTAGCCCTAACTCTATTTATTACTTCAAATTTTATTCTTTTGATTTTATGGTTAGGATGCCTTTCTCAGATCTTAGTTACCTAATAAGACATAATTACATATAACTTTTTTCTTCAAATTTTGATTTTTGGTGGGAAATCCATTTCAGGTATTGGGCTTCCTTCATTATTTTTCCCGCCTTTTTTGATCATTGTTGTTTCTAAATAAAACTCTGGTCAATGCTTCCATTTCTGTTTATTTGTGTTACTTTGTGGTTATTTTGCACATGATTGGAGAAAGAATGATGGGGCATTGGAGGAAGTACCATTGTCTCTTCACCATGGACAGATTGGGCTTCCCTAGTCTGATGCATGATTCCACCTATCAAATATTAAAGATATTTTAGGGAGATTCGTGGCAGAGAGTGCTTCTCCTGGATTTGGGTCTGGGAAAGACACCATCTGGAGGTGGTCCTACATGTGCTTAACCTTCTACTCATATCTCTTCTGAGAAGCAGACTGACTTCTTGTCAAGCTGATGAGTGGGGGAAAATTCGTTTTCATCCCGTCCCAGCCATGCAGGCTCCGGCAGAGGGAACCAGAGGTAGACCATCAGGCTGGATTGGCAACATCTCTTTCATGTGCGGGATTGTAACCTGGTTATCAGGTTATGGGCATGAGCAATGCCAGTGACTATGAAACTGTTTTGCCTCCCTGTTGAGGCAGAAACACTGTACCATGCTTGCCTGGAAATCCAGGGAATAGAGCCAATATCTGAGCAAACACTTAGCAAGAGCACAAAGAAATAGCTCTGGATGCCAGGGGGAATGTGCAGAGCCGTGACAAGGCACATTTGCAAGTCAATCTGCAAGCTGGGTTAGAGATGTTACTACATTTGTACCCCCTAGACACTCTGGATATGGAAGAGGTAAATTTCTTCTGGCTGCTGCTTGGTTGGCCTCGTGTTGCTGCAGTGGACAGCTTCTTGCTCTCTGAGGCTTTTTAATTTCGATAAGACTGGGCTAAGAGAAAAGAGACAGGACTCATTCAGGATTACTCACAGGGTTGAGACAGATTTCATTTGCCTGCATTTGTAGGCCCACATCATGAGGGTAGCAGGCTAGAGTGGGCTGTGCTGTGTATTTTTGCCTTCCTATCTGCAAAGCCAATGGGAAGAATAGCTGTTTTACATCTCTAGGTCACTGCAGGGAGATCTGTTCATTTGAGGGGGGATAGCAGACTGAATAAGCAGGCTCTCTACTCCTGTCTTTCAGGAGGAGTGGGACCATCCATGTCTTCTGTCTTTGTGTCATGGGGAACTGGAGATCTGACATGAAGGAAGGTCAGCACAACTGTATTGCCCGAGTGCTTGGTCAGTCAGGCACAGACTACTAAGATAATGCCAAGTCAGGGGAGAAGGCAGCACGAATGTTCTGGGGAGGTTGGTGAACAGCAGGGCCTAGCTCATCTTTGAGAAAGAAGGCTAAGGGGGCTCAAGGTTGTCTGGGAAAGGATGTGCACACCCTTCAGGGTGCATCTAGAGAAGCAGGGAGGAGATGAGACTAATGCTACCAGCTCCTGATGCAGAGGGGCGCCTGGAGGCAGACGGGCTTGGGAGATATAGATGAGCAGTAGCGAGGTTGGGGATCAACCTTTCTAAATTAAGTCCTCAGGAGACACTCACCTGAACCCTTCTTGTCTCTTCTCACTATGAGCTGATTGTTGCCAAGAATGTCATCAAGGCCATCATCATGACAATGTGTCATAACACCTTATTTCCTTTAATAGACGTGTTTCTGCATATGCGGCAAATAGGTTTTGAGGTGTAGAGTTAGGACTTTAGGCACGAGTTTTGTTCTTTGTAGAGATTGCTCTGTTTCAGGGGCAGTGTGTCAGAAACCTCTAACAACAAAACAATGATTGAATCCATAATCAAAGCGAACTCACAGTTGACCCTTGATCAACATGGAATTGAACTGCACAAGTCCACTTACACATGGATATTTTTCAATAAATACAGTATTGCTGTATTTCCTCCTATGTTTTTCTTTCGCTTACTTTAAGAATTCAGTATATGATACATAGAACATATAAAACATGTGTTAATCAACTGTTATTGGTAAAGCTTCCAGGCAACAGTAAGCTATTAGCAGGATTTGGGGAAGTCAGAAGTTCTACGTGGATTTTCAGCTGCATGGGTTTGAGCACTCCTAACCCCTGTGTTATTTGGCATAAAGCTCCCTGTTTACACCCCCTGATCTCAGGCAGTGAACAGCAAACACTGGTGTGGGTGTGGGGACCCAGGTTGAACAGCGAAAAGGCCTGCCTGACAACTGATACTCTTCTCAGACAAACCTACTACTACTCTCAGAGCCCCAGGCTGTGTGACATACCCATCCAGTGGATGCTGAGGGAGGAACCCCCAGTAGCCCCAGCCATTAGCTCCCTTATCATGTTTCTCCTTCTCTGTCAGGAGTAGCGAGAAAGATGATGTGGCCTGCCACATGGAAGTTCTGTTGTTGGTGGTGGCATTTTTTTTTTCATATTTCATCTTCCTTAAAATATTCCAAGTTGAGTGAAATAGTGAAATAGCACCATGTGTCTCCTCAATTTTGACACTATACTTATTTTTTATTTATATACCCAGGTCTTGTGACAACAACTATGGTAAAATCCAATGCTGACAGTGGTTGACATCCCAGTGACAGTTCCTACTGCATCATTGGCTGTAGACTCCCCAAGCTGATAGTCATTAGCATTTGCCAGATAGAAATAGAAATGTTTTCTGTCATTAACATCCTTTTTTTTCTGGAAACCCCACTAATGAGTTAGGGAAGTAAAACCAGTCAGAGTTGCTATGACTTCCAAAGTTTAAACTCATCACCTTATTTTGTTTTGCATTTCTCAATCTTTCTCATTCTCCCCTTTAATTCCCTTTACTTCCTCTTTGTTTTGTCTTCCTGCCTTTGGGGTTTTGTCCTTCAGAATATTTACCCCCACCCCCAGCACCCTCTTCCCTTTCATAGCCCCACATTTTATTTTGAGATTGCCTGCCATTTTTGTTTTTGAAAGTAATTTCTTAACTTAAAAAAAAATAGAATCAATGGTTGATTATACTTAACTACAAGTTTTAGTGATTTCCTTGTTCTCCTTTATTTCTTGTATCTCATGTTGTCTCGTTTGTGTGTATGTGTGTGTGTGTGTGTGTGTGTGTGTGTACTCAGTTCTCTCAAAGGTGTTCAATGAGCTAAATCTATAAATCCTTGTATGTCCACATACATATCTATATTTTGTTTCCCTCTTGAATATTAGTTTGGCTGGATATAGGATTTTAGATTCAAAATAGTTTTCCTCAGAATTTTGAGGGATGTGTTTTTTTGTGTCAAATGTTTCCATTGAGAAGTCTAATGTTCTTAGTTTTGTTCTACTCTGGGTGACACTTAAAACAACCTGCAGAAGTTTTTGAGGATTTTATATTTACCTTGGTGTCCTGAACCATCACCATTGTGATCTAGGTGTGAATCTGTAGTCTGAATATGATGTTTTGTCAATCCTGAGCAATTTTTATTTGATTACTTCATACCCTTTATTCTTTCTGCATTGTCCTTCTGGAACTTTTACTGACACTAGAACTTCTAGGTATGTTCTCCATGTTTTAAACTTCCCTGCCTCCTAACTTGCAATTTCTTTCTAGTAGTATCGCTACCTGACAAATCCCTAGGAAATTTGGTGACTTAAAGTGGCAACAGTTTGTTCGGTTTCATGATTCTGGAGTTGATGAAGCTGTGTTCCTCCTCTGTGTAGTGTTGGCTGGGGTCACCCATGTGGTTGCGTTCAGCTGGGAACTTGGCAAGCACATCTAGGTTCTTTCCCTGAAGCCTCTTCCAGAGCCTTTTCATGTTGCTCTTTTCTCCAACAAGGTTGCTGGGATTTCCTTACAGCATGGCCTTGGGTTTTAGGAGAGCATTCTAAGAGGGGAGACCCCTACCTGCCTCAACCCTGACTGGCCAACCTCTCATTGGCCAACACAAGTCATATGGCCAAGCCTGAGTCAAGTGTGGGAAGGTATTTTATGAGGGCATAAACACTGAGAGGTAGGATGTTTTGGAAGCCAACAATGTCGGTCAAAGTTGGGTGCTGATAGCTCATCTTCAAAGTGTGAGATTTTTTTCTCTTGTGAGATTTAATGCCTACCTAAGACACTTCCCAGCTTTTCCTAGGGGCCCACACTCCCTGGTCTATTCCTTGGGTACCACCTCTGTCATGTCCTAACTGGCTCTGGTGAAGAATAGGTAGCCCTCACCTTCTTAGCTGCCCTGATTAAGCATCCCAATTAACTATCTCTCTGAGTCCTTTGTGGCCCCTCATTCTTTTTCCTCTCAGACCCAAAGTGTCCTGGTCTTGACCTGCATTGTTTTAGGCAGCTGCCTCCTCCTCTTCCTTGGCTGTACCTTTCTGAAACTTCTCCCTTCCTTTTCTTTCCCATTGGAGATGTGATGAGGTCCTTTGAGAATATAAATTGGGTTTTCTGCCAGAAATAGATTTACCTTTATCTCCCCCCACCAAAATGAGATATTTTAGTGAGACTTTATGATTTAAATAATCACCTTTTAATTACATTTAGCAAATATTTGTTGAATGGCTTAATTAATGTGCAAGACTTTATTGGTTGGGCTTAATGAAATATGCTATTGGAAGCATTAGTGTTGGAGGTACTCTTAGAAGTCACCTAGAATAGTGATTTTTTCAAAATTTATTTATTTATTTGACAGAGGGATCACAAGCAGGCAGGCAGAGAGAGGGAAGCAGGCTCCCCACTAAGCAGAGAGCTCAATGCGGGGATCAATCCCAGGACCCTGAGATCACGGCCCAAGTGGAAGCCAGAGGCTTAACCCTCTGAGCCACCCAGGTGCCCCTAGACTAGTGATTCTTAAACTTTGCTTAAAAATCCATCAGTGGTTTCTTACAGTACTTTTGATAAAACCCAACATTCTTAGTACTTCAGGAGTGAACTTTTATGGTCTATGCAGTGCTTAACTATATCATTTCATGTCCTACCTTCAATTCTTTCTTCTATATTGGAACCAGTCTTTATTCAGTTCTTCAAAAGTCAGTTTGTCTTTCTCCCTCCCTTTCTCCCTCTCTCTCCCTTTCATTCTTTCCCCATACCCCCCAACCCGACCCCGCCACCTCCTTTGGGCCTCTGGAAAAACAAGACTTTCTACCAGGAATAGTCTTCACTGCCACATGCAGTGCCTCGTCTGGATGTGTCTGGAGACTTGGAAGTTTGATTACCCTACGTTCTCCTACAAATGGACCTTGAGCATGTGTTTGGAGGTTCTAGCAGGGGAGCCTACCTACTCATATACCCTTGCCTGAGGAACAGCCCTCCTCTACTGGGGATCATCCTCTTTGAGTGTGTACAGCTTCAGGAGTGGTGAGGAGGGAGGAAGTGAAAACTGCCTAGCCAGCTGAATCAGCTACATCAACCTTGGCAATCAATCAGGTGACAGATGTTGCAGCCAGATCACCCTCACATCCATGAGCCAGTCATTCGAACACATCCTTCAGATCAGTTTCCCTGGAATATCAACCATGACTTCCTTATAATGGCAAACCTGGGTTAAAATCTCCAATGTCCTTAAAATTCTCCTGTCTGAGAACATCTCATTCTGCACTGTAATTGCACATGAGGTGGCCCACCCAAATGACCATGAATTCCAGGAGGGCAGGCTATCCTGCCTAGTACTGTGCCTGGTGCATAGTAGCCACACAGAAATTATTTTCAGAGAGATTGCATTAATAAGCTTGCCAAGACTACAAAATTTGGAGAAGATTTTCATCACTAGCCTGTATTTAAATATCAGGAGAAACCTTTTAATGCTTTTATATACTAGAGTTTGAGAAAAAAAAAATTCCAATTAAAAACAGCGTTCTGCTGCTGAAAGAGTTTGAAAATCCTGCCCCGGGAAAATGCTTTCATTTTAATAGATGCATGAAGAATGACTTACATATTTTTGGGAATGGCAGAGCCAGAACTGTTGGTCATCATCCCTGCCCACTGTGACACAGCCTTTATGGTGGGTTGGTGGCATTGCTTTGCCATTTGGCCTACCCTGACACGCAGCCCTAAATAGTCTATCCCTACCCTTTAAGGTGGTACCTGGTGGCTTCCCCTGGGATGAAGACTGACCTTGCAAAACTTCTCTCATGAATGCTATTTCCCAGGACACCTGATCACCAAACCCTAAAGGGGCTTGAGCAGAAAAGACTCAGCAAATCTATTAATATCACAGGAGTACTTTGAAGAGGTTCCAATCTGTCTGGAGCAGATCACAAAGCCTTTCATGGTATCAGATGTCTGATCTGCAGGTCACCATGACCAAGAAAGGCAGGCAGGGTGGTGTTTGTTGTCTTGATTTATGTCTAGGGAAATCGAGACTAGAGGGTGACATAAGCTGGACCCAGACATTGATGGATAGAGCCAGGAAAGAACAGGGACCCACTGCTGTGCCTCCTGATGATCACAAAACTTAACAAATACCTGATGTGCTTCCATTGACCAGAGGGAAAGCTGCAATACAAATCAACACTGAATAATAAGTGATCATTTCTGGAGAGGGTGTTAAAGAAGTCTTGTCCATCTGTGAAGTGGGGCCAAATGTGCTGTGGTGTACCACCCAGTCCTGCCCTTCAGGATGGAGGCCCTCGGGACACTAGCTCCTGGGAGAGCTGGTTTCTGGGACTCATGGAGGCATCCTTCTCTGGAAAATCCTTGACTGAGGGGCTTACCTTTGCCCAAGTTTGTGCCCCAGTTTTTGAGGGCAACCTGTATCAAGCCAGTATGCATGGGTACAGAGACATGACACTTTGCTGTGCTCTCGGAAGGGCCAGTCCAGCTTCAGGGCTCTGGGAGATCAGGTGAGATCTGATGCAGTCGTGTGGAAGGTCAGCTTCTACCTTTGGCCTGTCTGTCCCTTTCCCTCTTCTCAGGAGTCGCTCTTGCCTATGCTCCCCAATAAAACTCCTTGGTGTAGATCTCCATTTCTGAGTCTATGTTCAGGGAATCCAACCTACACAGAGATGTCAATGAGCTGGGGCATCATCCACTCCCATAAGGAAATGAGGCAAGTTCTTCCTCATCAGTTTGAAAGGGAGGGAGCTTTGGAGAACCCCAAAGCTCTTTGGAAAAAGTGTTCTTTGGATTTTGAAGAATGTGGAGACAGACCTCACTCACACCCAAGAAGGCTGTCAGCTGGGACACTTGCTGGGGTTAACTCTGATTCCTGTGCAGAGATCTAGGAGTGGGAGTAAGCAGCAGGTGTGGGCCCCTTGGAAAAGGGATAGACTTCAGGCACCTTGAAAGGCTCTTCATCCAAGAGACTGGCCTAAAGGGGTGAGTGACCCATCTTGGATGGACTGCTGGATGCCACAGGTTCAGGGCATTGTCCTATTGGTTAGCTAGAGGAGGCAAAATCCAAGCCAAAACTTGCAGGCAGGATGTCTCCACCCTAGGGGATCTTTGAAGAAACCCCAGGAATGCCCCCATAGGACAGGAGAGTTAGTATTTGAGTGTGTGCTATGACTAAGGCCATTAAAAAACCCAGAGAGGATTGGAAACAGCACCAAGCCTATCAGACACTTTGGCATTCTTCTCCCATGGCTCTTCTCCTTTCCCTAACATCAGGGCAGCTGGGTAGGGTACAGTGCACAGAGAGGAACAACAGAGCTTGGGGCAATGCTTAAGAAGAAGGTAAAAGACATTTAATTTCCCTCCCTTTCCCATTGTAGCTTCTTTCTTCTGTCCCTGTTGTGGCGGTTTGGGGAGAGAAGTTTTAAGTAGGATGAGAGGTGGAAGTTATGGTATTCAGGTTGACAGAATTTTTTTTTTTTTTTTTGCTTTTGCTTCTGAACGTGAGACCTCTGTTAGGACCCAAGAATGACTGAGAAAGCTCTACAGCCTGCCTGGGATTTCACTCAGGGACAGACTCCTTGGTTTTGGCTGAGCATGTTAGGAGGAGACCCGAGGAGAAGGCTCCCTATGGAGTCTAGCTAATTCAATAAACAGGTTACACTCTGCTTCCTCTTTTGTTAATTTCCGGCTGGGATCATGCTGAGGGCATGTGGCAAGGAGATGGTGTGACAAATTCTTTGATGTGGAAGGTTTTCTTAGCGTAGTATTTTTTCAAGTGTGTTCTGGAGTCTGATGTTAATGAGTATGATTGGAAAAGGGTTCTTTGTGGTCAAATAATTTGGAGACCATTGCGCTAAATAAAGTTCAGTAGTACTCTTTACCTTTTTTCAGAGCCTTTAAAACACTCATGTGCTTTTTGACTTTCTAGGCTAGGGTTTCCCAGCTGAAACTCACGTGATAGTTACATCATTTTACTGATGAATATCTCTTAGGTCTAGCGTTTCTGGAAACACTTAGGAATGGATGAATTTCAGGAGCATACTTCTCTGTACTAGTATGTCATAGCAGTGCTTTCTGGTCACAAAGATGTGGTAGAATCATACAGAAGAGCTACTGTCTTGGGTTTGGGTTGCTAGAACAAAAACACCACAAACTAGGTGGCTTGAATGGCAAATTTATTTCTATTTGGAGGCTGGAAAGTCCCAGATCAAGTAACTGGTAGATTCTGTGTCTGGTGAAGGCCCATTTTCTATTTCGTAGATAGCTGTTATCGTGCTGTGTCCTCCCATGGCAAACAGACCACTGGACTCTTCCCCTCCCTATAAGGGCAAAAATCACATCATGGGGTGGAGGGGTGGGGGTGCTCTACCCTTGAATTAATTACCTTTAAGGGCCCCACCTCCAAACATCATCACATTGGGGATTAGATTTCAACATATGAATTTTAGGAGGACACATTCAGTCCATAATATTAAATGAGAGTTTTAAGGTTTTTGACTCTTGTTTATCAGACTAGATAGGCCATGTAGCAATTTTAGGTCTGGTCTAACTCACCATCCTGGGGTGGGGGCTTCCTCTAGAAGGGGTTGCCATGCACAGAGTGTGCTGTGGAACATTCACTTAACAGGGACTGTCATGGCCTGTCTCCCTGTGAGGCTGTCCTCCTGTAAGAGCTCCTTCTGGAAAATGAGGTCTAGAACCTGTTAGATTCAGGCAAGGACAGGGGCAAAACTCAGAGGGAAGCAGGGCACGGATGTGAACAGCGGCATCCGTCATTGAGACATTTTGAGACAAAAGCCCGGAGGAGAAGATATCAAACAGCTAGGGAAATCCTTTTCAAGGTTCGACTTATTATTTGCTCAGTCCCACACATGTGACTTTTGCCCTTGCTGGAGAAATCCTATTGATTTATAATAAAGCTGTGCTTACGGAAGGGAAATGAGTGCTTGGAGTGCATGACTGAGTTATTGTCCTTATTGCTAATACTTGGTGCAGCTTGGAGATTACTATGAAAAGTATCATCCCCTCCCCCACCCCATGTCGCTGTGGGGAACACTTCCCCAAAGCCACAGAGCTGGCATCAGCACCTCCCTCATCTCTTCCCCCCCCCACCCCCTGCCCTGTCCCGATGGGAAAAATAACTTGTTTTTCTGAGTTGCTATCTAGGCATTTTGTTGGATGATAATACTGTTCACAAGGAGTCTGAACATTCAGTAAGGACTTGAGTTCAGTATGCCTGCTATAAGTCCCCACTTTACTTTTCCTGGGGGTATCTTTTAAAATAAGCAGGTTTAACCCTGGGAAACTTAGTGACCTCTGCCTCAACCACCTCATCAATAATAGGTGCTTCCTTCCTTGCTCTCTTTCTCTCTTCCTCTTCCATTACCTGTGCTAAAGGACTGCCTTCCCCTAGCTCATTGGCTAGCACCGTGCCCCTCCTCCTGCCCCAACCCCCCACCATTTCTGGGATCTCTAAGGAAGAAGTCTGTGACTCTACTTCCTTTGTGCAGGCATGTTGAAGCTACATTCTTAATCAAATAGACCCTATTGGTTTCATTTCTCCGAAGTGGGAGCTCAGATGCTAGGAAGCTAATTCCTGGGTCCCCATGGCTGTCTTATGCTTCCTCATTCAGCAGCTTATAGTCTGCACATTTTTATTTTTTTTTTTTATTTTTTTTTTTTTTTAAGATTTTATTTATTTATTTGACAGACAGAGATCACAAGTAGGCAGAGAGGCAGGCAGAGGGAGAGAGGAGGAAGCAGGCTCCCTGCTGAGCAGAGAGCCCGATGCGGGACTCGATCCCAGGACCCTGAGATCATGACCTGAGCCGAAGGCAGCGGCTTAACCCACTGAGCCACCCAGGCGCCCAGTCTGCACATTTTTAATCTGCTGCACTGGCTATGGTCACCTAACACATTTCAAAATGGTGTCTTACTTCCTCGGAGGTATTGCTGTGTTTCCAGAGCGACTAGGGGTGCCACAGAGGATAAGAGAATATATGACACAATTTAGAGGAGTTTAAAACAACAACAACAACGACATTGCAAGCAACTCAACAGAAGAACAGGGTTCCTACAAAGGAGGAAACATCTGTTCACCCCAGATTCCCTTCCAACCTAGAACCACCATCTCCCAGAGGCTTAAATGAAGAAGGTTGTGACCCAAAAATTCTATGTTCAGCTAAATTGTCTTTCATGTGTGAATCCATAAAAAGACACAGAAATGCGGTGCTTTAGAAAGTATGCCACTTTCTCATTCCTTCTAGAAACTGCACTAAGATGTATTTCAGCTGACTAGCAGATAAATCAAGGATTCAACAGCGGGTGATCATGTACACCAAAAAGGAAATCTCCGTATGTTTCGAAGAGTGTAAAATGGCATAAGCCATATTTCCTGACTGGGATACAACAGAATTAAAAAAAAAAAATTCGTAATAAATGGAATAAAGAAATAACTTTTGTGCATAATTACTGGATGAAAGATGAAATAAAAATGCAATTGTACTCTCTATAAAAAATGAGGAATTTGGCACAAATGAAAAATTTCATAATCCTAATCCTTTATGAATGAGAAGTTGTCAGGACGACTGTCTTCGTGCCAGACAGAGTGGTGGGGTCGGGGCGGGAGTCCCTACTTTCCTCTGAGAAGAAAAGGATAGAAAGGGGAACCCACCCAGTAGAGGCACTTGTCACACCAACTGTCCCGGACACAAGGAAGCATTCAGAGAGAGGGTAGTTGAACTCCTTTAGTATGGCTTTGTTGAAGAGGAAGAAAATCAGCCTTGAAGGAGGAATCAAAGAGAGAGCCGGCCTCGAGAGTCAAAGATGGCTGACTCTGTCCCCAAATACCTGTTCGCAGCACCCTTGCCTGGGTTGTAAGCACCCCCCTCCCCACCCCTCAGATGCCGACCCACCTGTAGAAAGCTGCCTGTCCTGCCCCAAGCATTGCCTTTGTCAGTCCGTTGCTCAGGGTTGCATAGAGCCACACCTGAGTGTGCGGTCAGGAAGCGGGGGGGGGGGGGGGGTCTGTGAATTGCCCTCTCTGAAGCCTGCGGAGACCTCCCAGTCCTCTCCTCCATGCAGCACTGCTTTCTGAAACTGCCATGACGGGACCATTCTTCATCCGTTTACCACGTTGTTCCTTTCCTCACCTGTTGCCTGCAGAAGGGTACCCACATCATGCACGCCCCACATGGATTCCCGCCTCCCACCACCCCAAGCAGTGGTGGGAATGGCAGGCAGGGAGCTGGGCAGCGGCATCTCCTGTTTCCCTGTGAGGCCGTCCTCCTGTGCAGCGCCTTCTGGAAAACCAGGCAGGTGTCCCGCTCGCTCTCACATCCCCAACTATTCTTTGTGCAGCCTCCTGAGGTGAATGGCTAAGGCCTGCCCATGCTCAGAATGTGGCCCTTCCCCTTCTCCAGGGGGAAAGCAAACACTCCAGTATGCTGAGACAGTGCAGGCAGGGCTCCTGCTTGTGCTGGATGTAGCCTCTGAGTATCTGGGCCCCCTCCCCTAGCCCTTGCTGCCCTTCCTCAGCCCTGTAGCCGGGGGTGGCTTTTCTTTGACACAGATCTGACCATCTTTTCCTCCTTCAGAGTCTTCGGGACTTGCCCATCAGTCTTTTGCGTAATACCTAAATGCCTTGAGATGACCTCCATCTCTCTCTGTCTTTGGCGTGCTGATTTTCTTTTCCCTCTCAGACTCCTATCTCCAGCCTCACGGAAGGACTCCGTCTTTCCCACCTTTGCTTGTGCCTGGTGCGTTGTCCAATCAGACCTCTTGGGCCCTCTCCATCTTGGGGGAGTAGCTGCTTCTCCTGCTGTCCATCTCAGCTCAGATGTTAGTTGAGCAGCAATGCCTTCTTTGGTCCCTGGGGCCTGGCTTCAGTGCCATCTCTGAGCTGCAGAGGCACTTAATACCTCATCCATTATAGCAGATGTCCTGCCGCCGAGTGGTATTTGCTTATTTGGTGTTCTACTCCCTTACCCTCCCCAACAAGAAAACAGAACGTTCTGTGAGGGCAGGGGCTTTCTTCTAATTGCTTATTTGCCGTCTGTTGCCTATTCATGTGTCTGATGCATAACTGAGGTTCAACAAAATCTTGCAGAGTCATAGGACTAATAGTGGGCGTGTGGTCACCCTTCTGGCTGCTGCAATTGCTGCAGGAAAATGGCAGCCCTTTGGAGGCAACCCATCTCTTGCTGGCAGAGCCCTCAGGTGAGGAGGCTAGTCACCTTGAGGGTTCACAACCACCTGGGGGTGGGGGGTTCCTGAGAAAGTCCAGCTTTGTCCAAGGACTGCCAGTGTGGGCACGGAGAAGGGAGGGTATGTGAGTGACAGGAAGGTCTCCTAGGTGAGCCCCACTTCGCAGAATGCCTGAGTGTGGCTGTACCCCGTCCAAATGCTGTGTGTAACCGAAACCCACATGCAGGCTAGTCCCATTCCTACCCTGAACTCAGGATCCAGAGGAGCCGAGTGGGATAGTGAATGATTGGTTTCTCTTGAGTCTGAAGTCTGAGGATGGGCAATTTGGGCGGTGCTGAGAGGAATGCATGTTGGACGGGTTCGTCCCTGCCACCCTTTGAATTGTACACAGTTAACAAATTTCTAAAGAAATGGAAATTGCAACAGAGGATCTTAGGTTTTCAACAAATGCCCCCTGCGCCACATCCTGAAAACATTTCTTAGTACCCCTTGCAGTTAGGTTAGAACTTTGGCAACTGGTGTGCAGATGGAAGGGCTGTGTGCCATTTTGAAGCCTGGCATTTCAGATATCTCCTGTGTGATAGATGCTCCCTGCTGGCTCACTCTGGCTTTGTAGGCCAGTCAGATGCAGGAGACCCAGTTAGTTCAGAATTTCAAAGCCTGGGAGGGTCTGAGGTATCTAGCGGGTAGAGGAGCAAATACATGGAAAGAGCCTGGTTCCCTGAAGGACTGTGTGGAGCAGAATGACTCCTGCTTACCCCTCCTCCCAGCTCAGTCTATGGTTTGTGGTATAGGAAGTAAAACTTTGTTATATTAAGTCACTGGGAGATGGGGGCTATTTGCCAAAGCGCTAAGCCTACTTTAACACAGCGACCACCTCTAACCAACTTCATTTCCAGATCATTCCTCTTGTTTCAGTTTCCTGAATTTCCAATTTTACTCCAACTACTTAGAAGTTCAGGTTAAGGGCAGACAGAGGCCCTATTCCAGGACCATTGATGCAGATACTGGAGGTTCAAGGAAAGGAGGGGTCTTGTGTGTTTACAGTCTGTATTGTGTCTCTGGCACTGTGGTGTATGGGTGTCTGAGGGAAATTATCTCCTCAGGGTGTGCTTACAGCTTGCTTCAGCATGGCTCACGTGGTACCTTTTATTTCCATAAGTTCTGGCTGCTTAAGGACAAGGCTTTGGGGCCCTCCCATTCCTGCAGAACCTCCATGTTCATGCACTGAGCATTGGAGACCATGACTGGGGTGCAGAACCTATCTGTCCTGGGGTACAGAGCTGCTGTCCAAGCCAGAAAGGAAAGTAGCAGTTTCCTCTCTGCTGTGGTGAAGAATTCCATCTTGGGAGTCAAATAGGGGCCTAAAGACTTGCTCTCCTACTTAAGTAACTTTGGGTGATTGTAATAACTTTGAGGGCCATTTTCCATTTTCTCAATCCAGTCTAGATTTTATACATATATATAATGTATATATATTATGTATATATAGTATATATAGATACTATATATCTATACTATATATCTATATATGTACATATTATATATAAAATACATATATATAATACATATAAAATATATATATGTATAAAATACACACACATATGTATATACATACAGATAAATATATAAACACATACTCTTATCTATTTTCATCTATCTATTGGTTGATAAAAATAGGATACTTTTTACGTGGCCCTCAGCACAGTACCTAGTAGACAATATGTCCTAAATGTGTTGACTTTATCCATGGAAAGAAATACAATGATCATGGCCACTTTACTGCGGCCTTGTGTCAGACTTTACATTACGTGTCTTAACTCCTTTAACCCTCCAAGCCTATGACTTTGGCTCTGTTAGTCTCATTTTTTAGATGGGGAAACTGAGACAGTTATGTATTCCTTACAGTTCACCTTGCTATAGTGGTAAAGCTGGCATTTGGGCCCCCATAATCAAGAATTCTTGCTCTTAGCTACTGGGTCAAAAAGATGAGGAAGAGAATGTTCTCAACACCCAGTTTCCCCACCCTGTCCTTAGGGCCCTGTTGGGAATGGGCAGCAATCCCTACAGCCAGAGATGAAAGGTTACTCCAAACTTCGCTGTGAAAGAGAGGAGAAGGCAATGGGAGGGGTCAGCGCTCAGAGAAGAAGATACTTTGCTCCTCTTTGCTCCCACTTTTATTGGTCCTTTAGGGTAATCACAAATCCTTATCACTGTTTTTGAAGCTCGGGTTGTGTGACAAGAGTCTTACTGAAACCAGGAGAATCTGTTTACCAGAAAGGTACGATATGCTAATCTGCGGGTGCTAAACATAGGCTCAGGGACAATGCATTTGTGTCTTAGATCACAGGGCCTCTGTTTGTGCTAAAAAAGCCTCAGGCGTTGCAAAGGCAAAGTGGTCCCATAGGCCTCCTCATTGCAAAGGCCTAGGCCCTTCTTGGAAACCTTCCTTCACCCCCAACCCCAGCCTCTGTGTTCCATTTTAGCGAGCCAGGTATTATGGCTAATTTCATGCTCTACATTAACCCCAATAAGACCATTCTCCCACAGTGAATTTCACTGTTGCTATGAGATTCCTTTCTCTCGGGCTTCCATGGCTTCCTCGGCTTCCTCCTTGGCAGCCTAAGGGTCTTCAGGTGTAAGAAAATGCATCTCTGTTGGCTCACTCAAGGTGTCTTTGCACAGCACAGCGGCTGTCCTGCCAGCCCAGCGGGGGTACCAGAGAACTGGCTTGGGAAGAAGAACGCAGGCTGGCCCTTCCCAGTAAGGGGCACTGCTTCTCCTGCCCACATCACCCCCAGCTTCTTGTAGGAAATGCCTGAGGAGGTGCCACTGCTGGGGTGCTGCTGTGGAGTCAGCTCTGTCACTGTTTTGCTGCTGCCATAAGTGAACGTGACTGGAGACATCTCCGCTGCCTGTGGTTCATGGCCCTCTTCCCCTGCTCCTCTAGGAAGCAACCCCAATTCCTGTAGTGCTGCCAGCAACTCAGCATTCTGGGTGGAAGCTTGGTGGGGCCTGTACAGTACCTCCAATTGATGAAGTTCTAGAACCTAGGTGAGGTTTGGTGGGCTGAGGTCCGGAGCCAATGACCAAGAAAGAATTCTTGAGACATCTTTGGTGCAAAATGGTGGTTTATTAAAGCACGGGGACAGGACCCGTGGGCAGGAAGAGCTGCTGCCCCGGGTTGTGAGGGATGGCAGGTTATGTACCCTGCTGTTGGGGGAAGGTGAGGGGAAGGGAGGTTTCAGTGGAGTTTTCGCAGCCTCCTGCTCCCTCATCACAATGGTGATGTCAGCTAGAGTCTTACTAGTCCTGATCCTTGGTGAAGAACACACCATATGTGGACACTGATATTAGACCTGTGATGACCAACCACAGTAAATCTGGGCCGGTAGGTCCATTCCAGGAGGCCCATGACATACATGGGTATTTTAATGGTCACCTTGGTCTTAGCATCTCCTAGTATACCTCATGGTGGCAGCCGCCTCCTGGGGGTTGGGCCTCACCTTCCTCTGATATGATCAGATCAGCTGGGAGGTCAGCCTAAACAAGGGGCACCCAGATGTTCATGACCACTCTCAAGGATCGTGTCCCTGACTGGAGAAGACTATGTCTCCTCAAAATTGTATATTGAAGCATGACCTCCCAGTGTGACTGTATTTGGAGATGAGGACTTCACAGAAGTAATTAGGATTGAATGAGGCCAGAAGGGGTGAGCTCTGATCTACTAGAGAAGAGGTGCCAGAGTTGGCTCACTCTCTATGCAGGCACCAAAGAAAGGCCTCGAGAACACACAGCAAGAAGGCAACCCTGTGCAAGCCAGGAAGGGAGCTTTCACCAGAACCAGGCCCTGATCTCAGCCTTCAAGTGTCCAGAGCCATAAAATAGGTGTCTCTTGCCTGAGTGCCTAGTGTGTAGTGTTTTATTAGGGTAGCCTGAGTGGTCTAAGAAAACCACCTTCATTGGCCCCAGGAACTTAGTGTTTTCTCTTTGTGGGGTCTATGGTAAGATCTTTGCTCATGGCCTTATTTGTTTCTATCCCTCTGGTCCTGGGTAATCTGCTGATGCTAGGGGCCTGGCTTCCTGCTGCATACTCACATTTGTGTTCCTTTTGAAAATGGACCACTGGACCTTCTGCTGAGTTAGCCCTTACTTCCAACCCTAAAACCAAAGGAAGAAGCAAAAATTCCACAGCATCGGTGACCTCCTAGGCAGGCCTGAATTCATGCCCCATGCATCTACTGTGCATTAACTCTTGTGCAGGCATTATTGTGGTGGTGGTGATGGTGGTGGTGGTGATGGTGGTAGTGGTTGGCCCTGGTGAGGCAGCCATGAATGAAAGAGAGGAAATCCTTGCTTTTCATAGAATTGACATTCAATGAAGAAAGATAGGTAGAGCATATGTGTACATAACAAATAAAGAGGATAATTTGGAGAGGGATGAGTGCTAAGAAGGAACATTAATATTTAGTGATGGGATAGTGAGGAAGGTCTGGTGCTTCAGGTGGGTCAGGGCAGGTTTCTCTGAACGGGTGACATCTGGATTATCATCTGAATGTAAAGTAGGAGTCAAGTGAGCTAGAATCTGGGGAAAAAAAAATGGTTCAGGAAGAGGAAAGAACAAGTGCAGATCCTCTAAGGTGGAAATGAGCTTGGGAAGTTTGAGGAGGACCTCAACCATGGTGTCTACAGGGATCCCCCTTCTAAGCTGTGTACATGTATGATCCAGGATTATATATTCCATCTCCCAACTCCTGCTGCTCCCTGCAATTCCATGGCGATGGTTAGGGCTGACAGAATCTCTTCTGCCCCACCCCAAACCCAGGCTCTAAGGAGGCTGGGAATCCAGGTGCTAGGATGAGAGTCCTGAGGCAGTCATAGGCATTGGGGTTCGAAAATACATTTTCAGCCAGATACTGCAACCCTTCCAGGACTCTTGTCTCAACCGTATCTTCTAAAAAGAGATAACCAGATAAAGATAATTTTAAAAGAACAGTCGACGTGTTGTTGAGAGGTTCTCATCACTGGGAAGTTCATTAAAGAATTGGTCTATCCCTTCTTCCTATTGACATTGATTTGGAACACACAGGGGCAAAGTAAGTAGAGACCATGCCCTGGAGGGATTTCCATGGATGCCTGAGTTTTCCAAAGCATACAGTGAGTGGATTTCAGACCCTGTTTCCTGGCCTTAGTCTGCCCTGTGCACTGGAGACTACATTCAGAGGGCTTACTTGGGGTGGGGGGGGGCTCTGGGCCAAGGAGGACCCATCTTGCATTACATTATATTATAGAAAGTATTATAGAGGATGAGGGGAGTAGAGATATGTGCTTTTCTCACTGCGATATTTGTGGCTTCAGAATGAAATGGACCCCATGGGACGTGCAGGACAGGCTCCCTTGCATATCTCTATCAGGCCAGACTCCCTCCTCCCTGGCTGTCAGCTTCCCCACTCCAGTTTTGTGTCTCTGGGACTGCACTGTAGTCTTGAGGCCAGGCAAGAACAGAGCATCCCTGTCTTCCTTTGGTTTCTTATATGACCCAAATACCATTGAGGAGTTCGAGATACCTAGGTTTAAATACCATCTCTATAAGTAACTGTGTAAACCTTGACCATCACTGAACTTCTCCAGATTTGTGTATATTTCTCTGTAAACTGGGTTACTGTGAGGATTCCAAGAAATTGAGTTACCTGATGTATGCAAGCCACCAGGCTCCAGGCCCAGCACACAGATCTTCTCTCTAGGACTATGCTATGCTTGACCTTCAATGGATAGGCTACTGCCAAAGCACCTGGCCTATCCTGAGAATGTCTCCAGTTTCCCACTAAAAAACCATCAACCTGAGATGAATCATCTACATCCTGTTGACTTGATGACGTGCCATCCAGGACCAACCTGGCTGTTTCTTTCATGTAATGCCAGACTCCCTTCTCTCCTTCTTTTCAGACTGGTGTTTGATGCTTGCTGCCTGGGGAGAATAGAGTTGTTAAAACCAGTGACTTTTTTGCCAGCCTGGGCTTGTGACTTAGGGGTCAGGAACCTATAGATCCTATTTTTGTATATAAGACTAGGTGGGGCTGGAAGTTAATGGGACAAGAATCCAGTCATCTCTCTTTCAAAACTGCCCCCCCACACTGTGCTATCACACATACATGGGGCCACCTGAGTATTGGGTGGGGGTGGGGGAGCTGGCTTTTCCCTGTTGTCTGAGATCAGAACAAGCCTGTCACCTATGGTGACATTCTGGGCTGGCAATTACCCAACACAATGCCCATCCACACTCAAATTTAATATAGAAATCAGGTGTGTTGTGAAAGGGCCTGAATTTTCTCACCCGTCTAAGGTTCCGTGCACAAAAGAACTGTCCATCATATATTTTGCTGAATACAACACTTAGCCCAGCTGTGCAATAATCCTAGACAGCACAACAATGGGCTCAATCAAGGCTCAGAATTTCTCCTCCCAGCCCCTCAGACCTGCTCTGGCATTCCTCTTTCTGGGAGAAAGAATGAGTCCATTGTTGGGGTTTTCTCTGATGCTTATCACTGGCTGATGGGAGGTATCCACTAATGCTTGTGACCCATGAGGTGATGCTCCGTGACCTTGCAGCCCAGTTTTCTTGGCAGGGAGGTCAATAGGCTCTCACATTCTCCACTTCTGTTCTCCCTTCTGGCAACTGAAGCAGGAAAGCAATTCCTTTGGAAAATCTGGAAATGTCTGCTTAAATTGCCAACTTGTGAGACTTTGAGGTACATTAAGTCTTTCTTCTGGTCTCAGAGCTGAGTACACTGGGGGTTGGCTCCACAGGTATGAATTGGAAATCTGAACTCCACTTAGACAAATGGCCCACAGAAGAGGGCTTGCTTTGTAGTCAGATACAAGTAAATTAAGGAAGCACTGAGCTGATAGACATCTTTGACCTTCCTCACTGGTGTTAGGGGAATCACAGAAGAAGTGCTTAAAAGAGGTTTCACCATGGATCTGGGTGGGCAATGTTTGGTTTATTGTCAAAATGTTGGTTTATTGTCAAAATGTTGCACTTTCTGCAAGAGTTATCACAACTTTGGTAGTTTATCTGCAAGGAAGCTGGGTCTACTGTGGAACTGGAGGAGGAAGATCCTGGGGTTTAGAGGACAGAGCTTCAGGGAAGTTCTGCAGAGTAGGATGACCAGTTGCTCGCTGTACAGACATTCAGTGTGGCGTGGGGACTCTGATCTAGCTGTGGAAGCATCCAAGTCAGGTGGTGTGCCTGGTGCCTATAGAATGCCAGCCAGGAGATAAAGTGAGGCAGAGTCCAGCTCAGTGAGGTAAAGGGGGTGCCAATATCCTAGTCAAGTGTTGTGGTCCAAGACATGAGAGCTGTTGATCTAAGCTGGTGTGCTGGACAAGAGATCCAGTAGACTGAGCCCTCAGAGGTAGAGTAGCCCAGGGACACGGGACTCACAGAACCAAGCCCTCCCACCCCATTCCCGCCCACAGTGCCTGTGAATTCTAGCTTCCAGAGGAGCTGATGTCTTGGGCAACATTTGCCTAAAAGGCTCTGTGAGACCTGGTGCTAGGCAGATTCTGGTGAAAGCAAGAGCTGTCTCTTTCATCTAGAAGAAAGAATATAAAAGACCAGTTGGGTTTTCCTTGAGAATAATCTCATGCTGTCATGAGTGAATGTAATACTAGCATTTTGTATGCGTTGCTGGCCCCTGGAACTGGGTTTGCAGCACAGACTAATAGTCTTTAGAAGCACGTGTTGTTTCTTACCACTGATGTTCCCATTCACAATTCAGCCACATTCTCTAGTCCTGCTTAATTCTACTTCCTGTGCCAGCTCTGTATTAAACGTGTCTCTTCTTCTCCCCCATTTTACCTTTTCTATCTACTCTCTGTTCTATTTCTGCATAAGAAACACCTTCAAAATTTAGTGACTTAACATGACAACAATTTTTTGATTTGCTATTGGATATCGTCTGTCTGGAATTTAGAGAGGACATAGGCGGCTGGCATTGTCTCTGCTCTGTTATGTCTGGAGCCCCAGCTGGAAAGACTTACTGGGTTTGGGATGATTTGAATGGCTGGGGTTGGATTTATCTGGAACCTTCTTTACTCCTATGTCTGCTGCCTGGGCTGGAATGGAAGGAAGGCTAGACTCCACTTGTGCTCATCTGGAAAAACCCACAGGAGGCCCATCTAGCATGGCAGCTCAGGACTGACTCCGGGACCAGGTGTTTGAACGTGGCCATGATGACCTAGCCTTGGAAGTCACATAGTATTCTTTCTGCCATACTCTATTGGTCAAAGTGGCAACAAGCTTGCCAACTTCAAGGGCAATGAAAGGGTATTTTAGAATTTGAGCCCATGGTTTCAAACCGCTATGCCCTCTGGACTTTGTATTTGCTCAGTTGTTGCTGCCTCTAACACTTCACCTGCTTTCTGTCTTCTCCATTCAGAAGGCTGCCTCCCTATTCAGGCCACACATACACTCTCATGCTCTCATTTGTCTGAATCTATGTGTTCCTTTTTTTTTTTTTACAGTTCTTGCTGCATGGTTGTAGAGATGCAGAGATGGGGTTCTTCTTGATCTGTCCCTCAGGAAAACCTGTCATTTGACTGAGTTTGCAGCAGTGGCACCAGAAAGATCATTCACAAGGAGGCATTATTCATGGTGTTTCTATGACACTTTTGGTTTCTTCCATTCTCCCTGTAGTTTTATCAAAGGTCACCCTTTTATAGGAGATAGAGACTACAGAATAAATCATTAAGTCGTAAGTATCTCAACTGTCCCTGCTTTCCAGGAGCTATTCTCCATGCAAATCTACACAACTGAGATTTCTCTCATGTATGGCAACATATATATATATATATATACATGTATATATATATGTGTGTGTGTGTGTGTGTGTGTGTGTGTGTGTGTATGCATACACACATGCATATATGATTATTTAAAATGTGTTGGTCTGGTCTCCTAGACTATATTTAAAATCTCTAGGGGTGGGAGAGCATATGTGTTAGGTTTGGACCCATCCCATCAATCCACGGGTCAGAAAAGCAATCTGCTTAAAACTTAATAGAATTGATTGGAAAGGTCCTGCTCAAGTTTATTTTGGGGTGATTCAGATTTTTGCTTGTTTAATTGCCTTAAAAAAAGTAAGTATGCAACCCAGGTACAAATGAATGATAGCTAAAAGAATCCCTAAGTCTGTGTTCAAAAGGACATTCACATATCAGAGCAATGTGGCCTTATGATTTGTGGCTATATTTTGGAACAGCATCTTAGTCTTCTCTGCTGTTGGGGGGCAAGTAAAACATACTGGACGTGGGGTCAGAAGATGAGGGTTGAATCCCACCTCTGCTGCTAAATAGCACTATGACCTTGATAAATCATATCCTCGTTCTAAAACTTAGTCGTTTTAGCTATAAATGGAAGTGATAGCACATGTTATTTAGAATTAGGATTAAATAGTACCTTTTTTTTAATGATGAGGATTAAATGAAATAATTTTTGGGAAAGTGTTTGTAAAATGCACTTATAAAGTTTGTGATTGTTCATTAATAGGCTAGGTCAGGGTTCTTAAGTCAAAGAGCCAGATGGGTGATTTAAATGACTGAGAAAGCTGGGCCTGAAAATAGGACAATTGGTACAAGTGTTGTGTCTGAAGAGGGATGCTTCTTTCCAACTTCAGCTGATTGTGGCCCAATTCAGGCCTGGGTGGCCACATTTAATGTTCTCAGAGAATCCAGAGCTGCAAAATTTTTTGTGCACATTTCTGAGTTTTAATTGTTTGTGGTTAACTTTGGACACACACTAAACAAATAGCCTGGAATAAACAAAATACTTCTGCCACTTATCTTTGTCCTACACACTGCTGATTTAATATTTGGTTCAGAAGGAAAGCTGAAGGCATAAAGATGGCACAACCATTTCTCTCTGTTTTGCTCTTCTCAGAATAGCTATAAGCCTTAGAAATGAGAGACAACCAAAACATAAGTCTGAACTGAGGGAGATGGGATTGTTAGGGACCCTGGGACAGAAGGAACAACACAGAGGACGTCTTAGCATTCTCCACTCACTGGCAGGAAGGGACACAGGCCAGGTGTCCCCGACCACCAACCTAACTACAGAAAGTGTGACTTCGGTAGGTTCATTCCTCTCCTGAACTGGATAGAAAGTCCTGCTTGTAAGAGCAGTGGAGCTAAGAGGACTCCAATGGGATCTTTCTTGAGCAGCCAAGGGAAGGACTTTCCCTCCCTGTATTAGACCTGAAACTCCTTTTCCTCACCTCGGGACATCAGGTGAGCAGGCAGCATCTATAAATTGGGGTCAGGGGAAGTCCTGCCACAGCAAATGGTCTGGTCCAGAAAGTACTTTCCATCCCCGCTAGCTCTGAGATTTCCCTTCCTAACTTAGAACGATGGGGTGACCAGATTTTGGCAGTAGATTCCTGCAAAAACAAACAGCCGATCCAGAAAGCCTCTGTGTCCTGCAGCCCAGAGAATCATTTCCCCCAAAAGAGATTTGAAGCAGATAGTGGTTCAAGTACAGGGCATCCTGACAGAACAAGGATTTGGTCCAGGAAGTGCTGTTTGTTCCCCAACCTGGGGGCATCAGGTAGCCCATTTGGGGAAGTTCCTTCTCCCTCAGGCAACATTAGCAGGGAACAATGGAAATCTCAGCAGCATTGGGTAAGTATAATTTTTGTAAGATGCTACCACAGGGGAAATGGAGTAAAGGCAGAATATATTAGTATTATTTCTTATCAGCACAAACAAATCTATAATTATCTCAAATTAAAAAAAAAACCAAACAAAAAAACCAAACCCTTGATGCTGGGTTGCAAGATGTCAAGCTGATCTCATTCGTTTTCCCACATTTCCAGGAGAACATTCAGGCCTAGAATCAAACTTAGGTCTAGAAACTTAGAAAAGGCCATCAAATTAGAATGTTATCAGTTGCCTTTGAGGTGAGCTCCAACCGTGCCCTGTGATAGGGCTCAGGTTTTACAGGGAGTTAAATAATTTTTCCTGTGCTGCTGAAGATTGGAAAGGTTTTTTTTTTTCTCTTTTGATTTCTCACAAGTCAATTCGGTTATTCCTCCTTCAGAGCTCATGAGATGAGACTCTATTTCCGAAAAGCAAATTGTGTATTATCTGTCATTTCGAGATATCTTAGTTTGGACAAATTTTAAGAGTGAGTCCCCTTTCTATTTGAATTCTAGGATCAACTCAGTGGGGGAGGAGGAGTCACAAAGAAACTATTTCCTACCCAATTCTCATTAAAAAGGCTTTTCTATCATCTGTACCTATTGAACACAGTAGTAGGATTTCAGTTTGGAGACCTCTGTAGCTCCGTAGAGGCAAGAATTGAAAGCAATTCATGATTCATCTAAGCGAATGGATTGAAGCAGACCCAATCATTCGTGGTACCTACATGCTTTATTTCACCTACACATTATAGCAAATGCTACTCTATTAGCTCTCATACTTAAAAAAAAAAAAAAAAAGTGCATGTCATTCCATCTCTTGTCACTACTTCTCCCATAAAATAAACCTTTCTGAGGGTATGAGCTGTGATGGGCGGGATGCATGAGTGTGTATAGTAACAGAAAACACCAACTTGTCTTTACATCATTTTATTTATTAGACTGACCCTATTTGGATCTGTTAAAAGCTTCAGGAAATTTTCAGTCCTGAACACCTACTATGTGTTTAAGTGTTGTGCTGGGTTTTTAAGGGGCCTGGAGACCAAGTCCCAGATTCTCAGGTGAAGTGATTTACAGACTGCAAAATGTTCTCAGCAGCAGCATCTCATCTGGTGCTCACAAAAAAAGACTGTCGGGTAGAAATTATTACCTGCTGTCATTTTGTGGGAGAGGAAGAGGAATCTTGGCTGTTGTCAAGCATAGAGCTTGATCTGTGCTTCTGATTCCAACCTGAAGCTAAGACTAGGTCGGATCTTTCTTATTACAGACTCCTGTGGAAGTGTGACTTTCACTCATAGCAATCGTGGGGTATGCAATTACATGTTTATTTACTAGATTAATTTCTATATCCCCAATATGGTAGATTGGAGTCCCTATCTGATTTGATTCATTTATCCCATAGCTCCAAGCAGTGCTTGCATTAAGCTATACTTAAAAAAAAAAAAAAAAAAAATCCTGTTGTGGTATATTGATCGTACTTGATGCTCTCTTGTCCCCCTTTTCTGCGAGTTGTTTTCTCCCCTTTTGTCCTATATTTTTCTATATTTTATAAGTTTTGGGATTTTTTTTTTTCCCAACTGGCCAGAAGTTATTTTTATGACTTATTTTTTATTAAAACTTAGTTTCTTTACCAATGGCAAGATTGAAACAGTATTTGATTCTTCCATATTGTGACATGTTTTAGTATGTGTTTGCATTCTTTCTTTTTCCCAAGGGTATTCTTTTTTTTTTTTTTTTTTTTTTAAAGATTTTATTTATTTATCAGAGAGAAAGAGGGGGAGAGAGCGGCAGACAGAATGGCAGGCAGAGGCAGAGGGAGAAGCAGGCTCCCTGCTGAGCAAGGAGCCTGATGTGGGACTCGATCCCAGGATGCTGGGATCATGACCTGAGCCGAAGGCAGCTGCTTAACCAACTGAGCCACCCAGGCGTCCCACCCCAAGGGTATTCTTATTTTAAGATAGCCTTAGCTTTTAGATCCATGTTATGATACCATATATAATGTTCTTACACCATCTTTAGTGCAAGAAGGCAGTCCCGGGGAAGCAGCATTGAGAAAGAACTGGAATGAGGCAGGGAAGGAGGGAGAGCAAATATAAGGAATGTATGGCTGAGCTGCTCTCGGTTCATGTCACGCGGACTACTTTTTCTTATAAGACCTTTTCCCAGTAGCTGGAAGAAAAATCCTACATTTCTAAACAATCCATTCGGAAGAAAGGGGGAGAAGGGTATCTTTTGACTCATATCCTATTAGTCAAAGTTTAAGTCCGCATCAATGCTGTCCTATTTGGGTTGTGTGTTGGTGGGTAATGGCTGGGAGAAGACTGAAGCTGGTCAAATTTGAATTTGTTTCTAAATATTGACATAGTTACAAAATATCATACAAACTAGAAATGAAGCCTTTAGAAGATATGAAATAAAAATGTTAAATATTTCCCAGACTTATTTTATGTAGCACCTCAAATTTTGCTAGAACCTGTGTGTGTGTGTGTGTGTGTGTGTGTGTGTGTGTGTGGGTTTATTAACTTATTAGAGAGGGAGAGCACTAGGGAGGAGGAAAAAGAGAAGTGGACTCACTGATAAGCCCAACGTGGGGCTCAACCTCAGGACCCTGAGATCATGAATGACCCAAGCCAAAGGCACACACTTAACCAACTGAGCCACCCAAGTGCCTTCAGTCTTCTCCATCATTTCTTTTATGTTGCATCTTAAATATAATTGAATTTTGGGGTGCCTGGGTGGCTCAGTGGGTTAAAGCCTCTGCCTTTGGCTCAGGTCATGATCCCAGGGTCCTGGGATTGAGTCCCACATTGAGCTCTCTGCTCAGCAGGGAGCCTACTTCCCCCTCTCTTTCTGCCTGCCTCTCTGCCTACTATGATCTCTGTCTGTCAAATAAATAAAATCTTTAAAAAAAATAAATATAATTGAATTTTTACGCAGTTTTGGAGGTTATAGGATTCTGGGTGCTTCTTTTTCAGGAAAGCTCTATGGGGTGCTATGTTTTCTGAGCCCTAGCAAGAGTAAGATTTTTCAGCTGGCTTTATACATAAATAACATGGTGACTGGGTATAACATTTTGAGCAACCATGGGTGTGCTATCAAAATTCTAGTGTATTCTATTTCCAGCCATGACAATGGTATTGGATTTTACCTCTCACTGAAAATAACTATAAACCTAGTCGAAATATATGAAGCCCTGGGCAACAGGCAGTGTAGGGTGCTGGTCTTTGAGAGAAATGGAACAGGGTGAGCCCCCTGATTGCTCTGGATTTTTGTCTGGAGTCACTTACCTGATGTAAAGAAGAGCAGGTGGTCCCAAGTGGAGGTGCTGTCTCTCTAAGCTGAGAATTTAAAGATGAAGTCCAAGATGCTGAGGCTATTGTAATTTTCAGAGTGAGATAACTGAGGAGAAGCAATTGTATGGAAATGGGGAGAGGAAGCTCCTCTGTCATCTACATGAGGATACAGCATGGGCCTGTGGCCAGAGACTGAGTTGCACGTGTCCAGGAAAGGCCCTTATAAGGCTTCATACAAATTTCCCCCCAGTAGGTCAAGAGCTGAATGGTGATATCCGAGCACAGGACAGGAGATAGTGGAGTTCCAGAGTAGAGCGAGAAAATGTGTCTAGGTACCTTAGGCTTACAGCAGAAAACCCAGAAATACTAGGTCTTGGGAGTGAGGACTACGTATCCTAGGATTAAGGATAAAATCTTGATGGTTAAGAGCTAGCTCTTACTTAATAAAGCATAAGATCATGACTAACTTGAAGGTAAAACTGAAGAGAATCTCCCAAATTCAGACAACATCAAACAAGCTAGCAAATGCTCCAGTGCCAAAAGGAAGGAAGAGAATGGGTCAAAATGGTACTTGAAGAAATAAAGGCTGGAAAATTGCAAAATCTGGTGAAGTACTCAATTTACAGATTCCACAAGTTTAGGCATGGTACTGTGAACACCAAACTCAGGTCTAAACATGAATTCTGAGGGAATATGAGAGTCTATAAGCCTTGTGAACGTAATTCCCTTTGGTTCACCCTTTTACCTCCTCCTCCAGCTGAACTAGGTCCTTGTCATTTATTCCTATACAGTTGAATACAGGCTTTTTTATTTTATTTTATTTTATTTTGCCTTTCCTTCATGCCTCATCCCGAGCAAAAATTCTCTTCCAGCTTATGTCACTCTTGTCCCATGATATCCTCCTCCATCTTCACCACTCCCACCGCCCTCCTCTTCCCTCACTTGAGATCTAGTCCAAGGTAAGCAATTATATGAAGAGCTTCCGGGAAAGTGTTCTTTGCAGCAGTAATTGTAAGTGATACAACGTTAAACCCTCAGTGAAGGTGGGTTTTCTATGCAAATCATACCAAAAAGCAAGTGATACCTTATCCCCTTTTTGAAGGCCTATAATGCACACTTGAATATTGAAAGTTTTGAGAAGTCTTGAAAAGAAACCTATGATTTTTTCAGTGAGTGTTTTCAAAACTTGTTTCATTTTTAAAAAAAGGATTCCGCTATTCACTTCATATAAGACCTAGAGTGTGAATGTGACGGAAATTGTTTTGGAAGATGCTGAACTGGAAGGGGTCTCTCTTCCTGAATTGCAGTTTATTCCTTTCTGTCTCTTTCTCTCTTTCCATCTCTCTTCCTCTCTCACTCTTTCTCCTCTCTCTGAGGACTTTATCTAATTTGCCTAATATATTTGTGATTCAGACCCATCATGAAGCCTGGGGTATTGCATTCCTATTTTCCCAAAGCTGGTAAAAATCACATCCCTACCACAAAATAGTCCTGACAAACTGGTTTTGAATGAACTCTGATCCCCCCCAAATTTTGATGGGAGAAGTAGAAAATTAAGGAAAAAAAAAATTCCATGTTGGAATCTAGAAATTTTGCTAGTGATGAAGAAACATTTAGTTACAATATAACTTCTCAGTCTAGCATTTTCTCTTCAAAGAACATATTGCTGAGGGAAGTGGTGTGGAACTCAACATGGACAACTCTGATTTCTTCCTTAATGTCACGGATGTTTTTACATGCAAAGTGGAGGGAAGGAGGACTGCAGGAGGTTTTTGGTACCTGCTTAGCTTGTTTAGGTCTTAGTGACTAAACAGCCTTTTGTCAGATAGGATTTTCATCTCTGGATCCAGATGTTCAAAGGGCTTGGTTGTAACTAGTGTTTATTTAATATGAACATCGGGCCCTGATTCCTTCACCTGTCTGGGAGCATCTGTGTTATTCTGCCTTTCAAAATGGATTTAGCTCACCAACTATTTTATCACCTGCTTGCCTCTTGGGCCAAAGTGAGAAAAAGACAAAATGCTTTAGTGTATGTGTGAATTTGTTCTCTCTAATAAGAATGGGGACAGAATCCAGCCACCCCAGCCCCTTTGATCACTGTATTCACAGCTCTTCTGCCAGCTGTTAAAGGCACCTTTACAAGTACAACAAGAAGGTTGTTATCCTTGGGTTTTATTCACTTCATGAATAAAAATGCCTCTGATTCACTCTGCAAGGTGGAAAGTGGGCTTGAACTTGTAAGACCGAGATGAAGTTTAGCCACCGCCTGTGTCATTTGCTAGAGTGGTTCATTTCACCTTGGGCTTTATGTCCCCAGTACAGCCCTTATTGCTCAGATACAGGACTCTGTACGAGGACATCTCGTTCCTCCAATTACGCCAAAGTGGCCGATTTCCGCCTGGGATCTGGCCACTTCACCCGCCTCTTATCATAGCACCAATTACAGAAACTCAAACAAGTTTTTGTTTGGGGCCAGTTATTCTGGGAATGGCTTTTCCGGGTTGATGCTCTCAGTGTTTGAACACAGCTAAATAAACAGCCTTGTTTCATTTGGGAGCTCTCAACCAAAGAGTTTTCTTCCTTTACTCTCTAGTTCTTTCTTACTCATTTACTGTGCACCGACTCCTTTTTATTCAGGATTTTCCTGTTCTTGTTGTTGTTTATCTTTTCCCCTACATATTATTGTCATTTGGGGTTGCCTTAAATTCACCTTGTGAGGATCTGTTTACAACCAAACATGCCTCCTCCCTCTTTTCTGGATCTATATAGTCTTGCACGTCCATCAGGTCTCAGCTAAAATGTTTCTTCTTCAACAAAGCCTCCCTGCATAATCCTAGGTTTTAATTTCTCACTGGCTCCATCTCCCCAGATTCCAGGATTCTGTAGCTATAGGAGTCAGCTGACTCTCCTCTTCCCACGATACCTCAAATACATACTCGAAGACCCTGCCATTGTTATGGCACTAGAAATGTTTTATCATTTAAAGGCAGAATTTTAAAGGCAGTATCATTTTAAAGGCAGAATTAAACTTGCAAGAAAGAATGGATAATTGGTGTATGCTGGAAATGAAAAGGTTTCTGGGAAACAGACTGGTAAGGGTGATTGCTTTGGGTAGTATAGATATTTTTACAATGTTTGTTCTTCAAATCCGTGAGCATGGAATGCTTTTTCATTTATTTGTATCTTCTTTATTTTCTTTCATAAGTGTTCTGTAGTTTACAGAGTACAGATCTTTTACCTCTTTAGTTAGGTTTATTCCTAGGTATCTTACTGTTTTTGAGGCAATTGCAAATCCTTTGGTGGTAGGAGATGGCCTACCTAGCAAACCAGGGCTGTGAGTTTTTGTTGTTGTTTGGTTTCTTTATTTTTTCTTTAAAAATTTTTTTTAAATACTTATTTGACAGACAGAGATCACAAGTAGACAGAGAGGCAGGCAGAGAGAGAGAGACAGACAGAGAGGGAACAGGCTCTCTGCTGAGCAGAGAGCCCGATGCGGGACTCAACTCAGGACCCTGAGATCATGACCTGAGCCAAAGGCAGCGGCTTAACCCACTGAGCCACCCAGGCACCCTTTATTTTTTCTTTAAATTTTAGTTAACATACAGGGCAATATTGATTTCAGTAGAAATCAGTGATTTATCACTTGTATAGCATACCCAGTGCTCATCACAAGTATCCCCTTTAATGGCCATCATACATTTAACCCACCTCCCTCCAGCAGCCCTCAGTTTGTTCTCTATGGTTAAGAGTCTCTTGTGGTTTGTTTCCCTCTTTCCCTTTCCCCTCTTTCTCATATGGTCATATGTTTTGTTTCTTAAATTCCACAGATGAGTGAAATCATATGGGATTTGTCTTTCTCTGATTGGCTTATTTCGCTTAGCATAATACATCTAGTTCCATCTACATTGTTGCAAATGACAGGATTTCATTCTTCTTGATGGCTGAGTGATACTCCATTGTATATATACACCATATCTTCTTTATCTTTTCATCAGTCAATGGACATTTGCGCTTTCTCAATAATTTGACTATTGATAATGCTGCTGTAAATATCAGGGTACATGTACCCCTTTGAATCTTCATTATTATATCCTTTGGGTAAATACCTAGTACTTCAATTGCTAGGTCATAGGGTAGCTCTATTTTTAGTTTCTTGAGGAACCTCCAAACTTTCCCTTAGAGTGGCTGCACCAGTTTGCATTCCCAGCAACAAAGCAAGAGGTTTCCCCTTTCTCCACATCTTTGCCAATACCTAGTGTTTCTTGTGTGGTTAAGTTTAGCCATTCTGACATGTGTGAGTTGGTATCTCATCATGGTTTTGACTTGTATTTCCCTGATGATGAGTGATGTTGAGCATCTTTTCATGTGTCTGTTAGCCATCTGGATGTCTTTGGAAATGTGTCTATTCATATCCTCCGCATATTTCTTAAATGAGCCATTTGTTTTTCTGGGTGTTGAGTTGGGTAAACTCTTTCTAGATTTGGGATACCAACTCTTTATCAGATATGTCTTTTTCAAATATCTTCTCCTATTCTGTAGGCTGCTTTTTTAGTTTTGTTGATTGTTTCCTTCACTGTGCAGAATCTTTTTATTTTGAGGAAGTCCCAATAGTTCATTTTTGCTTTTGTTTCCCTTGCTTTCAGGGATATGTTTGGTAAGAAGTTGCTATGGCCAATGTCAAAGAGGTTGATGCCTGCATTCTCCTCTAGGATTTTAGTGGGTTCCTATCTCACATTTAGGTCTTTCATCTATTTTGAATTTATTTTTGTGTATGTTAGAAAGTGGTCCAGTTTCATTCTCCTGCATGGCACTTTTTAGTTTTCCCAACATCATTTTTTGAAGAGACTATATTTTTTATACTGGACATTCTTTCCTGCTTTGTCAAAGATTAGTTGACCATGTAGTTGTGGGCTCATTTATGGATTTTCTGTTCTGGTCCATTGATCTGTGTCTGTTTTTGTGCCATTATTTTGTTTTTATTATTTGTGCTCTCAGTTTTTCCCCATTGAGGATGATATTAGCTGTGTGTCTTTTATATATGGCCTTTATGATGTTGCGGTATGTTCTATCAATCCTTACTTTGTTGAGGGTTTTTATCAAGAAAGATGCTGTATTTTGCCAGATGGTTTTTCTGCATCCATTGACAGGATCAAAAGGTACATGTCCTTTCTTTTATTAATGTGTTATATCACATTGATTTGTGAATATTGAACTACCCCTGTAGCCCAGGAATAAATCCCACTTGTTTGTGGTAGGTTAATTTCTTTAATGTACTATTGAATTAAATTTGCTTTTATTTATTGAAAATTTTTTCATCCATGTTCATCAGGGATATTGGTGTATAATTCTCCTTTTTAGCCAAGTCTTTGTCTGGTTTTGAAATCAAGGTAATGCGGGCTTTCTAAATTGAGTTTGGAAGTTTTCCTTCCATTTTTGTTTTTTGGAACAGATTGAGAAGAACAAGTATTAACTCTTCTTTAAATGTCTGGTAGAATTCCCTTGGGACTCCATCTGGCCCAGGACTTTTGTTTGGGGAGGTTTTAGATTATTGATTCAATTTCTTTGTTGATTATGGGTCTGTTCAAATTTTCTATTTATTTCTGTTTCAGTTTTGGAAGTTTATGAGTTTCTATGATTTTGTCCATTTCTTCCAGATTTCCCAATTTGTTGGCATATAACTTTTCATAGTGACTGTTATGATCTCCCCTCTTTTATTTATAATTTTATCTATTTGGGTTCTCTCTCTCTTTCTACTGATAAGTCTGGCAAGGGCTTTTTCAACTTTATTAATTCTTTTGAATAACGAGCTTTTAGTTTTTTGGTCTTCTCTACAGTCTTTGTTTTTTGTTTTGTTTTGTTTCTGTATCATTCATTTCTACTCTAATCTTTATTTCCCACCCTCTGCTGGCTTTAGGCTTTATCTGCTGTTCCTTTTCTAGCTTCTTTAGGTATAAGGTTAGGTTGTGTATTTGAGACTTTTCTTGCTTCTCGAAGGAGGCCTGGATTGCTATAAACTTCCCTCCTAGGACTGCTTTTGCTACATCCCAAAGGTTTGGCCTGTCATGTTTTCATTTACATTTGCTTTTGTGTATTTTTTTTTATTGTTTAATTTCCTGGTTGGCCCATTCATTCTTTAGTGGGATGTTCTTTAACCTGCATGTACTTGAGGTCTTTCCAAACTTTTCTTGTGGCTGACTTCAAGTTTCATAGCATTGTGGTCTGAAAATATGCATGGTATGAGCTCAGTCTTTTTGTACTTGTTGAGCATTGATTTGTCAGCCAATATATGATCTATTCTGGAGAATGTTTCAGGTGCACTTGAAAATAATGTATTTTCTGCTGCTTTAGGATCATATATTCTGAATATATGTATTAAGCCCATTGGTCCAGTGTGTTATCCACAGCCCCTTGTTTCTTCTTGACTTTCTGTTTAGACAAACTGTTCATTGCTGTGAGGTGTTAAAGTCCCCTACTATTACTGTGCTATTATAAATGAGTTTATTATTAATTGATTTATATATTTGGGTGATCCCAACTTGCGGACATAAATATTTACAATTGTTAGATCTTTCTCATGGATATACCCAGTAATTATGATGTAATGCCCTTCTTCATCTCTTGTTACAGTCTTTGTTTTAAAATATAGTTTGTCTGATGTAAGTAAGGCTACTCTCGCTTTCTTTTGATGTCCATTAGTATGATAGATAATTCTCTACCTCCTCACTTTTAATCTGCAAGGTGTCTTTAGGTCTACAATGAATCTCTTGTAGGCAGCATGTAGACATATCTTGTTCTTTCATCCATTCTGATACCCTATGTCTTTGAATAGGAGCATTTAGGCCATTTACATTCAGAGTGATTGTTATTATTATTTTTTAAAGATTTTATTCATTTATTTGACAGAGAGAGTGGGGAGAGTGGCAGAGAGAGAGGGCAGAAAGCCCAATCTAGGGCTTCATCCCAAGACCCTGGGATCATGACCTGAGCTGAAGGCAGACATCTAAATCCACTGAGCCACCCAGACACCCCAGAGTGATTATTGAAAGATATGAATTTAGTGCCATTGTGTTACCTGTAGAGTTGGTGTTTCTGGTGATGTTCTCTGGTACTTTCTAGTCTTTTTGCTTCTGGGTTTTTTTTTTTTTTTTTTTCCCACTCGAAGAGTCACCCTTATAATATCCTGTGGGGCTGGTTTAGTAGTCACAAACTCTTTTCATTTTTTTTTCTTCTTCTTTTTTTTGGTCTAGGAAACATTTTATTTCTACTATTCTGAATCACAGCCTTGCTGGATAAAATATTGTTGGCTACATATTTTTCCCATTTAGCATGTTGAATATATTCTGCCACTCTCCTCTGGCTTGTCAAGTTTCTGTGCAAAGATTTGCTGAGAACCTGATCTGTCTTCTCTTGTATGTAAGGACTTTTTTCCATTGCTGCTTTCAGGATTCATTACCTGTCCATATATTTTGTGAATTTGACTGTGATATGTCTTGGTGATGGTAGGCTTTTGTTGGATTTAATGGGAGTTCACTGTGCTTCTTGGATTATGATGTCTGTCTCCTTCCCCAGATTAGGGAATTTTTCATCTATATTTTGTTTGAATAAACCTTCTGCCCCCTTTTCTCTCTCTTCATGTTCTAGGACTCATGATATGAATGTTATTACAGTTTAAGTAAGTTGCTCAGTTCCCTAAGTCTACCTTTATAGTTCTTACCTTTCTTTTCCTCTTCTTTTCAGCTTCATGATTTTCCATAATTTTATCTTCTGTATCACAGATTTATTCCTTTGCTTTATCCATCCTCCTCATTTTTATTGCATCCATTTGGGTTTGCATCTCAGTTAAAGCATTTTTAATTTTGGCCTTGGTCAAATAACTCATGTTTTCAGTGGTGTCCTGTTACAAGGAGAGCAGATTCTTTTTGAACTTATGCAAATAATTAATATTGCTTTGAAGGAAAGAATACTCACTGAGAGTTCCTGAATTCTGGGGGATTTAGGTAGGGAGAAAAGATAAATTTCAATTTGTCCACAAAGGAATTTTTTTTTTTTCTTATTTCTGTAAGTCCTAGATATCTTAAGAGGAAAAAGTTTCTTTAGATCTGGAAAAGCAAACATTAGAGAACCAGCAAAGTTTCAAATAAGAGTCATAAAAACTATAATCATCTTCCTTAATTCATTCAGTCCCATATTACTAATTCTTGTCTGAATACAGTTTTTCCCATTAGTTGGGGAAATTCTTAGTTTAGTTTTATGATCTTAAAGATATGAGGAACCTGTGCTTGTCAAATTAATTTTCATGGATCTCTTTGAAGCTGAAACACCTTTACAAGGGCACTGAGGTAAAGCAGCAACTGTAAATTACAAAAGACTAAAAAAGGGCATGGTTAAAAATGAGATTAGAGTTCATTATAATGAAGTTGACAAGGAAATTCAGCTATTTTTGTGACATATATTTTAATAATAGAATGACATCTGATGATATAACATAACATATTAAAAGTTTAGGAATTTTATAAATTTCCAGAACAGTTATAGCATTTATCCACACAATATTACCTATGAAGACTTATCATTTGTTTGACAATGCTTCCCATGTAACTTAAAATACCAAATAAACAAACTTAAGTAGTCAAAAAGACTTCATATAGAATTCAAGTTTTTCAGAAGTTTGTTAAAAACCTCAGATGGTTCTAAAGCACATACCTAAATAGGGTTATAGATTATTTTAAATCTTAATGTTATCCATTTAGCCAAGGTGGCAATAAGTTATTCTGTAGAAGGTCATATTGTTTTTGGCAAAACTTAGCTTCTTTAATATTGAGATATTTTAACTTTCTTTTCTTTCTTTCCTTCTTTCTTTCTTTCTTTTTTTTTTTTTTTAAGGTTTTATTTATTTGACAGAGAGAGACACAGTGAGAGTGGGAACGGAAGCAGGGGCAGTGGGAGAGGGAGAAGCAGGCTTCCCGCCAAGCAGGGAACCCGATGTGGGGCCAGATGTTTTAACTTTCTTAAGTAATTAAAGATGTGGTAAAGACAAAACATTAAAACTTTATCTTCCTGGTCATAAAAAACGTTTATTTATAATTTATCAGAGTAGACCAACAATCCAAGAAAACTTTGTCTTTTTTTTTTTTTTTTTAAAGATTTTATTTATTTATTTGACAGAGAGAGATCACAAGTAGGCAGAGAGGCAGGCAGAGAGAGAGGAGGAAGCAGGCACCCTGCTGAGCAGAGAGCCCGATGTGGGACTCGATCCCAGGACTCTGAGATCATGACCTGAGCCGAAGGCAGCGGCTTAACCCACTGAGCCACCCAGGCGCCCCGAAAACTTTGTCTTTTTAACAAGGGAAAAACCAAATTCCAAACTTAAACTTTGGTGTACTTTAAAAATTCATTCATTGCAGTCTTAGTCCTAACCATGCATATATATATATATATATATATATATATATATATATATTATTTTTTTTTTCCTGAAGATTCCCCTTCACAAACTTTCTACAACTTTTTTTCATTCAGATTTTGTTATAGGTTTTTCCTCTCTAAGCAGCCAATCTCTCTTCAGGACAAAAGTGCTTCCTTTTCCCTCAACAAAAATGTGTTCTCATTCCTTACACCTTTGCTACACATCTCTTGCTTTCCTTACATGCAGAGCTGTTTTCCTTATCATCTCTAGCAGTCTTAATTATATGTTTTATTTATTATTTATGTATTTATTGAATGAGAGAGCAAGCAAGTGCTGGAGAGGGACAAAGGAAGAGGGAGAATGTTAAGGAGGTTTCATGCCCAGCTCGGAGCCTGACATGGGTCTTGATCTCACATCCCTGAGATGATGACCTGAGCTGAAATCAAGAAGGCTTAAATGACTGAACCACCCAGGCGCCCAGTCTTAATTATATTTAGGGGAATTTTAACCCTTAGAAACCTTAGTTTCCAAGGAAAACTAAGTAGTAACCAATTGTGAACTCTTCACCAGAATTCCTTAGATTGGCAAGTTCGTAAATACATTTTATAATTTCTTAGTTTTTTCATAGTACAACTTTCAACAAAATATAAAGCGTGTTTTTTTTTAAAGCATGTTTATTAATAGACCCAACTATCTGTAGTTTTTCTATAATTAAAGTTTTGTTTATCTTATGTTTAGTGATTAATATTTCAGTATTTTAATGTATTTGGAAAAGACCCAGATATCCAATGAATTTAACTGAATATATCTTTTAACTTAGCAAAGTTTCAAGTTACCAATGATTTTGAAAGCTATTTAAAAGTTTACCTATAAAACTTTTTATTAACCTACTTGCTTTTAATAATTACCCATGAAGACTTCATGAGACAGATGTAATGAACCATCATTTTCAGTTGTCTTTTTGCTGATAAATTGCAACAGAGATAACATGAACTTATTTAACCTTTAATAAACCTTGGTAGCATAAAAGCTTTATGTTTGATGCAGATAACTCTAAAGACATGTTTATTTTAATTAAGCTAACCTTGAATTAGCTTTAATTCTAAATATGTTGCACCTGTGTCCACTAAACAATCCATCAGTTTGCTACTAACTGTCCATTTTACCTGGGGCTTCTGTGGGGAAATCTGAAATGGATGGCTTAAATCCAGGGGAGCCCCTGGGGCCCTTCATGCTGTATGAGAGAAGCTTCTGTGTCAACTTCATGAGGAGGTGGTCCAACAGCTTGGGATGCTTTTTGTTCCTTGATAGTGAGGGTAAAAGGAGCAGGAGCAAATAGCGACTGGAGTGGTACAGGAACGGGCTGTGTGGGCTATAGGCATAGTGGTGCAGGAACAGGGGGTGGTGGAGGCGGTGGCAATAGGGGTGCTGCTGGCAGAGACAGAGGCATATTCAAAATTTGGATTAATATTCCTGTATCTCCATCTTCTGTCTCCCCTTCATGCAGAGTAGGCTTTTTTCTCTGGTTCCTTTTCAGCCTCCTGCACTCTTTATTCAAAATATGTGCTAATGCACTTCCTTTGGGGACAGGAGGGGCATTCCCCGTCTTCTAGGCAAAAACTCCAAGCAGAACACAGATGAAGCAGAACTATGATGGAACAGAGTTTGCTGTACCTCCGCCAGCATTCATGCCTCCCCGGAAGTAGGAGTTTCACCAACTGATCCAAATGGCTTCTTAGTTTCTGATTTTCCCCCATAGGTCAGCACTTCATCACCTGAACCAGACAGCTTCCTAGACAAGTGAAGAGAACGAAACACCCTATTTGGAGGAAAGCTAAGAGTCACTAATATTTGTGAAGTGAGCATTCAAAGCCTTTTACAAAGCAAATCTAATATGGCTGGTTCTGTCCAAAGATACCACGAGCTGTGGCAACAAACAAATCAAATGCGAATGAACTGGTCCACATACAAATTGGGTAGAAGTCTCACAACTATTTGCCTCTCCCAAAGGGCACCCCTGACAAGGCAAACAAAGTGGCTTCTTTTGAAGGAAAAACCTAAACAAAGGGAGCTTCTGGTTCTAATGCTGGGAAGACTTAGCCTACTCTTGACTTGTAGAGGTTTGTCCATTCCTTGCCCCAACAGCCAGGTGCAGGGGTAGCTAGTCCCACTCCAGCAGGTCAAAGCAGCAACTCCCCCAACAAATTGCCACTGCTAGGGACTCACCTGAGAATCCCTGGGGCAGGTCTGGTTGGCCACCTGGTTGGCAGTTGCTCATGGCTGACTTGCCAGATTATCAAGTCCTAGCTCTCTGTTACCACATGATAGACCAGTAAATTAAGAGGCAAGAGGTTGGGGCAAGGAAAGTGATTTCATCTGGAAAGCCAGCAAACTGAAGAGATGATGGAATATTGTCCTCAAGGACCATCTCTCTGAACATGAGATTTTGATTTTGATTTTTTTTTTTTTAATGTTAGGAAGAGGGGGAAACAGGAGGGGGTTGAAGTCAAAAGGTAATGATGTCTATAGGCATCAAGGAAGGTCATGTACCCTTGTCCTCAGTTGGTCTTTGCTTATTAGAATCTGGTCATTTTGTTCCTGTAAATCTCAAACATAGCATAGTCATTTTTGTATGTACATATCTACTTGGGTGAGGCAGATTTTGGTTAAAAAGTAATTTTTTCAAATCTTAGCTAACCATGCTTACATGTGGGGCTAAGCAGAAGTTCTAAGCTATAGATCTCAGGGGCAAGGGAAATAGTAGCAAAATGGAGGCAGACTTTCTAAGTTTCTACCTGTTATAACAACAGTTTTAGCCCAGTGAAACTATGGTATGAATATGCAAGTCACCTTCATTTAAACACTGTTCACAATAGTCCAAAAGGGCCACTACTCAGGAAGAGAATGGATGCAAACACTGTGGTTTGTGTACCCAATGGAACACTACTCCATAGTGGTTTGAATTAATCACTTAGGTCTACGTGCATCAACATAGAGAATTTGGCTAAAGATTTTTTTTTTAATTAAAGATTTATTTATTTCTTTATTTGACAGACAGAGATCACAAGCAGACAAAAAGGCAGGCAGAGAGAGAGGAAGGGAAGCAGGCTCCCTGCCAAGCAGCCCAATGCGGAGCTCGATCCCAGGACCCTGGGATCATGACCAGAGCCAAAGGCAGAGGCTTTAACCCATGGAGCCACCCAGGCACCCCTTGGCTAAAGATTTTAAATTGTATCTTTTGAAGAATAGAGGGCTGAGAGGACTTTAAATAGGAAACATATATACCTAAAACTTGTTTCTGGAGAGGAGTCTTTTTTCCTTTTCTTTTTCTTTCTTTCTTTTTTTTTTTTTTTCTGGTAGGTGTTTGGTAGAAAGAAGTATTCCAAGTTTTGGAATGTTAATAGGACAGGAAAACCCACTGGAAACCTAACTGTAATCAAATGAACAATCGTGTATGAAATAGGATCACACCTGAGAAGCTAGGGTGGAGTTCATCTACTGTCCATCTTTGTTTTGGAAATGCAAATGGGAGATAGGAGCTTGAACTACTAACTCAGGTAACTGTTGAGAAACATTCTGTAAACTGCAAAGTATTGTACACCTGCTGGGGGAGTTGGTCTGATTATGCAAATAATCAGCCAGAACGTCCTTTCCAGAGAGAACAGAGCTTTGGCAAGACCCCCGAAGCTCCTGCCCAGCAGATCCTGTAGCAGAGCACCTTAGCTGAGCAGGTTAGACTCAATAATGCAATGTTGGCAGCTGTCTCTGAAGCCTAGCAAACAAGTTGTGTGTGGGTGTGTGTTTTATTTTTTTTTTTTTTGCCAAATGCATTATTAATTGCCTGGGTAAAAGAACAAGGCCAATCTGAGTCTCCAGTTCCGCTGGGGAGCCTTGGGGCTTTGCATGAGAAGTGAGTGACACAGGCTCCCGTTTCAGGAGCTTGGAGCTGGCTCACTGCTTTACCATTTCTAACCTAAGGGAAATACCCCAAATCAGATTCATGCAGTTCTGGGAAAGCCCGAGGGTTGTTAATGATTCTACCCTTTGCATGGAAAAGGAAAATAAAAATCTAAAGAAACAATGCCGATTCTGAAGTAAAAGGATAAAGGGAAAAGAATCAGGCTAATTTTTTTTTTTTCCCCCTCTGGTTCCAAAGCAAGTGCATTTTGTGAGACATTTAAAAGGCCAGTTGCCAGCTTACCTGCATTTATCACTTCATTGGGGAACTGGGGAGTTTTTGTTTTTGATTCACTGCCTTTTCCAGAAGCAGCCTATAAACATCTTAGTCCTAGTTACCTTGGAAATAGAGAGGTTCCTGTGGCTGGAAATAACACAGTGTTCTTCCAAGTGACTGTCAAGATTAGAGAGACACTGATTGTGTCTTGGTGGAACAGTGGGCAGGGTACCCATGAGGAGGGGAGGGCTGTGCAGGGTAGGGGTCTTGCAGCTTCATTGCTGAAAGTCTGGTCAGATCTAGGCAGGTGGGTCTGGCCGGAAGAATAAATGCCCCAAACCAGAGCACTTTGTTTTAGGGCATGACTCTTCCTGTGAGAGAACTCACTCATTGCCTTTTTGCAGTTCTTTCTTCTCTCCTCCTAAGCATTAGAGCTCTGCATGCCATTCTCTCTGCGTGCCAGTCTCAGGACTGTTCAACTGGATTACAGAGACAGTGACGATCAGGGCCCCTAGTAGGATGTTGAATTCTCTAACCTCTTCTTTCCCCAAAAAGGTAACAGATACCTTTGGGGTCTAAGTAAAGGCATCTTTAGTTTCCTGGCCTGGGCAGAATTGTGGGCAATGTTTGGACCCTCCAGCTATTAGTTCTCATGTTATCCAAGTGTGCTTTAAGTGATGTTTGCTAAGTACTTTTACCTGAAGGTTTGCCTACTTTAAGAGTGAAGAACTCAGCCTTACTCCTCTGGCCAGTTCTTAATTTCTAGGAAATCAAACCACAAGTACATATTAATTCTGAGACATTTCATGTTAGATTTTGCAAGTCTGGTCAGAGCCTGGGTGGGAGGCCCCTGTGAGCTGGTGTTTAAATAGCCCAGATTCACTGGTGCGACTCCTCTGCTCCAACAGCCTTCCTGAGCAGCAGCCACACTGGCCCTGAGGGGGACGTTTGGGTACTGAGGCCTTTGTAGCTGGTGGTGGAGGTTTTCTGAAACATGTGTGGTTCCCCATATAAGACTGGAAGATGAGGGTGTAGGTGAGCAGGCCTGGTCTGGTTTGGCCAACCAAGTGGGGAGATTTTTGCCAAAAATAAACTTTGAATTGTTTTCCCAGCAGTGAATCTGTGAGACCACCCGTCCCCCCAGCCCCTTCTTGTAACCAGTGCCTAGTACTGCTGCCTCCATTGGCCTCAGAATCTCAATCTTCCCTGACACTGGCAGCATATGAGGGCATTATAGTACAGTTAGGCTAGGAAGATCTTCAAATTTAAGGCACACATTCTTAGGGGATTTTCAGTTTGTTTGGAGAGAGAGAGGGCGAAGGAAAGCATCCAGTGAAGGATGAAATGCCTGGTAATTTCGGAGCATTTACAATGTTCCAAGCACCAGGCATGCTGTTACATTGTCTCACTGGCCTCTGCAGGAACCCCGGTTCTGTTAGAGTAGCCATTCTGTAGAGTGGGAAACCAAGAGTGGGAGAGGGTGAGTAATATGTCGAGAGTGGGAGAGGGTGAGTAATATGTCCCGAATTACCCAGTTTGGAGGAAGGGCACAGCCAGCATTTGAGGTCTTGTTTGGGCCACCGTCTCACACTCACCTCTGAATAATCGGACGAGCGCCAGATCACCCAGGTCTTAGCAAACAGGGCTGGAGGCTGGGTCCTGGCTGGGTCCACAGTGGGGTACATACAGGGAGTTGTAGCCTGGGTGGAGGTGGGCCTTTTCTGGAGAGGCTGCCTGGGAGAAGGGAAGATGGATGTTGGGAAGTGAGTTTGAAGAGCCTGGCAAGGATGTGGAGGGCCATCCGCTGCAGTCAGCAGCATTTAAACCTTCCCTTCTGAACGTCCTTAGTTTAGAAAACTGCAGGGGGCGCCTCATCACCCAAGGTGGCAGGAGAGGCAGGAAGATGGCGCCTCGGGAGAGAGTGGGGCGGGGGAGGGGAAAGCGTGATGGAGACTGGGGTATGTGTCTAGAAGAGAGGAGGGAAGCGGGAGGGAGAGAAATGAAAGAGAAATGAAAGGGAAAAGAAATAACAGGAACCACAACAAACAGAAAACGGAAGGAAATAAAAAGAACTTGCTCAGGCTTCAGTGACGACTGAGTACATCTCCCCCTGCTGGCCCGAGCCATCCTTCTTTGCCCGGGAACTTGAAGGCCTGGCTTCTGTAACTGTGTGTGTAACCATGATCCTCATGACCAAAGGGATGAATACTATTTCCAGCAGGAGCTAAACTCCCTCAAGGGAAATGTTAAGTGAGGTCCTGTGTCTGTTCTGGAAGGGCTGTGTCCGAGGAGCTTCTCCCTTGTAGGCTCAGCCCAGCCCACCCTCGTGCCCAGGCCAGGGCTCAGGAGCAGAGCACATTTAGTCCGGCTTTCCAGGACATGATGGTACCTGCCTTTGCCTGAATCCCCAACACCTGGGGGCTGCTACACTTGGACTTTGCTGAGCTTGCTAGGCGTCTGGCTTGAGTGCTGATCCAGCCTGCTCAATGGATACACTGCAGGACGCCTGCCGGCCTGGCTTCCTGGCTGTGTTCCTGACAGAAACTGTTCCTAGGAGCCAGGATTGAACTGCTGGGAGACACCTGTGGTTGTCCACCCCCTTTTCCTATCAATATTGCCTTTCATGCCAGCTCTGATGTCCAGGGACCCTGACACCTGCTGAAGTGGAGTCCTGAGCCACCCCCTTCCCTCTGGGCCGGCATTTGAGTGGGGATGCTACCTTTCCCATCTGACTAGCCTGACGGCTAAAAGAAAACCCAAACAGAAACAAAAACACTCTGTCTCCTCTTTCTTCTCCCCTCTTCCTCTCTAGGGGAAATGGAAACAGCTGGAAGAGCAGGTGGAGGTTATCTTGGGGGTAGGGAAGTATTGGGCTCTAACTGTAATAAAACACTATTCTATAAAGAATCAGGGGAATGAATGAAACATGATGAGGGAAGTGCCCTGATTGCGTCGTGGTTCAGAACTCAGACAGCAAGCACGGTAGATGTGTGGGAGGAGGGAATAGAGGTGACAGATGCCGAGGGCCTGGAGAAAAGGCCCTGTCTCTGTCCATGTGGCAGTGGGCAGTGAGTGGGGCGTGAGACAAATGGTGGAGGTGAGCCCCCCACAAGGCAGGTGTAAGCTTTAAACTCTGCTCCCTCAGCCCTGTGTTTATGAGCTGGGGCAGAGGTTCTCACTGCCACGCCAGTGAGTATCCAGCAGTTTCTCTAGAAGTAAAAAAAAAAAAAAACAAAAAAACTGGTGTTGTCTGCATGGTGTAAAGTGCCCGGTGTGTTTTCTTGTTGCATAACCAAGTAGCGTAAAACCCAGAACAGATACTATTTCATAGTTTGTAAGGGTCAGGAGCTGGGAGAAGATTGGCTGAGGGATTCTGACTCAGAGTCTCTCATGAGGTTGAAGCTGAACTCCAGGCTGGGGCTGCAGTCCCCTCAAAGTTCAGCTCGGGGTATATATATTTCCAAGAACTCTCAGGTGCTTGTTGGAAGGAGGCCTCAGTTCCTCACTGTGTGTTGGCTGGATACCCCAGTTCCTTGCCACGTGGGCCTCTTTATCGACTGTCCAAGACTTCTCGTGATATGGCAACTGGTTGCCCCCAGAGCGAGTATCATGTGTAATGTGTGTGAGAGAGAGAGGGGAAACGTGCCAGGAGCTACAGTCTTTTACAACATAATCTGAGGAGTTGTACTCTGGCATGTCTGCTGGATTCTGTGGTACATTGTGTGTGTGTTTGTGTGGAACTGCACACACACATGAATACTAGGAGGCAGGAGTCATAGGAGGCCATTTTGCAAGTCCCGGCCACGCAGAGACACTAATCATGAATCATGTGAGCTCTAGTCATTATGTTCCATAGGAGGCCATTTTGGAGGCTGCCTGCACCCAGGGCTAGAGCGAAGCCTAAGGACATAGATTACTGTCCCTCTCTCCTGCCCAGTGGCAGGCAGTGCGCTAAATACTGATGAGATGAAGTCCACTCTTTATAAGGGAGGCTTTAAAAAAAATTTTTTTTTAATTTAATTTTATTTTTTCGGTGTTCTAAGATTCGTTGTTTATGTACCATACCCACGCTTGATTGTTTATATTCAGTGCAAGCACACCAGGAAATGGAAGCTAGATGGACCCCTTGTGTTACCTGTTCTTAAAGGTTTACTGACCATTTTCTACTATGGAGGGATAAGGAAGGCATGGGAAAATGAGGAGTTAGTAGTACGTCCAAGGAGCTGACATCAAAGATACCAACTGCATGAGGAAAGTCAGAGGAAGCAGTTGGACAAAAGAAATGAGTGAGTTCAGGGCGCCTGGGTGGCTCCGTTGGTTAAGCATCCAGCTCTTGATCTCAGCTCAGTTCTTGATCTCAGGGTCATGAGTTCAAGCCCCATGTTGGGCTCCATGCTGGGCATGGAGCCTGCTTAAAAATAAAATAAAACAAAATCTTAAAAAAAAAATCTGTTAAAAAGAAATCAGTAAATTCAATTGGCACATCTGAACAAGACACTGAAGATTGCCTGGGGGGAGGTTTAAAGACACAGGTTATATAATGAGCTTGATTAACATTGCTCAGTGCTCCAACTGTAGGACTCAGCACGTGCTCTTACTATACTCAGCCACCCTGAAAAGAGTTCCCACTCTGTGCCAAGTATTATGTCAGGTGCAGAGGGTATGGACTAAAATCAGTGCCTGCCATGAGGGACTCTTGTCCCAGGGAGGGAGGCTCACTTGTACACAAGTAGAGGCTGCATGCTGGAGCAGGTGTTGTGATAGGCATGTGAATAGTGTCCTCTTGGAACTTGTGGGTGGGGGAGAGAATTACTTGGGGAATGAGGAAAGGTTTAGAGAGGCTCTGCCCCCTGAAAAGTGTATAGGGGGAGACCAGCTTAGTTTTCACTGCCGTCATTGAACTAGGCTTCTCTGGGACCTATCAGTATCACCATAACCAAAGCCAACCCTGTGTGCTTTTGCTTTTCTGGCAGGGCATGGAGGATGAAAACCACAGCCCAAAGAACCCCCTCAGGGATCCCCACAACATAATTGAGTGACTCAGGCTGGAGACATTCCCCTTCCTTTGACTTTGGAGCAGTTCCTTCATCATTGGCTTAGAATCACTGGGCCTTTGCGAATTATGAGTTCCTTCCATTTTCCCTTGACTCTTCTCTTCTTGAACTGCTTCATCTAATCCTACCAAGAAGTTTCTTTTTTTCTTCCTTCCTTTAAAGCATTTGTATGTTAATGAAAACAATCTGTAAATGAGGATAGTTTTTTTTTTTTTCTCTTTTGTTTTAACAGATGATTATTTTTCTTGTCTGGGCTTGAACAGAGAAAAGCATCAGCAAGGCTCTTGTTGAAAAATTCATCTTTCTGCTGGTGGCAAGAACCACACTGCGAGCGGTAACAAGCCCAGCTGTGTCTCCTGTGTGGATCACAGTAGAGGCAGCAACCCTCCTTTTCCCAACTTGAGTTTTCTTTTCCTGCCCTTTGGGCAGTCCTTCAAGAGGCTATGTGATTTATAGGTGTTGATGTGGACTTTTAACATCCCATAGGAACAAACTCCCCTTCCCCTTCAAGCATAGTGAAGGACCTTTCTTGCAGGTGTCATCAGAAGACAGTGTCCTGGTGCCTGATCTGGGCTCTGCTCGTCCTTAGGGATGCTGTTGGCTCTTTGGCCCCTGACATGGTCATTTCTGCCTTGGATTCTTACTCCAGGCAAGCTTTTACCATTTTTTCCCTCTTCAGCAGCTACATAGAGACCTATTAGGTTGCTGTCCGGCTCTCTCTGCCTATGATAAATCACTTCAGACTTGAAGTTGTCCTTCTCTCCTTCTTTTACCACATCTGGGGGATCTCTAGTGGAAATTGTTCTTCTCTTTAAGGTCCGACTCTTGCAATACCTCCTTGATGAAGTCTACCAGGTCATCAGCAAATAGGTTAATGTTGTCCTAAATGTGTCTGTGCGTTTCTTGATGAATACACTTATCACAATGTATTATCATTCTCTTTCAGTATATCTTTTAATGAAACCAGATCCACAGTCTTGGAACCAATTTAGAGAATTCATTTGCTTCATCCAGAAGCCCTGACCAAGCACCTGACAGTTTGTATTTATTAAATATATTTGGATGAATCAATGAGCTCTGAGCAATTCTGAACATAAACTTTTTTTGTTGTTATTGGTTTTGTTTTGTTTTGTTTTTGTTTTTACTCCATTCTCCTGGCCTTAGCTTGAGGCCCCACATGGATGGTGTAATCTTGACACCATTAATTTTCTGTCTGTCCTGGCAACAGAGTTTCCATTTGTGAAGTAGCTATGACTTTAGTACTAAGACCCATGAGAAATGGTGCCTACAGAGGTCTGAGCCTGACTGTGGGTCCCCAGGCCACCACTGAGAAGAGAAAGGTTTAAGCTATTGTCTGTATTAGTGATAGGTTAGTGGATATTTGATTTTATGGCTCTTTTAATGATACTGAACTTGTGGTATCAGAGGGGTCATTTACAAACCACAGCAGATCAATGAACAGGGGATCTACTTAGCTGTAGACATTTTAGTTGATGTGTGTGCACACAGAAAAAAAGAGCTATGTGTGCTTGTCCCCAGGTTATGAGGCAAGAATCCAATCAGCTAATTCAGTGTTGACATTTCCCCCCTTGGGTGTCTCCTGGGCCTAGAGACAACATCCTTCTCAGCAAGACAGGCACTAGGGACACCCAGAGTGCTAGCACTTGGAAGGAAATGTGATTTGTTTTCTCCAGTTCAGTGGCTTTGAAGTTTAGAGCACTCATAAGACACATAAAATAATTTCTAGATGTTGGGAGTCAAAGAGTTTAACTGAGAAGTTGGGGAATTTAGCCTGAGCAGGATTAGCCAGAGTTCCCTTGAAGGGAACTCAGTCCCATGGGCTATTTGCTGAAAGGCAAGTAAATGATGTTCTTCGTCTCAGAGACCGGAGTCCATATTCTGATTGTCTCATATACTGACTGTGAGACTTTTGGCAAAGGGACCTCACTTCTCTGAGCCTTGATTTCACTGTCTACCAAAGAGGGATATAATATCTACTGCAGGAAGTTATTTTGAAGTTTCATTGAGATACTATATAAACTTAGCCCCTGATACATAGTAGGCTCAATAAAAGATGATGAGAAGAGCTGGACTCCTGCTCTTCCCAAGCTTGGAATCAGTTTCAGCTGGTAGATCAAATTCCCAATTTGTAATTGCCATTTCAATGCTTTCACTGTTTTCAAATTTGGAGGAACATTTATGGAATAATATCCAATTGACATCCGTATGTGTATGTCCATGATATCACCCAATCTTCCCCACCCTCACAAGAGAATTTTTAATGTTTATCTTACACGGGGGACAGCTGAGGTTCAGAGAAGTCAAGGTTATATACAGTGTGGATGGGGCAGGAGTAAGTCTCATTCTTTGAGCTCAGATCTCCTCCTCAGGAAGTTTATTGCTCTTTGTTCATAAGGAAAGAGCTCATCCTGATTCATACTATAATATAAATAACTGTTCTCTGCTAAAGGTGTTATCCTTCCTATTAAAATGATAGGTTCCAGGGAGACAAAGTTATGAACAAATGTGCCCTTTGAAAAACTTACCCCACTGGAACACTTACTAGTAAGTGCCCAGACACTTACATGAGCTATGATGCGATAAGACAGATTCACTTCTGATCGACAGCCAGGTAGGGGTAGTGGCGGTCACAGCTATTTGGAGAGGGTAGTGGGTCATAGAGTCTTGAAGACACCATGGGCCAATTTGCTGGACCTAGTTGTTGTGACTCCTAACAGAGCCATGGTGGAGAGGCATGAGGGATGGGCATCCAGCATCCTCGCTATGGGGCTAGGATGACTTCTGTTATGAACACTCCATGGGTGTCTATGCTCAGTGTGGCCCACATCTATCTGGGGGATTGGGCCACCCTGCTTGCAAGTCTGCTGGGCAGATTCAGGGAACTCTAGCCAACACATCTACACAGATATTTTTTGCATGTGTGTAGACTATGGCTTTTCATGTTATGTACAAACACATAATATACTGCATATTGCAGACCTGGCATCTTTGGTCTCCTGTGAAAGGGGTATTTCACTACTTTTGGCATTGTCCGTGGATTTCTCCATTGTCTTCTATGGCCTCTTCCTTTCCGATCTCCTTGGCATCTTCATTGCACAGCTCCTTTGTGACCTTGAATTTCACAGGTTGTCTCTACTCTGACCTTGTTGTGATTGCTCCTTCTCCCCCGTGTGGCTGCTTTCCCCCTTCATCATCAGAGATCCCTGTGGGGAGTCCACCTGCTTCAGGTGCTAAAGCCACTTAAGTCCTGACTTTGGAATCAGGGGCTGCTCTCTCTCTGCACCAATCTATCTCCCGGTGGTTTGAGCTCATTTGTTATTTCTTGCAAACTAGATGGTCGCAGCATGGCCTCACTATATTTTCCACCCCCTGCTTATTAAGACGTTTCACAAAGAAATACAAAAAAGTAGTGATGCATTTTAGTTATTAAAAAAATGTGCTCAGCTGATCTATAATTCTTGTCCAGATGGAATTTCAGCCTCCATTTCTCTTTCTGACTCTTGCTGATGTCGGGGCTCTGTTCCTTACTAGTAAGCTGGCTTTGCCTATGAAAAATTACTTTCCATACATGCTGAGGGCCAACTTTGTAGAAATGTGAGCACAGCATTAAGCTGTGGAAAGGACAAATCTCAAGTAAATTGGGAAAAGAGTGTTGCGTTTTTATTTCAGGCCAATGGCTTATTAGCCGTGTGATCTTCATCAACTTAATCAGCTTTCTTGAACCTTCGGCTATTAAGCAGAGGTAGCAACTTGTTTGTTGGAGGACTCATTGTGATGGTGATTGAAATAGGCTTAGCTCTTTGTGAACGCTTGATAAGAGTCCCATCTTTTTTCTACCCCTTTTGATAATGGCTACATATGTTTGGAAAGAAATGTCAAACAGTGGATGATGCCATGGGCTAATGAATTGTTTATAAAGCCCCAGAAGAACAATGAACAAGGACTCTACCTAGACAGACCTTGAGCATTCAGATCTGCAGTCACAGAAAGTTGGATAGCAGCATTAGAATCACACGTGCCTGTTGTTTGGATGAGGATTCTACCAGCTGTTTCTGGGGTGATGACGAGGTCTTATAGTGGTATACAGAAAGCACCCACCATTGTATCTGCTGGTAAGGGATGCCTAGTGAAAATTATTTTTATTCAGAGCTGGCAGACAATGGGGTCAACTAGACATGCAGGCATAAGCTAACTTCGAAGCCATCGGGCTGCACTGTGGGCACTTATTATCTGACTCTCTGGGCTACTGTACACTGTACAGCTGTGGTGTGAGGCTGGCTCCAGCAGATGTCTCTCTGATACAGGCATCCTCAGTCCAATACACAGCCCCTCAGAATTGCCCGGTGGCTTCACGGAGCAGAAATGCAGACTGTGGCATTCAGACACACTGTCTAGCTAGAGGATGTTGATGGAGGCTGACCTGACCACTGTCTTGGGCCAGAGGATGACAGGCACTGGAGGTGGCATTGTATTAAAGGACAATGAATAAGAAAGAAAGAAAAGGGAAATGGGTATTTTTCCCCCTCAGGAAGAGGAGGAAATTCTTATCTCAGGAACAGAGTGGCTCAGAAACATTTTTAGATAAAGGAAAAGGACACACTTAATCTGGGTGAAGGTTTGGGAGCTGGAGGGATGTTCAAATACTGAGCTTGAATATGAACACTCTTCAATTCCTGTTGTAGCCTTCTTTGTTAATAGTCTTAGTCTTTTTATGTCACTGGAAATCCATGATATGTTTCAGTGCCTTTTCTTGGCTCCTTTAAAAAGAGATGAGTATAGCCATGCTTGAGCATTGCCTTTCTTTAAGAAGGTAAATCCTTCAGGTGGCTTTAGAATTTAGAGAGGCTGCAGGCAGTTGCAAGGTCGACTTAAATCTCAAGTAACTCTCCATGTGGAGTTTTCCATGGTGGTATCCACACAAACGTGTCCCTTGGGGTTTTCTATCCCTACATATCCCAAGCTTTCTTGGCGACTCCAAATTGTGGGAGTTGCAATGGGGCCATTCAAAGCTCTAGACAACCATGAGTTGCTTCTGAGGTGTAAGGGACCAGAACTGCAACCATGGAGTTGAAAGTGGGGATTCTGGCTGCAGAGTTAATGAGAAACCTGTTGTGCATCATCTCCAGGATGTCTTGATTGTGGATCTGTGCACACAGCTTCAAAGCAACTTATCTTACCCACTGTCACAACCAACCAATTGACAACTCTGGATGAGCCTGTGTCATAGACTCAGAGCTCTGCAAGTGACTGGGGAACACAAGGGTGAATCAGGGAGTGTTCTTTCCCATGCTTAAGGAGCTTATCTTTACTTTAGTGTCTCAAAATGACTAGTAAGTGTGTTAGCAAGTGGTTAAAAACCTACTGGGGAGATACATGCTCAGGCTAATCCTTGTCACGACAGGGAGATCCATTCCTATCAGTGGAAGGGAAATGAATCAAGTTACTGTGTATACTACTTGATATTTTGAGTATCTTGGGGGAAGATTGGGGTATGCTTAGGACCCTAAATGCTCTAATTTCCAGTTTGGCCAATTTTGGACACCTGCTTAGCTTCCTCTTCCTGCTAAGTTAGAGCCCTTCCCCGGTTTCAGCCTACACCCCCAGCTTTAACACCTACAGGATGAGTCCCATCCATATACCCTCAGCTCTACCTCCGGCCTTACTCACAGTCATCCCCCAGAAGACCGAGGTCCTCTGGGAATAAGTTAGAACCAAGGAGGGCAGGAGCAGGGATGATAGGGATGGATTTGAAGCATCAGCTTGAACTGAGAGGGGAATTGCTCAGAGACAGCTGAAATCTTCTTACCTGGAGAGAGACCGCCTGTGTTCAGAAAAGGAGCGTAGGTAATACCTCCCCGCATTGCTCACTGATCCTAATTCATTTGTGGGTTCCTGATAGGAGCACAGAGTGGAAGGAAACAGCAGAACAACCCACAGGCAGAAGGAATGAAGAGGTCAGCTTGGGTTAAGCTTTTCAGAATTAGGACAGAGAAAGGCACGGGGCTGCTTGACCGCCCCTCCCTCTGGTCATCACGCTTGGCCTAAGAACCCCCTGCAGTCCTGCTTCAGCAGCCACAAGCTTTAACTCCTCTGAGAGCAAGATCCGTTGGTGGGAAAACCTGCTTCATCACCTTGTTTAGACACGGTGCCGACCGGCAGGCCAACATGCCCCCCGGAAGATCCATTCAGCTCGGGCTCCTTCCCTCCCAGCTGCTCTGCTTCTGCGTGGATAAGCCTCTGAGATCCCTACGTGCCTTGTAGTTAAACTTGTCCAGCTGGTACCCTGTTTCAGTCTCTTTCTGAATCTCCCAAACTCCCAGGGAAGGCTTGACAAAGGAGTATAGGTGCTACAGACAATGCCTTCCTGGCCGGGTCCGGGGCCTGGGCATCTGAAGGCCTTGCAGAGGTGACTCCAACCATTATTTCTCATTTGCAGAGAGATCAAGGTCATCCAGAGTCACCAAAGCATCTCACAGCATTTTTAGGTTTGGCAGAGACATTAAAGTCTTCACATTAAAATCCACAGCCAGTGGATGCCAGGACTCCTGGGTGATTCTCCAGATCATTTAGCTGAATACGAAACATGAAGGATCAGGGCATTTCTGCTATTCATGGCATTATGTAATATTAATTTTGAAGTTAAAAAGTATTTTGTCTTGATGCATAGGTTCCTGAGGCTCTGGAACGGAATCGGACACAAAGGTGGGGGATGCTCCCTAGTGCAGGAGGAAGGGATAGACCTTGGCTGGGTGTATAATAGGAGCCCAGCTCCAAATTAGGCCTGTTGCATTGATTTGTCAATGATTTTTGCAGCTCTGTGGGCTAGAGGATAATGTCCCGGCTTTAAAACCCATCACCTCACTTCCTCATTAAGTGGTAGAGCTGGAATCTGAAGCCACATCTGTTAAACCAAACTTATGGTGGTTCCACTACATCAGGTTGCCTTGTATTTATTTATTTATGCATGGAGTCAATAAAATCAGAAAATATATTTCGTGGATGCTGTCTCCCGGAGTTAAAAAATAACACCCAAATGTAACACTTCTCAAGCCCTGAGTTCTTGTCATCATTTATAAGCATCCCTCAATGCCAGCAAGTTACACCTGTCACCTTCCTGCCTTGAGGAGGGTGAAGATGAGAATTTCTGTGAAGAATTTACAGTCGGAGATCAAAGAGAGGCAGTCAGGGTAAAGTCCAAGCTCTAGTTCCCAAGTCCCAGTTTTTCCTCATAGGCCAATAAATTCAGCAGGCTCACCTGGTAGTCACCCTGCTTGGTCCTCAACAGCTTAGAAGAGCTTGCATGTGACTCCTCATGTCCTGTATTTTGTGTATCTTTCCTATAGTCTGGCTCTCTGATAGGCACTGGAGACTCAGGAAGGTGACATAAGTCATCACAGAGCTGTGTGGTGTGTGATTTAGAGCTGGTCACAAGGGGGAGGGAGTCACTAACTCTGTGTGACCGAAGCTGCCTGAGATGGGTGAAGTTTGGTGAGACAACACACATGTCTATTGGAGTGCTTAGAGGTGACACGTGGGACCTGATGTTCCAGGAACTGTGAGTCAGGGAGCTGGTCTTTCATCCTTCAGCCATGAAGAGACTTTTTTTTTTTTAAGTGTTATTTATTTTAGGGAGAGCATGCATGCGAGAGAGTGGGGGTGCAGATAGGGGCAGAGGGAGAGGCAGAGAGATAATCTCAAGTAGACTCCTCACTGAGCAGGGAGCCCAACGTGGGACTCAGTCTCATGACTCTGAGATCATGACCAGAGCCAAAATCAAGAATTGGATGCTCAAAGACTGAGTCACCCAGGCACCCCAATGATGAAGAGGCATTTAAAGTGTGACTCTGTGTGCTCCTATATCCTCACATCTGATTCCCATCTGCTGGCTTAGCTACACTTCCATTCTCTGATCTGGGAGATTTGGCACTGATGTGAAGCAGGAGCTTCTTAGAGCACTCTAGCACTCAATTTAACCTGACCAGGAGTCTCCGTTGTCTTCTTCCTTTGCTCTGATGTTCCTGTTCAGATCTGCTTGGGTCTGGGATGGACTGTCCATTCTCAGGGAATAGAGGCAGACCCCTAACACCCAGTGCAGTGTCTGGTCTTGTTATTGTTGTTCTCCTAGAGCTGAGTATCATTCAGTCTGAAGTCCTAGGCTCTACCTGATATGGGGGGGATACCCTGAAATATATCTTGGAACCTCTCCTCTGCCACCTTTTCTGACCAGCTCTTTGCCTGAACCACAGGTGAGGGAGGAGGAGGGATATTCCCACTCTTCATGCTGGACTTGCATGCTTGCAGGTGGGTCAGCTCCCCAGATCTCCCCCTGCCTCAGAGGTAGACAGATAGCCTGAGCCACTAGTTTACTTCTGAGCTTCCTCTAGATGCTATTGTGAAAGGCAGTCCTGGCCCTCTGCCTTCTTTTAGGTCAGTCGACAGGCCTGCTCAAAACCTAGTGTGCTTTTCAGAAGTAATAATTCTTGGGGTGGGTTTTCTGATTAATTTTTATTGTGCATATTTATATATTTATATTCATTGTGGAGATTCTTCCAGGAATTTTATTGAACACTAATATCCCAGCGCCATTTGGAATATCTTGGCCATTTAGAATGTTTTCAAAATTGCCTTTTCATAAATGTTACAGGAATGGCATGACTTCTGAGAACTGAAATACCTGAGACCATTTTTCCGTAGCATTCACATCTGAAAGAAAGTCTGTGTATAAATTTTAGGCTTTCAATTCTTAAAATTCTATAGATATTTGTCTGTCTTTCTTGCATGTAGAAGTCTGATTTTGGTTGTCCTATGGAGATTCTGGTTCTTCTTAATTCATCATTTGTTAGAGACACACTCATTGAATCCTATCAGGTTGAGTTATATGAAAATAGCTCCTTTTTTTTTTCTTCTATAGGCCCAAATATTTGAAAACAGCAATTTCATATGATTCACCTTAATATATACAAAGCTCTATGCTAGCATGGACAACCCAAAATTATCAAAAGTCCCTGCCCTCCAGGATCATGCAGCCTGGTGGGGAAGCAGAGGCATAAGCAGTTAATAGAGAGTGACTAAGCTCTAGTAAAGGTATGAACAAAGCCGTGGAGAAGGGAAAAGTGGCAGAGTGGGGACACCAAAGAAGGCAGGCTTATATGCTTTTCTTAAACCTTGTCATGACGTTCTCTTTATGTCTGAACTGTGTGCTTGTCCATCTCTTTATTCTTGCTCACTGTGGGGAGAAGAAAGAAGGGTAAGAGCAGAAATAGCTTCCAGACTGCTTCCAAAAGCAGAGTCCTTGCGTCAGAAAGTTACCTTGTGTCAATTTATAGTGTCTTTGCATTTATCTTTTATTATTTTAATTTTTATGAAAAAGTTTTTTGAGTGCAGTCAACACACAATGTTATGTTGGCTTCAAGTGTTCAATGTGGAGATTCAACATCCCTATAGGTTATGTTAGGCTTACCACAAGTGTAGCTACCATCTGTCACCAAACAGTGCTATTAGAATATCCGTGACTATATTCCCTATGCAGTGCCTTTTATTCTTCTGACTTATTCATTCCATAACTCATAGCTTGTACCTCTCACTCCTCTTCATCCATTTTTTAAATTTCTCCAAAATGCTACTCTCTGGCAACCATCAGATCTCTGTATTTATAGTCTGATTCTGCTCATTTGTTCATTTGTTTTTTAGATTCCACATATGAATGAAATTATATGGTATTTGTCTTTCTCCATTTGACTTACCTCACTTAGCATAGTATCCAATAGATCCATCCATGTTGTCACAAATGGCAAGCTCTCCTCTTTTTTATGGCTGTGTAATATTCCATTGTGTATACAAGTGTGTGTGTGTGTGTGTGTGTATGTATGTATCTATATATATATATACACATATATCTTACATCTTTTTTATCCATTCATCTATTGATGGACAATTAAGTTGTTTTTATATCTTGGCTATTATAGGTAATGCTATACAAAGAGTTACATACATATTTTTGGATTAGTATTTTCATTTTCAGAGGATAAATACCTAGTAGTGGAATTATTGGATCATATGGTATCCCCATTTTCAGTTTTTTGATGAACCTCCATACTGTTTTTCACAGTGGCTGTACCAATTTATATTCCCACTAACAGCACATGAGAATTCCTTTTTTCCACATCCTCACCAGAACTTGTTATGTTTTGTCTTTTTGATTTTAGTATTTCAGTCATTCTGACACGTATAATGTGGTTTTGATTTGCATTTCCCTGATGATTAGTGATGTTGAGTGTCTTTTCATATCTCTGTTGACCATCTTCTTTGGAAAAATGTCTGTTCATGTCTTTTGGCCATTTTTTAATCTCAAGATCTTGATTTCAATTCCTTTGGATAAATACATAGACATGGGATTGTTGGATCATGTAGTTATACTACTTTTAACTTTTTGAGAGGCCACCATATTGTTTTCCAGGCTGCTACATCAATTTGCATAACAAACCACCGGTGTGCAAGGGTTCCAATTTCTCCACATTCTAGCCAGCACTTGTTATCTTCTTTTTTTTTCTTTTTAAATGAATATCCTAACAGATTTTAGTTGATATATCATTATGGCTTTGATCTTTATTTCTCTGGTGATTAGTGATATGGAGCATCTTTTCTTATACCTGTTGGTTATTTGTATGTTTTCTCTGAAGACATGTCTGTTCAAGTCCTTTGCCCATGGTAGTTTGTGGTAGAAGAGAGGTCATAGTACCTATCACCAGGGAAATAGCCCAGAATATTTTCGTATGTTGTTATCAGTTTTTTACATTTACATGACTTTCCTCTCTAGCAATTCACTGACTTTTAAGACCTGTTTTCAGTCCTTTTCTGATTTTTCATGTTTTTCTGAGCTTCTTCATGGATGTTTTGATGGGATGTTGGAGATGGCTGATTCATAGGCTCCTTTTCTGATGACCTTTTAAATCACAGCTGATGGACATTAGGACAAAGCAAGCCCAAATTCAAGGCACCTCTTTCAACACTAACTATTGGACTTTGAGCTACCTATTTGAGGGCCACCCAGAGAGTTCAGTTAGTGCTTACAACCTTATTTTTACTTGATTTTGGCTTATTCTTTTTGTCCCTGCAAAATATACTTGAGTTCTCTTGATTCCAGGAAACCTGCATAGGAGATGTCCATGTTATCTATCTATCTATCTATCTATCTACCTACCTTTCTTTCTTTCTTTTAACATAGATCCTCTCCAGTCCTTCCTGGCCTTAAGTCATCTTTGCCTTTTCTTGTTTCCATAAATACCTATTCTGTTTTTTTAGGGAAAATACCTTAAGAATGAATATTTAGTTATTTGCGGGATGTGTGACTTCTTTATCCAAGTTGCCTTAGTAGGGTCTCTCAGCTTTTGGTATTGTTTCTCTTTAGGGTCTACAATTTTTGACAAGCAAGAATGTTATTGGCACACAGCCTCCTCATTAGGTGATGCCCAGTTATGTATTCACACCATCAAGGTGAGATCCTGGCAGGCCCCCTGCCTTTATTCTGGAGGAGCTGCCAGGACTAGGGTGTGTGTAATTGCTTCAGGTACTCAGAGCCAAATCTGTCATCTGCATGACTTCCTGATGACTGGTGATGTGTACCTGCCAACCAGTCAGTATCAGCAGGTGCAACCAGGCTAGGTGCCAGAGCCAGGGCCCTACAAACCTGTAAAAAGCAGCATCTCTCTGTAGGATGTGTTTGAAATGGTTTGGAGTACAACATGGAGAAAAAGGAGAATTCTTTTTTAAAACATTGCTGGGAAGTTTCACGAACTAATTTTTACTCCCATTACTTTAAATATCTTCTATATACTGATGACTCCTAGAGTTCTACCTTGAATCCAGACCTCTTTTTTGAAATCTAGACCTGTACATCTCTAATTCTCTCCTCTCAATTCCACTTAAATATGAAGAACAAATATAGAATGTTTCCATCCCACCCACAAGTATCTTCAGGCACTTCCTTCCCTATCTCTTTTACAGAAGCCCATTTCTCTTCTTGTTCCATATAAATTCATTGTAGACACCTTGACTCTTCTTTGTTTCACACTTGACCTGGGGGGAAAAAAAAAAAAGGGAAACATCATTGACTCCATCTTCAAAATACATTCCTAGTACAACTACTTCTCACCATCTCTACTTTAACCATCATGGTCTAAGCATCTGTCATCACTTGTCTGGACTATTAACAAGTTCCCTCCTTTTACCTTTGCCCTGCTTCGGGCTCTTTTTTCCCTAGCAACTAGATCAAGCCTTTAAAAATAAAAGTCATGGCATAAGCCCTTTGTTCAAAATCCTCCAAAATCTTCCAGCTGACTCATGACAAAACCCCAAGCATCTGCAAGGCCCTATGTGATCTGATCTCCTATTGGCTCCTTCTAGTCCCTACCTGACTCCCTCTACTCCAGCTATGCTGGCATTTGTGATTCCGCAAACACTTGAGGCATACTTACTTCTTAAGGTCTTTTTGCTGGCTTTCTTTTTTTCTTTTTCCTGGAATGTTGTTTTGCCCAGTTATTCACATGGTTGATTTCTTCATCTCTTTGAAGTTTTGTTCAATTCTTCATGAGGGTATTCCTGGCCACCCCAAAATTGTAACCTGCTGTTCATTGCTGCTCTTCTTCCTCCTCCATCTTTCTTGCTCTTTTAAAATATACCCAGAGTAATCGTTATCTTCTAAAATATAATCTAAAGCATTTATTTATCATATCATTTATTATCTGGGTCCCATCCCCTCCACTCAGTGACAACTGTACAAGGACTGGTATTTTTTTTGTTTTGTTTTGTTTTTCTGATGTGTCAATTATGTATCTGTACTAGGTGCATAGTAGGTGCTCAAAATATTTGTTGAATGAATATTCTACTGCATTCCAAGAATTCTTTTTCCTCAGTGTCAACCTACAATTAGAGATATGAAGAGTGCATTATTGAGGAATTCTGAAATTTCTGATTTCATCAGTCTAAGAGCTTGATTATGCTGATGTCATCAGTCCTAGGTTTGTAAAAAGCCATCAGAATGAAGGAATGTAAATAAAATCCATAGTTAATTATACTGTTCACTCAGATGAACATTTTTCTTCCTTTTTTTTTTTTTGGTAGTATGGTTTTTCTGTGATACTGAGTTTTTTAAATTTTAATTCCAATATAGTTAACATACAGTGTTATATTAGTTTCAGGTGTACAATATAATGACTTATTAATTTTTTACATGACTCAGTGCTCATCATGATAACTGTACTCTTAATCCCCATCACCTACTTAACCCATCCCCTACTTAACCCATTCCCTTCTACCTCCCCTCTGGTAACCATCAGTTTGTTCTCCTCCCCTCTTGTAACCATCAGTTTGTTTTCTATAGTGTAAGTTCCTCATCTCATCATAGATGAGTAATTTTATAGTCCTCATCTAGAAAAGCTTTGGCCAAGGTCACACTGGGAATCAATGTAAACATTTAACTAGATGCCAAATCTAAGTCTGGAAAAGCAAATCAGAAATCAAGTTATTGATAATCTTGGATTAATGGGATGCCAGACTACATGGGCCTGACATATCTCCTGATTTCTCATTAAATACAAATGAGGGAAATTGGAAGGGGAGGTGAGCCATGAGAAACTATGGACTCTGAAAAACAATCTGAGGGTTTTGAAGGGGCGGGGTGGGAGGTCGGGGTACCAGGTGGTGGGTATTATAGAGGGCACAGATTGCATGGAGCACTGAGTGTGGTGCAAAAATAATGAATACTATTATGCTGAAAATAAATAATAAATAAATAAATAAATAAATAAATAAATACAAATGACAATTCACAACAAGGCAAATATCAGTCATTGCTCTCTAAAACATAAGAAAGGTGATGTGTTAATATTGGGTTGTGAAAATGAATAAAGGACACCTTAAAATGGAGTCAGGAAGTTCTCATGTACCTCCACTTGCAACCATTCACAAATTCAACAGGAAGAATTATACCTTTTATTTTTGAATACAAAAAAAACTTACTTTACATATCCTATCAGGAAGAAGGAAGGTTTTTCTCCATGCCCATCAAAAAACAACCTAGCCAATGAGACATTGACAGATGCAGCCCATGAGAAATTGTTGCTACCCTGAACTCTGGTTCTCCTCCAAAGAGCTTTCTCTATGTCCCTTTCTTTTTCCTCATAAAAGGAACACTCTTCTCCTTTGTTGTCTGGAGTTGACCACGGTTCACCACAGTTTGCTTGGCTTGCATTGCAATTTCGTTGCTATTCCTGAATAAACTCATTTTGCTGGTTAGATAACTATTTTATTTTTTTAAGGTCAACAGGGTAGAACTTTTACTCACTAAATCATGGGGCAGTATGGGTTATGAAGACTGTATTTTTAGTATATGTTATATTCTTCATCTTCTAAAGAAAAACAGGACAAACTACAAAGAATGAGTGAAATAAGTTGATTCACCTCTGGCTCTGGTGTTCAGGGGCATTACGTATCAGAACAAAGGATGTTAGTCCTTGGTTGCCTAGGAGATATTTTTAAAACCATCATCTTCTCTTTATTTGGGTCTGTGAGGGGTCAAAATTTTTAGGATCCAATAGAGCAGCAAACAATGTCACATACTAATTTCATAGCAGGTGGTAAAGGAAGGATAAACAGGAACAGAAGCATAAAATATTGCAGGAGGTAGCAGTGCTTTCATGAGCTACAATATCTGAACAATAACTGACGTGTTTGGATGGTAAACCTGATCTTTGGAACAAGAGACCTTGGATCAGTGGCTGGTTGGGCATTCTGGTGAACCAGGAACTACTTGCTTCAAACTGTTCTTTAATTGGATATGAAAGTAAGATGTTTCAAGAATGTAAATGGACAGTAGGAATGATCTAGAAACACCATGCTTACTATTTTAGCAAATGTCATATCTACAGTAATATATCCCCATTTAAGGCTAATGGAAAAAGCAGTCATTATGGGAACATACATAGAGACCTGAAGATAATGATGGTCTAAGATTCTACTAGACTGGATCTCTTCCAGAAAATAACTAAGAAGTATATGTCATTTAAAAAACAGCACCATGAGGCACTAGAGAGTGAACAGCTGTAGACCAGGTGGCATGGAGTGTACACTTAGAGGAGGGAAGTTTGATGAAATGTGTTCCTGTATTTATGGTTTTTAGCTTGGGCCCAGCACCTTTAATGAGCCATACCAGCAGTGTCGTAAGGACGCTAGGGGGAAAATCTGCAGTATTTTGGCCTGGAGAATGAACAAAATTAAGCCAGGGATCCTGTGACCACTGAAAAGAGTGGGCAGATCCTGGAGGGAAAGATCCAGTATAGGAAATCCCCAAATCTTCTCTAAGACTCAAAGTGACTCAGATAAAGATAAATGGTCTGAACTGAGAGTGGAATACTACATAAGAAACAGACTTTGCAATTCAAGTTCACCCAAGATAATTTCTTATTATAACAGAAATAACACTCACCAGGGAAAAATAATGGAAACTAGATTCTCCACAACTTAACTTTCATAAAATCCAGAGCACAATCCTGTTTAGAAATGATGCATTATATTGTTAACCACAGGAAAATTGAAAGTAAATTGATAGAAAAAAGATATAACATACCAACTGAGCATTAAAAGATTGGAATGGCTTATTTATATTAGAGAAAATAGTTTTAACACTAAAATATTGCTAAAGATAAAGGGGAAATTTTAAAATTTACATTGGTCACCTCAGGAAGGCATGATAATCATAAACATGTATGCAACTAATGGCAGAGCTTCGAAATATCTGAAGCAAAAATTCCATAATAATAGAGGTTTTAAAATTCTTTTCTCAGCAATGGAATTGCTCTCTTCTCCTATTTAATATTATACTGAAAGTCCTAACCAGTGAAATAAGGGAAGAAAATAAAGTGAATAAGATTGAAGATGAAGAAGTAGCAGTCCTAATTTGCAGACTGCATACTTATGTACATTAAAAACTGTGAAGTATTTATAAGTAGGTTAGAATGAATAAGTTTATCAAAGTTGAAGACACAAAAATCAATTATATTTCTATATACTGGCAATGAATAATCCAAACAAAATAATCCATCCAAAATAATATACTTAGGAATAAGTTAAAGATAACTAGGACATAGACACTAAAACTTCAAAATATTGCAAAATGCAGAAAAAATATAAAGGGAATATATTGTGTTTATGAATTAAAGCATCAATGGCTATCAATTCACTCCAAACATATATGTTTGATTTCATTTTCATCAAAAATCTAGCAGCTTTTGCAGAAAGCAAGAAGTTTATTTTAAAAATTTAGTGGAAAAACCAAAGAATACCAAAGCTAAAATAGCGTAAATGATTTTGGAAAACAAAATATATTGAAGGTTTTAACTACCTGGTATAAATATTTAGACTAAGGGGACACAGTACCACAACAGTACCACACAGTACCACAACAGGGTGGTACTGTGGTAAAAGTAGACACACTGATCAGTGAAACTGAATAGAGAGGTTAGAAGTAAATATATAACCGATTGACTTGCACCTAAGGTGTTGAAATAATTTAATGGGGAAAAGATACTCTTTTCAAGAAAGGTCTTGGGAAAGCTGAATACTTGGATGGAAAAAACAGACTTTGACCCTGACATTACACCATGTAAAAAATTACTTGATATCAATCAAAACCTCAAATATGTGAGTCAAAACTATAAAACTTCTAGAACAAACAATAGGAGACATTTTCTGTGACTTTGTGTAAGGTTAAGACAAAAAGTGTGAGGCATAAAAATGATAACATTGATTTTTAAAAAATTAAAGACTTCACCTCCTTGAAAGATATAATTAAGAAAACGAAAAAGCAAGTCATGAACTTAGAGAACATAGTTGCAAAACAAATTCTTGCTTTGTATCCAAAATATAAAAAGTACTCTTCCATTCAATGGTCAAAAGGCAAAAGCAACAAAACAAAAACAAAAGGGCAGGGTGGGGGTTCCTAAGAGAAACTGTAGAAAAGATAGACCCATCGTAATAAGTACATGAAAAGGTGGCCAACTTCACTAGTGATAGGAGAAATACAAATGAGATGTCATTATAAACCCACTCAAATAGGTAAAATTTAAAAGCCTGAACAAGGTTGTGAAGCAGGTGGAATTCTCATACTTTACTGGTGGTGGTAACATAAAATGGTACAGCCACTTCAGAAAATAGGAAGACAGCAAGGATTCTATAAAACTAAATATATACTTACTCCATCGACCAGAAACCCCATTCTCAGGTATTCACTCAACAGAAATGAGAATGTATGTCTACACAGTGTATGTGAAAGCTCATAGTCGCATTATTTGTAATAGGACAAAACTGGAAACCCAACTGTTTATCAACTTGTGAATGGATGAAGAAAATGTGGAATTATAGACTAGTACTCAGCAATAAAAGACACACACTATTAATACACAGAACAAAATGGATAATTCCCAGAAACGTTATATTGAGTGTTAGAAGTCAAACACATGAAAATATACCACATCATCCCAGTGATAAGGAGGTCCAGGAAAGGCAAAACTAGAGGTGCAGAAATCAGTTCATAGTTTCCTGGAAACAAGGTATGACAAAGAGGACTGCCAATTAAAGAGCAAGAGAAAACACTGTAGATAGTACAAATATTGTTTTTCCTGATTGTGGTGGAGGATTGCTGCTTGTATACAGTTACCAAAACTCATCCTGTTCATGCTTACAGTGGATGAATTTCATTATCTGTAAATGGTACTTCAAAAAAGCTGAAAAAAAAATCATAGGCTCTGTAAAAATATATTGTACTATAATATTGAAAAGAGTATGACCCTACAGATTGAAAGGAAGAAAGGATCTCTAAAAGTGATGAGTTTTCTTTTTCAGCCAAGAAAACATTGAAAACAACTCTTGGTGTCTTCAATGAGTTTTAAGAGTTTGGTCTATAATAGAGATACCAGAAATCATAATGCAATGAAAGACTACAATTGAGGTGTAAATGTAAAGGAAACTTGTTTAAATTAAAAAAAAAATAGTTCAAGAAGCCAAAATGCTACATGGAAATAAATCAACATTGGGATTCTTAGAATGCTGAACTGACGATATACAAAATAGACTCAGCAATGTGAATAATAAACTAAAAAGAAAAAAACACCTTTCTCAGAATAGAGGAAAAGGCAAAGAGATAAAGAAAGTGATAAGTACAGAAGGCAGGTATTGGAGATACAACCTTAGCTTTTAGTTGTTCCAAAGGAATAAAGTTGAACTCTGTTAAGAGTAATAATTACCAAAGGCAACACAGAAGTTGTCCTTGAACTGAAAAAGTCTGACTCTATAATTCAAATGAACTTATTGAGTAGTGGATAAAATTAATGAAAGAGGCCAACTACTAGTCAGGACTGTCAAGGTTTTTCATTGTAAGGAGAAAGAAGCAGCATAGAATGGCAAAATAAATCAATTTTATAAAGTGAACTATAATCAGGATTATTTTTCTCCCAAATGCTTGTCTTTTCAAATATTTCTTAAACACAAAAAGAATTCCATGCCAAGTCACATTGTTCCTTGTGTCAGAAGGCAACTATAAGATACTCTCCTTTATCTTAGAGGATAACCAACTACTGTCAAACTGTTATAATACAAACAAGTAATTTAATGGTGTAATCCATGTTTTTCAATTTTTGTAAGAATGACAACATATAACATGAAAGAAAAACATAGAGTATCTAATCATGTATTAGGATTTTTAAAAAAGCGTCATTACCTATTTGCATTATAAAAGCCTTAACTATTGCTTAACAAAGATGATTTTTATTCTAAATGTAATCATTGTATAGTAATAACCTAGGTCCACAGCTGGTGATATTTATAGCCAGTAATTGAGGAAAACTGAATGTTCAGAATGGACACCTGCCATTTGGTATATGGAAGCCTGTGGCCAAATATCAGCCCATTATATTATTCAGGAAAAAATTATTAACTGCTACAAATAGAGGGACAGAATGAATAGGAAAGATGTGTGCACAAAAATTCTTGCTGTGCTTGTGAGAATTTGGAAGTTGTAATTCATTCTTCATTATTAAATGGAAGTTTAATTATGTATTTATAGTATTCAGACTATTAATAACTAAAAGCAGGATTTCTATCTCCCAAACCCTATAAAATATAAAAATAGCATTCTATAACACCAAAGATGGAGCATAAAAGAAGTGACAAACATTAGCATACAGCTTGAAACAAAGTAGCAAAAATAAGAATGTACATATCAGTTATTATAACAGTTATGAAGGGATTAATTCAGTCTCCTACTAATAACTCAGATTCTACAATTTGGTTAAAATTATAATCAAGATTTGTTACTTTGGTATAATATTAAAATGTTAAAAGTACATATCAACATTTACAAATCAAAGGAACACAAAGAATGGAAGGGACTATTACATGGCAACCTGGTTTTATATTGATTAAAGTTGCAATTTATAATAAATTATAAATTTTGATTTGTATGTATCATCGTAGCATAGCACAAATATAAAGATTATATAAAATATATTCATTCACAATGGTACCAATTACAGTTCTCTATCATCATGTAAATGAGGTAATGTAGATTATATCAATAGTAAATAACCATATTTCATCTTTGATGATCTAAGACGAATTACGTTAGTCCAAGAACTATGGAAAAAAGTTCAACCTCTCCAATTAAAAAAAAAAATACGTTCAAGGTAGAAAGTACTTTCACCTCTGAAATTTGAAAGTAATTTAAAAATATATAATCCTCAGTTTTGACAGGGACAAGGTGAATTGGGCACTCATAAGTAATTGGTGAGAGTGTAAATTGATAGTAACACTTCTAGAAACAATTTTGATAGTATCTGTCTTCACAGTAATTTCTCTTCTAGAAATGTTTTCTAAGAATATTAGCAGAGAGATGCACAGTAACTTTGTTAGCATGCTTATTACTTAATGAACTATAATAAATGAAAAATGCAAGCAAACTGGAAGTCTAACATTGGAAGAATGGTTTAACAACTATAAGAGCTGTACTAGGCTAAGTGTGCAAACATGTACCCCAAGTTCATTTCAGATATCATTGACAGGAAGCTCAGGGCAGCAATACCAGACTCCTGAGCCTTCTGATGCCAAGATATGGTAGCCTTGATTGCAAATGGCTTGGACACTGGGTAAGATCAAATGCATGAGAGGCATGAAATTTTGGTTGAGTGAGGCTGGGAAAAGCAAGGGCAGTTACCTGAATTCTGTTTAGAATTCTAGGCTGGACTGCTCACAAAGTTGTGGAGCGCTGTGATTCTCACTAGATTCAAGACTAAATCTGATAAAATAATGGTCTTTTTTCATTTCTTGTTCTTTCTTCTTATGTGACTGAACTGGACACCCATTGAATACCTACTACCCATTTCCCCTTATTCCCAGCCTCTGCCAAACACCATTCTCTTTTTGCTTCTATGAATATGGCTACTTTAGATACTTCCTGTAAGTGGAATTATGCAATATTTTCCTTCTGTGGCTGACTCATTTTGCTTAGTATAATGTGCTCATGATTTATCCATGTTGTAGCATATGATAGGATTGTTATTTAAAATTTTTTAAAGATTAACATATAATGTATTATTAGCCTTAGGGATGATTGGATCTTTTAAAGGTGAAATAATACTCCATTTTTTGTATATACCACATTTTCTTTATCTACTAATGTGTTTATTCATTTATCTTTTGATGGGTATTTGGGTTGTTTCCACCTCTTGGCTGTTGTGAATAATGGTACAATGAACATGAGAGTGCACATATCTCTTGAGATTCTGATTTCAATTCTTTTGGATGAATATTCAGAAGTGGGATTGCTATTTTTATGTTTAATTATAATTTTTATTTTTTTTAGGAAACTGCATACTGTTTTATGTACTGGCTGCATCATTTTACATTTTCATCAGTGGTGTACAAGGGTTCCAGTTTCTCCATATCCTCACTGACATTATTTTTCTGTTATTTTTATTATTTATTTTTCTGTTATTTTTATTATTTATTTTTTTGATAATGGCTATCCTAACAGATGTGAGGTGATAACTCATTGCGCTTTGGGTTTGTATTGATGTTGAGTATCTTTTCAAATACCTACTGGTCATTTGTTATGTCTCCTATGTAAAAATATCTACTCAAGTCCTTTGCACATTTTTTTAATCTGGTTGTCTGTTGTTTTGCTATTGAGTTGTAGAAGTTCCTTATATATTTTGGATATGAAACCCTTATCAAATACAGAGTTTGCAAATCTTCTCTTCCATTCTGTAAGTTGCATTTTTACTCTGCTAATTCTTTGACTTCCTCTGCTGTACAGGAAATGTTTAGTTTGATATAGTTCTACTTGTCTATTTTTGCTTTTGTTGCTTATGCTTTTGGTATCATTTCTAAGAGATCATTGCCTAGACCAGTGCTAAGAAGGTTTCTCCCTATGTTTTCCTCTAGAACTTTTATAGTTTCAGGTCTTACATTCAAAGCTTAAATACTTCTATTTTTGTTTATGGTATAAGATAAGCATACAATTTCCTTTTCTTTTTCTTTCTTTTTTTTTTTTTTTTTCACACGTAGATAGCCAGTTTTCCCCAGCACCATTTGTTGACAGACTATCTTTTCCCCATTGTGTATCTTGGCACATTTTTGAAGATAATTTGACTGTGTATGAGTAGGTTTCTTTCTGGGCTCTCTATTCTGTTTCATTAGTCTCCATGTTGTAATGCCAGTACCATACTGTTTTGATTATTGTAGCTTTGTAATATGTTTTGAAGTCAATTGGTGTGAGACCTCCAGCCTTATTCTTTCTCAAGATGATTTTAACTATTTGGGGTCTTTTGTGGTTCCATATGAATGTTTGGACTGTTTTTCCTATTTCTACAAAATATGCCGTTGGGATTTCAACGTGGATAGCCTTGAATCTACAGATCACTTTGAGTAGTATGGATATTTTAAAAATATTCAGTCTTCCAATTCATGAACATCAGATGGCTTTCCATTTAATCGTTACTTCATCAATGACTTTCAGCAATGTTTTGTATTTTTTAGTCTAGGGTCTTTGGTCTCCTTGGTTAAGTTTACTCCTATTTTATTCTTTTTAAATGCTGCTACGAATGGGATTGCTTTCTTAAGTTCCTTTTTGGATTTTTTGTTTATTGTTAGCATGTAGAAACCACAGATGATTTTCCTCTGTTGATTTTGTAACTGCACTTTCCCGAATTTCTCAGTTCTGATATTTCCTCCATGAAATCTTTAGGATTTCCTATATGTGATTATGTCATCTGTTAAGAAGTCATTTTACATCTTCCTTTTCTATTTGGAAAATAGAAAACTCTGCCTAGGACTTCCAGTAGTATATTGAATTACAATTTATTTTTTTACCCTGTTCTTGATCTTAGAAGAAGAGCATTCAAGTTTTCACCATTGAGTATAAAATTAGCTGTGGGACTTTTGTATGTGGCTTTCGTTATGGTTGAACTAAATTTCTGCTATACCTAGTTTGTTGATGTTTTTATCATGAAAAGGTGGTGAATGTTGACAAGTGTATTATCTGTATTGAAATAGTCATATGTTTTGATTCTTTGTCCTGTTAGTGTGGTGTAGCCCCTGGATTGGATTTTTTAAAAGATTTTATTTATTTATTTGACAGAGATCACAAGTAGGTAGAGAGAGAGGAGGAAGCAGGCTCCACACTGAGCAGAGAGCCTGATATGGGGCTCGATCCCAGGACCCTGGGATCATGACCTGAGCCAAAGTCAGAGGCTTTAATCCACTGAGCCACCCAGGTGCCCCCTGGATTGATTTTTATATGTTGAACCATCCTTGTATCCTACTTGTATAACTCTTACTTGGTCATGGTGTATGATCTTGTTGAATCTGATTTGCTCAATGCATCAAGATTATTGGCCTGTAGTTTTTTTTTTTTTTTTTTTTTCCTGTCTTTAGGATCTTTTTCTGTTTTTGGTATCATGATAATGCTGGCCTCATAAAATGAATTTGAAAATGTTCTCTCCTCTTCAATATTGTTGGAGACTTTGAGAAGAATTGGTGTTAATTATTCTTTAAATGTTTGGTAGGATTTGCCAGTGAAGCTGTCTGGTCTGGGGCTTCTCCTGTTGGGAGGTTTTTGATTACTGCTTCAATCTCTGTACTCATTTTTGGTATGTTCAGATTTTCTGTTTCTTCATGATTCAGTCTTTATAGGTTGTAGGTGTCTAGAAGTTTACCCATTTCTTCTAGGTTGGCCCATTGGTTGGCATATAATTGTTCACAGTAGTTTCTTGCAATCCTATGTATTTCTGTGTTATCCGTTATAATGGCTCTTCTTTCATTTTTTGTTTTATTTATTTGAATCTTCTCTGTTTTTCTTGGCTAATAGGTTTTTCAATTTTGTTGATATTTTTAAAAATGAACTGTTCATTTTTTAATTCTCATTTATTTCTGCTCTAATTTTTATTTTTTCTTTCCTTCTGCTAACTTTAGGCTTTGCTCTTCTTTTTCTAGTTCCTTAAGGTGGAAAGTGAAGTGGTAATTTGAGATCTTTTTTAATCTAGATGTTTAGTGCTCTAAACCTCCCTCTTAGTACTGCTTTTGAGACATCCCATAAGTTTTGATATGTCTGTTGTATGGTGTTTTCACTTTTGTCAAGATATTTTCTAATTCTTCTCCTGATTTCTTTGTTGACCTATTGGTTGTTCCAGAGTGTGTAATTAAATTTCATATATTTATGAATTTTCCAGTTTTCCTTCTGTAATTAATTTCTAGTTTCATTCCATGGTGGTCAGACCAAATAGTGTGATTTCAGTCTTCTTATCTTTACTAGGACCTGTTTTGTTATCTAGCATGTGACCTGTCCCAGAGACCATTATAGGTGAGCTTGAGAAGAATATGAATTCTGTTGTTTTGGGTAGAATGTTCTGTATATGCCAGGTCCATTTGCTTCCCCCCACCTTTTTTTCTCCTAGTGAGAAGAACTTCAGGTGGGGAAATTATGGGACCAATTTGTAGAATATGGATGTAGATACAAGATACATAATGTAAGGACTATCAAAACAAGCTGCAGAGGACAGAATGATTTTTGCTGTTGTATGTTAGTGAACTAGAATAGGGAGTTAGAAGTACTCAGGCTTGCAGCCTTCTCCTATCCATAACCTGTTCTTGCTTCCTAAGCTTCAAGCCTTACATGGGGGCTCAGAGCCTTCGTAATAAAACAGGTCTCTGTGTGCAGTTCAGAAGAAAACCCAAAACCCCTTTCAGTTGGGCCATTTCATTCTTATATGCTATCTTAGCGCTCGAGTATCAGACAGGCAGAAGAAGCTTCTTGAAAGAATCCCAAAACTCAAGTCACCTAATCTAGACAGATGAATCCTCCTAGGCAAGGCAGAAAAATAAGAAGTGTGTATAGCACATGGAGATAATCAGATTTATTTCTCTTTTCCATGGAGACAGTCGATGTTTTGGTCTGAAGCCTCCTCTACTCTGGGAATATCATAACTGTTCACTTTGCCTCGGGATTCATTAGGAGGATTTGCAGGAATTTGGGGACCCTGGGTAGATTTTGCTGGAATCTCTGCAGAATATCAATAAATATTCCCCTTCTGAAACCATATGCAAAACACTGGGGGGACCCCACAGGAGTTTCACGGAATTTCCATTTTTCAAAGCTGACAGTTCCCATGATTATTAGAGGATTTGCTTCTGAAAGCTAAACAGCTTCTTCCTCTGATGTTTCTTCACTAACCAAATGTACAGGCAGCAGAGTGAATTTCTCTGGAGTGCTTGGGGTGGCTCAGAGGTATATGATTGTGAACATTTGCATTCACTTTGTGTATTTGGTAATAGATGTATCATTAGTGCCTTACTTAAACTTTAATCTCTTCAAAGGCAAGATGCCAGATTTGAGTGGCCTTTGGGTTTCTTTTCTGGCTGACTCCATGACGGGGGCAAGAAGTATAAGAAATGATTAGCAGTGAGCAAGAACTTGGAGTCAGGGACACCCTGTCACAGTACACTTTAATGAGGAATCCATAGGTCTCTTGGTTTACATCTGACTTATCACTTGGGAGAACAGCTCACAGTGGGAAGCCTCTGTATTTCTACTGGCAGCTTTTCTACAAAGTCCCTGAAGGAGCTGTTACCAATGGAAAGTTAGCCCTGTGGGCCAGCTTTTGTTCTGCAGTGACCTAAGATAGCTAAGCCTAGACTCTTTGCTCCCACCATGAGGGTCCTTGTAGCAAATGAGAAGCAGCCCTTTTCTGAGCCAGTTCCACTAGACTACAGCCACCAGCTTCTATCTCTGCTTCTCCTCCAGTACTTGGTGCCTTGGGTCCCCAGCAGTGCCTTCTCCAGGTTGGAACTTCTAGTTATGTCTCCACATGGCTCTTTTTATACATGCTTATGACCACTGCTAAATCTCAGAGATTGAGTGATTCAAGGTAAATAAGTTGCAATGTGTTGAATCTTCAGCTCCCCATTCTACTGTCCCACTCTGGCATAGGATGGGATGAGATGGGGTGCTGCTATCAGGGTTCTCATTGGTAGTAAAATGCCCTTGATTACATCAGAACTGGGACATCTCCAGAGACTATAACACTACCTTCTTAAGTTTTCCTAATGTGACAATTTGCTCTTAATATTAAAACCTATCTACTTAGCCTCTCAGCAGGCAGTGCTTGAATTACAAGTGTGAGGCCATCCTCACTCATAAGCCCAGATTCAGTTAGCTTGTGTTCTTGCTTCAGTGGCTTTTATACATTCTTGAACTTCATTGTGAATTCATGGAGAATATGGGAAAATATTTTTATCATGAGACAATCTGATGGAAAGGAATCCATTTAAATAAAATCAGCATCCAGCCTCTCCTTTGGCAGGAATAGTGGTGCTATCTGGTGGGCCGGGTGACTGGAGTCCTCCCAGACCACATGTTCACAGTCTCTGGCCTTGTCCTTTATTCATCGGGTTGCAAGGGAAATTTGTTTGGACTCTCCGATCCTGCAATTCTGTATTTTTCTATTTGAAATTCTGATATGTTTTCAACATTACAATAGTTTTTTACATGTCTGTCCTTTTGTAATTTGGCAAATTCTTTCATATAGGATACCTCAGGAATCATTAATATCTTTTTATAGGTGAATAGCTGAATTCAGAGAGGTCAGATGGCTTCCTCAAGGTCACACTGCCAAGAAATGAGAGCTGAATTTTTTTTTTCACATCTATTGCTCTATTATAGCATTCATTTATGGACTTGAATCTTCCCGACAAAGCCTAGCTAGACCCCAAGGCAGAAATTGCACAGAGATGCTACGACTAGAGAATCATTTAAAACTGATAGGATTTTTTATTTTTTTTTTAATTTTTGACTTAAGACCTTTTTCCAGCTGAGATGCTGTTCTCTGGAAGTTGGAGAACTTTCCTGTCTCACATGTACTTTCTATTGGAATATATTTTCTTGGTTAATTATGAGTTCATTTGTTCATTTGGAAAACTATTAAACAAATACCATGTGCTTGGCCCTGTGCTAGAAGTCTGGGATAAAGAGGTGATCAAGACAAGCATGGTCCCTGGGTTTTGTAGAATGCATGGTTCAGTGGGGAGGCCAATATTAAACACAAGCTTCCATTGCAGTGAAGAGAAGTGCCTTGGAAATGTGACAGCAGGAACTAAGTTGTCTGGGGACACAGGAGAAGTATCACTTAGGAAGTATTTTTGTTGAAAATCAGGTTAGAACACACAGACAGCAGTATGTGGGAAGGAGGCCCTTGGGGTCATCTTTGGGGACCTAGAAGAAGTTCAGTGTGGTGGAATAGTAGAGACAGATAGAGAAAGTAGTACTCCCATTCACAATGTAGGGAAAATCTGGAAAAGATGAAGCTTGCATGTAGGCTGTAGCTTGGCCAGTGCATAGTCACCCAGAGCATACTGAAGGTCATTTGCTTCCTGATTTAGGACAGTTGCACTGTTGCAGAGTTTTCCTAGGGGTGGGGAGTACTTCCTATCCCTATGACAGCATTTTGTAGGATTGGCTTGAACATTGTTATGGTTGAGTTGGCTAGCTGAAGAGTAGTGGAGCTCACTGGTGTGCATGGCTGGGGCCCTTCCTTCCTTTTGAAATGTCCCTATTGAGTTATACTCCTGCCTTTGACTTGAGGCAGTGTTGCTCCTTGGAAATATACTTCAGCAGGGAGACTATTTTGCTTTTTGCTGTAATTGTGATTTTAAAAACACCTACAATTTAAGCATTTTCCCCCTTCTTTAAATTTCTTAGGAGTTTACACAATGGGGGAAAAACCCTCAAATCAACTGAAATCTTAACTTTTCTTAGAGTTCTTATCTCTCATATCATTATTCCAGGTTAGATCATGTGACCTATGAGAGTTCATGGTCGAGGAATGTTCTTGGTAAAAGTGATTTGACCATGTGATTATGCATCTACTGTCAGAGGGAAAGGAAATACGAAAAATATTATTTGGTTCAGAGACACACATTCTGTTTTTGGTAGTTTTAGCAGAACTAGCCTGGTGCTGAGAATAGAGATGACCCATGTGCTGGTGATAGTTGAAGAGACAGAGTCAGTAATGATCTACTGATATGGCATAGTGTCTCATATTGTGGTATAGAGTTCTTGTGTCTGATCAGTTATGGGAGAATAACTGGGAATGAAATTAAGCACACTATTAGTCAAGAGAAGCATCTAGCTACTATTGTCCACTTCCTTCTTCCCTTAAATGCTGTTTTTCTGAATGGGTCAGGTTCTGGGATATTGTACTAGGCCTCAATCCCAGGGTTGCAGCTCTCACAGGAATGGAGACCTGTGCGGTTTTGAGATGGACTTTTGGACACTTTTTTCTCTGTTAACTGGGAGAAGACAGCCTTTCAGTTACTGATTCTCTGAGAGAAATCCCAGCCATCTGCATTTTTCTCTGTATAGCCTCATTCTGAAGACCCCCCCCCCCCCATAACTAATCAATATGTATGACTTTTGAATTGAAAAAGGCCAAGGGCCAGTTGACTGAGGCCTGCCACAAACACTCCGGGTCTTCACTGGGTCTCTTGCTTCTTGTTGGCCAATGTGTTTCCCTCCGTGTAGCAGTGAATCATGTAGCTCAGCTATGGAACTTGCAGCAAAAGTAGATGAAGCAAATCTTTCCAGGGCCTGTGGGGTTCTTTAGCTTAGGCAGAAGGTGACCTTTCCTTTTTGTGGCCCGTGTCAGATAGGCTCCTCCCTTATGCCTCAGGACCTAAGCTCCAACAATTATCAAATATTCTTTGTGTTATTCTCTGATCAGAACATTTTGTCACAGATCTTAAAGAAGAGTGGACTAAGAGCAAGATTCAGAAGTTCCTAGATCCCTGACCTTATCTGAAATGTAATTGCTCACTCACTCCAATCTAGCTATGTTTATAGATGCGATGGCTTGATTTTTTTTAATGTATGAATTTTCTAGTAAATAATAGCTGACTTCTGCAAATTGGAACATGTAATATACAAAATAGTTTAGGGCAGGATCCTAACAAGTATTATTATTATTACACACACATACACACACACACACACACACACACACACACACACTCTTTTGAATCTGTACTTGGCTCTTTAATCTTGGACAATATATTCTAAATCTTTCCTAGAGTCACAACCTTTCCAGCAATGCACTTTCATTGTTGTGGGTATTTAGGTTGCAAAGAATTAGAGTGAACCCGTGGGCTCTCTTTGGTGACGAGTACCAAAGGTACAATCTCATAGATTTCTGTTTATGAACAAAGAATCAAAGGGAAGATGACTTTTTTGAGCAGGAAGAACCACAGAGCAGGGCCAGAAGGGAGCAAAGGTCCTTGTCGACTATTTCGTGGTGATGTGTTTTCATTTCAGGTGAATAAGTTGGATAAAAAAATTCAGAAAAATGTAAATCACCATAAAACGATAGTGGAAAAGTCAGGTACTTTTGGGATTTCATAAAACATCTTATGGGTATCACTTTCTCAGTCCAAGGGTAGATAACCTGGTTTGTTGCAGTAGGGTTGGAGTAGGCTGGAAGGGATCCGAACTTGGAGCCAGTTCTGCTCCTTGGTGGAGGACCTCTGAAAACTGACCCTCTTTTGGAACATTGAAAGGTGGCCAATCTAGGGGGTTGTCCAAAGGGAAAGAAATAGTCAAAGAATAGGCAGTTCAGTGATCTAGTGAGCTTATGGGGAATCCAGACAAATATGTAAGTGGTAACGTCAGGGCTAACTGTATCTGAGCGTAAGTAGACAGTTAAAAATAGAGTTTTTTTATAGCTAGCAGTAATATTTGCTTTGTTTTGAAGATGTTATTTATATATTTGACAGCAGCAGGCAGAGGAGCACACACACACACCACCTCTTCTTTATCCATTCATCAGTCAGTGGATACTTGGACTGTTTTCATAATTTGGCCATATAGATAGTGCTGCTATAAACATTCAGGTGCATTTATTCCCCCCTCCCCCTTTAAAAATATTTTATTTATTTATTTGACAGAAATCACAAGTAGGCAGAGAGGCAGGTAGAGAGAGAGAGTGGGGGAAGCAGGCTCCCTGATGAGCAGAGAGCCCAATGAGGGACTTGATTCCAGGACCCTGAGATCATGACCTGAGCTGAAGGCAGAGGCTTTAACCCACTGAGCCATGCAGGCGCCCCAACATTTATCCCTTTTAATTAGGATTTTTGTGTTCTTTAGTTAAATACCTAGTAGCGCAATTGTTGGGTCATAGGGTAGTTCAATTTTTAACTTAAAAAAAGATTTATTTATTTTGGAGAGTGTGAATGAACTTGAGAGGTAGAGGGAGAGAGAGAGAATCTCAAGCATCTCCATGCTGAGCACTGAGTCTGATGCAGAGCTCAATCTCATGATGCTGAGATCACGACCTGAGCTGAAAACCAAGAGTTGAATACTTAAATGACTGCACCACCAAGCACTCCTATTTTTAACTTTTTGAAGAACTCCATATTGGTTTCTAGAGTGGCTGTACCAGTTTGCATCTTCGGTCTCTTCTGTACAAGATCCTACCTGATTCTAGAGCCTAGGAATGGCTTGGGTTTGAAGGTGGGAATCACATGGGAACAGAGATGGTAAGGGGGTTGGGAAACAGGCGTAGCCTGAGAGGCACACAGGAAACTTTTTGCCTGATTAACCTCATATAGACAATCTATAAATGGGTCCATGATTAATGACCAAGTCCCCTCTCTGATATTATGCCTTTGTCTCAGATGTAAGGGGGCCTCATTTATCCTATGACTTCTTTGTCTTAGAACCAGGGAAATGCTTCTGAGGAAGACTGATGGGGCATGGGTATTTATCGAGTGACTTTTCCTGGTTGAAGAGGAATATATTTCAGTCAAAAAATAGAAACTGGACTGGGAGAGAAAACAATGTGATTTTTTACATTATTAATAAAAGTAAACTTTAAAAAAGTTTGCAGTAACTAAAAACACTTAGCTTTCCATTAAGTTGGGAGTTCCTGAAAAATACCACTTTGTGGAATACTGAAACCAGTTTCTGCTGATTTTCTTTCCAAGTTCCTTTTAATGGAGGGCAGCCTATAGCAAAAATTAGGCTTTAGGACTCCGGAAATTGATGCTTCTCTCAGTATGCCAGCTCTTCCATTCCCCAGCGGACCATCCTCTGTGGTACAACCACATGCTTGACAGATTTTTCATTTCAGATTCTGGATGTGTTTTCTGAAGGAAAAAAGTATTATGGCAAAAAATGTTAGCAAGAGTGGTGCTCCAAGAATCTTCTTGAAAAGGCGAGATAAGCCAGCCACATTATTTTCCTATTATATTCTCAGTGTTGACTTTTTAAAAAAATGTTCGCTGCCATTTGGACGATCTTGATACCCATCCCCCACCCCACTATTGCATTTTGTTATCCTCTTTGGTGACTTTCAACATTTGACAAGCAAGAGAGTCATTCATCACCTCCAAATGTCATCAAGGGCATAAAAAACTGTATCAAATGTTACCTGCTGGGGCCTGGTATGGTATACATTGTCATCATTTGTACTTTTGTTGTTGGATTTGCTATGTTTTGATCTTTATATTTCAAACTAGAGGACAGATTCCATTGGGACAGTCTAGAATTTTTCACTATGTCTCGTGTAGAACTTTGATGAAGTAGAGATTTAGTAAATATGGGTATTGAGAGGACTTGGAAGCAAAGGTAAGAAATGGGGAGCCTTAGGCCTGGGCATGACAGCAATTCTGCTACAAGCCACATCTGTGGGGCAGATGGGGATGGTACTGTGTGGCTGGTTAGGAAGTCCATTTGGACAGGAACTTCATGTTTGTGAAGGAGTTCAGATTTAGACTTGACATCACGACTGTGATTACACTTATAGTCACAGATACATAGAATAATACATGTACAGAATACAGAGTATGCAGTTTTTAGAGCTTGTATCCTACTGAGTCCATCCCATCTACAATGAATACTGAATTAAATTTTAAATAAAATTACACTTGTGTTCTGGTCAGTGTAATTATATTGCATTCTGTTGCTGGACATTTGGCTTGCTTCCAGGTTTTTAGCTATTTAAAAAAAAAAAAAAACAAAAAAAAAACTTCCATGAGTGTGTGTGTACCAGCATTCATATGGACATATGCTTTCATTTATTTTGGGTAAACACATAGGAGTGGAATGGATAGATATACGGTAGGTATATGTTTAATTTTTAAAGAAACTACTAAATAGTTATCCAAAGTCGTTGTACTATTATACATTCCCAGCTTCTCCACATGCTAATCAATACCCAGTTCGTTTTTGCCATCCTAATATGTATTTAGTGATATCTCATTGGTAAAAATGTACATTCTCTCTCTCTCTTTTTAAAAGATTATTTATTTATTTGAGAGAGAGAGAGAGAGAGAGATCACAAGTAGGTAGAGAGGCAAGCAGAGGGGGAGAGAGAAGCGGGTTTCCTGCTGAGCAGAGAGCTGAATGCGGGGCTTGATCCCAGGACCCTGGATCATGACCTGAGCCGAAGGCAGAGGCTTAACCCACTGAGCCCCAAAAATGTGCGTTCTCTTAATGATATTAACAATCAGTAATATGTACCATCTTTTCATATACTTATTTATCATATATACACCTTTTTTCTGCTGAAATGTTTATCATATATTTTCCTCATTTTTTTATAAAATTGATTTTTTTCATTTATTATTGTTTTGAAAGTGCTTCATTTATTTTAGATAGTAGTATTTTTTATCAGATAAAGCCTTTGAAAAAATTTTTTTCTCAGCTCTGGCTTGCAAACCAACCTCATGTTTGATGATTCTGTAGGAAAACTGATAGGACACAGCCTGTAATTATACTCATGACTAAAACTTATAACAGCAATAGGATACAAAGCAGGATCAGCAAAGGGAAAGTATCTAAGATGCAGTCCAGAGGAAATTAGGTGTAAGTTTCCAAGAATCTTTGTGTTGTGGACTCAGATGATGCACAATCTTCTAGCATCTAGTCATGACAACCTGAGCTGTTGTCTGCTGGGGAGCTCATTAGACTCAATGCCTATAGTATGATTGGGGGCTTGTTTATAGGCATCTTCTTCCTAGGATATATCAAAAATTTCAGACTCTCAGAAGAAAAGTATGTGTTTAGCATCAGCCATATTGTTTATAGGCTTTATTTAGCCTACCATATAACTTCATACAGTAAATGGAGACAGTAAAAGAATTAGGGTGCAGTATAATGTGTTTAGGTAAGTGCTATAAAGGGAAATAAATCATGGTAGCAACCTAGGGAATGATTGAGAGGGAGGAATTCTTATAGGGAGAGATTTGTCAGAGAAGACCTATCTAGGGAGGTGACATTGGAGTATAGAGGCTCTAGGACTGGTGGGTACCTCAACTATTGCCCCATGACTGACGTCTCCTCATGAGCAACAGCTTCCTACCTGGAGAGAAGCCGTTACACTGTCCAGAAATCCTGTCATGGGCTACAGGCTCTTGATGGGCTTCCTTCTTCTGATCAGTTATGTATCACCAAGACAACTGTGTCCAGGGTCAAGTTCAATGCCAGTCCAAGAGACTGAGCAAACAAATGCTTAGGGTAAAGGAAGAATACCACCTCTGCCAGAAAAGGGGGAACAGTCAGTTTAAATAAATTAACCCATAGCTTTGTAATGAGAAAGTCTAGAAAAAAAGGCATTTTAATCCAGCTTATATATAAAGTTGATGTCATTTTGAAAAAATAATTTTCTTTTGGCATGCCTATGGGGCATTGGACCTCACCGTTCATTCTCCCAGAGTCTTATGTGGCTCTGGCCTGGGCTCCGCTTGGAGCCAACAGACGTTCCCCAAGGTCCATCCTGCCAGAGAAGGACCTATATCAGGAACTGTCCTCACTGCCCTCCCCTCTGCCCCCAGCATGTGCTCCTGCCTGAATCTTTACCTTTGTTATTTACTGGATGTTTTCCCTCTTCTTCCCACACTGCAATTAACATCTTGAAAGGCAGAGATCCCTACAAGTAAAGCTTTGAACCATCACCTGGAAATATACCCAGCTGTTTCCATACTGGGGTTTAAGAGCATTTAGCTAATTACCATCCTCAGGAAGAGAAAGCTTCCTAATGGAAGCAGCAAGATCTTTTCTGCCTTACCGTGGGAGCCAGTCGCCAACAGATAAATAGGAGTTATGTCACACCCCTCCCCATTTATGCCCTCGCAGGGGAGGGTGTCGTAAAGTGCCGCCTCTGCAGGCCTAATACTATGATGTGTATTTTGACAAAGATGCTTTTTCAGGGCCATGAAAGTAAAAGCACCATAAAATCAGAAGGAAGCAGAGTGTAAATTGAATGTGAATGAGTCCCAGCTCAGATTTGCTATTGCACCTTGGTGGAAATGGCCTGACTCCTCTGTCCCCTCCAGCTGTTTTGGTGGCTGGACTTCCAGGAGACTGAGGAGAGGACCATCAGCTGGGCTATATTGGCTGGGAGGGCCTGGGAGAGGAGGCGAGGGAGGGAGACAGGCCGTGTCCCAGTGAAGTGTGTGCACGAGGTCCCTGGAAATAAGTGTGTGTGCATGTTCATGGATGTGTATGTTTGAGTCTGTCTGTCTGTCTCTTGGGGGTAAGGTGTTGATGCTTGACTGGAAGGTGGTTCCTGGCTCCTGTGTTCTCATAGGTGGTGTCCTTTTAATGAGGCATTGCTAGCAACAGGTTTGCCCCCCTTAATCATAGTAATAGCAATAAGTAGGCCGTTGAGCTCTCCCAAGGTTCCTGCGTATAAGGTTCCTTGGCTCTAGCAAAGCTGTGCTGGTTGGTGGAGTCAATGACAGGGAGTTGGAGCAGTGAGTCTGGGTCAAGGCTCATTTTCAGATTCAGAGAGAGAATGACAAGGCCAGAATTGTCGAGGTTGTTCAGTTCTGAGAGGCCATCCCCAGGCTTGCTCAAGGGTGAGTTCAGTATGCTGTTGCTGTGACTTCACCTCCCTGATGCAGGGGTTTGCCGCATGGCTGCTGCCTGACCCCCATCCCAAACGTTCACCCACTAACTCTTCCTTACCCTGGAGACCAAGGGGAGGATACGTTCCCAGATGCTGGCTTACATACTCTATCCTAAAAATGAGAACCCAATCCTTGTCAATGAACTGAAATCAAGACTTGAAGTACTGTTGACCTCATGAGTTCAGACATCTTAAAAGCCAACTCCAAATCTGCTTATTACCAGGATGATTGTGATAGCCTCTCAGAGTGGGGTTTTCCTGGAAGCTCTCTCTTGCCCACCACCAAATCATCTTGCTGTTATACAACCTTCTTAAGCACCTGCCTCACCACAATGCCTCTGCTCAGTAGCCATTCATAATTCCCTGTCTTTGTCTGCAGGAAGCCAGCTCCCCTGCGGAGGAATCCTTGCTGGTTGGGCCCATTCAGCCTGTGTCCCTGACTGCGGCCTCCATCCTCCCTAGCTCAGTCTCCCCCAGGGGTTCTCACAGGTGCTGGGCTCTCTCCTTCCCTTTTGCTTTTTCTCCTGCTGTTCTGCTGGTTTTGAAAGTTCTCTGTTTTTTCCTTCCCTTAAACAAATCCTGTTGATCCCTGGAGAGCAATTATGAATCCTGTCTCCTTTGGGAAGTTTTCCCAGGGTGATCCCTGTCTGTATCAAGCAATTGTTCTTAGGTTTGCTGTAACACAACTTAAACTTTAATTTATACTGATTTGGTAGTTTCAGTAATTTCTTGTGTGCCCTCTATTAGGTTTTTACTCTGCTTGTTTGGAAGTACCTAGAACAGACATCAGATGGTCAATTAATTACTCAGTGGAACAGTTTGGAGCATGGAGACAGCAGACATGGGCACAGGAAACCAAAGAGCCTTGTTCTGCCATTTCTTTCCTGAGAGAATTTTGGTGAAATTACTTATCCTGTCTGTTGGATTCCCTACTGTAAACATAAACACCCTACTTAATATAGATGCTTCCTTTTCTTAGCTCACATACTTCCCTCCAGGGCCCAATGCTCACAGCTCAGACCTAGGGATATTCCTTGACCCTGCCTCTTTCTTTTTCAACTATGGTAATCATTAGGATTATGATAAATATTTAGCTCTTCCCTTCTGGGCATGATGTAGGAACATGCTTCTTATTAGGTATGATTATGGGACTATTGTGTGGTCAATAAAATGTGTTACTTCCCAGAGAAAGTTTTAATTATAGCATGCATCAATTTCTCATGGCAATAGGAAAATACATTGCTCCAAATGGTATCCTCTGCCTCAGTTTGGATCCTCAAGTGAACATGCAACGATACAATCATAGACTCCATCCTGTCAAAGGAGGTCATGTGGTACAAGCAAGAAGTAAATCTTTGTTCTTTTGAGCCATTGAGATTTTTTTTCTTTTTTCTTTTTTTCTTTTTTTTTCTCACTAGCACAGTGTAGCTTAGTATGTCATGATATAGCATTTTCCTTAGTCTTTGTCCCTATTTCTCTTCCTCTTTTTCCTGATCTCCCATACCATGAGAAGTAACTTGTACCTGGGCAGCAAGGCCCCCATAAGCCATTCTAAGAGCATGAGAAACTATCAGAGAATGAGTACCTGATACTCTCAACAGTAGTGTCTCCACTGATTTCAGAGCCAGAGAATTCTCTCTGTTCTTTTGGTGGACAAACTTGGAAGTGTCAAAGAATATTTTGGGTTAAACTGAAGCTTGGAATTTGATTTTGTAGGTGGTTAGTCATTACTTCCCCAGTATATCCTTCTGATGTCCAAATCAAAGTGTTAAAGAAATATGTAGAATATTTAAAATGTTAGAAGCAATAAAAACATCCTGTAGCAGATTTGAATTAGTAAGATCTGTAGATCTTTGTGATTTTTTTTTTTTAACATAGTACCTCACTTATTAAATCAGAATCTGGCAGGGTAAGTTGTGAGACAAAGAGCAGATAAAGCTGGTTTTGTTTTGTCTGCTTAGTTTGTTGAGAGATGTGTGTAAAGACTTGCTCAGGATTTCTGAAATAGATGGCTGAGAGAGCTGTAGAAAGCAAACATCCTTGTAGAATTAGCTCCCCTTTGGAACACTCTTACCCTTCACAGCCTCCAAACATGGCTGCCCCCACTGTCTGTAGTAGGGATCTCTAAGAGAAATTGCAAGAAGAAGGAGTAAGGAACATGACTTTGCATCTAGGTTGAGAAGATCAATACTATATAATTTTGTTTTTCAGTCTTGGTTAATTTAGATTTTTCTTTAATTAACTAACTTGGCTAATGTCATGTTGTTGTCTAACAGTATGTCTACGAACATTTGTTTTTCTCACTATGTGACAAGGCCCAGATGTGCTCAAATTGAGACTGAGTATGGAATCCAAAGCCCAAGACAGGACTCATGATTTTGTTAAAAATCCAGTGAACACAGCAAACATCATCCTCAATGGGAAAAAGCTTGCAGCCTTCCTGTTGAGATCAGGAACACGACAAGGATGGCCACTCTCACCACTCTTGTTCAACATAGTATTAGAAATCCTAGCAACAGCCATCAGACAACAAAGAGAAATAAAAGGTATCCAAATTGGCAGTGAAGAAGTCAAACTCTCTCTCCTCGCAGATGACATGATTCTTTATATGGAAAACCCAAAAGACTCCACCCCCAAACTACTAGAACTCATACAGCAATTCAGCAATATGGCAGGATACAAAGTCAATGTACAGAAATCAGTGGCTTTCTTATACACTAACAATGAAAATACAGAAAGGGAAATTAGAGAACCGATTCCATTTACTATAGCACCAAGAACCATAAGATACCTGGGAATAAACCTAACCAAAGAGGTAAAGGATTTGCATTCGAGGAACTATAGAACACTCATGAAAGAAATTGAAGAAGACACAAACAGATGGAAGACCATTCCATGCTCTTGGAATGGAAGAATAAACATTGTTAAAATGTCTATACTGCCTAGAGCAATCTATACTTTTAATGCCATTCTGATCAAAATTCCACCGGTATTCTTCAAAGAACTGGAGCAAATAATCCAAAAATTTGTATGGAACCAGAAGAGACCCCGAATCGCTAAAGAAATGTTGAAAAACAAAAATAAAACTGGGGGCATCACGCTACCTGATTTCAAGCTTTACTAGAAAGCTGTGATCACCAAGACAGCATGGTACTGGCATAAAAACAGACACATAGACCAGTGGAACAGAGTAGAGAGCCCAGATATGGACCCTCAACTCTATGGGCAAATAATCTTCAACAAAGCAGGAAAAAATATACAGTGGAAAAAAGACAGTCTCTTCAATAAATTGTGCTGGGAAAACTGGGCAGCTATATGTAGAAGAATGAAACTCGACCATTCTCTTACACCGTACACAAAGATAAACTCAAAATGGATAAAAGGCCTCAACGTGAGACAGGAATCCACCAGAATCCTAGAGGAGAACATAGTAATCTCTTCTATATCAGCCACAGTAACTTCTTTCAAGATATGTCTCCAAAGGCAAAGGAAACAAAAGCGAAAATAAACTTTTGGGACTTCATCAAAATCAAAAGCTTCTGCACAGCAAAGGAAAGAGTCAAAAAAACAAAGAGGCAACCCACGGAATGGGAGAAGATATTTGTAAATGACAGTACAGACAGAAGGTTGATATCCAGGATCTATAATGAACTCCTCAAACTCAACACACACAAAACAGACAAGCGTATCAAAAAGTAGGCAGAAGATATGAACAGAGACTTCTCCAGTGAAGACATACAAATGGCTATCAGACACATGAAAAAATGTTCATCATCACTAGCCCTCAGGGAGATTCAAATTAAAACCACATTGAGATTATCACCTTACACCAGTCAGAATGGCCAAAATTAGTAAGACAGGAAGCAACATGTGTTGGAGGGGATGTGGAGAAAGGGGAACCCTCTTCCACTGTTGGTGGGAATGCAAATTGGTGCAGCCCCTTTGGAGAACAGTGTGGAGATTCCTCAAGAAATTAAAAATAGAACTTCCCTATGACACTGCAATTGCACTCCTGGGTATTTACCCCAAAGATACAGATGTTGTGAAAAGAAGGGCCATCTGTACCCCAATGTTTATAGCAGCAATGGCCATGGTCGCCAAACTGTGGAAAGAACCAAGATGCCCTTCAACGGACGAATGGATAAGGAAGATGTGGTCCATATACACTATGGAGTATTATGCTTCCATCAGAAAGGATGAATACCCAACTTTTGTAGCAACATGGATGGGACTGGAAGAGATTATGCTGAGTGAAATAAGTCAAGCAGAGAGAGTCAATTATCATATGGTTTCACTTATTTGTGGAGCATAACAAATAGCATGGAGGACATGGGGAGTTAGAGAGGAGAAGGGAGTTGGGGGAAATTGGAAGGGGAGGTGAATCACGAGAGACTATGGACTCTAAAAAACAATCTGAGGAGTTTGAATTGGCGGGTGGGTGGGAGGTCAGGTTACCAGGTGGTGGATATTATAGAGGTCACGGATTGCATGGAGCACTGGGTGTGGTGAAAAAATAATGAATACTGTTATGCCGAAAATAAATTAAAAAAAAAAATCCAGTGAACAAGGCAAGAGCCAAGGAAAGAAATTCAGATGTTCCCAGTCACATTGCTTGGTTGGAGATGTAGGGAGGGAGCAGCTGGATGAACGGCTCTGGAGCCACTTCTGTCCCTGGAAGGCCAGGCATAGAAAAGCAAGGCTGCAGGATGGTACAGCTGTTTCTATAATAGTGTTCTGGGCAAGTATGGATTTTAGAAATATTTTTCCCTATAGGAAACAAGACCCCACAGAATGTAAACATTTCCAGTGAACTGGCTTATTTTGTCGCAGCAGTTGAATGATGGAAATTATCTATCCCCTTCTCCTTTTGGATGCTGGATATGAAAACAAAAGTTAAGAGGCAATTTTTTTAAGTGAAAGATCCCTGGAGACAGTTATGAGATAGCTGATGGAAAGATGGGAGGGCTTAAATAGCCATGGCCTATGAGAATTACAGAAATGTGACACATCAAAAGAGGCCCTTTTCTCTCCAATTCAGCATAAATGAGGACACTAAATACACAGATGATTCAGTTTTACAGGAAAATCATAATGATGAATACTGAGGAGTGTAACAAGTGTAACAAGCTTTGGAAGACTGGAAAATTCTTTAAAGCAGGGTGCTTGCTGATAAAACTATTTAGGAAAACCTAAGGTGGTAAGACGAAGTGAATGATTCTTTACCTTTCAGAATGATAAAGCAGGGTCAGTTGACTTCCTATTTACACATTTCCCAGGGTGAAGAAGTAGGAAAACTGGGATGGGAAGCAGGAGACACTGGACAACCCCAGCTCTGTCACCTTTAGTTGTCTTACATTAGGCAGATAACTTCTCTGAGTCCCAGTCTCTAGATTGGTGAAACTACTTACAGAATGTCGTTTTGGTCAACAAATAATATAATTCATTTGAAAATGCTATGTAATTTGTAAAGAACATCAGAAATAGGAGAAGTTAATATAAGTGTCATTACTGTTGCTCTTAACTTTCTACTTTTGATGTGTGTGAAATCAGTACTAACAGAAACCAATCTAAAGCAAGTCTTTTCCTTAGAGGAAGGAAGTAGGTGGTCTTTGTACATGGAGGAAGTAAATGAGTTATTCTGCTGCTCTCATTGTGATGGCTAATTTTATGTGTCAGTCCGACTGGGTGAAGGGATGACCAAGTCGCTGCTAAAACATATTTTCTGAGTGTGTCTGTGAGGATGTCTCCAGAGATTAGCCTTTGAATCAGTAGACTGAGTAAAAAAGGTTGTCCTCACAATGTGGGTGAGCATAATCCAATCTGTAGAGGGTCTGAATTTAAACAAAAAGGTGGGAAATGGGCAGTTTCTGTCCTTGCTTCAGACGAGACATTCATTTTCTCCTGCTCTTGGAGACTGGCACTCCTGGTTCTCAGGTTTTTGAACTCAGATGAATTACACCACTGACTTTCCTGATTCTTCAATTTGTACATGGCAGATTGTGGGACTTGTTGGCCTCCATGATTGTATGAGTCAATTTCTACAATAAATTTCTTATTGTGTAAATCTCTATCCTAATGCATTTGTTTCTCTGGAAGACCCTGATTAATACATTTATGTGACATATGATCATGGACAGCTCAAGAATGTAGTTAGGCAGCCTCAAAGATCCACTAATCTCTGGGCAATATTACAAAATGTATTGGAAACCCAGCAAAAACCCTTTTCCCATGGCTCTTCTCTATGTGCTACACTGGTTTCTGTATCTGAAGAAAGAAAGATTGCAGTGAGTTGTAGAAAGCTGAGAGAGACAGAAAGTGGGGGTGGTGGAGATTGAGAGAGAGTACATAAGCTACAGGAACCAGAGGATGGAGACACTTGTGTGAGAAATCAAACCATACAGAATAGGACTTTGGTCTAGGTTAAGGGAGCAGAGGAGCCCAATACATGTGACTGAAGTCTACAAAAACAATGAGTAGTATGAATTTTGTTCTCCTAGCTCCATGAAAATATAGGGACAATTTTTTTAAAGAGTTTGAGAAAACTTTAAAGCAAATCCTTAAAATACATATGCTCACAAAGAATGGTCAGCTTGCAGACTCAGAGACTTATCCTGTCTTATCTATTACTTGACCTCCCTGCCAATTAGTTCTTACCGATCAATCCACCCTTCATACTGTTGCCCCAGCTACACCTTCAAAATGTACATCTGATCACAACAATACCATCTTCAAACTATACTTTTGTGTAAGCTACTAAAATTTTATATGTTGCTTTCTCAAACTATTTACAAGGAGGTGATAGAAGAGGCTGAAAAAAAGTTTTATCTCTACCTTATGAACATAAGATTGTACCGATATCTTGCTTTAACCATGAACATAGCCAATAGTTATCCTAAAATCTAACCTTCACTATGGTCCTTGAGGTTTGAGAAAAGTCTTGAGCTTCTCCTGGAAGGATCAATATTTTCTTTCTTTTTCTTCTTGTTAATGTAATGGACCTCAGAGCCCATTCTGTAGTCATCCTGAGGTTATGGCTAATTGCTGTAGAGAAAGAGCCTGGGTGCCAGAGAATTCTAGCTGTTTCTGTCATTCTTACCCCTGTTTCTTTGATACTTTCCACTTGGGAGGGAGGACTGTGTGGTTCAGCTTCTTAAGACAATTACAAGTCTGTCTAATTGTTACGCTGGAAACATCTGACATAGATCTCTTCAGGACATCATATAACTACAAGGCCACAGGTATATCAGACTGAGATGCAGCCATGATTCTGTCTCTCATTGAAAATTAGATGCAGCCTCTTCATAAACAAGCTCATTAGAGACTTGAACAATGGGTACCAGATGATGTCATCCAAATAATAAACTGTCGGCCAAGTTAAACGCCTGGAATTTGCTTGACACTTTAAGATTATTCGATCCCCTACTCCATGTAAAAATTATTTATTTGTCTGAGAGAAATTAAAGTCTAATTGAATAAGTCACACCTCCTGAGAGAAAATACTTTAGTCTTGCAGTTAACTTAATTTTTTCTTTTTCATTTTTTTTTCTTTTTTATTCTCGCCTTCGGGTTAAATTATTTTTTTTAATTTTTTTTAACTGTTACCTTTTTCTTTTTTAACGATTTTTTACTAGTTTATCTAATATATATATTTTTTCTTTTTTACATTTTTCTTAGGTGTTTTCTTTTTTTTAAAATTCTTTTCTTTTCTTTTTTTTTCTTTTTTCTTTTTTTTTTCTTTCTTCCTTTTTGAACCTCTTTTTATCCCCTTTCTCCCCACTCACGATTTTGGATCTCTTCTAATTTGGTTAAAGCATATTTTCCTGGGGTTGTTGCCACCCTTTTAGTATTTTACTTGCCCCTTCATTTACTCTTATCTGGACAAAATGACAAGACGTAAAAATTCAACACAAAAAAAAGAACAAGAGGCAGTACCGAAGGCTAGGGACCTAATCAATACAGACATTGGTAATATGTCAGATCTAGAGTTCAGAATGACAATTCTCAAGGTTCTAGCCGGGCTCGAAAAAGGCATGGAAGATATTAGAGAAACCCTCTCGAGAGATATAAAAGCCCTTTCTGGAGAAATAAAAGAACTAAAATCTAACCAGGTTGAAATAAAAAAAGCTATTAATGAGGTGCAATCAAAAATGGAGGCTCTAACTGCTAGGATAAATGAGGCAGAAGAAAGAATTAGTGATATAGAAGACCAAATGACAGAAAATAAAGAAGCTGAGCAAAAGAGGGACAAACAGCTACTGGACCACGAGGGGAGAATTCGAGAGATAAGTGACACCATAAGACGAAACAACATTAGAATAATTGGGATTCCAGAAGAAGAAGAAAGAGAGAGGGGAGCAGAAGGTATACTGGAAAGAATTATTGGGGAGAATTTCCCCAATATGGCAAAGGGAATGAGCATCAAAATTCAGGAGGTTCAGAGAACGCCCCTCAAAATCAATAAGAATAGGCCGACACCCCGTCACCTAATAGTAAAATTTACAAGTCTCAGTGACAAAGAGAAAATCCTGAAAGCAGCCCGGGAAAAGAAGTCTGTAACATACAATGGTAAAAATATTAGATTGGCAGCTGACTTATCCACAGAGACCTGGCAGGCCAGAAAGAGCTGGCATGATATTTTCAGAGCACTAAACGAGAAAAACATGCAGCCAAGAATACTATATCCAGCTAGGCTATCATTGAAAATAGAAGGAGAGATTAAAAGCTTCCAGGACAAACAAAAACTGAAAGAATTTGCAAACACCAAACCAGCTCTACAGGAAATATTGAAAGGGGTCCTCTAAGCAAAGAGAGAGCCTACAAGTGGTAGATCAGAAAGGAACAGAGACCATATACAGTAACAGTCACCTTACAGGCAATACAATGGCACTAAATTCATATCTCTCAATAGTTACCCTGAATGTGAATGGGCTAAATGCCCCTGTCAAAAGACACAGGGTATCAGAATGGATAAAAAAACAAAACCCATCTATATGTTGCCTCCAAGAAACTCATTTTAAGCCCGAAGACACCTCCAGATTTAAAGTGAGGGGGTGGAAAAGAATTTACCATGCTAATGGACATCAGAAGAAAGCAGGAGTGTCAATCCTTATATCAGATCAATTAGATTTTAAGCCAAAGACTATAATAAGAGATGAGGAAGGACACTATATCATACTCAAAGGGTCTGTCCAACAAGAAGATCTAACAATTTTAAATATCTATGCCCCCAACGTGGGAGCAGCCAACTATATAAACCAATTAATAACAAAATCAAAGAAACACATCAACAATAATACAATAATAGTAGGGGACTTTAACACTCCCCTCACTGAAAAGGACAGGTCATCCAAGCAAAAGATCAGCAAGGAAATAAAGGTCTTAAACGACACACTGGACCAGATGGACATCACAGATATATTCAGAATATTTCATCCCAAAGCAACAGAATACACAGTCTTCTCTAGTGCACATGGAACATTCTCCAGAATAGATCACATCCTCGGTCCTAAATCAGGACTCAACCGGTATCAAAAGATTGGGATCATTCCCTGCATATTTTCAGACCACAATGCTCTAAAGCTAGAACTCAACCACAAAAGGAAGTTTGGAAAGAACCCAAATACATGGAGACTAAACAGTATCCTTCTAAAGAATGAATGGGTCAACCGGGAAATTAAAGAAGAATTGAAAAAAATCATGGAAACAAATGATAATGAAAATACAACGGTTCAAAATCTGTGGGACACAACAAAGGCAGTCCTGAGAGGAAAATATATAGCGGTACAAGCCTTTCTCAAGAAACAAGAAAGGTCTCAGGTACACAACCTAACCCTACACCTAAAGGAGCTGGAGAAAGAACAAGAAAGAAACCCTAAGCCCAGCAGGAGAAGAGAAATCATAAAGATCAGAGCAGAAATCAATGAAATAGAAACCAAAAAAACAATAGAACAAATCAACGAAACTAGGAGCTGGTTCTTTGAAAGAATTAATAAAATTGATAAACCCCTGGCCTGACTTATCAAAAAGAAAAAAGAAAGGACCCAAATAAATAAAATCATGAATGAAAGAGGAGAGATCACAACTAACACCAAAGAAATACAAACTATTATAAGAACATACTATGAGCAACTCTACGGCAATAAATTTGACAATCTGGAAGAAATGGATGCATTCCTAGAAACATATAAACTACCACAACTGAACCAGGAAGAAATAGAAAGCCTGAACAGACCCATAACCAGTAAGGAGATTGAAACAGTCATTAAAAATCTCCAAACAAACAAAAGCCCAGGGCCAGACGGCTTTCCGGGGGAATTCTACCAAACATTTAAAGAAGAACTAATTCCTATTCTCCTGAAACTGTTCCAAAAAATAGAAATGGAAGGAAAACTTCCAAACTCATTTTATGAGGCCAGCATCACCTTGATCCCAAAACCAGACAAGGATCCCACCAAAAAAGAGAGCTATAGACCGATATCCTTGATGAACACAGATGCGAAAATACTCAACAAAATACTAGCCAATAGGATTCAACAGTACATTAAAAGGATTATTCACCACGACCAAGTGGGATTTATTCCAGGGCTGCAAGGTTGGTTCAACATCCACAAATCAGTCAATGTGATACAACACATCAATAAAAGAAAGAACAAGAACCATATGATTCTCTCAATAGATGCTGAAAAAGCATTTGACAAAGTACAGCATCCCTTCCTGATCAAAACTCTTCAAAGTGTAGGGATAGAGGACACATACCTCAATATCATCAAAGCCATCTATGAAAAACCCACCGCAAATATCATTCTCAATGGAGAAAAACTGAAAGCTTTTCCGCTAAGGTCAGGAACACGGCAGGGATGTCCATTATCACCACTGCTATTCAACATCGTACTAGAGGTCCTAGCCTCAGCAATCAGACAACAAAAGGAAATTAAAGGCATCCAAATCGCCAAAGAAGAAGTCAAATTATCACTCTTCGCAGATGATATGATACTATATGTGGAAAACCCAAAAGACTCCACTCCAAAACTGCTAGAACTTATACAGGAATTCAGTAAAGTGTCAGGATATAAAATCAATGCACAGAAATCAGTTGCATTTCTCTACACCAACAGCAAGACAGAAGAAAGAGATATTAAGGAGTCAATCCCATTTACAATTGCATCCAAAACCATAAGATACCTAGGAATAAACCTAACCAAAGAGACACAGAATCTATACTCAGAAAACTATAAAGTACTCATGAAAGAAATTGAGGAAGACACAAAGAAATGGAAAAATGTTCCATGCTCCTGGATTGGAAGAATAAATATTGTGAAAATTTCTATGCTACCTAAAGCAATCTACACATTTAATGCAATTCCTATCAAAGTACCATCCATCTTTTTCAAAGAAATGGAACAAATAATTCTAAAATTTATATGGAACCAGAAAAGACCTCGAATAGCCAAAGGGATATTGAAAAAGAAAGCCAACGTTGGTGGCATCACAATTCCGGACTTCAAGCTCTATTACAAAGCTGTTATCATCAAGACAGCATGGTACTGGCACAAAAACAGACACATAGATCAATGGAACATAATAGAGAGCCCAGAAATAGACCCTCAAATCTATGGTCAACTAATCTTCGACAAAGCAGGAAAGAATGTCCAATGGAAAAAAGACAGCCTTTTCAATAAATGGTGCTGGGAAAATTGGACAGCCACATGCAGAAAAATGAAATTGGACCATTTCCTTACACCACACACAAAAATAGACTCAAAATGGATGAAGGACCTCAATGTGCGAAAGGAATCCATCAAAATCCTTGAGGAGAACACGGGCAGCAACCTCTTCGACCTCTGCCGCAGCAACATCTTCCTAGGAACAACGCAAAAGGCAAGGGAAGCAAGGGAAAAAATGAACTATTGGGATTTCATCAAGATCAAAAGCTTTTGCACAGCAAAGGAAACAGTTCACAAAATCAAAAGACAACTGACAGAATGGGAGAAGACATTTGCAAACGACATATCAGATAAAGGACTAGTGTCCAGAATCTATAAAGAACTTAGCAAACTCAACACCCAAAGAACAAATAATCCAATCAAGAAATGGGCAGAGGACATGAACAGACATTTCTGCAAAGAAGACATCCAGATGGCCAACAGACAAATGAAAAAGTGCTCCATATCACTCGGCATCAGGGAAATACAAATCAAAACCACAATGAGATATCACCTCACACCAGTCAGAATGGCTAAAATCAACAAGTCAGGAAATGACAGATGCTGGCGAGGATGCGGAGAAAGGGGAACCCTCCTCTACTGTTGGTGGGAATGCAAGCTGGTGCAGCCACTCTGGAAAACAGCATGGAGGTTCCTCAAAATGTTGAAAATAGAACTGCCCTATGACCCAGCAATTGCACTATTGGGTATTTACCCTAAAGATACAAACGTGGTGATCCAAAGGGGCACGTGCACCCGAATGTTTATAGCAGCAATGTCCACAATAGCCAAACTATGGAAAGAACCTAGATGTCCATCAACAGATGAATGGATCAAGAAGATGTGGTATATATACACAATGGAATACTATGCAGCCATCAAAAGAAATGAAATCTTGCCATTTGCGACAACATGGATGGAACTAGAGCGTATCATGCTTAGCGAAATAAGTCAAGCAGAGAAAGACAACTATCATATGATCTCCCTGATATGAGGAAGTGGTGATGCAAGATGGGGGCTTAAGTGGGTAGGAGAAGAATCAATGAAACAAGATGGGATTGGGAGGGAGACAAACCATAAGTGACTCTTAATCTCACAAAACAAACTGAGGGTTGCTTGGGGGAGGGGGTTTGGGAGAACGGGGTGGGATTATGGACATTGGGGAGGGTATGTGCTTTGATGAGTGCTGTGAAGTGTGTAAACCTGGTAATTCACAGACCTGTACCCCTGGGGATAAAAATATATGTTTATAAAAAATAAAAAATTAATAAAAAAAAAAAGAAAAAAGAAAATACTTTCTTAAGGCACAAAAGTGTCTTCTCTCTTCACATTTCTGTTGTTCCAAAGATTGGACCCTTAGGTTCTTGGTGAGAGCTGGTGTGATTTCTGCCGTTTATTCCTTTCCCTGAACTTGTGCTTCCCTCATCTCTCCTGCTTTACAAGATCTGAGGAAGTTTTGTTACTCCACTGTAGCCAAAAGTCTCTGCAAGCAATATTTGTGACAACACTTTCTCCCTCTAGGTCTTCTTTTTATTCTTCTCTGTCAAGAGCTTTCTTCTTTCAAGTAAGTTAAGCCCACAAGTCAAGACTGCTGCACAGATTAAATTTTTCCCTCCTCTCCTGTATGTAGGGCCAATACTTACATTTCTTGGGTTGGATGGTCTTTTTTCTCTTTCCCATAGGGTTTGTACACAAAGCAAAGCCTTCCTTTTTCTTTAAATTATGTGTTTTCTTTATTGAGTTTCTGATATCTTCAGTTCCAAAGCCCAAGTGATAGTTAACCATTTAGTCTACATCTTGAAAACTCTAACTTTATTTCTGAGACTTTTTCAGCCCTACTCACAACACGTTTCCATTGACAATTTGTTCTTTCACTGTGATTAAGCCTGCATTTTGAGTCTCTGTGATCCACAGCCATCATTCAGTGTTTATACATTGTTCGCTGAATCAGTTTGAACATACATGGTGCAGAGGTCCACAGAGAGACTATACTAACCTGTAGAAATTTCTAGGTTAGTCTTGCCTCAGGTCTTTCCCTGAAACTAAATGAAGGATTCTAAGTATGTAAAGAAGAAAAAAGAATATAGGGCTGCAAATTCATTCAAACTTTCTTGCCAATTCTAGCATTAAAAACCCCTGAAAGCCAGTAAGTATCATGTAATTGGAATCTGTTATTTCGAGACAGAAAGGTGAAAGATACATTTCACAGCAGTTGTTCCTTAGTGGTTTCAAGGAATTGTGAAAGTTTCTAACAGCCCTGGAGACATTGCAGCTATGGAAAAGGTGTTGTAGGTGTTTTTTATTTTAATGTGGGACTGTCAGGAATCTGAGTGTCACATGCAGAGTTTTAACTGGGCAGCTATAGAAAACGATCCTGGATCCCTTTGATGGACAGTCCCCTATCCTTCTATGACTTCTCAAAATAGTGCCTGTCCCAGCTTTCCCACCAGGTGACCTTGGAAATATCTGCAGTACAACTGAACACAGAGACCCATGTGTCTATTTGCAGCATTCAACAGAGCATTGTTACTATAGGTGGTGTTAAATTGGTCAAATTTTCTAGAAGAATAATCACCTGGGCGCTGCCAAACATGGGACACTAGAATCCAGGCTTTAGCAAGAAGAGTCTGCGTAGTAGTCTTGGGGGTTAAAAGTGTCAGCATATTAAAAGTCAACTATCCAATAAAGTTGGTCATCTGTGCTGAAATGAATTAAATTTAACAATTATTTTGTCTGCTCTAGGTTGCAGATGGGCTAGATGTAAGGTATTCATTTAGGTTAGTAGAACAATGGTTCAGTGGAGGAGTATTAGTATTAGTATTACCTCACAGAAGGAGGAAAACAGAAGAAAGAGATCCTTGAAAGTATTTGGCTTTAGGATTACCTGGTGTTCTAACCTCAGAACAACCAATGCCTTTCTAGCCTAGACAGAAGAGGGTCCAGGAAGTCAGTCAGTTCTAAGAGGTGGGTCCTATAATACTTGTCTTCTCAGAATGTAAAAAGCTTAAATATTTATATATCTGGTAGAGGGGAAACCTGAAAAGGTAGTGGAAAGAATATGGTTAAGGCTGATTTAAGGAAAATTGGGGAAGTGTGTTATAAAATAAAAAATGGAGAGTGTTTTGAGGAGGATATGATGTGTAGAGGGATTTTGAGAGATTGAAAATGTTTTAAAATGTCAATAAGATCTGGCAACATGTACTTTTTTGGTGATTTTGATAGCAGCATTTCTGTTTAATGATAAAAACAAAACCCAGAATGATGTAGGAGGAGGTATAAAATGTGAGGTAAGTAACTAAAGGTAGTATATATAGAAAATAGAACAATTAGATGGGGCCATCAAAGGAATCAGAGAAATGGGACAGTGACTTAAAAATACAGGAGAGTTATTTTTAACTCTAAAATGAAAAGTCCTAAGTCTGTATGCTGATTAAAAATGCAGATGAGAAGAGAGATTGGCAATACAACAGAGAATGGGAAACTGAAGAAGCAAATTCTTGAAGACAGCAAGAAGAATCCACAGGACAGGTGGATAAATTGGTATTTAATGAGAACTCAGAAATTTCCTTATTTGTCACAAGAATTAAGAAGTTGGCTTCAAATAGGTTTATAAATGTGGTAAGGGAATTTAAGGACGTTTGTGTGCTTGGTTTATTTTTCCTAATGATGTATGAAGAGAATCATTAGTTGAAGTCCAGAGGGATATGAGAGCAGTTAGGGGAGAGAAAAAAAGGTACCAAGGAGTTACTCTGGACAACAGGAAAGCAAGCTTACTAGAGAAGCTTGCTTGGCTTCCTAAGCAGTGCTGAGAGCCATTCTAAAGTCCATGACCTTAAGGAAGGTTCAGTCATACTGGATAGGTTTCCTCCAGCAAGGACCAGAAAGTAAAGCTTTGGGATTAAGGAGGGAAACCAAATGTGGGGAGAAATGAGAGAATACCATGAGAAGCAATGAAGTTGTGAATTGAGATTCTTGACATGAGGAAGAGAGGGCTGTGGGGTTCTGGAGCACCAGGACTTCAGGAGAATGGCAAGTCCTCAGAGAAAAGTGTGGTGTACCTAGACATGCTCTCCCAGGTACTTTTGGCTCCAGGATGACACAATAGTAGTCCTCTCTGTATCTGGAAAGCATTGACCATATGAACTTGGGCAATGAGCATCTCAATACTAACCTGTATGCACAGATGACCAATAACTGAAAAAAACTTCCTATACTTTCTGCTGCTGTGTGATTACCCTAATATTTTGTCATAGCTCCATGTTGGGAACTTCCAAGGATTATTAAATTTGAATTTCTCATTTGCCTGGGAGATTGGGTAGAGGCAGAATTAATTTGATATCATCCAAATAAATCTAATTTTTGAGCACTCTTCTTGGTGGATTTTGAGTCAGACTTGGTACTTTATCAAAACAAAGTTTAAGTGTAATGAGAAGTTGTAACAAAGAACCTGGTTTCCACTGGGTGATCAAGGAAGGCATCTCTGGTATCTCCTATGATCTTAACAATCAGTGTGGGTGGTACATAATGGACAAGTGGAAGAGTGTCCTGATATGGAAGAGGAGGTGTGGACAGGAATCTGATAATGAAGAACTCTACAATGAGAAGCACAGGCCATATCTAACATGTTCTCTGGAAGATTCATGGAGAATGGCCTGATCAGAGGCTAGACATAAGGTATTCATTTAGAAGGCTAGTAGAACAATGGTTCAGCAGAGGAGTATTGGTTGGAGAAATGATGCAGCAATATAAAGAAGATTTAGTAGATTTAAGACCTATCCCAGGGATGAAACTGACAGCACTGAATTGAGGAAGAATTTATCCAGTATAATTTCCAGGTTTCCAGTATGAGCAAATAGATCTGTGGAAATCCACAAACTTCCATAAGAAACATTTCAAGAGGAACAGACTGTGTGTGTGTGTGTGTGTGTGTGTGGTGGGTTGTGGGTGAGGAATAGTGTGCAGTTCTTGACATTCGTGTTTGAGATGCCAGGAGCCTGCCTCTCCCTCTCCTTCTACCCGCCCCTTTCCCTGTTTGTTCTCTCTCTCTCAAATAAAATAAAAAGAAGATTATTTTCAGTTAACTGTTAGGGGCAAAGACCCTATTGGTATATCTACTGAGGAGGGGATTGGAGGCAGGAAGTGGAAGCAGCTTAGAATTTATTACTATGAAATTTAATTTTTAGGGTAAGACAGGGTAGTAGCAAAAATGAGTATACATTTGTTTGCCTCTTTTTTTTAAAACAGATTTTATTTATTTATTTGACAGAGATCACAAGTAGGCAGAGAGATAGGCAGAGAGAGAGGGGGAAGCAGGCTCCCTGCTGAGCAGAGATCCTGATGCGGGGCTCAATCTCAGGACCCTGAGATCATGACCTGAGCCGAAGGCTGATGTTAGCCTTTTTTTTTTTTTTTTAAGATTTTATTTATTTGAGAGGGAGACAGTGAGAGAGAGAGTGAGAGGGAAGAAGGTCAGAGGGAGAAAGAAGCAGATTCCCAATGGAGCTCGGAGCCCGATGTGGGACTTGATCCAGACACTCCGGGATCATGACCTGAGCTAAAAGCAGTCACTTAACCAACTGAACCACCCAGGTACCCTTGTTTGCTTTTTACAAAGAATCTTGAGTCAGCAGAATAATCCAGAAGAACAGAGTGGAAAGTCCCCTAAGAAAATGGAATTAGAAAAATTCAGGGCCATTTGGGGAATTTGGTTTTTTGACGCGTCTTCTTTTGTAACTCTGAGAAGGGTGAAGGAGATGGCAGATGCGGTTAATTTGTTGGTTTGATGAGAAAAGGGGCTACTTACTTCTGACAACTTCTATTTTTCTTTATAAGGGACTACAAAAAAAAAAAATTCACTGTCAGTGCAGAGTGGGTTGATGGGGTAGGGAGAGAAGAAAAAAATCAGAGGTTTGAAAAGCTTACACAGAGTATACCATAGTTCTCTTAAATATGCTTCCATTGTTTGGCACTTAGGGTTTTCCCATATTTAAAAGGGTGAGATATTGAATAGTATGCAACAAAATAGTTCTATTTATGGCCATTTCTGTAAGACAAATTCTCAGAATTAGAAAAATTAATGTTTTCTACATTGTACTTCCTCATTCTTTCTTTCTTTATTTTTTTTTAAAGAATGAATTCACTTGATAAAATTCAATTAGGAGAGAAAAATGTTACAATAATGGTCTGGCTGAAAAATGCTGCAAAGGTCTAGGGTATAAATGAGTGCATTTGGGTTTACAAAACTTCCAGTTCCTAAAACTGAAGCATGGACACCATCAGTGGAATGCACAGATTATGTGTGGCTTTGTGTAGGATAGATTTCAGCACATAGATTTTGGGGGCCTACTATTAACTCATTCTGACAGAACCCAAAGTGAAGGCAGCAGTCTGATCTAGTTAATCGTCCTTACTAGGATTTTGGATTGATGAAGTTTGGATGATTTCCTCAGCTCTGTGGGGACTGTCTTCATGACTATCATTAAGAAAGCTATCAGTAAGAAAATTAGAAGACAGGATTCAGTGACTACTTCTACCAATAATTAGTATTTTCATTTTCCAGAGAAAATAAATCTAAAAAATGTTCACATCTTTTCCGGGCTAACGCGTTCAGCCAGGCTTGATGATTTAATTCAATCTACTTGTTCATTCTTTAACAACAACAACAACAACAACAACAAAAGCAAATTCTGCATTTTTTTCCACTGCCAAATTGAACTCCATCTTTTCCTCATTCATTTAGCAATACTTACTGAGCACTATCCACATGCTGGGGGCTTGACTTGTCACACTGAAGACACCGATGGGTAAAATAAGTTTCCCATTAAGATGGCCGTATTTTGTGGATAAGAGAGGTATATAAGCAGAACATTTCATGACTATGTGGCAAGTATGGTGGTAGGAATATACACAAGGAAATATGGAACCCTTCAGAAGGAGGTCCAGGAGACAGTAGGCCAGAAATCTTCCCCAAAGGTAGAGCTGTGTGGTGGGTGGGCTGAGCTTTCTAGGTTGAGAAGGTTTGTGAGAGGGTTCCAGAATGTGGAACCACTTCCTGGGTTTAAGCTAAGCATCTGCAGCCCTGTTTGGCTATGATGACATAATAAGAGTAACTTCTTTTAAAACGAATCATTTTGAGCATTTGCCTACTAATCTAACTGTAAAGCCATCACCTTCAGTGTGGCCTCCCAGTCATGGCAAAGACTTTTTGGGGGACATTTTCTCACATTTTTCTCTAGGAACTATTTCCCTCAGATTCTTGCATTTAATCATGCATCCTAGATTGTTGCCACAATTTCCAACTGGTCTCTCTAGACTACTCATGTCTCTCCCTGAATCATTCCTTATGGTATGGGACATCTCTCTGAAGTGGAAATTGGATCGCTCTTCATCCTCTTTTAAAACCACACACTTGTGCCTTATTACTCACTGTGGCCTGGACCCTTAGCAAATTTCCATGTCGGTTCCTCTCTCTTGGTGTAAAGAGAAAATGTTACCTTCTGTTCATATATTTACTGCTTAAACTACTTAAAAAAATTACTCCTTTTCCTTGTATCACCCACATGCGATCTAGTGCACTATAAAAACCACTTGGTGTTTTTCCCCCTCACTTTTCCTGGAAATTGGTCCATATTGTTAATATCTTTTGCTTTGTTTTCCACAGTTGCATAGTAGTTCATTGCATTAGAGTAGTTCATTCAACCAGACTTCTATTCATGGATATTTTAGTTTTGAATCTTATGCTTATATTCAGTGCATCAGTAAATAAATCTTGGGCATATTTGAGGAGATATGTATTCTGTGTGCTTAGGAGTGGATTGCATTGTCAAAGGGTGAATTCACATGTACTCTTGCTAGATATTCTCAAACTACTCCATTGTAGTTTATTTCCTTTTTCAATTCCAGTAGCAGGATAGGAAAGAGGCTCTTCCACACTCAACCAAAACTGAGTCTGCCCTCAGTATTTTGGATTTTTGCCAACCTTAAGTTAAGAAATACTATTTCACATAGTTTTCACTTATTTTTCCTTATTATCAGAGAAACTGAGCAAATTTCATGTCATTAAGAGCTGTTGGCTTACATGTTTGTTTTGTAAAATATCTATTCATGTATTTGAATCATTTTTTTCTATCATGGACTTTTCCATTTTGTTCTTTTTTTCCCCCCCGATTTTTAAGAGTTTTTACTGGGTTTAGCAGATTTTTTGTGTGTGTGGTATGGGTTGTAAATATGTTTATGCAGGATGGCATTTGCCTTTGCTTATGTTTATTTTTGCCATTTAAAATTTGTTTTTATGTGATCATAGTAATCAATCTTTCATTTTATTGCTTTTTAAAAATTTTAATTCTAGTATAGTTAACATATATTAGTTGCTGGCGTATAATATAGTGATGCAACAATTCTAATACTTAGTGTTCATTGTGATAAGTCTACTCTTAATCTCCTTCTCCAATTTCATCCGTCTCCCCACCCACCTCCCCTCTGGCAACCATCCATTTGTTCTCAATAGTTAAAAGTCTTTTTTTGGGGGGGCAGTTCCCTCTTTCTCTCTCTCTCTGTTTAGTTTTTATTTCTATTTTTAAAGATTTATTTATTTGAGAGAGAGAACATGAACATGGGGAGGGTCAGAAGGAGAGGGAGAAAGAACCCCAAGCAGACTCCCTGCTAAGTACCACAGCAGGCTTGATCTCTCGACCCTGAGATCATGACCTGATCTGAATTCAGGAGTTGGGCACTTAACCCACTGGGCCATGAAGGTCCAATATTTCACATATGAGTGAAATCATGTGGTATTTATCTTTCCCTGACTGGTTTATTTTGCTTAGCATTATATTCTGTAGCCCCATCTATATTATAATTGGCAGGATTTCATTCCTTTTTATGGCTGAATAATATTCCATTGTGTATACATACCATATCTTCTTTATCCATCTGTTGATGGACATTTGAACTGGTTCCATAATTTGCCTATTGTAAATAATGCTGCAATAAGCCTAGGGGTACATATCTCTTTGAACTAGTGCTTTTGTATTGTTTGAATAAAATATAATGCAATTACTGGATTGTAGGGTAGTTCTAGTTTTCATTTTTTGAGGAACCTCCATTCTTTGGAGTGAGTTTGCATTCTCACCAACAGTACAAGAGGGTGTGCAGTCTTCTGGTCCTGAACTCTTGTCGTTTCAGACTTTTTTGATTACTGATTCAATTTTATTGCTGATAATTACTCTGCTCAAATTTTTTATTCCTGCTTCAGTTTTGGGAGGTTGTATTTCTAAAAATTTATCCATTTCCTCTAAGTAGCCCAATTTATTGGCATATAATTCTTCATAATATTATCATTTGTATTTCTATGGTGTTGGGGGATGCTTTTCAATTGTGATCTTGTTGGAGTTCTTCTCTCTCTCTCTCTCTCTCTCTTTTCCATGAGTCTTGCTACAGGTTTATCTTTTCAAAGAACCAGCTCCTGGTTTCATTGATCTGTTCTACTGTTTTTTTCATTTCTATATCATTTATTACTGCTCTAATCTTTATTATTTCCTTTTTCGGCTAGTTTTCTTTTTTGTTTGTTCTCCCCCCCCCCCCCAGATCCTTTAGGTGTAAGGTTGTTTAGCTGAGATTTTTTCTTACTTTTTGAGGTAGGCTTGTATTGCTATAAACTTTCCTCTTAGAACTACTTTTGCTGCATCCCAAAGGTTTTGGACTGTTGTGTTTTCATTTTCATTACACTCCATGTAATTTTTGATTGTGTCTTTGATTTCTTGGCTGACCTGTATATTCTTTAGTAGCATGTTATTTAACCTACATATCTTTGTGATGTTTCCAGATTTTTTTCATGTTGATTTCTAGTTTTATATTGTTTGGTCAGAAAAAATACATGATATGACTTTGATTTTTGTTAATTTGTTGAGCTTTGTTTTGTAGCCTAATAGGTGAACTTTTTTGGAGGATTTACCATGAGCACTTGAAAAGAAGGTGTGTTCTGCTCTTTTAGGATGGAATGCTCTGAACATAGCTGTTAAATCTATGTGGTTCAGCTTGACATTCAAAGCTGGTTTCCTTGTTGATTTTCTGTTTGGATGATCTGTCCATTCATATAAGTAGGGTTTTAAACTACTATTTTTGTATTACTATCAATTAGTTCCTTTATGTTTGTTATTAACTGTTTTATGTATTTGGGTTCTCCCCTGTTGGATTTACAATTGCTATATCCTCTTATTGGATAGTCCCCTTTATTATTATTCAGTGTCCTTTACCTCTTTCTGGAGTCTTTGTTTTAAAGTCTGTTTTGTCCTACGTAAGTCTTGCTATACTGACTTACTTTTGACATCCTTTTGCATTATAAATATTTCTCTAACCCCTCACATTCAATCACTAGGTGTCATTAGGGCTGAAATGAGTCTGTTGTAGGCAGCATATACATGGATCTTGTGTGTGTGTGTGTGTGTGTGTGTGTGTGTGTGTTTAATCTATTCTATTGTTCTGTGTCTTTTTTTTTTATTTCCTTTTTTTTAATTGGATTACAGATTTTATTTTAATTTTATTTAACTTAAATTCAAGTTAATTAACATATAGTGTGGTATTGGTACCAGGAGTAGAATTTAGTCATTCATCACTTAAATATAACACTCAGTGCTCATCAAAACTCTAGCTTCATACACATCATTGCAAATGGCAAGATTTTATTTTTTGATGGATGAGTAATATTTCATTGTGTGTGATAAATGGATAAAGAAGATGATACATACCACATCTTTAATAATTTTCACTTTTGTTTCCCTTCCCTTCTAGAGAAATGTCAAGTAAGAAGTAGCTTTGGCTGAGGTCAAAGAAGTTGCTGCCTGTTTTTTCCTCTAGGATTTTGATGGATCCCTGTCTCACATTTAGGTCTTTCATCCCCTTTGAACTTATTTTTGTGTATAGTGCAAGAAAGTGGTCCAATTTCATTCTTCTGCATGTGGTTGTCCAATTTTCCCAACCCCATTTGTTGAAGAGACTGTCTTTTTTCCCCTCACTGAATATTTTCTCCTGCTTTGTCAAGATTGATTATGGGGGTCCATTTCTGGGTTCTCTATTCTGTTTCATTGATCCTTTTCTTTAAATTTTTTTTTTGTGCCAGTAGTATACTGTCTTAATGATTAAAACTTTGTAATACAGCTTGAATTCTGTGATTGTGATGCTTCCCACTTTGCTTTTCTTTTTCAACATTACTTTGGCTATTTGGGGTTTTTCTAGTTCTATACAAATTTTAGGATTGTTTATTCTAGCTCTGTGAAAAATGCTAGTGTTATTTTGATCAAGATTGCATTGAACATGTAGATTTCTTTCAGTAGTGTAGACATTTTAGCCATATTTGTTCTTTCAATTCATGAGCATGGAATGTTTTTCCATTTCTTTGTGGCTTCTTCAATTTCTTTCATAAGTGTTTTATGGTTTACAGAGTACAGTCTTTTACCTCTCTGGTTATGTTTATTCTTAGGTAGTTTATGGTTTTTTGGTGCAGTTTTTTTTTTTAAAGATTTTTATTTATTTATTTGAGGGAGAATGAGTGAAAGAGAGCATGAGAAAGGAGGAGGTCAGAGGGAGAAGCAGACTCCCCAAGGAGCTGGGAGCCCGATGTGGGACTTGATCCCGGAAGTCCAGGATCATGACCTGAGCCGAAGGCAGTTGCTCAACCAACTGAGCCACACAGGTGCCCCTTTGGTGCAGTTTTATATGGAATCAATTCCTTGATATCTCTTTCTGTTACTTCATTATTGATGTATAGAAATGCAACAGATTTCTGTATGCCAATTTTATATCTTGCAACTTTGCTGAATTCCTGCATGAATTGTAGCAATTTTGGGGTGGAGTATTTTGGGTTTTCTATATAGAGTATCATATCATCTGCAAAGAGTGAAAGTTTGACTTCCTCCTTACTGATTTTAATGCCTTTTATTTCTTTTTGTTTTCTGATTGTTGAGGCTAGAACTTCCACTACTATGTTGGAACAACAGTGGTGAATGTGGACATCCCTTTCATGTTCCTACCCTTAGGAGAAAAGCTCTCAGTTTTTCCCCATGGAGGATGATATTAGTTGTGGATCTTAATATATGGTCTTTATGATGTTGAAATATATTCCTTTTATCCTAACTTTCTTGATGGTTTTTATCAAGAAAGTATGCTGTATTTGTCAAGTGCTTTTTCTGCATCTATTCAGGGGTTCATATGTTTTTATCCTTTCTTTTATTAATGTGATGTATCATGTCATTGTTTTGTGGATATTGAATCACCCCTTAAAGCTCAGGAATAAATCCTATTTTATCATAGTGAGTGATCTTCTTAATGTACTGTTGGCTTCTATTAGCTAGTATCTTGTTGAAAATTTTTGCATCCATGTTCATCAGGGATATTGGTCTGTAATTCTCCGTTTTAGCAGAGTGTTTGGTTTTGGAATCAAGGTATTGCTGGCCTTGTAGAACAAATTTGGAAGTTTTACTTCCATTTCTAGTTTTTGGACAAGCTTTGGAATAATAAATACTAATAATAAATACTAATTCTCCTTTAAATTCTCCTTTAATTCTCCTTTAAATACTAATTCTCCTTCTTCTGGGAAGCCATCCCCATCACTCTGTGTCTCTTGATTGGAGCACTTAGTCCATTTACATTCAAAGTAATTATTGGTATATCTGATCTGTATTTGTATTAATTGCCATTTTGTTACTTGTTTTGTGATGGTGGGTTTTGTAGTTTTTCTTCTGACCTTTTCTTTTTTTGTTCTCTTTCATGGTTTGTTGGCTTTATTTAGTGGATTCTTTTCTATTCATTCTTTGCAGATCTGTACTAGTTTTTGATTTGTGGTTACCATTAGGTTTATATGTAACATCTTCTGCATATAGCAGTCTATGTTAAGTCAAAGATCACTTAATATTGAACCCATTCTTTACTACCCACCCCCAAATGTTTTAGGTATATGGTGCTGTATTTCACATCCCTTTATTTTGTGAATCCCTTGACTGATTTTACAGGTACACTCAATTTTATTGCTTTTGTGTTTCCTCTGTTTATACTCTTACTTCTGGTCTTTTCTTCTATTCAGAGTCCCCTCTAAACATTTCTCATAGAGCTGGTTTTGTGGTCTTATATTCCTTTAGTTTTTGTTTGTCTGAGAGATACTTTATCTCTCCTATTCTGAATGGTAGCCTTTCTATAGTATTATGGCTGCAGATTTTTTTCCTTTTAACACTTTGTTAACATTTGTTAACTTTTTTTTAACATCATGCCACCTTGCTCTAACCTGTAAAGTTTCTGCTGAAAAATCTGGCCTTATAGGGTTTCCCCTGTATGTAACTGTCTCCTTTTCTTTTGCTGCTTTTAAAATTTCATCTTTATCACTAGTTTTTTCCATTTTAATTACTGTGTATCTTGGTGTGGACCTACTTGGGGTGATTTTTTTAGGGGATGCCTGTGCCTCCTGGATCTGGATATCTGTTTTCTTTCTCTTTCTTTCCCTAATCTGCCAGATTAGGGAAGTTTTCAGCTGTTATTTCTTCAAGTAAATATTCTGCCCCCTTTTCTCTCTCTTCTTCTGGTATCCCTGTAAAGTGACTGTTCTTACACTTGATGGAGTCAATGAGTTCCTTAAGTCTATTCTTATTTTGCATAACTTTTTTTTCTCTCCCCTTCTCAGTTTGATTACTTTCCATTACCCTGTCCTCCAGGTTCCTAATTCATTCTGCTTCTTCTAGTTTATTTATTCCATTTAGTGTATTCTAATTTCGTTTATTGTGTTCTTCATCTCTGATTGGTTCTTTTTAAAATCTCTTTGTTAAGGGTCTCACTGACGTCCTCCACTCTTTTCTCAAGTCTAGTGAGTATCTTTATGAGTTTAAGGTCCTCTTACTCTGCCATCTTCCCAGGCTCTCTTACCTTACTAATTTTAGATTTTGAGTCACATTTAAAAAAAAACTCCTCTACCTTTGGATTATACAGAAAAAATTTACTCATTTTCTTTCTGTAACTTGTATGGTTTCATTTTCACATTTGGTTATTATGAATATCGTTTGAGATATGGATCCAATTTATCTTTTTCTAAGTGGTGTGTAGTGGTAAAGCAACATTTAATATTTGCTTATTTTTGAAAAAGAAACACAGGGAGCATGTATTAGGATAGTGATAGGTAGGAATGCAGTGGAGAGGCTCTGGTTAGGAATGAGTGTATATTGGATATTTTTGAATTAATTTAATTTTAAACCATGTAAATGTCTTACATGTTCAAAACTAAATGAAAATGGAAAAAATCAAACCCTTAAATTGCATATAAATAAAAACAAATAAACCTAACTATATCAAATTGATAACCTAATTATATGAAGGAAGTAATTACTTTAAATAACTTTTGAACAGAGCACTCTAACTGTACTTTTTTTGGTGGGATGCACTCTAAAGATAAAACAAGGAGGTGTTCAAACACCAGTGAGTCGTGCCAAAATTACAAAAAAGCCAGCTTCATGCACTTGCCACTGGCCGTGTTTAGAACAATTTGAACATCTGTAAGAATTGTGACTGATTATAAAACATTGAATGAAATTATCCATGTATTCAGTCACACAGAAACTAAGAGAGTGAAAATGAGTGAAAGAAAAAGGAAAGCACTCTTACCAAAATCTACATCACCACTTCCTCATATCAGGGAGATCATATGATAGTTGTCTTTCTCTGCTTGACTTATTTCGCTAAGCATGATACGCTCTAGTTCCATCCATGTTGTCGCAAATGGCAAGATTTCATTTCTTTTGATGGCTGCATAGTATTCCATTGTGTATATATACCACATCTTCTTGATCCATTCATCTGTTGATGGACATCTAGGTTCTTTCCATAGTTTGGCTATTGTGGACATTGCTGCTATAAACATTCGGGTGCACGTGCCCCTTTGGATCACTACGTTTGTATCTTTAGGGTAAATACCCAATAGTGCAATTGCTGGGTCATAGGGAAGTTCTATTTTCAACATTTTGAGGAACCTCCATGCTGTTTTCCAGAGTGGCTGTACCAGCTTGCATTCCCACCAACAGTGTAGCAAGCTAGTAAATGGAGAAAACATGGTATAATTACGAAATTGTTATTTTGAAAACTCCAGTGTGATAATTTAATAATGTGTTATCAGGGAATATTAAACCCATTTCATGAAAGTACATAAAACAGGTTATTCACATGGTGGCAGTGGATCACCCCCAGATTATTGCTAAAGTTACCAAAGTTGTCAGGAATAATGAAGCGTACACATAACAGAATAAAACCCTTCATGCTTCTGTGAAATTGTTTGCAAAATCAGCCCATTGATTCCTTCCCCCTGTCTACTTCCCTGTGCATCTGGCTTTGCAGCAAGTGCCATCAAGATGTGGAGTGTTTTCCCCTATCTTTGAATCTGAATTGAATTTATGATGCCTTTGGACAATAGAACACAGAAGGGAGAAGGCTGTTCAGTTCTGAGCCTTGGTCTCAAGAGGCTTCTGTGTTTCTGCTCATTTGAATGGGTTTCCACCATGCCATAAGAACACACCAGGATTAACCTGCTGGGTTGAGAGACCACAAGTAGGGAGTTGGTCCAGCTGTTTAAAACAAAGCCTCCGACATAGAATATGTCCTTGCTAAGATCAGCAAAGTCAGCACTAGTCAAGCTGTAGCTGTTCACAGGTGCATGAGTGAGCCTTGCCAAAAGACCTGAGGTCAGCATGCCAGAATGTTTACCCAGATGACCTGCACACTCCTTGCTTTTCAGTTACCAGATTTTTGAAGTGACTTGTTACAGAGAAAAGTCTAACTGATTTCAGAAATGGGCCTGGGAGAGTAGAAACATGGGCTTTGGGGCCAGGAAGCTACAAATAGCTAGGAAAGTAATGAGCAATTAATAGAAGCTGAAAACTGGAGTCTGGAAAGTGAAGCTCTATGTTATGTAGTTGTGAAATCATTGGCAAATGTTGCTTTTAGTAACTTGAAACATTAAAAAAATGTGTCTAATGAATTTGTCAGTCAGATTATTTTTCGCTGCATGTAATAAGGAACTACAGGGGACACATAAGCTAAAATAAGAACTATTAATTGGCAAGTGAAATTTAGAGAGAATATGGAGGAACCAGGACTAGAAGGGATAGAAAATGAAACCATTACCTCCAGTATTCTCAGCCAGTAACAGGTTCTTAAGGTAGAATACAGCCTAAGGGTATCTAGCAAATCAGGAGGGTGCCTCTAGGGCCCTTTGCCAAGATGTCTGAAGGAATTAAGGAGACATCTAGAAGAAAATTTCAGCTAGAAAAATGTTTTATAGGAATCTTAAGGGCATGGTCCTGCAGGAATCTTTCATGCCCAAAGTGCTGTAAGTTAAGAGAGGCAGAGGCATGTTTTTAAAAACTAGTGGTAGGTGTGGATGTTACCCAAATGGAATAAAATATACTCAGACATATAGAAAGCTCACAACATTTTTAAGGGACTTGTAATGACAGAAACATCACTAGCTGAGTTCAGAGGGACTCAAGTTTTAGCAATTGCCTGGGAAAGATGCAGGCTGAAAAGGGATATTCAGCTGCAGGCACAGGCTACTTCTTACGTGAATGGAAGGATATCTCAGAAGGTGACATCAAGAACCTGGAGGGAAAAGTGAATTGCATAGAGAATGGATTTATGAGCCATTCCTAGAATTCATAGAGCATGTTGGACGAGAGGTCAGCCCCAGAGAACACAACTGAGCTGTAATTAAGAAACATTCCCACTGTGGTGTTTGAGGATCTGGCAACATTTGTTGGGTGGGAATTTAAAATTGCTGTGGAACAGAGAATGCCATGCACTCTCATTTCCCCTCATTAAACCATCTATTGCAGCGTTTCCTATTCTCTGTCTCATTATTTGCTGAGTCTGTGGAGGCAAATAACCTGTACTCTAGCCGTAGATCATCAAAACCCAGGCTTGAAGAGTGATGGCACGATTGCATGAGGCTTTTGCAGGTGTCTGGTGGGAATGAGTATCTTTTCTATGTGTGTAGGTTTTTAATAATTTTGCCAGTGGGGAGATTGGTAGGTTATTTACAAAAATGGCAACAACTGGGGCACCTAGGTGGCTCAGTCAGTTAAGAATCTGCCTGCTGCTTAGGTCATGATCTCAGGGTCCTGGGATTGAGCCCCACATTGTAGGGGGCCTTCTTCTACCTCTCCTCCATACTTGTGCTCCTTCGTTTGCTTGCTCTCTCTCAAGTAAATAAAATCTTCTAAGAAAAAATGGCAACAACTATTCTCCTTCTGTATTCAGGCCACAATGGTGTTCTCATCGAAATTTGAAGTTCATGTCCCTTCCTTTTAAGTTGGGGCTGCCCTTGTGACTTTCTTTTCCCAGTAGAACTCAACACAGTGAGGTGGGCCAGTTTTGCACCCAGGCTTGAGGAGGACTCATACATTTTCACTCAGTCTTTGAAATCCCTGCCCACCTATGCCAACAAGCCCAAGTCAGCCTACTGGGTGATTAGAAATCATTAGAGACACAATGAGCTTAGGTGTTTCAGCCAAGATGCTAGACAAGTAAGGGAGCTCAGTTATCATCAGCAAACCCAACACCCCCCCTAAGTCACTAAGTGACATGAAGCTGATGGGAAATACCTGGGTGGATCCCACTGATGATAGCTGAGGAAGTCTGGACTCGAACCAGAACATTGCAACTGACCTGCACATGCAGGAGGCAATCAGTTGTTGTTGGTCAAGCCATTAAATTGGGGGAGGCTTTTAAAAAATGTAGTGAAAACCAACAGATACAATGCTAAATGTTGTGGAAATAAAAATAGGTGTCCCAGATGGTATCACTGGTCAGCAGAATCAATGCAAGCAACTACCTTCTTTGGATATTTTATTGTGTAGAGAAAAATCAACCCTGTTTCTTTCAGTTATTATAATGTTTTCTGTTTCCTGCAGCTAAATTAATTCCAAATGGATACATCAACTTTTTGTCCCTAGTGTACTTCTCTTTCTACTCGCCTTGAGCAAACTCATCTAATTTATCTCCTGGCTTTCTCAATTCACAGAACAAAATGCATTCTCAGAAAGTATTTATTAAATGAATTGATGAGTGAGTGATTTGGCCTCTTAATACTGTCCATCCTGGTATGTTTGTCTTCATCAAATAACAATTTTGGGCTCCAGGTCAATATTTCCAATGGTCTCAGAGTCATTAAATCTTAAAAAAAAAAAAAAAGGCTGCTCTCAACCAGGAGATCTCACTCAGTTACTGGTTTTCTGCCTTTTCAAAGATAGGAATTTGATGTATTAGGACATTTATATTGCAGTTTCAGCCTTTTTGTTTTCTTAAATAAAACTGCAAACAAATTTGTCACTGCTATTAACATCAGCTCTTGCAACCAGATGAAGCATTTGACGAAAACTCTGCATTTTGCTCTGTCACCATGTTGCTAGCTTCACTTCTTCAAATCCACAAACTTTTTGGACCAATCCATCAAATAGGAATATTGCATATTAATGTATGAGGATAGCAGGGGTAGCTCTAAAATTCTGAGAGCTTGAGGAATTAGAGGCATGTCAATAATTTGTCCTATTGTTACCTTCCTTTTTCTGTGATCCCACACATACTGCCACACACTAGGATGGGAGAGTGTTTTATTATACAAAAAAGACTCTCAAATAACCCCTTAACACAAAGAACTCTATGATAACCAAATTCAACTTTACTATATCCTAGGGAGTTTTTAAACTGAGAAAGGCACTTCATCATCATGGTGGGAGGAAGGACATGGGCTTGAGGAAACATGGGCAAGTCACTTAAACTTATCCCATCTCAGCTTTCTTATCATATAATTGGGTTGATAATAATGTAGGCTCTTTACAGGCGCATTCCAAGAATAAAATGGACAGGAAAGAGCTTTGGGACTTCTAAAAATGATAAAGTAGAAATTGTTTGTGTGTGTATCATCCCACAAGATAGATGTGCATTACCAAATGCCTTCTTACATCCCTTAACAAAAGTCTGTGCTGAAGCAATGCCAACAGGTAATTTCAATAGCCATCTTTGTTCCTGGGAATCTTGTTTTCCTATAAATATTGACTATATGAAATTGGAGACACTTGTAATATCCTGATCATTATTGTTACCATTTGTGTGTGTGTGTGTGCGCGTGCGCATGTGTGGGTGCATGCACGTGCATGCTCTTTTGGAAGGCTAGCTTTTCTTCAAAGAATATGTGTATATATATATATATATATTTGCAGGACTTTAAATTGCATTTGTATATTGCCATTTCTAACTGCCAATTCTAAATCAGAATGCTGATCACCCTGATGTGATCGATATATATATATATATATATATATATATATATATATAATTTTTTAATTTTTTTATTAACAAATAAAATGTATTATTAGACCCAGGGGCACAGGTCTGTGAATCACCAGGTTTATACACTTCATAGCACTCACTATAGTACATACCTTCCCCAATGTTCATAACCCCACCACCTTCTCCCTATTCCCCTTTCCCCGGCGACCCTCAGTTTGTTTTGTGAGATTAAGAGTCTCTTATGGTTTGTCTCCCTTCTGATCCCATCTTGTTTCATTTATTCTTTTCCTACCCCCCAAACCCCCCACTTTGTCGCTCAACTTCCTCGTATCAGGGAGATCATATGATAATTGTCTTTCTATGATTGACTTATTTTGCTCAGCATAATACCCTCTAGTTCCATCCACTTCACTGCAAATGGCAAGATTTCATTTCTTTTGATGGCTACATAGTACTCCATTGTATGTATGTATGTATATATTTTATACACACACACACACACACACACACACAACATCTTCTTTATCCATTCATCTGTCGATGGACATCTAGGTTCTTTCCATAGTTTGGCTATTGTGGACATTGCTGCTATAAACATTCGGGTGCACATGCCCCTTCAGGTCACTACATGTGTATCTTTAGGGTAAATACAAAGTAGTGCAATTGCTGGGTCATAAGGTAGCTCTATTTTCAACTTTTTGAGGAACCTCCATGCTGTTTCCCAGAGTGGTTTCACCAGCTTACATTCCCACCAGCAGTGTAGGAGGGGTCCCTTTCTCTGAATTCTTGCCAACATCTGTCATTTCCTGACTTGTTAATTTTAGCCATTCTGACTGGTGTGAGGGGGTATCTCATTGTGGCTTTGATTTGTATTTCCCTGATGCTGAGTGACGTTGAACACTTTTTCATGTGTTTGTTGGCCATCTGGATGTCTTCTTTGCAGAAATGTCTGTTCATGTCTTCTGCCCATTTCTTGATTGGATTATTTGTTCTTTGGGTGTTGAGTTTGCTAAGTTCTTTATAGATTTTGGACACTAGCCCTTTATCTGATATGTTGTTTGCAAATATCTTGTCCCATTCTGTCAGTTGTCTTTTGGTTTTGTTAACTGTTTCCTTTGCTGTGTAAAAGCTTTTGATCTTGATGAAGTCCCAATAGTTCATTTTTTCCCTTGCTTCCCTTGCCTTTGGCAATGTTCCTTGGAACATTGGAAAAAGTTGCTGTGGCTGAGGTCGAAGAGGTTGTGTTCTCCTCAAGGATTTTGATGGATTCCTTTCTCACATTGGGGTCCTTCATCCATTTTGAGTCTATTTTTGTGTGTGGTGTAAGGAAATGATCCAGTTTCATTTTTCTGCGTGTAGCTTGGCCTTCATATGTTTAAAATGCCTTGCTGAAAGGCACATGCCTGATCGGTGGTGGTGGGAAAACGGATTTGTAGTCCTACCGGAATCTAACTAATTCTGTCACTTGGGGAGGAGATTCTGACCCTTAGAATGGAAGTGAACCTTTACTGGTGTGAATGAAGGAAAACTGAATTTTTGTGAAGAGGAATCTCAACTTGACTCAATGGAAGTGGCAAGGAGGTCCTGTGGGATGTGGAGATGAAATGAATCATGGATTCAAAGCAGAATGCAGTTGTGGTTATCACAGCTGAAAAATGGTAGTCAGAAGACAATCTTAGATGCATCAGTATTTGTAGGCTGCTCTCCCAGATGTTGAGCATTTGCAGCTCTGGGGACCTTGTAACAGTGGCAGGTGGGGTGGTACCATCTGGTGGCATGATGACAACAGGTCCAATCTGAAGGGGAGAGAACAGACTCCCTCTGCCTTCACAGAAACCCAGTTTGATACATTTCTGAACCTAGGTAAGAGGTGTTCTCCCCAAAAAGGATACAGTACTTTAGGGCCCACAATAACTTACACTTGTATTTGAAGAAAATTATATTTTTTTGTTTTCCCTGCTGAAGAAATGATTGAGAGAGATTTTTCCCTTTCCTATTCTGTGATCTGAGCCTGGTGTGTTGCCTGAAGGAAGTCTTTGATTAATTCATTCAGTCACTCATTCAACAGTTTCTTGAGTAGGTACTTTGTGTCAGGGGCTGGGTGGATAGTGGTAAATAAGACAAAATAGTTCCATCCTTCTGGAGCTCTCATAATTTAGTTCAGAGAAGACAGTCATTCAAACAATGAGATCATTTAAGGTGATAATGTATGTAATAAATGGTAATGGGATGAATGACATGGGAGGGTAAATTTTTAAGAAATCAGAGAATTTCTCTTTGAACCAGGACATGTAAACTGACTTCTGAGCGATGCATAAACATTACAGAAAAGTAGGTGGTTTGTACCTCAAAATATTGGCATTTTAGTTTACCTTTGGGCATATATGGGATATCTAGAGGTAAAGAGTTTAGGAGCAATGTATTAGTTCAATGTCAACATCAAAAACAGAGATTCCATAGCACTGCTGTGGTACATAAACAACGAATTTTGAAACACTGAAAAAAAATTAAATAAAAAAGATCTGTATTTCCCTGATGCCGAGTGATATGGACCACAATGAGATATCACCTCCCACCAGTCAGAATGGCTAAAATCAACAAGTCAGGAAATGACAGATGCTGGCGAGGATGCGGAGAAAGGGAAACCCTCCTACACTGTTGGTGGGAATGCAAGCTGGTGCAGCCACTCTGGAAAACAGCATGGGGGTTCCTCAAAATGTTGAAAATAGAACTGCCCTATCACCCAGCAATTGCACTATTGGGTATTTACCCTAAAGATACAAACGTAGTGATCCAAAGGGGCACGTGCACCCGAATGTTTATAGCAGCAATGTCCACAATAGCCAAACTATGGAAAGAACCTAGATGTCCATCAACAGATGAATGGATCAAGAAGATGTGGTATATATACACAATGGAATACTATTCAGCCATCAAAAGAAATGAAATCTTGCCATTTGCGACAACATGGATGGAACTGCGTATCATGCTTAGCGAAATAAGTCAAGCAGAGAAAGACAACTATCATATGATCTCCCTGATATGAAGAAGTGGTGATGCAACATGGGGGCTTAAGTGGGTACGAGAAGAATAAATGAAAGAAGATGGGATTGGGAGGGAGACAAACCATAAGTGACTCTTAATCTCACAAAACAAACTGAGGGTTGCTGGGGGGAGGGGGTTTGGGAGAAGGGGGTGGGATTATAGACATTGGGGAGGGTATGTGCTTTGGTGAGTGCTGTGAAGTGTGTAAACCTGGTGATTCACAGACCTGTACCCCTGGGGATAAAAATATATGTTTATAAAAAATAAAAAATTAATTAAAAAAAATAAAAAAAAATTAAATAAAAAAGAGACTCCTTATTTCTGATGGTTCATTTTTAACATGTTGGATTTTCTCATTATTTCAGAATGACTCCTGTACTTCTGGGTTACACATCTACACTCAAGTCAGAATTAAAAAAAAAAAAAGATGGCAGTGTCTGTCAGGGCTGACTATGTATTGATAAGAGCAGTGAAAAAGGAAACTGTGGAGCCCTTGTTCATGAAGTAGGAAAAAATGATGTTTAAAGGTGTTAATATGAAAAATAAAGCTTTTTCCTTTAAAAATATTCTATTATAAAAAATAACATTGATATATGGGTAACAGCATAAACTTACCAATTGCCAAAAAACCCCACCCATTTTGGTACCATAAATTTATATAAAACAATACCAGTAATTAGTATGATATCTTAATTGATTATACTAATTTTCTGGTTTGTTTTTCTGCACTTTAACTTATTAGGTCACCAGATTTTATACTAACAGCAAGTTCACTTTCAGTCAATTGCATTGAAAGCAACAGCAGTCTCTCTTGGCACATGAAAGACTACAAATAATTTTTTTTTTTAAATTTTAATTCCAGTATAGTTAGCCTACAGTGTTCTATTAGTTTCAGGTGTACAATATAGTGATTCAATAGTTCTGTACAATACTCAGTGCTCATCACAATAAGTGTTGTCTTAATTCCCAATAATTTTTGATAATTTTTTAATTTGGGGAACTATTCTTCTGTGGCTGGCACTGTCACTGGAGCTGTAAAGAGTATTTCATAGACAGTGACAACATGGAAAAGATTTTTTGATGAGTTATTTTGAAATATAAATTTTAGTACATCTGAAGCTGATTCTCATGGAATACTGTTAGCTAAAATCAGTTTAGTGTAAGTCTGAATTTTAAATGTAAATTTGCACAGTGGCATTTTAATCTCTCTTCTGACATTTTCTGTGGTGTATGAAGATTGGACAAGAACTCGAAAGTGCCTTCCTGCTTTGTCTATAATTCAGAATGCCTGTTTATGCAGTCTATCACTGCATTTTCAATTAAAAAGAAAACATTCATTTTGAAATTGTCTTCCTCATTAATAATTGGTTCAACCGAAGCTTCTTTTGAAACAGCATTCTTTTCTGTGGAATGCCATGATCTTTAAATTTAATTTCTACTTGCTTTGCAATATGCAATAATTTTCTAACCTGGAGATTCTAAATTCTTTGAAGAATCTAAATAACTCCCTGATATGTTTTATTGCAATGTCCATGCAGCCACTATTATTTTGTCATAATTTACTGACAAAGTTTACTGCCTGAGCAGTGGTGCTCCTTCCCTGTATGGAAGGTAGAGTTAATACTTGTGCTGAGACTACCATAAGGGGCTCCAGGGATCAGTGACCTCCTACTGCATCTCAGCATGCAGTCTATAAGCCTGCAGATGCTGATGACATAGTTGCTACATCTGCTGCCACTCTGGGCCCAGGTCCCTAACCCCATGGCCTTGGGATCCCATAGTATCCCTACTGCCCTGGTGTGGCTGAACCTGGGCTCTGAGAAACATCTTGATCTTACACAAACATTTTAAGCATCGTTGGAACCTCCAGGTCATAAAAATTTGACTGCTAGCCTGGACCATCTGTATACCCTGCCTTGCTCTAGGTCCCTCTCAAAACTGGCAGTCTCTATTCTCCAGGTAAATTCATCAGAACAGCACATCTAAATGTGCATAGGTCACTTCAAAAATTAAAGTGGGGTTGCCATGATGCCACCTCTTCTGTGAGAGGTTGCAGTGCATGTAGCAGTTTGTCTTTCAATTTGAAAACGTACTCTGATCCGTCCCAGGTCACTGGACACTACAGCAGCACTGAGATAGCTGCTCTTGTCCTTGTGTAGACTGTCATCCATGCTCAGGCATGTGTGACTCTTACCATGTGATCTGGGAAATCTGTCGCTCCCGCACTCTCTTTTTTGTCCCTTTCCCACAATGTCATCGTTACAATAGACAAGAATGATGAAGTTTCTCTCGCCGTCCCTTATAAATGAGTTTTCTCTGCTTCTCCACCCTGATCTATGGCCTTTGAGGATGAGCTCTAAGCCTCCTTCGATGTCTGGATTCCAGCCGGGTTTAGCTACCAGAATGTACTGGCAGGATACTGAAGGTAGGGAGGAAAGAGATCAAGGTGGTCTTTTCCCCTGGCTCTCTCCCACCAGACCTTCAGTTGGCCATGGCTGTATTACTCCACCAAAGGACACAGCTTCCTCTGACTGCCCCATCATACTACTCTGGGTCCTATTAACCTGTCCTCCATCTGTGTCTTCAGATCTGGGGAATGAATGACGATGGCTTTCTGCTATTGTTAACCATGGGTTATTCCAACATCTCTCCTTGCTGCCCTTCAATGCTATTTAGACATTTGTAAATAGTGTTATTGGTAACACAATCAGCACCTTTTCCTGCCCATTTTGAATATGCCATCATTTTCTTGCCAGACCTTTAATTCTAGAACAATTGAGGATCACTTATTGAACGGTCTTCCTTTGCAATCATAACAAGGAAAAATATCTACCAGAGCAGTCACTCAGGATTAGGATCAAGGAATTATATGGCTATGTTTTGGAAAATAGTTTGCATCTAAAACAGATAGCTATAATTATAATCGCAATCTGATAATGTTTGTGTTGTCACCCCTTAAGATATATCTCTTTTCTCAACGTTCTGGATCAGTATCTCCTGAATATCCCAAGTTTTCCATGGTGGAACATATTTCTGCAGTTCCTCGGGGGTATGAATTTGGATTTGATATTATATTATGGTCAGATTGCTTTCACTTGGTCCTTACTTTGTGTGTCAAGGAGTCAGTATGTAGGCTTTGGTAGCTGTTGAGGACAGCCATTACCATTAAGTATTCTGTGTACTTGGCATGTGTACAGCATTGTAGAGGTTCTATGGTAGACAGTATATAGATAACTTTAGATAAGAATAATGGAGACTAATAGAACCAGGTCTGTACTCTGAATGGTGGAATGTAGTGCTATTAATGGCCCAAAGAATGAGTGTTACCCAGGAACCAGTGATTAATAAATTCCAAAGAGAGTGAATATTTCCTTCCTCATTGCATAGTTATCCTGGAAAGTGACCACATGCTCCTTTATGAGAGTCTAAGAGTAAGATTCAGAGTGCTTGTTGCTAATGTTTTTGGAGACCCTTACCCAGCCTCCCCTTTGTTCAATAAACCTTGGGGTCTTTGAACTGGCTTAGACTAGGGTATTAGAAGAGGGATTATGAATCTTTTGGTTGCTTTATGTTCATAGACTTTTATTTTATTTAGTTTTCTCCCTAGTTACATGGGGAACTTAGTGGGATGCCTGTCTATTTATTAATTATCCTCCATGAAGGTTATTTCACAGCAGGTCATTCTGATCTCTAATGCTGTGTTTTTGGCCCCCATACATTCCTGACTCTGGCAACCATTGCCTGGCACTAACCACTGATGATTGTGCTAGTCTTACTCTAATTAAGGAACCTATTTTAGTCACAGGAGCTCCCAGCAGCATCCCTGGCCCTGAGGGAAGAGCTTGGTTTAGGCAGAGGATTGGACATGTGAAATCCACTCCAGTATTTGCATCTGGCTAAGTCTCTGGAGTCTTTCTTTAATAGTGCATTAAGAAATTGCTGGCATCTTTATTTAGTGTGGGCCTTTGTCGAACCCAGGTTTCAGTTAATCAACCAAGCAACCAGTTAAAACTACTCCTTGCTGTTTGTGCTAACACACTGAATTCAAAAATGCTTCAAAGCATGTAATAGATTTATTAAGTGGAATTTAAAGTTAAGCTCTTCTTTTTGTTTTTGCATTTTTGCCTGGCGTGTTCAGAATCCATTCTACACATATTTCCAGAATGTTTCAGATAGAGACAAACAAAGCCTTTCAGTTCTTTGGGAGGATAAGTTTTCTTTTGTAGGTCTGACATCGTTACTGGCCCTTGGGGAGTGCTGAATTCTAACTCCATATCTAGGTTTGCACACACTGAGGGATATTTGATGGAATGGTATGAGAAGACGGGGGCATATGAGAAGCAATGAAAATGACTCCATGAGTGAGGGTGTTTACAGGCTCTTGGAGAATGTGAGGGATAACTCATCAGATGTGGCACATGGAGTTCAGTCAATGTTAGGTGTTTAAGTTTTCCTGGGTCGATCCTCATGCTGACTCTTAGGATTCCATGCTTTCTCAATTGAATTATTAATTTCCATATGAGAGACCTGGTGGATTGTATATTTAAGTGATATTATAATTTACAACCCCCTCTTCAAAAACTTCAGTTTAATTTCTGCTATTTCAATTCTAACTGCCAATGTTACTTTTCGGAGTATACTCATAACAAGTCCCAAATTCTCAATATTCTTGAGTAGATGATTATAACTTTTCTCTTTTATAAACCTGTCTACTGCTGCTAATAGTAAACATTCTGCTCCATAACACTTGGTATTTTTTTATGCCTCTCATACTGGTCTGTGGCTATGGCTATTCAGTCTCCCAAAATTTTACCTTCATTGGGCACTTTAATTCTGATGATCACAGATTATAACATAATTAGCAGTTTCACCAATGTCTTCTATGAAATAACAGAGCCTGATCCCTTGTTCCTTTTTGAATTTTCATAGTGTTAAATCCAAAAAGGTCAGATAATTTACTCAGAGTTTGGATTGGGAATTTTAAGCTCATAGAAAGTGCTGGCAATTAAGAAAGAACTGGTTTAGTCTCACTGCGAGTGAGCCAGTTTTTCCAATACTAGAAAGGTGATAGGGATTTGTGTAATGTCTAATTATGGCACCTTTTTCCCATTCACGTGCCCCACCAGAGCGATAGCAGCATTTTTGAATGGGAGGATGCGGCTAACCTGACTATTGAACAGAATACTGGGAACTATGGCTTTTGAGCTTCACTGGATGGTTCTAACTTGGAATTGGTGGAAGGGTCGGAGGTGGAGTTGGATGGAGAAAACCAGGCTCTCAAGAAACCATAAGGCTTATGCAATGAGCTTCTCAGTAGTAATCACGGTGAAGGTACAAGTCTCAAGTCCTTGCTTCTATTTATATAGAATGAGGTTGTTGGTTCCCACAATGTAAATAATGGAAATATCAAATTATAAATTTAAGGATCAGTAAAATCCTCCAGGTTTTCTTCATTATTATTTGCTGATAAATTTTGTTGCCTGTAGAAATCAAGAAGGGACAGGGTGCCTGGGTGGCTCAGTGGGTTAAGCCTCTGCTTTCAGTCAGGTCATGATCTCAGGGTCCTGGGATCGAGCCTCGCATCTGGCTCTCTGCTCAGCAGGGAGCCTGCTTCCCCACTCTCTGCCTGCTTCTCTGCCTAGTTGTGATCTCTCTCTGTCAAATAAATAAAATCTTAAAAAAAAAAAAAGCTACAAGGGGCAGAGTTAAGGGAAAATATTTTGCTTGGGTTTATGATGGAATGATTTCTTTGGCTGAACCTGTGATTAGCTATAAGAATATAGCATCTCTTGGTTTCAAAAATTATAAGACCTACTTAAAAGGAACTATTTTAAGGTTCACTGGGCTTATATTCTATAGTAGGGACCATGCTGTGCATTTTGCTATGTATCATCTTATTTAAAATTCAAATAACAAGTGCACCATTATGGGGTTGAATGTAATACTATTATTTTTCAATTCTATAATTTATATATATTTTTAAAAATTTATAGTTCTTTGCTGAGATTTTTTTCATTTGTGAGAATTAATAATTGGTTGTCACAGCATTTCTGTGATGGCTACTTTGAGATCCTTGTCAGATAGTTCATCAATGGATTCATCTTGGTAGTGGCATCATTTAGGTGACTTCTTCTTTTTTTTGTTATTAACATATAATGTATTATTTACCCTAGGGGTACAGGTCTGTGAATTGTCAGGCTTAAACATTTCACAGCACTTACCATAGCATATGCCCTCCCTAATGTGCATAGCCCAACCTGGAAATGGTCCAGTTTTATTCTTCTGCATGTAGCTGTCCAATTTTGCCAACAACATTTGTTGAAGAGAATGTCTTTTATCCACTAGGCATTTTTTCCTTCTTTGTCAAAGATTAGTTGACCATAGAGTTGGGGGTCTATTTCTGGGCTTTCTGTTCTGTTTCATTGATCTATGTTTCTGTTTTTGTACCAGTACCATACTGCCTTGATGATGACAGCTTTTAATAGAGCTTTTATTTTGGAATTATGATGCCACCAACTTTGGTTTTCCTTTTCAACATTTCTCTGGCTATTTAGGGTCTTTTCTGGTTCCATATATATTTTAAGATTATTTGTTCCATTTCTTTGAAAAAATGGATAAGGATTTTGATAAGGATTGCATTAAATGTATAGATTGCTTTAGGTAGCATAGACATTTTCACAATATTTGTTCTTCCAATCAATGAGCATGGGAGAATTTTTCCATTTCTTTGGGTCTTCCTCAATTTCTTTCATGAGTACTTTGTAATTTTCTGAGTACAGACTCTGCCTCTTTGGTTAGGTTAATCCTAGGTATCTTATGGTTTGGGATGCAGTTGTAAATGGAATCGAATCCTTAATTTCTCTTTCTTCTGTCTTGCTGTTGATGTGTAGAAATGCAACTGATTTCTGTGTATTGATTTTATATCCTGACACTTTACTGAATTCCTGTATGAGCTCTAGCAGTTTTGGAGTGGAATCTTTTGAGTTTTCCAAATAAAGTATCATATCATCTGCAAAAAGTGAGAGTTTGACTTCTTTGCCGATTCAGATGTCTTTTATTTCTTTTTGTTTTCTGATTGCTGAGGCTAGGACTTCTAGTACTATGTTGAATAGCAGTGGTGGTAGTGGACAGCCATGCATGCTCCTGACCTTAGGGGAAAACTCTCCATTTTCCCCATTAAGAATGACATTCACTGTGGGTTTCTCATACATGGCTTTGATGATATTGAAGTATATAGCCTCTATCCCTACACTTTGAAGAGTTTTGATCAAGAAAGGTTGCTGTACTTTGTCAAATGCTTTTTCAGCATCTATTGAGAGTATCACATGGTTCTTCTTCTTTCCTTTATTAATGTATGTATTGTATCATACTGATTGATTTGCAGATGCTGAACCAAACTTGCAGCCCTGGAATAAAACCCACTTGGTCCAGGTGAATAATCCTTTTAATGTACTATTAAATCCTGTTGACTAGTAATCTGGTGAGAATTTTTGCATCCATGTTCATCAAGGATATTGGTCTGTAATTCTCCTTTTTGATGGGGTCTTTGTCTGGTTTTGGGATCAAAGTAATGCTGGCCTCATAAAATGAGTTTGGAAGTTTTCCTTCCATTTCTATTTTTTTGAGTAGTTTCAAGAGAATACATATTAATTTTTCTTTAATTGTTTGGTAGAATTTCCCTGGGAATCTGTTTGGCCCTGGACCCTTGTTTTTTTTTTTTTTTTTTTGAGATTTTTGATTACTGCTTCAATCTCCCTACCGGTTATTGGTGCTCAGGTTTTCTATTTCTTCCTGGTTCAGTTTTGGTAATTTATATGTCTCTAGGAATGCATCCATTTCTTTCAGATTATCAGGTTTGCTTGCATATAGTTGCTCATAATAGGTTCTTATGATTGTTTGTATTTCTTTGGTGTTGGTCATGACCTCTCTTCTTTTATTCATGATTTTATTAATTTGGGTCCTTTCTCTTTTCTTTTGGATAAGTCTGGCCATGGATTTATCAATCCTATTAGTTCTTTCAAAGAACCAGATCTGTTCTACTGTTCTTTTGGTTTCTATTTCATTGATTTCTACTCTGATCTTTATGATTTTTCTTCTCCTGCTGGGCTTAGGCTTTCTTTGCTGTTCTTTCTCCAGCTCCTTTAGGTATAGGGTTAGGTAGTGTACTTGAGACCTTTCTTGTTTCTTGAGAAAGTCTTGTATCACTATATCCTTTCCTCATAGGACCACCTTTGCTGTGTCCCAAAGATTTTTGAACAGTTGTGTTTTCATTTTCATTTGTTTCTATGACTTTTTAAATTCTTCTTTAATTTCCTGGTTGACTCATTCATTCTTTAGTAAGATGCTCTTTAGCCTCCATGTATTTGAGTTCTTTCCAACTTTCCTCTTGTGATTGAGTTCTATTTTAGAGCTTTGTGATCTGAAATATGCAGGGAATGATCTCAGTCTTTTGGTACTGGTTGAGACCTGATTTGTGACCCAGGATGTGATCTATTCTGGAGCATGTTCCATGTGCACTAGAGAAGAATGTGTATTCTGTTGCTTTGGGATGGAATGTTCTGAATGTGTCTGTGATGCCCTTCTGGTCCAGTGTGTCATTTAAAGCCTTTATTTCCATGTTGATCTTTTGCTTTGATGATCTGTTCATTTCAGTGAGGGGAGTGTTAAAGTACCCTATTATTGTATTATTGTTGATGTGTTTCTTTGATTTTTATTATTAATTGGTTGATATAATTGGATCCTCCCATGTTAGGGGCATAAATATTTACAATTGTTAGATCTTGTTGGACAGACTCTTTGAGTATGATATAGTGTTCTTCCTTATCTCTTATAATCTTTGGCTTAAAATCTAAGTTATCTGATATAAGGATTGCCACCTCAGCTTTCTTTTGATGTCCATTAGCATGGTAAATTGCTTTCCACCGCCTTCATTTTAAATCTGGAGGTGACTTTGTGTCCAAAATGAGTTTCATACACACAGCATATTGATGGGTCTTGTTTTTTTATGCATTCTGATAACCTGTGTCTTTTAACATTCAGCATACTTCATTCATAACCATTGAAAGATATGAATTTAGTGCCATTGTATTGCCTGTAAGGTGACTGTTATTGTATATTGTCTCTGTTCCTTTCTGGTCTGTTACTTTTAGGCTCTCTCTTTGTTTAGAGGACCCCTTTCAATATTTCCTGGAGGTTCTGGTTTGGTGTTTGCAAATTCTTTTAGTTTTTATTTGTCTTGGGAGCTTTTTATCTCTCCTTCTATGTTCAGTGACAGCCTAGCCAGATATAGTATTCTTGGCTGCATAATTTTTTTGTTTAGTGCTCTGAATGTATCAGGCCAGTCCTTTCTGACCTCCAGGTTTCTGTGGATAAATCTGCTGCCACTCTAATATTTCTACCATTGTATGTTATAGACCTCTTGTTCCAAGCTGCTTTCAGGATTTCTTTTTTCTTTATCACTGAGACTTGTAAATTTTACTAGTAGATGATAGGGTATGAACCTATTTCTTTTTTTTTTTTTTTTAAGATTTTATTTATTTATTTGACAGAGAGAAATCACAAGTAGATGGAGAGGCAGGCAGAGAGAGAGAGAGGGAAGCAGGCCCCTGCTGAGCAGAGAGCCCAATGTGGGACTCGATCCCAGGACCCTGAGATCATGACCTGAGCCGAAGGCAGCGACTTAACCCACTGAGCCACCCAGGCACCCGAACCTATTTCTTTTTCTTTTTCTTTTTTTTTTTTTTTGTGGGATTTCTCTATGCCTCCTGGATTTTGATGCTTATTCCCTTTGTCATATCAGGGAAATTCTCTGCTATAATTTACTCTAATATACCTTCTGCTTCTCTCTATTTTTCTTCTTTTTCTGGGATCCCAGTTATTCTAATGTTGCTTTGTCTTATGGTATCACTTATCTCTCGAATTCTACCCTTATGATCTAGTAACTGCTTGTCTCTCTTTTGCTCAGCTTCTTTATTCTCCATCATTTGGTCTTCTATATCACTAATTCTCTCTTCTGCCTCATTTATCCTAGCAGTAAGATACTCCATTTCTTATTGTACTTCATTAATAGCTTTTGTTTGTTTGTTTCATCTTGGTTATATTTTCTTTTATGTCTCTAGAAAGGGATTCTGTAATATATTCCATGCTTTTTTTGAGCCCAGCTAGCACATTGATAATCGTCATTCTGAACTCTAGTACTGACATATTACTAATGACTAGGTCCCTAGTCATTGGTATTGCCTCTTGTCCTTTTTTTATTTTGTGGTGAGTTTTTCTGCCTTTTTTTTTTTAATCCAAATAAGAACAGATGAATGAGAGAATAAGATACTAAAAGGGTGGCAAAGACCCCAGAAAAATATATACTAACTGTATCAGAAGAGACCCAAAACTTGGGGGAGAAGAGAAAGGGGAAAATTTTATACACACACACACACACACACACGGTGAATAGAGCAGAGCCAACCACCTGATTTTGAGTGTATTCAGGTCTCTTGGAAGAAACTACTTCCCAAAATTTTAAAGAAAGAAAAACTTATATATTTACAAAAATAACGGCAAACATGATGAAGGGATGGGATATGACCGCAAAGATAAAAATCTAAAAAGATTCTAAAAAATGAATTGATAAGTTGGTTGGAAAAAGAAAAAAAAGAGAGAGAGAGAGAGAATGTGATCAGGCTAGAGACCAGAACAAAGCCATGTACTGCACTAGATTTAGGGTATATTTTGATCTCTTAGAAGAAATTGTATCCCAAAATTTAAAAAAAAAACAAAACACCTGTATATATATAAAAAAATAAGATTAAATATAATGAAGGGATATGGGGCGCCTGGGTGGCTCAGTGAGTTAAAGCCTCTGCCTTTGGCTCAGGTCATGATCCCAGGGGCCTGGGATCGAGCCCCACATTGGGCTCTCTGCTCAGTGGGGAACCTGCTTCCTCCTCTCTCTCTTCCTTCTTCTCTGCCTACTTGTGATCTCTGCCTGTCAATAAATAAATAAAATCTTTAAAAAAAATAATGAAGGGATAAAATATGACTATAGCAATGAAAATTCAAAGAGTGTTTTTTAAAGGGATTTATAAAATAGTTCAAAAATGTTAGAAATAGGAAAAGTTAAAATACAACAAGGAAAAAGGTAAATTAAAAAAAATTACCTTTGAAAGATTAAAGTTTCATGGGAAAAAAGCCATGAATTCTAGGTGCTGTTTTCCACAAGCTCTGGAGTTCTGTAGTTCTCATTGATCAGTGAACTTGGTCTTGGCTGGATGCTCTTGTTGATTTGCTGGGGGAGGGGATTGTTGCAGTGATTTCAACTGTCTTTGTCCAAGGCAAAATTGCACCACCCTTGTCAAGGGCCAGGCTAAGTAATCTCAGTTTTGCTCTCAGTAGCTTTTGTTCCCTGAGTGCTTACCATATAACGTTGGAGGACAGGAATGAAAATGACAACCTCCTCCTAATCTCCAGCTCATAGGAGCGGAGAGCATGGGGCTCCCCTCCTCCATGTGCCCTCAGAAGAAAGTAGTCAATCTCTTCTGTCTCCTTGCTCTCTGGCTACACTCCGTGCTCACCCAACCTGTGACCAAGCATTTCAATCTCTGGTCCATGGCCCCATTTGGAATCTCCAAACCCAGCCAATTCCTTTAGCACAGTCCTGTGCTACTCCTCCTGGAGGAGGAAGGGGTTTCTCTTTGGATTTGCAATTGTAGGGTCCATGCTCAAAGAGCAGTGGCCCAACTATGACTTGGATCATTGTTTAAGGTAACTTTGAGGTGAGAGCCCCTCCTTGGCTCTTTCTCTGTAGCTGGCATCCCTCCTCTGATACCTGGCAGCTGTGTACACTCAGACACCCCTGGTCTTTTTGTGACCCCATGGGTCCAGACCATACTGACCACTTAGCCTCTAGAGTGATGTCCCTCAGTGTGCTCTGCTGCTCTCTCTCTCACCAGGAGCCATCCCCTCCCTCTGTGGTCTGTCTTTCTTTTGCTTTGGATTCACTTATCCACAAGCCCTACCTTTCAGATTTTTTGTTCATAAAATTTTTGCTCTTCTCTTCTATCTCATGTTGAGTTTGTAAGTGTTCAGAATGGTTTGATAACTATCTAGCTGAACTCCTGGGACCTGATAGTATTTCAGTTTCCTACTCCTCCACCATCTTCCTTCTTTCTTGATTGACTTCTCATTCTAGTTGTGATTTCCCCAATTCTTGGTATGCTGAGTGATTTTTGATTGTACCATGGACACTGTATTGGGTTAAGAGATTCTTGGTCCTATTTAAATCCATTATTTCTGCATGCAGTCACTCCATTGAGTTTTAGCATGAGGGTCCTAGCCCATGCACTGTGGTTCCAATGACAGTTTAACATATAGAACTTGGAACACTATTTTGGTTTGTTTGGTATCTCTGGAGCCCTTGGGGCTCCCATTGGTCCTGTTTGTGCTGCCTGAGAGGTGAAAGGAGTTTTTCCAGGCCATGTTCTGGATGTTTCTTGTTGGATGGTGGGATGGATGGAATCTCTTTCCTGGGTCCCTCTCAGGCTCTTTCCCCCATGCTGCTCAGGTGTGTCTAGACAGGTGCAGAGTGACTTTAGAACACATGGACAAAGACATTTCCTGTACCAGTGTACTCGATATAGTTGGGTTTCTTTTGTCCTGTTCTGTCTGCCCCTCTTGATATCTTTTTAAGGGACAGTAGAGTCCTCAGGCTTAATGAGGAAGGTTTCTGTTCCTCCTGCTGCTTATTTTTGCTGGTGGTCTCAAATTATCCCCCTTGTTGATGGTGTTGGGTTTACCTGTTTTCTGAGGGGACTCCTGTCAGTCTGGGGAAAGGGATGAGCCAAACTGGGCTTATTTCTATTGCTAGGTTGGAAGTCATGAACCATAGTACATGGGGTCCTACCTTCTGGTATGTGTGAGTTGTAAGGTGCCTGGCCATGGTGCCATTCATCCAATTGTGGGGTCCTAAACACCTTGCTTTCTTCTTAACCACTTTTCAGAGTTCTCCCTTAGTTCTCTTTTGAACCATTTGGAGACTCATAGTTTTGCTTAGTAGGGAGGAGTCAGGAAAAATGGGTCAATCTCAGATTGCATGGATCTAAATTCCTAGTTTTGAATTTGTTATAACAGAAAATTTACATAGTTGCCTAAGGTCACTCAGATCTTTAGGACAGAGTTAATATTCAAACCCAGGTCTCTATAAACCCAAATTTTGTGATTTTTTTTTCTGTACCTAAATGGTAACTTTTAAAGAGATATTAATAGAAAACATCTCCTAATTAATAATAAAAATGACTTTCCACTCAGCTCCCATGTTTAACATATAGATTAATTTTATTTAAATGTTGTTTGTGAACTGATCTCTACCCTGAAGGGTGGAGATTGAATTATAGATACAGACACACTTCCAATGCAGAGAAATGTTTGTTACCTGGACACCATTCACCAACACAATCACCTTCTTGTTTTTCAAATGTTCCTTTTTCTTTGCCTCTTGAGATTATATTCTTCTGCTACACAATTAACACCTTTTAAATCAGACACCCCACAGATGAAACTAGCTTCTCAACATGGGAAGGGAAGCTGCTGTATTTTCCACATGTAAGGTAAAGAAAGTTGATCATCATCAAGGTGTTTGAGGTCCCCCTTGGCTGCAGAGAGGATAACACTGGCTCTGTTGCAGAGCTGTTGATATAAATAGTCCAGTTACAAGGTTCTCTTTCTGGAGTGATTATATATGAAACAAAGAAACAAAAAAGATGTTAGTTCTGTTTAAAACTGAAGGACAGCTTTCCTCACCAACAGTCATTCTCAGTTGGTTCCTAGTGCCATGTATTAGGCCACAGAAGGAAGCAATAAAATGGATCAGGATTAAGACAGCCTTCAAACACAGTCCTTTGTTAAGGTTAAATTTATCCTGCCATAATGGCCCCTTCATACACACTACAGGATATATATCTGACTTCCTGACTGAAAACTGAAAAGAAATGGAATTTAAAACTGAAGCCTGGGAACAATAACTAGGTCTACTGACAGAAGCAGGTCTGTGATAATTTCCCTCTTTCTGTGAAAATGCCATTCTTCAGAAAAGGGTGGGTAGTGGAGGGTTCTGTCGTGATATTCTGGGGTCCCCCACTGGCCAAAAGCACCTTCTCAAGGACCTTTGTTTCACTTGTTTCCACAGAAGGCAGGATAAAAATATCTGAGTTTAAGAACCTAAAGCACAGGTGTAAGCGAGCCCTGACCTTATCTGTGCCTATAGCAGGCACAATTAACATGTAACATGGGAAGGATTTTCTTTTTGTCATGGGAGTTAGGTGTTCCCTGCTACCAGCCTGGTTCCTTTCTTTGTTTTTTAAAGATAACATTTTAGGAAGTGGCAAAACCATACCTTGGCTCCCTTGGTTTGGAATCTCCCTTTTTTTTTTTTTTTTTTTTTTTTTTTTTGTTCTCTGTCTTTGAAAGTCTTCTCATTCTTCAAGGATTGAGTACCTCTGTCTATTGTAAGCACTAGAGTTCAGCACTGTGTTTTGCTCAGCTCTGCACAGTAATGCCTACAACCATGGTGCAAATATATGAGCTCCCTCTGGCTCATTCTTTTGATCTTCATATCAGCCTTGGTCTTCCTAGACTGAATCCCAGACCTGGGCTTCCTACTAGACTCTCTTCATTTTCCACCATGGACTAGGGTGTACTTTGTAAATGCATATTCATGCAATTGTTTCATTTGTGTGTTTCTTCCACAATCAGTTATTTTTGCCTATTTCATTCTCAGAACGAAGCTTATTGCCTACTATGTCATTTGCAGTAAAAACAAATATTTATTGAATATTGAACTAATAAGTTTAAAAATCAAACTGACTTAATCCACAGATCTCTAACAATAGTTCCTTCCTGGGCCAACTACATTATAACTACAGCTGAATAAATAACCAACTAGTAGTAACGGGAACTTGAGTCCCTCACTGCAGTGGCCCTTGCCAGATATAACTCTAGTTATGGTGAAGGAAACAAAAGCCTAACTAACTAACTAAATGGTAGTGTAAATGTTTATTATGATGACATTTTAGAAAGAGAGCTATGAGTTTATGGGCATCCTTCCCCTTTTTGGGATTCTTTATCATCAGAATATGTTTCAAAGGACTTCAAAGCACCAACCCTCAGTTTGTTCTCTATCATTAAGAGTCTCGTATGGTTTGTTTCTCTCTCTCTTCCCCCCTCGCCCACCCATATGTCCATCTGCTTTGTTTCTTAAATTCCACATATGAATGAAATCATATAGTATTTATCTTTCTTTGGCTAACTTATTTCACTTAGCATAATACCTTCTAGCTCCCATCCACTGTCTGGGCTTTTGACCGAAGTTGCTATGGGATTTCAGGGACCATCTGGAAGTAGCAGAGAGTGACGACCACTCACTGTCAATGTATAGTGTAAAGAAAGTCAAAACCATTGGTGCCTGTGTATTATTCAGTCCAATGATTCTTATATTTTAAATTCAAGTCATTTTTTTTCTCCTAATAAAAGTTGAGTAACCTTGGCTTAACTCCAGGTGATGTTCTGAGAGTTTTCTGCTGGGTATATCGATGTGTGAGCCCTGGGGCACTCATAGAGGTGGGAGAGATCCTGAGAGAACTTCCCCAGCTCTTCCAGTCAGTGCCTGACTCTCATTACTGAGGTGGTTTTCAGATGTAGTTGCATCAGGATCTCCTCAGTTTTTTTCCTGTGAGGATAGGCTACTTTACTGGGAAGGAGGCTCATTTGTCTTAAACAAATTTTTTTTTTTTTTTACCTCAGTCTTTAGCCTGGTAATACTCATGCTGCAGGGAACAAAATTTCATAAAATTTCACAGAAGTTTATGGCTTTCAGTTGCATCTTTTTGTTCTTCTTCTTCTTCTTTTTTTTTTAATAGCATTCAGGGGTGCCTGGGTGGTTCAATGTTTTAAGCCTCTGCCTTTGGCTCAGGTCATGATCTCAGGGTCCTGGGATCGAACCAACCATCAGGCTCTCTCTCTCAGGAGCCTCCTTACCCCCTCTCTCTGCCTGCCTCTCTGCCTACTTGTGATCTCTCTCTGTCAAATAAGTAAATACAATATTAAAAAATATTCCTTAGAACAATTTTAGATTCTTAGTGAAAAGGAAAAGAAAGATACAGAGATTTCTTGTATTTCCCCATGCTTCCATTCATGCATATCATACATAGTATCAACCAGAATGGTACATTTGTTACAGGTGATGAACTGACATGGATACATAATTATACAACAAAGACCATAGTTTACATTAGGGTTCACCCTTGGTGTTGTATATCCCTGGGGTTTGGATGAATATATAATGCACCCTTGCATACAGTAGTTTCACTGCCCTAAAAATCTTCTTTTCTCTATCTAGTCATCCTTTCACCTCAACCAAGTCCTGTCAATCATTGATGTTTTCATCATTTCTATAGTTTTGTCTTTTCCAGAATGCCACATAGTTGAAGTAATGTAGTAGGTTAACATTCAGATTGGCCTTTTTCATTTAGTAATACAGGTGTACCTTTTCCTGCTTTGGCCTTTTCTTACTCCTGGGATGATTTCAATAGAAAGAGAGTTGAGGGGTTGGAAGAAGACTTAGATAACTATTACATTCTTTGACATCCCTAATTCAGAGGAACCTCCAGGCTATTTCTCAGAGTTTAAAATGTTAGAATTTACTTATACTAGTTAATTATGAAATGATAAATTTAATGAGAAAGTAGTTATTATTATCCTCATTTTACCAATATTTATCTCCTAAATAGTCCATGTGGACTGAAAGTAATATATTTGAAATGAATTTAGAAACTCTAATTATTACTTAATACCAGTTCTTCAATAATTACTTCTTAATAAATGAATATACTCACTTTGCTGGGAATATAATTAATTGCTCACTTTCTTTATTGCAAAACAAAAAGACATAATAATGGTAAACTCTGGAGAAGGTGAATCAAAGGACAGATATTCGTAGCCAACTGAAGAACCATAGGATTAAAAATCCCCAAATTCACTTTTTCATCACAAACCTCCATGATTACCTCAGAGGCTGAAGCATTACCAGACTTTCCAAAATTGTAAAGTGGTTGAAACTTGTCCTTATCCCCATTTAATATTCCAATGAATTCTTTGTCTTTTTTTTTTTTTTTTTGGTCTCCCTGGCAAAAAGATTTGATGTGTTTTGTTTAGTTATTTTTTGGTTGCAATCAACAGAGGGCAACTCTGCTTAGCTTAAGAAAAGTAAGCAATATTATAGGAAGCCTCCTGGCATGTCATATTTAATCACAGCAAACCTGGATATGGAGTCACAAAGGAGGAATCAGGAGGGCTCTAAGAACCTCAGCAGCAGAAGTCCATAAACCTCTCCTGGCATTACCATGAGTGTGACTTACTGCACATGACATGGTGTCTGTGTCTCTGTCAGGTTTGGGCCTCCTTATGAGAGTCACTAGTTACCATCTTGTTCGGGGGGGAAAGACCATGTTGCAGAGACACCATCACATGGGGTCTTCTTTTGTACTGGTGGTCCTTTTCAGAGCAGGAGAATGATCCAGGCAGCTATTCCAAGAAGTATCACTTCTCCATGGAGGAAAAGGGGTCTGGTAACATTGATCACTTCTGGTCTTATGTTATATTTGGAAAGTGCTCTAGAATGTTTTTTTAGCACTGTCCCATTTGAAACTGTGGGATATACTCCTTACACCAATGAAAATAATAGATGGCAACCAAAGCACTGTAGCTTTCATAGGTACATGATAAGGAAGGGATTTTTTGACCAGAAGAAACAGTTGATAGAAGAGAAATGTGGTCAGGAGAACCAGTAAGTGGAATTAAATGGGTTTTCCTTTGGTGTCATGTGAGAGACCTTCTGGGATGCTTTTGTATCAGGTCTTAGGTAAAGACAAGTAAAAGATTATATGTCCAATTTGAGCCTTGGAAACGAGGCAATCCTAGCACAAGCTATCTGAGTAGTAGTATTTCTGCTGATGCAAAGGATGGTGATAAGAATTTATGCTTTCTAACCACTTACTGAAACACTATGCTAGGCCCTTTACTCATTCAGTCTTTGCAGTTGCCCAAAGAGGTAGTACTTTGGTCTCAGTCTCAACCCTGAAGTAGAGCTGAAAGGGAGTTTCTAGCTGCTTTCACTGTTCACCATGTGTATTCAACTCCCAGGAGAAGCAAACAGTGGAGTGTATTCCCAGATCTCATTTACCTATTCTGGAAAAGACTTCAGCATCAGGATTTGTGAGTAAGGAGAATCCATTTCTTATTTGAAGTTCACTTTGAAATACTCAGTATTTATTCTATGAAGATATAAATAAATGTGAGGGACCTTTTTCATTTTTATATCTGACAAGATCATTTGTTTTTTATTTCAAGTATTCCTAGGAATAAAAAGAAAAATTGAAGAAACTGACACCAGGGAATATTCCATAAAAAATTGTAAGGTTTATATAGTATAAATATAGTTATATGTTTATGTGATAATAACATGTTATCATATAGACTTATGATAAAAATATAGAATCTGTTGATTTTTCAACCTCTATGAGTTTGGCAGGGTAAGGACCATGCTTGGGATTACTCTGCTGGAAGAATGGATTTTGGATATTGTCAAATACCTTTTTTGGTATATTTACATTCCCCCTCCCCTGGGAGCCTATTGATATATTGGAATACATTAATTGATTTTGGAATGTTGAACCAACTATGCATAACTAGTATAAACATAACTTACTTATGGTGTAATTTTATTTATTAATAAATTTTAATTTATTAATATTAACATTTAATTTAAAATTTTATATACTGTTGATTTCCTAATATTTTGTGAATTTTTATATCTATATTTATAAGAGATATTGGTCTCTAGATTTACTTATAATGTAGTTCCTATACATTTTTGAAGATATACTTGGGTCTTTTATTTGTAGTGATTATAAATGGTATAACATTTCAATTTTGCTTTCCAGTTGTTCATCACTAGAGTATAGAAATATTTGATTTTTATGTTTTAATATTATATCTTATGACCTTATCAAAAATCATTCTTAATTTTAGGAGCTTTTTCTATAAATTTATTGTGATTTCCTACTAAAAAATTATACTATCTGCAAGAAGGACAGTTTTGTGGGTTTTTTCCTTTCTAATGAGTATAACTTGCATTGCTTTTCTTGCTTTATTATTCCTTATTTCAATTCCTATGTAAAATATGAATGGTGACAGTGAACATCTTTGCTTTATTCCCAGTCTTAGGTGGCAAGAATTCCATTTTTCAACATTAAGTATGATTTAGCTGTAGGTGTTTTATAGATGTTCATTCTCAAATAGAGGGATTTCTCTTCTATATCATGTCTTCTTTTTTAAAAAATTTAATTTCATTTTTTCAGTGTTCCAAGATTCCTTGTGTATGTGCCACACCCAGTGCTCCACGCAATATGTGCCTTCCTTAATATCCACCACCAGGCTTACCCATCCCTCCATCCCCTTACCCTCTAAAACCCTCAGTTTGTTACTCAGAGTCCACAGTTTTTCATGGTTTGTCCCCCTCTCCAATTTCTTCCCCTTCACATTTCCTTTCCTTCTCCTAATGTCCTCCATGTTATTCCTTGTGTTCCACAAGTAAGTGAGACCATATGATAATTGACTTTCTCTGCTTGGCTTATTTCGCTCAGCAAAATCTCATCCAGTCCCATCCATGTTGATACAAAAGTTGGGTATTCATCCTTTCTGATGGCTGAATAATATTCCATTCTGTATATGGACCACATCTTTTTTTTTTTTTTTTAAGATTTTATTTATTAATTTGACAGAGAGAAATCACAAGTAGGTGGAGAGGCAGCCAGAGAGAGAGAGAGATAGGGAAGCAGGCTCCCCGCCGAGCAGAGAGCCCGATGTGGGACTTGATCCCAGGACCCTGAGATCATGACCTGAGCTGAAGGCAGCGGCTCAACCCACTGAGCCACCCAGGCGTCCCTGGACCACATCTTTTTTATCTGTTGGTCTGTTGAAGGGCATTTTGGCATTTGTGGCCATTGCTGTTATGAACATTGAAGTACAGATGGCCCTTCTCTTCACTACATCTGTATCTTTAGGATAAATACCCACTGGTGGAACTGCAGCAAAATAGGGTAGCTCTGCTTTTAATTTTTTGAGGAATCTCCATACTGTTTTCTAATGTGGGTGCACCAACTTGCATTCCTACCAACAGTGTAAGAGAGTTCCCCTTTCTCCACAATGTCTTGAACATTTGTTATTTCCTGTCTTGTTAATCCTTGCCATTTTATTTGGTATAATGTGGTATCTCAATGGTATCAAATTGAATTTCCTTGATGGCTAATGATGATCAGCAGTTTTTTCATGGGTCTGTTAGCCATTTGTATGTCTTCTTTGGGGAAGTGTCTGTTCATGTCTTCTGCCCATTTTTTGACTTGATTATTTGTTTTTTTGGGTGTTGAGTTTGAGAAATTCTTTGTAGATCTTGGATTTCAGCTCTTTATCCATAGTGCCATTTGCAAATATCTTCTTCCATTCCATGGTTTGCCTCTTTGTTTTGTTGACTCTTTCCTTTGCTGTACAGAAGCTTTTTATCTTGATGAAGTCTCCAAAGTTCATTTTCACTTTTGTTTCCTTTGCCTTTGGAGGAATCTCGTTAATGTATTTTACTTTCTTTGATGGGATAGGCTATGTTGGGTCCTAGATATGTGGTTTGTTATATATGAGAAAACACATAAGGAGAATGTGATTTCAGTAGTGAAACACATTTTCTAAGGTCAAAGGAGTTGAGAGAAGGTATGGTGTGTCAGGCAAAAGGCAGTATTCAGAGAGTTGAAAGCCATAAGAAATGAACATTCTGAGAACTCTAGCATTGGTCATTTAAGTTTGTCAGAGAGAGGGTTCGAGGACTGAGAGTTTTAGTTTTTAATTAAGCCACTGGAGCACCTGGAATGAATGGGTCCATCAATCATATCCCCCTCAGTGCTTATATTTTCCAGTTCTTTTTTTAAACAAGATAATGTGGAAGAGCTTCTAAGTAAACAAAATGTCAAGTATGTTATTAGCTTAGAGAAAATAATTTTAATATATACAACTGACAAAAGTTGGTATCTAGAGCATATAAAGAACTCCTAGAAGTCAAAATAAAAATTATAAACCAATTTTAAAAGTACTTAAGGGATATGAGTAGGCAATTCACATAGGAAATTAAAATAGCCAGAAAAGAAAAGATGCCTGTCTAATTTTTTAGCAATCAGGAGATACAAATTAAAACAACGATAGCATTTCACACTAATCAGATTTGTTGACTCATACAAATTAAAAAGGTTGAAAATTCCAGGCACTACTTAGATTTGGGTGAAATAGAAAAATTCATATGCTTTTATTGTAGAATGAGTAAGTATGACTATTCTAAGGAGGATTTTGAAAATATCTAATAATACATATTTGTATTCCTTGTGACACAACACCAATCTCACCTTAAAGTAAGTATCTCAGAGAAATTGTGATATAGGAACAGAAAAAGATTGCTTAAAAATGCAGTGGATTTTCCCATTATCTGTAGTCATCCTTACTGGCTGATTTTACCTAGGAAAACAGTTCTTCCAATCCCTTTTTCTTTTTTTTCCCCCAATTTGAAACCCTTGCTCTAGGCTTAAGTGTCTGGTCAGGCTAGCCAGAAACTGAGGAATTTGAACAGAGATCATCACAGCAAGACTTTCACCTAGGCAAATTTTCTGTTAATTACACTGAAGGACAACATGGCAAATAACTTCAGAAAATATTTCAGAAATCATTCCCATTCTCTTGTGGTACTCTATCAATTTGGCAAATGCATGGTAGAATTTTTATCATATTAGCAACAGTCTTTATGATTGTGTTGAAAACTTGTACTAAGGCCCCATGGAAAATTGGAAACATTTTGTATTTTCATGTTATATTAATAAATACTAAAGGCACTTATGGAGACAAACTACACTAGAATAAGAGCTATGGGTTTATCATACTTTGCGTCAGAGACACTTTATTTTCATTTTCATTTAAATTTTTTTTTTATTAAGTTCAATTAGCTGACATGTAGCACATCATTAGTTTTTGATATAGTGTTCAGTGATTCATTAGTTGTGTAGCACCTGGTGCTCATCAGATCATGTGCCCTCCTTAATGTCCATCACCCAATTATCCCATCCCCCAATCTCCTCCCTTTTGCAACTCTGTTTCCCAGAGTCGAGAGTCTCTCATGGTTTGTCTTCCTCTCTGATTTCTTCCCATTCAGTTTTCCCTCCCTTCCTCTGTGATCCTCTGTACTATTCCTTGTATCCCACATATGAGTGAAACCATATGATAACTGTCTTGCTCTGATAGACTTATTTCCCTTAGCATAATACCTTCCAGTTCCATCCATGTCGATGAAAAAGGTGGGTATTCATCCTTTTTGATGGCTGAGTAATATTCCTTTGTATATATGTACGTAATCTTTATCCATTCATCTGTCAAAGGGCACCTAGGCTCCTTCCACAGTTTGGATATTGTGGACACTGCTGCTATGAACACTGGGGTGTATGTGCCCCTTCTTTTCACTACATTTGTGTCTTTGGGGTATATACCCAGGAGTGCAATTGCTGGATCATAGAGTAGCTCTATTTTTAAAGTCTTGAGGAACTTCCATACTGTTTTCTTGAGTGGCTATCTGTACCAGCTTGCATACCCATCGGAGACACATTTAAAATTTATCCTTTAGTGTCTCAGTGTTTGGAACTAGACATTTCTGGATATTTTAACCTTTTAGAAATTTAACTGTTTTTAAAATTCAGTTTCTTTGTAAATAAAATGGACCTAAATCATGACCACTTAGAATTTCTGTGAGGAATATATAAAATTGTAAATGCAAGCTTTAGGTGTCATGATTGGTATGGAGTAAAAGTTCAGTAAATGTTAATTCTTTTTTCCAATTAGAGTAATTCTAACACATATACAGATATAGAGAATAATAAAACAGCCATTTAAAAATGGTAATACCTTGTCAAATTTACCTCAAATTATTTTTTTAGGAATAAACTATTATAGGCACTGAGCTCTCTGTGTGCCATCTCTGACTACCTTTCACCTGCCTTCCCTAGAAGTAACTCTTACTTGCTCATCATTCCTATGCATTTCTACATTTTAATTAGATATCTGTGTATGAAGAGCAAGCACAAAATGTGTAAGTATGGTGTCTTAAAATGTTATATAAATGATAATATTCTATTTTTATGAATTGGGTAAACTTAAAAACCTAATTTGTTTCCCATGCAGATAACAAATTGTCTCAGAATAATATATTAAATAGTCCATCCTTTCCCATTGATTGATCATCCCAGTCATGTATCAAGTGTAATTATAGGTGAGTGTTTGAGTTTGAATTCCCATCTACTCCATTGGTTTCACTGCATGTCTCTGTCAGTACTATGTTGTCTTCGTCAAAATAGCTTTATAATAAAATTGATATTGTATAAGGCAATTCCTTCTACATTCCAATAAATTATAGTGGCTATTATTGAAATTCTTATTTTCCTATTAGAATAGGATTAAGTTACATGCACACATTGCATATTTTATTGAGATTATATTAAATTTATAGAATAATTTGGACAGAACTGACATTATGATAATTTTGTCTTTTAATTCATGTACGTGGTATATCTTGATGCATATGTCAAAGAGAAACAAAGCCAGACACTTGTTATAGGCAGTAGTCCGATTTTAGGCAGTAACCGTTATAGAAGGGAAGAGAGTGGGGAATGAAAATTCAGCTCAATTTCAATCTGTGAAGAGGTGATTGGCCATGTTAGTGGGAAAATGAGGGAGGAGGAATGATCAGGGGTTCCAGCAAAGTCAGGGAAATAGAAAATTACAGAAAACAGGTTGGCAGGTTGATCAGTGTAATTAGGTCATCTGGATTTGCTAACTGGTGCATATTGACATTAGGCTTCTACCTTTCCACAGAGACCAGAAGACAGGAAAGAATGCCATCTTTAGGTGTTGGCTGGAGCTACCATTAAATTCTTCTGGCTGAGGGGTGGCTGGGTGGCTCAGTGGGTTAAAGTCTCTGCCTTCGGCTCAGGTCATGATCCCAGGGTTCTGGGATTGAGCCCTGCATCGGGCTCTCTGCTCAGTGGGGAGCCTGCTTCCTCTTCTCTCTCTCTCTCTCTCCCTGCCTCTCTGCCTACTTGTGATCTCTGTCTGTCAAATAAATAAATAAAATCTTTTAAAAAAAAATTCTTCTGGCTGCTTTGAGCTTCCCCAAGCAGCAACTTAAGTTGGCTGTGGTATCTGAAGGCCAGAGCCTAGATGAGAAGAGAGCTCAGAGGAACCTGGGTTTGGTTGAGGAGTCTCTTGATTCAGTTCTCTATATATTTGCTAACGTTTTGTGAATTTTTCTTTTAATCTCATGGTGAATTTGTAAGAGAGTTAAATAACCAATAACCTTAACAGAAAAATAAGTCGATTGTGTTTAAAATTAATAAATCAAGGAAACATATGTCATATTCTGCTCTAGGCAGACGGAGAGGCTTAAGACTCTATGAGATCACCTACATAGAATAAAGGAAGTTACATTTTTGTATATCTGAATTTTGGATGTTTAAATATCTTCCCTCCAGGATGTGGTGGCCAACATGTTCTCTTTTATAAAAGACCTCAAAAAAAGAAATAAAAGGGTCAAGAGGAGAAGAGAAACGATCTGTGAAATGAGCTGAGACGTAGGGGTCAAAAGGCAGCTAAAAATGGGAGAAAAACAAAATCTTTTAGAGAGATGAAAGTCATGAACATCAACACAAAATAGAATAAAACTTAAAAAGCATTTATTCTAGAAGTGATCATAGATACAGATGAGAGGAGATATGACACATATGTAATTGGCATCCTTGGAAAAGGCCAAAGACAATATAAAATGTAATGAAATATATAAACTTGAAGAAAATTTCTTCTGAAATAAAGAACACTGTTATCTGCCAGGCAAAAAGCACATCAATCCCCAGAAGAATTTTATTCAGAAAAATTAACACTAGTTTATAGCTTGAGATATAAATTGAGATAGTTAAAACGTAGTATGAATAGAAGTATATAATGTTTATAAATTTAGGTTTTCATTTCCTTTTCCCTTCCCATCTTCTTACTGTTCCTACATTTATCACTTCTCCTTCTCTTATCTCCTGCCTTTCACTCTCCCTCCATCTCTATCTTTCTTCCTTTCTATTTATGCACGTATATGAGAGGTAAGGGCAATCATATGCGCCACATATTAGTGGTGATTTATGAATGTCAAGATAATTTTATTGTTTTTAATATTACTGTATTTATTTTCTACAAAAAATATTTAAGTATATAATAGCAGGTACAACTTGAAAATCTGGAAGGCTATAGAAAAGATATTATATTCAGACACATCGGTGCACGAGGTTGTTTTAATATTAGTTTCCAATATCACCTCTTAATGTATGTAGCATATTTCTGACTCCATATATTGCTTCTCATAATGAAGGATGATAATTATGATAATAGCACTTCAGTTTGCTGCTGCTTCTAGTCCTGTCACTATCTTGAGTTAATTACAGTCTGATAAAGGATGATTATCTTTAAGCTACCCTTATTCACCCATTTGTCACAAACCCATGGACAACCAACTTGGCACTTAACCAGATCTCCCAGAAAATCCTCACTTATTTCTGACCTGTTCCTATTTATTTCAAGTTCATATATAGTTTTGAAACTTGGCTTTTGGTCATAGTACATTTATTCTCCATCTGGTCCACACAACTGTTATCTCTGCCTTTCTTTCAAGGGCTTTGAACTCTTTCCTCTTCACCTTTTTCTTGCTTCACCAAACAGGCCCTGCCCACATTGACCCCTTAAGAGCCCAGCTTCCTACCCTACCTAGCCCCCAGGTGGGACTCTAGCATGCTGAACACATCATCTGACAAGGTAGCTTCAGTTAGAGGCCGCAGAAGTGCCCAGTGTTTGGAGTAATCTAGGCTTGGTGCCTATCCAAGTCTTAACTTTTGCCAGCATATGACCTAGGAGACTTATGTAAGTCTCTTAATTCTCAGTTTCCTGGTCCGTTTAATGGGCATCGTGTGCTTTCCTCTTAAGGCTGTTGTAAGGGTAAAATGAGATAATTTACATAGAATGTTTACCATAATGTGAGCCGTAGGGGAAATGTTCCCTTAGAACAGCTTTCGGTTATTATGAAATAGTGAAAGCAATGATTGTTCTAGGAAACATAAAGCAGGGAAAATTCTGATGTGAAAATTGCTCTTTCCATGCTAATGACTATAAAATATACTTTGGCTTCTATGTCTGTGAGAACTGGTGCATGGAACTACCTGCTTGAGTACCTACCGATATCTTAAATTGCATTTTCCTGCTTCTGAAAGATATTTTAAATTGTTCCATAGGCAATTCACATTCCTCAGAAATCTTTTATTCTGTTTCCACGAGACACTTCCTTTTCATCCCCAAAATGTGGATGAAGAAGCTTTCCCATCACAGAGGAACACGAGTCAACTACAAATAGGAAGATGCTGTTTATGGTGCATATTTCTTTTGGGAGAATCATTGTCACATATCTGACTCAACACTTATTTCTAGAAGAACAAGTTGTTCAGGAAGGAAATCTATTTCCATATCTAAAATGAAAGTTTTATTTAAGAAGTGCAATTGGAATAAATCACGCAAGAGAAAGTGGTTAAAGTGCACAGCTGCCGGTTTCAAATTTAACACTATTTGTATATGAAAAAGTAGCTGGGAAAGTTTCACTTTTAGTTCTAGACCCGCTGGGTAGCTTCAGGGCACGTGAAAGTATTATCCGTTCAATTCCTAGCTCTGTTTGCAAGGGCCTTTGTGCAGAAGCTCTGTGGCTTTCAAAAAATAAGAAACAGTCATCAAGCAAAAACTCAAGTGCCTCTTGGGATGGAATTCTTGAGATTTGGCCCTGAGAGTGTTTGAAGCAGTGTGAGTAAGAGTGTTTGCTGCTGCTATGTTGAAGAGAAGCAAAATGTAAAGGGATGCTCATCTGATTGGGTCTAGAACTACATGGAGATTAAGATGTCAGACCCAAGGCTATGTGTTCAGGGGAACTCTTGGATAGAGACCCACAGCCTAATGTCTTTTGGTGTAGGCAGTTCTACTACTTCACAGGGCATTTCTTCACTTTGGGTGTTTTTTGTCTACGTCTCCCTTCCCTGAGTCTTTTCAAATTCTTTCCCCTTTTCCTATTTCCTCTTCTCCCTCTTCCCTTTTTCTTCCTTGTATATATCTTCTCCATTACAATTCTTCTCCAGTGTTACTGTGGTCAGCTTTTCTGCTTTTCCCCAATTATGTCTCCCCACCTTTTACCTATGCTTTCATTATCTTCTCTTATTCCAGTTTCTCTTCATTTCCTATTCTCTCTCTCTCTCTCTCTCTCACCAATTGAAATATACCCGACTTAAGATTGCCCAGGGTTTGCCACTCTTCAGGAAGCTCACCTTACTCTGTAGTCAGAAGTGATCTCTTGCTTCCTTGGATTTGCCTCACACTTGATTCAATCTCTGATTTGTCCCTGCCTCTCTCCTTCAAGCAAGCTGAGTGCCTTTCTGCTCTCCTCTGTCACAGGGAAGTTTCTTGCATAAAAGGATGGTGCCTTCCCACTGCTGTGTCCTTCATAAATCTTAGCATAATGGCTTACAACTTGTAGGATCATTTATTCAATAAATATTTCTGACTGTACATATAGAATGGTTAATATAGCAATTTAATGTGATCAGAAGTTACAAGTTTCTATCTGCTGTGAAAATGCTACAAATAGATCTCAATATTGTGCTGAAAGATTTATTTTAAGGGTGAATTTTCAAGGAAACATCATTTTAGAAGATACTTATTATTTAGATATTATAAGTTTAAAACCAGAGTAACCACTGCATTTGTCATTAGGTATCATGGGGCCTAAATGAATGTACTGGGAGGGGGTGGGGAGGAGGGAATGAGACAAGCCATGGTCTTGCGAGCCAAGAGGATGTTTGGGCTCTGGAGCACTCCATAAGGTAGATATGGTAAAGTGCAAATGATAGTATTTGCAGAGAACTTGATGAAGTTACTTCATTGTTTAATTTTAACTTTCTGAGAGGAGATCAATATATATCTCATATCCACTTCCTCTTCTTTCAAGGTCAAGATACATTAAGAGATAATTATGAAAAGTGTTTTAGCTTTTACTCTGATAAACAAAGGTATAAAGCCATCCTGCGTATGTGGGATTTTATGTGATGCCACCCGTAGTAAAAGCCAAAGTATTCAATATGACCTGGGGGGCCTTACATGATATTTGCCTTATATCCTTCTCATGTCTAAAAGTTTCTGGTTTCAGATTTTCCATTCTTTCTCTCCCCTTCTGTACTCCAGCCATTGTTCCTTCAGTAGGTTGGGTGTAGATATACTTCTATTTGGGGGATTTTGCCGTCTCTCAGGAAAGCTCCATGTCACCATCCGTCCATTCTTTACATCTTCACTTAGAAGTCATTTTCTCAGAGAGGACTTTCCTCTTCACCATCCTTAAAAATCTCACACCTATTACTTTATATCACTCGTTCAGACTTTTTTACACTTACTGTATACACTCTACCCCTCCCTATCACTTTGCTGGGGGTCAGTTTCATGCCCCCATGCTTGGTTTTCCGCTCTGCTATCACCGTCTTGAAATTTTTAATAACTTTTGAACAAGGGGCCCTGTATCTGCAGATTATGTAGCCAGATCTAAGTTTGCTGATTTTCAAAATTGCCTGTCTTTCCTCCATTTTTAAGGTGGAATAATATTATTTCATTGAATATATAGGCCATGTTTTGTTTATGTATTATACATTTATGGATACTTGAATTGCCACCTCCTTTTGGCTACTGTGAAGAATGCTTTTGTGAACGTGGGTGTGCAAATATCTATTCAAGAGCATTCTCTCCATTCTCTTGGGTATATACCCACAACTGTAATAGCTGTGTCACATAGATACTTTTTTGTGTTTAATTTTTTGAAGAATCACCTTATTTTCCATAGCAGCTGAACCATTTTAAATTCTCATCAAAAGGGTTCCAATTTCTTTACATCCTTGCCAACTTTTAAAAATAATATCCATCATAATTGTGGGTTTAATACTCATTTGTCTAATGAATGATTTAGAAATTCATTCTATTCAGGTCTTCTGCTCATTTTTAAATGTAGTTTTTTTGTTGACTTTTAGGAGTTCTTTATATATTCTGGATATTAATTCCTTCTCGGATACATGATTTGAAGGTATTTTCTCCTATTATGTGGGTTGACGTTTTACTCTGTTGATAAGAGTCTTTTGATGGGCAAAGGTTTCAAAGTTTGCTGTAGTCCAATTTATTTATTTATTTTTTTGGTTGCTTGTGCCTTTGGTGTCATATCCAAGAAGTTGTTATTATACCCATGAAACTTTTCCCTTATGTTCTTTTCTGAGCATTTCATAGTTACACACACACACACACACACACACACATACACACACACATATCCCTCACATCTTCTTTATCTACTCATCAGTTGATGGACATTTGGACTGTGTTCATAATTTGACTATTGTTGATAATGCTGCTATAAACATTAGAGTGCACATGCCCCTTTGATTTGTATTATTGTATCGTTGGGTAAATACCTAGTAATACAATTTCTTCATCAGAGCGTAGTTCTATTTTTAACTTTTTGAGAACTCTGCATACTGTTTTCCCGAATAGCTAGCTGCACCAGTGTGCATTCCCACCAACAGTGGGAGCAGGTTCCCATTTCCTCACATCCTCTCCAACATCCGTTGTTTCTTGTCTTGTTAATTTTATACATTGTAACAAGTGTGAGATGATACCTCATTGTAATTTTGATTTGCATTTCCCTGATGATGAGTGAAGTTGAGCAACTTTTTTCATGGGTCTGTTGGCCTTCTGTAAGTCTCCATTTCCTCCATTTCTTTGGAGAAATGTCTGTTTATGTCTTCTGCCCATTTCTTAACTGGATTATTTATATTTTGGATATTGAGTTGATAAGTTCTTTATAGATTTTGGATACTAACCCTTTATCAGATATGTCATTTGCAAATATCTTCTCCAATTCCATAGGTTGTCTTTTAGTTTTCTTGGTTGTCTTCTTTGCTGGGCAGAAGCTTTTTTTTTTTTTTTTTAATTTTTAAAATTTTATTTATTTTCAGCATAACAGTATCATTATTTTTTCACCACACCCAGTGCTCCATGCAATCAGTGCCCTCTATAATACCCACCACCTGGTACCCCGACCTCCCATGCCCCCACCATTTCAAACCCCTCAGATTGTTTTTCAGAATCCATAGTCTCTCATGATTCACCTCCCCTTCCAATTTACCCCAACCCCCTTCTCAATATTTTTATGTTGGAATGTGTCACTTAAGACTTAGATTTTTTTCCAAGGGCCAGGCTGAAATAAAAGAATAAGTATACATATATTTCTGAAAATTTATCAATAAAAATTATTACAATATAAGTTTTAGGATTTTCTGAATTGCAAACTCAGTAGAGATAACTAACCTTTGAAACAATAACCAGAATCAGTCCCTTTCCTTTCTACATCCTATTACATAGATGCAATATAAAATATTTGCAATCTAACCACAATCTTAATAAACTGAATGTTTGACTGGAAGAACTGAAGTGCTTGGTCTTGTATTGTTTATAAACATATATTGCAGAAGCTTTTTATTTTCATGAAGACCCAACAGTTTCTCTTTGCTTTTGTCTCCCTTGTTTTAGGAGACATGTCTAGTAAAAAGTTGCTATGGCTGATGTCAAAGAGGCTGATGTCTCTGTTCTCCTCCAGGATCTTAATGGTTTCCTGTCTCACATTTAGGTCTGGATAGCAACATGTAAAAGGATTAAGTGACCACTTTCTTATACCATACACAAAAATACATTCAAATGGATTAAGACCTTTGATTCATTTTGAGTTAATTTCTGTATATGGTATAAGGTAAAGATATAACTTCATTCTTCTGCATGTGGATATCCAGTTTTCATAGCACCATAAAAAGGACTGCCTTTTCCCATTAAAAGGTCTTGGCACTATACATGTGAGGATTTACTTCTGGGGTTCCTGTTCTAGTTCCTTGGTCTCTATGTTTGTTTTTATACTTGGATAACATTGTAGTAAGTTTTGGCTATTTAAGTTCCCTTCGATTCCAGGATACATGTGACCTTGAAGTAAATTTAATTAATTTTTAATTCCAATTTACTTTAGAGACTTTTGTGGACAATAGCTAAACTGTGCCTTTCACTGAAGATCCAAGGGGCACTGATAAATATTGGAGATGCAGCTTCAAAAAGGCAAAAGCCCTGAAGCTGGGGAAGAGCACTACTTTATCTGTTACTAACTATAAACACTAAGAAATCCTGGGCAGGGGAAGACTCCATACTCTCTCATTATTCTCTTTCTGTAGATATGAGACAATTTTCTCCCCCAGTGATTTCTGATCTCTCTCCCTTTCCTAGCTTTTGTAACAGAAGGAAGAAGTTATTTAGGTATGGAGGTTTATCTGGCTTTATCACTGGTTATGTTATGGTTTTAAATTTTTCTTAACTATTTTATTATGTGGGTTTTCTCTTGGAATTGTATTTTTGTTTAGTTCCCCTTGACAACTAAAAAATAACAATTCAGGAATTCGAAATACACTGCAGGTTGCCACATATTGGGTGTCTTGCCCATAGCAGACATTGTTAATCAGATAAATTGTTTCTCCCAACTGAGACCTGGTATTCATACAGGTCTCTTGAAATACCTCCTTAGAGTAATTCTAAGCACCAGCTCCCATTGAATTGAAACTGGCTACAGAGAGAAAATGTATTGCTCAGATATAAAGTTCATCCTTAAATAATCTTCTATCCTGAATATGTGTATGTAAATTATATTTGTTAAGATGTAAAAGAGCCTATTAATATAAATTCCTCCAGGGAGAGAAACAGAACAGAGATAGGAATAGGAGAGAGATGTTTCACGATATAGTGTTTCACACCAGAATTTTGTACTCTAATGATTGTTTTAGTTATTCAGAATTAAATGGAACAATATTTGAAAACGCTGAAACTATTTACCTTTAATTCTGATATATTTCATTCCTTTCCTGTACAGTGTTGAAGAGTAGTAGTCAAAGTGGATATTTTGTTTTACATGATGTTGAAAATGTTCTCTAAAATTTTTTGCTGTATTTTTACATAGGGTTATAATCTTTTAATCTATCATCTCTAATGTTATCCATTTGAATTTTCAAAATGCTTAATTATTGCTAACTATAGACTGAGTAATAACCCAGGTAAAGTGCTAACAGGCATCACCTTCAGTTCTTGGGAGAAATGTATTAATAGTCTTAGATTGTTCATTTAGTTACTTTTACATAATGAGGAGGAAAGATAATCTAGCATTGAGAAAAAATTAACAGTTAAAATAACAAGTCAATGGTTTCTGTAGATGAAATTTGATTGTTTCCAATATCAAGCCCAATTCATTGCTTCTTAGTAATGGCTTATCCATATCTGGTAAATGGATTTGTAAGGTCATATTCTTTCTGAAGACCTAGCTGGGAAGAAACAGAAGCATGGCTGAAGATTTTAGTCTCTACCATATTTTACCAAATAGATTTTATAGCAGAGCATTGCATTAATGTATGAAATGCTTTTTCAATACTGAATAAAGTAGTGCTTTGTTTCTCATTGGCTATTATTATTTGTGAGTATCTTCCACAAAATTTCTAAAGAGGAGATATAAGAGATTAGGTACTAATATTCATTCCAAACTCATAACAGTTAAGCCCAATTGCATCAAGAAAGTAAATCATGGAAAATAATTGTTGCGGTGTTTTCATTAAGATGGTACATGTTAGAGAATTAAAGAATACTGAGGAATGCTCTTAGGAAGCAATTCTTAGAAAATATCATAATACTTTTTTGGTGGGTGGTTTCTGAGAGTTTGGAGATCACTAGAGATAGAGAAATTCAGAGAAAGATTTGTGGAACCAGCTGACATGAAATACTGGTATCTGTGAACCAAGAGAGAGTTCATATTCTTTTAGTCAGCACTGGGTTATAAGGAGAAATGGAAAGGAAAATGTAGTATATTATAATATAAAATATGTATGATATGTGTGTGTGTGTCATATAACTGATTTGTACTTTTTTCCAAAACCAGGCATCTGTATGTATATAACACACACACACACAAAATTTATATATATTGACATGTGTGTGTGCATGTGTGTGTGTGTGTAATAAATACAAAAGGTAAAACAGACAATAGGAAAACTTGGGATAAAACATATTGTCGTTCTTACATGACCCATGTCTGGGTCCTAGAAAGGAATGGAAGACTTAGTATTACAATTTATCTCTTGAATATGACTTTCTGTCAATTGAGGGTTTAAGTTAAACTTTCATTTTAAAAATTTTATATTCACATACAGTTATAGAATAATCTAGGCAGCTCATTTATATCCTTAACCTAGTTTCCAAAAAAGATGACATCTTGCAAAACTGGAGTCCAATATCATAACCAGGATATTGCAATTGAAACAGTCAGTATTCAGAGCATTTCCATCATCACAGGTATCCCTCATGTTTCCCTTTTATGGCCACCTACTTCCTCTCTCATTCCCACCCCATCCTTAACTAACCATGGCAACCACTGAACTGTTCCTAATTTCTATAGTTCTGTGATTTCAAGTTGATATATATATATGTATTTACATATATATATGTAGTTAGATAGATATGGATATATCCATCCAATTCATATATGTATATCTGATCACTGAATATGTGATTTTTTTTTGAATTGTCTTTTTTTCTCCACTCAGCAGTTTTCTGGTGATTTTTCTGGGTTATTATATGCATCAGTAGTTCCTTTTTATTGCTGAGAAATCATTTCATGGATGAATTTACTACAGTTGAACCATTCACCTGTTGGAAGGTATCTGGGGAATTTTTAATCTTGGGGTATTAAAAATAAAGCTGCTATAGACATTCAGGTACAGATCTTTCTGTGACCACAAGCTTTCATTTCTGTAAGATAAATGCCCAGGAGAGCACTTGCTGGGCTGCGAGGTCATTGTATGTTTAGTTTTATAAGAAATTACCAAACTGTTTTCCAGAGTGGCTGTACCACTCATTTTCTATTATAACCACATCCGTGCTGGCATTTGGTATTGTCACTATTTTTTATTTTAGTTATTCTGAGAGGAGTATATAGTGGTATCTCAATTTGGTTTTCATTTTCATTTCCTTAATGGTCAGTTATGTTGAGTATCTGTTCATGGGCTTATTTTTTTTTATCTTTTCCAATGGAATGTCTCTTGATATCTTTTGCCCATATTTTAATTGCATTATTTGTTTTTTTTTTTTTTGTTTTGTTCTTTTTATTTCTTACTGTGGTGTTTGGGAGTTCTTTATATACTCTAGACACAAGTTTTTTGTTGACTATATGTGTTGCAAATATTTTCCCCCACTCTTTAACTTTTCATTGTCCTGATAAGATCTTTTATAATTTAAAAGTTTTTAATTTTGATGAAATGCAATTTTAATTTTATGAGTCATGATATTGGCTCCAAGTAAAAGAATAGTATAGCCCTAGATCTCAGTTTCTCTTTTTTCCCTAAGAGTTTTATAATTTTAGATTTCAATATAAATCCATGAACCATTTTGAGTTAATTTTTGTAAGGTGTGAGATTTAAGGTGACATTTATTTTTTGTATATGCTTGTCCATTCAGTCTAACACCATTGGTTGAAAAGCCCATCTTCTTTTCATCAAACTGATTTGTACTTTTTTTCAAAACCAGACATCTGTGTGTAGGTATATTTCTGGGTTCTGTATTTTTTTTTTTAATTGATCTATGTGTTTGTGCCTCTGAGAAAACCACACAGTGTTGCTACTATAGTTGTAAAATAAGTCTTGAAATTGTGTAGATTGGCCCCCTTCATTTTATTATTATTTTCTAAAATTGTTTTAGTATTCTGGTTTTTGAGCCTTTCAAGTTTTAGGATAATTTGTGTGTGTCAGAAAAAAACACTTTGTTGACAATTTTATTGGATTGTACCAAACCTGTATATTAGTTTGAGGGAGAATTAACATCTTTAGTATGTGAAATTTTCCAACCCATTAATGTAGTATGTGTATCTATTTATTTAGACAGTAGGTATATTTTTTTTTATCAGTTTTTTGTGGTTTTTAGCACACAAATCCTACAGATGTTTTCTTAGAAAAGTATTTTAGTATTTCATATTTTTAAAGATTGCAAATAGCATTTTAACTTTTAAATTTCAGTGTCCACATGTTCAGTGTTAGTATTTCTCTATACTCTTTGTTTGTATGTATACCTTGTATCCTGTGACCTTAGTGAGCTCACTTATTTTTCAAAGTTTTTTGTAGATTTCTATATAGACAGTCATGTCATCTACTAATAAAAGCAGCTTTATTTCTTCCTTTCCAACTTGCTTTCATTTCCTTTTCTTATCTTATTGCACTGGCTATAAATTCAAGCACTAAGTTGAATAAGTTTGGTGAAAACAGGTATCCTTGCCTTTTTCTCAATATTAGAGGGCAAGCATTCAGTCTGTCAACATTAGGCATAATGTTAACTTCAGCTTTTTAAAAGATGGTCTTTATGAAGTTGAGGAAATTATATTTTTATTTTTCTGAAAGATTTTATCATGAAGTGGGGTTAAAGTTTGTCAGATGCTTCTTCTGCATTGACTAATATTATTGTGATTTTTTTTTCTTCTTTAGCCTATTGGTGTTGTGGATTAAATTGATTAGATTTTGAATATTGAACCAAAATTGCATCCTTGGAATGAACCCTGTTTTGTCCCCCTGTATATTGCTGAATTGTATTTGCTAATACTTTGTTAAGGTTTTGTTTGTTTGTTTATCTGTATTCATGAGTTATGGGTCTGAGTTTTCTCTCCCTCTCTCTCTCTTTTTTTTTTCTACTGTCCTTGTCTGTTTCAATATCAGAATAATACTACATAAAATAAATGGGGATGTTTATATAGAATTGGTGTTAACTATTCTTTAAACATTTGGTAGAGTTCTGCATTGAAATCATCTGATCTTGGGGGTTTCTTTTTTGGGAAATTTCTAATAACAAATTTGATTTTCTAACTGTCAGAGAGCTATTAAAATGATCTGTTCAGTATGAGGTGAGTTGTGGTAGCTTGTGTTTTTCAAGGAGTTAGTCCATTTTTCTAAGCTGTCAAATTAACAGTGGCAAGAGTGGGCATCTTTTCGTGTTCCTGATCTCAAAAGGAGGGCTGTCAGCTTTTCTATTGAGGATGATATTTGCTGTGGGTTTTTCATAGATTTTATGAAGTTGAGGAATGTTCCTTCTATCCCTATACTTTGAATCATTTTAATCAGGAATGGATGTTGTATCTTGTCAAGTGCTTTTTCTGCATCAATTGAGAGGACCATGTTGTTCTTCCCTCTTCTCTAATTGATTTGTTCTATCACATTGATTGATTTGCAAATGTTGAATCACACTTGCATCTCATGGATAAATCCCATCTGGTCATGGTGGATAATCTATTTAACATAGTGTTGCATCCTATTAGCTAGGATCTTGTTGAGAATCTTGGAATCCATCTTCATCAGGGATATTGGTCTGAAATTCTCCTTTTTGGTGAGTTTTTGCCTGGTTTGGGGGTCAAGGCATGCTGGCTTCCTTCTGTTTCTATTTTTAAATTAACTTGAGTAGAGGTGGTATGGAGGTGTTTTGCTGCAGCCTTGCAAGAGCAGATATCTAGGCTCCCAACTCAGCCTTTGTTGCCAAGAGTAGGAGTAAGGCTACTGACTTTTCTGTGGTGTGTGGTAGCCAAAGTAGAGGAGTTATTGATTAAAAGGTTCTTGTTATGCAGTTCCTTTCCTGGTCCTTTAGCTAGCGAGTAGGCTTTGTTGGGGCCTCTAGGTTGCCTGGCTTCAAGTCTAGGCTACATGAAGCAACAAACAACAACAACAACAACTCCTTCCCTCCACCCCCAAAATCAAAAGCCAAGCCAGACAAAAAAGCAAAACAAACCACATAAAACCACCTTGCTGTTCTTAGGGTCCTGGAGTCCCTAGGCAGTCTGCATTCTTCCATCTTTTAGAGCATTTTGCATTGTTTTACATATAATGTTCAGGGATTTTAGTTGTATTTAGTGAGAAGAATAGAGAAAAGTCTATCTATTCCAGCTTCCCACCAGCAGAAGTCTGTGATATATTTTTAAAATATATACACTAGGGGTGCCTGAGTGACTCAGATGGTTAAGTGCCAGCTCAGGTCATGACCTCCAGGTCCTGGGATGGAACCCCATGGTGGGCTCCCAGCTCAGTGGGGAGTCTGCTTCTCCCTCTCTCTTTTCCTCTTCCTCTGCTTGTACTTGCCTGCTCTCTCTGTCTCTCAAATTAATAAATAAAATCTTAAAACAACAACAATAATAACAAAATAAATTATATACACTAATATTAGAGAATAATATGTATGGTATGCACCTATTTTTTGTAGAGAAAAAAAAACCCAAATAAATTTCCCATATTACATATAGGAAATATATTAGTTATAGTGTATAAAGATATATACCATGTAAATGAAGCATAAATATCAAATTATTACAAAATTGCATTCTTGAAGTGCAGAGAGGATAAAGTTGACATACTTTTATTTTGTACTTTTAAATTTGTGTATTAGTATTTTTTTTCTTATAAGCTACTTTTCTTTATTGCTTCATTCTTTGCTTTTTTCCAAATTAATTAAATCTTAAACAATTTTATATCTAGGAAGACTTTATGCTTTAGTTGTAAAATCTTAGTTTGTAGGCATGTTGTTCTGATTGTCTTCCCCCTCTGTAGAAAAACACTTTCAATCAGTTACATAGTCCTCCTTACAGATTTTCTCTCATAGATTGAAGGGCTTCAATTTTGTCTAGTCTTTCACATTCTTCAATCATAGCACCCAGTTTTTCTATTTCACCTATTTTCTCAGCAGCTTGAAAGATTTTTCAAATGATGTCCTTAAAAGTCAGAGCAATTTGATATTTTTCTTAGAAGGTTTATCAATAGTGCATAACTGTACATCTATAGACAAAACACATAGTTTATTCAAATGTTCTTTCCACTTGAAAATTAATATCATTCTTAAAGTTTCTTCTTGAACACTGTTGAGTAGTGAGATCGTAACTGACAATTGGCTGGATCTGTCTCGACAGCCAGTTGTGATATTATCTCCCTGTGATATCCAGCTTCCTTCTGGATATTAGTTTAATTGTTAATTGGCTAGGAAAAACTTTAGTTTCTCATATATCTAATATGACCTGAATTTGGTCATTGGTCTCAGTGGCACTGTTTCCTAGGACTCAGACGTTCTGTAGACCTCTGGAACCCACTGATTTTGAAACAACTTTTGTTTTCAGACCTATTTAAATTTATTTGTTTAGACTATCATTAATGTGGAAATTACTGGATATGTTTTTGCAAAAAAAAAAAATTAAAAAACTATTTTTAGAAACAGGAAAATTAAAAAGGAAATTGATCAAGAGTTTGAAATGAGAGATGAGTGATTTTGTTGCAACAGACATTTAAAATTATCCAGGTAAGACCATAAGCCCATTTTTAAGACGATGTATAAGGATACACAAGTGAAGCTGATAAGGGAGCTATTGATCCAGACTTGAAGACCAAGTCAGAATCTTAGACATTACCTGCAGTGTTCCCTAGAGTCCAGGGTACTTATTCACTAATGTGAGCTTGAGGAGATGCCCACAAAACAATGCTGTCAGATCATCCTCTAAGCCTTGTTTGGGTCTAATGATCCACAGCAACCTTGCTTAGTGCCTGAGCGAATGTAAATGGAATAATAGTATGATCCTGTCTACAACACACACACACACACACACACACAGGCACACACACAGCCCATTTTGGAATCAGCCCAGTCTAGTTTATTCCATCAGTGGAGAGGGTGGTTATTTTCCTTTGGAAGAAGTTTACTAGCAGTTTGGGTAGCTTGCAGTTGGCTTTGCCAGTTGCTACTGTTTATTCTTCCTACAAGATTCTTTTTTTTTTTTAAGATTTTATTTATATATTTGGCAGAGAGAGAGCAAGAGAGCACAAGCAGAGAGAGTAGTAGAGGGTGGGGGAGGAGCCTGATGTGGGGCTCAATTCCAGGGCCCCAAGATCATGACCTGAGCCAAAGGCAGATAGTTAACCATCTGAGCCACCCAGGCGCCTCTTCCTACAAGATCCTTAACAGACCAGGAGACCAGTTGCCTTCATTCATTTACTTTCTTGCTGTGGCAAAATGGTATCATTAAACAAACAAACAAAAAACTTATCTTTCTCCTTTCAGCATCTGCTTATTCTTCTGGGCTCTTCTTATTTCCACAGTCTCTTCCATGAGCTTCTGCCTCTAACTGCATAGTTCTCCCTGGTAATTAAACCACTTGATCCAAGGAGCTGATGGACAGGCATCCACACTTGCAGAGCTTCAGACACCAGCCAGAAGACCCATAAGTTGTAGATCTGTTCCACTTGCGCATCTGTATCAGTATAGTTGGACTAAACAATGGTTCTGTGGTTTTATTCAGAAAATTAAAGACATTTCCATTTTGAAAAAAATTAACTTGAAAAGGAAGAATCCTATCTTTTAAAGAATTATTTACCTCTTGACATGCGTTTGGAAATAACCCAGTTTCTTTTCTATACCTATAAAATTAATATCTATTTTCTTTAAACTACTCTTATTTACCATATGATATACATGAATTTTTTTTCATATTACATCAGGCTTGAATCCCTAATTTGATTTATTAGTGTCCATTTCTGGTAGGTTATTTAAATTTTCATATAAATAGCTGATCAATTCATTTCTCGTTTTGTGGAAACGTTATCGGCTTTAGGGATTGAGGTGTTCATTATCTTGTAGAGTTATTTTGGATAAACTTCCTCCTGATCCGTGTCTTGGCATAGATGATAGTATGAGATCTTTAAAGAATTATTTGGAAAATCCCTCTCACAATGGTAACCTTCAGTGTTGTGGATAATTTTTAATAATTTTCTCTGTTTCCTCTTTTGCTCTCTTTAGGCTTTCTACTACTTCTTGTGTTAATTTTGGTGATTTGTTGTGCTTTTATTGTAGCACTTGTTAGTCTATTTTATAGAAAAAAGGTCTTTCTGTGACATTTTATCACAAAATTGTGATAGTAATTCATTATAATTTAATCATCCTGTCTACCATGATACTTTTCTAATACTGATCTTATTTTAATAAACTCATTTTTCTATTTTTAAGACTTCTTAAGCAACTGTATTTTGAATTTACTCATCAGTTTTACTTAGTTCTGTATTTTTTCTGCATTTCCATGTATTATTTCATTCCTTCATATTTTCTTGGGATTGCTTTTTTCTCATCTTCTGAAATCTTTGCTAATTTGCATTTCAGAAAATGAGGTTTCAGTGAACATCCTCCATTCTCGGAAAAATAATTTCATATCTTTGTTTTAAAAATGTTCCTTCCATCTGGGAAACTTGGATTTAATTAAGAGAAGATTGAATAAATACGATGCGGCCAGGCCCACAGGGCTCTGTTCCTCCCTGCCTCAGAATGCAGGAGATTCTAGTTTATGCCCCAACTGGTCGTTATTACATGGTTACAGTGTGACCACACGTGGCAAGACTTTACTTTAAAAAGGTAGCAACCTGACCAGCCACCACTGGAGTACCTCTTGACAAGGAAACTGGAATGATAACAACAACAAAAAGGGCTCCTTAGCTCTCCCATCCTGACACCCTTGAATATCCTTTGTTGCAATGTATCTTTGAGCTAATTACTGGTCATGAGTTGATGCCACAGGGTGGTCATTTTCACCAAGGTTCAAGCCCAGTCCCCCTGCAAGAATTTTTCGAACATGTTCTTCATTGAACAATGTTAAAGTATAATTTTCAGGAATAAAAAAAAAATCATGACTCTCGGGCAAATATAAAATGAGCATATGTCAGGGATTTTAACTCATTAATTAATGAGGGAACCAGTAAATGTTGTGACTGGTTCAAAAGCATTTAAGAAGCCAAAGTGTTAATAGGTAGTTGAACAAAGAAAAGTTAAGACACCATTGCTGAGTTAGATATCAACTGTTTAGTGTCTAAGAGACCATCAGTTTGTGAGGGTAATCTGGTTGACAAATTATCTGCATCACTACTGAACAAAAGTACATATGTTAACAAGTAACTTCATTAAGGTGGTAACTTTTAAGTTGTCTTAAACAATGAGATGAACTAAGTATATTCTCCTAAGTACATTCTCCTAAACAATCCTTTGTCTTTGCCCCTATGTGATATTGGAAGGATGTGAGACCCACATTTTTATTTTCAAGTTTTAGAGAGTTTTCTCTGATAATGAAAAGCTTCCTAAACAGTGGTGAGGACGTCATGGTAAAGCCTTTGATGATTAAACCTTACCAGTTCTAGTGCTAGAAAGATGATTGCTGGTAAGAGCATGTTTCCTTTGAAAGTCAAAAATCATTTCAACCCATTTGGTGATAAATATTCTTTTTCAATTCTTACCAAGTCGTGTGGAAAATTATTTATGCAACTGAGCAAGGAAGATCCTGAGCAGAAATAGATTAATCAATTTTTACTGAGCAAAAGGAGAGTTTTGATGCCACCACGGCCTGAGGACTTACAGATATGCTAAGGTGAACCAGACAAGGATTGTGTGTGTATAAGCCTTAGAATAGTTCTCAGTGCCCATGCCAACTATAACCTGGGGGAGGAGGGTGGTGGGTACTGGGGAGGGCACGTACTGCATGGAGCACTGGGTGTGGTGCAAAAACAATGAATACTGTTATGCTGAAAAGAAATTAAACAAAAAACAAAACAAAACAAAAAACCCCACCACAGATTCTGGTCTCCATCCCCAGCTGTTTTTCTTAACACCTGGGGACCCAGACCACCAGAATCAGCTTCCCCTGGGAACTTTTTAGAAAGGCAAATTCTCAGGCCATACTTTATGTAGAAACTTTGGGGTAGGGGCCCAGTATGTTTTCTAGTGCTCGGGATGATTCTGATGCATGCTCACGATTGAGAACTTCTCTACTAGAGTAAGCCATGAGACTGAGACCACTTCATAATGAGAACAAAGATCCCAGAGAGGTGTGGTAATGCCAGGCAGTGTTCTAAGCACATTAAAGGTTCTGCATCAGTAAACCTGTAACAGAACTATTGAGAAGATGCTATCATCGTCTGCATTGACAGGTGAGAAAAGTGGGTCAGAGAGAGGTGAAGTCATCAGTCCAGTAATACATATGGAGAAATGGTGGAGCCAGGATTCGCTCCTGGTATTCTCTGCCCCCACCCCCTTCAGATTTGTTTCAGTACATTTAAATAGAATTATTTTTTATATCTGTCTTAATGTCACTCAGATACCATCTGTGCTGTATTTCTTGGTGACTACACCATTCACATATAGGACCTTTACAGTATATTCAACATACGGTTCTCTAAGGTGATCTCACTGATATTTTCTCTTTCAGCTTTCATCAGTCACTCATTTCCATGGTGATTCTCTAGAATTTAGTATTACCAGTAAGTGTATCCTCTTTGCAATCTCTGTACTAAGTGTCCTGTAACCTGACCACCACCTTCTACTTTTCTAGCTCACTCCTATAGTGATATTCCAAAATTTGACCACAGGGGAGCCTATAGTCTTGTTACCCTATTGACTTTTCACTGTTATTACCCCCATTGAGCCCTTAAGTCCGTCCTCACTGAGCTGAGAGCTCAGCCTCCATCATATTAATCACCTTTTCCCCTACATCTCAGCTTTCTGGTCTTTCTTTCCCTCCATTATATTCATCTCATTGAACCCAACCTTGGTTTTATCTAACCTATAACCCTCTCCTTAAGTACATACATGCCACTGAAGCTGGTGTGGAGACTGACCCTGACAACTGGACTTTTTGTTAATAGCATGACCTCTGACCTTGACCTCAGTGCTGTCCAGCAGCCATGCCTCATTTTCCTAGCCCAACGCTCACCAAACTTATCTGCACACTGGTATCGACTGTGCAGCTTCAGAAAACATTCCTGCCCATGCCCCACTCCCAACAGTTGTGATTTAATTGTTTGGGGATGTGGTCTGGACCGGATTTTTGAAAAGATACCTGTGATCTTATCCATTTACACTCCAACTGTCCTAGATGAATTTTTCGGTTTCTTTCCTCCAAGCTCAGACTCCTTCTTAATTATCCTCTCTCTCCGCTTGCTGCATTTTTCACTGAGAAAATAGAAACCAATAGAAGAGAATTTCTATATCCTGCAATTGGGTCTGCACCAATGTATAGTTATCTGGGCCCGTTTATTCTGCGTGCCCAGCTAGTATCACAGAGGCACTGCTCAGGCCTGTAAGGCCTGCCTGCCTCTTAGGCACTAGATTCCATCAGCTCTTCCCAACTCAAAAGCATCACTTCAGGAAAATACTTGGTGTCTATTCCTTCTTGAAATTAAAGACAAAGACTTTTATTGTTCTTGTTGACTATGCTTCTCCAATATTACAAACAAAGCTTTGCAATAGTCAATATTGAGGCTATTTTTGTTGAATGGACACAATTTTATCATTATTTGGTGTACTGGTTATTTATTGTTTGGCCTTAAATCCACCTGTGACACCCCCCCCCCCCAATCTAAGCACAAGGAGGCTGGCTTCTAAAAGCTGTTTTTCCTCGGTTTCCTGGCCCACTGGCTTCCTGCTGGGCCCAGTTTAAAGTTAGGGAATCTGAGGGCATGTCTTTCTAGCTGTGGTCTGTAGTAGCCACGTCTTTTTCTGATCCCTTCCCCGGCCAGGCATTCTTCCTCCTCCACTGCTCCCCTTCTCACTGGGATCTGGTAATGTGATTTCCTCCTTCTCTGCTTCAGTTTTGGGGGTGGCCATGTACCCTCACTGGCACTTGTCCTAAGGGTGTTGACACCCTTGTTGGCTCCTTTATTGCTGCTCATGCCTCCAGCACTAATGCCTTCATTAAGTTTGCTTTGTATGACCATCTGGAGAGAAAGAAGTCTCTAGTAGGACCTCTGGTGCTTTAATCAGTTATACTTTTATTTTAAAATTATTAGTGCCAACCTTGCATGAATCTTGAGGGATTTTTGCTGAGTGAAAAGGGCCAACCCCAAAAGGTTACACACTGTATGATTCCATTTATATGACAGTCTTAAAATGACAAAATTGTAAAAATGGAGAACAGCTGAGTGATTGCCTGGAGTTAGGGATGGTGGTGTGTATATGGCAAGGGGAGTGACATGGAGCTGGGTGTGGCTATTAAAGGGCAGCAAAAAGGATCCTTGTGGGGATGGCAGTGTTCTGGTCTTGCCTATATTGATGTTAATATCCTACTAATGAGAGTGTACTTAAGTTTTGCAAGATGCTACCAGCTGGGGAAGGCTGGGTAAAAAATGCATAAGATCTCTGCATTATTTCTGACAAATGTATGTGACTCCACAATCATCTTGAAAGTTTAATTAAAAGGCATGTATGGGCACATGGAAAAGATTCATTTTTTAAAAAGTATTTTTATTTATTTTCGAGGTGGGGGGAGAGTGAGGGTGAGCAGGGGGGAGGGGCATAGAGAGAGAAGCAGGCTCCCTAGTGATCAGGGAGTCTGGTGTGGGACTTAATCCCAGGACCCTGGGATCATGATCTGAGATGAAGGCAGACACTTAACTGATTGAACCACCAGGCGCCCAAGGTTAGGTTTTTAAAATTTGTTTGCTTTACCTGAAATATACATGAAAAGCTTTACTTTTGAGATCGTGAAGCCATCCATGATGGAACAATCATTGTTTCCCTGTGATCAGGTCTCCTTACTAGCCCTCCTCGGCACAAGCAGTGTAGGAAGCTCCAAAGCGCTCACCCAGACCATCCTGATCCTGGATAACAAAGGCATTGTTATCTTTTGGTTCACTTCAAAGTACCATCTACTGAACAAAGTATTTCACATATTAATAAATGTGATTTACTGGGGTGTCTGGGTGGCTCAGTCAGTTAAGCGTCTGCCTTTGGCTCAGGTCATGATCCCAGGGTCCTAGGATAGAGCCCCTCAATGGGCTCTCTGCTCAGTGGGAAGCTTGCTTCTCATTTTCCCTCTCCCTCTCCTTTTGTTTCCTCTCCTACTGTCTCTCTCTTTGTCAAATAAATAAACAAAATCTTTAAAAAAAATATATATATATATATATATATATGATTGACTTAGCACTTGAAATGTTTCCTTAAGGTAAATCTAATTATTCCCATTGTTTTATTGTGGTGAATTACACACAACACAAAATTTACTGTTTTAAGCATTTTTAAGTGCATGGTTTAGTGGCACTGAGCACACTCATGTTGATGTATAGCCACCAGTACTGTCTACCTCCAGAACTTTTTCATCTTCCCAAACTAAAAGTCCCCTTCCTTCCCAGTCCTTGGCAACCATAATTCTATGTCTATAAGAATTTGACTACCTAGTTACCTCATGGAGGTGGAATCACACAGTATAAGTCCTTTGGGGTCTGGCTTATTTCACTTAGCATAATGTTGTTGACCAAGAAGGAACTTAAAATTTAAGCAAATAGACATTCTTTGGGCAATTAGAATTGCAACATGGGAGACACGGATTCCGGTAGAAACCTGAATTGGGTTCTAAGGAAGACAAAGAGGGGAAGAGTTACAAAGGTGAAAGGCTATGAGTGTAGTTCTCATTCAGGTCCTCCATGCAAAGCAGGGATTGAAACCAAGTTCACGACCATTGGTTGAGGTAATATGCAAATACAGGGTTGCAACTTGTTAAGATGCATCGACCTCTTTCTAATCGAAGCGATGAATGTGGAAAGATTCAGTTGTCATGATGAGGAAGGTAAGTCCCAGCTGAGGACTTGCAGCTGGGCGAAAGGTTTGAACAAAACAGAACAAAACAAAACATGGTTTCCCTAATGAAGACATGCATGAATTTCTCCTCCCTCATTGCCTCCTGACCTTTATTTAAAAATAGACTCTCTTACCTAGGCTTGCTTATTCCATTTTGAGGTATCCTTTTACAATGTCTTCAAGGTCCATCTATGTTGTGGCGTATATCAGAATCTCCTCCCTTTTGAAGGCCAAATAATAATTCACCGTGCACATGTGTGTGTGTGTGTGTGTTTGTGTGTGAAGATACACGTCACATTTTGTTTACCCATCTGTTAGTGAACATTGTAGTTGCTTTCACATTTTAGCTATTGTGAATAATGTTGCTAAGAACATGGTTGTAATCAATATGAGTCCTTCCGTTCAGTTCTTCTGTGTGTATAGTCAGAGGTGGAATTATTGGATCGCATGGTGATTCTATGTTTAATTTTTTGATGAACAGGGATAGTGCTTTCCACAGTGACTGCTCCATTAGTCCTTTTATTTTTTAAATGAGGAAGATAAGGCTCAGAGAGGTTAAATGACTTGCGAAGTTTTGTCTACTTGGAAGATCATAAAACCAGGACTCTCATTTCTGCCTCTTGCTCCAAGGTCCCCCTATAGCACACTTAGAAGCTACCTTGGCAAATAGTCAAGGCAAAGGGCACATTCTTTTTTGTTCAATCAGCTTTAAAAATAAAAACTAGTCACCCTACTTCTATGTGGACATCTACTTATGTATACCTTTCCACAGGTTCTTCACTTTGAGCCTCTCTTCCCAGGCAAAGACTGAGCGCTTTTCTTGAGGATACAAAGAAGCCCAGCTGTTTAAATATTTATATAACAGTATTGCAAAATGTATACCTAGCCAGGAAGGCTTTTTTGCATGTAGACATAATTAAACAGGCAGATGAGTCCATGAAATATTTAAGGCTCCTGTGTAAAGTCTTTAAGGAATCCTTTCTAAACCAGTAAGATGTTAGGAGACGCTCCATCCCCGGTGTAAGAAAGATCTGGAAGAATCTGAATGTTCATAGAAAGAGCTGCTGGGGCCACATTGGCATAAATTCGAGTGCACATGGAGACCCAGGGGAATAACCCCCAGAGAGTTGGCCTCTCCTTAGGCTAGCAAAGAAATCTCCAGCCTCTGCACCCCAGAGGCCTGGGCTCATTTAGATTGTAAACAGCACGTTGCATGGGTTCTGGGGAATGAGTTGAATGAAATCATACTTAAAATTCAGTTTAACAAGATCCTACTATTATGTCCTTTTTAGGTCAAATGCTTCTGGTGCCATCGGCTCTCTCCTGGATGGTAATGGGATCATATTAAGATTAATCACATACTCACTTTTTGTTAAATGCTTTGCTATAGACTGGTTACTTGCATTCAAGTTAAAAATAAATGATAAAAATTGCTTTAATAAAAACAAAGCTCAGGATGCAGTAAAAATAGCAACAAAAAGGGTCTGAATAATAATGATTACTCTTATTGAACTCTGAAAAACGTGCCTGGTACTACGGTAACTTCTTTTATATAAGTTTCCATCTAGGTCCTCACCATGATATGGCAACCATTTTTATCCCAGTTTGTCCCTGAGAAGACTGAGGCTCAAAATCACATAGAAAGTACTTGAATTTTGTCTGAGACCTGTAGTCCTGAAAAACAGCAACAATTAAGAAATCTCCCTGCTCTTTTTGTGTTCCGGGGAGTGGTTTACTGCAAAGTGGTATACTGCCTTGTGACTTAGCTAAGACTCTCTGCTGTCCTTCCTGTTTACCTACAACAAGGCCAGACATGGACTGCCCAGATGCCCATTCTTTATCCTATAAATGATTAGCTAGCTGAATTGTTTATACGCACTTGTCAGTATTGGCCTGCTATTGTGACTGGAACAAACCTAGTTAACGTTCCTGCCCCATCACAGCCCTGAAGTTTGACCTGCCTTCAAACTGAGCCAGCATGCAGCCTCTCCTTAATGACCCGTCCCCGGAATGGATTCTCTTGGTAAAATGCTCTGATCGTTTCTCAGATCATGCCACCTGCCACCTCCATCCACATATCTCACTTTTCCACCCTCAGTGCTTCCTGTCCCGCTTGACTCCTCCTTGTATAAGAAAAGCCCTTTCCTGCCTGAGGTGGGAGATATTTGCAGGTCTCATGGTGGGAGCCTTCTCCCTATCGAGTAGTCCCTCCCCATTATTGCAGTAATCCCTCCTGCAAAAATCCTTTGGAATAAAATCTATGTTTACGTAAGCCCAAATTTTATTTCATGAAAGTGGCATAATTAAAAGTTTGTCTGAATCAAAATATCAACATAACAGTGCATAGTAATTAAACCTCTGGAGGGCCTACGTAAAGAGCTTTCATCCCCCAAATCCAATTCTTCCAGAATACTCTGTGAATATATCTATCACATTTGGGTTGCCTTTTCTCTCCTCCATTGCCATGTGAGCTCCTCAATGCCAAGCCCTTGGCTTTGAATCTACAGCAAGAGGAAATCATCTGCCAAAATATCTGTATTGTGAAAGAACATTTAGTAAATTTAGAGACACATGACTGTGAGGGTATGTTTTATACTGTCTTGGCTCAGGGGACCCCTCCCCCCATCCAAGTATAGGTGTAAGGAGTGCCCTTTACCCTTTCATTGTCCAGCTGTGTGTCCAGAGCCCCACACCTTTCTCTTCAACATATTTAGGGATATCTTAGGGAAATACTCCACCTGGGGTTAATCATCCTGGAAGACATTTTTTGTTAAATGATGAGAATTTTTTTTTAATTTAACTTTTTGTTAAATGATGAGAATTTCTTTCTTTGGTTCTCAGGTCCATATTCCTATCATAAGACCTAGAACCCAAGTGGTTAGTGTTCAATTGCTCTCATGATGTTAAGTCAGCACTCAGAAGTACTCTTGGATGCTGGTTAATTAGACCACAGCTAGTAGATAAAGTGGGGTTTGGAATTATGCCAATATGGTGTTGTTGCTGCCAGCAACTCTAGGAGACCATTGTCACTGCCGGAGCAGAAATCTGGCCAGTCTGAAGACATTCCTGTGATCCTGCACCTCCATGGCATTGGAAAATGGTCATGCCCAAAGAACCAAGTTTGGTGTTTCTTTCTCTCAAAGTCAGAATGCAGACTCCCCTGCCTGCCTCTGGCTGGAGAACTCCTCATCTGAAGGCTTCATCCCCATATTGGCTCCAGTGCTCAATGGTACAGCACCACTGACCAGAAAGACCAGAGAGTGGACCAGAAAACCCTGGGGATGGACAGAAAGGCCATGAGTGTAGAGGGTCATCAGGCTGAAGATAAGGACAAGTGTGTGGTCCTTGGCAGGGGGTGTAGCATAGCACCCAACAACCTGGGAAGGCTTAGATTCCCCTGAGCCTGGTCAGCAGGCAGATAGTCAAGGGGTTAGTGAGGCCCTTGAGGGCAGCAGTGACCTTTTTGGTCTTCCTTGTGCCCTGGGCATGCGTAAACCTCATCTTACCCCCAAAAGACCTTGGGAGTGAGTGGGGTAGGGGGAATACATTTCAGAGAGGAGAGAAGGACCCAATAGGGGATTAGGAAATTTCAACTTAGTTTATCAAAAAGAAAATGTTCTGAACTGTAAAGGAACTGAAACAACTTTAATCACATCCCAAACCCCACTTTTTATCAGTTGCCATGAGATCTTCAGCACAAGAAAATAATGTAGCTCACAGTGTAGTGTATACATCTGGGTGGCTTTCCAGAGATCTGATGTCACTGTGACTGTCTCTGGTTAGTATCAGACATGAGAAAGCACTTAGGAGCGTATGTCTTGAAGAAGTGAGCAGAGGTAGAGAGTCAGTGAAGCAAGGAAGAGAGAGGAAAGACCATTCTAGGTGGATAGAGAGTAAGCATAGGTCCCTGGGGAGGACGGCACAGGGCACAGGTAAGGAGAGGGAAGAAGGCCAGTGTGTTCCAGAGGGAGAACAGGCAGTGCCGGGTGTGAGTGTGTGCCTCTGAGTGTGCAGGGCTGAGAGGAGCGGCCGGAAGGGTGTGGTGATGTCAGTTCTCCTGGCAGAGAGCTATTGTGCCAGAGCTCAAGTTTACAGTCGTCCATGGCCAGACATTTGAATTTTCTTAAAAAGAATGAACAAGTAGATTTTTTGTACATTTAAATAGAGACAATTTCTAATTTTCCGGCTGATTTGATACTTCAGTTTGCTTTTCCTGGACATGCCCATTGCTTTTTAATGTGACATTCATGCTGAACTGAGGAAACTCATGATGTGTTTTGAGAGTATCTCCAGAGTTAGGATGTGAACGACCGTCACTGCACCTACCGCCCCTAAGGAGCTGAAATGGATCTCAGAGGGGGCAAGGAGTGTGCAGTGTGGATCTATGAGGTTACTTTCCTTCTTTCCCCTTGTCGATCTGCACGTGTGATAAAGAGTGGCTAATTTTTTTTTTTTTTCATTCGCTGTCCTATGTTGACCCTCACAAATTTCTGGATTCTGGACACTGGTGATTTCCTAATATCCTATCATCTCTGTGTCTGCTACCAACTGCTTCTGATATGTTAACTTCTGGCCCACAAGCACTTCCTGGCAAGGTTTAACCATGCCCTCAGGCCTCCAGGCTTGCCCCTCCTTCCCCACCTTTCTTCATCAGCTTCCTGTGCTTTTTAGGGAGTAGAAGCCACAAGGAGCATCTCAATATCACAAAGGGGGTGAAGACTAATTATAGAATCACACATGAGGATTCACAGTGTCACACTAGTAATGAGGGAGCAGGAGGCTGGCTGAGGACAAAGCAAAAGCTGGCGCCTTGCACCCCCTCTTCACCCGCTCCCCTCCATATGTGTAGCATTCCTCAGGCACCCCTGACTGCCATAAAAATAAAACGATAAATAGTTAACTTGCAGGGATCGCAATCCTGCAGAACAGGAATCTCCCTTGCCCTACAGATGTCCTAGAGACCTAAACAGGGAGGTTACCTTAGCAATAGCACAAATTTCCAGAGGCAAATAATTCTCGGTTCTTGAAGCCCTAATGTCTCCCTCCCACCATAAACTGGAGGAGACTGAGGTAGAAGGGAATGTAAATGATAGCCGGATCATAATACCCCACCAAGAATCTCCCAATTATCTTGATGTTAATGCCTGACCTAAAGATGACATTGATCAGGCAGGCCATAAGGGCAAGGCCTCCCCCAGGCACCTTGTAGGCCCTCCTTAACATGTGAAAACTCTGTTGAAATCTCCCATCCCTTCACCACCTCCCCCCAACCGGGAGGTATATAACATGCCTACCCTCAAAACCCAGGGCAGCAGCCACATCTCCGCCTGCCCATGGGCCCTGTCCCCATGCTCTAATAAATCACCTTTTGCACCAACGACGTCTTAAGAATTCTTTCTTTAGTCGTCGGCTCCGAACCTCCGTACCCCACCAAACCTGACTTAGGTTCTGGGACTTCATCACTAGGACCCTGGTTTCCTATCTAGAATTATATGCTGGATCCAGTAATGTTAAGGAAAAGTTAGTTAAGGGTGCACTCTATCTGCCTTTCCAACTTCCCCACACATGCATTTACATGCATGCACGTATGCACATTGTGGACATGTTGGTAGAATGATTGGTTTGAAGAGGACTATAATGGTTAAAACCCTAGTCTCTAGGAATGGCCCTGCCATCGTGGTCCTCATAGCCAGTGAGCTGCAGGGTAGTCTGTACATCTTACCAATGCTGGCAATCAATCACGCTGGATACCAAATGGGGAAAGAGAGATTCAGGGATATCAGCTTGATAGGAGGGAGCTAAGCGATAGAAGGCAAAGGGCCAGCTTCCTGTCAGTATTGAGCATGTCACAAATGGATGCCAGAAAGTCCAGCCACAGGGAGAGAGAAGGTAAATTGAAGGACAAGTCTGAAGGCACTGCAGCGGAAGACAGGGAGCCAAAGGTCACCATGAAACAAGCAGCTAAGCTGAGGTCTTGAAAGGACCTGGGTGAGGTATAAGGGACCGAAGCACCACCCAGGAGGTTTTGGAGAACCAGGCATTCGCTTAGGGGTTTTAGGGCACAGCTGATAGCTGCTCTGGAAGAGAGGAGGCATTGATGGATCTCGTAAAGGCAAACAAGAGGGTTCACAGATCGTTTTTGGTCTGAACCAAGTTTAACATTCTTCCTCCCCTTGCTTTTCTCTTTGGGGAGTCTTGAAGCACAAAGCATTCCACTAACGATACATATTCAGTTCTCAGCCTTGTGTGCTCAGTGGGACCTCCACAGCTTTCAAAATTGCAAAGAATGGAGAATACCCCCAAGCTTCATGGTCTGCACTGTAATTCCAGGATGAATGTTGAGAAGAACTGGAAGGAGGGATTTTAACCAGTTGGAATGCAATGATACAATTCTCCATCCATTTTTCAAGTTCCCAGCCAGGTCCGTTTCAGAGCAAGAATAGCAATAATAAATAGTGAGCCTAAACAGGTTTACCCAGAGATCTTAATAAATAAAAGTTGGCTCCTTCAAAACCTACCAGTGCAGCTCTGGAGTTCATTATGACAGACCGTTTGTTTTCGTGAAATATAAGATGTGCATTAGGGACTTGAGACCACTGATGTCAGCAGGGAATAACTGTGGCTTAGCAGGCAGATTTATATGGATTCAAACCCCAACCCTACCACTGGGGAGTCGTGTGACTTTGGAAAAATCATTTATTTGTTCCTCCAAGCATTAATTGGTAAGTTAGTAAATTGGTAAATTGGTAAACTAATGGTAAAGGAGGCACAATAATGATACTCCTATCTTAGAAGGCTCTGCAAAGGACAGCCCATGCCCTGGGTGAGGGACAAGTCCTATCTACAGAGAAAGCTCACTCAAAGAATCTGTCCCCCTGTAGGTCTTTCCAGGCAGAAATGGGTTTTGAGTGGGTAGGCTCTAAGCGTAAAGTGGATGTCAGGGTTAGAATGTTCTCTTGGCCATGTGAGAAAGGGTGCTGGGGGAAAAGCTCTCATGTTAGCTGGGGCTCTGCGTATGGCAGCGGAGCTGGAACCCTAGAGGAAGGAACAAAAGAAGTACAGATGATTTGGGGGATATGAGTTTGCATTTTAGGAGGTAGATGTGATCATGCAGGGCCCGTGAGCCTTGGGTAGGAGGAAGCAGATAGGGCCAAGGAAGTTTTGTATGATTAGCCAGAGTCTTACGACACTTTTTATTCTTATTGACCAATGTTCAAATCCAAGAAAGTCCTGTGAAAATACCAGGCTATCTGCTCTATGCTAAGAGTTTCCTCAGTGAGACTGGACTGGGAGAAACCAGGTGCCGAGGTGTGTGGGAGGGATGCTAAGATAAGGGACAAGAGAAGAAATCAGGAAGAAGCCATAGCGCCGTCTGCTCTGAGACCAAAGTGGGCTAAAAGATACATAGGAGAGGCAAAGCCCTTCTGCTTACTTCTACTTACTACTACTCTTTCTCCTTGTGTGACTTGGCTATCAATGTCGTGGAGGTAAGGATTCTGCCGTCTCTCATAGGAAGCCATGTAACCTGGATTGGGACAGAAAGACACAGCCAGAACTGTGCCATGGGCTCTGCCTCCGAGGCAGTAGCTCCCTGCATAGTGGAATGGACAGGTGATTGCAGGAGGATGCTTGCTTCCTTCCGTTGTCTAGGAAACCGGGTGCCTGAGCACCTTCCCTGCACCCCCAGCAGTGAAGACTTTGTTAGGCAGCAACTCCTGGCCCCCGCACTAATTCAAGGGGATTTGGACACACTTGCTACTCATGATCTTAACTGATGGTGAACTGAAATGCATTCTGCGTCCCTCCTGGCCACTGACCATGTTTGGCTACTGCTGTTCTTGCATTCAGCTTCCAGCATGATTCTCCAGGTCCTTGTGCCAGGCTTCTCTGTGCTTTTCAGATAACACTCAGCCCTGGGATTCTTCGTCAGCCCTTGCCTAGACCTTGGGAGGAGAAACTAGCAGATGTGCTGTAGTCTGAAGGATGGATGAGAGAATGGCTCACCTGGAGCTCTCAGCATGAACACTGAAGTCAGATTACCTGCCCTGAATCCCAGCTCTGATACTCAGGGGCTGTGACCTAACTTTTCTAAGCTGCAGTTTGCTCATCAATAAAATGTGGGCTAACAATATTTTGCTCTTTTTGTGAAATGCGAGGAAAATAATAGCCCCCATGTCATTGTGAAATACGAGGAAAATATTACCCCATGTTATCGTGCTTATAAAATAACAGGTAGCACCATAAAATATTATTATAACCATGCCAGGCACATGTGAAAGACCCAATAAATGCTAGTCTGTTATTAATATCACTTCACAATACTCTCTCTTTTCCTGCCTAAACTAAACCACAAAAATTAAGGCCTGGCAGATGCCCTGTGGCCCAGGATCTATCTTTATCCTGCTGACCCACCATGTGTTCCCAGAAAAAGACCGTCTGAAGAACATCCATGTCTGTTTCTATTTGAATCTCCCCCGACAAGAGCCTGAAGGTACTTACTCCACTATAAACTAGTCTGCTGAGGTCAGTGTAAATTGAGCCGCATTGATTCCCTGGTGATTCTGTAATTGCTGCCTACAAGATCGATCTTGATCACATAAGCGCGGTTCGGGAAGGCAAGTCTGCACGTAATACGTACACTTCCTCTGTTGCTGTCTGGGATGCCTGTGAAAGCTGCTTCTCTTTCCTCTGCCCAGGGAAGGTAGCCTCGAGTGCCTGCCCTTTGGGGAGTGAGACTTACCGGCAGCTCTCCACGCACGATACTAGAAAACAAGTTGGTGCTGTTCTTCCCCCTCATCTGCAGGGTAAGGTGCTGTCAAATGAAAACATTAACAAATTGCAAGAAGAAAAAAATCCAATAAACAAAAAAATTACAGTTTTCATCATCTTGAAAGGCAATTATGAAACAAAACAAAATAACTGCCTTGATCTCATTTGGTTCTAGAGGGAAACTGCAAAACAGAGGGCAAGCAAGTTTCAGCTTTTTCATGTGGGATAAAAGAGGTCTTTGAGAGAAGGCAGACAAGAAAACCCACCTGAAGCCAAGCCATAGATTGGAAGGGGCAGACATTCTGAGTGAACGGTGCTCGTGTGAAGATGGAATTCCTACCCTTTGCTCTTCAGTGTGACAGTACCTGTATGTTAGGACTCCTTTACAGCAGATAGAAGATCTTACACTTCACCACTCACCATAATTGGGTACATTTCTTGAGAGAAGAGAGGGGTGTTTTTTGAAATCTGAGGGCAAGTATTCAGTCCTGGTGGGGAGACTTGATAGTTTCTCTCATTATATCTTATTTTTCTCCTCTGCAGACCAGTTTTCTCTATTTCCAAACCTACATAATTAAAAAAAAAAATGTCTTACATTTTTAATTTTACACGTTGGGTATCCAAAGAAGTATATCTTTTTATTCAACTCTAACATTTAATACTTAAAATTCTGATTGGCCCACCTTGGGTCATGTGGCTCAGTCAACTGTAGACGGGGCAAGAGTGGGGGTGTGATCATATTGTGCAAAATGCATACTAGGAATTCTTTATTGTGAATTTTTTTTTTTTATTTTCAGCATAACAGAATTCATTGTTTTTGCACCACACCCAGTGCTCCATGCAATACATGCCCTCCTTAATACCCGCCACCAGGCTCCCCCAACCTCCCACCCCCAACCGCTTCAAAACTCTCAGGTTGTTTTTCAGAGTCCATAGTCTCTCATGATTGCGAATTCTTTATTGTGATGCCAAGATGTAGTGATGTGATTAAAGTGACATCACTGAGCCAGGAAGGTGCTCCAACAGTCATCTGCTGCAACCACACTAGAAAACGAAGACGCTCAACTAATATCCTATCAATAGTTTGTTAAATCAAGTAATTTATAAAGTTAGACCTGATGATGTCAAGAAGAGGTTTGCAAGTACTTTTAACTCTCTCTGTTGGCATTTGGTTCATTTTATTCTGGCATGAGAAAAATGAGCCTCACGCAGACTTTCCAGATTTTAACATTCAGGCCTTCCGGTCATCTGGAGAAATGACTTAGATGTGGGAAGGCATCTCTCCAGAGAAGTACAGTGTGGTGAGGCCAAAGTCTCTATAGTTACTCTTCCTATAACTCTTGGAGTCTGCTGATGGGTGTCTGCCTTCCTCATCTGTGTTTGTAGCTTTCCAAATGATCACTCTTCACCCTCTGGGCATCAGGAACTGTGACCGTGGGATGGACAACTCTTTACTTTCTTGCCCCAGGAAGTTGAAATCTTACAATTTGACCCAAGTGCCTTCTTATCAGTCCCAGAAGTAGGATCACTCCTAAGCAGCTAGCCTTGCTCCCTTTCCTCAGGGCTTACCTTGGGCTTCCATTAATTTTCAGTGGGCAAAGATGCCTCCCAAATAAAATGTACCCCTGCACCAGCTGAAGCCCCCCTCACGTCTGAATGCCCTAGCAGGCGATGTAGAGGGGAGGAGAGCTTTTAGAGTCCTGTGGCCCCTCACTTAATCCCTCCACCCTGTAATCCTGTGAAGATTTCCCTGAGGGAAAAAAGCAAGGGCTGACCAACTTTCACAGAAAAGAAGGGCTTTGTTGTTCTGCACATGGTGGCTAACATTCAGCAGAGCAAGAACCAAGAGGAAAGAGTGGGGGAGGGAGGTAGTTTAAACTTATCTAAACCCAGATCTCTTGCTGTTTATCAGAATATAACTTGAACAAATAATTTAGAACTACATAAAATTGAACAGCAAAATTAGAGTGAACCTTTTAAATTTTGGCTTGGAGTGCCTGGGCAGACAGTCAGTTGAGCATCCAACTCTTGGTTTGGGCTCAGGTCATGATCTCAGGGTCCCGGGATCCAGATCTGCGTTGGGCTCACCATGGGGTGTGCTTGAGATTCTCTCCCACTCCCTCTGACCCTACTGCTCATGCACACTAACTCTCAAATAACTAACTAAATAAATAAATCTTTAAAAGTAAATAAATTTTGGCTATAGTTATAGAAAAAAATATACACATACATACATACCCAGAAGAATGCACAAGGCACACAGGTAAAGCTAGATTAATTTTCTTTTTAAATTTAGTTTCGGATTTATCATAAGAGTGAAGGGTTAAAGTGATATAAAAATTAATGTCAGCTAGATTAATTTTCATAAATTAAAGCTTCTGTGCCCCTCTCCATCATTTTCCCTCTATAAGTAATCACTATCTTGACTTCTAACACCATTGGATGGTTTTGTGTGTTGCTGAAATTCATGCAGTAGGTACCCTCTTACACCTGGTTTCTTTCGCTCGAATTTTCCAGGACTTACCCATGTTCACGTATTTGGTGTTCAAAGTTTATTTTCAATTCTGTATAAGACCGCACTATATGAATAAGACACAACGTATTGATGCATTCAAATGTTGATGGTTATGTGCATTGTTGACATTATGAGATTATTATAAAAAATGCTGCTATAAATGTTCTTGCAAATGTCTTTCCATGAAGAAAATACATATAGAATATATTGAGGAGTAGAATTGCAATGTCAGCATGTGTACGTGAGATGAGCTTTAGTAGATAGTATCAGTATACTTCAGTGGTTGTACTAACATACGTTACCAGCAGAAATCTATAAAAGTTTCCATTGGTCCCATGCTTCCCCAACAAATGTTATTTTTAGTATTTTTTAAATTGCCAATTGCGGTATGTTATATTGCTTTTTAAAAAATTTATGTGTTTGATGACTGAAAACTTTTTCCAATATTTATTGGGCATTTGGTTCTTAACTGTAATATTCCAGTTCAAGTAGTTGGTTCAGTTTACCATTGGGGTCTTATTGTTTTGGCAAGCCCTCTGCACATAAATATTTTTTCCTCTGTGTACATTGCAAATATCTTCTCTCATGCTATGATTTGGCTTCTGACTCTTTTAAGTGTGCTTATTGATGATTATAAAGCTTAATGTAGTGCAATTTAACACGCTTATATTTATTTTTTGTATCTTTTTAAAGAAATCTTTCTTATATCAAGTTCATGAATATATTTTCTTTACTGTTTTACCTTTTTTTTTTTTTTTTAAAGATTTTATTTATTTATTTGACAGAGAGAAATCACAAGTAGTCGGAGAGGCAGGCAGAGAGAGAGGGAAGCAGGCTCCTGGCTGAGCAGAGAGCCCGATGCGGGACTCGATCCCAGGACCCTGAGATCATGACCTGAGCCGAAGGCAGCGGCTTAACCCACTGAGCCACCCAGGCGTCCCGACTGTTTTACCTTTCACATTTGGATCTGTAGTCCACCTGTAATTAATTTTTCCATATGATGTGAATTAGGGATAAAGATTTTTATACTGTTAGCCAACAAAATCCTTATTGACAGAGAATATCCTTTCTCCTTTGCTGTGAAGTCATCATTGCCATAAATTAAGTGAACATCTCAATCTGGATCTCTTTCTGAGCTTTTACTCTGTTTTAGTTTTTTTCTCTGTGATACCAATACCATACTATCTGAAGCTTTATGCCTTTACAAAAATCTTGATAGACAGAAGTATAGTTTCTCTAATTTTACTCTTCTTCCTTAATTTCCAGATATATGGAGACTCCACAGGTTTTTTTTGTTATCAGTGTCTAGCTTAATCCCACTGTGTTTAGAGAATATGCTATGAACTTATTATGAATGATTTAAAAATTTTAAATTTCCTTATGATCATGCATTAGTTCATATTAGTAAATATTCATACTTGAATATTGCTTTTTGCTATGTGTTGTGCGTATCAATTAGGTCAAGTTCAAAAGAATTTTCTGTGTTCTTTTCCATAGGCTTTTTAATATTTTGTCTACTTATTAGATCAGTTTCTGAGGGGGACCTGTTTATGTCCTCCACAATAATCAGAGATTTGCTTATTGCCCCTTTTATTATAGTTAATTTGTGCTTTAAGGAATTGGAGTCTATATTGTTAGGCATCCACAGATTTGGAATTGAGAAATTATTTTTGTGTATTTAACCCTTTTATCATTATGAAATTGACTTCTCTTCAAATCTAGTAATGGTTTTTGTTTTAATATCATTTTATAAAATTAGTTCTGTCTGATATTCTTTGTTTTTTACATTTATACATTTTTAATCAGTTACTCCCATTTTTGTCCAACATTTGAAATTTATCTCCTTTGGGGCACCCAGCTGGCTCAGTTGGTTAAGTGTCTCCTTTCTGCTCAGGTCATGATCTTGGAGTCCTTGGATCAAGCCCTGTATTTGGTTCCCTGCTCAGTGGGGAGTCTGCTTCTCCCTCTCCCTCTGCCTTCTCCCCCTGCTCACGTTCTCTCTGTATCTCTCTGTCAAATAAAATCTTTAAAAAATAAAATTTATCTCTTTCAAGATAAGTTTTTAATCATCTCACCATTTTTTTCATTCAATTATTTAAATTCATGATATGTTAGGTTTTAAATCTATCATTTTTATATGTGCTTTCAACTTGTTACAGCTAGTCTACTTTTCTTTTATTACTCTTTTCTAGTATTTTTTTAGTGATCAAGTTATTTTTTATATGTTCTTTCCCTTTAGATCCTCTTGTTAAATAGGCCTTTACTGTCTTGTTAGTAGTTAGTTTAGATGGTACAATACTTTCATTTACTTGAGCCTAATAAAAATTAGTTTCTTTTTACCACTTCCCAGATAATGGAAACTTGTTAAAACATTTTTTAAAAATATTTTATTTATTTATGTGACAGACAGAGATCACAAGTAGGCAGAGAGGCAGGCAGAGAGAGAGGGGGAGGCAGTATCCCCGCCGAGCAGAGAACCTGATATGGGGCTCGATCCCAGGACCCTGGGATCATGACCTGAGCCGAAGGCAGAGGCTTTAACCCACTGAGCCACCCAGGGGCCCCTTGTTAAAACATTTTTATTTAATTTATAGCCCCCACCATTCTATGTTACTGTTATCACATTTGTTTATTCTATCATTTAAGATCTCTAAAATATTGTTACTATAGTTTTATAAGATTAATATTCATTTAGAGTTACTATCCTATGAAACCACCCATCATTTCTTACTGATTTTCATCTGGGATTTTTTTCCTTCTTCCATGAAAACTCTCCCTAGTATTTTTTAAATGGTAGTTTTCTAGAAATTAATTCCCTCTCCTTCTGTGTCTACAAATACTTCACTTTCAGTTTAAAGAGATATCTGGCAGTTATATTTCTCTAGTCCTTCATACATATCTTCCCATTGTCTTCTGGCTTCCATCACTTCTTTTGAGAAGTCACATATAGTCTTATTTTTTCTTTTGAATTTATTGTGACTTTTGAATTTTTAAATGCTTTTCATCCTCAGTTTTCTGGACCACTACATTGAACTTTTGGCTTAATTTTTCTAGCCTTTAAGGAGATGGACTACAGTTAGGGACTAAGCTAAACATGTGTGAGAAAAATACAGCGTTCCTAGGAAATAATAGCAGTGTGGCTGACCCTAAGTATGGAGGATCTTAGAAACCTCAGGACATTTTTTTATTACTACGAGGTGGTACAGGCATCTTGGAATGTTTATATGTGCTCCAGAGAGTACAAAAGTATTAGAAAATGTCACTGTAACTAAAAGATCCTTGAATATCAAAACACGGATCACCTCTTCAGGGATATATATAGCTTGTCAACAAAAGACCTCCTAAGAGATGCCATGGTGCATCTCATGGAGTAAATATCTCCCCCGCCCTCCCCCAAGCTAAATTACCATATAGATACTACTCCAGAGAAAGCAGGTAGTTGAGACCTCAAATTGAGACTAAGATTTTATCACTCCAGCATGTGTACATGTGTGTATACACAATATAAGAACAACTTTTGGGGGAAAAGGTCTAGTAAGTACAGATTGTTGTCTACAATTCTGTACCAAAAGAAAAATTTCCATATATAAGGATATAAACTATAAGTATATATATGTAAATATGTATCCATATGTGTGTGTGTATGTATGTATACATATATTTATATTTCCCTATATATGTATATTTTCCCCAAAAGTTATTCTTCCCACATTTTGAAATTTCAACAAAACTTATTAGAACTAGATGATTACAGAATGTTCCTTTTATTAAGAGAAAACGGTGTTTAAAACACAAAATCAAAATGATTGCATGATTTATAAATGGTTTTTAGATGTATTATTAACTAAGAGTAAAGAGCTAAGAGACTGTCAGAGGACAGTCTCAAGGACTGTCCCAAAGATAAAGTGCACTCTCTCTCTCTCTCAAATTCATGTCATAGAGACATGCCATGTCTAGCTGGACTCCAGCAAGGACTTTCTGGCTCTATTGTTGGCTGTCCAAATAGCCCTTCATAAGTCCTTATCCATCATAAACTGTGCCAGATGCTTTGGATACATAGATATAGATATATAGGTAGAATATAGATATATAGATAAAATATGTACTTACATATTCACATTCACATTTGGATCTATAATCACTTTATACTATACTTGCTTACCTGTTCAGTGAATATTTTCTCTTACTCCCTTTCCTGCCCTCTTCTGTATCAATGACTTTGAATCTGTACATTTTCCCTTCCAGTTCTATTGTCAATCCCTGCCCTTCTCTCAGGTCCAGGCCTCCCCTGTATAGACTGCATCAGTGTCTTTAAGTGGTTAACCCCAAGTGGACCAGAGATTAGCTGCCTCTTCCCTTGCAGTTTCCCAAACTGCAGATCAGGGAGCAAGATACATGTAGTGATTGTAAGCCACTAGGTTTTGGAGTGGTTGGCCATTCCCTATTGGATAACTGGGACAATCTGCTTGCTACTGTAGTAACTTGCATTCTGACTTCCTGCATGCTCATCTGTTAACTTGTAAGAAGGAAGGAGACAGACCCTCGTGCAGGTCTTGAAGCACTGAGCCACATGAAACTCCATACTCATAATCCTGGGGAATCCAGACCTGGTCTGCCCAGAGTCTGATGAGAAGACAAGATAGGAGCAGAAACTTATGGCCAGGAAAGTTAGGACCAAGGAGATCCAGGCTTGAGGACCAGGACAAGGGTGAACATTTGAGAGCCAGGATGATTTGTAGGTTTGTTTTTTTTTTTTTTCTTTTTTTTCTGTGTGTTCAGTGCATCTATTAAGTTAGACATGGCTGCTTATAGGAATTGGGCAAGGCTACCCAGGAGGCAAAGTGGGTCCATGAAGAGTGACGTTGTTGGCCTTATTCTGTTTGTGCTGACCTCGAGGCATGGCCCAGTTCTGAAGTATGGAGCAAATTCTTCGGCATAATTTCCTTACATTGACCTACATTTGTGCTCCAACAGCTGTTTAAAAAACTGCCAGTCTCCAAAATAAATAGTGTTGTTAACAGGGATTGCAACCATTCAGGCTCTTCAATGAAACCAAAGTTGTGACTTTAAAAAAAAGCAATGTACTTTCTTTTCTGACAGCCTGTTGTTTAAAATCTTAATCATAGTTCTTGATGGTGGAAAACAAATGGTGCATGTGACCTGTTGGCTAGTATTAACCTTGTCTTTCATGTCATCATAATAAAATACTGTCTTGGATGCTGTCGGCAAATGAAAGGCAGCCACAATGCTTATCAGCCACTGTAAATGAATCATGACTAAATCAACAGATTTGAATATAATAGAAATTTTCTATAGAATTAAATTGTGGTAAAAGAGTTAATCTTCCCTTGACAATTTTCTACTGCCTGCAAGCATATGGCCCCTTTACTACCATATATGTTTTAGGAGCAATGACTGAAGTGTCACTTGACAAACTGGTGTCTTATGTGATAAATGACTCCAAAAATAAATAAAAATAGATAAATAAGAACATCAGAAAGTTAATGATCCTTGTAATTTGACAGTAAGGTGCAATGTTGTCTTCTGACTTTCCTTGGAGAGCTTGGTCCCCCAAAAGAAATTCAGCTGTATTTAAAATAACAGGCAATGAGAAGCAAGTGTGACCTCTTTGCCACTCAGATATAACCAAGAGTGAGGGAAGAACATAAAGAAAAAGAGGGAGAGGAAGCAAAGAGAGACAGAAGGACATGGGAAGGGAAATTAAGAGCAACAGAGTGAATAACAGCAGGAGCCTGGCCTATTGAGAGCTAAAGTGTGGTAGGATGGAAAATGTTATGAGTATTTTTTTTTTTTTTTTTTTTTTTTACTCAGGGAGTCAGGTACTTGAATCTGATCTTACTATTTACCTGTGAAGTAACTTTGGGCAGGCACTTGAATCTGATCTTACTATTTACCTGCGAAGTAACTTTGGGCAAGTCACTTGAACCCTGTGATCCTGATTTTTGTACCTGCAGAATAGGGTTAATGACACTTTGCATGGTTGATGTGAGACAAGTAGACAGAGCAGTGTCTGACCTCAACTGTGAGCTGAATACTCATTGGTTCCCATCCTGTTTCCCAACCTGTGCTTTCTCTAGCCTTCTGACTTTTGAGAAGAAAAACAAGCTAGTCAAGATGCCTAGTATTTTCAGCTAAGTTTCAGAAGTGAAGATATTATCTAGATCTCTCTAACAGCAGTTTCCCTTGTGGAGAGCCTTCCTTCTGAAAAGACTGGGTGGATGTCTCTTGAAGAGAAGGTAGAGCATCCTTCCATCCAGAGGCAGCCAACCTAGTCCAGCATCTGGCCCATCACATTGGATTGGCTTGTTTCTCAGACAGCTGAGGGATTTGCCTATTTGTATTTCACACTGGGCCAAGTCCGTGCAGCTTAAGAGAAAATGTAGACAGATTTTTGCTTACCTGTATTACACAAAGTTTCTCAGGGTCACAGTCCAATATTGAAATACTATTCACTAGCGACTAATATTTTTAATAAGCTGATTTCTGGACTGGTTCCCTCTGACTACAAACTCTGGATATCAGGGTGATTGCTAATAGGCTGCTCTGTGGTGGAAATTCAGTCCTATATTCAAGAGCACAGGAGTTCGGGGCACCTAGATGGCTCATTTCCCCTCAGGTCATGATCTCAGGGTCAGGAGATTGAGTCTCACATCAGGCTCTGCACTAAGCAAGGAATTGTCTCCCTCTCCCCCTACCCCCTTGAGAGACAGAGACAGAGAGAAAGAGAGAGAGAGAGTTTGCTCTCATTCACTCTCTCAAACAAATAAATAAAAGCTATTTAAAAAAGAATGAAGGAGCTGTAAGATTTTAAATGTCATGGAGAATTCTTTTCCATCATCAGCAGTCCACTTGGCCTGAAGTTAGTGAAGGCTTGTTGCACTCACGTGATCCCAAGGTCCTAATCCGGAGTCCCCAAGTCAGGCACAGCATTCCCTAGCCCACATTCATGACTATTTAGCTCTCTCCCCAGCCAGACTGTGAGCTTTGTGAGGGCAAAGTCTCTCATCTGTTCTCTCAGAAGGATGTTTGTGAGTTTATCAAGTAATGAAACTCCTAAAGGAAATAGCATTATAATGACATCATGCTGAGTAAATGCTGGTCTTCTGATTCTTGCGAGGAGCTATTACCTGCATGGATCAAATTTGCCACGAGATAAGAGTGCTTTGTGTCAGAAAGAGAGGTGAATTGTCTTCAACTTTGGAAAGGAAAGAGAGCAGAGAAAAAGATCTCTTTTTGTTAAGCATCTACTATATGCCAGTTAGGCAGGAACTTCAAATAAGGTATTTCATTAAATCTCACAATAGTACTAGGGATATATGGTTGGAAATAGAGATTAGTCTAGTAATAGAGATAAAAATACAGGTAAAAATGAGTTTGTGTTTTGAGTCTGCTGAAGGTGGTAGTTGTTTCTTTAGAATGGCCTGATATTACACAGAGCAAGCGTAGGCCTGATGTGCACAGAACTTACATCCCGCGCACAACTTCAGTCCTGGTCAGGAGAGAGTCTCTCTCACTTCTCTTAGCGATGAAGAACTGAGTCAGGTTGCAGAAGCTGCCTAGTCCTCATGCTCTGCTTCCTCAGTCCTAAACCCAGTTTCTTTTCATCCTTATAGCTTAACAGAGGAGGAGGGCTCAGATTGAAAAACAACAACAACAACAACAACACACAAAACCAATATGTACTTTGTCTCCATTGTGTGAATAGCCACAAAACCTTCTAAGAATTGAAAAATAGAAGCAATTCATTTTCCAGGAGCTGAGGGATACGGTACTATGCATTAGGCATAAGTGCCACAGGCAACATCAGTCCTTTGCTCTGCTTCCCTAGATACATATCCCTAGATACATATTTTTCAAAGACCAGCAACCCTGAAAACAGGTTGCACTGCTGAATACGGTATTGACTTAGAAAAAAAAAATCTCAGGCACCATATTGGGCAGTAGTAACAGGCAGCTTTTAATGCCGTGTCTACCTTCGCACCAGTGTGATGCTCTGTACCGAGCTGTCACTGTAAAGCGATTAAACAGGAAAAGAGTTGGCTGTGCAGTGAGGTGGTCCTGGGCTCCTCTAGTGGCTTAAACGCAGACTAACTCTGACCTCAGGCGAAGTTCTTCTATAAAACAGCTAATGTCAACTCCTCCACAGACGAGCCGGGAAGATGAAATGACATAACTTAATGTTGAATGGCTGAACAGTATGTGGCTAGGGAATTTGTGTTTGGTCATTTTTGCTTGTATTTGTTTATCTGTTTGCCTTTCAAGTTGATGATTTGGACTGGATTGCTAAACCAGTTCTTTTATTTATTTAGTTTTTTGAGAGAGAGAGAGAGAGAGAAAGAGAGAGAGAGAGAGAGAATACAGGCAGGGGGAGTGGGAGAGGGAGAAGCAGGCTTCCCACTGAGCATGGAGCCTGATGCAGGATCATGACCTGAGCCGAAGGCAGAGGCTTAACAACTGAGCCACCCAGGCGCCATGACAAACCAGTTCTGTTCATACTGTGAACTTATGTTACTAGAATGCCAAAGATAACAGAAATATGTAAAAAAAAAATGAAAAAAGAGGAAGAATTATTACCCCATAATGTATGGTACAGAATGGGATAAAAGGGAGGTGCCTGGATGTTGCTGCTTTCCATAAATGGAATGATTCAGTAAGCAACTTTAATGAAAGGAAAAAGGTTTTCCTCTCCCTTTGTCTCTCTCTCTCTCTCCTTTTTTTTTCCCAGAGTCAAAAATCAGGGAGACTTTGTTTTCAAGGAAAGAAAGAAAGGATGTCAGGTGGAAATAGAGAAGAGATTGAAAAAAGAGATTAAAAATACAGAGGAAATTGAATTTGCATTTTAAGTGTCCCAGATATGATAGCTGCTCATTCAGAGGGCCTGGTGCTGCAGAGTTCGTAGTGCGTAGGGAGGGCCTCATACCTGTGGACCTCACATTACAGGCGTGATTTCAACCTTGCCCACTGAAGTCCAAGAATTTCATGCCCAAGTGTCCTCACCAGGCTCTCCCTTCCAGCTCTGTGGTTGTGAAGACATCTGACTGAAAGCACTGACTCTGTTTCCGGCTGCTTTATCACTACCCGAAGTGGTAGTGATAGTGGTAGTGGTAGCCATAGCAACACCTTTGGTATTGTTAACCTGGGGTGATAAACTCTCAGGTAGGAAACCGGGAGACAGACATACTGAACCAAATGAAATCTAAGGTGGGGGGGAAGACTTCAAATGTACCATTCCCCTCAACCCCAGACCTCAGTAGATTATAAATTAACAGCAAGGAGGAAAGGGGAGGGAACAGTGTTTATTAAACATCTCTTGTGTACCAGGGAACAGTGTTTATTAAACATCTCTTGTGTACCAGATCCTGTGCTAGGGGCTTACCTCGATTTTTTTATGTAATACAGAAAATCATCCAGTGAAGCAGTGAGGAAGGTATAACTATTAACCTCCATTACTTAACACACAAACAGAAATAACAAGTTGTTAGGTAAGCCTACGTTTGCCTTCATTTACTCAGTGACTCTGATCATGATCTCTCCAGTTTCTGGAGCCCTGATTCCTTCCTCAAGCCAGCACAGCCCCACAACACTTTGTTTGTTTGTTTGTTCTTTTTAAATTTAATTTCTTTTCAGTGTAACAGAATTCATTGTTTATGCACCACACCAGTGATCCATGCAATATGTACACTCCATAATACCCACCACCTGGCTCCCCCAACCTCCCACCCCCCCCCACCCCGTCAAAACTCTCAGATTGTTTTTCAGAGTCCATAGTCTCTCATAGTTCATCTCCCCTTCCAATTTCCCTCAACTCCCTTCCCCTCTCCATCTCCCTATATCCTCCGTATTATTTGTCATGTTCCACAAACAAGTGAAATCATATGATAATTGACTCTCTCTGCTTGACTTATTTCACTCAGCACAATCTCTTCCAGTCCCAACCATATTGCTACAAAAGTTGGGTATTCATCTTTTCTCATGGAGAATAATACTTCATAGTGTATATGGACCATATCTTCCTTATTCATTCATCCATTGAAGGGCATCTTGGTTTTTTCCACAGTTTTGTGACTGTGGCCATTGCTGCTATGAACATTGGGATAGAGATGGCCCTTCTTTTCACTACATCTGTATCTTTGGGGTAAATACCCAGGAGTGCAATTGTACGGTCATAGGGAAGCTCTATTTTTAATTTCTTGAGGAATCTCCACACTGTTCTCCAAAGTGGCTGCACCAACTTGCATTCCCACCAACAGTGTAAGAGGGTTCCCCTTTCTCCACATCCTCTCCAACACACATTGTTTCCTGTCTTGCTAATTTTGGCCATTCTAACTGGTGTAAGGTGATATCTCAATGTGGTTTTAATTTGAATCTCCCTGATGGCTAGAGATGATGAACATTTTTTCATGTGTCTAAAAGCCATTTGTATGTCTTCATTGGAGAAGTGTCTGTTCATGTCTTCCGCCCATCTTTTGACATGATTATCTGTTTTGTGTGTGTTGAGTTTGAGAAGTTCTTTATACATCCTGGATATCAACCTTTTGTCTGTACTGTCATTTGCAAATATTTTCTCCCATTCCGTGGGTTGCCTCTTTGCTTTGTTGACTATTTCCTTTGCTGTGCAGAAGCTTTTGATCTTGATGAAGTCCCAAAAGTTCATTTTCGCTTTTGTTTCCTTTGCCTTTGGAGACATATCTCAGCACTTTTGATAGGATGTTTGCAAATAGCATTGGTCCCACAGGACTGCAGCCTCGAGAATGCAATGCCGAGCTCTCTTTTCCTAAATCATTTATTCCTCTTTCTGCCCATTATTGTCTCCTTTTGCTACCTTTCCACACTGGATATGAAGATGAACATGGCAGCTATAACCTAAACACTTTTTAGTGAATGTCCTTGTACTTTAGAGTTTGGAATCAAAGAATATTAAGGAAGAGTTTGGAGGGAACTATACAGGGGTCAGAACTCCACAGGCAGAATTTAGACCCAGTGGTAAAATAGGAACAGCAGGGAAAGATAGGTAGAGATTAGGAATCAGAGAAAAATCCAGCGGCCTGGGGATGTCTCCCATAGTGGGGACTTTGTGGGCAGCACACAGAGAACAATTGGGATATACATCCATGGCAGGTTCCAGCAATATTCTGCAATCCATTTAGCCTCCAGACAGAATGAAATATGAACAGAGAAGACAGGAGTGTGAGGGATACATGTGCAAATAATTAATGTATTGCATCTCAACCTCTAATTAACCCTTTTAGCCAGCTCTGTGAAAATGGATTTGGGATCTTTGAATATTTTTGCTTTGCTGGTAAACACATGTTAAATTTTGGCAGTGGAGGGGGACAGAGAGTGATCGCTGCAGAAAGAAGTTTTGCTTCCTCATTCCAGGGTGCTCCTTGGATGGACTCCTGTGAAATGTGTGGCTTCTCAAATCTGGCTTCTGTCTCTCACAAGACATCCCCCAGCTGTGGGTGCAGTTTCTCCAGCATCTGAGCCCTGCAGTGTAGACCAGACAGGCAACACTTAAGCTCCCTCTCAAATACTCTTCACGTAGTTATGTAGAAGAATGCCTCTAAAGAGACACCTCCCTGGAACAGTTTTCTGAAAAGTTTTGGAGGGTAGAATTCTAGAGAGTTCTTTAGATATGTCACCATGGGATTTTTCTGCCTTTCAGTGAGCTGCGGCTCTGCATCCCCTATGAAAGAGAAGATACTTTTATTCTCCACCCTCTCTCCTTTAAGACAAAAACCTCAGATCCTTGAGTTCAGTCTTCCTATATAATTCAAAATTTGAATGAATGGAAATATAATAAAAGTTAATTCAATTTTTCTGTATGGGATCAAGTCATGGCAATTATTTTTGAGGGAAAAAAAAAACTATGGACGTGTGTAAGAGAATAGAATCCTAGAACATCTGAGCGAGAAGGAGATCATTTATTCCAATGACTTCATTTTGTAATGAGGAACTAGAATGAAGTGGCTTTTACTGGGATGAAATGAGGTCAAGGCCTCCAAACTCATCATGTGCTCTTTAGGGAAGTTACTTAAATTCTCCAGGTATTTCTAAAATGCAGCCAAGAGTAAAAACCATAGATCTAGATGGAAAAGTCAGACTGTTCACTGGTGTAGAAAAGGTGTATGTGCAAAGGAATTTTGTGTATCCCATTTCTTTCAGGTCCAGTCCACCTAGTTCTCATTTCTCCATATGAGCCACTCTCTCTAGGCTTCAGTGATCAGGAGCTATCCTTGAGGAAGAAGATTATAGTGATGATAAAAAAGAATAATATTTGATGTCTACCTTGTCATCAAAGTCACTAGAACTGAGCCCCCAACCCCCTCCTCATAATCTGTAGGCTCCTAAGGTGACCCCTTGGCTTCTGAGTGGCCACGGCACCTGTGCCTCACCTTCACTATGATTAACACCTTCTTTGCATTCATTGTACTAAGGCTCACGGTAGCGCCTCTGATTATTTTGTTGATGTCATGGTCATGGACATGACAGTGGTTTCTTTTCTGGTCACACAGCTCAAGTGCATTGGTATTTTCCTAGCAGGTCTTGGTTCTCTTCTAGTAGTCTCCATACTGAGCTAGGGAATATGTGCTTCTTTGGCTGGTGTTAAGTTCCTTTACTTGGAAATTGACTCCCAAGCTTCTAAAACACAGCTTCTTCTTTGATTGCATACCCCATGCATCAGTGGTCCAGATTTTTTAACTTTAAACTTTAGTAAAATTTAAAAGGTGCCTTTGGGGGTACCTGGGTGGCTCAGTTGGCTAAGTATCCAACTCCTGACTTCAGCTCAGGTCATGATCTCAGGATTGAGAGATCGAGCCCTGCGTTGGGCTCTGCATTGGATGTGGAGCCTGCTTAGGATTCTTTCTCTCTCTCTCTCTCTCTCTCAAAAATAAAAATAAAAGATAGATTTAGACTGACGTATTTTACTGGGCCAAGTCAAGATATAGAGGAAAAAACCCACTATTTAATATTACCATCTTTTCATAAAAGATATTTGATCTCCAGAATATAGAAAGGATGTGATATTTAAATGAAGGGCATTTCTTTAAATTTCATAAAATGTATTTTATAAAAAGTGACCATATAATACTTTTTTCTCATTTTTATACAAATCATTACAAATGGACTATGATCCATGAGGTATGCCTTTCTAGGAATGCTTAAGGCATTTTGTTGGAAGATTATTTATATAGAAATTTTATGTATACCTCTATGTGTCACTTCATAATTCATTTCCTTATGATTTCTAGCCAAAGATCCTCAGTTTAGATGGGGACCTCCCATGAGCAAGAGTATTCTGTAGGCTCCCCTCAGTGTTAAAGATGGTCAGACCTTCTCAATTTACTGGACATGTTTTAGTTTCATTCTTTGGTTATAAGGATCAGGTCACCTGCTTTATTTCCCAAAAGAGGATGTTAATTTTTAGTAAACAGGTATACTGAAACTGGCATTGACCTGGAAATCATAAGTTCTCTTTATTTCATGGGACCTTACTCATGATCTTTGTACATAAAAAAGTATGAGATCAAAGAAAATATTGAGGATGAAAATGAAAAAAAATATGTTTACTTTAAATGTTTGCCACAGAGAAAGTCCAGTCTTCAGGAGAACTGGGTTCTCTGAATAAAAAGTACAGTGAGATTAAAGAGGAAAAGAAAGTTGCAAATAGTCTGACCATTGGTAGAAAAACACAAGTTGTCTTTTATAATAATTAAAATCTATAATATTGTATAATCTACAAATTGTGTAATCCAAGATTGTATAATCTACAAATTATAATCTACAACAAGGGTTGGTATATGTCTGTGGATATCAGTATCGTGAAAGTCTGAGAGAATGTTGTTTTCATTAGGGGATCACAACTATACAGGAAGGGCTCAAGACAGTATTTACTTTTGGGAATAGACATAAATAGAGTGCTGGATTTTGCAGTTTATCTCTTAGGGCCAAGTTTTCATACATATGAGATAGAAGATAACAATAGATAATAAGTATACTTAGTCATATGGAAATGGGGCAAAGTGTTAGTCTTGCTTTGTACTCTTTTGTATAGAATTCCCTCACCATGAACTACTTCATTATTACTTATTTCAAATTCATGGAAGAAGACTGTAACTGATCACATTCACTTTTTCATGTCAAGTCATGGATCACTGTCCAGCCTGTTATCTTACTGCCTTTGGATAGAATGCTCATCTTTGGTTCATATAGCTATAAAGACTGGAGATGATGGGTCAGAAAGAGGATAGTAATGGCTGAAGGCCTGGCAGATTCTTCTAGAAGGGGGTGTGGGCAGGCAAGTAGCATAAATACCAGGTTCTAGTGCAGCAGCCTTTGACCTTGGCAGCCATTAGCCTAAACTTATTCAGTCTGTAGCAGACTGCACTCATAAGACCCAGGACCCCTCAAGCAAATAGAAAATCTGTTAACCTACCCCACTAGCCTGCCCAGGCATTTCCAAAGACCTAAGGAGGGAGGTCGAAGATTGGTGATTAAAATAAGGTCAGGAAAGTGTAGTTTGGATGTGCACAGGGGAAATGGATTACATTTGCTTGACTTGTTACATCAGAAGAACTTATAACTGCTGCTTTTTCCTTAAAGATATTCTGGGTAATATAGGGTAATCAAGGTAGTCATTGGTAATCCTTGAAGCGAAAACAAGAAGAAAGTAAATGAGATTTTCGAAGTATATATAATTTGAGATGGATGAACTAATGATGTGATATCTGTTCAAAAATGTGTCTATAGTTGCAAATGGGTTTTATGCTTTTCTAAATAGGGTAATACTTACTTTAGAAGGCATCACAACAAAGGTTCTTCCTTAAAGACACCTTTGGTGGTTGCTGAAACTAGTTGCTGTAATGTCCTACTGATGAAATCTGTGTGAACCCTTTGTTTAAAATTTTAGTGAGTTCAGAGGAAAAAGAACTGAAACTTTTGGAGTTTATAGAGGTAATGAAGAAAGAAAATTGTGGTAATGTTACTAATAGTGTAATGAAAGTCATAGGTCACAAGTGCTCACAATGATAGGGTAAAATGTGGTGTGGTTACAAGAAAGAAAACAAATCATGATACTGACAGTGAAGGAAGCTGAGTTTCAGACCTACTCTGTAACTAGGTAGCTGTATGAACTTGCACAGGACAGTTATTCTCTCTGAGTTTCCATTTCACAAGAACTGAAAACAGAAACAAAATTCCATTCATGTTGAATGCACGATGTGAAAAATATTGTTTTTCTTTCTGAAAGGAGAGTAAAGGAAAAAGCATAGGAAATAGACAACAAATGGGAAAATCACTGAACAGTGTATTAGAAAATAAAAGAATGAGAGAGAGACAGAAGCAAAAGGGAAAGAGAAAAATAAGGAGAGCAAGACCTCAGACCTTCTATGTGTGTGACTTTCCCCCAAAACAAGAATGTCAAAGCCAAGGCCACCAATCATGGTAGAGATCAGGCTCCTTCATGCATTAGCTTTGTGACCACAACCCAAACCCATCAATGCCCCAGAGGGCTCAGTCCTCTCATGTATAAAATAAAAGTATTAGATGAGATGATTGAAAGCTACCCTCCTGATTCATGACTTAGCTTTATATAATTGTAAAAGGGAAAGATTTCATTTTATTTGTTTGAAGCTGCCAGATACCAGCTGTGCTCCTGCCTTCCTGAGAGGCCAGAAACCCAAAATGCTTTCATGACATGAATATGTATATGCTCATGGATATCCCTCAATACCTTGGGCGAGCTCATTCAGTAATAAAATATCAAAACTGTGATTTCTGTGATTACTCTGTTTGCTTAACAGAGGAGTGCATCTGCCAGGAAGGCATGGACTAGACCTGGACATTTGGTAAACTCTGCAGGCAGTATCCCAGTTCACCATGACCAATGCTAGACCCTTGCCTTAGCTGTATCTGGCTTAGATATTAAAGCAAGTTTAGCAGAATCACATGGCTGTGCCTCTAGAGCTTCCTGAACTTTTGTGCCATATGGAAGGTCTTCCTCATTGTTTCTCAGGCCTGGGGCCGGCAAGCAGTCTGTGCATCAGCCTCGGTGCTGAGACAGCAACTTGGCACTCACAGTCAGATCTGGCTTAGCCTCCAGCAAATATCATCTGCCCTGCTGTTTAGTTTTATGGGGTTACCACCTCCCTGAGGCAATGCTGTTTGAATATCTAATACACTCCTTATATAGCAACCTGATAGAATGGAATGGAGCACATATGAGGGAAACTGACTGGGTTCAAATCTCAGTCACTCTCTCATGAGCTGAGGGATTGTGAATTAATCTCTAGATTTCTCTGAACCTCTCTCTTCATCTATAGCATGGGGATAATAATGATAAATGCTCCATTTGCCTCCTTCTGAATTCTCCCTCACCACGTAATAACGTATTCACAGGTTGCAGGGAATGGGATGTGGACATCTCTGGGGATGTCATTCTCTGGGGAGTCATTCTTCTGCTTGCCAGAAGAAGTAATTACTTTCTGATGATGTACAGTGGGCTAAGGGCACTGGGGACGGGGGAAAGTTTAAGAAGGCAATTCCTGCAGGTGAGACTATCATAAGACTTGTTTAGGGAAATGCAGGCAGTATAATGAGGAGCTTGCCCAGGGGTTAGAGAGGGAAGTGGCTAGAGATGAAGCTGGAGCAACAAAATGAGCGCCAGAGGATTTTCGGGTGGTAGGAAGAAGCTATCAGCTGTTCATGGAGGGATCTATGAAACAAGCATGTTATCGGTGTTGGAGGAAAACCATAAGAGGGTGGTTTTGAGGAAGACCAAGAGGCATGGATATGCAGGCAGGAAGTATTGAAAGAATTTCGCATTAAAAGACAATAAGACACTGTAATGGAAAGGGAGACAAAATAAAGAATTTAAGAGCTTCTTGAAGAAACAACTGACGCTAGTGGCTAGATGCATGTCTGGATGAAAATAACTGTAGTTTCCAGTTTAGGTGCCTGAGCAAATTCTGATCCTGTTTTCCTAGTCCTCTCTCCAAGAGCTCCCTCCACACTTGCTCACGTAACTAGCTACCAGGCAGCATGACTGAGATTTCCAGGCCAAGCCATTGAAGCTGAGAATGAGGGACTGGTGAGCTGGGAGTCTGTGTGGGCAGGACCACACTGGTGGCAGCAGCAATCAGAGCTGTCCTCCACTCCCACCACATCTCCTCTGTCAGACCTCCTGCCAAGACTACCTATTTCTTGGGTTAAAGCTTTAAAGTAACACACTATCTTTTGACATGTCAGCATATGTGGCTAAATGCTCACTGCATTCTCCATTAGCTCTATGCCCCTGTCAAATAAAAGCTAGCATTAATTTTTCAAGGGCAGTAACTTAGAATGGAGTTTGCAGATGTAGCGCTGGCGATCCCTGTCTTAGCTTGGGCTGCCATCACAGCATATTGGAGACCAAGTGCTGAAGCAACAGAAATTTATTTCTTGCCATTCTGGAGGCTAGAAAGGCCAAGATCAAGTTACCAGCAAGGTAGGTTTCATTCTGAGGACACTTCTCTTGCGTTGCTGGTAGTTTCCATTTTGTTGGGTGCTTCCCATGACCTCCTCTTGTGAATGCCCAAGGGGAAAGGAAGTAAGCTGTCAGGTGTCTCTTCTCATAAGGGCACTAATCCCATCATGAGGACCCACCCAACCGTGATAACCTCCTAAAGTCCCCATTTTCAAATACCATCCCACTGGGGGCTAGGGCTTCAACATATGACTTTATTGTGGGAAGAGGTTGAGACACAAACATACTGACCATGACAGTTATATTACTTTTTTCTTTAGCTCAGAGATTCAAGCAAGGGCCCTTCTTCTTAATCCTACTCCCTTCCCAGGTATACTCCCACAACTTACTGCTCTGTCATGGCCAGCCACTTGCCTGTGGAGGAAGTATTCATAGATGACCTTTCTATTTGCAAGGTTCTTTCATAGGACTCTGAAGCTTTGATCAGAACTCCCTGCCTACTCAGTTATCTTTGTGATCCATTGGTCCATCAGTCCTCTGGTAGAGCAAGAATGTTTCTAGTCTTAACAGCTTGTCTTAACAACCTCAGCCTCATGCACCTCTGAGCTTCCTTGCAATAAGTTGCAGCTGAAATTTAGGTCCTGAAAGGATTTTCTTGTTGCAATACCTGCTTGGGTCTCTGGGCTAATGTCAAAAAGATAAATCATTCTGGTTTTCAGAAATTACGTTGATGTTGTGATGTCCATGGATAGAGAAGGGAAGGTTCAAGGAAAGGTATAGTTGAGGGGGTTTCTGTCATCATCATAACCCACATTCCTTAGTAAGTGACTGTGGAGTTATCAGGGAAGATGAAGCAGTTGTAAATTTGCTCCCCTTCAGAGAGATTGATTTAAGACCTGTCCTCCCGATGTCTTTGGGCATTTTATGGTCTCTCGCCCTCTGGATGAGTCTTAAGTGTCAGACACACCTGGATTTGAGAAACCATATGTCTTCCTCCAGCACCGAGAATTCCTGCATCCAAATCATAGTCTTTTGTAAATCCCACATAATTTACAGATTAGAATATATCTTTTTTTACTCTGACTACCAACGATGCTATTAAAACAACCCTTCCATGGGTAAGCTACCAGAGACTATTTTAGGATTGAAGAAGAATTCAGGATAATAGATGTAATTTACATGTGGTGAGGGTCCTGTGCAGGGACTGACACAGCCGTCAGTCAGTCCACGCTGGTCTTCTTTTCCTCTAGTGATGAGAACCCATTTTTTTTTAGTCAGCCAGATCTTCTGTCAATTGCCATGTGAAAAATAAAGTTGAACAATTTCTTAGTAAAGAAGCCATTCCTTATTTTTTTTTCCTGACCTTAACTGATCCATTAGTATGGATTCCCTTGTTGATCTCTTTTTACTCTGGGCTCTCTGGCCCAGTAGGGCTAAATGCAATCTAGTAAGTACAAGGTAAGACATTCTCCCACTTTACCCTCAAAGCCAGCCTCTGCTATAGGTGTTTTTGTCTATATCTGTCTATTGTGAAATTGGCTCAGAGAGGCCAGCGAAGTTGTCAAGGTCACACAGCTCCTTCCGTGTTGAAGCCTCCTGGGTTCATTTTATAAGTAAAATAGCTACCATTAAAAATTGCTCTCTAATCCTTGCTATTTTAATAGCCACCTTTTCAAGGTGGCCCAAATGACTTACATGACACCCAGGGAAATCAAATACTGCCTCGGTCCCGAGCCAACAGGAAGAAAGGTGACAGGTGGTACGTGGATTTTATAAACTGTGGGCGGGCATAGATTAAAGTCATTGATCAACATCATAGAGTAAGTCTGCTGGTTGCCTTTGCAATGAGGAAAGAGAAATTTGCATTTCTTATTTTCAGGACAATAATTGTCCTGCTGTCAGGATGTTGTTGCGTGCCTGGTGCTGATTTATATGCTGAAGCAATAGGATTCTCCAGCGGGCTCTCTGCAAAGCAGAGGGTTGCCTGCCATGTATCTACCTTTGGAGGAGAGCTAATTCTACCAAGTTAGCTGTGATTTATGGCCCTGAGTCTGTGCTGTGTTTCTGACAAACCACGTCCTGAGAGCAACAAGGAGGGAGGAGCTGAAAAAGTGAATGTGGAAGAACGGTACATAGACATTGTTGCACTTGGAATATGTGATCTGTATCCCTAATAAGGGCTGCCTGGAACAGAGCAGTTAGGAAAAGGCCCCAGGCCATACCTGGCTGCCAGTTGCAACACCAAGTAAAAAGACCCCAAGGTCAAGCTCACTGAGAAGACAAGGGCATTAACTGATCCCATAGTTGCTGTAGGTATGCTCTGTGCAGTGATCTGTACCTCCGGGGAAGTGGTCTGTTCTAGGTGTATTTGTCATATGCTACATACCATGTATACCATGACCAGCTTTGCCTTCAGCTTTGACTTCACCGATTAAGACAAAAATAGACAAAAGAAAGAGGTTGTTCATCACAGACTGCAGCACGGAGACTGTTAGTATTTGAATACTTTGAATCTATTATTTGAATCCTGGCCCCTTGGCTTCCTTAGCAATATGGCTCTGGGTGAATGCCTGCCATCTCCGTACCTCCATTTATCTGAAAGCACAGATGGCTGTAATGATTAGGAGAAAAGTAATAGAAAGAGCACATGCCACCTGCTTTCCTTTTAGGATTCACAGTTACATGTATTATTCTACTTCTTAAGTGCCGGGTACATATCTAATTTCTCTGTTGTTTCTCCCCAAACCCTCAGCCCAGCATAGGGATTGCCACCGAGTTGAAACTCAATGTATATTACACCTGACGCTGACAGCAGAAGAAACACTTGGCTACCCCCCTATTCAAGGGGAGAACAGATCACCAACCTCCGTTACAGGAATTAGGACTAATAGAAGACAAGAAAGATGTGATTATTTAATAAATGTTCTGTAGCATAAGGTAGTCAAAGAAACATCACTCAAAACCCAGCTCTAGTAAACCATGAAACTTGGGATAAACCCACATTACTTCTCTCCAAGTCTGTGCTCTCACCGAAAATAATGATCCCTGTCTTATAGCTGTGTGGTAATGTAGAAAGCAAATAATTATTAACTGCTAAAGGGTAGTAGAGATATATTTTGTTCTTGTTAATATCATTATTGGGACTATTACTACTAGATACCAGGAATGAAGTTAAGCATTTTTTTCTTTTTTATGTTGTTCCTTGACTTCCACTGACAGCCATCAGCTCTCAACTGTGAAGTAGGTTAGTTTTTATTGGAAGGATTTCCTAAATCTTCATGGCAGTCATTCATCTAACCATTTATAAGAATGATCAAGCCTCTACCTTATCCCAGGCAGTGTTCTCAGATCTGGAATGCAATGGTGTATAATACTAATGGTAATACCCAAACTTCACTGAATGCTTAGTGTGTGCTAGGCATCATGCTAAGTGCTTTACATGTTTTCACTCATTTAATCTTAACAACAGCCTTATGAGTTAAATGTTGTATTCTTATCCCAACTTTACAAAAAGGGGTGAAAAATTCTAGTAAATTGAGTAACTTACCTAGGGTCAGGCAATTAACCAGTGTTAGTGCTGAAATTATCACCCAAGCAGTTGGACTAATGGGTCTGTGCTCTTAACCACTACTCTTGTCTTCACTGAGCTACAGTTGGGGGCAGAAGACAGACAATAAGCAAATTAAGAAATGCATACATCATAAAATTTCAGGGGCATCAAATATCACTAGAAAATTACATTAGAGTCTAGAGAGGGGCAGATGAATCTTGTGATCTCGATAATCAGTGAATCTACCTACACGGAAGGACTAGTTGCCCAAAAATTTGAATAATGAAAATTCAAAACTATTTGTAGATCCAAGGGCACAGTTTCTCAGGCAGCATGAACAGGAAGTGGATCAGTATATTTGAAGGGCAGAAAGAAGGTCGCCATGCCAAGCATGGCGCAAACACAATATTGAGATTTGCTTTTGTGACAAAAACCCAAATGAATCTCAGTGGCTTTCAGAATTGCACATGAATTCCTTGCTCATATTTCATATTGGTGGCTGCCCTGTTTGAACGCTGCCCTTGTGGGAGAGTCAGAGAAGCAAGCACTACCAGACACATAACTTCACATCATGTTGCAAAGTACTATCACTTCTGCTCAGTGCCTCCTGGTCCAAGAATGCCCTGTGGCCAAGCTTAGCAGTGGTGGGGGCAGTGATGCTTCTTGGCAAGCCCCCTGGCACAGGCAGAGGTGAGGTCCGAGGGGGAGAGTAGCTGTCCTGAGACTCAGCAGAGAGTTCCTCTAAGGTTCAGAAAATCTGATCACAGAGTAAAGCAAGTCTTCCTCAAGCATTGGAGAAGTGGGTTGCTTGACCCTAATCTGTATTGATGCCTGTTTTGGGGAGCTCTCAAGTTGGGTCCCCAAACCAAAGGAGCTCCTCAGATAAAGCATTCCAAGTGTGGTCACACCCCTGGTTTTCTGTTCTGGGAAGAGGTGGTCCACAGATGGACAGGTTCTATTTCCCTGTAAATGTTGGAAGAAGTGCAGTGTGAATGGAAAAGAACATGCTTCGAATCCACTACAAACTTGGGCATTTTAATTCTAGCCCAGGTGTTAAAGGCAAATGACTTAACGTTGCGGAGTCTCATGCTTCTTATGCATAAAATGGAAACCTCATACCAACCTCCTAGATAATTGTAGGGAGACAAACCAGGGCTCACAATACTAGACACACAATGCATGACTGCTAGGTTTTCCTTTCTGATAACAAAGTTTTCCTTTTTCTTAGGGAGGGAGATGATTTGCATCTATGATTTGATTTCACAAATGGTTAAGGAATTACAGAGCCCCAAAAGGAGAGGCGGTTGCGCTGTCCTCTGGTATCCAGGGACAGTATATGTCATGTTAGTCTTGATCTCATGTGCCATTGGCTGTGATTCCTCCTTTTATACTACACAAAGGGAGTGGCTCTGCCATTTTTCTACTGGCAGGGCATTCTGGGATTGGCACACCTTTCTTATAAATCAAAATGACTAAAAAGAGATCCAGAGAAAGACAGAACTTTCCTTAAAATAAAATGCTTGCAAGATTTTGGAATAGAAACCTCAGAGGTTACTGGCCCAGCTCATGTTAGATCCTCACCAGCCTGGCCACCTAATATCAACTTTCAATTTTCTTAATGTTCTAGAACCTGGCCAAGGGCTGCAGTAACCTCTGCAGATGGAGAAACGTTGGCAGAAAGGGTACGAGAAAGGACAAGATTGCCACCACAGTAAAGGAAACTGCTCTGCTGTGGATGAAAACAAAACATAAAAGGAAGAGGTTCAAATGGCTTTCTCCACCCCCGCCTTGCCCGCCCAGGGCTTTAAGAGACGTGAAAATGAAAGCTGGTGAAATTATCAAGTGAGGGGGACAGAGACTATTGATCTAGAAAAGAGAGAAGAAAAAACATCAGGCAATGAAGTCACATTAGCAAAAGCACTGGTATAAAACAAGAGAGCAGGGCAATTTTAGAAGTCCAGAGAAAGAAGGAAGATAATGAAAGATAATGAATGTCTTTTACTTCACAGGGAAGAGGAAAGAAAAAAGAGAGTAGGGGAAGGCCTGGGGGGAATGTGGATGCTGATAGCGGAAAAACCTCCCTTTTCCGTGCTACCCTAGCTGGTTGGGGTGAGGGTTCCAGGTGCTGAGGAAATGTTCATGTTTAATGGTAAAACCAACACTGATCAAAACTCTGCTCTACCCCTAATTACCTATGTGACACAGGCTCAATTATGTGCCCACGTTACATTTTTTTTCCATATTTAAATACTGAGTATTCTCTTACCTGTTTAATACATTTATTGGGAGCTCGCTTTTTGCCAGCAAATGTGTTAAGGGACCATAATAGTACCTAACTCATAAGAGTAACAAGGATTAAAAGACATAGCATTCCTCTACGTGGACACAAAGTAACAGCTGAGTCCTCAGTGTTTCCTGTGAGCTGAGTAGTGTTGTGATTACCTTATATGTATAAACTGCTTTTGTGGAAGGAAGAGGCTAAGTAATCAGCCCAAGATCATGTGGTTAATCAAGGAACTGGGAATCGTAAGAAGGCAATTTGGAGGGGTATGTGGGTGGCTTGATCGGTTAAGCACCCCACTCTTTGTTTTGACTCAGGTGATGATCTTGGTTGGGGTCTTGAGATCAAGCCCCATGTCAGGCTCCATGCTCTGTGTGGAGTCTGCTTGGGATTCTCCATGTTCCTGTCCTCCATCCCTCCCCCTGTTCACACACATGCTCACTTGCTCTCTTAAACAAATGAATGAATGAATGGATGAATAAATGTGTGTGTGTGTGTGTGTGTGTGTGTGTGTGTATTTTTTTAAGGGCAATCTGGCTCCCGATTCTGCAGTCCTAACCACTATGCCATACTACATGTGACTCAACACAGAAGCAGGACTTTAGAATTGTCAACAATATCTTAGCAAATCTTAGCTTTTGTATTTTTTTTTTATTATATGTGACTCTGTGGTGTGTAGTCAATATGTACTAGATCTTATTATCAGTCTATCCCAGAAGTCAAAGTCAGACCACTGTTTCTCAATGGGGAGACAAAGAAGATGTGTAATGTGTAACACCCGGCTTCCCTCTAAATATATAAAAATAATTGGGGGGGGGGGACATGTATCTGAGCTTGAAAGCAAGAAAAGCAAATATTCAGTGCCACATGCAAAGGGAACTCAAATCCATAACAGTAATCACAAAATGAAGTTTTACTGGGCACAGAAGTTAAGAGGCTGGGGGTTTCGATGCCTAATGAAGACTGCTCTGTGTACAGGTAAGAGCTGGAAACAAGTTTCCTTCTTAAAGGCAGAAATCTGCATGTGACTACTGATGAGTGCAGGAAGACACAAAAATCTTACCACACTGAACTCAGCAGGGAAATAAGCAATCTGCCCCAGGGCCATGACTAGAGAAGGCCATACAAATATGGAACTTGAACAATGTGCTATATGTACTGAGAGGGGATGGGTCAGGTTTCTGTGTTACTAGGAGGAGGAATTGACATAAAAATTATCCCTGAGTTTGCTAAACCTGTAGGGTCCCAACAGAGGCAAATGTGGAATTTCTCCAAACTTGGTACTCAAAAAAGAGTGAGTAGCCCTCCTCCCCCTTTTATGAGTACAAATGAAACATTCTCAAAATTGAATACACAAAAGCAATAAAAATAAAAATCAATAGCAAAAATCACCAAACATTTAGAAACTACAGAACATTCTTCCAGAGTATCAACAGGTGAAATAAAGATAGAAATTATGGAGTATTTAAAATTGATTAACATCAAAAGCACATTGTATCAGAACATGAGGACTAGATCTAAGATTATTCTTAGAGGAAAACTGGTATCTTAAAGTACAGGAATTAGAAAGGTTTAGGCACGTAGAGTTCATGGCTCTGTCAGGCAACCCCATCTTTTGAAATCTCTCTGGGTGTGGGCAGCAATGCCCCCCCCTCACCCTGCCCCTGCTCCATGTCCTCTGTGTGCTGGTGGAGATAGCGCTGGGCCTTTCCAAGCAAAGTGTGCTGCCTGCGCCCTCTGGAGTGTGGCCACCATGGCCCACAGGGCACTGGACCGGTGGAGCCACACCTGAGGTGGGTGAGGGGCATGGATCCCTCAGGGTCAGGCAGTGGTGGTCTGATAACTGTCATCTGCAGGTGTCGGTTCTTCGAATCCACTGTCAAACTGACCCTTGAACTTTGGGCCCATGAGGGGCTTGGCCACCCTAATTTAGATCTCTCACTTGCCTTTAGGACCATTCTTCCATTGTTCCTGGCTTCTATTGAGATGGCTGACTATTCTCCAAATCAAGTAGTCCTTGGGCTATACCCTTAGCAATCTCTCCAGATTGGCTTTTTCATTCTTTGCAGTACAGGCTGAGTATTTTCCAGATCTTACATTCTGATTCCTTTTCTCCTGACAGTTCCATCTTTAAGTGATTTTTTTCTTCTCAAATTTTACAATAAGCAGTTAGCAGTAGCCAGACCACTGCCTCAATATTTTGTTTAAGATTTCCTCAGCCAAATATCCAATTTCATCAGTCACGAGTTCTAGCTTGCACAAAACACCACTACATGAACCCAATTTATTCATGTTTTTTGTCATTTATGACAAGGATTGTCTTTCTGCCAATGTTCCATAGCACACCTCTCTATTTCCATCTGTGATCTCATCAGAATGGCTTTTATCTTCTGTATTCCTGTAGACATTTTATTCAGGATTACTTAGGTATTCTCTAAGAAGCCCGAGGCTTTCTCTAAAGCTCGCCTCTTTTTTTTCCGAGCTTTTACCAGATGGTACCTTAAGGGGGTCCATTCATAGTAATGTAAGATTTTTCTGGCACACGCTTTACAGTTCCACTGGCCTCTACCCATCACCAGTGTGTGAAACACTGACGTGGCTGGAGATGCTTTAAAACAGAGTTAGTCCACTATGGATAAATAGTCTTGGCCAGCCTTATTTGAACTGGGCCAAAACCTTTGGAAGGGGCAAAACAGCAATTGTTTTGCAAGCAACTGCTCCTAAAAGTTTAATGGGCTAGTGGGCATCTTGATCATAAGACTGTGGTTTGTGGACTTTCTGCAAACAGGAGAGTTAAATAATGCACACCAGAAATATTTCTTTGGTTAACACCAACACGATTGTACATCAGTGTGTAACAAAAAGTGTCATGGCTTGTTAGTACCAATTGACAATATTTTTCGTTCTTTTATCTGAGTAGTGCAATTGCCTCCATGCTTTTGCTCATAAAACCCCTTTGCTTTCAGCATATAAGTGGGAACACTATTTGGGTATTTACCTGAATCTGTGCTCCCCAAATTGCAATTCTTTGCTTCCAAATAACACTCCAATCTTGGTACCAATTTCCGTCTGAGTCTGTTCCAAGCTACTATAACAAAGATACCATATACTCGGTGGGTTATAAACAGAAATAAATTTGTCACAGTTTTGGAGGCTGGAAAGTCCAAAATCAAGGTGAAAGGAGATTTTCTGTTTGATGAGAGCCTGCTTCCTGGTTCACAGATGGCTCTTTTCTTTCTGAGTCCTTACATGGTAGGAGGAGGCTGGGGAATTCTCTGGGATCTCTTTTATAAGGATGCTAATCCTATTCAGGAGGACTCTGTCTTCCTGACCTAATCAACTCCCAAAGGCCCACCTCCTACTACCATCACATTGGGGGAGAGGATTTTAATAGTGAATGCAGGGTGGGGGATGGGAGGCCTTGAGTCTGCAGCGCTATGATGTAGGAAATATTCTCTATTATGTTAGCACCCTGAGATTTTGAAGTTTACCTCTTATGGCTCTCAGTACTTGAGAGCCATTAGTTCAGTAGGAGTAGGAAGTACTGGGGAAGTTGGTGGGGAAGGAGGATGATTGTAAATTCATAGAATATTCAGAGATGACCTTAAAGACAGAACAGAGGCCTTCATCTGGTAACATAGTTGGTATATTCAATAATCATTGAAGGATCTATTGAATGCCTTTATGTTTCTGATTTTCTTTTTGATCCTTGGAAAATAAAAATACTGTGATAGACATATTGGGTATACATTTTTTACATAGTTTTTTATTTTTTATTTTATTTATTTATTTTTTTTAGGATAAGATAAATCTGTAGATGTGAAATTCCAGAGTTTAAGTATACACATTTAAAATTTTGATACATATTGACAAATGGGGCTCTCCAGGAAGATGTAAAAATTTTACATGCTCACCATTGCTGTTTTCCTATCTCATCATCACAGAGCAGTATCAGCCTTTTCATCTTTGCCCAAAATAATAAGCTATGGTGATAAAAATAGTTCATGTTTATTGGGTACTGCTTTTATATGAGACACATCACAAAGTACTTTATAAATATTAACAAAGATCAGTAATATTTATAAATATTATCAAAGATCCTTCTACAAGCACTACATGTTATCAGTGCTAGTTCTACAGTATAGGTAAGAAAATTGAATTACAGAGGAGTGAATCAGTATAAATCCAGAGCTGAACCATTAACTACTTAGCTGTCATCAATTTAGTAATTAAAATGATGTCTTATTTAAATTTGTTTCTTTGCTTATCAATGAGATTAAACTTTTCAAATATTTTAATTGGATATTTGCACTTCCATAAATTATACTTTCAACATTTTTCCAAGTATTATGTTGGGGAGATTGTGCATTTCATGCTATTTTTTTTTTAAGGTTTTTTTTGTTTGTTTTCTTTTGTTTTTTTGTCTCTTTGACAGAGTGTGAGAGAGCACAGGCAGGGGGAAAGGCAGAGGGTGACGGAGAAACAGACACCCCACTGAGCAGGGAGCCTAATCTGGGGCTCCATCCCAGGACACTGGGATCACAAGCTGAGCCAAAGGCAAAGAGTTAACCGACTGAGCCACCCGGGTGCCCCCATTTCATAATATTTCTAAACTCTGTGTTTTCATCCTAGTTGTCCATTTGCCTTTTAAGTTGGTTACAATATGCATTGTTGGAGAAAGATATTGTTTGATGTCATAAATTATCATCTTTAATCAGAAGGCGTTTAATATTACTGACTAGATACATACCTTTGCAAACAGAAACCAAAGGTAGTATTTTTAAAGTTCTGATAATTTGAACCAAAAATATAAATAAAATGAGAGAAAATAAAGCAGACTATTATTTCATACTAAGACAATTCAATAATCAGGTAAAAAGAAATAAGTTGTTTGTTTTAAGTTTTTTTTTTCATTGAGATATGATATACACAAAGTACACAAAACTCATGTGCCCAGTTTGATGAATTTTAACCTTATTAATAATACATATTTATCATCCAGATCAAGATGTACATTCTTTGTATATAGCAAAATAGAGAAAATAATGTATAGCTCATATGTATAAATCCATGTAACAACTATCTAAATCAAAACAAAGTATTTCCATCAGCCCAGAAGTTGCTTCTTGTCCCTTCTCTGTCCATATCATTTTACAGGTAGCTGACAATTAACTAACAGTTTTCCTTGTTTTTGAACTTCATGTGAATAGAACCATACAGGATCTTCTTTTTTGGTCTGGAATCTTCACTCAGCATGAGGTTGAGTGGATCACCAGTTAATTCTGTTTTCTGTTTTTTTTTTTTTTTTTTTTTTAATATATCCCATTATATAAAGGTACTATAATTAGTTATCTATTTCTCTGTGCTGTACATTTATTTACAGTTTTGCATTTTATGAGGCAGATGCTGTGAATATTCTTGTAAGTATTAAGAGTTTAATGAAGAAGCCAAAACAAAATAAAAAGATCAAAGATAAAATATCCCATTAAACTAACAACAATTAACTGTAAAGTTATAAAAGAGGTTCATATCATAATAGAACTAAATTACCTAAAAGAACAAGAGCTGAACTTAGTAAGAATTGTATTATATCTTTGTAAAGGGAACTATAATATTTTATTGGGATAAATAAGGAAACTGAATTGATGCAGACAAATCATTTACCTGGATACTGTGGCTAAATATCATAAAAATGTTTAATATTCCCAATTTACCTTATAAAACTAGCACATTTGCAACTCTAATCCAAATATAGTTTTGGATTAAATAATGCTATAATTCATCTGGAAAAATAGCAATGGGATATACTGAAGGATATTTCATCAACAATAATGACCCTGATGCCAATGTTACTGAATTTTAGATACATAATGTAATGAGAGAGAATCGAGAATTTTAAAAGAAACAAAAGCCAAAATACTTGATGTATATCTGATAAGGCAATCCTTTCTAAAATTAAGAAAGGACTAATTAAAAATGTTGCCTTATACTTTCAGAAGTGAACAAAGTGGGGCCTTAGTTTCAGGGAAGACCTTGGGTCTCCTCCTGGTAACCAAATGACATTGAGGAAGAACCACTGGGGAAAAGAGATGGTCAGAGATTCTACAGCAAATTCGTATATTTTGATACCACTGTTCTGAAGTGCTAAGCCTAGAAAGCAAGTCTAATAGATCCATCAGCATCAGCAGAATCTTGCAACTGCTGGATGTTTAATCAGGATAGATTAGGCTATCTACAGAAACAAAAACATCAACATCTCAGTGACTTGATGATGGAACAGTTTATTTCTCATTCACTCAGAGTGGACTGCATGTCTGGGCAGCATCCTAGAGTTCATGTCCTCCAGTAGGGCTCACATTCCAGCATGCTTTGCTCTTTGGGTGTTTTCCATCTGACCATAGGTTTCTGCACCCAATGAAACAGAGAAAGGAAACATAGTTAACAGTGCTTGAGCTAATACATGCTTTTGCTCAGAGTTGCTGGCAAGAGGTAGTCATGTGACCACTTAACATTTTGAGTATGTAGCTAGAAGAAGATAATTACATACCAATGCAAATTCCACTGCACTGGTCCACCTATGTAAGGTGGGGATGGACTAAATATAAACTTCCATGTCTCTGTGACTTTGCTCCCTCATGATTTTTTCCCACAATGCCAGGGCTAAGATGGAGTTCAGCATTTCAAATGAATGGGGTTTTGGTTCCTGTCTACTGTTCTACAAATAATCTTTCTAGGGACTTATAGAACTCCACATGCATGCTCTGCTCTGGGAGAGAGAACAGGTTTTCAAGGCCACTGAGAACCTTCTGATGGGCAGATTTTGGTGCTCCTGCATCAGGGGCATAAGCTCAGGTCCTACAAGCCCTAGATAAAGAGTTTCCATGTGAACCCCTCAGAGCAGGCTCAGAAGAGATCAAAAAGGATCAGGTGCAGAACGGGATGGGCACATGGTCCCAAGAGGACTTGCCTGGAGATCCCAATGTCATGAAATCATATAATGCTAGACATGAATTAAATGTATCACAAAAATATAGTCCCAAAGCAACAGTGGTTTATAGGGGATTCTCTCCAACTCAAACATAGGGTGTCTGTTCTGCTTTTAGGGTATCTGCTATGCTTCCAATTGTTGCATAAGAAGCACCTCCCCTTTTCTGTCGTCTAACAGGATACAGACACCTACATCTTTATTTACTGGAATTTTTAGATGTTTTCATTAATTTCAAAGAAAATTGTCTTATAAATAAGAGAATATTGAAAATTTTAGATGCCAATTAGATTAAAAATGGCATCACTAATTTAAATATGCATATTAAATACACTTCAGCTAAAAGTCAGCCTAACATAGAGGTGAAGGTGTTCTGTGCAGAGGAGGAGCTAAGCTTTAATGCCTGCTGTGTGGTGCAGTGATTCCAATGAACTGTCAACCTCTGTTTTCTCACCTGTAAAACAGGCTTCTGAAGTCTGGAGATGGGGACTGAGGTGAAATGATTTTATTTAAGATCCACTCCAGCTAATCCTTAAAAGTATAAACTTTGGACGTTGGTAGCTAGGAGTGGATTTAGATTCAAGCTCACCTGTTACTCATCAGGAGGCTTTGAGAAAATTATTTGCCTTCTTTAAACCTCAGTTTCATTATCAGTAAAATAGGGATAATAATACTTCCTTCATAAGATTCTTATGAACATAGATAAAATCATGCATATCGTTGTATCCCAGAGATTCTGAAATGAAGCAGGGTTTCAATAGATACTCTCTTCTCTTTAATAATGTTTGTTTTTTTTTCCTGATGGGGGCTTATGCATGTTGCTGTTATTGCATTTATGTTGACATTTAATATCTCATGCCTACCCAATAAAGTTACTAAAATTCTTATGAAGTGCACTTTGGGGGTAAGTGTAGAAACACATACACACACATGTGACTCTTCATTTCCTCTTTATTCCCTAGGTTTGCCAATTCATCCTTCTGCAATTTATTTAACTGATTGTTCTGATAATCTATTGCTATGTAACAAATTACTATAAAATTTAGTGGCTTAAATGGGAGTCAGCAACCTGTCACCCATGGACCAAATCCAGCCCACAACCTATGGCCCATGAGCTAGGAATGTTTTTTGCCATTCTTAAAATATTACAAAAAAAGAAAGAAAGAAAGAAAGAGAGAGAGAGAGAAAGGAGGAGAGAAAAGAAAAAAGTGGTGGGGGGAAAGGGAAAATAAAAGGCAACAAGGTTGAACCTAAAATAGCTGCTATTTGGCCCTTGATAGGAAAAGTTCCTTGACCTTTGGCTTAAAGCAATCCAAATCTACTTTGCTTGTGATTCTGCTGTTTGGACTTTGTTTGGTGATGAAAGCGTATCTCTTCTTCATTGAATGCCAGCTGGGAAGTCTTGACTGAGGCTAGAGGATTTGGTTCACTCATCTAACCTGCTGACTTGCTCCTGATTGGGATCTCATTTGGGTCAGAGGGCCAAGGATTTGAGTTTGTCTCCATATGGTCTGGGCTTCTTCACAGCATGGTGTCTGGGTTCTAAGTAAGTACATAGAGCCAAAGCCAGGCAGGAGCTTCACTAGCTTCAGCAGTCACCTAGATTCAGTCTTCCATAAGCTATTAGGCAGGCAGTCACAAAGGCCACTATCAGATGGTCTTGGTCCACTACCAGATGCTTGGTTGCAGACACACAAAGGCAGTAGTTACACAGGAACTTCGAGCTTTCCATCAGCCTCCCTACAAATTACCCCCTCATGATGTCACACTGGCATTTGGTCATGGGTGATTTCTTAGGTTCTCCCAAGCTCTGACTCACCTGGTTCCATCAGTGTTCCAGGAGGACTGATTCATGTTTTCTTTCTCTGTTCTTCCGATTCTCTTTTCTAAACTTTCATTTTCCAAGCTCCATCAAAATTGAGTAAGGTCTAATTCTTTTAAAAGTTCCCTTATTTTGTAATATCTACAGTGGCTTTGCTTTTCCAATTGATCTCTGGTTGATCAGTTATTAGTATCAGAAGTCACTTGAGAGGGACAGAACCTTAAAGGTTGGGATCTGAATTGGTTCTCTTCTCTAAATTTAGAGGCATTAATGACTCTGAAGGCAGTAGTGTATATATTGGTACCCTAGCACATGTTGTAGCAAATAGTTACTTGTTTCCTGTGGTTACCAGTAATTAAGTGCCAATAAGATTTGGGTGATCAAATATTTAATGCTATAGAGCATTTCATGGAAATGGAACACTGGGACTAAAGATTTGTTCGGAAGAAAAATGTGGGGAAAGAAAATTTAGAGCTCAGGACTTTAAATTCTCACCTCAAATCCTGGGTACTAAACCAAAAAGAAGCTCTTTCTCTGTTAGCCATAATACTGTTATTTGTGAAAAATAAACCCAAAGCCTAAGCCTGTAGATGGCTAGACTACAATGCAAATGAATTCACAACCTTGGAAGCTCTCTTTTGTTAAAAGTTAGGGCACTGATTGTGAAGGGGTAGGACCTTGTAGATTAGAAAGATGATATCTGATAGATTCTTATTAAGCTAAAGACCTTGATATTTTGCTGAGCTTCCTTTGCCAATAGAATCAGTCTTCCCTCCCTTGTTTGAGAAGAACCTAAATGGCCTTTTCTAGAGTTTTGTAGGAAATTTCTGATACTACCTCCATTACCACCCTTAGAAATGTTGTTCTTAGACTTAAAACTGAGCTTAATGCCCAGTAGGTCTTAGATATCAAATACAAAATGTGATATTGCAAAGAGGTGAAATAAATATAATTAATACTAGTTTCTGTAGGAGAGACTCTAAATGGATTATATCAGTGCAGTCAGCTGGCTCTAACAGTGTGCTTACTTGGTTGGCTGAAACATGAGCTTAAATTGGCCTACAATAACCGAAGGTGAGATGCTGAAATTCTCTTGATCTTGTAGAGAAAAGTATCCAAAGGCTAAGGGAATTTGAAATGCTGGAGTGAATTTATTATGGAAGATATGCTCATCCATTCCATAACTATATCCCACAGAAGAATACAAAGGACATTTCATTTACCAAGCCTTCAAAAGTACATTGGTGAGGGGCAACACTGTCATTCTTTTTTTTTTTTTTTAATTTTATTTATTTATTTGACAGAGAGAGATCACAAGTAGGCAGAGAGGCAGGCAGAGAGAGAGAGAGAGAGGAGGAAGCAGGCTCCCTGCTGAGCAGAGAGCCAGATGCGGGGCTCAATGCCAGGACCCTGAGATCATGACCTGAGCCGAAGGCAGTGGCTTAACCCACTGAGCCACCCAGGCGCCCCAACACTGTCATTCTTGAAGCGGTTTATAATGGTCATTCTTTTGGTCAGGAATGACAGCAGGAGCTGCTACTATTAAGCAGGGCTTCCTGAATTCAGTGAGAATCATAGTAACTCAGAGTGGCAGGATCCAAATGGTTTCATTTATGCACCAGAAACTGCCTATAAAAATATTAAACCAACAAGTAGCAAAATGGTGAACATGGAGTAACTGTGTACGTAATTACATTAAATGTAAAGAGACTAAAAAGGTAAATAAAAGAGAATTTGTTAGGCTGGATGAAAACACAAAGTCTTCCAAACACGTATTTTCAACAGGAGACAAAGTTTAATTATAAGGACCAGAAAATCTGAAATTAAATGAGGGAAAATACACCATAATACACCATAAAAATACACCAAAATACACCATAAAAACTATAAGTGTAGTAAAACTGGAGTGGGTAAATTAATGTTAAATAAACTTCAAGAAAAGTGGTACTTCGAGAGTTAAAAAAGACATTACATGACGATAAAACAGTCAAGTTTCAAAATGCATGAAGCAAAACTAGCAAAACAGAATAAATAGTCAAGCTTACAATTATTGTTAGTGATATCAGTGTCCTTTTTCAATGACAAGGCAATGAACAACCTTAGAATTAATGGTCATTTTTTAAAACTATACAAAACAAGTGCAGAATAGACACCCTTTTTAAGTGCATGCAGAGATTCTACAAGGCCATATCATGACGATTGAATGGTTCTTAACTTTTGGAGTTTAAAATCTTATAGTTTCTTCTCTTATAATAGAATGAAATTAAAAATAAATATCCAATATAAAACCTAAGGCACACCATATAATTTGTAATGTACCTTACTCTTCTAAACACATGAGTCAAACAAGAAATCACAGGAAAATTTTTAAAAAGATTTGAACTGAAAATGAAACTACAACATAACAGAATTTGGGGGGTGCAGCTGTAACAGCACTAGAGGAGAATTTATAACTCAAAGTGCTTTTATTGGAAAAGAAGAAAGGTTTAAAATCACCTTTTCACTAAATCTGGAAAAAATAAATTACCATAAGTTACATAAATGTATAATAAATATGAGAGCAGAAATAATAAAATGGATAACACATAAAATAGAGACAATTAGGAAAGTCTTTGGAAAAAAACAATTCTTTGGTCTTTGGAAAAAAAAAATTTTTTTTAATAAACATATATTTTTATCCCCAGAGGTACAGGTCTGTGAATTGCCAGGTTTACACACTTCACAGCACTCACCAAAGCACATACCCTACCCAATGTCCATAACCCCACCCCCTTTCTCCCAAACCCCCTCCCCCCAACAACCCTCAGTTTGTTTTGTGAGATTAAGAGTCACTTATGGTTTGTGTCCCTCCCAATCCCATCTTGTTTCATTGATTCTTCTCCTACCCATTCAAGCCCCCATGTTGCATCACCACTTCCTCATATCAGGGAGATCATATGATAGTTGTCTTTCTCTGCTTGACTTATTTCCTTAAGCATGGTATGCTCTGGTTCCATCCATGTTGTTGCAAATGGCAAGATTTTGTTTCTTTTGATGGCTGCATAGTATTCCATTGTGTATATATATCACATCTTCGTGATCCATTCATCTGTTGATGGACATCTAGGTTCTTTCCATAGTTTGGCTATTGTGGACATTGCTGCTATAAACTTTTGGGTGCACGTGCCCCTTCGGATCACTAGGTTTGTATCTTTAGGGTAAATACCCAGTCGTGCAATTGCTGGGTCATAGGGCAGTTCTATTTTCAACATTTTAAGGAACCTCCATACTGTTTTCCAGAGTGGTTGCACCAGCTTACATTCCCACCAACAGTGTAGGAGGGTTCCCATTTCTCCGCATCCTCACCAGCATTTGTCATTTCCTGACTTTTTGATTTTAGCCATTCTGACTGGTGTGAGGTGATATCGCATTGTGGTTTTGATTTGTATTTCCCTGATGCCGAGTGATATGGAGCACTTTTTCATGTGTCTGTTGGCCATCTGGATGTCTTCTTTGCAGAAATGTCTGTTCATGTCCTCTGCCCATTTCTTGATTGGATTATTTGTTCTTTGGGTGTTGAGTTTGCTAAGTTCTTTATAGATTTTGGACACTAGTCCTTTATCTGATATGTCGTTTGCAAATATCTTCTCCCATTCTGTCAGTTGTCTTTTGATTTTGTGAACTGTTTTCTTTGCTGTGCAAAAGCTTTTGATCTTGATGAAATCCCAATAGTTCATTTTTGCCCTTGCTTCCCTAGCCTTTGGCGATGTTCCTAGGAAGATGTTGCTGCGGCTGAGGTCGAAGAGGTTGCTGCCTGTGTTCTCCTCAAGGATTTTGATGGATTCCTTTCGCACATTGAGGTCCTTCATCCATTTTGAGTCTATTTTTGTGTGCGGTGTAAGGAAACAGTCCAATTTCATTTTTCTGCATGTGGCTATCCAATTTTCCCAACACCATTTATTGAAGAGGCTGTCCTTTTTCCATTGGACATTCTTTCCTGCTTTGTCGAAGATTAGTTGACCATAGAGTTAAGGGTCTATTTCTAGGCTCTCTATTCTGTTCCATTGATCTATGTGTCGGTTTTTGTGCCAGTACCATGCTGTCTTGATGATGACAGCTTTGTAATAGAGCTTGAAGTCCGGAATTGTGATGCCACCAACTTTGGCTTTCTTTTTCAATATACCTTTGGCTATTCGAGGTCTTTTCTGATTCCATATAAATTTTAGAATTATTTGTTCCATTTCTTTGAAAAAGATGGATGGTACTTTGATAGGAATTGCATTAAATGTGTAGATTGCTTTAGGTAGCATAGACATTTTCACAATATCTATTCTTCCAATCCAGGAGCATGGAACATTTTTCCATTTCCTTGTGTGTTCCTCAATTTCTTTCATGAGTACTTTATAGTTTTCTGAGTATAGTTTCTGTGTCTCTTTGGTTAGGTTTATTCCTAGGTATCTTATGGTTTTGGATGCAATTGTAAATGGGATTGACTCCTTAATTTCTCTTTCTTCTGTCTTGCTGTTGGTGTAGAGAAATGCAACTGATTTCTGTGCATTGATTTTATATCCTGACACTTTACTGAATTCCTGTATAAGTTCTAGCAGTTTTGGAGTGGAGTCTTTTGGGTTTTCCACATATAGTATCATATCATCTGCGAAGAGTGATAATTTGACTTCTTCTTTGCCGATTTGGATGCCTTTAATCTCCTTTTGTTGTCTGATTGCTGAGTCTAGGACTTCTAGTACTATGTTGAATAGCAGTGGTGATAATGGACATCCCTGCCGTGTTCCTGACCTTAGTGGAAAAGCTTTCGGTTTTTCTCCATTGAGAATGATATTTGCGGTGGGTTTTTCATAGATGGCTTTGATAATATTGAGGTATGTGCCCTCTATCCCTACACTTTGAAGGGTTTTGATCAGGAAGGGATGCTGTACTTTGTCAAATGCTTTTTCAGCATCTATTGAGAGTATCATATGGTTCTTGTTCTTTCTTTTATTGATGTGTTGTATCACATTGACTGATTTGTGGATGTTGAACCAACCTTGCAGTTCTGGAATAAATCCCACTTGGTCGTGGTGAATAATCCTTTTAATGTACCGTTGAATCCTATTGGCTTGTATTTTGGTGAGAATTTTCGCATCTGTGTTCATCAAGGATATTGGTCTATAGCTCTCTTTTTTGATGGGATCCTTGTCTGCTTTTGGGATCAAGGTGATGTTGGCCTCATAAAATGAGTTTGGAAGTTTTCCTTCCATTTCTATTTTTTGGAACAGTTTCAGAAGAATAGGAATTAGTTCTTCTTTAAATGTTTGGTAGAATTCCCCCGGGAAGCCGTCTGGTCATGGGCTTTTGTTTGTTTGGAGATTTTTAGTGACTGTTTCAATCTCCTTACTGGTTATGGGTCTGTTCAGGCTTTCTATTTCTTCCTGGTTCAGTTGTGGTAGTTTATATGTTTCTAGGAATGCATCCATTTCTTCCAGATTGTCAAATTTGTTGACGTAGAGCTTCTCATAGTATTTTCTTATAATAGTTTTTATTTCTTTGGTGTTAGTTGTGATCTCTCCTCTTTCATTCATGATTTTATTTATTTGGGTCCTTTCTCTTTTCTTTTTGATAAGTCTGGCCAGGGGTTTATCAATTTTATTAATTCTTTCAAAGAACCAGCACCTAGTTTCGTTGATTTGTTCTATTGTTTTTTTGGTTTCTATTTCATTGATTTCTGCTCTGATCTTTACGATTCTCTTCTCCTGCTGGGCTTAGGGTTTCTTTCTTGTTCTTTCTCCAGCTTCTTTAGGTGTAGGGTTAGGTTGTGTACCTGAGACCTTTCTTGTTTCTTGAGAAAGGCTTGTATCACTATATACTTTCCTCTCAGGACTGCCTTTGTTGTGTCCCACAGATTTTGAACCATTGTATTTTCATTATCATTTGTTTCCATGATTTTTTTCAATTCTTCTTTGATTTCCCAGTTGACCCATTCATTCTTTAGAAGGATGCTGTTTAGTCTCCATGTATTTGGGTTCTTTCCAGACTTCCTTTTGTGGTTGAGTTCTAGCTTTAGAGCATTGTGGTCTGAAAATATGCAGGGAATGATCCCAATCTTTTGATACCGGTTGAGTCCTGATTTAGGACCGAGGATGTGATCTATTCTGGAGAATGTTCCATGTGCACTAGAGAAGAATGTGTATTCTGTTGCTTTGGGATGAAATGTTCTGAATATATCTGTGATGTCCATCTGGTCCAGTGTGTCGTTTAAGGCCTTTATTTCTTTGTTGATCTTTTGCTGGGATGATCTGTCCATTTCAGTGAGGGTAGTGTTACAGTCCCCTACTATTATTGTATTATTGTTGATGTGTTTCTTTGATTTTGTTATTAATTGGTTTATATAGTTGGCTGCTCTCACGTTGGGGGCATAGATATTTAAAATTGTTAGATCTTCTTGTTGGGCAGACCCTTTGAGTATGATATAGTGTCCTTCCTCATCTCTTATTATAGTCTTTGGCTTAAAATCTAATTGATCTGATATAAGGATTGCCAATCCTGCTTTCTTCTGATGTCCATTAGCATGGTAAATTCTTTTCTACCCCCTCACTTTAAATCTGGAGATGTCTTCAGGCTTAAAATGAGTTTCTTGTAGGCAGCATATAGATGGGTTTTGTTTTTTTATCCATTCTGATACCCTATGTCTTTTGATTGGGGCATTTAGCCCATTAACATTCAGGGTAACTATTGAGAGATATGAATTTAGTGCCATTGTATTGCCTATAGGTGACTGTTACTGTATATTGTCTCTGTTCCTTTCTGATCTACCACTTATAGGCTCTCTCTTTGCTTAGAGGACCCCTTTCAATATTTCCTGTAGAACTGGTTTGGTGTTTGCAAATTCTTTCAGTTTTTGTTTGTCCTGGAAGCTTTTAATCTCTCCTTCTATTTTCAATGATAGCCTAGCTGGATATAGTATACTTGGCTGCATGTTTTTCTCATTTAGTACTCTGAATATATCATGCCAGCTCTTTCTGGCCTGCCAGGTCTCTGTGGATAAGTCAGCTGCCAATCTAATATTTTTACCATTTTATGTTACAGACTTCTTTTCCTGGGCTGCTTTCAGGATTTTCTCTTTGTCACTGAGGCTTGTAAATTTTACTATTAGGTGACGGGGTGTGGGCCCATTCTTATTGATTTTGAGGGGTGTTCTCTGAATATCCTGAATTTTGATGCTCATTCCCTTTGCCATATTGGGGAAATTCTCCCCAATAATTCTCTCCAGTATACCTTCTGCTCCCCTCTCTCTTTCTTCTTCTGGAATCCCAATTATTCTAATGTTGTTTCCTCTTTTGGTGTCACTTATTTCTCAAATTCTCCCCTCATGGTCCAGTAGCTGTTTGTCCCTCTTTTGCTCAGCTTCTTTATTCTCTGTCATTTGGTCTTCTATATCGCTAATTCTTTCTTCTGCCTCATTTATCCTAGCAGTGAGAGCCTCCATTTTTAGTTGCACCTCACTAATAGCTTTTTTGATTTCAACTTGGTTAGATTTTAGTTCTTTTATTTCTCCAGAAAGGGCTTTTATATCTCTCGAGAGGGTTTCTCTAATATCTTCCATGCCTTTTTCGAGCCCGGCTAGAACCTTGAGAATTGTCATTCTGAACTCTAGATCTGACATATTACCAATGTCTGTATTGATTAGTTCCCTAGCCTTTGGTACTGTCTCTTGTTCTTTTTTTTTGTGGTGAATTTTTCCGCCTTGTCATTTTGTCCAGCTAAGAGTATATGAAGGAGCAAGTAAAATACTAAAAGGGTGGCAAAAACCCCAGGAAAATATGATTTAACAAAATTAGAAGGGATCCCAAATCATGATGGGGGGAAAGGGGATAAAAAGAGGTTCAAAAAGAAAGAAAGAAAAAGAAAAAAAAAAGAAAAGAAAAGAATTTAAAAAAAGAAAATGAATAAAGAAAAGTATAAAAAAGAAAAAATATATATAATAGATAAACTAGTTAAAAACGTTAAAAAAGAAAAGGGTAAAAGTTAAAAAAAATTTTAGCAGAAGAAGAGAAAAAAAAGAAAAAGAAAAAAATTAAATTAACTGCAAGACTAAAAAATCACAGGAAGAAAGCCATGAGTTCCATGCTTTGCTTTCTCCTCCTCTGGAATTCTGCTGCTCTCCTTGGTATTGGAACTACACTCCTTGGTAGGTGAACTTGGTCTTGGCTGGATTTCCAGTTGATCTTCTGGGGGAGGGGCCTGTTGTAGTGATTCTCAAGTGTCTTTGCCCCAGGCGGAATTGCACCGCCCTTACCAGGGGCTGGGCTGAGTAATCTACTCGGGTGTGCTTTCAGGAGCTTTTGTTCCCTGAGTGCTTTCCGTAGAGTTCCGGAGGACGGGAATACAAATGGCGGCCTCCTGGTCTCCAGCCCAGAGGAGCCGAGAGCCCGGGGCCCCACTCCTCAGTGCACCCTCAGAGAACAGTGCCTAGTAACTCCTGTCTGCCTGACCTCCGGCCGCGCTCCGAGCTCACTGAGCCTGTGGCCAGTTCAAAGTAACATCGAGCTGTGAGCTTACTGTCAGCTCTGTCTCTGTAGCCGGCTTTCCCGTTCCAGTCCCCGCAAGCTCTGCGACACTCAGACACCCCCGATCCTTCTGTGACCCTGTGGAACCTGAGGCCACGCTGAGCCCGGGTGGGCTTCGCCCCGGTTTAGCCTCTGGAACGATGTCCCTTAGTGGAACAGACTTTTAAAATTCCTGATTTTGTGCTCCGTTGCTCCACCACTTGCAGGGAGCCGGCCCCTCCCCCCGGGGTCTATCTTCCCGTCGCTTTGGATTCACTTCTCCGCCAGTCTTACCTTTCAGAAAGTGGTTGTTTTCTGTTTCCAGAATTGCTGTTCTTCTTCTCTTCAATCTGCCGATGGATGGATTTGCAGGTGTTTGCAATCTTTAGATAAGCTATCTAGCTGATCTCCTGCTAGCTGAAGTAGTCTCAGCCTGCTACTTCTCCGCCATCTTGACTCCTCCTCCGGGCTTTGGAAAAATTAATACAACTGATCTAACTCAAGGAAGACTAATCAGAGAATGCACACAGCCATATGCACACGTGCTCACACTGAGGGAGATGTGCAGAGACAGAAAATTATCAGTCCGAGAAATGAAAAAGAGGTTATCATTATAAATCTTACCAATATTAAAAAGGTAATGGGAGAATTTTACAAAAAATTGTGTGATATTGGCAGTTTGGTTGAAATGGCCAAGTTCTGACAATAGAAACAAAAGCATAAGATTCCAAGTTAATTTTGGGATTATAGGTTTAATTTAGCAGTTGCACCTCAATCAATGTATTCCCCACTGCAAAGTTTATGGCTAATGGATAAACAAAGGACCCACAGCCTTCCCAGACCACACCTGAACAAGGCAAAGGATACAGGACCACAGGAGGAGGAGAGTGCAGGCAAGCCTCAGGGTCCAAGACGCTTCCAGGCCCAGTTCTCTAGGGTCTTCCTTATTGGTACAAGGATGTTCTTAACCAAAGGATTTAACTGACTAAAATCTATGCAGTGAAACTTGGCTTCAGGGGAATTTTCTCAACATTCCAACAGCGTCTTTCATGCATCTCTGGCCATGTGGTCAAACAAGAGTTGCTGATTATGCCAAGTATACACCCGTAATAAACAAGCCAGCTCAAGGTGTTGCCAGGGAAATTTTAGATATTAAGCTTCATACAATAAATTCTTACTGATTCCACTGCCCTTATCTTGGTCAAGAGTCAATGCTAAATTTCCAGGCATCCTCATCTATATGCATAATAGCTGTAAACTAGCTCTGTCCTTTATACCCCTATTAGCATAATGAGGAGAAATAGTATATTATCTTATCTATGGAGGTAGCAAAAGCACTTGGAGACAAACTTTTTCAGTTTTTTATTTTATTTTTTTCAGTGTTCCAAGTTCTATTGTTTATGTACTGCACCCAGTGCTCCATGTAATATGTGCCCTCCTTAATACCCACCACCAGGCCCACCCAGCCCCCTTCTTCCTCCCCTCCAAAATTCTCAGTTTATTTCTCAGAGTTCATAGTCTCTAATGTTTCATCTCCCCCTCTGATTTGACCCAATACAAATGAAACCCCTATGTACCCCTATGTTCTTAGCAGCAATGGCCACAATCACCAAACTGGAGAGAACCAAGATGCCCTTCAACAGACGAATAGATAAAGAAGATATGGTCCATATATAGAATGGAATATTATGCCTCCATCAGAATCAATGAATACCCAACTTTTGTATCAACATGGATGGGACTGGAGGAGATTATGCTGAGTGAAATAAGTAAAAAAGAGAAAGTCAATTATCATATGGAGATAAACTTATCAAAAATATATAAAGAATCTTTAAAAATAAAACAAAAATTGCATTTTCCTTGAACACAAACTTTAACAAGAGATATATAAATGCCCAATAATCATACAAAGAAGTACTCAATATTATTAGTAATCAGATGCAAATTAATACCACCTTAAGATAATACTTAGTACTCACTAGAATGACTAAAATTTTAAAAGCTGACAACCCCAATATTAAATAGCAGGTAGAGCAAATTGAACACTCCTGCATTGCTAGGGAGTCAGTGAAGTATTCAATCATTTTAGAAAACTTGCTTGCATTTTTTTAAATAAATATAAGCCTATGTCTATTTTATGACCCAATAATTTCAGGCATTTATTCAAAAGAAAAGAAAATGTGTGTCTACAAATAGATTTGCATAAAAAAATGTTTAAAGTAGATTTATTCATACTGACCAAAAATTGGAGAGAGGGGATCCAAATGCCCATGAACAGGAAAGTACAAGAAGAATTTATAGTGTATTAATATATTAGAATATTTCTCAGTACTATGAGAGATTGAATTGTTGAAATCTGCTACAGCTTATATGAATCCCCAAAACATTAAGTCAAATGACATAAAGAGGTCTATACACACAACATATCCAATACTGTATGTTACAATGACATGAAATTAGAGACAAAACTATCTACAGGATGTAATTCAGAAAAATGGTTGTCTATGTTACATTGGAGGCCCTTTCAAGGTGTTAGATTGTTTCATATCTTGATTGGAAAGAGAGATTATGTATTTGTCAAAATTCATTGAATCATACACTTAAGGTCTGTGTATTTTTCACTGTCTGCAAATTTTATCTCAAGAAACAAAAAACATTTTAAAAGATAATAAGATGCAATATGTTAAAAGAGAGATGACAGACCTAAGTAGTATATACTATATGATTCAATTTATCTGAAGTTTGAACCAAGCAAAATTTATGGGCTTAGAAATCAGAACAGTAGTTGTCTCTAGGGTTTCGAGAAATACAGGAAAATATTATGAGGAAATTTTCTGATGTGTTAGAAAAAAATGTTCTGTATCTCGACTGTGATGGTGGTTATATGGATAAGTACATCTGTCAATACTCCTCAAAATGCACACTTAAGATCTATGGCTTTCGGGGATATTAATTTAACCACAATAAAAAGAAAGACATTTTAACATTAAATGGATATCGCAAAGGAGAAAGTCTTAAAATCATTGTTCTATGTATTGATCTCAGGAGGTCAAAGAATAGCAGATTAAATTCAAACAATGCACAAAGAAGAAAGTAAAACAGATAAGAACAAGAATTAATGACATAGAAAACAACCTACAGCAGAGACAGTGAAGAAAATCAATAGTTTCTTCTTTGAAGGAAAAAAAAATTTAAATTGACAATATCCTGCCAAAACTGATAAGAAATGAAAGAAGGCAAATCATCAATATCAGGTATAAAAGAAGCACCAGTATAGACTCTTCAGGTATTAAAAAACTTATAACAGCATTATTAAAAAACATTTTAATCCAAACAGAATAAACACATTTCTCAGAAATATTATTTATAAAAAGTGACACAAGAAGAAAAAGATACTTTAATACTTTATATAAAACTATATAAAATTCTAAGAGACTCTAATTTTCTAACAGTCTTACAAAGAAATTTCAATTTCCAGGTAGTTTTATTGGTGAATTTTCCAAGTAAGAAAGAAAAGCATAATACCCAAATGTGTATAAGCTTTACCATTTAATGGAAAAAGACAACCTACTTAAGAACTCACTTTATAAAGTCTAAATAACCTTGTATAAAAACATGAAAAGTATATTATAACAAAAATAACAGACCAGTCTCTCTCATGTAGAAATATCTAAAATCCTAAACAAAACAAAAGCAAATAATGAATGAAAGATTATGAACAATTGCATAAAGTAAGGCCATGTATGCTCAATGTGGCCAACTTAGGAATTTTTTAGGAATGCAAAACTGGGTTCACCTGTTAAAAATCAATCAGTATATTTCACATTAACTGAACTTTTACAAGTTAATTAAAAATAGAAAATTCAATTAAAAATAGGTAAAAATAAATGAAGGCAAAAACTTGATCAGCTACTTCAAAAAGAGGATATCTAAGTAACATATATGTATGAAAAATGTCTGTACTTCATTTTTTATCCAGAAAGTGCAAATTAAGATGAGAAAAGTTGTAGTACACGCACTGAGAATTTTTACAGTTTACAAAAGGACATCCTTTGTAAGAATGTGAAGTAGTGAGAGTTCTAATACCCTGACAGTAAGAGTGTAAATTGTACAACTACTTTGGAAGTCTAATTCACAGTATCTACTGAAGCTAATTGTATGCTGAACATACGCCAGGAGCCCAAGATACTTCCACTCCTAAGTGTCTAACCAATATTCATAAATATATTCATTAAGAGACATGTACAGAAATATTCATCACAACACTATTTAAATAGCCCCAAAATGAATACAATTCAAACGTTCATCATCAATGGAAAGGAGAAAAAAAATGGTGGTATACTTATACGATGGAATATTATTCAACAATGAAAACAACTACTGGGGTGCCTGAGTGGCTCAATCCATTAGGCATCCAGCTCTTGATTTATGCTCAGGTCATGTTCTTAGGGTTGAGATTAGACTCTGTGTTGGGTTCTACACTCACTGGGAGACTGCTTGAGATTCTCTCTCTTCCTCTGCTCCCCCCACCCCAAATACCCGCAACTATTACTATATGCAATAATGTGATTGAATCTCATGAATTTATATTTAGGAAAAGAAGCCAGACACAATGGAATGTTTTCTATATGCTTCAATCTTATTAAATATATAAACAGCAAAAATTAATCTATGGTGACTAAAGATGAAAATAATGGCTCATACAGGGAGTTAAAAAAAAACAAACCAAATAAAAAGCAGAATCAGACCAATAAACACAGGGAACAAACTGATGGTTACTAAAGGGAAGGAGAATGAGAAGATTGGCAAAATGGGAGAAGGGGAGTGAGAGACACAGTCTTCCAGTTAGAAATAAAGTCATGGGATTAAAGGCACAGTGTAAGGAATACAGTCAATGATACTGTAACAGCACTGTATGGACAGAAGGTAGCTACACTTGAGGTGAACAAAACATACAGAGAAGTTGAATTACTCTGTTGTACACATGTAAATAAGATAACACTGTGTGTTAACTATACTCAAATGAAAAATTTTACAAAACTCGTAAACCAAAAACAGAAATAGTGGTCACTCTTGGGACTGTTAGTAGTAAGGAAGGAGCAGAAGGAAGGACATCAGGGGAGTTTGTATACCTTGATCTGGGTGGTGGCTACATGGCTATAAATATTTCGTAAGAATTCTTCTAGTTATATGCAACTAATGAATCATTGAACATATATCAAAAACTAAAGATGTACTATACGTTGGCTAATTGAATTTGAATTTTAAAAAAGGGAAAACTTCATAGAGCTATGTAAGTATAATATGTCCCATTTTCTATGTGTTTGGTATATTTCAATGAAAATGGTTTTACAAATAAAAACAATAATGTAAAAGTGACCATGAATTTGAAGTTCCCAGATTTCTGATGCATGCTAGAGGAAGAGTATATTTGAACCTTACAATCCATTGTTACAGGGTTTTTGTTTGTTTTTAAGATTTTATTGATTTATTTGATAGAGAAAGAGAGCACAAGCAGGGGGACTGGGAGAGGGAGAAACAGGTTCCCCACTGAGCAGAGAGCCCAATATGGGGCTCGATCCCAGGACCCTGGGATCATGACCCAAGCCAAAGGCAGACGCTTAACTGACTGAGTCACCCAGGTGCTCCAATAGTTTTTAAGATAGTGTGGGTATAATACACAAAATCATCTCAGCAAACATGGTTGCTTCTTTTTAATATCCTTAGCAATGGCTTCTTTTAAATTTGAAATGGAAAAGAACCAAAGCATCTTCCAGTTTTCTTCTAGCTTATCAGGAAAGACATCTTTCAGTGAAAGGAAACAAAATTTCGTTTTCTTCTTAACATTTGTTTTTATTTGTTTTCTCTTTGGCTTTCAATACAAAATGCCATTTACATGTCCAGTTTGCCAAATAAGAATGATTATTATGGCAGTTTTATTTATTTATTTTATTTACTTTATATATACATATAAAATTTATTTATTTATTTTTATTATAGATCCTGGTTGAGTGCTGTAGGGAGATCCAATATGTTAAGAGAGAATGCTAGAGGATCCCTAAGGAACAGGATTTCCTTTTTGTGGGTGTAGGTGCATGGACATCTGAGAAGACATCCCAGAACTGGAGAGACAGGAACTCATGCCTCAGGATCCACTAAATTTTAACATGTGGAAAATGGCCTGGTGAGTCCCTGGCTTGGGAGCCTAGTAGGAATGGGGGTTGAGTCAGAAAACTCAGGGTTCTGAAGTTGCTGCTGAAGCAATGAATACAGTCTAGTAGGGCTGAGGGTAGAAAAAGTAATGGGATCAGTTTGAGGAAGGCATGGATGTCAGGTTAATTTACTTAAACTTTTTTTTTTTTTCTTTTTGGCAGTTGGGGTGGGGAAGTAGTCATAGAATACATTTGAGGACCAAATAGAGATATGAAAATACTTGAGTTTTAAATAATTTACCATTAGTACTGGATAAAACAGCTCTGTGTTTAAAATGCTTGTGTTTATCTCATGAAAAAAAGGCCAGTTGGAATCTTAAATCACAGCAACCGACTACATGACTGAACAACTAATTATAAAGATATTAAACATGAAGAAATTTAGAAGGAATACAAATTGATATTTTAAACGTGATTTTAACAGTTAATATTTATGATAAATCCTTCTTCCCTAAGATTCATAGTAAAAGTATTTTCCCCTAAATTATTTCCACAAGTATATTTGTGTAGAATAACATTTACATTTATAATCTGAGTTTGTTTAATGGACTTGGGTTATGATGTTAAAATCAATGGATACCTATTGTCCAAGCAGAGTTTCCAAAGTTTTTCGAAGTCAATTTTTTGTTTTGACACCCTCATTTCCTTACAATTTATAGTTGTTTTCAAGAGGAGAGGGAGTTTTTCTACAATATTGTTTCATTTTGTTTTCAGTAGACCATTTGTAAGTACGTATCTATATGATATGGAAGCTACTTGCTGGTGATACAATACAAGAGTAAGCCATGAATCTTGATCTGTTTTTGGTCCATTACTAAAATCCTGGATCATATGGTGGTTCTATTTTTAAGTTTTTGTAAAACCTCTATAATGGTTGTACCAATTTGCATACCCACCAACAGTGTATAAGAGTTCTCTTTCCTCTGTATCCTCACCAACCCTTGTTATATTTTGTCTTTTTGGTAACAGCTATCTTTTTCTTTTTTTAAAAGATTTTATTTATTTATTTGACAGAGAGTGAGAGAGGGAACACAAGCAGGGGGAGTGGGAAAGGGAGAAGTGGCTTCCTGCTGAGTAGGGAGCCAGATGTGGACCCTGGGATCATGACCTGAGCTGAAGACAGACATTTAATGACTGAGCCACCAAGGTGCCCCAATAACAGCTATCTTAATAGATGTGAGGTGATAGCTCATTGTGGTTTTGATTTGCATCTCCCTGATGGTTATGATGTTACGCACATTTTCATATGTCTAGCCATTTGAATGTCTTTTTTGGAAATATGGCTGACTAGGTACTTTGCTCTTTTTTCAGTCAGGTAATTTGGAGTTTTTTGCTATTGAGTTGCGTTTCTTACATACTTTGTTTATCAACCCCTTGTCAGATATATGGCTTGCAAATATTTCCTCCCATTCTGTCAATTGCCTTTGCATTTTGTTGATGGTTTTCTTTGCTGTGCAGAAACATTTTAGTGTCATGCAGTGTCAAATTTATTTTTGCTTTAGATGTGTATGTACTAAAAAAAAAAAAAAAAGTTTTGTCTATTTATCTGAGAGAGAGAGAGAGAGCACTCACATAGTGGGGAGGGTGGGGTAGAGGGAGAAGGAGACAGAGTCCCAAGCAGACTCCATGCTGAGCATGGGGACTAACACAGGGGTTCAAGTGATCCCAAGATTCTGATCATGGTCTTAGCTGAAACCAAGACTCAGATACTTAACCAACTGTGCTACCCATGTACCCCATAGATGCCAATGCTTTTTGTGTCATACCCAAAATTTCATTGCCAAAACCAATACCAAGGAATTTTCCCTCTAGGTTTTATTGTAAAAGTTTTATGGTTTTAGGTAATATTTTTAAGTCTAATTCATTTTGAGTTGGCTTTTATTTATTTTGCAAGATAAGGGTCCAATTTTATTTTTCAAATGTGTATATCTAGTTTACCCAACACCATTTATTAAAGAGACTAATTTTTCCCATTGTGTTTTCTTGGAGTCCTTGTCACAAATTAGTTGACCATATATGTTTGGGCTTATTTCTGGTCTTTCTCTTCTATTCCACTGGTCAATGTATCTATTTTTATACCAGTACCATACTGTATAATTAGTATTGCCTTGTAATATCATTTGAAGTTAGAAAGCTTCCAGCTTTGTTCTTTCTCAAGATTGCTTTGATTATTAAAAGGGTTTTTTTTGTGGTTCCATATGAATTTTAGGATTGTTTTCTATTTCTATGAAATAGCCATTGGAATTTTAATAAAGAATGTGTTGGGGGCACCTGGGTGGCTCAGTTGGTCAAGCTTCTGCCTTCAGCTCAGGCATGATCTCAGCATCCCGGGATTAAGCCCCATATCAGGCTCTCTGCTGAGGGGTGAGTCTGCTTCTCCCTCTCTCTCTGTGATCTCTCTCATTTTCATTCTCTCTCAAATAAATAATTTTTTTTAAAGAATGTGTTGAACCTACAGATTACTGTGGGTAGTAGGCATATTTTAACATTTAAATCTTTCAGTTCATGAACATGGGGTATCTTTCTATCTCTTTGTGTTTTCTTCCATTGTTTTCATTAATGTCTTAGAATTTTCAGTGTACAGATTTTTCATCTTCTTGGTTAAATTTATTCCTAAGTATTTTATTCTCTTTTTGATGCTGTTGTATTGTTTCCTTGATTTCTTTTTAGTAAAGTTGTAGGATACAAAATTCACATATAAAAGCTATTAGTATTTCTCTTCACCAACAACTGTCTATCTGAGAAAGATATCTTTTTCTTCCTATTCATTCTCAGAATTTTCAGAAGAGAAAGGTTCTCAGTTTATACTCACACATAACACTTTCTAATTCTCTTATGCCTGTACTACATCAAAATTATACTTTGAGATCATCAGTGACCTGCATGCCCTAATTTCAGTATATTTCAGTTTTCATTTTACTTAATCATTTATGTAATTCCACAAATTGAGTATGATCTGTTTCTTTATGATTGTTTCCCTTGACTTGAATAACAACTCTCTTGGTCTTTCATGTATTGCTCTGGACTCTCCCCAGGTTCTTTAATCAGCTCAGTATCCCCTATCTGAGTTTTGAATGTTAGAGTTCTTCAGGTTCTAGTGTTAGACCGAGAGACTTAGGCTCTAGTCTCTTGTCAGTCTGCCTCTTTTCCCCTGGATTCAGGGCAGCAAGTGGAGACTTGCATGCTGTTACTCCCCAACTTTTATACTAGCTCAGACTTTTTTCTTTGACCCACTGATTTTTACACAGATACTTTCTTGATGTCTCCGCTTAGAAATCTAACAAGAATCTCAAACTCATCATGTTCACAACTGCAATTATGTTTTGTTCCTCAACTTTGGTCAATTTCCTGCATCCCCTTCTTAGTGAATGTCATCACTAAATCTACCTCCCTCTCATGCACAGTATCCAAATTCTGAACAAGCTGACCTCCTAAATATCTTTTGGAATCACTGTGTAATTGAGTTCAGTGTTACTCACAGTGGCATTTAATGGCCTAAAGAGTATGTAAGATGCTGGGCCCTGGGGCAGAAAATAAAATGCAGTCAAATCTGACTTTGAAATAAGGAAAAATTGATTTTTTTAACTTTAGTTTTTAAAGTAGCCATTTCCTCACATCTGTTTGTTTGTTCATTTTGGCAATGAAGTAGCTCAGTTCTCTGTTGCAATCCAGTTTTTTTATATTGTTTGGCTGTGGGTATCAATTCTGTCATGTTGTTCTTGGGTTGAATTTACTGACATTTTAGATTCCCTCATCCTGAGAAATAAATGATATTGGACTCTCATGTAGAATTCTGGATCAGAAACATCAGGAACTCAAAAGGTAGGCACAGGGAAATAGTTTCCAAGCAAACACAGCATATACTTCTTCTTAGAAGTGATGTTTCAATGACAGTTTGAGTCATCTGATAGTTTAGTAGCTTACAGAGTTCTAAGCTCTGTGTTTCTGAAAGCTCTCTCCAAAGAACTATGTTCTTTGATCTGAATGTTTATACAGGTGAATCTTGCTTAATTATGTTTCCAGGGACATCACAAGTACTGTTATATTCAGATCTTAAAATGGAAACCAATTGTAAGTTTACTGAATATATGTACCATGGGTATTTTTATTCCTATCTTAGGTAATGTTTGAGATATGTGGTATTTGCATGCTACTTTGTATGTATATTTGTAGCAAGAACTAGAATTACATTTCAAGCTGCATAACCTTCCTTCCCACAGCTTCCACTTCTGTGTTTCCCTTCACAGTAAAATGACTCCATGTAAAGCTATTAATGATTATAACAGAAATAATTATAGTGGCTAATGTGTCCTGACAGGTTACTGTCTAGAAGGTACTTTGCTAAGGGGTCCACATAGGTTTGTTTAATTTCCACAGAATGTCAGTGAAATCGGTACTGCTAATAGCTGCATTCTCCAGATAAGAAAACTTAGACTTAGCAGGTGAAATAATGAAGTGAAATAATGTCCCCAGGTTTCTAAAGTTAACACATAAGCAGTAGGGCCATGATTTGAAATCAGGTACAGTACACTGAATTCTCAGTTTACAGTCTTCTCCCTTAGCTTACTTTACCTGCATAGGATTGCCCATTTGAAAGGACATGTCTTCCTCCCCCTCTCTTCCTCTGAGTCCTATCTGGTTCACATTCTTGCAAGTCCACTAAACCTGCTGTCCTATGAACCCCATATTGCCAAACACAGTCTTCCTCCTCTGATTGCTCAACTTCTCAGCAATCTAAAACATAAAATCTTCGACAAGCAGTGTTCTTGCTTGACTTTTGTGATGCAACATACTATTTTGGAGTTCTTCTATCGTCTTTGTTTACACGCCACCTTCTTTACCCAAATTCTGGTTGTTGAAATTTTCCAGGGAATGGTAGTCTTCTTTTCGAAACTTCTCTTTTGGTATAAATCACAAAGCTTCTGTAACATCTGAATTCTGAGAAATTCCTTTCCTTCTAGCCTTAACATCAGCTAGATTTTTCCATTCAAGTCCAGATGTGTATATTCGAGTGCCTGCCTGAAGTTTCCACCTGGAAATCTAAGAGGCAACTCAGTTCTTATATGCATAAGCAGGACTTTTGAATCCTGTTCTCCTCCTCTAAATTTGCATAGACTGCAGACTTTTCCATCTCAATTATTGGCAACTATTCCCTTCATGTTGCTCAGACCCAACTTAGAAATCTTGCTTAACTGCCATCTTTCATTTATACCTCACATTCAGAGTGTCAGGAAATCATATCGGATTTATATTCAGAGTGAATTCAGCATCTGACAGCATATTACCACCTCCCCTGTTATTGTTCTAACCCAGTCAACATAATCTGTAGCCTGAATTTCTGCCGTAGTGTTCAAACTGGCTTGGTGCTTCCAAAGCCATACCACCACTGCCCCATCTCCCCTCAGCACAGCAGCTGGAGCCATAAAAAGCAAGTCCTATAAAATCATTCCCTTGCTTGAATTCTTCCAGTATTTCCCTGTCTTACTCAGAATACATGACAAAGTCTTCACAATAGCCCTGCATGATTTACAGCCTTTATATTCCCCTGCCTTGGCCTTCGGTTATTTTCCACTTTGACTCTGTTTCTAGCTCCATGAATATATTTCTCTGCTGTGTTTTATGTATGTCAAGCATACCCATGCCTTAGGGTGTTTGTGCTGGTGGATTCGTCCTCCTCGAACTCCCTTTGTCCAACGTCTTCATGGTTAGTTCCCTCTCTTCCTTCTAGTCTTTGCTCCAATCATACCTTCTCAAAGAGGCCCACCCATGACCATCCTAATTAAAAGTAGCTCTTGCATTCCCCACCCACGTCTCTTCAAATCTCTCCATGCTGCTCTACTTTCCATAGTACTTCTCTGCTCCTAGCATACCAAATGATGTATTACTTTTATTGTTTATTCTCTTACTCCATCTGTAGGAAAGTAAGTTCTGCAGGGGCATGAATTTGTGTCTGTTTTGTTCACTTTGTATTCCAGATGCCCGGGACAGTATCTGCCATATGGTAGTGCCACATAGATGTGTATGTGTATAGAAAAGACTGCGTGAACTCCAAAAGTAGAAGAAAAAAAAGTCAGGGCCAAGTAAAAAATGTAGAAATGCGTCAATACTATAAGCTCAGAGTCATATTTAACAGTTCTAAAGCAATGATACCAAAGATCTTAAGTAGTCACACGTGTGCATTTATCCTTTCTCGGGGATCATCAAGATACAGTCAGGGAAGCTTCAGAGATCTGGACTGAGTGGGAGTGCACATGGTGTGGTGTAGAGTGACCTAGAGGTGGGAGGATACAGCGTGTGACTGTGCAAGTAGGACTCACAAGTGAGTCGGCTGAGGGCAAACGTACACTCACACAAGTGTGTGCACATGCGCTCTATGCACACATTCCCATCCACACTCACAGCTCACATAAAGTCTGAAATAACCCTCTAGTGAGCAACAAGTCCTTTGCAGGTAGAAGTGTGGCTTGGGAGCCACACTTGACTTGGCGACAAGCACAAACTTGTTCACTGTTTGAAAAGAATTTGGAAAAGTTTTAACCTCCCTGAGCCTCTGTTTTCTTAACTTTATTATAAAAGGGCAATAATAGTGACACCAAAACCATTGAGTGCTTAGGAAGATTAAGGTATGTAATGTGTATGAAATAATATTTATATTATATTATGAGGAACTTTCTCTAGTTTGAGAATATCGGGTCAGTTAAACGTTGGCACGTATCTTGTATTCCTTGGTAGTTTTCCCCATCTTTCTAGACACACCACATCTCTGGATCTAGGGGCTGTCCTTGTGCTTCTCAACACAGTGCTCTTGAAGCCATTTTCCATCCATGGAACTTAGTATATGAGATAAGATATTTGCCTTCCTGAGGCTGGGAGAGTTCCCAGGTTTCTTCCAATTCTAAGGTCTTATGATTAAAAAAAAAAAAAATGTGTTTCAGGCAGGTTCACCATATTAAAACATCATGAAAAGCTGTTGCTGCTAAATGGGCAGAGAGAACTGGTGATAATTTTGTTCTGGAGGGACCTATCTAGCTCACAATGTTTGAGCTTTGGTTTAATTTTGATTCTGTCACAAGGTATATAATGATGAACATCAAGTAGTAATTTATATCCCCTTGCCTTCTGGTCAATGCATTTCATGTCCTATCAGATGAGACAAAAAAGAGTAAAGTAACATGCAAGCTTCTCACATAAAAAGTAGTGATGTTGTTCCTCGGCTTTGAGAATAAAGCTACAGAAAGGAAAGCCTGGATTTTCTGGTGTCAGAGAACTGTGAGTTCTAATCCTCACTCTCTGGTTATCATCTGGGTGATTTTATTTATGTTAGTTCACATCTCAGATCCTCATGGATTTGTTGTTCCTCCTCAAAATGGGTTTTAAAAATATAAATTTCACAAAAAATTATTGTGAGGATTAGACGCAGTATTATATGTGAACGTACTCAGTGTGTGGCCCAGGACTGAGGAGCCCTGACTGAGTGTTGTCCCTTCTTACCCTTGTTCATTTTTTCACTTCCTGGTCCTTTCTATTTTCATGAACCTGTGCCTGTGATGGTGTTTCTTATTCATGCCTTGGTGGGGAGTATTTGGTGCGTGGTTTCTGATTTTTTTCTTACATTTCTGGCCCCCACTGTATTGTGGGGCTTGGGTAAGGCTCAGCTTGCCAGAACCCCTGGATATTAGGCTCCTGTTCAGACTGATAGCAGGACCCCCTGCCCCACCTCTGCAGCAAACACCGCTAGAACAGTGCTTCTCTGGAACAAATCCATCTTCTCTGCCTCTCTTCACCCCAGCTGCTAGGAGTGCCCCTAATAATTTTATTGTCCAGTTTCTGTGAGTAAACTCACATCAAATTTGAATAAATTCAAATCAAAGTGTGCCCTTGTTTTAGGAATGGGGAGAAGATGAGTTCTTCATTTCCCACTCTGTTTTGTGTTCTAGGATCCATGGAAGCAAGCGTTCATTTTATAAGAGTCTGGCTCCACCTCCTTCTATGCTTGGCAGAAGGGGAATGTGGGTGCTTGACAAGGGAGTAGCTAAATTTCTGTTCTGCCCTGAGTTAGGACTTGATTTATACTCAACTATTATAGACTACAGAAACGGAAGGAGAAAATAAAGCTGGCAAATTATGTAGGAACATTGAGGTGGCAATAAGCAGGATGTTTAGAGACCCAACAAGAAGGCCATATGGTTCAGAGGAAAGGTCTGAAGTTAGCCAAGAAAGCCAGAATTTAGGGGCCCAGTACTGCACATAAGAAAAGCTCCAGAGATAAAATCTCAAAGACCTGCTTTGTCATTTCTATTATTTTCACTAATTGAGTTGTGCTGTAAAAGTGGTAGCACCTGGCTGGAGGGGCAGGTATAATTTAGACAGTAATGGCATTCCTAACCTCTCATGAGGGAACGGATTATGCTTAATCATTAATTTATGCCTTCATTTACTCAATGAATAAAGGTAAGGCAGCAGAATCTCCACTCCAAGAGGTCAAGGACTCTGTTTTCTTTGCTTCTGTATCCTCAGCCTCTATGAGAGTGTTGGTACAGAGCGAACACGTTATAAATTTCCCCAGACAATTGATATGTTAGGGTGTTTTCCTAAGTATAGAGAAGACTCTCTGTTTTGTGCTTGTACCGTTCTTAACGTTTGTCTACTCTGACATCAAACACATCCAGACAAGGTCATGCCCCATTCAGCACTGGCCACATTTTAGACCAAAGCCTTGACTGGGAGGACAGGCAGATCCTCCCTGAGGAGGGCTTGATGCTCTGGTTTAGTACTTCTCTGTGACGCTCTGGGAATAGTGAGAGGCCAGAGCCCCATGGCCTTGGCTCGGCTGGTGGAAAAGGGCCTGCAGACCATTTGTGCGTCATCGGCAGTGTTGTCGAATGTTACAAATCAGAATGAAGGGTTGCAAAGAACAGCTCAGAAATTTACAGGGACTGCCTAGAAATGAGACAAACTTTCAGCCAATTTATCACTGCACTCACTGTGCTTGCTTCAAGGCAGAGGGAACCATAAATACAGGGGATGAGAATGAATCTGCAGTTTGAGCATTTTAATTCAGAGCAAGTAAATATGTGGACCTCCTAGGGGCCATTGTCTCCCGACAATTTCTTTCATTGTCATTTGTCATCTCTCGGGCAGCTGATGGAAGTGTAGGGTGTGAAAGGCCCATTGCGGGGTCTGTAAGGGCAGAACACCGAGAAGACTTGCTCATAAATTTCAGATTTAGAAATGCTAGAAAGGAAGATCTTCAAGATCAACTTGCCTACCCCTTGATTTCATTCTGGTAAAATTAGAACATCCGGGGTATTGGTTTTCTTCCACTCAGTGACTTAAATCTCTCCTTCCTTCTTTATTCCACATTTTTATAGTGCTGTGCAGCAGGCCCACTTTGATATCTGATCAGAGTTTCTCTTGCTTTATGTTACAGAGGATTTTTGAAGGACATCAGATAAGTTGCTCAACATCTCTCCAGGGGATAGAGGTTGGAAAATGCACACTTTTAAAGTTAGCATTAAAGTTATCTCTTTTTGCCTCCCCCACCCCATTTCATTCAGAAAACATAAGGAATAACCATCATTTTCCAGGCAGTTTTTTGAAGACAGAGTTCTGTGATAAATCCATTATGGTCTATGCGCTTCAATTTTAGCTAGTATAGCCTTCCAGGAGGGACATGTACAGTATCCAATAATACTACAACATAAAGGAGTTATAAACAGGGGTCTGTGGAAGGTCACAGGAGCAAATTTCTGACTGCTAGAGCCCTGGGGAACTAGACGGTTCCCCAGAAATGGCACATATTGATACGGCTGATTCGATAAGGATGTTTTGACTTGGGGACAATTTGATGTGGCCAATTTGAAGCTTCCAAATGTAAAAATGCTTTAAAAGTTTTGCCAATCACAACAGATGTCCCTACATCTTGTATTTCCTGACTCCATCCCTCACTATATCCTTAAATTCCTCCTTTCGTGTAGAGGGTGGCAAAGACAGGGGTTAGAGTTTGAGGACAGGCTTCAACCCAGGGAAAAGGTGAAGACTTTCATGTACTATTGTGCATTGCATAATATGTGTAATACTATATATATGTGTGTGTGTGTGTGTGTGTGTGTATACATATATATATATATATATATATATATATAACAGCTTTTTGAGAAATAATTTACATATCATAAAGTTCAACCCATGTATTCAATTCAGTGGTTTTTTAGCATATTTACAGAGAGGTACAACTAAGACCATAGTCTTTTCCCATGATTTTACCACCATAATTTTAGAACATTTTCCTCACCTCGGAAAGAAATGTCATATCCATTAGCAGTCACGCCAACTAACCCTCTTTCTGTCGTTCACACACACACACCCACACCCTCTTTCCCACCAGCTCTAAGCGAACATTAATCTCCTCTCTGTCGCTATGGATTTTCTTCTTCCAGGCCCTTCCTCCAGATGTATCCAATGGTATCATGTAGCATGATCTTTTGTGATTGGCTTCTTCGGCTTAGTCTAATATTCTTGAGTTCATCCACGTCATCAAAGACATCATCAGTATTTTATTCCTCTTCATTGGCAAATAATATTCCACAGCATGAATATGCTGTTTCTGTTTGTTTATCACGCAAAAATGATGGATCTTTGGGTCACTTCTACTTTTTTTTTTTCTTTGAAGAATAAGGCTGAAAATGCATATACAAGTTTTTGTGTGGGCATCTATTTTCATATCCCTTAGGTGTATACAAAAAAGTGGAATTAGTATATCATATGGTAAATCTGTGTTTAACATTTAAATAAATTATTTTTTAATACTGAAAACATATTTGTTTTTCCTTTTAAAGTTTATTGAAATGTATGCAACACAACCAGGTGAGCATATTTTGTACTCACTGAATTGGGTATTACAAATGAGCAGGAGTTATGCTATTCACAGAATAAATAAATCATGATTCTATCCACAGAAAGCTCATGATTTAGAAGGGAGACAGACCATGACATTGCAAGGTGCGAGAAAGCAGGAGACAGCAGGTGGAGGGAAGGTGGCCAGGAAGATCAAGAAAAACATCCTAAGGAGCTTAAATATTGTCAACAGTTGGAAACTAGTGGAGAAGGGACAGAAGAGGAAAAATGCTCTGTAAAGCAAGAGAGCATGATACACCATAGCATGAATTAGTTGAAAAGAAACAACAAAGGAAATCAAACAACACAACCTAAATGGGGTACTAGTTTGGGAGGTGGTAGCAGGTAACCTTAGACTTTTACTCATGCATCAAGAGAATGATTTTCCATCTATTTTCCTTTATCACTGAAAGAAATAAAGGAAAACTGATATGAAATGCTTTGAAAAATAGAACTGGCTATGGAAATGCTTATTCTTATGAGAACATTAATGGAAAAAAGCAATACCTTATTTTCAATTCAAACTATCCTAAAACTTTAATTTTTATTTTAAAAGACTTGAGAGTTATTGTAGAAAATTTGGAAAATACTGAAGAGTATAGAATAAAAATTAATAGTAATCTTATAACCTAGAAAGAACCATTTCTGGGGTGCCAGGGTGGCTCAGTGGGTTAAAGCCTCTGCCTTCGGCTCAGGTCATGATCCCAGGGTCCTGGGATCGAGCCCTGCCTCGGGCTCTCTGCTCTGTGGGGAGTCTTTTCCCTTCTCTCTCTCTCTGCCTGCCTCTCTGCCTACTTGTGATCTCTGTCAAATAAATAAATAAAATATTTTTTTAAAAAGAACCATTTCTAACATTTTAGAATCTACCTGTAGTCATTTCATATTTATAACTGCTCACATAGTTGGAACTGTAATTGTAATTGTAGTTGTATTTATAAAATAGGAATTAAACCATAAAGATTATTTTAATTGTATTTTATAATTAGTACTATGTCATAAGCATTTTTGTGGTTTTCTGATTTCTAACATATTCTCCAGGAAAAAGATTTTGAAGATAACATGGAATTTCACTTCATCAAATCTTCTACATACGGATATTTTATGATCTTCTTTTATCTCAATATAATCTACATTTGAATATTTCAAATAATCTATCATTATTTTGGTGTTAGAAAATGGCCTTTGGACATGGATAATTGGCCACTAAAGTGATTTACAGGTGAATCATTTGAACAGAGTATTAAAAGAGAAAGCTATTTCTAAAAAGACAGAAGTATTTTATATGTCTTTCTGGATTTGTAGGAAAAAGACTTTCTTCACACATGGAAAACAGTCAAGACAGTTGCCAAGACAGATGATGGCTTTGATTACATTGAAGATTTAAACAATAAAAATTTTCAAAAAGTTAAAAATAAAGGAAAGCTAGGTGGATTATTGACCAAAAAAAAAAATGAAGTGTTAATATTCTTAATGTCTACAGGACCAACACATGTATGACAAATAGTAGTAGGCATCACCTGAAGTAGTCATAAAATGGGCAAAGAATGTGACTGATTATTTCTCAAAGAAAGTCACACACCTACTGAAGATTTTAAAAACAATTTGTTACTTGTTATTCAAAAAGCATATTAAACCGAAATTGGATATCATTCTTTTACATATCTAATTAGCAACCAGATTAAAAGCCAGTCATTTGTAATCTGAGAAGGTTTAGCTGAAATCTGCATTCCCACCTTTCTTAGTGGAAAGGAGTGGTCAAGACTTTCTCAAAAACATGTTGACAATATGTAGTACATATCTTTAAAATGTTCATGCTCATTAATATAATCTCAGGAAGTTTCAAAGATTTAAGACCAAAAATTTTCAAGTCAGGTATTTTTATACCAAATTACATATTTTCATTATCACAAAATAATGACCATAAAGAATGTTAAATAGTCCCCCCAAAAGAGTGTTAAATAAATCATGGCTCATACCATATATAATAAAATGTTGGTCTTCCACTAAAAAAGATACTTTAAAGAACATTATATAACGTGATCTAATTCATAATATATAATCTATGTGAAAAATCAGTATATAAAACTAATAGAATGATACCAATTATATAAATATAAAGTTTATAAGGATATAATATGCTTATATAATATATAAAATATATATGTAATATATAATATATAAAAGAAATATATTTATGATGTTAATATTGCTTTCTTTTAGGAAGTAGGCTACAGTTAACTTAGATTTCTCTATTTCTCAAATCCTGTTTTTCCTTCTGTTAAAGTGAGAAGGGTATATGCCTTGAGATTTTTATGCAATGAGATGCTTACAAGGAAGTGTCCAGAAGGATATTGAAAGTGTCTCCTTGAAACTTTTTTCTTTTTAGAGTTTTGTAGGTCCTGACTTTGTCATGCATCCTCAGTACGAGGATTATGTTCTTGTCCTGTGTTTATTCCTGCACAGTAGGATGTCCTGCCTAGTTCATGGCAGCCTTTCACTGAGGACTAGAACTTGTCTCACAGCCTTGGTTGGATGCCTTCTGTCTTATATGGATAAGGCTTTGGGACTGGAGCAGAATCCGCAAGTTATCTACTGTCTGTATTTCCTGCATCAGAGTTGGCTTTTGTAGTTCTATCTGGTTCCTCAATAATCTTCCCAAATTTCTTAAGATTTGGGGACCTTTGTTAGCTTTGTGTTGCCTCATCATACATAACAGGTTGGCACACCTGCTTTTCAGAGGGTTTCTTGGGTGATTTTCCTTACATCAAAGGAGAGCAAAGAGTGACAGAGAAGCTAATGATGGAAACAGGCATGAGGACAAGTGCACAGAGTTGTAAATTCAAAGAGGACATATAATATTAAAGGCTCAAAGGAGAAGTGACAAAATCATGGGGAATGAAGAAACCTTGGAGTTCTGTTGAGTTATGCCATCTCTGAAGGCTAACTTGAAGTAGTAGAATAATTACTTCTGCCCAGATTTTCCTAAGGGCTCAATGAGGAACTTGCTCTTGAACATCTGGAAAATTATGCAGACCATAGCCAAACCCTCAGTTATCTTCCTCAGAGATTGTTCTTCTTAAGAGACAGATGGCAGCTAAAACCACTGATGCCTTCACCTGGAAGTTTAGATCCCTGGGGTGATTATTGAAGAAGAAAAAAGATTTTTTTCATGCCACACACATATACAATGAATGACAAATATTGAATTTTTCTTATCATTCAAAATAATTAAAAAAAAATTTACCAAGTTTCTAGGCTCCAGGGTGTTAAAAGATAAAATGCGGTACCTGCAGATGGGAAACGAAATGTTTTCCTGGAAGGTCAGTACATGTTCTATTATAAGCACTCGGTTGCTGCACATCAGATATTTGCATTCCTTGTGTCTAGGACAGAACCCAGGGCTGTTCAGTGACTACTGATATTGACAATATAAGAACACCAAATGGTTAAATTTTGAAGCCAGAAGATTTCAAATTAAGTCACAAAACTAACAACCTGTGTGATCTGAGGGTGTATGTCACATATATTTCTGAACTTTAATGTTTATACATCTACAGGAAATACTCTGGGAGACATTGGTGGTGGTACAGAAGGCTCACGTAAACGTGAGGGAGAAAGAGAGCTATTGACAACTCCAATGTGTCAGAGCCCTAAAGATGTTTCATACAGGGTGTCATCTGGGGTGGTAACTCTGGTAATAGATATGTCCAGGTAGAACAAGGGACTTTACAGATGGGATGTTATTCAATTTTCATTGTAAACCTGGAGGTAAATATTAGTTTCCCAAACTGAATCTGAATCCCTTCATGGCTGATTTCATCTGTATCTCTGTCACCTGACTCATGCTTGACCCTCAGTAAGTATTTGTTGAAAATCTCAGGGAAAACACATGCAGGCTGGAACTCTAGTCTGCAAGACTTGAAAGTCAGAATGCCTAGATTCTTCTGTTTGCCCTTGGGGAAGTCATTTCTCAAATATTCAGCCTCCTTTACCTGAAGGCACAGGTCACTGGATTCCTAATTAGCTGTGAATTGAAATCTGAGCCCCACCACTATTCTGAGCAGCAGAGTGGGGATGGGAGACAAACAGAGGAAGAGTATCAAGCCTCCATACACTTAAAACCTCACAGATGGTGGGGTCACAGCTGATGGAACCTCTAGGATGTGATTTCAGGAAACAGAGGGACATATTTTACCTCTCTACGTGTGCTGTCCAGTACATACAGAATGTGTGCCCCGTAAGTGATTATAGATTTCCCAGTAACCACATTAAGAAAAGTAAAACTAACAAAAGATAGGTAAAATTAATAATATATTTTACTTAGCATATCCAAAATGTTATATTCTCAACATGTGGTCCGTGTAAAAATATGCACGAGATATTTTACATTCTTTTTTCGCATTGCCTTTAAAATTGAGTGTGTACTATATACTGACGCCACATCTCCCTTTGAACTAGTGACATTTCAACTGCTCACACATAGCAAGTGGCTGCTGTGTCAGAGGGTGCAAGTCTAGGTGGGCTGTAGAATTTTCTCTTAAGATCTGAAACCTGGGGTTCAAACTTGCTTGGAACCCAATATGGTTGGGCTATGCTGAAGGTCTCTCTGAAAGACCTACATTTTTGTACCTCTTCCTATATACTCTGCACTGAAATTGAACTTCAAAAAGCTTTTTATATACACTATCTCATTTAATCAGTGTTACATTAATATGTAGGTTTTATACTATTCATCATACAGATGAGAAAGCTAAAATGTATTAGTTTCCTGGAGCTGCTATAACAAGGTACAAAATTGATGTCTTTTTTTTTTTTAAGATTTGCTTATTAAAAAAAAATTACTTATTTATTTTAGAGCATAAGCAGGAGGGGCAGAGGGAGAAAGAAACTCAAACAGACTCTGTGCTGAGCAAGGAGGCAGATGCAAGGCTCGATCTCATAACCCTGAGATCATGACCTGAGCCAAAACCAAGGGTCCAACAACTCACTGACGATGCCACTCAGGCACCCCCAAACTTGGTGTCTTAAGTGACAGAAATTTGTCTCACAGTGCAAGAGGCCTGAGGTCTGAAATCAGGGTATTTGCAGGGCTCTGAAGGCCTCTGAAGCCACCAGGGAAGGAGCTGTTCTGGACCTTTCTCCCAACTTGTGACGTGGCTACATAAGTCCAATTCTCATATGTGTTCTTGCTGAGTATGTCTGTGCCCAAATTTCCCCTTTTTAGAAGGATACTGGTTACGTTGCATTAGGGGCCCCCTCCTCTTGCATGACCTATCTTAACCAATTACATCTGCAATGACCTCATTTATAAATGAGGTTACATTTAGATATAATGGGGGTTAGAGCTTCTACATCTGAATTTTGGGGTGACACAGGTGACCCATAGCATAGGCTTGAAGAGGTTGATCATCAGTTAGAGTGCATTAAACCGACTGGGTTTTTTTTTGTTTTTATGTTTTTTTTTTAAGATTTTATTTATGTATTTGAGAGAGAGACAGTGAGAGAGAGCATGAGAGGGGAGAAAGTCAGAAGGAGAAGCAGATTCTCCAAGGAGCAGGGAGCCTGATGTGGGACTCGATCCCAGGATTCTGGGATCATGACCTGAGCTGAAGGCAGTTGCTTAACCAACTGAGTCACCCAACTGAGTCTCTGTGCCCCAGACTGACTGGTTTTGCATTACTAACTGTACATGGTATTTGCGTGTGTGTATATCTGTGTGTGTGTGTGTGTGTGTGTGTGTGTGTGTGTGTGTGTGTGTTTCTCCTTAGCTTCATGGGGGCTCATTAATCACTGCAGACTCCAGCACACAGTAGGTTTTCAATAAAAGTTTACTGAACAACAAAAAAGGAAGAGCAAAATTTCTGGCAAACTAGGAACCATGTTTGTGGTGTTATTATTGTCACATTAAGGAGGTGTGCACCTTTTATAGCTTGTCCTTGCTTTGGCTGGAATCCTTGATTTTCAGAGCTTTATAACACTTATTATAAATTCCATCTGGATGGAAACTTGGCTAAGCATCTTGGCCTTCAGCTTTTAATTGATGCTATGTTTATTGGAATGTGAAGAATAGCAGTTCTCGTCTTTATGATGCTCTTTTATGCCTATATAATTTACAAATAGTTTGCTACCACCACAGGCTATTTCTGAATCAGTTACCAGTTTTTACAGAAATTAAATATAGATGTCCTAAGGATGGGACTTCAGAGTAAGCACTGGGGGGTTGTGGGTGGCAGTGTCCTGAGCAGTCAATTATCTTGTATTAAATGTGGGGTTTTTTTTCAGATACTCTTAAGAAGAGCCCTTAGCCTGCCACAGGTGGAGTTAAAGACAGTCTACATCTAGGGGTGCCTGGGTGGTTCAGTCATTAAGCGTCTGCCTTTGGCTCAGGTCATAATGCCCTGGTCCTGGGATTGAGCCCTGCATCGGGCTCCCTGCTTGGCAGAAAGCCTGATTCTTCCTCTCCCACTCCTCCTGCTTGTGCTCTCTCTCTTGCTCTCTCGCTCTCTCTCTGTCAAATACATAAAATCTTAAAAAAAAAATAAAGATAGTCTACTTCTAGACACACAGGGCTGCTTTCTCATAAAGCAGCTCCAGGCCATCCTCAAGCACAACACCACCTGTTCACAAACACTCTCAAATCTCGATCCAGCTGGTTGGACTTTATTTCAAATTCTATGGTGTGGAACACAGATTATTGGCCTTCGAGATACTAATGTGTGTTTTGCGAGTTAGAGATATAATATAACTGAATTCATCCATTCATTGAACTAACATTTGCTGAGCACCTATTGTATATTCAGTGCTAGGAATGTACAGAAATGAGAGTGTGAAGTCGCCCTTGAAGACTTCAAAATCTATAGATATCAACAATTCATACGATAATGAGTAAAGGTCAATAAAGTTAGAATAGGGTGTGTTGAAGGCATAGAGGATGTTTTTATTGTGCATATTGGAATGGGGTAGATGAGGGACTCACGCTAGCCCTATATGAGTTTCTTACAGAGCAAGCTGACTGATTGTGGGAAATACTGGCAAATTAGTAAAGATTAACATGAAATAGAGAACGTTGCAGAAAAATAGTAGGACTTCTTCAATCTAATAGTGTACATTGAGGCGAATCTCTTTAAACCACATCTGATGGCTTCCAGTAACGGAGCCATACCCTTCTAGGGTCAAAAGGGTCCCCCTCTGTCAACTCTAGATGTCCTCCTTCTTGGTCTCTCCCTTTCATAGTAACAATGATAATTAGTATATGCATGCTGTACATTGAATTTTGAAGCACTTTTGCATAATTTTCTCATGTGATCATCATCCCAAAATTGTGGTTTAAGTTTTACCCTATTCATAATACAGACCAGGAAACTGAAGCTTGGTGAGATTATATGACCTGGGTATTTTGTGATTATATTGGTCAGCCCTCTTGCTTTTGAAAACAGTAGATGTAAAACCTACAATTGACCTAAACAGAATAGACAACTCAACTATCTGAACAGTCCAGGGGTAGATGTGGTGCCAGGGAAGATTAGAAATAGGGGCACTAAAGTCGTCACGACTTGCTCTACATGGAGTCTGTCCTATTCTGTAAGTTGGCTTTGCTTTTTCAAGCAGGTTTCGCCAGGTGATAGTTTACCCTTCCCTGGCAATGCTGAAGAACCCTTCCAATGGCTTTCGTAATGTAGGGCATAAGGGTGTTCTCAACCACCCCAGATATGAAGTCCCACAGGTGGCCTTTGACTGGCTCATTTTGGGTCAGGTAACCATTGCTACAGCTGAAGTGTCACCACTCACCCAGTCACATGTTTTGACGCATTTCATAGAAGAAAGATGATGCTATTTTAGACAGCCCTCCTCCTCACGATCATCTTCGTCATCATCATGAAAGCCCACCAAAGTAGTAGAGCTAGAACTGAAATCCATACTTCATGACTCTAAATCCAACATTGAAAGCACCCTCATGATTTCTAAGCTGTATTATCTAAAGGACTTTTTGTCATGTTCACCAGGATGTTTTACAGGTACCTCAAAACCTGAAACTGATGTCAAAACTGACTTGCACTGTGCTGCTGTAACCCTCCAGCCCAGTTTTCTCTCTCAGTGACAACTGGCACAGGGCCACGCTGTAACTTCCATGGGCCTGGGCACTTTTGCTTCCTCCATGTAAATATTAAAGTTTACATTTTACTGCATTGGTAAGGATGAATGGATTACTATTATATATTTAAGCATTTTCTTTGAACTAAAAGTTCATTTTGCTTTTATGATTTAAAAAGGGTCAAACACTTTTGTGGGCCTCTACAAATGGTCCCACTGAGCCTAATGGATAAGTTGGGACTAAATTCGTCTAAATCATTCTAAAGAGTACAAGTCAGAAACTTGGGGTTTATTCTTAACATTTTCTCTCCAGCAGCACATCTCAGTGACTATATTCCATCAAATTCACCAGTTACTTTTTTCCCTAAATAGCAAATCACCTACATTATTACTCCCCCTCCTCCTCCTCCTCTTCCCCCTCCCCCCTTTCCCCCTCCCTCCTCCTCCCTCCCTCCCCCCTCTTTTGCCTCCCCCTCCCCTCCTCCCCCTCCCCTCCCCCTCCCCTCCTCTCCCCCCCTCCTCCCCCTCCCTCCCCCCTCCCCTCCTCCCCCCTCCCTCCTCCCTCTTTTGCCTCCCTCTCCCCTCCTCCTTCTCCTCCTCTCCCTCCCCTCCACCCCCTCCTTCCTCTCTGCCCCACCCTCCCCCCCAGTCTTGACTGGTCTCCTTGAATCCCTTGTTACTTTTCTCCCATCTCTGATCATTAGTGCAACCAGAACGATCTTATAAAAACAAATCTTGGTCTTACAATATTTCATGAGCTTCCTTTTCTTCTTGCCTTAGGGAAAAGATAATCTTGGCCTAGCCTGTGCATCCCCACAGGGGTTAACTCCTGCCTGCATCACCAAATGTGTAACATAGGACTCTGGCTGGTTCTTTCCACCGTAGTCACACTGGGCTTTCTCTCGGTGGCTTGAATGCAGATTTATCCTTGCATTTTGAGGCCCTGAAGCATATTCCTTCTTCTAGAATGTCCTGCCCTGTCTTTAATTACTCACCATTGTTTACATCTTGCCTCAAGTGTCACTTTGTCAGGGAATTTTTACCCTGGACCTTCCTTACACAGCATGGGTCAAGTAATATGCTTTCTTGGCAAACTATATTGACCTTTGTAGTAAAATATCCTTACCTGGAATTCAGTATCTAATTGTGTTAATGATAATTTAGTGTCCATTTCAGCCACCAAGACGTATGCTCCATGTCTAATTTGCTTATTATTGTTCCCCCTCCACTCTACCCCATGCCTACGCCACAATAAGTACTCACTGTTAAGTGAATGAAGGAAAAATGTATATTGATCTATCCTTAAGCATGTTACATTTTTATTCATAACAAAGCTTTGAGGCCAATGCCACGCATTCTGGTAGGCTCTGAAGAACCAGGCATTAATACATCACCTTCCTGAATTTTTTGGAATTCTGGAATTCTTCCACTTAGTTGATTTGGATAGTACCTTGATGCTGACTCAGAACTGATCAGATTAGGGGGTGGATTAAGAGAATGAGGCTCTAGAAAATAGAAATTGAATCCCCCAAATGAACACAGGTATTGATGGATAAATCAAATGGTCAAACCAGCATGGAAAATCTACAACTACAATGCTCTTAATCACAGATATCACAGTTGTGTCCTCTCGGATCATGTAAATCAGAAAAATGTCTATGCCATCTTTTGAAAATTAGATACAGTTTCAGGAGTGCGGACTAGTCCTGAAACTGAATGGTAAATGAATTACTGGGAAATTTTTTAATACTGGCTTCTTAGGTAGCAGTTACCCTACTCTCCATTCTATATACTGATTTCTGGCATAAAAAGTTGAAATATCTTCAATTTACTAGAGACTTTGTAACAGAGACTTTGCCAAGTGATGTGATTTACCCAAAGTTACAAGAATTCTGAATGACGCTACTCCAGAGACTGCCTAGGAAATTTGCTGATCTTCCTGTTTTATCATTCTCCTTTGCTCTTCCATTAGCATTTGGAACTCATACTCATTCACACATGTACTAAGCACACAGTGGTTTGTACAAAGCAACTCAGTTGTCCTATATTATGTGATACACACTAACGTACCTCCTTCTCACTGCCAATTCTTCTGTGCCCAGAAGTCTAAATAATAACAACAACAACAGCCTGGAGAAAACAGAAGCAAGAAACTAAATAAATGAAAAGTAGCCCCACCTGAATATCAGGGCAGACCTATCACACACCAGAAGGTGGAGAGCTAAAAGTAATCAGTAAGCATCCTTAAAATTACCACAACAACGTAAGGTATTATAATGAAGACTTTGTTCTTTGGAGTTAGATAAAATTAGAAATGTAACTATTACTTATTTTGTTGGTGACCTTGAGCAAATTAATTTACCATGTTAGAGTCTTGGGTATTTTCCTAATTAATTTGAGATAATAAAGCCAACCAGCAGAGCTGTGTGTAAGAGTCCCTTTCTCTCTATGCAAAAGCTAATTTGAAGGGAAATTAGAATCTGGCAGCATTGCTTCTTCCCTCATCCTCGCCTTTGTTCCCTTCCAAGAGGAGAGCCTTTTCTGAAAGGATCGGTTAGCTTGGGAGATATTTACTGGGCCAGGGAGGACTCAGTGGGCATTGAACTGCCCCAGTACATGTTTCCACACATTTTCCTCTGCAGTGTCAGAATTAGATACGGAATTAGTGAGCTGGAGGGCGCTGCCATTCTGCAATGTAGACATAAGATTCAGAGAGCTCAGAGTATGTTCTCAGACTCAGAATCCAAGCCCAGATTCACTAAAGTGGCCTGCACTGCAGGCCTTTGTTAGTAGCCCAGCTTTTCATAATGGGGTCCTTTTCTCTCATTTCCCCATTGACAAAATAGGAATCATGACAGCGCCTATCCTGAAGGTTGTTGTGGGATAAGTTGAGCTAAACCAGTCAAGGAGATTAGAAGAATGCTTGACGGGGTTCATGCTCCATAAACACACACAGACTGAAAGGACTGCATTGTGAAACAGGATTATTATCCACCCCACTCTGAAGATGAGAACACCAGAGCCCAGAGAGGTGATGCCGCAGGTGGAAGATACTAGAACCAGTCCTGGAGCCAAGGGCAGCTGACTGTAATTTACATTAGCAAATGTTTTGCAATTCTTTGTGGGGAGAGTATTTTTAAAAAGCAAAAACACTCCTTTAAAAAAAAAAAAAAAAGAGATTGTATTTATTTACATGAGAGAGAGAGAGCTCTAGCAAGAGAAAACATGAGCAGAGGCAGAGGGAGAAACAGACTCACTGAGCAGGGAGCCCAACGTGGGGCTCCATCCCAGGACCCTGGGATCATGACCTGAGCCAAGGCAGACATTTAACCGACTGAGCCACACAGGTGCCCCTGAGAAAATACTGCTTAAACATTCCTTCTCTGATTCCCTTTGCACTTCGCAAAGAGAGGGGTGAAGGAGGAGCACCTTCACTTTGAGTGACATAATATGCAATCTGCATATTTCATGTCTGCATTTGGGTTAAGTCAGTTGTCAAATGGTAATGAAGACTTCAGAGGGGCTCGGGATCAGGACAAGAGTCTGAGGTGATGGTGATCTCTGATCCAGATAATCACCGGTTGTTTTTCCCAAACTTCAGTTATGTCACTAAAACCAGAGGTTTGTTCTTCCCTGAAAGCGAGGAGGAGGAGGAGGAATTGAGTTTGGGAGCTTAAGAATTATGAAAAAAGCCACTAAGTCATTGTGGCAAGAAATCAGATATGGCCCGGAGACCTGCAGAGGAGCCATATCATTATTTGTGGCACAGATTCCAGTGAAAGGTAAAGGACAGAAAGATGGAGAGGAAAGGAAAGAGGGAGGGAAAGATTATGCAAAATGAGTAGTAAAATGTCCATGTGAAAACCTGTTTGCATTTCACCAAAATACATCAGCTCAAAGGCACCCAGAAAGAGAATGTAAACCCCAGGTCTTAGTGTTTTGTGTTCTGGAGCACAGCGTCACTCTTTTAATTTGCCATGAACTCAGAAATTCACAAGGCCCACTTGAAATCTTTTTCTCCCACACCCTCCTCTCCGAGACGCACCCACTTTCCTGGGCTCCTGGCTGATACTGTGATTAGCCCAGCCAAAGCAGAGCTGTGCTCGGTAGCTTTCCAAGAGCCAATTCCTCCACAACTTGGTTAATCGTGCTCTACAATTTAGAAGTATAACGTGCGCTGTACTGGGAGAGAATTTTCAATTTCAGCAGCCGTACTTGATTCGTGGAGGTCACATGCTTCTTTGCCTGAGTGAGCCAGCCACCATGCTCACCTTGTAGATAAGGGGATCTTCTTCAGTCTGTTGTCCTAACGGGCAAATTCCAGTGTGTCCAAATATGGTGATAGTGGAAAAGAGACGTGGATGTAGCCTGCACCGTGGTACTGTCTTCAGACCTATAGGAGCCGAGCTCCGACAGGCTTCTGTTTAAAGGCACTATAAGGAAATTGATGCACATAATGTTAACCAGGCTCTGCTCATCCTGCCAGATGGAAAGGTAATTCAAATTGAGCTCCAGGTTCCACCCTATAGATTTTACAGCAGGCTTCTGGTGTAAGTCATTACCCTCTCCTTCCCTCTTTGTTCTTGCCCGGTACATTGATGTGGCAGCCGATAGCACGTGAGAAGCACACAATAACATTGCTGAAATCAATGGTTAAATAAATAATGAATGTGATTTTTTTTTGTGTGGGGGTGTGGAGCATCCTGTGCTTGTCATCAGGGGATCTGAAGAATTGTGTGGGGCTTGGGGCAAGGATGGAGTCTAAGAGACCAGGAATGGTGATTTCTGATCTCAATTATTAAAAGATATCTGTAATTCTGAATTTGGTAAAATTCAAAGTAGCAGTGGTGAAAACAAAACAAAACAAAACCCTGATCGAGGATACCTATAAGGGAGAATTCAGGAGCAGGACAGGCATAATGATTAGATTGTCCTGAGTAAATCAGATGAAATAAGGTTTAGGATAGTATAATGAAACTCTAAAATCACATAAAATTATAACCATTTTTAATATCAGCTAGAATTAGGACTTTGCTAGAGATAGGGCCATCTCACCTTTGACTTCCATAAGAATTAAGATAAGCTCTGAGAATTCTGTGAAACATTATGCCTATAATGACATAAATTCAAAAGAATCATTGTTACTACCTTAGAATGGTAATGCTCTGGTTCCTCATTTCCTTTGGCATCTGTTGTAGAATAACAAAGCATACAGGGGTGCCCGGGTGGCTCAGTGGGTTAAGCATCTGCCTTTGCCTCAGGTCATGGTCCCATGGTCCTGGGATTGAGCCCTGTGTTGGGCTCTGTGTTCAGCGAGGAGTCTGCTTCTCCCTCTGCGTCTCCCCTTTGCCTGTGTGTGTTCTCTCTCTCTCTCAAGTAAATAAGCAAATAAAATCTTTAAAAAAAATTGCCTGGAACTTTAGGCTATTTTGACTTGTTGATAATCCTATCTGGGTAATGACGTTGGTCAATCCATCTGCCACTTTTGTTCACCTCTTTTCTAGTTGGATAATGGACAACTCAAGAATAAATCTTCAACAGTCTATAAAATTGACAGTTCTCTGATGAAAATATCTTCAGGCTGTGACAAGAAACATGGAAAATAATGCATATTCTCTGTGTTGATTCTTCAGCTCTTCAATTCTTTAATATCATCAGGCCTAAGTAGATTTTGTGAATCAGGGTAAAATTTCAGTCAACAAGAAGGGTTAGGAAGTGGCATAATTTGGAATAATCAGGATATACTAAAGTTATACCCATTGCATTGCTAAGGATTACTTCTTTTTAAGACTTCGGGTGACTCAGTGTGTAATTTTCTTATGTTTATTATTATTTTTTTTAAAAACAATTTCCTACTAACTAGATAGAGTGAGGAAGAGAAGTCTGTTCTCATCTGGGAACCAGGAGTTTGAAGTCCCTGATGGGAAATAAATGAAGTTTTCCATCCTGGAATATGGTTGTGGTGGGAATTCAAGAAGGCTTAGACAGCAAAGCACACGGGGGCAGAAAGCCTACAGAAGCGTGACATTGTTCATACACTGAAGGCAGCAGGAGCAGAGAAGTCACTGAGAGGACACTGGGATCTAGGAGGATCCCCAGGGAGAATGAGAGACAAGGAAGGACAAAGGGTTCACCCTGAACAAAAAGAGAGACCCCTTATTTTATGAGGCTTCTGGATGAAAGGAGAGACTGTTGACAGCACAAATTTTGGGAGATGGCAGGAAAGGGAGGGCATTCCACCTGATGGACCAAGTGGAAAGTGAGAGGAAATGGTGGTAGAGTAAGAATCCTGAGAGATGCAATTCTGGTGTGCCTTTTTTGTCTGATGCTGCTGATTTTTTCAGTGGCTTGGTGAGACAGGACCAAAAATGATTATATTAAAATATCTGTTATGTAATGCATTCTTCTCTAGGTCTTAAGATGTTCCAGACACTGTTCAAAGCAATTTATAAAAGTATGCCTTTTAATTCTTATAATAACCCTAGGACGAAAGTACTCTGATTGAACCACTTTATAGACAGTGAAGCTGAGACACAAAGAAGTGAGGTAACTGATTCAAAGTCACACAGTGGGTACACGTAAGCCAGGATTCCAACTCAAGGTATTATAGGGTCCCACAGTGGCTGTCCTTACCCATGATGCGGTGTCTCGATGAAGTGAAAATGCCCCAATATATTATCTGAGGTTTTACCAAGGCAAGGTTTAAGGTTCAGGCCTTTATCTGAACCTCATTCTAAAATATCTTCATCCTAGTTTATAGGCAGATCAGCTCTTCTTTAGATTGAGCTGCAGGGAGCAAAAAGAAACACTGTGTCTTCCAGAAAATCCCAGAGTTGTTACTCAAAACACTTACCAGTGTACTCCCTTAGTGGATGATGTCTTAATCTACTACTGTATTTTATTTAAAAATTCATCTTTATTTAAAAATTCATCTTTATTTTTCCAAAGTGACATCATTGCATCAAGCTGCAAGTGGCATCAATTAGTTGATGCCCCCATATATTAAGATCTTAAATGGTCTTCCATCTAAGGAGTGCATTGAAACATGCAAACCTTGCAGAGGGGAAGCCTGCAAAGATCAATTTCTTTTGTTAAGAGAAACAGAATTGCTAACTGGCCAGCTCTCCCTCTTCCCATAAATGAAATCCCAGAAACTGGAGAAGCTTCTGGTTGTGATTGTTTCATGGACAGGTATTAAAGGGCTTCTGTACCATTTGTCCAAATACGTTCCTGATCCCGGCTGGTTTACAGCCAGGTGGAGTCTGGAATGCTAGGCTTCGCCAGCCTGAGGGCTGAGTATCCCACCGCCAGCAGCAGTCCCATTTGCAATCTTTGGGATCCTTTGAAAGGGTGAACGAGACTGACTGGCATTTAGGGAAATAATTTCCTCCAGCCTAATCGCTCCTGTTAATTAAAACTGCTCAAACTGTCACTTTGGGCAGTTGCAGAAAGGTCCTGGTTGCCAGAGAGAGTGAAATGCTGCCATGGGATTGACTGATATGTTCAGGCATATTTGACAGGAACAATCTGAAGAAGTCAAGTTTAAAAAAAAAAAAATTGGTTTTGTGTTTTTTAATTAGCATGAGCCACATTACTTCTAACCCTTTGCCTCTTTTCTACCATAGCCACCTGTGTGAATATTCTGAGACTTGAACAAGTTATAGGAACGACACATATATTTTGGAATTGTAATATTTCTGCTGAAGCCACCCAATGGCTATCAGGCACTCATGTAAAGTACGGACTGGGAATCATATCTTCCTGGGCTCAAATTTTGGTGCAGACCCTTCCTAAATATATGGTAGAACAACTTAAACTTTTTGCAGTTTTAAACCTGAAAGGCTAAAGTTTGGGGGCATAATATTACATATCTCAAGAGTTCTAGGACTAAATGAGATAGTATATACAATAAGCTTATTCTATAGCAGATATGTGATAACTGGTACTCTCCTTTATCTTTCCTTATCTTTCATACTAAGTTATATTCTGGAAAAATCAAAAAGCACTTAAAGTCAGGACTTAAAAATTAGGAAGTTTTTTTTTTTTAAGGTTTTATTTATTTATTTGACAGTGAGAGAGCACAAGTGGTGGGGATGGGAGTGGAGGTGAGCAGGCAGGCAGAGGGAGAGGGAGAGGAAGAAGCAGGTTCCCTGCTGAGCAGGAAGCCTGATGTGGGACTCTAACCAAGGACACTGAGACACGACCTGGGCCACCCAGGTGCCTGGAAATATTTTTTGTTGAAAAAATAAAAAAATAGCAGCTACATAGGAGTAGTTCATGTTGTATGATATATCCATATGATAGAATATTTTGCAACCATTTAGAAAAACATTTTGATGAATAATTAATGCCATAAACATACTTATGTGAGAATATTGTGAAAAATTCAGGCTCTTAAGTTGTGTGTAGAATATTGTTGTGTTTTTTATTTTTAAAGGAACATGAAGAAAAGCATATAATGTGTTAATACTTCTTAATCCCTACTGGTGGATTTGTAGGACATTTTTACTTTCTTATGTCCTTTATATTTTAAAACAAAATATATACTTTTAAAAAGAGGTTAATATAAAAATGACTCAAAAGCTAGGAACACAACTAAATGCCAATGTACTGTTCTTCTTACATGTCTTGGAAAATGACTCTGGAGGCAATTTTGAGAAAGAGTTGGTCTAAGGTTATTCAGACAATGCTGGTGCTGCTTAAACAAGGTAGCTACTTTGAAAGAGTCAGAGACATTTAGATGCAGGAGTTCTTAAAGTTTTCATATAAAAGTTTATATTTTATTCTTTTGAATTTATCTTAATTTTATTTTTCTTGCTTTTTTATCTACCTAAAAACACTCTCAGCAGTGCTCCAAGAGGGGGGTATCCTAGTGGAAACCATACACAGCCTTATTGGAAACTTCCTAGAGCTCTGTACTGGGCTGACTAAATTGTTACCACACAATTGACAGTAGGAGCCTCAGCTGTGTTGGTCAATGCACTAGCCATTGACCACATGTAGCTATTTAAATTTTAAATCCATTTACAATTAATAAAATTAGAAATAAGTCCTGCTACCCACATTTTCACGTGCTTGTGCAATCACATGTGGCAAGTGGCTGAGGTATCAAACTGTGCAGATACGGAACACTTGCAGCCTCCCAGATGCTCCCATGGGACAACACTGCAGGTCTAGTCATTCGGAAGAGATGACTGAGGGTTGCCTGGGGTGGCTGGAGAATACCTTACAATGGAGAAAAGAGGGAACCAGGGTAAGGGGTACCTCTCCACTCCTTTCAGATTCCTTCTCTGAGTTTCTCACCAAGTTCCCCAAGTTCCGATTATCTCCTCCCTGCTTTCCGAAATCACCATCCTGAGTTCTGCACTCGGAGCTCATACTCTGGCCCAGTGATATGAGTCTCCTGTCCCAGAGAACACAGGTTATTATTCAGAGTCTGCCATAGAGACCCATGGAGTGAGGATCATCTCCAACTTTAATGGAAACAGGGTAATGGCCATAATTGTCTCCTTTTACATTTCTTCATTCATAACTGTCTCTGAGCATTGATTCTTGCCCCTGATTTTTGGTTAGGAGCACTTGCAGTACACAAGAGGAGTGGCCCCTCAAAGGCTTCTTTACGCACAGGTAAGGGCTACACACTCCATTTGTTCTCAGACCGCTGTTGCACAGTCTTAGTCCTTCTTGCTGTTACACGAGACTATTCCTCCCTCACCATGGGGCTTCCAGGGAGGGCTGACTGAAAAGTTAGCAGAAGGGAAGAAGCCAGGGTGCTTCTCTCCCTCTCTTCCTGCCTCCTGAGGTGTTTCTGGTAGCAGCTGTGTGGTCCTAGCTCTTGCCAGGAAGACCCCCTGTGGATCCTGAATTTACCAACTGGCTCTACTCCCAGGGCTCCTATAAGGCCACCTCCTCCATATGCTCCTTCAGCCTAGAGTGTGCAGAGCCTCCCTGTTATTGAAGCTCTGGAGGTTCTCTCTTGTCCTATTTGTTTCCAGCCCTTTATCCTCAATAAAATCGATTCCTTGGGTCACATTCTGTTCATTCTGAAATATTTAGAGTGATTTTTGTTGTCTTGACTGGAGACCAAAATACTTCCTAATCTGTCTCCTGCTACCATTCCATTCCTAGAATCCCATGTCACCTTTTCCCATCAGTTTCTGAGCTCTGGTCACAGGAGGCTTTGTTCTTGAATGTGCACTTTCCCTCTCATTTAGATCATTCTTACTCATTATCAGAAGCTTTACTTTTCCTCCAAAGCAACCATCCTGACTCTTCTGTGCTATCCTTGGGACTTGGTTATTTCTCCCATAAAAGCTACCCTAACACTTACCAATAAAATGTAGTAAAACATAAATAGTTAAAACACAGCTATTGAGTTGTCTTCCTTCCCAGTAAGAAAGCAAGCTCTGTGAGAATATGGGCCATGCTTTTCCTCTTTACCATCACCTCTATAGCTTCTGATAAAATGCCTGATACATGGAGAGGGGTCAAAATATTTTCAAGTGAAAAAAGACATGTATATATCAAGTGAATTTCTGGAAGCCAATCCATGTGAATGGCTGATTTTGTGCCACAGAACTCAACTTTTAAGGCTATAAAATCTTTCTTTATCCATATGGTGGACTTGCAAGCATTTTATGATGTTCTACAAAGAGTACCTTTATCTCCGGATGCTCTGGCATCCACGGATACTTTAGAACCACTGCTGCCATCTTCCTTCCTCTGCCCTTGTGTTGGGCTTTGTTTCACTGAACCTTGCTTTGGGGGTCCATTTCTGATGAGCCTCACATTAATGGACTACTAGATAAATGATAACATATGTTCAAAGAACAAGGTCTTTTTAAAGAGGATGCATGATTCAAAAGTAGATGAGAAAAGAAAGAGACTTTCAGGTCTCCTGAAAATCAGGTCTGTTGAGGATATATTTACAGTTAGACAAAAGTATGTTTGAAACTCAATAATTAAGTGAACTTGGGTATAGTAAACTTAACCCATTATTCCTTCATATGTAAGATGGGAAATGTAATCCTTACAGGGTCATTGTGAAGATTAAATTATAATTGTAATGACTTGTAGGTTGTTGTATAGATATATTGAAGTCTAAAATGCCTACAGATATTAGTGATGACTAAAAGAGGGTCCTTTAGAAAAGAGTCTCATTTAAAGGCTCTAGAGAAGAGACACAAAGGTAATGTCCAATGCCATCTCACTGATCAGTTGCCCAAGGGAAGAATGATAGGGGCAAACACTCCTGAATCTTCAGACCATACTAACCAAGAGTACTGTTACTCAGGTTTCAAATGTCTGAGTAACCTTTTAGCATCTTCCATAAATAAAAGAACTATTGGGCTTCCTCTGTGTGATTTTAAGAGGCAGTTGTGGGTTGCCTCTGGGAAGTTTAGTAGAGATGTGTTTTAGCTGATCTATTAGTCATACGTTGACCTTATGTAGGTATAAGTAAGCTCTGGATTTTAAGGGACATGAATAGAAGCTGCTGAACATGTGAAAAGGATACTCTCCAACTACTTTGAGCCTGGCTAGAGTTGGAGCCCCGAGGATTTCTTCCATCCATTGGTTCATGTCAATCTGTATCTTACCCCAGCAGCCACATACTCTGCTCTGACATATAGATGGTATAGGATCCCTGTGTGTTGTCTCAGGAGATCAGTACTAGCCTGTCTGGAACGGAAGGAATAAAGACACTTAGGATAACTTGCCTTAGGTATACCAGAGCATGCTCTAAATAATTTATATATATTTATTCAGTGAAATGTTATGCTTATTGTAAGGTATAGTTTCAGATCACAAATAAAAATAAGATTTTAGATGGATCTAGCAAGTATTAAGTGAAATAGGTCAGACAAATGCCGTATAATTTCACTTATATGTGGAATTTAAGAAAACAAAAGAGTAGGGACACCTGGGTGGCTCAGTTAGTTAAATATCTGACTTCAGTTCAGGTCGTGATCTCAGGGTCCTGCGACCAAAGCGGGCTCCCCTCTCAATGGAGAGTCTGCTTGTCCTTCTGCACCCCCATCTCCCCACCCCCACCCCTCCACACTTGTGTGCTTTCTCTCTCAAATAAATAAATAACATCTTAAAAAAAAAGCCAAGGGGGAAAAAAGAGAGGCAAACCAAGAAGCAGACTCTTAACTATAGGGGAGGTGGATGGGGGGTGGGTGAAATAGGAGAGGTGGGGATTAAGGAATGTACTTGTGATGAGCCCTGGGTGTTGTATGGAAGGGACAAATCACCAAACTGTACACCTGAAACTAATATTACACTGTATGTTAACTAGCTGGAATTTGAATAAAAACTTGGAAAGAAAAAAATACATTTATTCTCTAAAAAATGTGCATGTGTAAGAGCTATTTCATGCCACAGGGATACTGCCTTTTTCTTAAAGCGGTGATATGAAATTGGAAGTAAGAAATATCCCTTTATGAGAAGATGTTTCGCCCTTTTTTTTTCAGCTATGGCAATATTCCATATTTGATATCTGACTCACTGCCTAGGGTCATACCCCTGAGTCTTAAGTTTAGGATGCTCGGTCTCAATCCTCTTTCTCAGAGATTAGTTTTTTTTTCCTCCCTCCTTCCGAGGATTAATTCCTTCTTTTGAGGCAGGACTATTTTGTGTATAAAATGTTCCAGAGAATAAACATTCATCCTTTATGGAAATGGAGACTGAGAAAGAGTACAGAGAGCAGAGGGGGCATGTACACAGACCTCCTCCACCACCATGTGTCAACAGAGCTTGAAATCTCTACGTAACTGATTTACGAGGCATGCGGTTAAGGAAGACCAAATGAGGAGCTCCATTAATGCTATCTGTAAAAATGATTACTATTCTGCTGCTAGGTGGCATCTTCCTCTTACAGTCTAGATCTGGAAGATGGTCCTAGGCTTTTCTAACAATAAAATTGGCCACACAAGTAGGTGGGAACAGAAATGGTCTTAATGGCCCATTAAGTGTCCAATTACTTGAGGTTATTTATCAGAGCTCAGTTGTATGACTGTTAACAGTGCAGATTTCAGATTTCATGCTTTCTGGGTTGAAGTGTCATTTAGAATTCATATTGTCTTACAGCAAATGCAAAAATCATAGCAGATTCACATAGAGTGATTTTTCTGCTAAGCCTTTTCATGGCAGATTTCAGATTTGTTCTCCCCTCAAACTTGTTCTCTGACAAGGGTGGCTCCTCAGAAGGGAAACTGCAGTGATAGCATCATCATCATCATCATCAATCACTTTTATTATTGTATTCATTCCTATTAGTGGTTAACCCAGAAATCAGCACTGTGAAGAGGTTGTTCTAAATGACAACCAGCCCAGGCATCTTGTGGAAGTCCTAGGGACCTGAAAGGAGTAAGTTTGAAGCCCATCTCTCACAGGCTCGGTCTTAGCGGTTGGCAACTTAACCATGAGGTACACCCAGGAACTTAAGGTTATTTTTGGAGGCAGATCCCACTTGGCAGCATGGACAGACAGAGGCCTGCGTTCGTATCCCAGCTCAGCAATAAAATGTGTGCCTGTTCTACAAATCCTGATCACCTCCTTTTGCAGGCAGGTGACTATTATATATAGGCTTCTAAAAAAAAATATTTTTTATTTTAGAGAGAGAGTGCTGGGGGTAGGGCCAGGGGAAGAAGGAGAGAAAAATGGAAAGAGACTCAGTAAAGTGTGGAGCCTGATGCGGGCTCAATCCCAGGACCCTGAGATCAGGGCCTGAGCCGAAACCAAGAGTCAGACTCTACTCACTGCACCCCCCCAGTCACCCCTGGAGATCTTCTAGTTGGATTTAATCTACTTTGTTTCTTGTTTTACCTTTAAACTTTCTCTGTCAAGTATCGATAATGATGGTGTTGTCCGGAGATTTAAATAAGGAAGAGCCTGCAAAAATGTTCGTCACTTGCTATATTTCATAGTAGATGCTTAATAAGCATTAGCCCTTGGTGTTATGAAACTGAAAGAGTAGGAATAAGTGATCGTGAACCTTCTTTGACCTGATTTATGTTCTCATTGCAAGTACTTTGTGTGTGTGCACATACTGCGTAGGTAAGAATTAACTTGCATTCAGAGAAATTGAGGCATAATATTCTCTTGGTATTTAGAACGGAGGCATCTAAATATGATGACGGCACACAGGAGGCATAACTGATTCTTGCCCGTTAATTTTCCTAAGATTTCTAGTTTGTGAGAGCTGCAGTGGGTGGCCTCTGACAGCTGGTGTAGCCTGATGTCTGGGAGGGGCACTCTGGTTCAGTGTGGCTAAGTCCATACTCTGTTGTTCACTGTTTCCATGACCCTGGGCAAGTCATCTGGCCCCTTTGAGCCTCTGCTTTCTTATTGGACATAATACCTGCCTTATAGGAATGGCAGACAAATAAATTAGGTAACTAAGAGCTGAATGCTGAGTCACTGCTGCCATGCTTGGCATGTTGCAAATGTACAAAAATATTCTTGGGCTAAGTCAATATTATTAGGAAGTGGGCGATGGAAAATAACATATAAGAAACATCCTTAAGCCCAACAGACTGAAGAGTCAGAGTGTGGGAAAGTGATAAGACAGACTCCAGAAAATGAAGCTTGGCTGTCACTGTGCAATTTTCTAGATACTTCTTTGTCCCACTATTTTGCCTTTCCCAGCAACGACAATGACAAAACAATTGCATCTTTGGTTTTCATAATAGATTTTGCGTTGTTTTGTTTTTCCAATAAGGCAGGTGCTATAGGGCTGAATGTTTGTGTCCTCCCCGCTGCCCCCGATTTGTATGATGAAGCCTAAACCCCAGGGAGATGGTACTTAGAGATGGGACCTTGAGGAGAGGATTAGGTCCTAAGAGTGAGCTCTCCTAAGTGGGATTAGTGACCTTACAAAGGAGAGCCAGAGAGCTCCCTTGTGCTCTCCACCATGTGAGGACAGAGTGAGAAGATGGGTGTCTGTGAAGCAGACATGAAATCTGCTAGTACCTTGGTTTTGGACTTCCCAGTCTCCAGAACTGTGAGAAGTGCATTTGTGTTGCTTATAAACCATTGAGTCTAAGGTATCCTGTTCTAGGAACCCAAATGAAGATGAAGACAGGAGGTCATTAGAGGGATTTTTCTCTTTTCAATTTGAGGGGGAAAAAATTGTATTTTAAAAATTTGGCCCTTCTAAAATTTCCAAACAAGCAAATTTGAAATTCTTTTGGCTCCAAATATTACTTGGGATAATTTCCTGGGGTCAGAATATGGGGAAGTTACAAAGAGACAAGGGCTCTGCCTGTGTCTAAATTGAATCCTGAACAAAAATACCTGGTGCCCCACAGGCATTCAAGCTTTTACCATGAAATCCCGGAGTGCAGTGAAGATAAATTTCTATTTCATCATTCACAACAGGTCTTCTGAGCCATGAACACACGTGAAGTGATGACACAAGTACAAATACAGCCCCATGAGTCTCCGTGTCTCCCACAGAAGCCTACAAATTAAGATGCCTAATCCCAATCATCCAAGAAATCACAGACCTGGTGCTAGGGTTGCTCGGGGTCGGTGGGGGGGGGCGATGGGGAAGATGTGGAAAGCTGCTCTTCATCCTTCCCCTGAGCAAGACCCCGTGAGCTGCGCAGTATTCCATAGCGTAATGTGATGTTTTGATCGTAGAAGCACATGGGGTACCAGAGCTGACTCTGCTATTAAATTGTTGTGTGACCTTGGGAATCCGTTTATCTTTCCTGAGCCCCCTTTTCACATCAATTTTACACACACCTTTGTTATTAGGTGAGTTTAAGTAAATCGAAAGCTGTAACAGGGCAGGTAGATGACATGTAATTTTAAGCCACACAATTAGTAGAGAGGGGTTTATGGAAAAGAGTGATTGGCCGTGGGTATTTGTTGGTATTTACTGGTTGCTGTGAATGGGGGTCCCTAACCCTTGGTGTGGTCTGAGCTTACATGCTAGGTGAAGTCATAGCTTTGGCAGTACAGGGCATATGTGACAAGAAGGCTAGATCTGGTCTGGCTTCCCAAGGTACACTGGAATATGGGGTATGAGGTGGAGTGAGGAGCTCCCGGGAGCAGTGGCCACTGACTCAGGCCCATGGAAGCTGGTCCGACACACACTCCCTGTGCACCTGCCCTGTGCTCTTGTTGTAGTTGGTGCCATGAGGAATGGCCAGCAGGCGACAGATAGTCTCTGTTCTCAAGTTGTAGATATATATTTGGGTAATGGAAGGAACACACCTGAAAGAGACCAAAATCAAGCAGGAGTTCAACCAAGTATGAGTAGACAGGGGAAAGAAAATGACATGGTGATCAGATGTTACACTGGAGGAAATTCCTGGGGTTATTCGTGTTAATCTTCTCACGGTACAGAGCAGATGTGAACCTAGAGGAAGGGATGTGTTCAAGAGGGATTTTCAATTCCTACATAGTAATTCAATGAGACATTAGCATTGTGCATTTCATGCAAGTGGAGCTGTATTAGAATGTACATACTTTACACTGTTAAGTCTTCAAAAAGCTGTTTTACATGTCATTGATTTATAAGAGTAAGGTCAGTGGTACTAGTATGACTGTGAGCAGGGTTTCTAAAACCAGACTCTCCCATGAGCGGGTACATTGTCTACACTCTGCAGACACTCTCAGGGAGCAAGAATGGGAAAAAGAGGAAGGATGAAGCTGAGTTGTAGCTGCTGTTTCTGAAGGTGAGGCACAGGTTAAAAAAAAAAAGAAAGAGAAAAAAAGAAAAGAAAAGAAAAAAAAAAGATCAAATCCTCTGTAGTTAGAGGCTGTTCAGAAACATAAATTGCCAAGGGCCTGTTGTGAACCTTTTGGATAAAACTTACTTGTCTTTCACAGTTGAAGTAGGATGTGAAGTAGGTCTACTTTTTTACTTAGATTGCATGTTTTCAGACTCCTTTTGATTGGGGCTACTAATAAATACAATCTGGTGGTTAAAATAGCCTCCATCCCAAGTTACCCTTAAGAACAACAACTGTTCACATTTCTGGGAATAAAATTGCAAGCTACAAAGAAATAAGTCAGATTTGGTGTTCTCTGTTATTGCAGCCCCAAGGTGAGGAATCGGCGGAAAGATTGAAGCCTTAATCTTGGGGCAGCCCCACTTATGTAGTTGTAGGCTCAGTTTCCCAGTATGGAAAATAGAGATGATAATCCATTCTTTAATTTGGAATATAACATACTTCTATATCTGGTATGTGAGAGAGAAATATTTCAAATTAATGTTGGCTAGAATATTCAGACAGACTTTAAGTTGGAGGTTTGAACTTGAGCACTGAAGATAGTTTAAGCTTAGCTAAAAAGAAAAGGTATGGAAAGGATAGTTTGAATGGAAGATCACGAGCAACAACATACAATTTGGGGTAGTGGTGCTGTATTTCTGATGTGTGTGCTACCTTGGGAGAATATAATTTAACTGATTTTAATATTTTTGTCTTTTGGAGATTAAACAAATTGTAACTTCTGTTTCTGGTGGCACAGTAAAGTATATACCTTGCCAGATCCTCCCAATAACAGTTAAAAATGCTGGATAAAAAAAAAGTATGGTTGAGTAGACAAGGAAATAGCAAGTCCTAGAATGCAAAAACGATGTTCAAAAGGGAATCCATAGCAATAAGCAACTTTTACATAAAAATCCTCTGCTGAATCTTAGTGATCTTGAACTTGGGTTTTGTGACCTTATGGTCTAGAGTAAGGGCTTAAAGTAACAGAGAAATGAAAACCTATTCTCAGTCTCAGTTGAATAGGAAGGTCCACATAAGGTTGTAGAATGGACTTGAAATAAGTCAGCTGCCCTCGTGCCCTCAAGGACTTCAGGAATTGTATACTTAAATACAAGTATTTTTACTGTGTTTAAATAAATCAAAGAAGAAATTTATATCTAGGTCTTTCATGCTGGATATAGCAGAAAGTAATTTTTCTTTGGACTAGGTAGACATAAGCCAATACTCATGTGGGTTTCCAGCCCACATTTACATTGCCTGAGAGGTGATTAAACTGGAAGCTAAGAATTTAGGATAAAGTGGTTCTGAGCTGGTATTGTCCCCCAAGAGTCTGGAAGAGGCAAGTGAAAAGACTCTCAAGAGTAATCCACCTTCATCCAACACCTCAAGAATCCCTATAAGCTAAGTTTGAAGGATATATGAGCTCATACTTAGAAGCCAAATTAAAAAAAAAAAAAACACACACACACAAAAACCACAAAGCAGGATAAGTAAAAATGAGAAAAACCAACAGAGTACAACCATATATTCAAAGGCTTAGGAACAGGTGTATCAGATACAAATATTCTTCTTTTTAAAGATTTTATTTATTTATTTGGCAGACAGAGATCACAAATAGGCAGAGAGGCAGGCAGACAGAGAAGGAAGCAGGCTCCCTGCTGAACAAAGAGCCTGATGCGGGGCTTGATCCCAAGACCCTGGATCATGACCTGAGTCAAAGGCAGAGGCTTTAACCTACTGAGCCACCCAGGCACCCCAGACACAAATATTCTTACTATTTTAAATAACTTAAAGAGGGAATAAAGATTATAGGAACAAAAGAATGTGAGAAGGAAAAATGAAGTTGAAAAATAGTAGGAAATGAACAATTAAATATTGAAAAGCATATGAGATAGATTAAGCAAAACTACAAACAGAATTATGGAGTTGGAAAAGGTTATAAAGAAATTATTTAAAAGGCACCACAGAAAGACAAAAAGAAAGTTGGACTAGAACATTATACTGAAATGTAAGGAACAACTGAAATTTCTAATAATGTTAAATAAGTGTCAAATTACAAAATATTAAATTTTAAATATATATAAAAATTATGCAATCTCTAAAATTCCTTGTTCCTGAAAACAATTCACTCATTCAACATTTATTAAGTTTCAATCAACGTATTAAGTTTCGGTGGTACAATAATGAGTGGAAAACCCCACAAGATTATGTACTTCTGTGGGAATAAAAAAGACTATATAATTGTAAATAGTTTTCTCTGATAGCACACTTTGAATTGACAGAAAATGTGTTTTACTTAATACAATCTTGAGTTGATTTTATTGAGATTTTTTTGGGTATATTTGACACAGTGTTACATTGGTTTTAGGGATATAGCACAGTGATTCAACAACTCTATAAATTATGTTACACTCAAGCTCATGTGTAGCTACCATCTGTCACCATACAAAGCTGTTACAGTACCATTGACTATACTCCCTATGCTGTTTATCTCCATGAGTTATTCATTGCATAGCTATAAGCCTGTATCTCTTCTCCCTTTCTCCCATTTTGCCCATCTCCTGATCCCTTCCCTCTGGCAACCATCGGTTCTCTGTATTTATAGGTCTGATTTTGGTTTTATCTCTTTATTTATGTGTTTCATCTTTCAGAGTTCTCATATAAGTGAAATCATATGGTATTTATCTTTCTTAGTCTGACTTGTTTCACTTAGCAGAATACCCTCCACATCAGTTCATATCACAGATGGCAAGCTTCTCGTCTTTTTTTATAGCTGTATAATATTCCATTGTATGTATTTATCACCATTTCTTTATTACTTCATCTATTTATAGATACTTGGGTTGCTTCCATAGCTTAGCTATTGTAAATAGTATTGCAACAAAAGGGGTGGATATATATGATATATTACCTATTTTGGATTAATATTTTCATTCTCTTTGTATAACTTCCTAGTTTTGGAATTATTAGATCATATGGTTTTTCTATTTTTAATTTTTTGAGGAAACTCCATACTGTGTCCCATAGTGGTTGTACCAGTTTGCATTCTCAACAGCGTGTGAAGGTTCCTTTGTCTCTATATCCTCAGCAACACTTAAACTGACAGAAAATATTTTTAAAAAATTTAATCTATGACATCCTTTGTTATGTTAAAATAAAAAAATAAAATATTGTGAAACTTCCCTGAAGGACAGAAGGCAGATAAGATTTTCCGGGTGTAAAAAATAGCCCATATCAGCGTGGGTAAAGAATAAGATCAAAACCCAGAAGGGTAGACAAGGTTTTCCAAGATAAAAAATAGAGGGGTCACATGGAACCCCTCAGAGCTCGGTGATTGTGGTGCCATACATGATTGTCCACACTACCCGATCTTTTCCTTCTAATGCCTTTTGTGCAATGCCCTGGGTCTCAGAAGCCTCTATACCATAGTGACAGACAGTGTGGGTATGGGGCAGTCAGAGTAGTCAGGGTAGTTTCCTGGAAGGCTGAAAATTGCAAATGGTATGGTCCTCATTACTCACTGAAAACTAGATATTTATGAACATTGCTAAATACTGCCTTCTGCTGCTTTCCTACGGTTACTAAAGGAGATAGCCATACTAAGGGCATTCACTCACATGCCTGCAGGGCATCTAAAAAACAGAGATGAGAGCCCACAAAAAAGACCAGAAAACATGTGAGGAAAACTGATAGAATTAAACAGAGACAAGCAGATTTAGTACAGTAACGAGTTTCAAAAAGTACAGAAATTTAGGAAATAATATGTTATCATAAATATGTCTGTCCTGTCATTAAATGTAATAAAACAGTGATTTGATAAAGGAAACCTATAATTACAAACATTACAAAAATCAATAGTTATAATAAATAGCAAAGCCACCCCAATAGCAAGAGAAAAATCATTAAAACAGGAAGATGGATTGAGAAATTCTTTTAGAATAAAGAACAAAAAAGGAAAGAAAGATCTGGAAACTTTAATTAAGAAATAGAGAAACAGGATGTTTCCATACTTATCTATTGGGAGTTCCAGAAATAATGGCTAGGGGACATACAAGAAGGAAATAATTAAAGAATTGGCAGAATAGTTCATTGACTGAGATAAATACAAATCTGAGTTGACAGGCTTCACTGAGTAATAAGCAGGCTGAAAAAATATATAATCTCACCTTGGGAAATTTTTGAAAAATTTAAGAATGAGCCTGCAGAGACTCCTTTGCAAAATGTACAATAAAAGGAAAAAGAATAAAAAATAACCTCAAAGCAAATAAACAAGCAGATTGACACTGGGATCCACAGAACATTTTCCAGGAAGGCCAACTGCCTTACAAAGGCAGCAGACTGGGTGAGCACAGGAGAAATTGGAGAGGGCTATACCCATATTTACAGCCTTGGCTGAATGTGAGGTCCAGCACATGCACACAAAAGATAGGAAGAAAGCCCAAGGCGGGGCGGGGGAACAACTTGGGGTGTATTTTTAGACTTCCCAAACTGTGAATATTTTATGGAAAACGTATTGTTCCATAAGATTTATGGACTCAAGGCTTTTCAGCAAGACATTTGACCAATCATTGGCTCACCACTAAGACTTGCTGACCCAGGTGGGAGCCCTAGGAAGCCATGGCTAAAAATAAAAATGAGAATAGATATGAATGACCTGAGAGCTCAGTCTGTGTACGGTGTGAGGGACCGACTATAGAATCAGACCAGGAAAATCACAGAAAAAAAAAATCCCCATAAAGAACATTAGTATAAATACCCAAGGGGGTCGAAATCTAGAATTGCTATATGATCTGAAGATGCAGTTTTCCACAAAATGATTTAGGGGACGTAAAAAGTAACAGGAAAGTGCAACAGGTGTGACTCGTTCACAGGAAAAACACAGTCAATAAAAACGGTCTGTGAGAGAGATTAGATGTTGTGCCTAGCAGATGCACGGTTTTGTTCAGTTTTTTTCTTTTTTTAGTATAGTTGACTTAGCAGATGCGTGTTTTAAAAAAGCTATTATAAATATGTTCCAAGAAGTAAAAGAAACCATGGTTAAAGAATTAAAGTATAATAATGACCCATAACAGAGAAAATATTCATAAAGAGATAAGTTATTTTTAAAAAGAACCCAATAACTTTAAAATGGAATTATATGTACCATAACATATATTTTTTTAAATTAAATTTATTTATTTTCAGCATAACAGTATTCATTATTTTTTCACCACACCCAGTGTTCCATGCAATCCGTGCCCTCTATAATACCCACCACCTGGTACCCCAACCTCCCCCCCTCCCCCCCGCCACTTCAAACCCCTCAGATTGTTTTTCAGAGTCCATAGTCTCTCATGATTCACCTCCCTTTCCAATTTCCCCCAACTCCCTTCTCCTCTCTAACTCCCCATGTCCTCCATGCTATTTGTTATGCTCCACAAATAAGTGAAACCATATGATAATTGACTCTCTCTGCTTGACTTATTTCACTCCGCATTATCTCTTCCAGTCCCATCCATGTTGCTACAAAAGTTGGGTATTCATCCTTTCTGATGGAGGCGTAATACTCCATAGTGTATATGGACCACATTTTCCTTATCCATTTGTCCGTTGAAGGGCATCTTGGTTCTTTCCATAGTTTGGTGACCGTGGCCATTGCTGCTATAAACTTTGGGGTACAGATGGCCCTTCTTTTCACTACATCTGTATCTTTGGGGTAAATACCCAGGAGTGCAATTGCAGGGTCATAGGGAAGTTCTATTTTTAATTTCTTGAGGAATCTCCACACTGTTCTCCAAAGAGGCTGCACCAACCTGCATTCCCACCAACAGTGTAAGAGGGTTCCCCTTTCTCCACATCCCCTCCAACACATGTTGTTTCCTGTCTTGTTAATTTTGGCCATTCTAACTGGTGAAAGGTGATATCTCAATGTGGTTTTAATTTGAATCACCCTGAGGGCTAGTGATGATGAACATTTTTTCATGTCTATACTGCCTAGAGAAATCTATACTTTTAATGCCATTCTGATCAAAATTCCACCAGTATTCTTCAAAGAGCTGGAGCAAATAATCCAGAAATTTGTATGGAATCAGAAGAGACCCTGAATCGCTAAGGAAATGTTGAAAAACAAAAATAAAACTGGGGGCATCACGTTACCTGATTTCAAGCTTTATTACAAAGCTGTGGTCACCAAGACAGCATGGTACTAGCATAAAAACAGACACATAGACCAGTGGAACAGAGTAGAGAGCCCAGATATGGACCCTCAACTCTATGGTCAATTAATCTTCGACAAAACAGGAAAAAATATACAGTGGAAAAAAGACAGTCTCTTCAATAAATCGTGCTGGGAAAACTGGACAGCTATATGTAGAAGAATGAAACTCGACCATTCTCTTACACCGTACACAAAGATAAACTCAAAATGGATAAAAGACCACAATGTGAGACAGGAATCCATCAGAATCCTAGAGGAGAACATAGGCAGTAATCTCTTCGATATAAGCCACAGCAACTTCTTTCAAGATATGTCTCCAAAGGCAAAGGAAACAAAAGCGAAAATAAACTTTTGGGACTTCATCAAAATGAAAAGCTTCTGCACAGCAAAGGAAACAGTCAAAAAAACAAAGAGGCAACCCACGGAATGGGAGAAGATATTTGCAAATGACAGTACAGACAAAAGGTTGATATCCAGGATCTATAATGAACTCCTCAAACTCAACACACACAAAACAGGCAATCATATCAAAAAATGGGCAGAAGATATGAACAGAGACTTCTCCAATGAAGACATACAAATGGCTATCAGACACATGAAAAAAATGTTCATCATTACCATAACTTATATTTTTAAAAATTCATTGAAAGAGCTTATCTTCCCTCATGAGATGTCAGAAGAAACAAATAGGTTTTTATTTCGAAGATACATCAGTAAAAATTATACACACTGAACAGTAAGTAAAGAAGCCTGTGGGACACTATCAAATACTAGTCTGGCAAGCCCATCCCACTCATATGTAAATTATACCTCAATAAAGCTGTTTTAAAAACCCTTAGAAACTGGACAACATACATAAATCCAAAGTTAACTAAAAGATAAAAAAAGAATAAAGAAGGGTATTTCTAAGGCTGACCAAAAGATGGAAAATAGAACGAAGATATTTATAATGACAAGATATAATTTATGAAGACTATATTATGCCATAATATCATAGTGATAAAATACAAATTGCAAATTTGTTAGAAATGTAAAAAGTAAAGTAATAAAATGATTAGAGTGGATTTTTAGAAACACGTTTCCCTTAAAAACCAACACACTGATAGGTTATACAGACAAAAATAAGACAAAATAGAAAGGGCTGAATAACATAGTTATCAAGACTTATATAATAGGTAAAATAGTACTTTATAGCAAAAACATAGAGAATAAAGTTATTTTTCTAAAGACACCAGAAATAATTCACTCAAATTAATCATATTTTAGGTCCCCAAAGAAGTCTCAAACTCTAATATGTATCTATTGCTTATATGTTATTAAATATGTAGCTGTATTGACTGGATAAAGTAAAAAAAATTAAGAATTATAAAACTGAGGTACTCGAACCTTGTTTTTGGATATTAAATTACCAGCATGGGGTATCCATGCACAACAGATTAAAGTAATTGTAACAAGTATCTATAAAGATGGAGGAGTTTAAAGTAATGAGAAGCTCATGGAAAAATAAGCATAAACAGTATATTGTTTTGACAGCAAAGGTAATCAATGTTTCCATGGACATAGTGTTTATCTGGACATACCAAATAGGCATGACTATCGACCTAACCAAAATTAGAGTGAACTGGGAAAACTGTGGAACTCACAGAGTGGGCATAAGAAGAGGTGGAAAAATCAATGAAAAACAGCTCAGCTTCCATATTAAATTTGGGGAAGTAAAATATAATTAAGACTAAAAATTTGAGATTATTGAAACATAAATGTGTCCTTTAGATTCATGAAGTCAAATAATAGAAGATCTGGTTCGTGGATTTTTTTTTTTTTTTTTTAAGATTTTGTTTACTTATTTGCTAGAGAGAGTGTAAGTGAGGGGAGGGGCAGAGAGTGAGAAGGAGAAGCAGGCCCCTTGCTTAGTGCAGAGCCTGGACACTTGGCCTATCCTAGGACCTGACATCATGATCTGAGCCAAAGTCCTATACAACTGAACCACCCAGGTGCCCTTTGTCTCACAGACTTAAACTAGTTGTTTAGGAAGAGAGGGACATAAGGTGAGGGTTTTTTTTTTTTTTTAATTTTTTTAAAATTTAAATTAAATTGAGTTAACATATAATGTGTTAATAGTTTCAGGGGTAGAGTTTAGTGATTTATCAGTTGCATGTAAGGTGAGATTTTATAACAAGGCTTGTAAAACTAGTTGGCCCTTTGAACGATGGAACATAAAACTACAGAGATGTATAAGAACAACAAGAATAAAGAAAGACTAGTATTATAGATGCTTTAGAATTAAATGGTGATGAGAATCCCACCTAAGGTTATTGGTAAAATTACAGAGAGATATGCAGGCATATAAACACAAACATGCATGCACACACACACAGATATACGTATACACATACATACATTTGAATATATACAAATATGCACAAACTGATAAATATAGACCTATAGAAATACATACATGTTCATATATATGTATATGACATACACACATGCAAATGAGTATACATATGCACACACAAGCACATATATGTACAAACATGCATGCGTGTATACATTATATACATGTACATGCACACCCACAGGGACACACAGCTGTATATGTGTATGTGCTTATCTACACACTTAAATTTATTCCCACATATATAAACCTATACTCATATAAAATCCTGAATTTATAAAAATAAATGCACTTCAAATGTGTTAATATATAGAGAAAAATTACTGCATAGAAGGAGTAAAAATATTAGCCATAGTTACCAATGAGTTGTGAGATTGGGATGTGAGATTGGGATGTATTAAATTACTTTTTAATATATTCTAAATTTTTATTTAAAAACATTTTGAGTAGAAAGTAAGTAGCAAATATCATTTATTTCTGTAACAGAATGATTTGGTCAACTTCACCATTTCTGTGCTGGCCATTAACTTCTAATTTTTTTACAAATATCATTACACAAAACTACCTTCTTTGTCTTTTTCTGTAGTCTCTTTGGACATCTTCCCTTTCTAAAAGGCAATATATTTCCCTTTCAAATCCTTCTTGTTAATCTACTATGAATAGCTAAGGAGGTTTTTTTTTTTTTTTAATTTAAATTAATTAACATACAATGTATTTGTTTCAGAGGTCAGTGATTCATCAGTCTTCTACAACTCTGGTGCTCTTTATATCCTGTGTCCTCCTTAAGGCCCATCACCCAGTTACCCCATCTCCCCACCCACTGCCCCTCTAGCAACCCTCAGTTTGTTTCCTTTGATTAAGAGTTTCTTTTGGTTTGTCTCCAGCTCTGGTTTCCTCTTGTTTTATTGTTTCCTCTCTTCCCCTATGATCCTCTGTTTTGTTTCTTAAATTCCACATATTGGTGAGATCATATGATAATTAGCTAAAGCGTTGGTTTTTTTTAATTGAAGGATTAGTTACAGATAGTTTAAATCCTGATGTTTGCCATTTTCAGACTTTATGTTAAAAATTTTTTGATGACATTTAATTAATGTAATTTGATTAGAAGATTGGGTTTTACTTGCTCCAAATCTTTATCAATGATCTTTGGAGGCATGTGAGGGAAGAAATCCTTACAAAGGAGGTCAGAATGAACAGGGGAAGTTTTGAGCATCTACACACTGTCCCAGTATGGGGCAGTACTCCATGCATACTTCAGATCGCCTAATTTAAATGATAGAGACCTGGTTGCCTAGTGTGGAAAGAAATGGAGTGTAGTTTATATATGTATGTTTAACTCTGATGCTGCTCTGCAAACTCCGGGGATTTATTTAACTTTAGAAAGATGCTTCCTGTGTTCATTTACAGAACTCAAGTGCATTTTGAGAGAAAATCAATTTAAAAAATGTGTCGTCTTCGTTAAATGAAACTTGAATTCTGTAAACAGTTGCCACCTCCCCCGCCCCCCTCCCAGTGATAAGGCCTTGGGTGAGTTGATGTTTAGTCTATGGGGAAAAGAGCTGCTGTAAGTAATCCCCTCTTTGCAATGGACCTCAGTGACCTATCAAAGAGGCTGGCATACAGACCCACCACACTTGATGTATTAACTCACCAAAGTGAGGCAGCAGCATGATGTGGCTGCCGGTCTCATCCCTTAAAATGTCTAAGTGGCTTTGACAGTATATTCATATCTTGGCAGTAAGGTTAGAATCAAATTTAAAAGTGTGTGCCACTTGCCACTTCTTATCAATCTATTGGCGACTACCTAGGGGTGTCTGGGTTTTGTTTTTGCTTTTGTTTTTGTTTTTTGGAGGGGGTGGGGGGTCACTCAATGCAGAGCGAGCATTCTAAAAACTTTCCAGGCTTAGCACAAAAGAGCATGCTGATTCACTAGCTATAGTTCTCATAGGTACAGAAAACCGGGGCTCTGTTACACAAGCGTTCATCCTCACCAGCATTGTGACCTTGGGCAAGGAACTTGACGTTCTCAAGCTCCAGTTTCCTCATTTCTAAAAACTCTACCTGACAAGGTACCTAGAAAGATTAAAGACAATAATGCATGTAAAACCCTCCTGTCTGAGCATTGTTCATTCAATGTCAAAGTCAAAACAGACTTTCTTTATTGTTAAGCAATTTTCTGTATAAAATATTGTAGATCTAGTCATCATATATCTGTTTATTTCCAAAGCTAGCTTAGGATAATAGAAAAAAGTCACATTTTCTTCCCTAATGTTCAGAAATTTTCCTTGGGATAAAATATAATGGCAGTAGACCTGGGGACAAAAAGAGTACTCTTTCATGCCTAGAATTAGGCTAGTACATCTGGATTAACGTTTTTAGACCTATAAAATAAGCTGGAGTACAGTATATAACAGACAGTTAAAAGCAGAAATTTCAACAGTGCTAAATAATTTCTAACAAAGCACCAAATACACAGTTTTGGACCTTTAAATGGGACCCAAGTTCCAAATACTGAGTTTTGTCTGTAGAACCATTGGATACAACATCTCAGCCATTCAAATGATCAATCAGAATAAAACATTCAGTTTTCGTGAATGGGTATCTGTGTGATTTTCACAGAATTTTACCATTGGGAGGGCCAGAAAAAAATGTCTAAAAGTTGTGAAAGGAGATTTAAAGAGCATGGATTTTGAATTTCTTCTCTTTCATTTTCTGGCCAATAGATAATGAGAAAAGCATTGAATGTCCCTGGGCTTCAGTGTCATCTCTCTGGAGTGGAGCTGATAGAACTCTCTTTTAAGATCAGTGTGGGGATTATAGTAATATATGTAAAGCATTTGGCACAATGCCTGGCACACATTTGCTGTTCCCAGAATGGAGCAAGACGCTGTATGGATCTTAGGTGTCAGAGCATTTAGTAGTTTTTTTCCTTTTTATTTTTTCTAAATTTGAGTTTCATGTTAGATATTATCATTCTTTGGAACAACCTTTTCATGCTGAAATTTCATTACATATGTAAATCTGAGAGGTTTTTTTTTTTTTTTTCCTACCTCCCAATACGATTAGTGCTTTGCCAAGTCACTAATTACTGAATTAGCAAAAGCAGCTGGTTTAAATCAAATCATTGATGGAAGTTAAGGTGAGGAATAGCAATGTCAGAGCAGCATTGATTTGAACAACAGAGAGGCATGCCATGTTTAACCTTCAAGCTCAAATCACACCGTTAGGAAATCTACCGTTGATGCTAATTGGGAGGAGGAGAAAAATCAAATCATCCATTTGCTGAGTGGAAAAAAAAATAGATCAGCATTATTGGGCATCGGCCCTCTTCAAATGAATTGTGTAACACAATTTAGAGTCTATGATGCCAAAAGCTCAAGGTCTTTAAGAGGTGAATGGTTACTTTAAAACAATCAAACTGGGCAGGTACCCAACAATCATTGAGCCTTTCCTGCTAGTGCAGTGGGAAGGACCCTCAGAGCCTGACCCCTAGAATCAAGGTAGGACCCCCTCATTACCCTGAGTGCCCCCCTCCCAAAAACACCACAGAGACCCCTTGGTAGTCACCAGTGGATTGATAAGAAGGGACACATTTTTAAATCTGGTTCTAACATGACTCTTAAAAAGTCCAAAGATACAGTTTTATTTTTTTTTCAAATGATTTTATTTATTTATTTGAGAGAGAGAGAGAGAACAAGCATGAGAGGAGAGAGATCAGCAGGAGAAGCAGACTCCCTGCTGAGCAGGGAGTCCGATGCAGGACTCGATCCCAGGACTCCAGGATCATGACCTGAGCCAAAGGCAGTTGCTCAACCAACTGAGCCACCCAGGCACCCCGATATGGTTTTATTTTTAATGCTTTTCCTTGAGGATCTCTGTTCTTTTTCTCAATTACTCTTAGGATTTGAAAAAGTCTTTCCCCTCCAAATTCCCCTAAGACCAGATATTAATGACAGTCACACTGTGTTTATTTAGCAGGGTTTTGGGTATGTACCAAAAGTATAGTAACAGGGCAAGGGGTTGTTCTGTATGGCATTGCCCCAAGACTACAGTGATATGCACAAAAATCGGTGGTTGCCAGGTGAACTCAGGGCTCAGTGCCAGCTGACCAATCGTGGAGACCAATTAGAGATATGCTTCTGAATGTCTGCTGTGATAGGAACTCCTGAAGAGTTGTAATACAATGCTTGAATTTGGGGTAATAAGTGTGTAATCTTAATTGTATGCATCAACATGATTGAAGCATAGCGTACCCAAATGTTTGGTCAAGCATTATTCTGAGTGTGTTTTTGAAAGTGCTTCCGAATGCAATAAACCTTTGAATCAGCAGACAGAGTAAAGTGATTTCCCTTACTAATTAGGGTGAGCTTCATCTAGTCAGTTTAAGTCCTGAATAGATCAAGAAGAGTGAGGAGAAACTTCTGTCTGAGTCATTGGAGCTGGAACACTGGTGTTTTCTTGCTTTTGGACTCAAAGTTAAACATTGGTCCTTCCCAAGTGTTCAGCCTGCTGGCTTTCAGACTGGAACTTGTACCAATAGTTCTCCTCGTTCTCAGACCTCAGGATTCTAGAGCTACAGTGTCAGCTTTCTTGGGCCTCCAGTTTATGGACCGCAGATCTTGGAACATCTAGCCTCTACAATTGCATGAGCCAATACCTTATGGTAAATGTCACGTATGAGATATGTTTAGCTCATTTTTACCATGCTATCCTTCCTGCACTTAATGATGGGTTACATATAAGCTATTTCATAATCTTTACAACCATGATGTGAGAGGTTGTCACTTGAAGATTGGCAAACTGCAAATTGAAGGGATGAATCGACTTTCTAAAACCAGATATCCACTATGAGTCAAAGTTCAAATCCTTGTCTAGGGATTGTATTTTGCTGTCCTCAACACTAACTGATAATCCAAAAATAGTCCTCTGATCTCTTTTATCAATGCCACTCACTGATAAAGATGGCTTCCCAATGCCGTCTGAGTTATGAACGGAAAATGAAAGGGGGAAATTTAGTTATTGGTTAGTCTTCCCTTACAGGCTTTGGCTACGATTTTTGTGCTTCTATATCTTTGGTCAACATATAAGCCAAGTGGAGATAAGGGAAATGAATACAGTGGAAAACTCCCAGACCATCCAATGAGTAGGTTATCAAGACAGCAGGTCCCTTTTGCACATCTTGTAGAACTTACCTGAATCTCTTTAAGGTTGGAAAACAGATCTTTATTTATTTATTTATTTGTTTATTTTTGCTTGTAGCCTTGTTTATAGGGTCCACTTACTCAGGCAAGTGTAAGACTAGAACTACAATTTTGCATACTCAAAAAAAGAGGGGGAAGGCAATTGGGATTTATTTGTATGTGCATGTATGCAAATTTGTATACTGATGCACACAAACACACTTACCAGGGTGCTGCTGTTCTGGTAAACATTTGAGGCCTTCAGGATGACTAGAGCCAGTCCATGTTGTGGGCACAAGATGAAAAGAACAGAAATTGCTCCTAAATTCAATGCTCTGGGAACATAGCTGACCATCGCTAGAAAAGTGTCTTAATTGCTCTATTACAATTATGTGCAGATTGCTGTGAAATGATTAAATTGACTTGGGAAAGCATCAGTGAGAAAAGAACATTTAAATGGGACCTTGAAACATGAGAATAATTCTTCCAGGTGAAGAATAAAGTGAAGACCATTTTAGAGAGAAAAATGTGAACAGCAGATACCTAGAAATAGGTCTGGGTCAGTCTGTGAAGCACAGCTTAGAAAGCCCAGGACATTGGATTCTTTATGTAGGCAAAAAGTTTTACTCCAAAGTAACACTTTTCCACCATCCCACCCCAGACCTGGCACATTCAGATCTCGTTTTTGGACAGTTAAAGCAATAGAGCAGAGGAAAGATTATATACTGGGGAGAATGGAGAGAAGGGATTAGACAGACTTTTGAGAATTTCAATGCACTGTATTTTGCACTGTATCTTCCTAACATAACCTTAGTCTGCGTTGCAACAGTGCTAGAAAAATTACAGCAGCAAATTTTGAAGGCTATAACAAATCCTTGTGATATATAAAACTTGAGACAGCTATACACTTTAATTATGTATATAAACTTAACATCAAAACTTGCTGGTCTTTTACTGCACTTCCAGTATTTGAACACACAGGGACATTTACTGTTAACATAACCATTTAGCCTTGGTACTGGTGGAGTTTTGGGGTTGTAGGAGTTCCAGAGTTTCAGTTTGTGAAATATTTCTGTAGCATGCCCGACAAGTGTGTGTGTGCTAAATGAGATACAGTGAGGGTTCCTCTTTGTTTCTCCAGGAAACCCATTTATTTGTGGAAGAGCTCTGTTAGACACATTGAAAAATTTTAACTTTTAACAAGATCTTCCAACATAAGGTTTCTAGTTCTAAATCTTGGAGACAAACAGTTCAGAGGAATTGCAAACTTTCACATGATAGCCTTTGGGCTACTTTTGTCTTTGGGGCTTTTCTGTCTTGTCTTCAGCCTCACCCAAGTTCATGGCCCTAATCCCACGCTCATGACAACTCTCCAGTCCACTCCCCTAGCCTGAGATTTTTTTCTGATCTCCAAACTGCTATATCCAATTATCCCCTGAATACCCCCACTGGAAGGTCATTCATATATATCCCAAATATCTAAAACTGGGCCGCTCTTCCCCTGTCCCAAAGTCCTCTTTCATCTTTCTGCCATATTTCAGTGGCGGTTACCTAATATATACCCAATCCCCATCCTTTTGGTCACTTGATCTACAAATCTGCTGTATATCATTAATGGATGCTCTTTGAACTTTAATGTACATAAAAATCATCTGAGTGGGGATTCTTTCTAAAATGCTAATTCTGATTCCATTGCTTTGGGGTTAGACAGTCTGCATTTTTAACAACCTTCCACATGGTGCCATACAACTCATCCTTAGAGCATACTTTGCATAGTAAGGCTTTAAACTTATCCTTGTTTTCTGGTTGTGCATAGATCTTAGTGGCTTGGTAGAGAAAATGTAGGCTTTGGAATTAGGCAGTTCTAAGTTTAAATCATGGATTTGATCAATAATACTAATGTGTCTATGGAAAAACCATTTAACCTCTGTGCTGCAATCACCTGCTCTTAAAATGGGGATGACCTGTCTCAAGGGATCGTAAATGATACAAAGTAAGTAAAATGCACACTCAGCTTGGGTCTACCATAGAGACTCAAAAATGTTAATTTCCTGCCCTTGGTCAAACCTGGAGCCTACTAAAAGTAAATTGGTGATCAGTAGGTCGTAAAATGTCCTTGAGGGAAAGAAGCTTAGTTTCAATCTGGCTGAACTGAGGTTGAGGTCTCAGTGACCTGATTAGAAGGTGGACACAGAGCAGATGATGCTCAGTGGTCCAGCTCACAAGTTGAGCCACCCAGCAGAGAAGAGTTTTCCTTCTGATAAGGAGCAGATTTACCCAACCCTTAGAGCAGCTCTGTGAGTGCTCAGGACTCTGTGCTTGTTACATATATGGCTTGCTATGATCACTGTCCAGATTAGGAAGGAAACTCTGAGGTCCTACCTGGTGATCACGACTCCCTTGGAGACTAGGGGTATGATGATGAAGAACACAGATCAGGAGGGAAGAAATGGAAGCTGATCGAAGAAGAACTCAGTAGGATGGAAATTCAAGCTTTGTAAACAATGTAAATTAATGTTTGCAATTGCGGACTTTAGAGTCTATTGGAAGATATGAATAGCTGGGCAAATAGCTAATTTCAAGATAGGATAGAGCTAAGAAGATATAGTACATAGCAATCACACATAACCCAGTCTTGGGGGATAAGAGAAAGTTTTCAGAAAAGTAGGACAATATACCATGTACCAGTATTTAATTTAAAATATGTACATATAGGGGTGCCTGCATGGCCCATTTGGTTGAGTGTCTGACTCTTGATTTCAGCTCAGGTCATAATCTCAGGTCTTAAGATAGAGCCCTGTGTTAGGCCCTCCGTGCTCAGAGTAGAGTCTGCTTAAGATTCCTTCTCCTTCTGCCTTCCACTTACGTATTTTCTCTGTCTAAAATAAAATTTAAAAAATGTCCATGTCAGTATATAGAGACCATCACTATATCTGTTGTGATGTATTCTGTGATAAAAGCATAGCCTGGTGGTGGGTATTAAGGAGGGCACGTATTGCATGGAGCACTGGGTGTGGTGCATAAACCCAATGAATTCTGGAACACTGAAAATAAAATAAAATGAAAAAAAAAGAATAAAATATAACTCTAAAAAAATACCATAGTTCATTCAATATTGTTCCACCTGAGGATTTTTTATAAAACTTTTATAAAAAGATTTCAAAAACTTTCCTGTTATAAACAATGCTGTCTTGAACAGTTTTTGCATTTCTCTGTAGATCTGTGCAGGTGTTTCTCTAGGGTAGATGCTAGATTTGAAAGGGGCAATGATTCAATGGAGAGCTGACTTCTCAACACAAATGGTAGAAGCCAAATTCATAGAAATGTTCGTCCTTAAATCCTGAAGGGAAAAAATAACCAAAACATTTCCCAAGGCATAGTTTGCTAAGTTAATAAACTAAATTATTAGCCAATAGCTTCTTATTTTATTTTTTAAAGATTTTATTTATTCATTTGACAGAAAGAGATCACAAGTAGGCAGAGAGGCAGGCAGAGAGACAGAGAAGGTGCGGGGGGCGGGAAGCAGGCCCTTTGCTGAGCAGAGAGCCCAGTGCAGGACTCGATCACAGAACCTTGAGATCATGACCTGAGGCAAAAGCAGGGGTTTAACTGACTGAGCCAGCCAGGTGCCCAATAACTACTTATTTTAAAAATTATATCATATCAAATTATATAAAAAATTATATCATTATATCAAAATTATATCATATATAATTATACATATACAAATTATATCATTTTCATGTTTTTAGTGCCCCTTTTGCACTCAGAAAGATGATCTGTTCAAAGGATAAACTGGAACACATGCTCCTTTCTGGGTAAGCACATGTTTAGTTTTTCCAGAAACTGCCAAACTTTCTTCCAAAGTAACTGTACCATTTTGAATTCTGGTCATCAATGAATGAGATTTTCAGTTGCTCCAGATCGTTTCCCACATTTAGTATTGTCGATGTTTCAGATTTTATCAATTTTAGCAATTCTAGTAGGTGTGTAGTGATATCTCATTGTTGTTTTAATTTTCGTTTCCCTAATTACATATGATGTTTAATATCTTTTCTTAAGCTTACTTGCCATTAGTACATATTCTTTGGTAAGGTGTCTGTTTGGATCTTTTGTCCATTTGTTGTTATTAGGTTGCTTATTGTTGCATTTTAAGAATTCTTTGTACGTTTTGTGTTATCAGCCCTATATCAAAATATGTATTTTGCAAAGGTAGTTTCTCTGTCTGGGACTTTTATCTCTTAACATGTCTTTTGCAGATCAGAAGTTTTAAATTTTGATGAAGTCCAGTTTATCCATATTTTCTATCATGAATCATGCATTTCCATTTTTGACAATTTATTTCTAATAAATTTGACAATTTATTTATTTCAATATTTATTTTCTACTAAAAATCAAGCTCTCAAGACAGGACAATGGTGCTGGCTTTGTCTTAAAAGATAACGATTTTAATTCACAAAGTATGAAAATACAAAAACATCCATCTCTCAGTACATATAATTAAAATAAACTGATTAGCTGTAGACTTTAAATCAAGAAACACAAAACAATTTTAATCTTCAATACATTGATATTTACTGGGAGAAAGAACATTATGGATTTGGGTCTAGTTGTTTTCCCAGCAGTCAAACAGAAAAATGTGTCATATCTTTCTCCATTCCTTTACTTTTAATCTGTGTCTTTATATTTAAAACAGGTTTCTTGCACACAACATACATTTAGATAATGGTATTTTGTTTCTTCCCCCGCTCTTATAGTCCCTTAATATGGGTATTTAGACCATTGACACTTTAAAGGACTGTTGATTTATTGGGGTTGATATCTGCCATAGTTTTACTGTTTATTATTCCTTGTTCTTTGTTTCTTTTTTTTATTTTTGGTCTTTTTCTGCCTTCCTTGGTCTTGAGCATTTTGTATGATTCCATTGGTTTCTTTAGTCTTACCGTGTGTATGCTTGTGTGCATAAAGCCTAATAAAAATAAAGGGGTGATAATTAGGTGGCAAAATACATATTTTTTTAGTTGTTACTCTTGAGTTTGCAATATACATTTACTACTAATACAAGTCCACTTTCAAGTAACACCACATTACTTCATAGGTAGTGTAAGTAGCTTTTAAAAGGGGCACATGGTGGCTCAGTGGGTTAAAGCCTCTGCTTCGCCTCAGGTCATGATCTCAGGGTCCTGAGATTGAGCCTCACATCAGGGGGGTGGGTCTCTGCTCAGCAGGGAGCCTGCTTCTTCCTCTCTCTCTGCCTGCCTCTCTGCCTACTTGTGATCTCTGTCTGTCACATAAATAAATATAATCTTAAAAAAAAAAAAAAAAGAATACTCCTCACTCCCATCCCTGACAACATTGTCATTGCTAATTTCAGCATCTAAGGGATAGTCTCTTAACACATTGTTGCTATTAGTAACAACTGTTATCTGTTAGGTCAATTGAGAAAAGAAAAATAAAAGGTTTTATTTTATCTTCATGTATTCTTTCCTAAAGTTGTTCCTTTTGTTTTATGTAGATCTGAATTTCTGATCTCTGTCATTTTCCTTCTTAAGAATTTCTTTTAACATTTCTTATAAAACAAACCCACTGGCAACAAATTCCTTCAATTTTTATTTGCTTGTTGAAGTCTTTATTTCCCCCTCATTTTTGAACGATATTTGCTGATTAAAGAATTCCATGTTGGAATTCCATCTTAGTGATTCTGTAAATACTTTAAATGTTTTGTTCTATTCTCTTCTAACTTGTATGATATCTGCAGATAAGTCTGATGTAATTCTTCTTCCTTTGTAGGTAAGGTATTTTTCTCTGGTTTCCTTAGATACTTTTCTTTGTGTTGATTTTCTGCAAGTTGAATATGATATACATAAGTATCAGGGTTTTTGTTTTTTGGTTTGATTTTAGCATTTATCTTGTTTTCTGTTCTCTAAGTTTCCTGCAGCTGTGATTTGGTGTCTGTCATTAATTGGGAAAATTCTATTAATTCTATTACTGTTGCTTCAATTTTTATTTTCTATTTCTTACTCTCTTCTCCTTATGGTATTAACATTATGCAGTTTTTTATACCTTTTATAATTGTCCCATAGTTCTTTGACATTCTGTTCTCTCATCCTTTTCTTTTTCTTTTTGTATTTCAATTATGGAAGTTTCTATTGACATTTCTTCAAGCTTACTAATTCTCTCTTTACTGATTCTTTCGCTTCTACTGGTGAGTCAGTCAAAGGCATTCTTCATTTCTGTTACAGTGTCTTTAGTTTCTAGCATGTTCTTTCTTTCTTTCTTTCTTTCTTTCTTTTTTTAATAAGAGAGAATGTGAGCAGGGTTGGGAGAGGAGCAGAGGGAGAAGAAGAGAGAGAATACCAAGCAAGCTTCATACCTAGAGCAGAGCCTAATATGGGGCTTGATCTCATGACACTGAGACCATGACGTGAGTGGAAATCAAAAGTTGGGTGCTTTATCAACTGAGCCACCTAGGTGCTCCTCTAGCATTGTCTTTTGATTCTTTCTTAGGACTTTTATTTCTCTGTTTATATTATCTATCAATTCTTGCATGCCACTCACTTTTTTTTCTATTAGGTCTGTTAGCTTATTAATCACAGTTGCTTTAAATTTCTAATCTGTCAATCCCAACATCTCTGTTGTATCTGAGTGTGGTTCTGATGTTTGTTACTTTCAAATTTTGTTTTTTGGTTTTTGGTTTTTTTAGTATGAGTTGTAATTTTTGGTTTTTGTTTGTTTGTTTGTTTGTTTGTTTTTTGAAAACCTGACATGATGTACTGGGTACAAGGAACTCAAGTAAATAGTATTTTAGTTTAAGGTTTTAAGTATATCTGGCTTGGGGCTAGGCTATGTTTACTACCCATTGTAGATATAGGTGCCATAGGTTAAAGTTTCTTCTGATGTCCTTGTTTTTGTCTTACCTATTGGCTTTCAGTTTCCCTGAGGACTCCTTAAATAAAGTCTGAGTCAGGCAGTTCTTTTGATTGGGTTCCCTTACTATTATACAGAAGTCCTAATGCTGTGCTGGTAGGGTGTGGGTAGAGGGAAAGCTTCTAAAGTATTATGATTATGAATGAGTCTTTTAGGGAGCCTGTGCCCTGTCCTGTGGCCTTTAAAAGGACTTCTTAGTTTTATTTTGCTTTGCTACTCTTAGGTAAGACAGGAAGGCTAAAGGGACCTGGAGTTAGGTATTTTCCTTCCCTCTGTGGGAAGTCTAACGTCAGCTGGAGTTGGATGTTTCCCTTCTCCCAGATCTTTTCGGCTCTGATAAAACCTTAGTCAGTTATGCTCTCATAAAATAGATTATCTTGAGGACAGGCTTGTTAAGAGCATGTAGAATTCAGCATCCTACTTGCTTTGCACACTTTCCCTCTGCTGCTCCTCTTCTACCACATTGGAGGATATGGTCCTCATCATTTTCTTTCCAGACACTTGCTCCTAAAAGGCAGTCCGTGGAGGCATTGACATCCCCTGGGAGATTGTTAGACCTATAGAATCTCAAGTCTGGGTCAGAAACCATAGACTCTCTTATAAACCCCAGAGAAATAATCTTATGTTTTATTGTCCAGAATCACATCACATGGCCTCCTCTGGCACAAAGGTGCCCTGTTGAAAAGTCTGCTTTGGGCTTCCAGGAAATGATAAGAGATGATCCAGAAGAGAGATTTAGAGTGGACATTAAGTGAACCAAATTTATGGACTCTGCCACTGTTACTATTTCCTCCTTTTGAAAATGAAGAAATTGAATTCAGAGAATCAGTGGCTCTCTCGAGGTTCCCCATGAGGCATTTTGGGATCAGAAATTGAATTTGGTCTCGCCATCCTACAGCATCTTAGTTGCCTCTGATTTTCTTAGGTGTTGATAGTGAAAACCACCTATGAAGAAGTTGAGCCAAGAAAAGTACATAAAAACAACTTAAAAAAAAACTTACAAAATTATCTGTTTTTTTTCACTGTTGCTTCTGATTCAAAGCCTAGTGAGAAACTTACTTTAAAAGAACCTTTTTCTTTTTTTCTTACCCCCTTTCTTCCTGTTCCTGCCACTCGCTAGCTTGACACGAATTGGAATAGGGAAGGTCAGATTGGAAAGCTGTTGGCAGCTGTACTGAGCTAGGGAAATGCTGACTGGCATCAAATGAAGACAGGACTGATGAACTCGTCAGATGCCCTTGTATTAAAGAGAGCAAGGAATGGATTTTCTGTAATGCTATTAAAACATGAAAATCAGCTGCTCAGGGGAATAAATGGCGAGTTGCTGTCTTTCCCAAAACAGATAACTCTTTGGAATCTCATAACTTTATTGTATGTTGTGGTGGGGTGAGGAGGGGTGTGTGCGTGCATGCCTGCATGTGTATGTATATATGTATTTTTGTTGTGGAGCAGGATACAGGTCACTGGTTCCACAAATATGAGCAAGTATGTTTGTTGTCAGAAAGAAAAAAGCTTGCTTCTAAAAATGCCTGTCACACATGTTTTTCTGCAAGGCAGGAATTTCTAGTATATTCTACTTAACTTTGGCTCATTTTCCTCTGAGGAAATCCACTGAATCACTTAGCCAAGAGAGGAAGAGAGTGAAGGTGACTTAATAGTGTCCGCAAATTCTTGACAGCTTGTCAGGTAGGGAACAGTGCCCAGCTGCTGCCATTATGTCAGGTAGACCAGACTTCTTTCCCCCACAAGAAACAAGGGGAAATTGCCCACATTTAAAAAGACTTCCTTCATAGAGAGAGAGGCTAATGTGTTTTACAGTGCTTCAGTTCCCAAAGATACTGATGGTCTTTATGTTGGCATTTCCCATAACACTGTATTGGAGACTAGTCCCATGAGACCTTTTATGAAGTAAGATGATGTGGGTAAAAGATGCCACATTACATATTGTATCCTTCTTGAGAAATTTTATCAGGAATATCAGTATGCAAGATGCTCTGTGAAATCTTGCCATAGAGAGGATCCATTTAGTTTTGTTTATCTTAATAATTCCCAGACTTACTGGGTTTGTGTCCCATTTTTATATTAATACTCATTTAATGTGGGAAACAAGCTCTTCTAGACACCCTCTATATCTGTGCTCAGAGGGTGGAGGAAACCTGTTTGCAACTCCAGCTCTGAACCTGTAGGAGAGTAGGAGGGAAGGGAAATAGCTTAGCCTCTGCTTCACCCTTAGCATTGTTGAATCAAAAACTATTATTTTGGGGGCACATTTGGGTGGCTCAGTCAATTAAGGGTCTTGATTTCGGCTCAGGTCATGATTTCAGGGTCCTGAGATCGAGCCCCATGTCAGGCTCCATGCTCAGCATGGAATCTGCTTGTCCCTGTGTTCTGCCCCCACTCACTCTCTCTCAAGTATATAAATAAATAAAATCTTTAAAAAAGACTAATGTGTTTTTAATCTTGAACAACTTCTAATTTTTTTAGCTTAGAAGACTGATTCACATTTAAATGTAGATGGTAGAGATTGAAGAATGAATTAGAGTTATTGATTTGCAATTGTTAAATTGCAAAATAAAATTAAATTGCAATTCAATTTTAGTTATCAAAATCCCCCCCCCACCCTCAATCCAAGGCATGCTCCCCTCAGTAGTAGAGACTAAATGTGTTAAAAGACTTAATGTTGCTGTATGAAATAAAATGAAAGCACAGGTGCAGGGAAGCATGAGGGACATCTCACTGAGGCAGCCTTCACCCAGGCCATGTGAATCAACACCATACAAAACAGCACCATTATAGTGACTGGGATAAAACTGCTCTCATGTACTCTTGTTTATTTTGTTCTTCAAGGTATAAAAAAGTAGAGGGAATAATGGAAATCATGTTTAGTTCCTCCCTCCTGGAATTAATGTTAACATTTTGCCATTTTTGTTTGAAATATAAATCTGCATACTTACATGAAATTATATATGATATGTATTTTAATAAAACATCATAGGTAAAGCTAAAGTTTTAATTCTTGCCTGCAGACCTTTGTTTCTCTCACTCATTAGATGAACCCACCAACCTGAAGTTGGCTTCATGTATTTCCTATGAATGTTTGAGACTTGAATACTCTATTAATCAGAGTTCTGTTTCTCTCTTCCTCTCCCTCCTACTCTGCCTTTCCCCTCTCCTACCCTGCCTTTCTCCCCCCTTCTCCCTCTCCCTCTCTTTATATAGATATATACATCTGGCTAGATATCATAGTCTAGCCAAGTTGACACATAAAATTAATCAGCACATATGCTGTACAATTTTATGCTGTGTTTGGGAAGAGTTAATATATAAATTGCTTTCTGTATTTCTATTTTTAAATGTCCCAGAAATTATTATTTTTTAGGCAACCTGCATTTTTTTGCTTAACATTAGGTTTTAAATGTCTTTCTATACTGCTGTATAAAAATCAAGTCCATTCATTTAATTTCTTTCATTTGTTAATGTTATGGTATTTCAACATATAAATAGTCCACGATTTATTTTATTTATGGACATTTAATTGCTGTTGAATTTTTTTGTTGTTACCCTGTTATAACAAACTTCCTTGACATGTCTGTATTCATACACAAGAATTTCTCAAGAGTATATACCAGTTGTAGGATTGAAGTGTTACCATGAAGACATAGCCAAGTTTTGCTTTGTTTTTTTTGTTTGTTTGTTTTTGTTTTTGTTTTTTGTTTGTTTGTTTTAAGATTTTGTTTATGGGAGATAGTGAAGGGAGGAGCAGAGGGAGAGGAAAAGCGGACTCTGCACTGAGCGCAGAGCCTGATGCTGGGCTCAAGCCCGGACCCTGAGATCATGACCTGAGCCAAAACCAAGAGTCAGATGTTTGACTGATTTGACTGACTGAGGCACCCAGGCACCCTGACACAGTCAAACTTTTGACTTGTCTATATACCAAATGTATATTTGGTAATATAAACATACATACATATTGTATATTTCCACTTGTAGAAAGGGAGACTGTCTTCTTGTTTAAAAGCCTAGCCAACTTTAGTAGACATGCTGGATATTTTTCACTCTGGTTCTTCCCATCATGAATGAGATTTTTCTTTTGAGTTTTTGGTGATTCCGTTTTCTCCTTTGTGAACTGCTTTTAATTTCATATGTCCAGCTTCTTCAAAGGATATGAAAAAAAAAATCTATAGGAAGTATGTCTTGTTACATTGAAATTTAAGAGCTCTTTTTCTTTTCTTTTTTTAATTTAGGAGCTCTTTGTGGCTTTGTTATAACGTTATGTATGTTGTAAATACCTTCTCCAAATATATTTCCTATCATTTTTGTTTGTTTGTTTATGGTGCCTTTGTTAAACAGAAGTTTTTTGTTTGGTCAACAGTTTTCTTCAGGGATGTATATGTGTGTATGTCTTTCTTTCCTTTTTTTTTTTTTTTTTTAATTAACATGTAATCTATTATTTGCCCCAGGGGTACAGGTCTGTGAATCATCAGGCTTACACATTTCACAGCACTCACCATAGCACTTACCCTCCCCAGTGTCATAACCCAGCCACCCTACCTGTACCACTCCACCCCCCAGCAACCTTCAGTTTGTTTCATGAGATTAAGAGTCTCTTATGGTTTGTCTCCCTCCCGATCCCACCTTGTTTCATTTTTCCCTCTCTATTCCCTATGAACCTCCACCCTGCCTCTCAGATTCCTCATATCAGAGAGATCATATAATTGTCTTTCTTTGATTGATTTATTTAGCTTAGCATAATACCTTCTAGTTTCATCCACATTGTAGCAAATGGCAAGATTTCAGGTTTCTTTGATGGCTGCATAGTATTCCATTGAGTGTGTGTGTGTGTGTGTGTATTTATGTGTACACACCACATCTTCTTTATCCATTCATCTTTTGATTGATATGTAGGATCTTTCCATAGTATGGCTATTGTGGACATTGCTGCTATAAATATTCAGGTTCATGTGCCCCCTTGGATCACTATGTTTGTATCTTCAGGGTAAATACCCGGTAGTGTGGTTGCTAGGTCATAGGGTAGCTCTATTTTCAATTTTTTGAGGAGCCTCCATACTGTTTTCCAGAGTGGCTGTACCACCTTGCATTCCTACCAACAGTGTAGGAGGTCTCCACTTTCTCCACATCCTCACCAACATCTGTCATTTCCTGACTTGTTAATTTTAGCCATTCTGACTGGTATAAGGTGGTATCTCACTTTGGTTTTGATTTGTATTTCCCTGAGGCCGAGTGATATGGAGCACTTTTTCATGTGTCTGTTGGCCATTTGGATGTCTTCTTTGCAGAAATGTCTGTTCATGTCCTCTGCCCATTTCTTGATTGGAATATTTGTTCTTTGGGTGTTGAATTTGAGAAGTTCTTTATAGATTTTGGATACTAGCCCTTATCTGATATGTCATTTGCAAATATCTTCTCCCATTCTGTCAGCTATCTTTTGGTTTTGTTAACTATTTCCTTTGCTGTTGCAAAAGCTTTTGATCTTGATGAAGTCCCAATAGTTCATTTTTGCTCTTGTTTTCCTTTGCCTTTGGCAATGTTCCAAGGAAGAAGTTGCTGCAGCTGAGGTCTAAGAGGTTGCTGCCCATGTTCTCCTCAAGGATTTTGATTGATTCCTGTCTCACATTGAGGTCTTTCATCCATTTTGTGTCAATTATTGTGTGTGGTGTAAGGAAATGGTCCAGCTTAATTCTTCTGCATGTGGCTATCCAATTATGCCAACAACATTTGTTGAAGAGACTGTCTTTTTTCCACTGGGCATTTTTTCCTGCTTTGTCAAAGATTAGTTGACCATAGAGTTGAGGGTCTATTTCTAGGCTCTCTATTCTGTTTCATTGATCTATGTGTGTATAGTGCCAGCACTATACTATCTTGATGATGGCAGCTTTGTAATAGAGCCTAAAGTCTGTAATTGTGATGCCACCAACTTTGGCTTTCGTTTTCAACATTCCTCTGGCTATTTAGGGTCTTTTCTGGTTCCATATAAATTTTAGGATTATTTGTTCCATTTCTTTGAAAAAATGGATGGTATTTTGATAGGAATTACATTAAATGTGTAGATTGCTTTAGGTAGCATAGACATTTTCACAATATTTGTTCTTCCAGTCCATGAGCATGGAACATTTTTCCATTTCTTTGTGTCTTCCTCAGTTTCTTTCATGAGTACTTAATAGTTTTCTGAGTACAGTTTCTTTGCCTCTTTGGTTAGGTTTATTCCTAAGTATCTTATGGTTTTGGGTGCAATTGTAAATGGGATTGACTCCTTAATTTCTCTTTCTTCTGTCTTGCTTTTGGCGAATTGAAATGCAACTGATTTCTGTGTATTGGTTTTATATCCTGACACTTTACTGAATTCCTGTCTGAGCTCTAGTAGTTTTGGAGTGGAATTTTTTGGGTTTTCTACATAAATTATTATATCATCTGCAAAGAGTGAGTTTGACCTCCTCTTTGCCAATATGGATGCCATTAATTTCTTTTGTTTTCTGATTGCTGAGGCTAGGACTTCTAGTGCTATGCTGAATAGCAGTGGTGATAGTGGACAGCCATGCATGTTCCTGACCCTAGGGAAAGAGCTCTCCAATTTTCCCCATTGAGAATGATATTTGTGGTGGGTTTTTCATAGATGGCTTTGATGATATTGAGGTATGTACCCTCTATGCCTACACTTTGAAGAGTTTAGATCAAGAAAGGATGCTGTACTTTGTCAAATGCTTTTTCAGAATCTATTGAGAGTATCCTATGGTTCTTGTGCGTTCTTTTATTAATGTATTGTATCACGTTGATTTATTTGCAGATGTTGAATCTTGCAGCCCAGGGGAAAGTCCCACTTGGGCATGGTGAATAATCATTTTAATGTACTGTTGGATCCCATTGGCTTGTAATTTGGTGAGAATTTTTACACCTGTGTTCATCAAGGATATTGGTCTGTAATTCTCCTTTTTGGTGGGGGTGTTTGTCTGGTTTTGGGATCGAGGTAATGCTGGCCTCATAAAATGAGTTTGGAAAGTTTTCCTTCCATTTCTATTATTTGGAATAGTTTCAGGAAAATAGGTATTAATTCTTCATTAAATGTTTGGTAAAATTCCCCTAGGAAGCTGTGTGGGCCTGAGATCTTGTTTTATGGGAGATTTTTTTTGATGACTGCTTCAATCTCCTTAGTGGTTATGGGTGTATTCAGGTTTTCTATTTCTTCCTGCTTCAGTTTTGGTAGTTCAGATGTCTCTAAGAATGCATCTGTTTCTCCCAGATTGTCAAATTTCTGGTGTATAGTTGCTCACAAAATGTTCTTCTGATTGTGACCTCTCCTCTTTCATTCATGATTTTATTCATTTGGGTCCTTTCTTTTTTCTTTTAGATAAGTCTGGGCAAGGGTTTATCAATCTTATTAACTCTTTCAAAGAACCAACTCCTAATTTCATTGCTTTGTTCTGTTGTTCTTTTGGTTTCTATTTCATTGATTTCTGCTCTGATCTTTATAATTTCTCTTCTCCTGTTGGGTTTAGGCTCTCTTTGCTGTTCTTTCTCCAGCTTGTTTGGGTGTAGGATTAGATTGTATACTTAAGACCCTTTTTGTTTCTTGAGAAAGGCTTGTATAACTATATACTTTCCTCTCAAATCTGTCTTTTCTGTGTCCCAATGATTTTGAACAGTTGTGTTTTCATTTTCATTTGTTTCTATGAATTTTTTAATTCTTCTTTGATTTCCTGGTTGACTCATTCATTCCTTAGTAGGATGCTCTTTAGCCTCCATGTATTTGAGTTCTTTCCAACTTTGCTCTTGTGATTGAGTTCAAGCTTCAGAGCATTGTGGTCTGAATTATGCAGGGAATAATCCCAATCTTTTGGTACCAGTTGAGACCTGATTTGTGACCAGGATATGATCTATTCTGGAAAGTGTCCCATGTGCACTAGACAAGAATGTGTATTCTGTTGTTTTGGGATTGAATGTTCTGAATGTGTTTGTGATGTCCATCTGGTCCAGTGTGTAATTTAAAGTCTTTATTTCCATGTTGATCCTTTGCTTAGCTCATCTGTCCATTTCATTGAGGGGGGGTGTTAAAGTCCCCTACTATTATTGTATTATTGTCGATGTGTTTCTTTGATTTTGTTATTAATTGGTTTATATAATTGGCTGCTCCCATGTTAGAGGCATAGATATTTATAATTGTTAGATATTCTTGTTAGACAGACCCTTTAAGTATGATAGTGTCCTTCCTCATCTCTTATTATATTCTTGGTTTAAAATCCAATTTATCTGATATAAGGATTGCCACCCCAGCTTTCTTTTGATGCCCATTAGCATGGTAAATTATTTTCTATACCCTCACTTTAAATCTGGAGGTGACTTTGGGTCTAAAATGAGTTTCTTTCACATAGCACATTGATCAGTCTTTTTTTTTTTTTTTTTTTTAATCCATTCTGATACCCTGTGTTTTTTGATAGGGGCATTTAGCACATTTACATTCAGGGTAACTATTGAAAGATATTAATTTATTACCATTGTATTGCCTGTAAGATGACTTGTTACTGTATATTGTCTCTGTTCCTTTCTGGTCTGTTACTTTTAGGTTTTCTCTTTGTTTAGAGGACCCCTTTCAATATTTCCTATAGGGCTGGTTTGGTGTTTGCAAATTCTTCTAGTTTTTGTTTGTCCTGGAAGCTTTTTATCTCTCCTTCTATTTTCAGTGACAACCTAGCTGGATATAGTATTCTTGGCTGCATCTTTTTCTCGTTTAGTGCTCTGAATATATTAGACCAGTCCTTTCAGGCCTGCCAGGTTTCTGTGGATAGGTCTTCTGCCACTCTAATATTTATACCATTGTATATTACAGACCTCTTGTCCTGAGCTGCTTTCAGAATTTTCTCCTTGTCACTGAGATTTGTAAGTTTTACTACTAGATGATGGAGTATGGACCTATTTTTATTGATTTTTAGGGGGGTTTGTCATTGCCTCCTGGATTTTGATGCTTGTTCCCTTTGCCAAATTAAGGAAATTCTCTGCTATAATTTGATCCAATATCCTCTTCCTTTCTTCTTCTGGATCGCAATTATTGAAATAATGTTTCCTCTTGTGATGTCAGTTATCTCTTGAATTCTCTCTTCATGGTCCACTTGTTGTTTGTCTCTCTTTTGCTCAGTTTCTTTGTTCTCCATCATTTGGTCTTCTGTATCACTAATTATCTCTTCTGCCTCATTTATCCTAGCAGTAAGAGCCTCCATTTTTTATTGCACTTCATTAATAGTTTTTTTTTTTTTTTTTAATTTCAACTTGTTAGATGTTAGCTCTTTTATTTCTCCAGAAAGGGGTTTTATTTATCCAGTAAAGGATTCTTTTATATCTTCCATGCTTTTTTTGAGCTCAGCTAGTACCTTGATAATTTCAATTCTGAACTCTAGTTTGGGCATATTACTAAGGTCTGTATTCATTAGGTCCCTAGCCATCAGAACTGCCTCTTGTTCTTTCTTTTCATTCTTTCTTTCTTTCTTTCTTTTTTTTTTTTTTTTCTGTAGTGGTGTTTTGGTTTTTTTTTTCCTTGTCATTTAATCCAGATTAGAATAGATGAATGAGATAACAAAATACAGAAAGGGCAGCAGTGGACCTAGGGGAAGAAAAAAACAAAACAAAACAAAAAAACAAACAAACAAAAAAAACAAACACCTAACCTAATCAGAAGAGGCCCAAAACCAGAGAGAGAAGAAAGAAGGAAAAAAGGAAAAGTATATATATGTATATTAGACTGGTAAATAGAACAGAGTCACCCACTTTATTTTTTGTGTCTTTTGGTCTGTTAGAAGAAACTACCTCCTAAAATGTTAAAGGAAGAAAAATACACACACACACACACACACACACACACACACACAGAATAAGGGTAAATATGATAAAGTGATGTAATATGACTACGAAGATGAAAATTAAAGATTCTAAAGAAGGAATTAATAAGTTGGTTAAAAAAAGAAAAAAAAAGGAAAAAGTGTGATCAGGCTGGAGACTAGAACAAGACCATGCACTAGATTTAGGGTATATTGTGATCTATTAGAAGAAATTATATCCCAAAACTTAAAACAAACAAACAAAAAACCTATATGTATACAAAATATAAGGTTAAATACAATGGAGGGAGAAAATATGACTACAACAATGAAAATTAGGAAAGATTTTTAAAACGATACTATAGTTAAAAACATTAAAATAGGAAAGAAAAAAATTTTTAAAAATAGAATAAGAAAAAAATAAAATTAAAAAAATTTAACTTTTGAAGATGAAAGGTTCATGGGAAAAAAGCCATGAATTCTTTGTTACTTTCCCCTAGCTCTTGAGTTCTGCAGTTCTCATTGATCAGTGAACTTGGTCTTGCTGGGATATTATTGCTGATCTGCTTGGGGAGGGGACCTGGTGCAGTGATTCTCAAATGTCTTTGCCTGAGGCAGAATGGCACCACCCTTGCCAGAGGCCAGGCTAAGTAATCTGCTTGGTTTTGGTCTTGGGATCTTTTGTTCCCTAAATGCTTTCCATACAGCTTTGGAGGCTGGGAATGGAAATGGTGGCCTCCCAATCTGTGGGCCCATAGGAGCCAGGAGCTCAGGACCCCACTCCTCAATGTGCTCTCAGAGAATAGCTGACAATCCCTCCTCTCTCCCTCATCTCTGACCACACTCTGAGTTCATCTGGCCTGTGACTGGGCATTTCTATCTCTGGTGCATGGCTCCATTTTTGTCTCCAAACCCAGCTGATTCCTGGAGTGCACTCCTGCACTACTCCTCCTGGAGGAGGAAGGTGAGTCTCCTAAGATCTCTTGCTCTTTAGGACCCTGCCCAAAGAGCAGTAGCCCAACTGTGCTGTGAATCACAGTTTAAGGTAACCCTGACCTGAGAGCCCCCTCCTCAACTCCATGTCTGCAATCAGTTTTCCTGCTCCAATACCTGGGAGCTCTGTCACCCTCAGACAACCCTGGTCTTTTTGTGACCTTTTATCTGAGACCACACTCTCCCCGTGAAGGCTCCACCCCCCGCTTAGTCTCTGGAGCAATGTCCCTCAGGGGAGCAGACTTCTAAAAGTTCCAATTTTGTTCTTCACTGCTCTATCACTTGCTGGGAACTGGCCCCTGCTCCCTTTGTGTATCTTCCTGAGTGTTGTCTCAGATTCACTTCTCCACATGTCCTACCTTCTAGAAAGTGGTCAGTTTTCTGTTCCTGGAATTGCTGCACTGCTCTTCTCTCTCCTGTTGAGTTTGTAACTGTAAAGAATGGTTTGATAACTATCTAGCTGAACTCATGGAGCCTGATGATATTTAGGTCTCCTACTCCTCCACCATCTTGCTCCTCCCTCTCTGTCTTTCTTTCTTGTTGTATATAAAATATTCCTCATTTAAGTAGGTCTCCTACTCCTCTACCATCTTTCTCCTCCCTCTCTGTCTTTCTTTCGTGTTAGATATAAAATGTTCCTCATTCAAACGGTATTTTTATTTTTGGTTGTCATGAAAAATCAAGTTTTTGCATTGTATTTTGGAGTTAATGTTTTAGAATTTACTTGTAAAATGGTATTTTAAAGGAGAAATGCCTTTATATACTCTTCTAATTTTATAAGCACCCAGAGTATTTTTTATACTGGTTGAAATGCTCTTATCAACATAAGTGAGTATATAATCAGCCAACTTATCATCAAAAAATGTGTAACAGTAGGCTGCCATGGAAAATAATTTATAATTCTAGGGAGACACACACACATTTTTCTATAACAAACATCTTGACACAAGTTTATTATTGTAAATATTCATAATTTTTAAATCAGAAGTCAATAATCCTTGGCATTTTGAAAACAAATTTTATGATATTAGGAAAGTACTTTGCCTCTTTTAATAGATAGGCTTAGGGGTGCCTGGGTGGCTCAGTCATTTAAGTGTCTTCCTTCAGCTCAGCTCATGATCTCATGGTCCTGGGATCAAGCCCCATATTGGGCTCCCAGCTCAATGAGGAGCCTGCTTCTCCCTCTCCTCCCCGCTTGTGCTCTCTCTTGCTATCTCTGTCTTTCTCTTAAATAAACACATTTTTTTAAAAAAAGGAAATAGGCTTAGGCAGAAACTAAATTTTATAACAACAATTTGTATTTTATGGTAACTGGTATATAAATTATCACTGATCTTCTTATCTACACAAAGGCTAATGGTTAATCCAAGGGTTTACATTCTCAATAGTATTATAGCCCTTCATGGCTTCTCATACTGAAACTTGTGCTCTCTGCTCAACTAAGTTTTAATACTGAATTTACAATATTAAAGTTTCTATTTTTCATGCAATTACTTCATTTGAAAGTTATTTTTAACCTATGTTATAAAGGTTAACATATATTTTAATTTATGATCATAAAAGAGGGTTTTAATATACTGTTTTATCATCACCATCATCATCATCATTTGTGGTGTGAATGCGTAATACTAGTTGTCTCCCCCACACTTTTTCAGTATCCCATTTACCCTAAGATTTAAGTTTCCATTTATATCTGAAAATTATTCTGACATTTCTTAAAAACAGCAAGACAGATTTTATTGAGTAAAATAAGGAATAAACTATTTCTGTAGGGGAGAGAGACTGAACTTAACTCAGAATACATCAGGAAGTAGTAGAAATTTATTGACGGGACATAGAGTAGGAGAGAATGTAATATTTCTAAGAACAACTTGGTCGGAGGTGCCTTGCTGGCTCAGTCCATGGAGAATGTGAATCTTGATCTCGGGGTCATGAGTTTGAGTCACATGTTGGGCTTAGAGACTTCTTCAAAAAAAAAAAAGAACAAGTAGGTTAGGTATTAAGGAAAGAAGAATTTGGTTAGATATTAATGGTGGAGGAACAGAAGTTTGATTGACTATCAAGGGTGAGGGGATGCTTGATAAAGTGGCTTAGAAAGATTCTTTGCTAAAACTTCTCAGCAGTTCAACAATGAGGCATAATGAAGAGGGCTTAAAGCAGTCTGGGTAAATTCTGGTTAGAGTCTTTGTCATCATGAACCAAGTTCTCATATATTGTGTGTCTGTTTTGGGGCCGTTTTACTGCATTGGTCTATGTTGTGGACCGAGTTGTGTTCCCCCCAACGAATTCATATATTGAAGTCCTAACTCTCTGTTAAGACTATAAGCATATTGGGGAAAAAAGAAAAGTGTGATCATAAAGGTGAACCCTAACCCAAAAGAATTTGTGTCCTCAGAAAAAGAGGAAGAGATACCAGAACTCTTGTTCTCCTCCATCCGCCTTTCATGTGTGTGACAGCAAAGGCCATGTAAAGGTAAATAAGTAGGCAGTTATCTCCAAGCCAGGAAGAAAGCTCTCACCAAGAATTGGTTGGCACCCTGATCCGGGACTCCTAACTCCCAAACTGTGAGAAAAGCAAATCTGTTGGGTAAGCCATCCAATCTATGGTATTTTTTATGGTAGCTCTAACAGATTAATACAATCTGTTTTTTGTTTGTTTGTTTGGTGTATTAACACCCAACTGTCTTAATTACCATGCTAATAATTGTGAAGGAAGATTCCATTTTGTTCTCTTCTTTTTATCTATTTTTTCTCCTTATTGGTACACATTGATTTTAGAATAAGCTTGTCTAACTACAAACAATGTCATTGACATGTTTACTGGAATCCTACTGGTGTTAGAGATAACTTTGTGAAGAATTGAAATTTTAGAATATTGATTTTTCCTATCTATGCTAGTGTATTTATTCAGATATTCTTTCCTGTTGTGACATTTTATAACACATATACATTTATTCATTGATATCTTAGAGTTTGTTGCAGCTATAAGTGGTATATTTTTCTATGGTACATTTTCTAGTTGGTATTTGATGACATATTATTGATATGATGTCCCTTTTCCTTAAATACTTCAGTGTCTTTCCTATAAAGCAAGGTCATTCACACTGCAATTGGAAGTTTACAAGGTTCACCTTGGTGGATATTATTATAGTTTACTATTGCTCTTACTCAAATCTCACCAACTGTCCTAATAATACACGTTATAGACAAAGGTGGGGGAAGATTAAAACAATTTTTTTTCTGTTCCTAGAGCCACTCTAGAAGCACCCATTGCTTTAGTTGACATTCCCTTTAGATTCATTTAATCTAGAACAGGTTTTTAGTTTTTCCTTGATTTTCATGAAATTGGCATTTTTAGAAATTCAAGCCATTTATTTTGTGGAACATCTTTCATTTTCATTTTGTTATTCTGTCATGACGTGGTTAAAATTACACATTTCTGGCAGGAACATCATAGTGGTATTGTTGAAACTATACTTTTCAGTATGTCATACCAGTGAGAATATGCTGTCAACTTGTCCTATTACTGATCATAACTTAGATACCTGATTAGTGTGTATATCTGCCAGATTTCCCACTGGAAGATTACTATATTTTTTCCAACTGTCATTACTAAACTTTGAAAACTATGTAAATATTCTAATTCTAATCACACTTTCACCCACAAATTTTAAAATTTATTCATGATTCATGCCTTGGTAAATTAATTATATTATTATTATGAAATGATGATTTCCTAATTTCATAATTTCTTCTACATTTATTAGTTGACATTCTAGTGAAAGCAATAGGTCTCCCTTCTATTTAACTTATTTCTGATATTCTGTGTCTATTTGTTTGTATCACCACAGACTCCTAGAGTCTTAGGCTATTTGATGAGTAAGAATCTGTAACTGTTACTCTGATGCTGAAATTCTCCCTGATTTGGCCAGTGTGAGCCCTTTTGTTCTGGCTCCCACTGTTCTTTGAGCATTTCCTCACTTTCTGGGACAGGTTAGTTCCTACTCATCTTCAAATTTCCAGCCCAGTCTGAAGTCAGCAGTTTTTTCTAAGGATTGTAGGGTCCTTATATGGTGGAACTAAAAACTGGGTGCCAGCTATACTCATTAATATTAGGATGTCCTTCTTGCTAAGCCCTCTTTAGTGGACAGAAATGGTAAATACACAAACCCATACACAAAGACACCTCTCTATTTCCGTACATAGGAGTCATCTATATTAAATTTCTAAATTTTTATTTCCATTTCTAATATGACAAGACAGGATTAATTTTAGCTTTCCACCTTCCCTGATTTGTAACCCCCTCTTTTCCCTCTCATTCTGGCACCCCGATGGCTTGAATATTAACCTTTTTTATATTTTTCTATAGGTCTCTAAATCTGTTAGTTTTTTCCTTGTCCTTTTTCCTCTGTTTAGTTTGAGTAATTTCTATTAATCTATCTTCAAGTTCACTGACTCTTCTCCACCTTCTTCTTCTTCTTTTTGTACCTCCATTTTGTTATCGAGCCACCATCCAGAATTTTAAAATTTATTATATATTATGCTTCTCATATTTGGCTCTTTTTGTATAGTTGAAAAGTTTTATCTCTCCATTGAATTCAAAAGTGGTCACCCTGACATCTAAGAAATGGCTATGGTAGCTTTTTTACAGTTTTTGATAATTCCAACAATTGTGTCATTTCAGAGTTTGCACCTGCTGAGTGGTAGGTTTTCTTGTTCTTTCTGTGGTAATTTTGGATTATATCTGGGACAGTATGAATATGCTGTGTGATCCTAGGTCCTTTAAAAATCTTCTGGAGAATACTGATTTTGGTTTCTTGTCAGCAGATTATCAATCTGGAAAAATCAGTGTCTCAAGCCCTCCCACCAGAATTGGTAAAAACAAGTAGGATTACTTAGGTAAACTGGTGTCCCATGATTTGTTAGCTGATGGGAACCAGGATGGCCCCACTCATATATGATTCTCTTTAAGGGCTGAGCTATTCTCTCCTTGTGCTGACTGGCTTGATCCAGTGAGAGAAGGTCTGACTGAAACAGCTTGAGTTAGGGCCCCACATCTAGGCATGTGTCTCAGGAGTTGGGAACCCATGGCCCATGGTGTTCTCATCAGTGGATGCTGGGATGGACACTATAAGAAGGGCTTGCTACCTCTGTGCATATGTCACCAAGCCTTTTCTGCACCAGCTTGCTGATGCTTTGTTTTCCTCCTCGAATTGCTTTGCTTCCCCTTCTGCCTCCCTCCCCACCTTCACATGTCTTGCCTTCCCATTGCCTGCCCTTCCACTGCATTAACATTATCTTTCTTGATTGGATCTTCTGAAGTGTATTATAAATGCTTATAATAGTTATGAACAAATGCTGGCCTTCTTTGCCATCATTTTTGTCAATTTCATCTGTGTAACAATATTTACCCATAAAACAATGACTTTGAAATGATGCTTTGTATACATCAAATGGTTTTCAAATAAACTTTTTAAGGCAAAATTTACATAAAATAAAGGCACCTATTTGAAGTACGGTTTTGTAGGTTTTGACAAAAGTATACACTGAAGTTCCCCCCAACCTAATTAAGATAAAACCATTCCTATTATCTTAACATGAGGATCCATGACAGCCCAGGTGGCTTCAAAAGGGAAAAGGCTGAGGTTCTCATTAACCCATGCTGCTTGACCACCCCCGCTTCCCACCTTAGCTCTTGCCTGCAGCCGCCATCCTGGCACCTCCCACCACCCCTTCCAGACACTGCCTCTCCTGCTCCGCCCGTCTAAGCATCCAGACCCCCGGTGAGTTCTGAGTTGTTTGCGTACCCCGGTTTTGAGGTGTCCACCCTTCTGTGACCCCTGTGGGAAAGGCATATCTTGTGTATAGACATGCAGGGACAGTCACCAAGGAGCCTGAAGACCCGGAGGTGCCAGCCCTGTCCACTTGGGTATCAGCGATCTTGGCCTTGCCCCACATGGTGCAAGGCCCGTCTAGTGCCAAACTCCTGCTAAAGCCGGAAGCTGGAAGCTCTGGAGAGTCCAGTGGGGGTTAGGCCGCCGGCTTTGCCCTTGTCCTTTGGCGCATTTTTTTCGCGCTCTTTCCGGGTCACGTGTCCAAGGAAGAGTCACCAGCGTGCGACAGATGAGCGCGGGCTTGGCTTCGGGAGGCGGCAGCTAGGAGGCCTTGGTGTGCTTTGTACTGCATCCAATGACCGAGTAACGCACAAACTGACTTTCAGGGGCCGGCCCGCAGCCAGCGTCCCCCACCCGGATGTCGGCCACTCATTCACCCACTCGCGGTGTATCGCTGTGTGGCTGGAGTCACTTGCTGCCCCCGAGCCTCTCCTCGGCCGTGTTCACAAGCCCTTCTACCAAGATGGCTGTCTTTACCCCTCTGACTCCGCCCCTGAGAGGCGACGTGCCCTCCGATGACCCGGAGCCCCTCTATGGGGGTTCCTTCACCAGGAGGGCTCTTCTAAGCCGCCGGTGCTGTCAGTTGGCAACGATGAGATGTTTGGCCACTTGGGAATGGTAGAGTCCTCCAGCAAGAGCACAGATGGACTCTCTCTCTCTGCCTTGTGAGCTGCCTGACTTCTCTGTGAGGTTGTCACCACCCCCATTCCTGGACTGTAGGTGACTGAGACAGGACTCTAGGAAAGTGCCAGAAAGGCATCATGAAAGAGGAAGACAACCAGAGAAGTAGGACAGCCGTCACTCCTCCTCACCCCTCAACCCCACAGCAGTGAAAATCTACCATCTACATCTAGGCTCCTGGAGCTCTCCAGAGTCTTCACTGCCTTTCAGGCAGCCTGGGGCCTCTGAAGGGAATCCTCAGTTCAAGCTCCCATAGATAACTGAGATAAGAAATCCCAGGTGTCTCTTAGCCCTTGCCATTGCTAGATCCTTACAGCCCAGCCAGAACTGTCCTGTGTGTGTGCAGGAGTGATCCAGGTGCAACGGGGCTCTCTACTCAGCCACATCCAGCTCCCTGCTGTGTGGACAGAAAGTGCTGGATAAAGCCCGGGAAAGAAGACACAGGGAGAGAAGTTTTCAGAGACTCTGTCTAGAGCGAATTCCCCACCCACAACATGGAAAATGCCAGTTTCACTGATGCCCGCCAGTGCTACTTCATAAGGTCAAGGTGAATTAGCTTCCTTTCCCTCCTTGCCCATGGTGGAATCCTAGGCTTGAGAAGAAAGCCGAGCTCCAGTGGAACCACAAGGTCTTAGAAGAGCCAACTAAGGCCCCTTGAGATTGCAGTGCTCCTTAGTCAGCCTCTTCTTTCTCCCAATCCTGTGCAGGAGTCTGCCAACTCCCAGCCCTTACCTCTTCCTTTCCAGAAGCTGGTCACAACCATAATCTTAGTCATTGACTTGACTGACCAGCCTGCCAGGCCCGCAGTCCTCTTTGCTTCCCTATACCTTCCCCCACACCAGATATTGATTGTGAAATGAGATGTACAACTCCTTACACCTCTTCTTTTTGCTCTTGCTGTAGAATCTCTTTCTCTTATCAGGTTCAAGACCCTGTTTGGGGATTTTACTTAGAAATGAGCATGGAGGCCCTTTGCATTCCACTCCCTCAGTCAAAGCTACAGCATAGTAGCATAGTCTACTTCTGGACCCTCTCACCTCCTAGCACCTAGCCCCTCTCCTCCAGGCTTTCCCTTTGCTAAATGGAGTCATCTACACCTGTCTGTTTGGATTCTCCTCCTTTGTTCTTATAGAACCCTCCTCCGATCTTCCACCAGTCCCCGTCTTCCCCGTCAAGCCCAACACTTTCCCAGCCACTTCAGCTGCTGCAGCCCACACTTCTGACTTAACCAGGCTGACTGCTTTGGACTGGTGTGTAGTCAAACTGGCCACCCCTTCCCCATCCCAGGCTTTCATCTTCAGGTCTCCCCCAGACTCAGAGGGGAGCTCCCTCCTGCTTGTCCAGGTGCATGGCAGTGAGAAGCCGATATGCCCAGCCAGCCTGCATTTATGGTCAGTGGCCTCGCCCCAACTTGCAACCTCCCTTTTGGCCCAGGAATCACTCCACTTCCTCTCTTTGGGGGCAGTTGAAGAGCAGCAGCTGGGAGCCGCTCTCCTCAGCGCCCTGGGACATAGCGGCATCTCCGTCACTGCTTCCGCAGCCACCTTGGCTCTAGTTGCCAGCGCTCTGCGCAATCAGGTTCCAAGCCAGCCTTCGACTCTGATGAAATTGATATGGATGCCACACCCCCTTCCCTGGCTGTCTTTTCTCCATCTTCCTGAGCTCCAGCAAGAGCTTCTTTCCATACTCTATGGCACTCTGTTGTTCTGAGAACATTCCGCCCAGCAGCAGCACTGCTTCACCTCTGGACTTCACCAGCTGGCTGCACCGTCAGTCAGTGACCCAAGTGCAAACTCCCACCTTTCCTTTGACCCAGGAGAAATCATTGAGGCCACATGTCTGTCTCCTGGTGGGCTACGGCCTGAAGCCACCAACAGGGACAGCTCTTTCCCCTTTGGAATCTTTTCAGCCCCAGCACAAGCTCCAGACTTCACCTCTCGTGCAGCCCAACCACCCACTGGCAGCCCATCCCTATGGGTTTCTGTCAGTTTGACCTCCCTCTGTCTGATTGCTGGCATCCCTGTCAGTGCCTAGCTGGCCTTTTGTGAACACCCCAGGAGTTGGGGAAGGCTTCACCTGAGCACCAGACTCCTGTCTTGGTTGCAGGTGGAAAGGCCAGCTATATGAAAAACAAACAGGTCTTGGGACATACTTTCCTTCCTGCCCACAGTCAGAGTGCTTGAGGCCCCCTTCTCATCTCTCCATGACCAGCCACAGCACACCTGCTACTACTGGAGGAGACAGCACCACTGAGAAGAATCCTGTTCCAGGAGACAGTTTTTCCCTGTGGTCAGATCACTGGAGGCCCTTCTGGTCTGAGCACATCCCTAAGCAGAGGGGCCAACACCATATTAGTGTTCAGAGGTACTTTTCTTCCTGCCTTTTTTTTTTTAAGGAACACATGGGGAGTCTGACCACTGCGCATGTGCTGCGACAGAAGGCCTGGCACCAACCCCACACCTATGCATAGAGCCACTCTCGCTCCTGTCTCTAGGCAGAGCACCTGGGGCCCGCCTGATCCGAGCTCAGGCACTGCAGTATGAGGGGACAGCATCATGCTTGTACTTGGAGCTACATCTGGTCCCGCCTTCAGTCAGTGTACCTACAGCCCACCTCTCCAGAGTGCTCGTGGCGCAATGGGAACTGATAGCTTCATACCGAGGATTGGAGGCCCCCTGTATTTCTGCCTCCCTTGGAGCCCCTGGGCCCATGGGTCCAGAGAACAGCTGAGGCAGTAGGAGGGGCCGGTATCCTATCTGTGTCTGGAGCTACTACCATCCCCACCAGTATTCAGGAGATATGGGGAGCTTATGGTCATCGCACATCTGTTTCAGTCAGAGGGGAAATACCCTACACTTTCAGAGGGACACTTTCCGTCTTACTTTCTGTGAGAACACCAGAGATCCACTCATTCAGGGTACCCCATTTGACTCTGGGGGAGCCAGTGCTACCGAGAAAATACCTGTGCTTGGAAGGACATTTTCCCGCCACCTTTGGTGAGAGCAAATGCACTGTAGGTGTGAGCACAGCAAACAGCTGTCTTGCTTCCAGGCCACCCTCATCACCTGCCCAAGGCTTCACTGGAGAAAGCCGTTAGGCCTCCAAGCCATTCATTTTCCTCTGACCAAGATCTAGGATCTCAGCAACTAAGCAAGAAAGGTTTCCTGTAGGACTGTGACCACAATACCCTGTGAGTGGACCTTGATCTGCTGGTGGATCCAGCAGGTATTGGAGGCTCAATACCTTTTGGCTGTGTCAAACAAACCTAACCTCTTTGTCTTCCTAATCCAACACCTCAGGATGTGTGTGTGTGTGTGTGTGTGTGTGTGTACACGCGTTGGCCTCCTATGAGGCCAGCCAGCTCAATACACTGGACTTGGGAAATTCCATTGGGTAGAGTGGGAAAGAGCTGTGTGTATCATCAACCAAACCATCCTTGGCTTTGACTGTTGGCCTGACAGATCCAAGCTCTGGACCAGAGGTAGAGGACACCCATGCCTCCCTATAGCTGCCCCTTTCCCATTTGCCTCAGTGGGCTCTTATCTATCCCTAATTATGAGTACATAAAGCATTGTTCTTATTAATTTGTCCTCTGTTCACATGTCTTTTGTTCTTTGACCTAACTGCAGAAAGAATGGACTTGTCCGAATGGTGATGTGTTGAGCCAGACTGAACTGTGCAAAGTTCCCCAGGCCCGGTGACTAGGATGTGGAAGTCTCCACACTTTATACATGCTGACTTCATCAGTCTGTTTTCAAGTACAGGGATGACAATGCAGGAGAAGTCCAGAGGAGTCCTGAGGAGTGATTAAAGAGGTGGTCACCCTTGCCTCTCTCCTCCCTGCCATTGTTTCTGTCTCACCATTCTGAGCCCACTCTAGGCTACACCATTCCTGATGTGGATTAGGAAACCATAATTCACAATGTTAGTCTTTGCAAAAATTTTTAAATACCTTTTTAGGTGCCTTTTTATTTAATTAAACTTAGGTCAGTGCCCACACATTCCCACCTTAGCCATAGAGGATGAGTTTGACATCTAGACTCTTGGGCCTGGAGGGACAAAAGAAGAAAAGGCTCATACATGCTTTATAAGGATAGAAAAATTTATGTTTCGGATATTATGTGTTACTTAGAAGTTGTTATCATTTTTCTCAAAATGTCAGAAAATACCTGGATAAGGCCTAGCTGGGTGGGTGAGGGGGGACTGTCTGGCTCTAGTCCCAACCACTAAAATATCAAATTGCAAGAGTTACAGTTTCACCCAGTTATAGCTGACCCTAGAGTTATGCTCCATCTCCACTGGACCTAACTGCTGAAAGTGCAATCTTTTCTAAGCTGTTTCATGACTCATGAAAATCATCTGAAGACAGGGTGGGGTGGGGGAGATAAGCACAAGCACTTCTCTCTTCTCCTTCCAAATTATTTTATTAAACATTTCTTCAGTGAAGACTCTACCCCTGACCCTGAGCTAGGTTCTAGTGACGTCAAGTTGAAGCACATCTCTTACCCCTGAAGAATTTACAATACAGTAGAAGACAGATGAATAACCCAAAATTGTAACCGCAGGCATACACGATAGGTTTATGGGAGCAGGTGAGAAAGACATAAAACTGAGCCTGAGAAGATAAAACTTGAATATGCCTTAAAGAAGAGGAAGCAGCTGGGTGGACAAGGACTATTTCTAGGTCAAGGAAAAAGTGTGTGGCAAGTCAGAGAATGAAGAGCAATCGTGAGCCAGTGGCACACCAGGCCGGTGGTCAGGTGTGGCTGGAGAGATACAGCTGAAGAATACAGTTCCAGGGAAGACAGGGGCAGAGGATAAACAAAGCTATATACCAAGATGGGGGAGGTATCCATTACCCCAAAGTGTGGAGTATCATGAAAGGATTATAAGCCAAACGGCAACAAGATTATATGTAGGTTGTAGGACGTTCCCTACAGGGACGGGCATCGTGATGGGGGTTAGCATCAAATGGGGACTGGACGTGGGTTAGCATCAAATGGGTACCAGATGGGGGTTAGCATCAAATGGCTACCAGAATAGAGGCAAGGAAGCCAGTGGGAAACATTGCAGTGATTCAAACAAAGGAGCGGGCAGTGGGGCTGGTGAGGACAAAAAATGTGTGGGAGGTAATTGTATGACTACAATAATACCAGGCCCATTCTGCAATCCAGTTTGGATAAATGGACATGAGTACTTTTAGTGACAATGCAATCAGTTTTGTTTGTAATAATAGGAAATGCTTATGGAAGATACAGGTAATATTCAGAAGGTACTTCATCTGGTCCTCAATTTCCTATATTTATTTAGCCTCTGGGTTGGCATGAGGACTCTTCTAAGTAGTAGCATCAATTAAGAAAAAGTCCCTGCCTTTGGGGAGCTACATTCTAGCCTGAGAGGAGAATATAAACAATAAACATAATCAGTCAGTAAATTATCTGGTAGGTTATCAGCAGCTAGTGCTATGAAGAGTGGGCCCTTTGTGCCATGGGGTCTGACTCTGGCAGCAATGTCCACTCAGGCTGGCTCAGAGACGAGACCCTGCTGGCTCCCACTGGCTTTTCTAGTCCTGCAAGAGAGCTGCCTACTGTGTTTAAGGGTCGTCAGTGAGCTGTTTGGAGGTGAGGGCAGGTAGGCAGAGTGTTGGGGCAGGAAGGGAAGCAGGGAGGCCAGACTCACCCCATTGCCTTTGGCTGGTTTCTCCCAGTAGAATATATTGGTGAGGTGGGGAATTCCAAAACTGTGTGTGGAATCACATTGTGAATGAGTGGCTAGAAACCCAGGGACCCCGGGCATGTTGTGTCAAGATGGGGAAAGAACTCTCACTGATCTATTTATCCAACCACCTGGGTGATCAAAACTTTGTAGCTGTTGGGTAAAAATCAGGCTTTTTTTTTTTTTTTTTCCTGAGTTCCTCTAGCTCTAATTGTACATGGGACTGTGTATGGCTTTCACAAGCTCTATAACTTGGTTGGGTCTACTGTCTCATGACTTCTGTACTGGGAAGATGAGAGAACATGTATTTAAAAGTTCTGGACTACTTTAAAATAGTTCTTAAAGAGAGGATTTGGATTAATTCCAGAAATGCCCTGCACAAAACTCAGAGATATCACATAAACTCTCCCAATCTCACCTTCCTGGCCTGCAAAATGTAAGAATATTCCCTGCTTTCCAAAGCAGGTAGATCATATACAAGTGATTTAGGAAGTTTAAAAAGCAGAAAGTAAGTTATCAGAGAGCTTGAGTTTGAATTCTACCTCCATCTATCTACCTTCAATAGATCCTGGTAGAATACTTAATCTCTTTGTAAAACGGAACTAATAGCAATGCCAAATTTATTTAGTAGTTGTGAGAATTAAATTAATTATTATACATCAGGCACTAAAACTGTTGCCTGGCACATAAAAGGTGAGATACAGGCAGTTGCCATTTTATTATAAAATGTGAATAATTCATAGAAATTACTAACGTATACTTTATTAACCTATAATCCTTTCAAAATTGAGGTGATCGTGCTGAGAGTCTGCGATCCTAGTAAAGATTTAATCGGTCAGCTGAGAATGTTTGTTGGGAAAATAAATAGTTGATCTTTATCACTTTCTTTTCTATAATTACCAACTCCATTTGGCTCTTCAGGGAACAGATTAATTAATATCATTAAGAGGCAGTAGAGAGCTGAATATGACACTTTGAAATGCTTCTCATATGGAGAACTCCGCCTCCAGTTGGATTTGTACATGAAGTGTGAAGACAGCCTGTCCCCCACTATGCCTAGAATGGAACCCAGTATGGTATCCCGAGGTATCCAGAGTAGAGCACCCCCAGTAAGGAAGGAAGCTGGAGCAGTGGGAGTGGATTTATTGCTTCTTATCCAGAAGATGCTTGTTAACAGCTACATGCTTTTCACTGAAAGGTCAAGTGCGGACAGACAGATTTGACAGGAAAGAGTGATTCCACATTAAAAGCCTAGGGAGGGAATGTCTGTCACTTCTCTTAATAGTTGCCAGCAGATATCTGGTGCTGCAGTGACGTGTTCCTGACTGTTTCTGAGTTGAGCTACAGACTGGACTTAGGAGGGGCCCTTCTAGATCAGAGGATGGACAAGGTTAAAGTGAGAGCAAAACTTTTGCTTCAATTCAAGAAATGGACATGAGTTTTCCCACTCCATCTTCCTTAGGGATCACTGACACAGTGAAGAAAGAATGGAAAAATGAGGCCATCATGACAGTGATGGGACATGGGACAGAACCCTTGGTGGGTAGTTAGCTTTCTGTTCCCTCTTCTAGGAATTCTCTCCACTGTTCCTTTAGAACAGTGGTCTCATGCTTTCTCTAAGAAGTGTCTCTGATGAATTACATTGTCAGGTGTAGTTTGTTGGGATAGAGGAAGGATATAGTAGCTAGTCTGCAAAAACAGCCTTCCAGTAGACCACACCATCCAGTATCCATGTTCTATGTAGTCTTCCCATTTTGTTGACTTGGGGCAGGGAAATGAAGCTTTCAGTCAGAAGCTGCAGTAGTCAGGAAATTGGGACATTAAAGTAGAAGACAAAGATGATACAAGTGTGGGACTGAAAGCACGTGGTCAGAGGAAGCCAGAACAATGCACAAGTCTAGGCCTATCCGTTTAGGTGAATTACATGAATATGAGCCTCTGCATCACCATGGCACTTTTCTGTACATCTTAGACTGGTATTTCTCAAAATACAGAATCAGAATTACCTGGGAACTTACTAGAAATGCCAAATTTGGGGCTATACTCTAAGCTTACTGAATCATATACTCCAGAGGTAGAGCCAGAGCTTAACAAGGCTTTAAGTGATTCTAATGCTTATTAAAATTTGAGAACCAGTGGATTAGAAATTTAGTACTCAGGTGCTTTGTTGCCTCAGTTGGTTAAGCATCTACCTGCAGCTCCAGGTCATAATCCCGGGGTCCTGGAATCCAGCGCTGCATAGTCAGTTTCCCTGCTCAGTGGGGAGCCTGCTTCTCCCTCTCCCTCTGCAACCCCCCCCCTCCCCCCGGGTTGTGCTCTCTTGCTCTCACTCTCTCGCTCTCTCTGGGTCAAATCAATAAATAAAATATTAAAAATTGTGATCTGTGGAGTTTGTTAAAAATGCAGACTCAGTCTGAATCAGAATCTGCTTGTTAACAATATCTGTAGATGAATCCTGTGTACCTAATATTTGAGGAGCATTGGTTTAGAATGTTCATGCCAGACTACAGGTAGTACATGCAAGCACAAAGTATTTGCAGAGTCAACAGTATGGAGAGCCTGGACGCATTCCCACCTGAAGAGGTCCTAGCTCTGAACAGAGTTGAGCCCTGGATGAGTTGGTTCTTGAACTTCCAGCCTCAAAACCCGACATAGAAAGACTTAAAAACCCTACTCATTGCTAGGATATAAACCAGACTTAGGCTTGGGACACTGGGGTGACCTAACGACTCCTGAGCAACAATGTCTTTCCAATCAGAGAGGAAAATGCTCCTTTTTGTTGAACTGGGCTTTAATCTTGAGGTTACAAGTGAGGCTTCTTAGCAGAGCTTCTCAACATCTTCAGGAGTTGGTCGAAAGGCTAGCAAGTCAGGGCAATGCCTCTTTTCGCATCATGTGATCTTTTATCAGTGATGGCAGCCCCTGGTGTTGTAAAAGAAGGGAAAAGGGAGCTCTCATTTGTAGAGCTCTATTATGTGTGAGGAACTATGCTCTGTCCTTATATGCCTCATAACTGTATTCGTATAACCATTATACAGTTAACTGATTTAATTTAAAAAGGGTTTGAGAGCTTGTCCTTGTTTCCACCCTTAGGAGCCATTTTCTGGGCTCTCTTTTCTTCTGGTATGACTTGCCGGTGTTTTTGTCATTAGACAAGCCAGGAGGACTATAGCAGCACTCTGCCTACAAGGTAGGTGAGGATGAGCTTTTTGTATGAAGATGCTTTGTTATTCTCTCAAGGAATATCTAAAAAAAATGATCCATAATCTTCTCAAGATGTTTCATATTGGTATATTCTGACAACTACATAGACTTTTAAAAGGTAACGTAAGTCTTTATTTTGGAAAGTAGCACAAGATTAGAAAGAAAGCACTGAGTTTGGAGTTTGCACTCAGGCTTCATGCCATGTCCCAATTCCTCAAATGAAATTGAGAACATGTTTGAAAACATGTTACGTGAAAGCAATAAATCGCAGAAGAGCACTTACTATATGATTCTATTCATATAAATGTCCAGAATAGGGAAATCTGTAGATATATTGAGTATATTAGTAAGTTGCTCAGGTCTGGGGCTGCAGATGGGGGGTTAATAGCTGTTTTCTTTTTGAGGTGATGAAAATCTTCTAAAATTGAGTGTGGTGATATGATGGTTGCATATATTTGTGAGTACACTGAAAACCTTCTAATTATATAATTTAAAAGGGAAAATTGTGTGGCATTTAAACTATATCTTGATAAATATGTTTAAAAGAGGAAGAAGGGATAAGGACCCAGGGATCATCCAGGGCAGAGTCCTGAGGAACACCAGTATTTAATGGTCATATAATCTAGCTTCAAAACATCAAGATAAAATCATAAAGGAAAACTTAAGATGAAGTATTTGTAGTATAGGTCAAGGGGCAGCTATTGAAACAATGTGTGAAGTGATGGGATTTGGGGGAGGGGTACACGGTCCCCTCACACCTCCCAGGAGGTTATCACATCCAACTGACAATCTACATCGAGGGAGGGCAGATTCTGGTTCTGGTATTGGGAGTATGCGGGAAAAGGAGGTAAATTCCTAAAAGAACAAATTTGCTCTTCCCTAATTTTAAGCCTGGTTCTGTCCACGAGGACCACAGTGGTATGACAGTTGTTAATTCAAAAGGATCCAGGGGCAGAATCTAACCCTCAACTTCCCCTTCCTCATCATGGGAGTAGCTTAGCTGTGGAAACCATTAGGAGGAGAGAGGAGGGATGGGCATGTCATGCATATTCTTTTCTGGGAAGGCCTTTTATCTGGTTCTTCCATGGGTGACAGAAAATAAAGAAAAGTTACCTATAAAATTTGACATTTTTTTAAAGTTAAAAGAGTCATTAAAGTTCATTTTGTTTAATAATTTTCCAAAACTTTTATTTGCACTATAGCCTATTTCAAACAAAATATTACCAGAAACTCATAATACCAATCAACATTTTAGATATCTGGGAAAAGAAATGCAAACAGGAGGCAGAAAGAAGCTGCTTCTGGGTCAGCAGTGCTTAGAGCAGTGATGGTTGGTGCTTTCCTATGAGCATCTTGGAGGTGAACACACTTATAGTTTTTAAAATATGAACAAAGATGGCAGAGACATGGCAAAGTTAACCATATTTAAAACAAAATTCTTCTCTTTTTAGAGCAGTTCTCAATCCTGACTGCACATCACCATAGATTGTGCAATGCTTTTGTTTGTTTAAATTACAGATGATAGGACTTGTGTTTCTGGAGATCAATAAACATTGTCAAAATGTTATAAAAGTACAGCTCTTTACCCAGGGAGAAAAATGCACACATATTTAGAAGCACAATATTTTGCCTATCTTTTAAGTGTATCTTTTAGTCCCCCAGGTATACATTTAGAAAGCCATGGACTTCACTTTAAGTTCCTTTTATCTGGAGTAGGGGGCACCATTTTTCAAGATTTTTTCCCTCATAATGCAACCTAAAGCATGATTCAGATTATAAAAGCTCAATTTAAGAAAAAAAAAAAAAAAGCTTCAGTGGGCTATGTTACTAGAGATAATGACCTCAACAGTAGGCATCAGCTACTTGGCTAGAGATCCCTATTAATTTAGAAACAGATATGCTAGTGTAAACTTTGGAGTACAGTCTCTAGTTATTAGCTGATGGAAGCAAAGGTCATATTGAAGCCAGGCTGGACCTAATATCATAGAAACAGAAGAATCAGTTCCATCCTACCCTGATCTCTGCAGAAGCTCCCAACAGTGACCTCCAGGAGTGTACATCCCCAGCCAATGATGCCACATAGAATTGCAGAAAGAATGTGGGTTTCTGAATCAGTCTTCCCAACATCCAAGATGTAGACTTGCCACTTACTCACTCTTCAACCTTGAACAACTTGCCTCAGTTTCTTATTTGGGGAGACAGAAAAACAATGCCTCTTTTTTTTTTTTTTTTTTTAATGGGAGTTTTGTAAAGATTAGAAGAAATGATGGTACCTGCCATTTGAGAGATTATATGAACAGATAGAAAATGTGACTGGGTATGACATGACAGGCAACTGTGACTCATAAGTTCTTCTGACTCATAAGTTCTTCTGACTCATAAGTTCTTCAGCAGGCAGTCCAGGAAGTCAAGACATGGCCTTTGTAGCAATCTGATCAGAAGGGCCAATGCTTGCTCAGTGACTCCCCATTTGATCCCTCTGCTTCTGACACAGAACCAATCAGAGAAGGCCAAATAAGCGTCCCAATACAATCACATAGGATCTATCTACCTCTAGTTAGCCACCTCCGGCTTCCAGACCAACAGTTTTCAATCACGGCATACCTGAAACCTTCCCTTTCTCCCACATTAAAGCTTTCCCACTCCCCTGCCTACTTTTGAATCTTTACTGGACGCAAGAGATGTTGGCTAATTCTTTTGGTTTAACAAGCTCTGAATAAATAGCTTGTCCTTCTTCTCACTTGGGTGGCAGCAGGGGGGGGGGGTCATTGTTTATTTCTATAAGTAAGTGATAAATATTAGTGTTTTTTTTTCCCCCTGTCTCCATTTCTCCTCTACCTGTGGGTACTGAAATGTCCCTATTGATCTTCCTTCTTACCTTGAGGAATCAGTCACAAATCCATCTTCTGAAGGTTTAGAGAAGTCTCTTATTCCATTTTAAAGAAACGTCTCTAATATAGTTCTCATTTTCCAGATGAGATGTTTCCCAGGACAGGACAGTTTGCTAAAGAATCCCTTGAAAACCTTGGTATTCAGGGGTAGAAGTCTTGAAGAGACAGGGATTGAGTTTGAGAAGGGAGATTCTTGCCTGAACAGAGACCAATTTACATGTGTGTTTTCATAAAGTAAGGTCTACTTTTAATTATTCTTAAAACAAAAAACAACCAAAAAACTTGTCTCTGACCAACATAGAAAGAGGCTTCTAGATAGAGAAGCTGAATTTACTTTGGCCTTCAAAAATATAAAAAACGACCTTCCATAAAGCAGCCATAAAAAAGTCTAAGACTGTTGTGAATCTTCTGTCTAGGGGTCTTTCTTCCCTTCCAAACTGCAAAAATAACAACTTGGGGGAAAAGCTGTCAGGCGGAACTGAGCTTCATGCCTTCAATCTGCTCAGTGTGGCCTGGGTATTATTTACAGAGGGATTTTGTGGATATTACAAACACTGGTAAGATTTTTTTGGAGTCTGTTGGCAAAGGAGATGTACAGGCATCATCCCTTCCAGAGCTGAACGGGGGCTCAGAAGAGTTGACTATTCACAGGGGCCCAAATTATCTTGAAGACAGCTTGCGGTTGTCCCATGGTTAAGTTAATAAAATGTGCACCATATGCTGCTTTGGGCATGCTAATACCCTGACCCCCTGAGGACTGTAATAGGATGATGACAATGACCACTCAGAATGGAGAAGGCTCCCAAAGCCAGGGCTGTTTGTCTGCATTCCTCTGTCTTTGAGGGAGAGGCTCTATGGTTACCCAGGCTGCCTGACCTCAAAGCTCCCAGTAATTTGGGAAGCAAATGATTCATTTGTCCTGTTAAGCAGCACCAAGGTTTTGTCAATCAATTTTGTGCCTATTAGAATGCAAATTAGATGATGAGAACCCTTCATTTCAGGATATGCAGTAAACTTTGAAGGCCAGATTCTATCTGGGTAACATTAGAATTAAGACTCTTGAAGTAAAGGAAACAGGGTGGGAAGGAAACAAAGGAAACAAAGCTGCTTTTGGAACAGCTGACCATGGAGATTCTGCCTTCTGAGGTAAGGTCAGCCTACCTTAAAACACTGGCTCTCCAAGGAGCATATTGCCCCCTCTGATGGATGAGAAAATCAGATACAAGTAGAATTTAACTTAATACAGAACTCTAGTTTTTCTCATCCACTTCTGTGTCATTGGTTGTTTCTTTTTCTTTTCTTTCTTTCTTTCTTTTTTATTTTTTTTTAAAGATTTTATTTATTAATTTATCAGAAAGAGAGAGAGAGAAAGCACACAAGCAGGCAGAGAGGCAGGCAGAGGCAGAGAGAGAGTCAGGCTCCCCGCTGAGCAAGGAGCCTGATGCGGGACTCCATCCCAGGACACCGGGATCATGACCTGAGCCGAAGGCAGCAGCTTAACCCACTGAGCCACCCAGGCGTCCCTCATTGGCTGTTTCTAAGATGAGTAACTTTCCTACCATTTTTACTGTTTTGTTCAGAATGATCACAACAGGGGAAGCAGACTAGAGTGCTTTTATGGACTGAATGTTTGTGTCCCCTGCCCCCCACCATCCCCCAAATTCAGATATTGAAGCTCTATCCCCTGATGTGATGGTATTTGGAGGTAGGACTTTTGGAAGTTAATTAGGCTTAAATGAGATCATGAAAGTGGGGCTTCCATGATGGGATTAGTGTCCCTATGGGAGGAAGAGAGACCAGAGCTCTCTTTCCAGCTCTTTGCCACGTGAGGATGGAGAGCTAGCAACCCTCTGCAAGCCAGAAAAAGGATTTTCACCAGAATTGAACCTGCTGGCACCATGGTCTTGAACTTCCAGTTTCTGGTACTGTGAGAAATAAATGTCTGTTGTTTAAGTCACCCAGTCTATGGTATTTGGTTATAGTAGCCTGCGTTGACTCTATAGGCAGTCATTCCTAAAGCTCCTTATTCTAATTTATTCATTGTATTATTCATTACTTCAGTCATTCATTCAAAGATCATATGCATTTACTGCATGTTCATTTTATGCCGGTCATTGTGCCAGATGGGTGCTTAGGAGGATAGAAATAACTAAAATTTCTGCTAGTAGAGAAAGACATATTGCCTAGAACAACTGCTTCATGCACTGAAGGTTCCAACAGAGTAGTATGCGGTTTTCAGCAGAATCACAAAGGTGGTAGTGTTATATTGTCTACAATTTATTTGTCTGTAGACAAGGTAACACATGTTTATGTAAGTCAATTTAACTTATAGGCTAGAATAATTGGTTAACACCCAAAGGTTTCTAATAAGGAATTCAGGTCCCAGGTATGGTGAGTTACCTTTACACACAAAGGTTGGCACTCTGGAGTTGTGTGTTTCAAATACTGGTATCAGAATATGTTCGTGGGGGTTGCCAATTATAAATTAGAAAAAATACTTTATTAGGGAAAACTTATAGTGTTTAATATATGTACTTGGCTGTTTGTGTATAATAATTTGTGTGCTTACATCCACTCTGATGTAATTCAACTCTACACTAGAACTAGAATTCTGTTTGATGTTTTCCAATTGACAGGATATCCTGTCACTGGTCATTATAAGAATAATAGTTGATCATGCTATCAACATATTTGTCGCATTTGCCTTGGGGTGAGTCTTTCAGACAAGGGCTTGATGTCAAGCCTCTGCTGAACAGAAAGTCAGGACCTCAACAAGTTTAAAGAATTGGTAATATGATTCTATTCCTGCTTAGCTAGGAAATGTCCTTCGGGTGACAGTATTTTGTCTAAAACTTGATTTCATTGCCTACCACTCAGTTGGGCTTGTGGGAAGAACAGACATGTAATTTATTTTTTTTAAGATTTTATTTTATTTATTTAAGAGAGGGAGAAAGAGAGAGCACGAGAGGGCAGAGCGTCAGAGGGAGAAACGGACTCCTCAATGAGCAGGGAGCCTGATACGAGATTCGATCCTGGGACTCCAGGATCATGACCTGAGCCAAAGCAAGTCGCTTAATGTACTGAGCCACGTGGGCACCTTCAGACATATAATTTCTATTCACCTCTAATTTGGGGGATGATGCCAACATATTTACCAAAGAGCCTGACTCTAAATGGGCAAGCTAACTTAGATCAGCTCTCAAGCCATCTGCACAGGTTGTGAAGCCTTTCTAGTTGTGCTCAAATTTTTATAGATTTGAAAAGAAATCATTTCTGCAAACCTGCTGACCAGTGCTGTGCAGAGAACCCCTGCTTGAAAGCAAAGTGCATGTCATTGGAATTCCACCCCCTCACTACTTCACTTTTGACCCCAGGAAGGGTTTGAATGTCTCTGAGGCTATTTGCCCATCATCTCCAAGGCTTTTCCACATCTGTAAAACAAAACAAAACAAAACAAAAAACATTTTGCTTGATCTACCAAGTTCCTCTGTAATTCTTTGATGGTATGTATTAAAACAAAACAGGATTAAAGAAAAAATGTTTTTAAAGGAAAAGAGAAGAAAGACCATGTTGTGGACAAGAAAAGTGATTAATCAAGGGCCAAAGATGAGTCTTTTCTCAGACATTCCTATTTTTGGTGAGTAGTCATTCATTGAGCGCCAGCTCTCTTACGCAATTATTTAAATACAATCTAGTCTAGAAGACAAATATGCAACCAGGCTGTATATTATGACAACCCAGTCTCCTTTAAACTTCACGTTCTTGTCCAAAATACAGGCTGTATATCCACACTTGTAGAATTATTTTGAGGAGTAATGATAATGTTTATAAAGTGAATAATAGAGTTTCTAGTAAATAATAGACACTTAAAATAATGATAGTTATTTCCATTAATGATGCAATTCTAAGCACTGTGGTGGAACTGTATCAGGGCAGCAGTGGTCCGGAAGGGGTAGAGAGAGTGTGCGTTCTTTGAGAGAGAGAGTGTGAAGGACGGTTTCACTAAAATGCTGGGGTATAAGAGGGTTCCCCCGACCAAAAAAAAAAAAAAAAATGTCAACATCAGTTTCAAGAGAGGTTGTGAGTTGAAAGAACCAGAATTTGAAAAATGTCTAAAGAATTCAACTAGGTTGTCCAAACTGAGGGATGTAAGTAGAAACCAATGTGTCTGTAAAACAGATGAGGACCAGATCAAGAAGTAGGAAAGGGAAGAAAGCTGCTCATTTTTGGGTTCCCCCATTGACTATGCAATAACCTAGGCATAGTGTAGATTATGTAATTTCCGGAACAACCCTATGAGTACGATATTATTTTCCCCATTTTACAGATGAGAAAGCTAGCTTTGCAGGTTATGTCAAAAAAACTCTACATATTATTCTCTAGGTGGTAGGGAGACTGTGAGAGCCTTTAAGCAAGGGAGATAGGTGTAAATTATATAGTCACCATGAAAGCTGGCTTCCCTGGAGATCCTCAGAGAAATGAGGCCACAGAGCTACCTTGCAGGCCTTTTCAAATAACGTGTTGGGAGACACATGGCTGACAGCAGGAGCATCTGTCAGCAGAAAGGCTAGGCTTGGCTGGCTCCAGCTGGGGGAGGCTCTCTTGGGGAGACCTGTCATCCAGGGGCTGCTGGCTTGTTCCATATCCTTTCCTTGTTCTGCTCACTTACTTACCCCTGCCAGACATCAGTCCCACAGGGTGACTGCAGCAAGCCCATTATTGTGGGGAGAAAAGTTAGTCTGAGCTAAATCACTGCCATGGAACAGAAATGACCTTGACTCAGAGCAGCTGTTTCTAAAACGTAGACTCAGAGCTTTTACAACAGTTTTTATTTTAAGTAATCTCTACACCCAACCCCAGTATCTAGAGTCTCATGCTCTTTGGACTAACCAAGCCAGGCACCCCCTCCCATAGTTTTTAAGGACAAACTAAAGCAAAGAGCACGGGGCAAAAAGACTTGCAGACCCCCTATGTGACAATGGAAGTGGGAACAAAACTCAGAGTTTCAGAGTAGAGATTGAAGTTACCCACGGGAGGTACTGAAGTACCAAAGGGAAGAGTATCTGGATTCTGAAAGCGTGGTAGCTGGAAGTTCTTCCTACGGGATTGACTAGCCAATAACAGGGAGAAGTCGTCTTAGAACTGACTTTCTATGCCTGCCCCCAGCTGTTTGTCCATGGCCAGAAGCTGTGGCTGCTCTAGTAGATAAATGAATTGGTTCCATTTGAAGAGTGTGGAGCAGTGAAAGGAGATGACAATGAATCAGAAAAAGCCTTAGAATTGGTTCAACACTAAAGAGTTCACCTAGTCTTCTCCTTTTCTTTACATTTGGGGAAACCGAGGTTCAGAAAAGGGAATTGATTTGCTCCAGGTCAGGTAAGTGAGCTGATTTACTCACTGTGACCCCAAAAGTTATAGGATTAAGAGGAGTCAATGAGTCTTAAATCTAGCCTGATTTTTGTACTTACAATCACCCTTGCTTCTCTCTGAAAATATTATAACAATGGAAGATTAATAAAGAGTTGTCAAAGGTCCATGGTTCTAGAAAGAAGCAGCTACACTCCAGGCTACTATTAGAAGAGGGTAAGGCCAGAAGTCAGAGGAAGATAGGAGGGAAGGATGGAAAGATGCCAGCTTTCAGAGGGTCCAGGTCTTGGCAGGGTGTTAGCCAGCTGCTCTTTAGCTCTGCTGCTTTTCCTGCAGCTGGACTGGGGTATTCTACCATAATATACACATGACTACATAATATACCATTGGCTTCTACTGAGGAGCCTGCAAATTCTCTTTGATGTCTTCATATCTAAAATCCATAACTTTGAGAAATGAGACTGTCACAGTGTGAGACTGAATGACAGGGTGAATCCTGTTTGTTTTTTCAAAGCACAGAGAAGATTGCTAATGGAAAAAATTTCATTCCCTTTATTTTTGTAAATCATCTCTTTCTGCTGTTGCTTGTCTTCCCTGGAAACTCTAAGATGATTTCTGATTTATACCCAACATATATATAGTGTTCTCATAAGTTGACAACTTTAGTATTCGATGTCAACAAATACCCTGGATTCAGACAGCATGTTTGAGGACCAGGGGCTTGGTCAGAGTTTAAGGTGAAACTCCATCCAACTGATTTTATAATTAAGAGATTCAGGAAGATGAAAGTTAAAGGTCTCCCATGTTCATGTACCAAGTTGGAAATAGGGATAATTTTTTTTAATTATTTTATTTTTATTTTATTTATTTTTTTAAAGATTTTATTTGTTTATTTGACAGACAGAGATCATAAGTAGGCAGAGAGGCAGGCAGAGAGAGAGGAGGAAGCAGGCTTTCTGCCGAGCAGAGAGCCCAATGTGGGGCTTTAATCCCAGGACCCTGACATCATGACCTGAGCCAAAGGCAGAGGCTTTAACCCACTGAGCCACCCAGGTGCCCCAGGGATAAAATTTTTGTTATAAACAAATAAACAAATAAATAAATAAATAAATAAAATCTTAAAAAAAATTTTGTTATAACTTATTATCTTTCATTCTGTTGATCAGTGAGGACAGATGGAGGAAGCATGATCCTTGCCTTCTAGGTGGAAGGACAGTGACATTGCTGAGCACATGTCATAGGTTAGACACTCTTCTTATACATATACATTACTTTCTTAATTGTAAGGTTGACATTTAAAGCAAACCTATGAAGTATGTTTCACATTGTAAAAATGAGGATAACTGAAATTCTAAGAGATTAATACACTTGAGCAAAGTCACACTGTTTGGTCAGAGTCAGAATTAAACCCAAGTCTGTTTGGTCCCAAATTGATAGTGTTTCCATCACATCATTTTGGAGAAGTGCATGACATCTGTTAGGGCCCAAGCAAGAATGAGTAGGTGCCAGGCCTAGACACTGGACACATCTATCACCTATTGGCAGATCCACTAGACACAATATGTTAATAGTTCTGCCTACAAATTCCCTTTGATACATTCATATCTGAAATCTATAACTTTGATGAATGGGGTATCCCCATGTGAGACTATATAATAGGGCCAAAAGGCCTGATCTTTCTCACCCATGATTAAAATGGACAGCTAAGAATAATATGGTCAAATGTTTAACTCCAGAGTTCATTCTGCCCAGACTTGAAGTCCCATAGGACATCGTGTTGTTTTCTGATATGAAGAGCCCTTCAGTGAGCTCTGGCAGTATTTTCTCTGGTCACCCCTGATGTGGAAAGTTGTTCATATTCAAAGTAAATGAGATGATATGTCCTGGATCCAATTTTTTGAATACAATAATATACAATGTCAACTACTATAATTCTAGAGCCTGAGTATCAGTCTTTTGGCCAAACTAGGCCAATTTCTGTTGCATATCTCTTGAGGATACCACAAAGTTTGCATGTACAATTGACATCTCCCTCCAAATGTTTCTCCTCTAATCAGCTTGATTTTTTTTCCTGACTGAATTTTCCCACGGAACTCTCCTTGTTTTCTTCCTACCCGAGAGTCAACGGTTTTCCACAAGTTGCTCTCCCTACTGCTTGCCTTGGACTCTACTATTTATGGGGTAAAAACTTGGCTTGAACTACAGCTGGGAATAGTGGTGACCCAGCATCCTGTTCAAATGAAATTATCAGAGATAAGAATGGGTACTCCCTCTTTTAAACATATGTATTTATCATAGTAAATTGTAGGTTAATAGTATTCAGAAACAGTACATAGTATCAATGCAATCTACTTGAGGAAGGAAAAGAGGGGAGTGGCTCTTCCATATTTCTGCTTATCTTTTCTTTAAGATTTTATTTATTTATCAGAGGCGGGGAGAGAGAGAGAAAGAGCGCTCATGCACAAGCAGGGGGAGCTGCAGGCAGAGGGAGAAGCAGCTTCCCCACTGAGCGAGGAGCCCAATGTGGGACTTGATCCCAGGACTCTGAGATCATGACCTGAGCCAAAGGCAGACACTTAAATGACTGAGCCACCCAGGTGATCCACTAATGACTTTTTAAGACATTTTCCCTCTCAAGATCTCAGTTTGTCTTCACAAAATGAGGATAATGGACAAAACAAGAAATAGAAACCAGTGGTGTGTTCTATGCCTAATAGAGGCATTAGTAAGTCATCTTTCCTCCTGAATCACGTATACAATCATTCATGGCTCAGCACTCAGGTAATGATTCCTACTCAATGAGATACTACATAGAACATAAAGTCCATGTCTCATCTCTAAATAGCATCTGAATAGATCTCAAATGCAGTTCTAATATTTTATGATTCTTTTTCTTAGTACCTCTGTTGCCCAGAAAAAGTTGTAAAAGATATACTTGTCTGACCAGATTGTTGTATTTTATAGTAGTTTTCATTTCTTCCTTAAGTGCTCCTTTAAGTCTGTCCAGTCACTTTTTCCTCACAACAAAACTGGAAGACAGCTTTTGTTTTCCTGTGTATCAGCTAGCTATTGCTGCATAACAAGCTAATCTAGAATTAAGTGACTTAAAGCAAACATTTATTATTGCTCACTAGTGTATTAGTCTACATGGTTATTAGTCTACACTAGTCTATTAGCTATATGGTTCTGGCCTCAGCAAGAATCAGGTATCCATGGTAGGCTAGGCATTGATTGAGGGCAATCTAGTGTAGGAAGGCCATTATTTATAAGGTTGAGAAAACTAGGCTTTTTTTCAAATGATCTTTTCCTGTCCAAATGACTAATCTGGGCAGCAACACAGTTCTGAGAAAAAGTCGCAAGCAATGCCTCTTGAAGAATAGGCTCAGGAGTGGCACAGTGTTACTTCCACATTATTTTACTGGCCAAAGCAAGTAACAAGGCCAACTCAGATTCAAGGATTGGGAAAATAGACATTAAGTGTTCTGCCAAAAAATTATGTACTCCCTGGTAATTCTCTTCCAAACAAGTGGTAAAACATTTCCATCAACCCAGAAAGTTTTCCTGTTTCTCTTTTTTGTTGATTATCTTTCCTACCACTCTCCCTTCCTTTGGGAAGCCATATTCTGATTCTTAGCACTGAAAATCATTTTAGTATATTTTTGGATAAAAAGAATCATAGCTTAATTTCTGCCTCTTTTGTCTAACAATGCTTTTCTGAGTGATCCATACTGTTACATGTGTATTTTTTTTTAAAGTTTATTAGTTTTTAAAATTTTTTTCTTTGAAGTCTAGATTTTGTTGACTTTTTGTTCTTTGTTGTATGTCTCAGTGCCAATCACAGTTTGTGTGAGTAGTAGTTATTCTATATACAAATGGAATGATAATGTTTGTTATAGAACATGTAAAATATATTTTAAAGCTTAAAAATGATAATTTCTGGTAATTCTACTAACAGTATCACCACAGTGCTTTTGACGTATTTTTGACCTACTTAATAATCTCTATATATCATTTGCTTGTAAAAACAAAACAAGGATCATGCATTTATAGCATTATGTACATTCTTCAAATTTACTTGATAGTATCCTGTATTTTCTAGATCATTACTCTTTCAGCCTTTTTCAGATTTGTTTTCTTTTCCTACACTTACATTATTTGTTTTTCTTTCTTGACATTCTCTTTTATCCAATAATATATTCATTTAAGTATGTTCATTTTTCTCTGTGTACATCTTTGATCCCCAAAGTTCTATAGGTTTCTTCTTATTATTATTATTATTTTAAGATTTATTTATTTGACAGAGAGAAATCACAAGTAGACAGAGAGGCAGCCAGAGAGAGAGAGGGAAGCAGGCTCCCCGCTGAGCAGAGAGCCCGATGCGGGACTCGATCCCAGGACCCTGAGATCATGACCCGAGCCAAAGGCAGCGGCTTAATCCACTGAGCCACCCAGGCGCCCCAGGTTTCTTATTATTAAATGTCTGTAATATCAGTATGAATTTCATTTTTGCCCCCAAACTTGTTTATCAAAGCATATATTTATTCTATTTTATGTTTTTAGTTTTGTTGTATTTTATGCTTGTTACTTTGAGGCAAAAGTTTACATTTTGTTTATGGTTTGAAATTTGTCGATTATGTGTAAAAATGGATTACAGACTCTTAAAAGAATGTGTACAATCTGTATCTATACCCAAAACCTATTTATGCCTCTTCAGTTTGACTTACTAATTGAGGAACTATAGTAAAGTGGTAAGGGCTAAACCTCTGGAGATAGGTTGCTTGTGTTTAACATTTGACTCAACCAGTCCCAACTGAGTAACATTAGTCTAGCTACTGAATCTTGCTTGCATTAATTCCCTCATCTGTAAATGAGAATATAATAGTATCTAGAGGGTTGTTATGAACAGTAAATGAACCAATTACTGTAATAATACATATAATAAATATAGCAGGTGCCTGACACATAGTAAACACTATAGGTGTAAGTTTTCATTGTCTTATTTTATTAAAGTCATCTATTTCTATTAATTATTTCCTATTCTCTGTATTGATTGAGATATCCTCATCTCCTTCACCGTGGCTATAATTTTATCAAATCTGTCTTGTAGTTCTTCATTTTTGCTTTAAATATTTTAATATAAATTATTTGAAAGATAAATATTCATAATTGCCAGTTATATGTATTCAGTAATTCCTTTTTTATTCATATAAAGCATACTCATTTTCCCATTGCATGCTTCTGCCTTGATGTCTATAATACTGATATTGCCCGGAGAGCTTTCTTTTCATTTGTAATTGCCTGATATATAACTGTTCATCTTTTTATGTTTAGTTTTTCTATTTCATTCCATTATGTTGTGTATCTTGTGAATATCATAGAATTGTTTAGGTTCTTTTACCAATACAAGAGAAATTTAATCTTTTTACAATGATTGTGATAATGTATTTTTCATTTTACTTTTGCCCTCCATATACTTTCTAATTTTAGGCTTTATTCTTCCTCTTACCTAGACTAATCTATATCAAACAAGTTCTTTATGCTTTTCATTTTCTTCAGTGACTTGAGTCATATACATAATAATTATACTAAGTATGATTACCTTTAAAAAACAAACTTGTTTCAAATTTCATTTCCTTATCACTCTAAGAAAGAACAATATCTATTTATAAAAGTATATAATATACATTATCATAAGCAGGAGAGCATGCTATTTCCTTCTCCCTCTTGGGCCCAATTTTTAATAAGATGGGATTTTAAACCTCATTTATTATTATTGATAATAAATCATTATTGCATATTTCAATCAACTATATTCACTGTACTAATAGTTTCATATTATGGTTATTGATTTCTCCCATTTTAAGATTCTCCATCATTTCCTTTATACTGTAACTCCCCAATTTCTGAATATTTTAAATTAGTAGTCACTTGCAAAACATCTAGGAATAATATTTTCAAGCACCATTCATGGGTGTGATAGATTCCTGATTGTGAGATTCTGGAGGATTTTTTATAGTCTTGCATTTCAATGATATAGCTTAAAAGATCATCTACTCTAACCTACATTTTTTAAGGAAGTGATTGTTTAATATCCTTTAGATCTATTACTATTCTCATCACCTCTAAGAATGGAAATTTCATGATCTTTGAAATATTATATAATTTATTTCTAATTTAATTTATCTTCAAGCTGTCAGGGGCTTTTATCTGTGTTAAATAGATTCCACTTGTTCTTTCTACTTTTGGTCTTGCCCCTTCTAATTTACTTCACTACTGCTAACTCTTGTTTTTGAAAAATGTAATATGATTATGTTATTCTACTGCCCTGATAAATTTTTTTTAGTTGTCATTTCCTTTAGGATAAATGACAGTGTCAGAGTTTCTTCTATTTTAAGTACACTGTGAGATGGAAGAACAGCTGGGGAAAACTGTAAAAATAAATTGTAATAGGTTTGATTCTTTATGTTTTCCCTTCTTTTTTTTAAATTTAGCTCTTCTAAACTAGATGTCATTAAACTAAAGAACATTGATTCTGTAATAAGCAAGTTGTTCCCCATATATGCAATACTGGGCATGTAAACACATGGGTTATGGAACCATGCAGACCAGATTTCAGACACCAACCGGGCTATTATTATCTACTGAACCCTATAAAGTAGTGTTTGTTCATTCTTAGTGTACACTGAGGATATAACCAAGAGAGTGAGCTCTGGACTAAGATGTAGCTGGAGGCAAATAGAAATGGAAGATTTGCTGGGAAAGTGCTTGAATACCAGATTTGCAAATAGGTAGACATTAAAGCATTTTAAATAGACCACAAGAGGTGGTCATATTTGCCCATTAGAGGATTTTCATAGATAACTGCATGGGGATAGCTTTGGGTGGAGCAAGACCAGTTGGAAAACTACTGCCATTTTGAAAGTAGGGTATGATGAGGGACTGAACTAAGGAATGACGGATAAAAAGTGTGGACTTAATTGACACTTATGTGATAAAGTTGAGAGAAATAGGATTGATCTTTTCTTTTGATAACTTCTGTTTTAGTAATATGTATATCGTGAACAGCATGCAAATGGTAAGTGTAAGCTTAACAAATTTTCACAAAGTGATCACAGTCTCCTGTAAATAACACTGAGACCAAGAAATAGAAGATTCCAGATCCCTAGCAGCATTTTCATGACTACTACTGGCCATTATCTATCAATTCAACTTCTTAACTGTTTCTGTACTTATATGAAGTTAATCACACAATGTTTGTACTCTTTCGTGTCTGACCTCTTTGACTCAAAATTATGTTTGACAAATTCAAGCATTTTGTTATGCATTGTTATAGAGAGTGACCTTATAGTTTCTCCTACTGTATAAATATCCCACAATACCCATTTTACTGTTGATACACATGTTTGGCAATTTTCATTTTGGAGCTCTTATAAAAAAATGCCGGTATGAATATTCTTATATATGCATTTTGGTATAAGTATGTGTGCAGTTTTATAAGATACATAACAATAAATAGAACTGTTGGGTCATAGAGTTTGTATATTCTGTCATATATGCAATTAATATTGCTCAAATATTTTCAATATATGCTTCCACGCTTTGGAATTGGTTACTACATGGTCCCCAGAACTCCGTGTGCTCAATCTTTTTCATTCTAGCCATTCTGAGCAGTGTACTGATATCTTATTGTGCTTTCAACTTGCATTTAATGGTAACTAATGAAGTTGAACTCTTTTTATATGTTTATTCACCAGTTGAATATCATCTTTACTGAAAGGCTTATTTAAGGGTCTAGCCCATTTTTCTACTGTGTGTTGCTTTTTTTCTTATTTCTTTCTGTTTTTTTCTGTATAGGATCCTTTGGTCAGTTACAACATTGCAATATTCTCTCCCATTTGTGGGCTGTTTCTCCACCCTTTGCTGGTATGTTCTCATAAGCAGAATTTTAATGTAGACAAGTTAATCAATTATTACATCTAAGGTTATTGTTTTTTGTGCTTCATTTATATTATCTTTCCCTATCCCCAAGGTTATGAAGCTCTTGTCTTATATTTTCTTCCAAAAATTATTGTTTCAACTTTTACATTTAGATGTATAGTCTACCTTGAATTGATTTGTGTGGATAGGGCCATAGATTTTTAATATGCATAGCCATCTACCCAGCATGATATATTGGAAAGGCCATGCTTTCCCACTGCTCTGCAATGACATCTTTGTCACAAATCGGGGGACTGTGTGTATGTAGATATATTTCTGAATGATCTATTATCTTCCATTGAATGATTTGCCTATCCGTGTGCTAATACTATATTATCATAATTGCTAGGACCTTATATTTTAATTACTTAAGTACTGTTGTAATACTTATAAACTTGTTCTTCTCCAAGATTTTTTTTCTGAATATTTTTTGGCTTTTGTATTCCAATTTTAATTTGGATATCAGCTTGTCAAAAATTTCCCCCAACAATACGTACTATCTACAGGATTTAGGGGACCCAGTACTATAAATAATACTGTACACTTGCCCCCAAATTCATCCATAGATTCAATGCAGTTCCATACATAATACCGCAATACTATTATTGGGGGTAGGGAAATTGTGTTGAATCTATGATTTGGCTTGGGAAAAATTATACAGCATTATTCTTATCTGAGGTCTTCTAAACCATAGACAAGTTATATTTTTCCACTTTTTTATTTAAAAATTCTCAATACTGTGGTTTTGATTTGTATTTCCCTGATGCCAATGAGATATCACCTCACACCAGTCAGAATGGCTAAAATCAACAAGTCAGGAAATGACAGATGCTGGCGAGGATGCGGAGAAAGGGGAACCCTCCTACACTGTTGGTGGGAATGCAAGCTGGTGCAGCCACTCTGGAAAACAGCATGGAGGTTCCTCAAAATGTTGAAAATAGAACTGCCCTATGACCCAGCAATTGCACTATTGGGTATTTACCCTAAAGATACAAATGTAGTGATCCAAAGGGACACATGCACCCGAATGTTTATAGCAGCAATGTCCACAATAGCCAAACTATGGAAAGAACCTAGATGTCCATCAACAGATGAATGGATCAAGAAGATGTGGTATATATACACAATGGAATACTATGCAGCCATCAAAAGAAATGAAATCTTGCCATTTGCAACAACATGGATGGAACTAGAGCGTATCATGCTTAGCGAAATAAGTCAAGCAGAGAAAGACAACTATCATATGATCTCCCTGATATGAGGAAGTGGTGATGCAACATGGAGGCTTAAGTGGGTAGAAGAATAAATGAAACAAGATGGGATTGGGAGGGAGACAAACCATAAGTGACTCTTAATCTCACAAAACAAACTGAGGGTTGCCGGGGGGAGGGGGTTGGGGAGAAGGGGGTGGGATTATGGACATTGGGGAGGGTATGTGATTTGGTGAGTGCTGTGAAGTGTGTAAACCTGGTGATTCACAGACCTGGGGATAAAAATATATGTATATAAAAAATATATGTTTATAAAAAATAAAAAATAAAAAAAAAAAAAATTCTCAATACTGACTTGTAATTTTCTCTGTAGAGAGCAAAAGAGAAAGTAAAAGCAGGTTTAAAGATTTTATTTATTTACTTGTTTATTTGAGAGAGCAAGAGAGCACGAATGGGGGGAAAGGTAGATGGACAAACCAACGCCACTGAGCACAGAGCCTAACCTAGGGCTCGATCTCAGGACCCTGAAATCATGACCCTAGCTGAAGCAGACACTCAATTGACTGAGCCACCCAGATGCCCCAGTAAAATTAGATTTCAAGTAAACTTTCAGGTGAATGATGGGGTCCACCATGCTCTCATAATAGGAGTGTGTGTGTGTGTGTGTGTGTGTGTGTGTAGGAGTGAGAGAAAACACTGAAATCATTTTCAGTTGCCTTTACGACATACGGTTCAGGATATTTTTGGAGAAGTTTGAGATATCTAGAGAGTCTAGAACTTAAGGAAAGGTTTATTCATATATTCATTCAGCATATATTTAGTGAATACCTGTTATATATCAGTAACTTTAGTAGGCACTAGAAATAAAATGGTGTATAAAACAGTTAAAACAAAACAAAAGCCCTTCCTCTCATGTTAGTTAAATATTAATCCAAGAATCACAGAAATTAACACAAATTTCCAGAAGATAATTGAGAGAATTGATATAATAATGAAAGTCAAGGAAAGTTTCCCTGAAGAAGTATTCAAAGTCTTGTGGTAGGAGGAAAACTGGATGTGATATTGCAGAATAAAAATCTTAAGATACTTTAGGATGCCTAAGATGCTAGAGTAACAAGAAGCAAGCTAAGAGACCTGATCCTCCAGGGTACTGGACACATGCTAATGTGCTTCTCTTAAGAGGAATACAAGAAACTGAAAGTTGTATGCCATAAGGCTACCATATTAGATGATACAAATTATAGACTATTTCTAATATTGCAAAATGTTCTAATAGATAGTTCTGGCATAGAGGTTTCATTTATCAGTCAAGTGTATAACAGTAGAAATTAAGATCTGGTCATTGATGAGCTTGCTAGGAGAAAGTAGAGTTAGAAGATGGCCTTGTTTTGAGGAACTCTAATATTTAATGGGTATGAGGAATAGAATGAGCCTAACAATGGGCAGAGAAGGAAAATCTTGTCAGATAGGAAGAAGCTCAGTAGAGCGATGTCCAAAGGATTACTAAAAAGAATGGTTTGTAGTGCAAAATTTTCCCGACAAGTCAAGTGAGATGAAGACGGAAAATGCCTGCTGGATTTGGAAATAAGTGGCTTTATCAGGAGCTGGTTTTGTTTTTAATTTTTAAAAAAATTTTGAATGATTTTTATTTATTTGAGAGAGAGAGAGAGAGATCACAAGTAAGAAGAGAGAGAGAGGGAAAGCAGGCTCCCTGCCCAGCAGAGAGCCCTGTGTGGGACTCAATTCCAGGACCCTGAGATCATGACCTGAGGTGAAGGCAGAGGCTTAATCCACTTAGCCACCTAGGCAACTATCACTATCGGGAGCTGTTTAATGGGAGTGAAATCCAGAATACAAATGATACATTGTGTGTAGATGACTAGTCAAGAAGTTGGGATGTAAAACAGAGGAGAGAAATAGGAGGGACTACAGTGAATTGTATTTTTGATATTTTTATGGTATTTTTTAAAAGGGAGAAACATGAACATATTTAAAAACTAGTTGGAAATACGTATTAAAAAAGAGAAGATAAATTTACCAAAAATTTATACCACAATAATCTAAGTTTCAAAAGACTTAAAAACCATGGATTTTGTCATTGTAATTGGTACTTAGCTGTCCAGTGAAGTCTCTATATCTCAGAAAGTGGGCATGTAGGTTAAACAGGATCAATTTATGGCATCTGTGACAGGGGAAGCATAAGTAGAGTTGTGTAGAGAAGATGACAGGGCTCAAGAAGGGGCAGTTCCAGCGAGAGACAGCTGAAAAAAGTGAGGCCATTCTAGATCTGGGAAGACTAGGAGACAGCAGGAGACTTGAGGTGATGGAAGGCTCAACAGAATTATGAGCACATGCTTCCAAGTGAAGGAAAAGAGAATGAGGGGGATGGGAGGTTAAGGACAAATGTGAAACAGTTTGAAATTTGAAAGTGGGGCACCTGCACTGTGACACAATTAGTGAATTTCTCAGATGATGGTAGGGGCTGAGGTAGAAATAAAATCTGTTAATGGGATTCTAAAGTCCCCAGTGGTTTTTGGAAAGGGAGGATAGAGCCTTAAAAATGGTAAAACCTAAATGAAACTTTATTCAAAGTGAAGGGTGGTGTAGTCATGAGTTAGTTATCAGCCCTGCGGAAACTTGTTTTTTTCATTTGTAAGAAAGCTGTCATATTTTTCCCCAAAGGTCATTGATGTTCATATATTGATGTAAGTATATGGCTTTTATATTGTGCCAGATGTATAATATATGCTCAAGAAAAAAAATCATGTTCTTTCCATCAACCATTTGTTGAGAAATGCCAAGTTGCTAATATTAGAATGTATCAAGTTTAATCAACAGTGGAGACCCTAATGATAAAATCTGCTGTAGTTGATCAAAGAAAATTGCCATGATCACGTGTGGTTCTGGGACAACTGAGGCGCAGTCTGGGATGTAGATTATTCTTTCTGACCTCATAGAGAAAGCATCATTGGTGAGTGATATCATAGCGTGTAGATGGGTCTACGGACATTTCTTCATTTTCTCTGGTAGGCAAATGCTTGAGCGTTTGCACACTGCCATGATTTGAAGAAAACTAGTGATATATTGCTACAGAAACTCCAGTTGCCAGGCAGGGTCACCAGAGTTCATGCCTCACAGGGATCCAGAAAGAGAAAGCATGTGCTTCAGCATCTGGAAAGATGCATTGCTAATGTGAGCTCATGTCTCAGGGAAATCGATCAAGTTCAAAATATGCAGAAAGCGTTTTATAAAGCCAACTGAACTTGGTCAGGGGAGACAAATCAGCAGGAAGACAGTCTTGAAAAAGTTGTGCCTGGCACAAGTCAGCCTTCTGATACAGTGGAAAGTTTGCTAATATAAAGAGTGGAAGAAGGGTATGCAGAGAAAGACAGAAAGTTTGAGAATTAAAGATTTTACTGCAAGTCAGAAATATGGCTCTACAGATTTTATTGGGTCATAAGCAAGATTTGTTTGCATTTTTCTAATGCAGAAGGCAGTCTCATAAAGAATTCCTCTATGGATTCACATACCTTAAAGTCACATCTTCTATCCCTATAAGTCTGCATAAAGTTTGGCGTGCTTAATTGTCCACAGAACACATTTATGACAAGTGGGATAAATAGGTATTTGTTGGCTCTTGCCACAAATTTATTACTTTAAATCATGAGATTGGCTGGGCGTCTATTTCCCCAAATCAGAAATATTTCTAACTATGGTGATTCTAAAGGAACACTTAGGCCAAATTTTGTCTCATAAAACTAATTCCAGAGATATCTTCAAAAGTTTATTTACTGCAATATTAGTATCTGTTGTTGTAAGAGGTACTCAACCTAGTAGATTGTTGAATATAGAAGGAAGGAAGAATAAAAAGTTAAAAAATGGAACTTTCTACTACAGCTATTTCTCTCAAGTTTTATTGGGGTATTTCTGAAACTTTGCCAGGGTAGAGGAAGAAAAATAAAAAACTAGGACAATCTTATCACATATCCTAGGAAAATCTAGTGAATTTTCTTCTTTTTACATAAATTTTTGGAAAATGTTACTTCATGTATTAATATGACCATCCAAATAAAAACACTAACAAGTCTAATAGAAAACCAAGGTAGCAGAGATTTATGGGAAGATAGAGGAAAGAAGGAAAAAAAAAGTTGAAAAGAGTTTACAGTATAATAATTTCGGAGGAGTTATGAGTTGAAGGGGGAAAAATGGAACTCAAGTAGAAAAGATCAGAGAATGAAGAATTTATCAGTTGGTTAACATTCTGTTCTTCTTTACATGCATTATATCAATATTTCCTAATCTAGACTATAAAAGGGCTTTCTGTTTGGCTGGTGAGACAGGAAATGAAGGGAGAGGAAGAACATGACACAGTTACTGTTATAGAGAAAGGAAATGGGAAATCAGTTGGGCTGTGGGGGTAACTATATACCTGTCAGGGCTGTGGCCAGTAGTTAGTAAAATATGTAAGTGATACAAATACTGCCACCATGTTCAGTTTCTTACTGAAAGCTCCACTTTTGTTTGTTCCATTTCACTAAAGGTGTTTTGTTGAAATGAGCAAAACAAACTTAAAGAATTGTCCAAAGTTATAAAAAGTTGTCAGAATTCCCACAGAATAATAGCATTGCTAATTAGGCAGTGATAAGGTGTTTCATCAATGACTGATGAACCACGGTTTTGCACATTTATATTGCATATTTTTGTTAAAATAATATTTTGAGGAAGGTTTAATTTTATATTAAAGGTTATAATTTTAATTATTACTGAAATAACTCTGTTTAGTGCATGGAAGAAGAAGAAAATGCAAAGTCATTGGTGATAAATATACACATATATATATTTTTTTCTTCTCCTTTTAGAAGAGTTTTTTCCAATCATGTTTTCCCTGAGATCCTTTCCAAGTTTCAAACTAGCATTCCACAAGCCCTGTTTACATTGCTTTGGTCAGTGTTCTGTTTAATTCATAGTTTGGTGTTCTGATGTTGGCTTCCAGGAAGCATGCATGGAGTGACCCTAGGTTCAGTGTTCATTGTTCACTCAGATGCTACCACCTTTTCCCAGTCAGATCTATAGGTAGAGGTTATACAAATAAGCATCCCACTCCATTCTGGTTTGCCATGTCAGTGGGTATTGTTTTTGTGTGTGTGTGGATGTGTTGGAATTAAGTCCAATTGAACCACTTTCCTCTGACAGTTCAATTCTAGGGATAAGCTGAAGAACCAAATGTTTATCATCTTCTTTTTTATCAAGTCTAAATAACTCAGAATTAATTGCTCCTAAAGTTTGTTCTCTCAAACTTCCCTAGGTGTCTGTGTCTGTATTCACCACATTGCAGCACACTACCTTACACATCTCCCTTGCTACTGTGCTGGGAAGTCCTGGGAGTTATGGAACCAGATAGATATAAGAACAGTTGTTAAAAGGACATAGGTTGTTCTTGTTCTGAATGGCTTAGATGATAGCACTTATGTAGTGTGTTTTCCTCTGCTCAGGATAATCCCTGTGTCATTGAATTTATGTTGAGGTGGGGAATCATGTGTGTCTATTTCTTTAGAAGCTGCCAATATTGCTGTCTTTCTAAGGGGAAAATATGCTATGTGGTTCAAAAGGTTCTTCTTAATCAATTCCCAGTAACTGTCTTGTTAACAATGATGATGACAAAGGTTTATGGAGAACCTGATGAGAGTCAAGGGCTATGCTAGATTCTGGGCATACATGAGTAAAATAAAACAGAGCTGATACTTACCTTTGTAGAACACAGAATTCAGTTCCTATAAATGAACTCCAGATTCGGACATTTTGTCCTATGTCCTTGGGTTTACAGTGTGATTGTTCATCTTTGTTTTATATTTTAGTATGCCTTCACAGGAATTTTAATGAGAGATTTAGAAGACACTTATAGGCATGGTTAGTCCATTGCCATTTTTATCTCCAACTTTTATTAAATCCTGTCATAAGCATTCTATTCCATTTTCCCCCCATAATGCAAGTTTCAAAAACAGAAAGATACAGTTTTTTTGGCTCTTCCTCTTCTTTCTGTTCCTAAACACAATTTTATGCCTTAGGATGTGAAAATTTTTATTTCCACTTAGACTAAGAAAATAACAATGCAAACATATAGAAGTGATAAAATTTTAAAATTTTTTATAGTTTCAAACACAGCTTTATAGTTCTATACTCTCTTTTTGAGATAAAATTGAAACTGCTCTGAACTCTTGCTCTTAGATTTTATTTCTGAACATGGAAGTTACTTAGTGTTTGTCAATACCTGATCTCTACCATGTTGTAAGGTATATTTGGGTCTCAAAAATCTCATTTAAACAATCTGTATTATTCATCTGGGCTGCTGTAACAAAATACCATGGATTTGGTAACTTAAACAATAGGAATTTATTTCCCACAATTCTGGAAGCTGGATGCTCCAAGATTAAACTGCTAGCTAATTCGCTTCCCTGGTAAGGGCCCTATTTCTGGCTTGCAGGGTAAGCAGACTTCTTGTGTCCTCACAGGAAGAAGGGAGAGAGGGGCAGAGAAAGAGAAAGGGAGGGGGCCAGAGACATCATCTAGTATCTTTTCCTCTTTTTCGAAGGACACCTGTCCCATCATGGAGGTCCCACCCTCATGACCTCATCTCAACCTAATTATCTCCCGATGTCCCATGACCAAAATGCCATTACACTGGGAATGAGGGTTTCAACATATGAATTTGGAGAGGAAACAATTGAGTTGATAAAACAAGTTATACTTACCTTGGAGACCATTTGTGCAGACAATAAAACATCTGATTCTTTAAGCTCTGATTTTTTTTACCTGAATATGCATAAAGTTTTTTTTTTTAAGGTGACCTTTTTTTTTTTTTTAAGATTTTATTTATTTATTTGTCGGAAAGAAACAGGGAGAGAGGGAACACATAACAAGGGGAGTGGGAGAGGAAGAAGCAGGCTTCCCGCTGAGCCAGGAGCTTGATGCAGGGCCTGATTCCTAGACCCTGGCATCATGACCTGAGCCTAAGGCAGATGCTTAATGACTGAGCCACCCAGGTATCCCTGCATAAAGTTTTAAAACGTCAAAATTGGTATACAGCTTGAAAACTTTTAATTTGTTGTCGAGAAGCTTAAAGCATTAGAGCTTTAAAAAAAAAATCTTCCTTTGTAAATTATGTCAGCATACCTTGTCATTAGGTTTATTAAAAAATAAAAACAAAAATAAAAACAAAACATTTTTCCTTTGTGATGCCTATTTCTGTATCATAGAATCATTTTCTTTATATCCCTGCTGATTAGAAAGTGTTTGGAGATGAGTAAGTTGGAACTTGATAAAATATCTGGAATAGAAAATTCTCACAGTAGGGACTGCTAACTTGATTGCCTCATCACCATGGCAACGTTCATTGGTCAGTATAGCCAGGTAATGAGATAGCTTAGTTCAATGAGGATTTAAAATACTCTTCTCCTATTGCATATGAAATTTACAAAAGCATTTGTCTAAAAATAGATCATGCTGTCTTGTGATTCATAAGATATTTTGTGTTCAATAGAGGGCACTTACCAAGGTAAGTGAGCAAATCCATCTCTAGATTCCTCCATTTATTTTGTCCTTGAACAAAACATAATGCTGAAATGTGTCTTTAGAAAAACAACATGTTCATATAAATTCAAGAATAAGCTGTGTTGATTACGTATGATTTGGAAAATCATTCTAGACGTTTACACAAAGCCCTTTTGGTCTTTAGTTAGTGTGAGAAGAAAATGGGTTCAGAAGAGACATGCCTCATTTGGGGTTGGGGTTATTAGTTTCAAAGTGAAGAAGCATACATCAGTGAGCCAAGGTGAGGCTCAAGTGGAGACCAATGTCCATGAGAACTGAGGTTATGCTTGTAGTTCAGTTCCTACTCTTATTTTTCATGTATTCCAAACTTGAGGCTTTCTTCCAGCCTGCATTCTTGCTCTCCACTCCTAGCCGAGCACAGTTAACCTCCCACTTAAGTGAAAAATAGAGGCCATCTGGTATGCACTCCTACCTCTCCACCTACAAACATCTGCATCTATGTTACTTCCTTATGGTTCATTTCCATATCCACCTTTCATCTTCTCTCCTGGATTTTCAAGTTCTCACCAACTCTCTGGCTCTTTTTCCTAGTGAAGATGCATATTCCGGTTTCTCACATTTCAAAATCGCAGAAAGAACATAGTATTAGATATGCCCTTGCCTTCTGATTTTTATTTTTGCTCTTACCTTCAGAACCAAGTATTTTAAAAGAGTTGTTTATTTTTTTCACTTTCCCTTTGATTCTTTCGCCCGCAGAAATCTGCCTACTGACCCATCATTGTGCCAAAATTGCACCAAAATTGTTTTATTGAAATCAACAACAAATTTAATGAAGCAGGTGTTGTGCACCAAATATTAGATGGCAGTTTGGTGACATGATATTCAGTAAGAGGTGTCCTTGATGATTGACTTATTTCACTTAACATAATACCCTCTAGTCCCATCCATGTCATTGCAAATGAGAAGATTTTTTTTGAGGGCTGCATCTTGTTTTTTTGTGACTATACTCACTGTGCTGTGCATTAGTTCTCCAGAACTTATTCATCTTCTACATGCAATGTCTTCCCAGCTCCTCCCCCTGCCCAGGCTTTGGTAACCACCATTCTACTCTTTTGAGGAGTTGGGCTTTTTTAATCCCGCATATTATAGTAGCTATGTTCATCCTACAGTAGCTATGTTTTTTTGTTTTTCTCACTTAGTATGCATAATGCCTTCCAGATCCATCCATGTTGTCACAAATGGAAGGATTTCCTTTTTTCTCATGCAATAATAAGATTCTATTGGAGGCATATATATATTCATGATTCCAATGTATGTATCAATCACATCTTCTTTATCCGTTCATCTGCCAATGGACATTTAGGTTATTTTTATATCTTGGCTATTATAAATAATGCTGTAATAAACATGGGTGTGCAGATACCTTTTCAGTATTGTTTTCATTTTCTTTGGATATGCCCCCGGAAGTAGGATTCCTGGATCATACAGCAGTTCTATTTTTAATTTCCTGGGGGAACCTCCACACTGTTTTTCATAGTAGCCTTCCATTGAGAACAGAGGGGTACTATGCCTCATTACTGCTGAATGTGAAGAAAAGATCATGTTCCCCATTTGTCCTCAGTCAACACCCAAGCAGGGATTCTTATTAAAGCTGGGCGGGGGTGGGAATACTGATTCCTACTAGTCCTCTTCTGATACCTCCTTGGCTACAGGTAACTTGTTACTGGTACCATTGTTACCTCCTCCTTTTAATTTTTTTTAATTTATTTTTTATTTTTATTAACATATAATGTATTATTTGCCCCAGGGGTACAGGTCTGTGAATCATCAGGCTTACACATTTCACAGCACTCACCATAGCAGATACCCTCCCCAATGTCCATAACCCAGCCACCCTGTCCCTACCTCCCCAACCCCCAGCAACCCTCAGTTTGTTTTGTGAGATTAAGAGTCTCTTATGGTTTATCTCCCTCCCAATCTCATTTTGTTTCATTTTTTCCTTACCTATCCCCCACAATGCCCTGCCCTGTATCTCAAATTCTTCATATCAGAGAGATCATATGATAATTGCCTTTCTCTGGTTGACTTATTTCACTCAGCATAATAACCTCTACTTCCATCCACGTTGTTGCAAATGGCAAGATTTAATATCTTTTGATGGCTGCATGGTATTCCATTGTACGTATATGTATGTGTGTGTGTGTGTGTATATGTATATGTGTATATATATATATATATATATATATATATATATATATATATACCACTTCTTTATCCATTCATCTGTTGATGGACATCTAGGTTCTTTCCATAGTTTGACTGTTGTGGACATTGCTGCTATAAATATTTGGGTGCACATGCCCCTTTGGATCACTACATTTGTATCTTTAGGGTAAATACCCAATAGTACAATTGCTGGATTGTAGGGCAGCTCTACTTTCAACTTTTTGAGGAACCTCCATACTGTTTTCCAGCGTGGCTGCACCAGCTAGCATTCCTACCAACAGTGTAGGAGGGTTCCCCTTTTCTCCACATCCTCTCCAACATCTGTCCTTTCCTGACTTGTTAATTTTAGCCATTCTGACTGGTGTGAGGTGGTATCTTACTGTGGTTTTGATTTGTATTTCCCTGATGGCAAGTGATGTTGAACACTTTTTCATGTGTCTGTTGGCCATTTGGATGTCTTTGCAGAAATGTCTGTTCATATCTTCTGTCTATTTCTTGATTGGATTATTTGTTCTTTGAGTGTTGAGTTTGATAAGTTCTTTATAGATTTTGGATACTAGCCCTTTATCTGATATGTCATTTGTGAATATCCTCTCCCATTCTGTCAGTTGTCTTTTGATTTTGTTGACTGTTTCCTTTGCTGTGCAAAAACTTTGATCTTGATGAAGTCCCAATAGTTCATTTTTGTCATGGCCTCCTTCTGAAATAAATCATAGAGGTGATGTGGCAGGTGGCTTTGTCTTATAGCTGAATGGTGGCATAAGTCCTTGCTCCCCATTTGGTCTCCTCTGACACCACCCCAAGAGAGAAATTAGGGGTCCCTCATGACTGTTGTATAATGGCGAAAGTCCAGACTCCCCATGTGGTCTTCACTGACATCTCATTGGGAATTGGTAGCTTATTAGCACCCATCATTTTTGTCTGATACAGCTCTGGTGGCAACCAGGGTGAGTAGACCTCATTATAGTTGCGAAAGGGTAGAAGTCTAGACTCCTCATTAAGGCTTTCAGGAATAAATGGGGGAGAGACCAGAGTTAGTTCTCTGCTGTTTGGCTGGAATAGAACAGTTAATGCTTCAAGGTTTTCTATCTTGTGCTATATTTGTTTGGGACCTTTGGACATAGAAAATAGGCTTTTGTTGTTTTTTTTTGTTGTTGTTGTTGTTATTTGTTTGTTTTGTTTTGGTCTGAACCTGTAGGCATATTCTGGTTCCTAGCTTCTTCAGCCTCTTTAGGCCCCAACTTTGGGATACATAAGGCAAAAAGAAAACCAGAAAACTCATCACCATTTTGTTTTTCAGGTTCTGAGGCTTCTAGCCAGTCTTCCATCTCTCCATCTTTTGCATCTTCTTTATCTTTGTTTTAGTTGTATTTAGTGGAAGGAATAAGAAAAATATGTCTACACCATCCTCCTAGAAATGTAAACTTTCCATTTGTTTTTAATAACAGTGCAAAATATTCTGATTTGATATTTTACATTCCCATTCTTCTATTTATAGAGTCTTATTGTCCCAGATGTCACACGGTTTGTCCATAAATGCAACAGACTGGATTTGATAACAGACATTGGCCCCTAGTTATTCCTCAAAAAGTCTGTTAATTTCAAGCAAGAACAGGTGCTTTTGGAATCCTTTCTGTATGAGTTCCAGCTCAGATGCTTGTGCTCCTGAAGCTAAACTAGGCTGAAATGGATTTCATGTCAGGAAAGTCGCATAGGTATTTGATCTAAATTTGGTATTTCCAATAGAAACCCACCACAAGCAACAAAGACTGCAAGGATAGAGCTGTGTTCGAAGGGAAGGGCCATTTATTTTCTCTCTCCAAATGTCCACTTCCATGTACAATTCACAGTACCTGCTAAATAGTTGGTACCTAAGTAACCTTGTATTGCATTAAATGTGATTGCATTGTTAGTCAGGTTGTTAGGTATTATTTTGTAACCCCAAAGCATGTTTTATAGTCAAGTCTTCTAATTTGAATAAATGGGCTCTTTATTTTGGTTTCACTACAGCTCTTGGTTTTGTTTTTTGTTTTTAGTGGATGTTTTGTTTAAACTTGCCATCCTTAGTGAATATCTTAATACAATTTTTAGGTAGATTTTATTCATCTATGCGTTTTATGAATTGACACAAATTAAAAAGTATGAGAATAGTATTAGAAGTATGTGACAACCTGCCACTCAAACATAAATAGGAGTCCTAGTATATTTAAAGCTGTTGATTTAAAGCCATCTGTATGAAGCATTAAAAATAGTTTAATGACACCCACACTACGCCACCAGTGAGCATTGAATTAATCGGCTGTTAGCAACATGCAAATCTGCTGGTGAGAATGGTTCCTTAGCCCACCTCTGTCTTAAAAAGAGTTTCTTGTTTGTCTGTCTCATTCCTGAAGAAAGGTTATTACTTTAGAACTCAAGGTGACCTTTTCTGAAATGCACAAGGCTGGTTTTCTTAAGAATGGGTCACTACCTTGAATATATCTGAAATATAATAATTATGTTCATTATTTTTTCTGAATGTGTCCAATATGTACTACTTATATAAACTATAGTAAAAAAATTAACATAATTCTTAAAGAAAAAACATGTAATTTCCTACCATCATAAAAATTTAACTGATAGTTTTCATTTTTAGACATTTTATACACATCTCTTATTTTATGAGTCTGGTATTAGGATAAAAATAATTTAAGGTACAGTATTTCTTTTTTTAAAATTTCTTTCTGATTTTTAATTTTTAAATTTTAATTTCTTCATAGTTAACATAAAGTGTTATATTAGTTTCAGGTGTACAATATAATGATTCAATAATTCTATAAATTACTCAGTCTTTATCCTAAGTGTCCTCTTAATCCCCATCACTATTTCACCCATCCACCCACCTACCTCCCCTCTGCGAACCCCCAGTTTGTTCTCTCTAGTTAAAAGTCTGTTTGGGGGTTTATCTCCTTTTTTCTTTGTTTTGTTTCTTAAATTCCACATATAAATGAACTTATATGATATTTGTCTTTATTTGACTGACTTATTCCACTTAGCATTATATTCTCTACCTCCATCTATATTGTTGCAAATGGCAAGATTTCATTCTTTCTAGGGCTGAATTATATATATATATATATATATATATATATATATATATATATATATATATCACATTTTCCTTATCCATTCATCTATCATTGGGCACTTAGATTGCTTCCATAATTTGGCTATTGTAAATAATGCTACAGTAAACATACGGGTGCATATATATTTTGAATTAGTGTTTCTTTTTTGGGGGGGGGATAGATACCAAGTAGTGGAATTACTGGATCATATGGTAGTTTTATTTTTGAGGAACCTCCGTACTGCTTTCCAGAAGTTTACATTCCTATCAACAGTGCACAAGCTTTTCTTTTGTCCTATATCCTTGTCAACACTTGTTGTTTCTTATGTTTTGGATTTTAGCCATTCTGACAGGTGTGAGGTGATACCTCATTGTGGTTTTGATTTGTATTTCCCTGATGATCCGTGACATTGAGCATCTTTTCATGTATTCCTGGGATGCAAGGGTGACAATATTTGCAAATCTAATAAGCATGATACATCATATATTCAAGAGAAAGGATAAAACCATATGATCATTCAATAGATGCATAAAAAGCATTTGATAAAGTACTACATTCACTCATGACAAAAGCCCTCAACAAAGTAGGTTTGGAAGGAATATACTGCAACATAACAAAGGCCATATATGAGAAACCCACAGCTAACATTATCCTCAATGGGGAAAAACTGAGAGCTTTTTGCCCAATGTCAGAATAAGACTTTTATTCAGCATAGTACCAGAAATCCTAGCAACAGCCATCAGATAGCAGAAAGAAATAAAACACATTCAAATTTGTAAGAAAGAAGTTAAACTTCCACTATTTGCTGATGCCATGATAATATATGTAGAAAACCTGAAAAACAGCAAAAAAAAACTTGTAGAATTGATAAATGAGTTTAGTGAGGTTGCAGGATACAAGAGTACAGAAATCCATTTTATTTTTATACAGGAATAATGAAGTAACAGAAAAAGAAATTAAGAAAACAATCCCATTTATAATTGTACCAAAAATAATGAAATACCTAAGTATAAACTTAACCAGGAGGTGAAAGACCTGTACCCTGAAAACTATGAAACACTGATGAAAGAAACTGAAAATGACACAAATGAATTGGAGAAACAAATATTGCTAAATATATCTATACTATTGCTAAATGTATATCTGAAGTAATCTATAGGTTTAATGCAATCCCTATCAAAATATCAACAAGGATTTTTCACATAACTGGAACAAACAATTCTAAAATTTGTATGGAACCACAGAAGACTCCAAATACCCAAAGTAATTTTGAAAAAGAAAAAGTTGGAATTATCACAGTCCCTACAAAGCTGTAGAAATCAAAAGAATATGGTACTAACACAAAAACAGAGACATAGATCAATTGACAAAACAGCCCAGAAATAAACCCACCATTATATGGTCAATTAAATATATTTTTTACTAATATCACATGGAATTCATTATATCACATAATCTTCATATATGTTTGATTATGAAAAATGTCATGAATGTCAGAAAAATCAGTGATAATGTAACCACAAATGCATTGAGATAGTATTGACCTATAATAAGATTTTTTATAGTATTGCTTCAGATAAATATTAAATAAACTTTAGAAGTAAAATAGAAATTATCCCCTATTCAACCTTAGTTTGGGGAAATAAAATATCTATGAAAAGTACATAAAACATAAGTAAAACTTGGGGCACCTGGGTGGCTCAGAGGGTTAAGCCTCTGCCTTCAGCTCAGGTCATGGTCTAGGATCAAGCCCCGTCGGGCTCTCTGCTCAGCGGGGAGCCTGCTTCCCCACTCCCCTACCTGCCTCTCTGCCTACTTCTGATCTCTGTCTGTCAAATAAATACATAAAATCTAAAAAAAAAAAGTAAAATTTAATAAATTATTGTAAGGTAAACATTTTTATAATAGTGTCTTCTGAATGAAGTATGATTTATCACTACATTTCTTTTTGTGTCATGCTTTTTGTGACCTACAAAATCTTTGGCCTACTCCAAAGTTGCAAAAATTTCCCTCCTACATGTACTTTTACAAGTTTTAGAGATTTATCTTTTACATTTTACCTTTGAAATATTTAGGGATTAATTTCTTGTGAAAACTGTAAGATAAAAGTCACATTTTTTTCCTTATGTATATCCAGCTGCTGCTGCAGAATTTATTGAAAAGTCCATCTCTTACCCCAAATTACTTTGGCACCTTTTTCAAATATCAAACAACTATGTATGTGAGTTTATTCCTGGACTCTCTTCTGTAATATTAGTGTGTTATTGTTATGCCAATACCATATCATCTTAACTATTTATTGTGACTTATGCAAATTTTGATATATTATGCTTTTATTTTCATTTGGTTCAAATGTGTTATTTCTTAATAGAACAGCATTGTATAGCTGTTTTAATTTCCAATTATTTCAGGTTTTTCCAGGTTTTTCTTTGTAATTTACTTCTAATTTATTTATTTCTGTGGTCAGAAACATCTTCTTTATAATTTCAAGTTTTTTAAGTTAATTAAAATGAATTACTACTCTTTAGAGGTTAATAGACAGTCTAATCTGTTGATTGCTTCAAATGCATTTGGAAAATATGTGTATCCCCCCTTGTTGGACATGCCTTGAAAATATCAGTTAGATACTACAGAGTTTTCTGTATACCTATTGATTTTCTAACTACTTCTCTAAGTTACTGAGAGATGACTATTGGAATGTCTAGCTATAATGGTGGATTTGTCTATTCATTCTATGAGTTCTATCATGATTTTCCCACGTGCATCTTAACACTCTATTTTTGAGCTTTAAGATGGGCATTTAGGAATTTTATGACTTCATTCATTCATTGGTCATTATGAAATAACACTCTTGATGATAATTTTTTTTCTGTAAGCTACTTTGTCTGATATCTGATATTAACTCCAATTTTCTTATGGTTAGGATTTGGACCATATTAGTTTTTCTATCCATTTACTCTTAGCCTTGCTGAGCCTTTATTTTTAGAGCCAATTGCATATACACAGCATATAATTGAACACTGTTTTTTAGCCAGTCTGGCAATATCTGCCATTTAATTGGAAGGTTTTTACCGTTGATATTGACCATAAGACTCAATATACCTGAGCTGGAATCTATTATTTTACCTCTTATTTTTTGGGTTGTTTTTGTCGTCGTTATTGTTGTTGTTGTGGGATCGTTTTGTTTTGTTTTGTTTCTGGTGTATTTTCAACTGATTTTTTTTTTCCTCATGCTTTCTTTTAATTAACTATTTCAGGGTTCCATATTTTCACTACTGTTGACTTATATGTCTCAGTGTATGTGTAGTGTTTAGAACATTTACCTTTTTAATTTAGCACAGTTTATCCTCAAAAGCATTATAGCTCTTCATGTCTAATATAAGAACCTTATGACAATATACTTCCTTATGCTGCCCTTCCATTCTTCATGTTTATTGCTATTCCTTTTTACGTGTTTTATTCCGTGCTGTAGATTGTAATCCATACACACCATAAATTACCTTCTAAAGAACTTCCAACATCTGATGTATTTATGGACTTATTCACCATTTCCATTTCTCTATTTGGGGGGCATACATCCAAGTTTCCTTCTCATTGGAAAGCTTTTTCTCATCTATGTTACCGTTTTTGAAGGAAATTTTCCTGGGATAAATGATTTTTTTTCCCTTTTAACATTTTATACATGGCATTCCATTAAATTATGGCTTTCATAATTCTGACACAAAATATGTTTATGTTCTTCCTTTATTTCTCTGTGCATATTACACCTTTCTTAATATCATCTCTTTGTATTTAATGTTCAACAATGTATGATGTATGATGCACTTGATGTGTGCTGTATGTGTGTAACTATTCTGGTTGGAATTTATGAAGCTTCTTAGACCTGTTGATTTAGGCTTTCTATCCATTTTGGAAACTTTTTAGGCACTTTTTCTTCAAGCATATTTTCTGTGACCTTTATTCTTCTAATAGTGTTCCAGCATTAGACTGTTTTGTCTCTGTAGACTCCTGAGGTCCTGTTTAATTATTTTTCAGTCCTTTTCCCCCTTCCCCGTCTTCATTGTAAATAATTTATGTTGCTATGTTTTTAGGTATACTTGTCTTTTCTTCTGAGGTATCTAATCTGGTGTTATTTTCATCTAGTAAAATGTGCATTTCAAAAATTGCACTTAATATTTAGATGTTCTATTTAGTTCTTCTCTTATAGACTTCATTTTTAAATTCATGCTTTCCTTTCAATCTTTGCACATATTGAGCACGTTTATGATCACATTTCTAATGTTCTTATCTGAAAACTCCATTATTTGCTATTTCTGGACCCTATTTCTATTTTTTCCCTTCATTTCAGGCCAAATTTCCTTGCTCCTTTTATAACTAGCAATTTTTGATTAGATGCCAGACATTGTAAATTTTACATTTATTAGTGCTGCAGTTTTTGGCTTTACTTTGAAAGAATGTCAGGCATTGTTCTGGAAGGCAAAGTAGCTATTTGAAATCTGTTTGATCCTTTTGAGACTTATTTTAAAAGCTGTATTTTGAAACGACATTTGGCTAGGTACAGAATCCCCTTGAAAATTATTTTATTAGTCTAAAGACTCATGTATTTGTCTTCTGTTATAAATCAACTCTTTGCCTCATTTGACCTGTTTAAAATTAAAATTATTTTGTTGGGTGATTTTAAACTATTTTCATGATGTGTATGATATAGCTTCTTTTTATGTATTCCATTGTAGGTTAAAAGTACTTCTTGAATTTGTGGTTTAATATCTCTTAACAGACTTAGAAAATTCACTTTCAATATCTTTGCCAATTTTTTTTCTAATTTTTTCTACTCTTTGTTACTCCAATTAATATATTAGACCTTTATAAAAGCATATAAATATTTTTCCCATTGATTTTATGCTATGTGCTATACTATGAATATTTATTTTCGATCTATCTTCTATTTCCTTTTTTGACTCCCTTAGTGAGGAGTTTCAGGATCATAGGCTTTTGAGTATTTAACTTTTTTTTTTTTTTTAAGATTTTTATTTATTTATTGGACAGAGAGATCACAAGTAAGCAGAGAGGCAGGCAGAGAGAGAGGAGGAAGCAGGCTCCCCGCTGAGCAGAGAGCCCAGTGCAGGGCTCCATCCCAGCACCCTGGGATCATGACCTGAGCCGAAGGCAGAGGCTTAACCCACTGAGCCACCCAGGCACCCCGAGTATTTAACTTTTTATGAAACTATCAAATCAATTACTGTATTGGTTGTGATAGTTTCATTAACTATGCATGAAAATCTGACTGGCTTGATATCCTCGCTAACACTTGATATTATCTATTTATTAAAGTCATTCTTGGAAGTATTATTCCATTGTGCTTTTAATTTGTGTTACCTTAATAACTAATATTTTTCATATAATTAAGAGCCATTGTGATGTGTGTTAGTAAAGTGTTTTTTTTTAATATAATTTTTTATTTTTTATAAACATATATTTTTATCCCCAGGGGTACAGGTCTGTGAATCACCAGGTTTACACACTTCACAGCACTCACCAAAGCACATACCCTCCCCAATGTCCATAATCCCACCCCCTTCTCCCAAACTCCCTCCCCCCAGCAACCTTCAGTTTGTTTTGTGAGATTAAGAGTCACTTACGGTTTTTCTCCCTCCCAATCCCATCTTCTTTCATTTATTCTTCTTCTCGTAAAGTGTTTTTATTGGATTATCTTTTTATCACTGAACTGAAAGTGTTCTTCACATATTATGGAAATCAATTCTATGTAGAATTATGTATTTTACTGTTTTCTCCATGTGTGTAATTTGCTTTTTTACTTTTTTAAAACTATTTTTGTTCAGAAGAAAATGCTAAATGTCATGATATCTAATTTTTTAAAGGTTAGTATCTTTCTTAAGGGATTATTGACAAAAGTCACAGAAATATTTAATTATGTTTTTCTTCATGACACTTAAAATGGTGGGTATTATGGAGGACATGTATTGCATGGCGCACTGGGTGTGGTGCATAAACAATGAATTTTGGAAGACTGAAAAAATAAAATTTTTACGTTTGTATCTGAGATCCAAAGGGGCACGTGCACCCGAATGTTTATAGCAGCAATGTCCACAATAGCCAAACTATGGAAAGAACCTAGATGTCCATCAACAGATGAATGGATCAAGAAGATGTGGTATATATACACAATGGAATACTATGCAGCCATCAAAAGAAATGAAATCTTGCCATTTGCGACAACATGGATGGAACTAGAGCATATCATGCTTAGTGAAATAAGTCAAGCAGAGAAAGACAACTATCATATGATCTCCCTGATATGAGGAAGTGGTGATGCAACATGGGGGCTTAAGTGGGTAGGAGAAGAATAAATGAAACAAGATGGGATAGGGAGGGAGACAAACCATAAGTGACTCTTAATCTCACAAAACAAACTGAGGGTTGCTTGGGGGAGGGGGTTTGGGAGAAGGGGGTGGGATTATGGACATTGGGGAGGGTATGTGCTTTGGTGAGTGCTGTGAAGTGTGTAAACCTGGTGATTCACAGACCTGTACCCCTGGGGATAAAAATATATGTTTATAAAAAATAAAAAATAAAAAAATTAAAATTGTTAAGGAATAAAATAAATAAATAAATAAATAAATAGTAAAAAGAAAAAATAAAATTTTTTTAAAAACTTAGTTTCACGTCTTGGTCTCTGGTTCATGGTATGTTGTGAATTAATGTCATCTATTATATGAGTTAGGGTACAAGTCTCATTCTCTTCCATGTAGATATCTAATTGTTTTAGCACCACCCCCTCTTGAATTAAACTGAGACCTTGGTAAGAAATCAAGCGAACATCTATGTTTATGTTTGTTTCCAGACTCTCTTTTCTGTTCCATTGGTATATTTGTCTATCTTTATGTCAGTATCACATTTAATTATTGTAATTTTTATCCTAGTTTTTGAAATTGGGTAATGTAAAGTTTTAACTTTTTTTCTTTATTTCATAATTTTATAGGTCCTTTGTACTTTTAAAGGAATTTTATTTTTATATTTTAATTTATTATTATTATTTTTAAAAAGATTTTATTTATTTATTTGACAGAGATCACAAGTAGGCAGAGAGGCAGGCAGACAGGGGGGGAAGCAGGCTCCCCACTGAGCAGAGACCCTGATGTGGGGCTTGATCCCAGGACTCTGAGATCATGACCTGAGCCAAAGGCAGAGGCTTAACCCACTGAGCCAACCAGGTGCCCCTTAAAGGAATTTTAGAGCAAACTTGTCAGTTTCTAAAATTATCCCAATTGAATTTTTATTAACACTGCGTTGACTTACTAGGTGAAACAAGGGAATATGGACACCTTAAAATTTTTGAATTTCTTAATCTATGAGCTCTCCACTTATTTTATGTCTTTTAAAATTTTACACAGCAATGCCTTGTAAATACATGTTGTAAACACATTGTGTAGGTCTGATTTAATTTCTCAAAGCTGTATTTTGTAGCTAATATGCACATCCTTTGCTAAATATTTTTCTGAATACCTGCTGCATTTTGTGCTAACTGTACATATATTTTTTTAATTTTTTCAATTTATTTATTTTCAGAAAAACAGTATTCATTATTTTTTCACCACACCCAGCGCTCCATGTAATCCGTGCCCTCTATAATACCCACCACCTGTTACCCCAACCTCCCACCCCCCCACCACTTCAAACCCCTCAGATTGTTTTTCAGAGTCCATAGTCTTTCGTGATTCACCTCCCCTTCCAATTTCCCCCAACTCTCTTCTCCTCTCTAACACCCCTTGTCTGTAAATATTTTTAAACTTTATTTTGTGATTGTTTATTGCCATATATAGATATAAAGTTAATTTTTGTATATTAACCTTGTATCCTGCAATCTTGCTAAGTTCATATATTAGTTCTATTAATTCTTTGTGGATTCTTTGGAATTTCTGTATTCGTAAACTTCTTACTATCCTTTTTAATGTCTCTAGATCTACAGTGATAGTCACATCTTCATTCTTAACATTAATAATTGCTGTCAACTTTTTTTCTTGATTTGTCTTTACAGGAATTTTTAAATTTTTAAAACATTTTCAAAGAACTGATATTTGTCTTTTTAAAATAATCTGTATTGTTTCTTTTCTTTCTGTCTCACTGGAATCTGCTCATTTATTTTGCTCTCATTTTTCAATCTTCCTTCTTTTCCTCACATTGGGATTCTTTTTTGCTTAATAGAGAACCTAATTAGTGTACATTTAATGGTGTGGCAAGCAATCCAAACATCGATGTTTAACACAATGCAATTTTAGATTTTTGCTCATGTAAATATGAAGATCTTCATGATTGCATTATTATTTTGGGAGACCCCAAACATCAAGTTATAAGTTGAGCCCCTTCCAGTTGATGACTCAGGGGTCCAGAATCCTTCCAATTTATGGTAATTGCATTTTCAAAACACATCCTTGGAAGTCACCAAAGAAGGGAAATAGAAATTGCAGGAGCCATTCCAGACACTTAACAACCTTGGTATGAATAATTTGTTTAAATTTCACATTGCTTGTGTCTAGTCAACTTCTTCCCATATAGATGAAAAGGGACTGAAAATATATAGACTCTGACTTGAGAAGTGCTTTTCATTCACAGCTCTTCTTTTTAGAGGAGAGTGTATTATTGTTGGTTAGCTAATTTTCTTTGCTGTATCACTTTTTAAAATCCCCTGTAATGTGGATCTCTGAGTGAAAACATTTTTTATATTTTTACTTTTGTCTTTGAAGAACAGTTTTGCTGATGATAGAATTCTAGTCTGGAAAATATTTTTTCTCAATATATTGACTGCAGTTCTCTACCTTTTGGTACTAGATTAGTCTACTAGGATTGTCATGACAATGTACCATACACTATGTAGCTTATACAACTGAAATTTATTCTCTCACAGTTCTGAAGGCTAGAAGTCCAAAGTCAAGATACCACCATGACTGGTTTCTGGTGAGACCTCTTTTCTTGGGTTATGGACTATTGTCTTCTTGCTGCGTCTTCAGATGGCCTTCTATGAATGCTCAGAGATGGGAAGCAGTTCTCTGGTGTCTCTTTCTTTTCTTATAAGGTCACCAGATCTATTATATGAAGGCCCCATTCTTACAACCTCTTTTAACCTTATTTATCTCTTTAACAGCCCCATCTCCAAATATAGTTACACTAGGGTTAAGGCTTCAACATATAAATTTGGGGGAAACAATTAAATCTATACCATCACCTTTTTTTGCTTTTCAAGGTCAATTGTAAGCCTTAACATTTATTTTGAAGGGAAAATTATTAATTTTTTCTCTTCTTGCTTTGTAGATCTTCTTTTTTATCTTTGGTTTTATAAAATTTTTTAATGGAGTTTTACTATGCTGAGTCTAGGTATGACTTTTTAAAAATTATCTGGATTTGGGTTTATTGTGGTTTTTGAATCTGTATATTCCTCTCATTCATAAGCTGTGGAAAATTTTTATCCATAATCATTTTAAATATTACCTAGTCTCCTTTGCCTCTCCTTCTGAAATTCCAATTAAATATTTGCTATTTGCTTGTCATTCCCCCCCACCAAGGTATCCTTTGTGTTTCTTACTTATATTCTTTATTCTCTTTTTGTCTTCCTGGCTTTGTTCCAGATGAGTTCATACTCTGGAGTACTTTTGAAATTTCTGTCCTTAAAATATCTTTTTAATTCTAAGCTCAAACTTAATGAGATATATCTGGAGATAATTCATTCCCAGGAGCTGGGAAACTTTGTCTTAAGGGGCCAGGTAGTAAATGTTTTAGGCTTTGCTAGTCAAGGAGCAAGATCAAGGGTATTGTGTAGATTACCACATAAACATTTAATTTATAAGCCATTTAATATGCAAACACCATTCTCGGCTCATGTGCCATACAAAAACAAATTGTTGGCTACATTTAACCACAGGTCATCATTTGCTAACTCCTGATTTATCTCATCTGTTGAATTCTTATATTGTTTATTATTTAGTTCTAAAATTTCTGTTTAGTTTTTTTTTTTTTTTAAGATACGGTACTATTTCCTGTTGCCTTCTGATAGGATTTACTCCAATTTCCTTGAACAAGAAAAGTCTAGTATTTTTAAAGTCTACCTCATAATTCTGATAAACTATTTTAACTGTCTTTTCTTTAGTTTTTTTCCCTGCTTACAATGACTTGTCTCCACATGTGCCCAGAGAAACTTTAGTTTTGGGGGACATTACTTTTGAAAAATTATTTTTAGAAATAATTCAATCTTCATGATGATGATTATCTCTTCCTCCAGAGAAAGTAAAGGGCTTGGATGTTTTTTATGCTAGCAATTTGGATCTACTTTTTTAATTTTAAGAATTTAGAGTTAACATGATATAAATAACACGTAGCTCAAACGTTTATCCAGAACTCATCCAGTTCACCCTCCTTTCTCAAGTGCAGCTCATTGAGGGAGGTGTTAACCAGTGCTCCTAACCGAGTCAGGACCTGGATTCTGACTTTTGCCTCACTGGCTTCATGCATTACCAGAATTGCAACTCAGCCCCTTTACACTTCTTCCTCCTTGGGAAATGCTCCCAGAGCAAGAGTGGCTCTGAGTGGTCTGGTTATGTCAGTTCCCACCATCTGCTGTACTTTTATCATCTCAGATCTTTGTCCTGTCATCCTCGTTATCTTGGTAGCTGTGTGATGCTTTATAAACTTTTTTTTTTGGTCAATTTCCTCCAGACATTTTTTTTTATCATCAGCCTCAGATTTGGTCTGAATTAATAATTTCTTATAATCAGCAGTAAATTATCTGTGCAAGTACAAATGTTCTGTTAACCTTTCCCAATCATTCTCTTGCCTCCTATGTCATAGGCAAATTGTATGTGTCCTTCCCATCCATATCTTGATGCTTTTTAATCATCCATTTAGAACATATACATAGAGCTCAATTGTGCTTTTTTATTTACATAAATGTTATAAAACTCTACCTATAATTTTGTAATATCCTTTTCTTATATGTCTTATGTTTTTCTGACAGGTTGATATGTGCATCTTTAGTTCACTCATTTGAAAATATGTATAATATTTCAGCCTGCGACTAAATGATACATTTTTAAATCTATTCCCCTGCTAATAGATAGTTTGTTTCTTTTTTTCTTGTTGGTTTTCTTACATAAACAAGTTTGCAATAGAAATCTTTTCTAGATCTTCTTCTGCACATGTATTTGCATTTCTCTAGAAGTTGTTTGACCCAGAGAACTCGTTTTATTTTCCTCCTTAGTACAAAGCTGTGTCCCACTTTATAGTCTCCCCTTACCTGGAGTCACGTCACTGTGTGATTGTCTATTTCTGTAAGACCAATGGCACTTTCCACAGTTGACAACATCCTTCATCAGAGCTAACCTGACTAATTCAAGCATCTCTTGTTCTTAATTAAAATATTTTTTCTTATCCTCTTCCCACTATTCACGATTTCTGAATGATTGCTTCTAACCTAATGGCTTCAGTTTACAACTCTGTCAGTGACTGTAGAGACTATACCACATTTCTATTCCTTATTTTTTTTCGCTTTTGTTTTTTAATCCTCAGTATCACAGGTGGATTCACTTTGTCCCAAATCTAATTCATCTGGTATTCCAGATTATTGTTTAGGACTTTCCTATCTTCATGAGAGTCACCATGAGCTATTCATTTTTGTAAATTCAGAAACCCAGTATTGAATATAAGCTTCACCTAGTACATATAGATGATCACAAAGACCTAGTGACTCAAAGTACCAAATGACCCTTAAATCTTCTTTTGCCTCTTCATCTTTACTCTCACAACCTCAAGATTTTGTTATTTTTGTTCAACTTACATACAACAATAGAGTCATGATGGTCTTCATCTCAAAACAATGTAATCTTAATGATGAGCTTCAGATAGATGGATATGACTTGAAATCATAACTGTCCTTTATCAGCTGAATGGTCTGGTGCAAATGACTTAATCTTGACAAGATTTAGTTCTTTTACCTACAAAATAAGAATAACTATATACTTTATTTAAATGTTGCTTGAAGGTTTAATGGGATTATTCAATGAAGAATTAATTTAACATAATTACAGGAATATAATAAAATTTAATGATTAATGACCAAGATGTCCTTAATGACTCCCTTAGCTTGACAAATTTTAAACAGACTTCTTTCTTCCCCTGGGTCCCAGGCCTCCCTTTGCTTAGAGCATTTATTTTTTAAAAACTTGCAAAATGTAAATTCTTTCTTTGCCCTTTTGCAATATATTTAAATCTTCTCCTAGCCTCTTGCCAGTTTTACAACCCAGGAAATGTGTTTTGCAAGGACCTGGAAACCATCTTTTTGAAATGAGAACATGAAGGAGATAGCACCTCTATTTTGCAGTTTCTGTGGGAGGGAGGGATAGGAGCCTTACTCTGATGAACACACCAATTAGTGAACACAGATGGTCTAATCACAGAAAAAATTACAGACTCAGGAATAGTACAATGCGCTTGACGCATTCCATTGATCAGCCTCCACCCTAACATGCACCAGGACTTTTTCACTAACTCACCCCCTGTGCTTTAAAAGCCTCCCACTTTTTGTTTCACTGTAGTTTAGCTTCGTCTCTCTCCCCTTATTGCAATGGGCATGAATAAGGTCTTTGCCTGTTGCATTTTGTCCACGGCAGTTTTTACTCTGAAACTCACCTCAATTATTCATTGCTAACAGCTAGAATTGTCTCTCTCCAATTCATACTCTCTAGGTTACCATTTGCTAAAGACTTTCTTAGAACTAGAAATCTGGTATTATTTTATTTTGTGCTACAAAATCCTTAATGAATATTCAGCATCTTCAGGGTAACGTTTGAATCCCTTAGCATGTGAGCAAGATACTTGAACATGCTCTACATACACACACATAGACACACACACACACACACACACACACACACACACACACCTTTTAAGACTGAAGACTACTTTTTTTTTTAAGGTTTTATTTATTTCTTTGACAGAGACCACAAATGGGCAGAGAGGCAGGCAGAGAGGAAGGGAAGCAGGCTCCCCTGCTGAGCAGAGAGCCAGCCATGGTGCTCGATCCCAGGAATCTGGGATCATGACCTGAGCTGAAGGCAGAGGCTTTAACCCACTGAGCCACCCATGTGCCCCTGAAGACTACTTTTTAGTATGAGGTTGCATTTCTTTTTTACATGCAACCCGATGAGTTACATATAGGTGCCAGAATATACTGTTGGGCTTCTATATTTGAGTCCATACATTTGTGACAGGAATCACAATGAGTATCATTGGCTTATGCAGAATTAATTATATGAGATAGAGCAAGAGACAAAGCTAAAACAAAGAAAGAGCCAGGATAGAAATGAAATTGTTAGACTACACATCTAGGAAGAGATTTCTTCAATCACCTAAGCCATGGCTCACATCTGCAGCCTTGTAACCGGAGAGATAACCTATGATTTTTTTTTATATCATGTCATGTTTAGATATCACTTCTGGAGAAAAAGGATAAGATGATCTGTCTCAATATTTGGGATACTTAAGAAAACTGAACACAGATTCAAAATTCAATGTAGAAATTAAGGGAAAAATTAGTTAAACCCTACAGATGAAACCATGAAACTTTCTCTCATTCCTGGGATCTTATAGATTATAGCTTTCTTTTTCTAAGCATGATAGGAAACAGGAACACTGTCTTTGAATATATATTGTAGTGAAAACGTATGAAAAGAAAAAGTAATATGCATATTATATGCATACATATTTTAAGAATAGATGTAATAAATCCTTTGGCTTCATTGGGGATGTGTCTCTGTTAAACTGCTGTGTGAATCAAGATGAAGACACTGGAATCCTTGAACAAGAAACTTGGAAAAGTAGTGAAGACTAATCATTAGGGACCTCAGGTAGGAATGAGCCATTGTTCCAGATATAGAGCTTGTATTCATTTCCTGAGGTTTCTGTAACAAAGTCCTACAAACCAGGTGGTTTAAAGTAATAGACATTTATTCTCTAATAGATATTTATTCATAGACCTGCAGGCTAGAAGTCTGAAATCAGGGTGTCAGCAAGATTGGTTCATTCTAAGAGTTCTGCGGGAGAATTTAATCCATGGCTCTCTCCTAGTTTCTGATGGTGGCTGACCGTCTCTGGTGTTTCTTGGTTGTAGATGCATCATTCCAATCTCTGCCTCCATCTGCACAGGTCACTCTCCATGTTTCACATAACCACCTTCCATCTGTGTATCATTTCTCTTCTTATAAGGATGCTAACCATATTGGATTAAGGATATAACCATATCCATATGCTAGTATGAACTCATCTTAACTGATCTAAGATGATCTTATTTCAAAGTAAGGGTCATGTTGTGAAGTTTTAAGGGTTAGAATTCCAACATATCTCTTCTGAGGAAGACATAATCCAACCCATAACAAATCTCCTTCCCAAACAGCTTATGGAGTTTAAAGAGGGAACTCTAGTATGTAAGGAAAGCTTCTCTTTCATTGTTAAGATTCCAAAAATTCTGCTGAAAGAAACCTACTTAACAAGCTGATCATAAAGCAGTGGCATTTCCCTGCTGATCTTGAATGGGATTAGTCATCAGGTTGGGAGTCTTGAGAAAGTGTCATTGGTGGGGTTAATGCTCTCTTCAGAAATGAGAGTTGGGATAGTTTTCCATAGGAACAACTTGTATGGAAGAAAGATAGCAAATATGTAGAGCAAAAGGGGATGTGGAAGGAATAATAGAAAAAAAGGTCATGTCATTTTTATTTTATTGTTTCTGATGAATTTGTTTTAGTGAATAAATATTTTATTATTTAAAATTTTAAATATTATTTTTATTTTTAAATATTTTAAAATATTACTTTTAATTTTATTTTAAAATAATATTAAAATAATCATTTTATTATTTAAAAATTATTATTATTAAAAACAATAAATATGTTTTTATTTATTGTTTTTAATGAAGACTCTATCCCTTTAATGAAGATCCTATTTGTGTTAATGCTTTTAAAATTTTTATTCTAGGCCATCTTTTTTCATCTATTCTCTATCTCCAATAAGTGGTTTTTTTTTCTTATCTTCTTGCCTTGTCATTTTTGCTTCCTATTTCCCTAAAGATATCCTGAGAGCCAAGAACGAATATTGGCACAACACATATTTAATAAATTGGTAAATTTCATATGCCAAATGTTGTTTTTGTTTTGGTTAATCATTTTGAAAGATATAAAATAAACCTAGATATCTTTCCGCTGCTACATGGGTGAGTTGCCTTTGTCTATTCAATTCACTGGAGTGATGGCCAACTCTCCTTTATAAATCTAGAGGTCAATTAGCTCATTAATGCATTCCTTTCTTCTGCATATAAGCAGATTTATGTTTTCATAATATGCAGCTCTGTTGGACTGAGGAAAGATTTCTCTTACCTTTTATATTTAGTTCTCTGGCTTTCTGAATTCATTTTAAACATATGAAAAACTAAAATTCCTAGTTCGCAGCATCTGAGGCTCATTCTGTCCATATTATTTTGCCATGTTTTAATGATGGGGAGACTATGTTTCCAGAAATTAGGTATGCCACAACCAGTTCCCACTGCTCTGGTTTGTTTTTGGATTTCAAGGCCACTACATGAACATGTATGGAGAGGTACTCAAGGATACTTCGGGAGAACAGCACTCAGCCCACTTCACAAAGGAAGAGTCTTGCAATAAATATAGTTACAGCCACCATGTTTTCTGTTCAATGGGATCTTGCAGGTCTGAGCATAGGGATAACACTGAAGAAAAGATGAAATGTCTTCTCATGTTCTTTCAAACCAGGCCATGTTCTTTCCTAGGGCTCTGCACATGGAGTTCCCAAGTGTAATCCATAGTCTTTCAGTTAGTGAAAATGCCACTCAGTTTCTAGCAAGATGTGGATAACTTTGTATATTTTTCTGTTGTCAACATTATATTAAAAGTAGGGAAGGCTGCATCAGGAATTACTAGCAAGCTGCATTTTTTAATCATTTTTTTTCCATGCGTAAAGATCCTTCAATTTTCTGGGAATATAATGTAGATAAATTGTGTATGTATGTGTGTGTACACATAGGGAGAGACAGGGAGAGAGAATAAATTAAGCACTTTGTAGAAAAATAAGATTTCTCAAGGGAAAGAATAAATTCCATTAAAACTACTTTCAAAGAGTGGTCTTAAGATATTTAAACTGAGTATGCTATAAATTATTTTTAGAATCATAGAATTAAAAAGAAACTTAAATGTAGAAACAGATAAGATTTCTAGGGAGCAAAAAGAGAAAGAGACTATAAAGTCATGAGGAAGAAGGATTTCAATAGAATAAGCTGCTTCATTAGAGGAGGCAGCTTTTTGGCAACACTTTCAAAGTATTTTGACAAATGTAAGGTGAAGTCACACAGGTATATTAGAGTGACAGAAAAAAAATAGCTTCTGAATAAAAAAATAAAACGACTATGATTTACCCTTGATAAATACTCCAAAAGTACTTCAGTATTTTCAAATAAAAATTAGATCATCAAGTCACTGGACTAAGAGAAAATAGTCATTTTTATTTATATAGCATGGTCAACACCATGTCCCTCATGGCCTTAATGAACAATTTTTTAAAAAAAAGATTTTATTTATTTATTTGAGAGAGAGAAAGGAAATGAGTGGGGAAAGGGACCAAGAGAGAGGGGGAAGCAGGCTCCCCACTGAGCAGAGAGCCCGATGTGGGGCTCAATCCCAAGACACTGGGATCATGACCCCAGCCAAAGAAAGATGCTTAACCAACTGAGCCACCCAGACATCACTTTGTTGGATAATTTTGAGCAAATTTGTTCCTAGTGGCATCAGAGTAGTCAAGATCCAAACTGAAAGAGCTCAACATTTGACATTTGGGGTTCTCCTCTATTGTGCTTCGCCATTGTAAAATGGTAGACAATTGATCATAATGTGAAAGATACTTTCAGGTATTTTCATATTGTTATCTATATTTCAATGTGTAGGAATTTACAAGAAGTGTAACAAAGAGAACAGTAGGAAATGAATAACTTTATATAACACATAATTATTATATTAACAAAAAAAGGAGATTTTATAATTCTGGAATTTTGGCATCTGTCCCTGAATCAAATCTCTCTAGACTTACTTGTAAGACTGCTTTGATATAAAAAAGACAAAGAACTCAGTATATTTTGATTACCTACCTGAAAATTAGAGGCAAATTTTTATGACATATTCATTCTTTTTTTTTCACTACTTCTCAGATCCTTTTAATATATTTTGTTCCTCTGTATTTAGAATGTATTATTCACTTATATGTACATTCATTTTTACCAGAAAATTATCACTTTAAGTGATAGTGTGAACAACCTCACACTACACACTTTTCCAATCTTTTTTAGGTTCTAAGAATTCTTTTTAAACAAAACTTGTAATCATTTAGGCCTTTAGAGCTTAAAAAGGTCATTCAACCATTTCATCAAAAAAAAAAAAAAGAAAAGAAAAAACAGAATAACCATGTAAAGCAAATATTATCGGCCCTCTGTTACACATAAGGTAAATGGTGTGATCAAGAAGACACAGCTCCTAATTGATAGCAACTAGATGTTAACATTCCTTTTCTAAATTCTAAAATCACACTTTTCAAATTGAATTCCTTTTTTTCTTTCTTTCATTCCACTTATCACCTAGGATTTTTGACTAATGCCGTAACCATTTGGTAAGGTAATAAAATAGAAAAACCTAGAGCTTTCGGAAACAGAGTGCCATTATCTTAGCAGAGAGACAGATCTAGCCTTGATCTTATAGGAGGAGATGCTACACAGGAGGAACACCTAGGTAGCTCAGTTAGTTAAGGATCTGCCTTCAGGCTCAGGTCATGACCCTGGGTTCCTGGGATTGACCCCCACATAGGTTCCCTGCTCAGCTGGGCGCCTGTTGCTCTCTCTGCCCCTTCCCCTCTCACCCCTACTCATGTGTGTGCACTCTCTCTCTGTCTTTGAAAAAAATATTATCTTAGGGGGAAAAAATAAGTTAGACAGGAGCAACATCCTGTTGTTTGGATTGGAATAGAAATACACATCACCAAAACAAAGTCATGAGAGAGGATTCCGACACAGCAAAGATGAGGGAAAAACAGGAGATCACTCTGCCACGTCGTAAAAATAAAGGTAAGTACCATCAGGTGCTAGCGGAAGTTCATAGGCCACTAATTTGAATCAAACAGACGCTTTGGCCACATCTGTTGCCCTTGTGATATCAGCCTCTCCCCAACTCCCACCACTACCTTTTTGTCTTATACCAACAGGGCAATTCAAAAATGACCACTTGAAAACAGGAATGAGGCAACTGTTGTCAGCATCTGATTTCTCTGTTTCCTCTAACACATGCATTCAGCATGACCGTGATGGGGTGGGGGGTGAGAAAAGTAAACATGCAACGTGGTCCAATTTTAAGAAATCTCAAAAATGGTTCTCACCGCAGTGGAGCCAAAGTGGCGCTGCAAGACTGCCTCCTGGGCCAGCAACGGCAGTGGAGGAAGAGTGAGGATAAAATGCCTTTGATCCTGTCTACCAAGTCAGGGGTAAAACTGTGTCAGCCAAACTTCCCAGAGCCTCACATCCCCCATCCATCACATGGAGATCCTACTGTTCCTTCACAGGCACCTCAGAGGAAAGCTATGAATATTCAGTAAGATAGAACATTCTTATTTATCCAAATAATAATAATAATAATGCCACCATTTTTTCTACTTTTTCAGGCTTTGTGCTGAATTGTAACAGTAAAATAATAAAAAAGACAAGAGGCCTATTCTGTGTGATACCAATCTGATCAGCAATATGATGTTTGATGATAGATATATATCCTTAGTGAAATTACAGTCAAAATCAAGGGAATAATAAACATGCAGTTAGGATTAATGATTAAGTCTGGGGATGAGAGTACTCTCTTCATGAGATATCTTTGGGAGCTTTATGATGCTGGTAGTCTGTCCTGTAAGCTAGTCCTGAGCACCCAAGGTCACTTTGTCATCCTATGTACCATCTAGACTTACACAGACTTTATGTAGATATAAGAATTATTTCATATTTTAAAAATCCCCTTTAAAAAAGACATGGGCCTTTTCATCAAAGAGTGCATAATATATTTGGAAATAGAGGCTTGGAACCCAAGAATGACAAATATAAACTATATGCTTTGTGTTGGCATTGGTAAAGGGGAGGTGCAGTTAGTGGGCCAAAGGGAAGGTTTCACTATGGTTCTGACATTTCACTATGATTCGGGTTTTCGGAAGGAATGGAAGAGAAAGGATGCCACAGAAAAACAAAGTAAGAAAGCAAAGGAGACTCTGGAAGAGCATTTTTTATGCTTGGTACAGCTAGTGCCTAGCAGGAAGAACACTTGGAGAAACTAAAGAATAAAGAAGAAAACCGATGATTTCAAGAAACATACTCAATGTGGTACTCAATACAAGATTTGGGGCAAACAACAATGTTTCTGGGATTCTGTTTTCTCATCTGTAAAATCAAAGAGCAAACAAAGTGGTGGGGAGACCACAGGATACACCCCGCCTTAAAACTGACCTTGTTCAGACCCTGTCCTCAGGGCTCACAAGGAGAAAGAAATCCTTAAACAAGTTCCTTCCACTTTTTTTTTCTTTTCTTTTCTTTCCTTTTTCCCCCCAACCAACCAGAGCTGGATGCTAAGAGCATCTCCTGCCAAATAACAAAAAAAGGAGGGACATGAAGAATATGTGCCCTCAGTATGGCTTCCTCTCTGAGCTGCCACAACAGTTTACTTTAACAGTTTCTTTGGGCAACAACAGTTGACGCTCAGAGTTACTGCTGCATAATTCTCAGGAAGATCACACACAGTTTAATTTTTCAGTAGCTTTGGCATTAATATTTTATTATAATTATCAGAGAGATAGGTTAGCATGGCACTACCCTTACCGATAATTAATGACCTGCTGGGCACTGAAGGGATGAGCCATCTGGCAAGGCAAAGGGAGCACAGATAAGGGAAGAGGTGAGGAGTTTACGTTCACGGAGTGCCATTTTCCTATACAAGCCAGACCGACAGAGCAGGAAAGCTTTGAAGGAATGGAGGAGCACGAATAAATAGAATTGTGAGGGTGCTGTGCAGAAAATTGGGATAGTTGGAATAATTTGGTTGTAAGGAAGGTGAGATAAGACAAGAGTAGGGGATGAGTAAAATGCACGACTGTATACAGAGATTAATAATAATGGTAGGGACAGCTCACTTTGTTCATACTATGTATCAGGCACCAGGATAAATACTTTTCATATCTTAAGCCACTTTACTCTTGCAACCACCCTTTGAGTTAAGCACTACTATATATCACAATTGTAAAGATTGTGAAGTGTGACTTACCAAGATTAAGCAATTTACTCAAGGTCACACAGCTGGTAAATAAGAATAAAAATGTTTGAACCCAAGTGGTTCTTTAAAGAACTTATCTTTGTTTTTTTAAGATTTCATTTATTTATTAGAGCATGAGAGAGAGCACATGAGCCAGGGACAGAGACAGAGAGGGGGAGAAGCAGACTCCCTAGTAAGCAGGGAGCCTGACACAGGGGTCGATCCCATGACCCCAAGATCATGACCTGAGGTGAAGGTAGATTCTTAACCAACTGAGCCACCCAGGTGCCCCATCTTTTTTTTTTTTTTTAAGATTTTGGTAGGTTTTGTTTGTTTGTTTGTTTGTTTTTAGTAATCTCGAAACCCAAGTAAGCTCAAACTTACAACGCCAATATCAAGAGTCATATCCTCTACCACGTCATCCAGCCGGGCATTCCAAAAAACTCATTATCCTTCTATGTGACCCTATTTTGTTGATTTGTTCTCTCTTAATTAACTCACTGGTGTCACAGTCTAAGTCTGATTAGTTGGAGTAGCAGTTGACCACTGATGTGATAAGATCAGAAGTAAGACTATTTCCCCTGTGTGTGTCACTTGTTCATTTCCTATCTCTTGCAACTAGTCAGATGGGGAAATATGAAATATGTCAGATAGCCAACATTTAAATTAATTCCAAGCCTAATCTGTATGCTAGGCCAAATATTCCCCTAGCATTCTATTGCTTACTTCAAATTTGTGCCAAGGCCCCTGTCCAAACTTGCTCACTGGAGAACTATATGATGAGCTTCATGTGAAAGCATTCTTTTAAATTTTTTGTTTGTTTGTTTTTATTCTTAACAACTTCAGGATCTATGAAAAAAATGTGCAAGGAAATTCAATTAGCTCCAAGCAATGAATGTATGTATGTGTGTATTCATACATACAGGAGTGGTAGAAAATTCATATTTCTTTTCTGAATCATTTTCTCAGTCCATAGAAAAGTGAATTTGACCCATAAAATTAGTCAAACTATCTTTGGTAACATGTTTTATAAAATTTTTACAAAAAAATCATAAGATGAGTCAGAATTCAAACAATAATGCCACAAAGTCAGTAATTCACAGAGTAGGTGTTCCATTATTAATCAAAGTGTAACTTGATCAAAATTATTCATATTATAGATTGAGAGTAACATAGAAACCAAATTTTGCCACAGCTGAAGGACAACAAGGGGACTATATCTAGGCACTGGTGCTTAAAAAGGACGCTAAGAACATAAAGCTTGATGCACAAGGAAGGATGGTGATTATCAGATCACAATTCATGAAAGCAAACTTTAGTAAGGTGCTAAAGATAAAAAGTTTGTTTTTTGTTTTATATTAACAGGAAATTAATATTAACAGGAAACTCAGGGAAAATGCTTATATAGAAATCCAAGAAATTATTATCAAGTAATGTGAGTAGATAATAGAGACTGAAGCATAAAACTATTGTTTCTTAATGTGAAGTTGGAGTACATAAACTGATCCAGCCAAATGAAATTACTATTGTTTTGGAATGGTTTACAAAACATTTTATTCAAGAACAAAAAATAAGGCTGAAGTCTATTTACTTAAAATAACCTAGTTCAGCCTGGAGACCAGTATATTAGCCATGAGAAGGTAGATTGAACTGTAGTAATAAAATCTCCCAAACCTCATTAGAAATACTTATCTCCTGTTTATGATACATTTCAGTCATCACCTGGAGTGATGTGGCCTAGTCCTTGGTCTTCTCACAGTAAAGAATCCAGTTGAGAGACCAGAAGGCACAAGCAAGCAGAGTTTATTAAGTATATTCACAAGAGGGGTGAGCAGGCAGTTTGAGAGATAGACTCAAGTGTCCTGAATGTAGTTGGTCTTAGGGTTTTTCTTAACTAGGGGTTGGAATATTCACTACGGGTGTAGGAAGCAATGTTTCCTACCCTTTCTTCTGAATTTGATCAGGGGTTTCCTGTCTTGACATTTACTATTTTGGGCCAGTCTGGTTTGATCTGGCTTCTCGTGGAGCACTGCCAGAATAAACCTCTCATCATCCTACAGCTGGCCAAGAAGGAAGGTTCCTTCCATGTTATGGTGCACCTGAGCGAAGTTCTTATGTCTTACTTATTACCCAGGATCCCCTAAAAAAGCCCCCAGGTGTGGGCCAAACCACAATGCTAATGTGCATCCCATACCTTCTGTACTGGAATTCCTTTTGGCCATGTGGGCAGGATATACTTAATTGCAGGTCTCATATGTCTCCCACCAAACATCTCCTTCCTGCCTCCCCCCCCCACCCTTCCTGTGGGACCCAGGCTTTAAACAACTATCTAATTGCCTGTCACATTCCCATCAAAAGTTGGCTGAGAACCATATATGTATTATCATTATTGGCCCTTTTTTGGGACTCAGGCTAACAGAGTAGCCACCTTCTGGAATATTTTTAGTCGTAAGAAAGAAAGAAAAACAATTCATGACATAAGCATTGGCTCTTAAAACCTCTGCCGAGAAGTAAAATATATCATTTCTTCTCAAATTTCATTAGTCAAAGCACCATCCAGCAAGCCTAAGTTCAACAGGGTGGGGGACATATAATTATCATACAGAAAGTAGAACTGGAAAGATTTGAAAAATGATTTGTGTGCTCTGCAACTGCTTATAATGTAACTTGATTCTGAGCCAATAGAATGTAGGAGCTAGTCAAGTATGAACTATTTATTTATTTTCCAACTATGATGGGCTTCAGCCTAGAAAATGGGAAAGATGATCTTTTTTTTTAAGATTTTATTTTTAAGTAATCTCTGCACCCAACATGGGACTTGAACTCACAGCCCCAAGACCAAAAGTTGTAAGTTCTATCAACCGAGCCAGTCAGGTGCCCCAGGAAAGGTGAACTTTTAAGTCAAGTATATTAGACAGATTTGTGTATTGTTATGTGTTTTGGTAGGTGCATATGTGCTGATATGTGTATGGTAGGTTTATTTGTGTATATGGGACTGGGGGATGGGAATGGGATAAAAAAGGGGGTATAAAGGATTAAATAGATCAAGTGGATGAGACAAAAACAAAAAAAAATGGTGCTAAATTATGTAATGAAGGAAGAAAAATTGCAACTTATCTGTGGCTTAGATACAGCCTCCCTGAGAAAAAGAGAAGGAGAAGAAAATTCATACAACATTGAGGGTGTTCTACTCGATAAGGGTGTTATACCAAACCTTTTATTTAATTCCTCCAACAGCATTTTAGGATCAAAATATATAGATTCATATTAACACCCCCATTTTGAAGAGGGAGGATCTTGAATCTTGCAGAAGTCTCTAAAATTACAAGCTCAGGATTTTAACCTCACTACAAGTTATTTTTCCAGCCCAGTACCCCGATGACTTCCCATTTCAATCACCTGTGCAGCTCACAGACATTTCCCCCACACTGTGGGATGAATATAAAGCAATATAGCAGTGACAGATCCCCATTCCAGTGGGAAACTCAGTCCTGGAAGAACTAAAAACTAAAATTCCTCGAACCATTCCATTAACCAGACATCAAATTTTAGATGGGCTTTCTAGGATCAGGTTGTATCACCTGCTTTTGTTTAGCTTTTACCTTTGCTGCAAAGTGACCATCCAGGCTTAGTGGATGAACAGGTGTCTATTCAAGTAACAGATTTTACAAAGATACTGTTTCCTCCTTCAAGAGTGGTGTTGTGAAAGATTTTTCTTCCTTTGGAATAGATGTTCAAAGATGCCTATTATTTGACCTCTACCAGGTAGTCTGCCTGCAGCTAGCCCTCCTGTATAAATGCATCCAGACAACTGAGATCAGCTTTAATCGAAGCATGGGGATGAGAGGTACAGCAGGTTACCCATCCTCATGCGTTTGGTATTCTGGAAGAGTAGCTCAAGTCCTGGGCCTTGTTAGAGAAAGAGGGAAGATGCAGAAAGACCTTGGATGTGAATCATGGCTTCTCCTTCAGCTTATTAAAGACATGTCTATTCTTGTTTGGCCTCTGATGCTGTTTTGGTGATACCTGTCAGGGAGATTTTTTGAGCGATGAATGACAGATATTTTGCAGTTTATTGCTGTGCACAGGCATAGGCCATTTGTCAGAGAGTTAACCAATAGTCACTTCAAACAGTACTCTCTCTCTCTCTCTCTCTCTTAAAAGATTAAGCAGAATTATTGATATGGACAATTCTCATCGTGGAAGAAAAATATATTTTGGGTTTTGATAGACTTTACATGAAATGCCACAATAGTGGCATTTTAGAGTTTCTTATATACAAAAAACTTTTAAAGAACTCCGTAAGGTTCAGAATTACTGACACATACTCTTGTCAAATAAAATATACATTCTAACGTTTAATAGAGTGATTCCAGGGCACCTGGGTGGCTCAGTGGGTTAAGCCGCTGCCTTCGGCTCAGGTCATGATCTCAGGGTCCTGGGATCGAGTCCTGCGTCGGGTTCTCTACTCCGTGGGGAGCCTGCTTCCTCCTCTCTCTCTCTCTGCCTGCCTCTCTGCCTACTTGTGAACTCTCTGTGTCAAATGAATAAATAAAATCTTTAAAAAAAAATAGAGTGATTCCAATTTCACTAACATGGGCATGTCATCCATGAAACTCAGTAATTTTTTAATTGGATACTTTACATACCATCAATACGTTTAAATGAAAACAATAATTGGAAATATATTATACAAACTGTCTCATTCTGAGATTCATAGTTAAAATGTACTATATCACAAGTCCTTTATAAAAAGATTTCAAATAAGAAGTCTACTGACAGATGATAAATTTACTAATAACTAATAATTTACTAATAAAAAAAAATTAACCCAGGCCACTCAATTTGAAAATTCAGAAAACCACTTCTTCCATTTCTTGTGAATGACAATGTCCATTGTGTTGTTTTGCATAGTTATTTCTGCTTGGGAAAACAATTCTTTGGAATTAGTAATTCTACTGGTGCAATCCCCCAAGTATATAAACAGCTTAAATTTTTTGTGAATAAGCGAAGAGAGAAGGAGCATGTATGTTTTGAGTGATCATGGAGCTGAGAGAGAAGTGAAAAATTGAGTAATGAAGATCAAGCTACAAACCAACTATGTCTAGTTTCTAGGATTGGCAAAGAAAGGACACAGAGGGGGTGCCGCCTGAGTGGCTCAGTGGGTAAAAGCCTCTGCCTTCTGCTCAGGTCATGATCCTAGGGTCCTGGGATTGAGTCCCACATTGGGCTCTCTGCTCAGTGGGGAGCCTGCTTCCCTTCCTCTCTCTCTGCCTGCCTCTGCCTACTTGTGATCTCTGTCTGTCCAATAATTAAAAATCTTAAAAAAAAAAAAAGGACACATAGGCCTTGAATTATTAATTTTAATTAATTAATCCAGTAGCTGAAATAGATCATAGGAAATTATCTTTATTTTATGTATCTATTATTGCAATTTTTACCTTTTCTTGGTGAGTCTTCATTGCTTTTATATATATATATATATACATATATATATATATATACACACATACATACATATATATATTCTTTAAGATTTTATTTATTTATTTGAGAGAGAGACAGTGAGAGAGAGCATGAGCTAGAAGGTCAGAGAGAGAAGCAGACTCCCTGTGGAGCTGAGCCGGGAGCCCGATGCGGGACTCGATCCTGAAACTCCAGGATCATGAGCTGAGCTGAAGGCAGTTGTCCAACCAACTGAGCCACCCAGGTGTCCTGCTTTTAAGTATCTTCTAAAATACTGTTTTATACAACATTTTTACAAAGAGTAATACATTTGTATATATGTAAACTTTGAAGTACTAAAATTTTATGTGTAATGAAATTTTGGATATTTGGATATTTTATATGTTCATTTTTTTATATTATTTTGTATTTTGGGAGGTTTCTTTATTTCTCTTCCAATGTTCTTGAAATGCAATTTTTTTATAATAAAATTCACTAACTTTATATAGTTTGATAAATCTAGATAATTCTATAGTCTTATGTACCCACCATCTCCATAAATTATACAGAAATGTTTCTATTACCCAAATGTTTGCTCATGTTCCTTTGTAGTTGGCTTGCTTACCTTAACTATGCTCCAGAACCACTAATTTGCTGTCTGTTTTGTTATTAAATTTCATAAAAATGGTAGTTTTGCCAAAGGGTTTGAAATTGTGTCTGAACCTTCTCTGGATCAGCCATCTGTTTGCAGGAAAAATGAAAAGCAGAGGAACACACTGAATTGCATCAAGACTGTCCAAGTAGTAAAATCCAGACCGTAGGACTCTATAGGTCACAAGTACTGGGCCCTTCACAGACATAAACAAACGCACTTTATAAAATGGGCCCCCAGATTCGTAGTCATTTGTTAGACTTCTTTCTATTAGTATAATGTTTTTGAGATTCATCCATGATGTCACATGTACTAACACATTGTCTGTTTTTATTGCTGAGTAGCTTCCATAGCACGAATGGTCTACAGTGTGTTTATTCACTCATCAGTTGACAGAGATTTGATGGTTTCCATTTTCTGACTTTTATGAAAGTCTTGGGGTGGTCATTTGTGTTCAAGTCTTTGTGTGAATATCTGCTTTCATTTCTCTTGAGAAAATAATTAGTAGTGTTTCTAGGTCTGGTGGTAAATCTATGTCGGATTTTATATGACACTGTGAAACTGTGTTCCAAAATTACTACTCAATTTTATATTCCCATAGCAATTTATGAGTGTTACTGCTGCTCTATATCCTCTTCAACACTTGGTATTGTCAGTCTTTTTAACTTCAGCCATTCTAGTGAGTGAGTAATTGTATCTTATTGTCTTAATTTTTATTTTTCTGATGACTGAGGATATTACATCTATTTTCATGGGCGTATTTACTATTTGTGTGTCTTTAATAAAGTGTACACTCCCACTTTTTAACCCACTTTTAAAACTTGATTATCTCCTTTTTCTTAAATTGTAGTAGTTTTTTTAATAATCTCAATGCAAGCCTTGTATCATATATATATTTTTTTCCCTCAGTCTATAGCTTGATTTTTCATTTTCATAACTATCTTTCAAAGTGAAAAACTTTTCAATTTTGGTGGTTTATTTTTGTCATTTTTAAAGACTTTATGGCCCCTGCTTTTTATACCCTGCTTAAAAATCTTTTCCTAATCCAATACCTAGAAGTCATCTCTTTACTTCTAGAAGCTTAGGCAATTACATTTAAGTCTATTATCCATTCTAAGTTAATTTTCTATTTGGAATGAAGTAGGGGTCAATGTTTACTCTTTCTATATGGGTTGCTATTTGCTCCAACATTATTTGTGGAATAGACCATCTTCCCTTCATTGAATTATCTTAATGCCTTGCTAGGAAATCAAGTGATCATTTACATAGAAATTCTATTTCTTAATTGTTCAGTATGCCTCACCATTCTATATGTTTATTCTTATAGTAGCACTATCTTCTCTTGACAATTGAAGTTTATAGGAAGTCTTAAAATAAGAAAGTGTAAGTCCTTCAAGCTGTTTTTATTTTATGAAATTGTTTGGTTAAGGGTGCCTCAGTGGCTCATTTGGTTAAGTGGTTGATTTTGGCTTAGGTCATGATCTCAGAGGCCTGGAATCAAACCCTGAATCTGGCTCCTTGCTCAGTGGAGAGTTTCCTTCTCCTTTTCCCTTTGCCCCTCCCCCACCGGTGCACTGTCCCTGTCTCTCGAATAAGTAAATAAAATCTTTAAAAAAATTTTAAACAGAAATTGTTTGGTTATTCTACGTCTTTGCCTAACTTAGCATGAATTTGTCTGTTTCTTCAAAATACTGGCTAAGATGTTTTTTGCGATTGCATCAATCAATAGTTCAATCTAAGGTGAACTGCCATCTTAATCAATCCAATCTTCCCATTCATGACCATTATATATCTTCCATTTCTGTGGGCCCTCTCTGATATTCCTTATCAGTGTTTTCTGCATTTCAGGGTACAGGTCTTATACATTTTAAAAAATTGCCCCTAAGTACTTTGTGATGCTTTTGTAAATACATTCTGTCAACACTTCATTTCACAATATTAGGTGGGTACTTACTATACGCTGTGGACTGCTCCAAGCTCTAAAGGTGGTTCTTGAAAGGCAGTCAGAAAATCTTAAAACAAGTTTCATATGCGTGACCTGTGAAAATCTTCAAAATAAATCTACTTCAAACAAAGTTATGCACGTGTGCGCGTGCACACACACACACACACACACACACACGGTGAGCTCCCAGGTGAACCGGGTGGCAAGATGTCTTGGAGAAGATAACTCTACCTTTGTCATTTGTATTTGGAATCTCTTCTTTATTTGGGAAGGATTAGAGACTTATAAAATGAGTTTTTACTTAATTAAATGTTGCCTTAAAAATGTAATTTTTGATTTGTTAGTACATAAAAATAGAGTTGAACTCTTGATACTGATATTGTATCCTGATGCCCTACTAACTTTACTGATTGGTTCTAATAGCTTCTTTGTGGATTCCTTTGGACTGTCTATATACATAACCATGTAATTAAGTAAAGACAGTTTTACTCTTTACTTTCTGTATGCCTTTTATTTAGTTTTTCTGCTTTGTTGTACAGTCTAGGATCTCTAGTACAAGGTTAAATAGAAGCAGTGAGAATGAACATTAAGTTTAATCCTAATTTTATGCAGAAAGCATTATTTCACCATTGAGAATGATCTTAGTTGCAGATTTTTCATAGATGTCCTTAATTTCATTGAAGAAATTTCCTACTTAGTTGAGAACTTTTAGCATAAATAAGTGTTGGATTTTGTTAGGTGTTTTTCCTAGATCTATTTAAAATAATATTTGGTTTCCTTTTTTATCTTTTTCATATTCTGAATTATCTCATTGGTTTTCAGATGTTTCAAATAAGTCACTTTATTTCCAGAAATAGTAACACACGGGCATGATACATTATCACTTTTATTTTGTTGGATTCTACTTGTAAAGTTTGTTGAGTGTTTTTGTTTTTATGTTCATGCAGGATATTGAACTGTAGCTTGCTTTCTTGTGATGTCTTTGACTTCTGTTTCAGGGCAATACTGATGCCATTGGCAGGTTGAAATGTCTTTCCATCTCCTCATTTTAATGACAGAGTTTGTATGGAATTTGTATTATTTCATTGATACCTAAATTATTGAATTAAATCAGTGAAGCCATCTGGGCCTGTATTTTTCCTTCTGGAAAGAGTTTCATTGTGAATTACATTTTTTTAATAGGTTCAGGCCATTAGAATTTTCTATTTCTCCTTGCATCGATTTTGATAATTTTTATATTTCAAGAAATATGTCCATTTCATCTAGGTTGTCAAATGTATGGGCATGATATTATCCACAATATTTTTTGTTATTTTAATATTTCTAGCATCTGTAGTGTTAAAACACATTCATACATGATATTGACAATTTTTATCTTCCCTCTTTTCTCTTTAGGAAGAAATAAAAATAATATTATTTTGCATTTATTCAAATATTTACCATTTTCAATACTCTTTGTTCCTTTTTAATGATTCATGTTTCTATTAGGTGTCATTTCCCTTCAGTCTAAAGAAATTCCTTGAGCTTATCATGGTGTAGATCTTCTGGCAATGAATTCTCTTTTTTCTTTAAACTGAAAATTTCTTCATATCAATTTCATTCCTTAAGGATATTTACTCTGGATATAGAACACTGAATTAATCTTTTCTGGGAACACTTAAGATTTTATTTGTTTGAAAGAAAGAGAGAAGGAGAGAGAGAACAAGCAAAGGGAGAGGGAGAAGGAGAAACAGGCTCCTCTCTGAGCAGGGGACCCAATGTGGGGTTCCATCCCAGGACCCTGGGATCACAATGTGAGCTGAAGGTAGATGCCTAACCAACTGAGCTACCCAGGCACCCCTTTAAACATTTTTTTACTCTTCCTGTAAGTTTTTGTCCTTTTACATTATGGAAGAACACCTCAAGAATATCTTTCACATCACTTATTCAAATTTCCATAGTGCTGTTTACATGATTTACCAACCACAATATAGATTTTACTTCTCCTAAACCATTTTAAATTTCCTTTTCTTTTTTTCCATTATTCATTTTTCTTCCATTTTCATTTATTTTTAAAAACCTCAGCTTTTTTCATATGGTGTTTTAAAATGTTAAGAATATCAAACCATTTTCTGAAATGTGTTTTGAGTTATTACTCATAGAAGATTTGTAGTGATTTTTTTAATGTTTAGATTTTATTTATTTATTTATTTATTTATTTTAGAGAGCACAAACCAGGGGAAGAAGAGAGATAAGCAGACTCTATGCTCAGTGCACAGCCTGACAGGGGACTCGATCCCAGGACCCTGAGATCATGACCTGAACTGAAATTAAGAGTCGGACACTTAATCGACTGAACCACTCCAGTGCTGCTGGAGTGACATTATTTGAATCTTGGGGATAAGCTGACTATATTTAATAATGCATTTTTATTTGTTTCATTCTGTTTTATATACGTACTATTATGTATGTGATATATGCATTTATGTATGTGTATATATGTATGAATGTACATATATATGCATATATAATGAGATGAATATCACTTACACTTAAAATCTATCAAGATTACATCAAGAGATATGATGTGATGTGGTGTATGATTTGAACAAAATAGTGGGCAAAATCTTTTCTCATATATGCATCTGAGAAGTAGGTTGATGAGTTAGTTCCTGGTAGAATTCCCAGTTCCTAAAAAACTATCATATGTTTCATCTTTGTTTGACAGATATAGGATATTTTTCTCCTATGAGTGATTTTCTAAATTACTGACTAGATAAATTGCATGAAAACTCCAACTCTCAAAATAAATTATTCCTTACTCTGTATCTACTGCTTCATCAGTTCATGGTTTGCAGGGTCAATATGTTTAATGATACATGTTTTCCTGTCTCCAGTCTGTAAAACTTAGGAATCCACCTACCTTTTCCACTTGTGTCTTAGAGAACTCATTTTTGGAGAATTAAAAATTTCCTTAAAAACCCTCAGAGACCCTGGAAAACAGAACTGTCCCAAGACTGACAAGTGAAATAAAATCTTGTGATTCTCTGGATCCTCTGCTTAAGTTGGGCAATTGGCTATATCCTTCACAGCCATAGTGATGAAGGTTTTAACTATTTGACATCTTTGTAGTTAGGAAAGCAGATGAATGGATACATTTAATGTAGATGAGACACATGATACTAACCACATGCCAAGTATCCAGATCCATAATATGTGAGTTTTAATAGGAAATGAAAAGATTTTATTCCAACCAAAAAAAAAAAAATTAAAATACCATGATATACTCTGTAATTTGAATATTACTAAGACTTATACTACCTCTAGTAGTCAATTAATTTTCTGTTCTACAGAAATACTATCATGTATTTGTGACTTACAGCAAAATACCAAACAGAAGAGAATATCCATATAATGCCTTTCATATACTCCTTTAAAAATACTGAAACTATAAAACCGAAAGTTTTTTTTTTTTTTCTGTAATAAGATTACACATGAACAAATTTGGTCTTCTTTTTGAAAGTGTTTGTTTTGTTTTTGAGAAATTCTTAGAGTAGTTTTGATTAAGAAAATGAGCAAGAGAAGAGAAATCTGAAGGAGGGCATAGTAACATTTTAGGATACTTTCGGGATTAAATTCAGTATTTTTACAACTATATAATCTGTCCTGTGTCCTTAGAGGAAGATGGGAACAGAGAATGTCCAAAGTAGTTTTCCAAGCAACCATTTTCTCATATAATCCACAACATTGATTCCACATATCCATTAAAATGAAAAATAGCTATTTTGGCAAAACTACCATGAATTCAATAGAAACCAGCAATCTCTCATCATTTGTCACTCATAATAATTTATTGTTACCTCTTTTTTAAAAAATAACATTGGCTGGGGTGCCTGGGTGGCTCAGTGGGTTAAAGCCTCTACCTTCGGCTCAGTTCATAATCCCAGGGTCCTGGGATCGAGCCCCACATCAGGCTCTCTGCTCAGCAGGGAGCCTGCTTCCCTTGCTCTCTCTCTGCCTGCCTCTCTGCCCACCTCTGATCTCTGTCTGTCAAATAAATAAATAAAATCTTAAAAAAAAATAAATAACATTGGCTGATATTTTTTATTTTACTTTTTTTTTTATTTGACAGACACAGATCACAAGTAGCCAGAGAAGCAGGCAGAGAGAGAGGAGGAAGCAGGCTCCCCACTGAGCAGGGAGCCGGATGCAGGGCTTGATCCCAGTACCCTGGGATCATGACCCAAGCCGAAGGCAGAAACTTTAACCTGCTGAGCCACCCAGGTGCCCCCATTGGCCAATATTTTTAAAAATCTACAATTTCAGACATTTTCTGCTAGTCAATTTCTGAAAACATATTAACAGTCAAATGCTTCATTTCCACTGTCTGAAGTGAAAACAGAGACCAAGGATTATGCATACTTATTTTTTGGAAAGCTTGCCTTAAGTTAGCAAACATCACTTCAGTTGACTGTATTAGCCTATAGTAATCACAAGAACATACCCAGGAAGTTGGGAAATGCAGTTCCTATCTAGAAAACTGCCTTCCAGCAATAACACAATCTGGAAGACTTGCATAGTTTTTTTAAAAATTACATAATTTTACTATTTTCTTTGGTAACAATTTTGTGTATACCTTTATGTAGTACATACTACTATTCTAGGTACCAGGGAGAGTAACCACTCCCTTGTATGAATTATTTCACACAGTTAATGTCAATTTGTCTTTAAACAGCTTATACAGATATATATTATAATAATATATAATATAGTTAACCAATTTAAGGTGTTTGCAATTAAATGCTTTTTTAGTATATTCATTGAGACATGAATCATCACAAAAATATCTTATAACAATTTGGCTAGCCCATTTTGGAAACTCCATGCCCATTATTAGTTACTGCCAGTTCTTCCTGCTCCCCCAGCCCTAGGCAACTACTAATCTACTTTATCTCTAGATTTTTCTGTTCTTGCAATGTTACATTAATGAAATCTTATAATGTGAGATATTTTGTTACTGGCTTTTTTCATTAAACCTGACACTTTCAGGGTATATCCTCATTGTAACATACTACTACTCTGCTTTTATTGTCAGGTAATATTCTGTTATGTGGATTTACTAGATTTTCTTCATGCAGTCATCAGTTGATGGACATTTGATTTGTTGACACTATTGTGCTACTGTGAATTAGGCTTCCAAGAACATTTGTGTTCAAGTTTTTGTGTGACTGTATGTTTCTATTTCGCTTAGGTATGTATCTAGGAGTGGAAAGATTGGGTCGTATGGTAACTCTATGTTTAATAATTTGAGGAACTGCCAAATTCATTTTATATCCCTATCAACAATATATGAGACTTCTGACCTTTCCACATCTCTGCCAACACGTGCTATTCTCAAAGCTTTTAATTATAGTTATTTTGCTGTTTGTGAAATAGTATTTTATTATAGTTTTGCATTTACCTAATGACTAATGATGTTGCACAGCTTATCATGTTCTAATTAATGATTTGTATGTAATCTTTGGAGATAGCTATTCAGAACTTATGTGCATTTAAAAATGTAGTTGTTTATGCCTTTATTATTGAGTTGTTAAAATTATCTGTGTTTTCTGGGTGCATGACTCCTATTAGATATACCTTGTAAATATTTTCTTCCACTTCATGAGTTGTCTTTCATATCCTTCATGGTATACTTTGAAGCACAAAAGTTTTTACATTTAATAAATCCAAAGTATTTCTTTTTCATTTTGTCACTTATACTTCTGATGTCCTTTAAAAAAAAAAGACAAGAAAATAAAGAAAATTGCTGTCTCCTCAAAGTCCCAAGATTTCACTGCTAGAATTTTTTTTTTTTTCACTGCTAGAATTTTTTTCTACAGTTTTTAAAATTTTACTCTTAAACTTGTTTATGGTCTATTTTCTGGTTTCCTTGGTAGGGTAATGATGTGAGGAAAGAGCACAAATTAACTCTTCTGCATGTAGATCTAGAGTTGTCTCAATGCCATTTGGGGGGCGGGGTGCAGGGAATGCTTTTCTGATTGAATTGTCTTGATGCTCTTGTTGAAATACAACTTACCAGAGATGGATGAATTTATTTCCGAACTTTTAATTCTTTTCAGTTGACTGCTATGTCTACCATTAGGCCAATACCACACTATCATGATTACTGTAGTTTTGTGGTAAATGTTGATATTAAGAAATGTGAGTCCTTCAACTTGATATTTTCAAGAATGTTGTGTTTTGTTTCAAATCATCCCTAGGAATTTCTCTTGTTATTTTTGACCCATTTGAGATTTATAGGGATATAGTTCAATTTCTACAGATGTGTGAATTTTCCAAATTTCCTTGTTATTGATTACTCATTTAACTGTGGTCAGAATGAGTTTAATCTTTTAAAATTTATATCTTTATTTATATCGTCTATATCTTTGTTAATCTTTTTTCTCACTGTTCTATCCATTATTAAATGTGTGGAAATAAAGGCTCCAACTGTTATTGTTGACATTGCTATTTCTGCTTTAAAAATTTTGACATTCTTTTCTCATGTACATTAGGGCTCCAATAGACATGTATCTGCTTATAATTGTATGTTTTCTTGATAGATTGATACTTTTATCATTCCAAAATCTTCTTCTTTATCTCTAGGTATTTTTTTTATGTGTGTGTGTTAAAATATATTTTTTTTCTGTTATTTGTATAGCTGCTCCAGCTCTTTTAAAGTTGATGTTTGCATGGTATATCTCCTATCTTTTTATTTTCAACCCACATGTATTTTTGAAAATGAAATGTTTCTCCTTTAGACGCATTTAGTTGAATATCTTAAAAAATCTAGTTTGATAATATCTTTCTTTTGACTGTATTGTTTAACTCATTGCATTTACTGTTATTATTGATATTGTTGAGTAGATATCTCTTCTTTGTTACTTTCATGTCTCATGTCTCTTTCTCCTTTACTACCTTCTCTTACACTAAATGAAGCTTTTCTAGTGTAAGATTTAATAACTTTACTTGAATGATTTTAATCTTTAAAAAGGTTTTTATAGTTTTTCTGGAGATTACATATTAATATTAATCTATTAGAACCTATTTCAGATTTCTACTAATTAATTCCACCGGAATATAGAAATTTTACTGGTATTTGTCTATTCCTTTCTTTCCTTTTATTTATTGTCTTTGCTGTTGTTACAACTATTATACCTATCTATGTTACAAATTAACAATGTGATTCTCATAATTATTTTTTTTGTGGTTCTTGTTAATGAAAGGGAGAGAAGAAAATAGAAATAGTATATGCTTATAGAGTTTATTAAGCTCACTATTTGCCATTTCTGGTTCATTTCTTCCTCTGGATTTAGATTACTATCTAATGTTTTTTCTTTACTGCTGGACAGCTGTTTCCCAGTTGCCTTCTCTGCTGTTAATTTTAAACATGTACACGTCTGTATGTTTTATTCCCAACTGTATAGTTATACACACATTATTTTATGCTATTGCCTTTTTAATTAGTTAAGAGAAGAAAGAAGAGATATGTTATTATCTATAAAGTTACCTTATTGGTACTCTTATATTTTTATACAGATTCAAATTACTGTCTGCTGTCCCTTGCTTTCAGCCTGAAAAACTGCCTTCAGTATTTTTGCAAAGTAGTTCTACTTGTAACAAATTCTCTGTTTTTTACTTATCTGGAAATGTCCTTATTATATCTTTACTCTGGAAAGAAACTCTTATTGGATATAAGATTCTTGGTTGATAGGGTTTTTTCCAACCTTTGAATATTTTATCCCACTGCCTTCTGGCCTAGATTGTTTCTGATGTGGTGTAAGCTGTTAGTCTCATTCAGGTTCTCTTGTACATGATGAATCATTTTTCTTTGTTGCATTCAAAGGGTTTTTTTTTTTTTTTTCTTTCAGTATTTGGGCTATGACATGTCTGGCTGTAGATCTCTATGCATTTATCCTACATGGAACTCACTGAGGTTTTTGAATATGTGGACAAATAGTTTAATCAAATGAGAATTTTAGCCCCTATTTTTTTAAATATATTTTTTTTCCTGATCATTGGTCTCATCTACTTCTGGTGTTTCCATTATACATATCTTTTTTTTTTTAATTTGATTAATTTATCAGACAAACATCACAAGTAGAGAGGCAAGGAGAGAGAGAGGGAGGAAGCAGGCTCCTCGCTGAGCAGAGAGTCCAACTTGGGGCTTGATCCCAGGACCCTGAGACCATGACCCAAGTTGAAGGCAGAGGCCCCAACACACTGAGCCACCCAGGTGCCCCATACATATCTTTAAGGGCTTTATGTCCTATATAGTTCTCAGTATCTATTCATTTATCTTCATTCTTTTTTTTTCTGATTGTATAACTTCTATTGATCTGTCTTTAGATGTTCTGATTATTTCTGCCAGCTCAAACCTTCTGTTGAGTCCCTTAGTGAATTTTTCATTTTCAATTATGTACTTTTCAACCACAGTATTTCCATTTGGTTATATTTCATAATTTCTGTATACTTATTAATATTACCTATTTGATGAACTATGTATCATGCTTTTCTTACTTATTAATATTACCTATTTGATGAACTATGTATCATGCTTTTCTTTAAGTCTTTGAAAGGGGCTCCTTTAGTTCTTTTAAATATTTATAATATCTACTTTGAACTCATTGTCTGCTAAGTCCAACATTTGGGCTTCTCAGAGGCTAGCTTTATCTCCCGATTTTTTTCCTGTGTAGGGTCATATGTTAATGTTTCTTTGGATGCAAAATCTTTTTTTGTTAAAAATTATACATTTTTGATAATACTTTTTTTAAAAAAGATTTTATTTATTTGACAGAGATCACAAGCAGGCAGAGCAGCAGGCAGAGAGAGAGGAGGAAACAGGCTCCCTGCAGAGCAGAGAGACCAATATGGGGCTTGATCCTAGGACTCTGGGATCATGACCTGAACCGAAGACAGAGGCTTAGCCCACTGAGCCACTGAGCACCCCGATAATACATTTTAATAACTAAAGATACTGATTCTCCTTTGTGATTTTGTTGTTGTTTACCCCTGCATTGTCTAGCCTCTAATGTCACTCTTCAAAGAGCATATCCTACAGTGTGTGCTCAGTCTCCCAGAGTGCCTGAGTTAGTCTATCTCTATTGCTATTACACCCAGATGTTAGCCTCCGCTCTCTATTGTTTTCAGCAATGATCTTGAGCATAAATTGTCCCTTACCATGATCTGATTAAAGTAGATTCCTTTTTCAGGGTTAGAATATTATCAATGTTAAGACTCAATATTGAGAAAATGACTGAGAAAGTCATTTTCAAAACCTACAATGCACAGGATAGGTCCACGGAACAAAGAATTATTCTTCCTAAAAACCAACAGTACAGAGATTGAGAAAACCTCATAAAGTTTTATAGTTTTAGGGTTTGGATTTATGTCTATGATCCCTTTTGAACTATATTTGTATACGATTGATAAGTGATGAGGTTTATTAATTGATTGATTTTTTTGTTTGTTTATGAATGTCAAGTTGTTTCAGCATCATTTGTTGAAAGACCATTCTTTCCCCATTGTATTGATATTGCTACCTTGACAAAAGTTAATTCACCATATTTGTGTGATTTTATTTGGGAATTTTCTTCTGTCTTATCATTTCATCTCCAATACAACACAATCTTGATTTACTGTTCGCTTGTATTTTCTTGAAACCAGGCAGTGTTAGTCTGCTCCTCTACAAAGGAAACATACCAGGAATGTAAAGAAGTACCAGGAGAAGTGCTTAAGGATATTTTTCAGCTGTTGGGATGACATTGTGTTCTTTAGTGTTAGCAGACAGTACTAATCAGCTCAATAGGAAGGAGATGGCCTTGAGGATTGGGCCAAAGATTCAGGTTGAAATGACTGCACATTTATTTATCCAGCTTGATTCTCTGTTCATATGCTTTAGGCAACCTTGCTGGAGTGGCTTACACTAAGATTAGAGGTTAAGAAAAGTTTTTAGTATTCAAGGAACTAGATCACTTTTTTATATACTTTGAATTTCTATGAGAAGCAAGAATGATCATAATGATATTAATATTTTGCATTGTTTATGGTAGTGACATTTCATTTATAGATTTCTTTCAATTGTATTTTCACACCTTTTTGCAACCAAAATATTGACAAGATAGAAATTATTTTCCCTGTATTAGGATAATGAAGTCAATAGTAAATCATTTAGCAAAGATATATGTAGAAATTGACACTTTTAGCATTTCAGAATTTCCATGGATTGATAAATAAAACACTAGCCACTTTAGTAAGAAATGAGTTATAAGCAACATTTAATATTATCAAAATGAACACTTGCTTAAGAGTCAACTAAAAGAGGACCCTGTTAAGGGATCCAAACACTATGTTGATATAAACAACAAGTTGATGAAAGTGGGCAGCATTGTATATGGGAAGATAATTAGAGTTAATGAGATGAAATTGGGTGGGAATTATGGAGGAGGTCAAAGTTAACTGAACTCTGGAGTTAGAAGCAATTAAGCAATAGAGCCAACTTTTCTGTTGAGTTTTGGGAAAACATGTCTTCTATGTGAGAGTATTTAATTTATCAGACTAATTTCCAAGAGCTGCTTGATGGATGATCCCAGAAAAATGTTGTTTCTCAAGAAGTATAGCCAGCAGCAGAATAATGCATATGCATATAGTCTCATTTAGGCAAATTTTAAAAATTGTTCTAAATACCTTGACAGGAGAGGAGTCAAGATGGCGGAGAAGTAGCAAGCTGAGACTGCTTCAGCTAGCCGGAGATCAGCTAGATAGCTTATCTAAAGATTGCAAACACCTGAAAATCCATCGGCAGATCGAAGAGAAGAAGAACAGCAATTCTGGAAACAGAAAAACAACCACTTTCTGAAAGGTAGGACCAGCGGAGAAGTGAATCCAAAGCGACGGGAAGATAGACCCCGGGGGGAGGGGCCGGCTCCCGGCAAGCGGCGGAGCAACCGCGCACAAAATCAGGACTTTTAAAAGTCTGTTCCGCTGAGGGACATCGCTCCAGAGGCTAAACCGGGGTGAAGCCCACGCGGGGTCAGCGTGGCCTCAGGTCCCGCAGGGTCACAGAAGGATCGGGGGTGTCTGAGTGTCGCAGAGCTTGCGGGTATTGGAACGGGAAAGCCGGCTACAGAGACAGAGCCGACAGTAAGCTCGCAGCTCCGTGTTACCTTGAACCGGTCGCAGGCTCGGTGAGCTCGGAGCGCGGCCAGAGGTCAGGCAGACGGAAGTAACTGGGCGCTGTTCTCTGAGGGCGCACTGAGGAGTGGGGCCCTGGGCTCTCGGCTCCTCCGGGCCGGAGACCAGGAGGCCGCCATTTGTATTCCCGTCCTCTGGAACTCTACGGAAAGCGCTCAGGGAACAAAAGCTCCTGAAAGCAAACCCGAGCGGATTACTCACCCCGGCCCCGGGTAAGGGCGGTGTAATTCCGCCTGGGGCAAAGACACTTGAGAATCACTACAACAGGCCCCTCCCCCAGAAGATCAACAAGAAATCCAGCCGAGACCAAGTTCACCTACCAAGGAGTGCGGTTTCAATACCAAGGAGAGCAGCAGAATTCCAGAGGAGGAGAAAGCCAAGCACGGAACTCATGGCTTTTTTCCTGTGATTTTTTTTAGTCTTGCAGTTAATTAAATTTTTTCTTTTTCATTTTTTTTTTTTTTTCTTCTGGCCTTCGGGTAAAATTTTTTTTTAACTGTTACCTTTTTCTTTTTTAACGATTTTTTACTAGTTTATCTAATATATATATATATTTTTTTTTACATTTTTCTTAGGTGTTTTCTTTCTTTAAAAATATTCTTTTCTTTTCTTTTTTTTTTTTCTTTTTTCTTTCTTCCTTTTTGAACCTCTTTTTATCCCCTTCCTCCCCACTCACGATTTTGGATCTCTTCTAATTTGGTTAAAGCATATTTTCCTGGGGTTGTTGCCACCCTTTTAGTATTTTACTTGCCCCTTCATTTACTCTTATCTGGACAAAATGACAAGACGGAAAAATTCAACACAAAAAAAAGAACAAGAGGCAGTACCGAAGGCTAGGGACCTAATCAATACAGACATCGGTAATATGTCAGATCTAGAGTTCAGAATGACAATTCTCAAGGTTCTAGCCGGGCTCGAAAAAGGCATGGAAGATATGAGAGAAACCCTCTCGAGAGATATAAAAGCCCTTTCTGGAGAAATAAAAGAACTAAAATCTAACCAAGGTGAAATCAAAAAAGCTATTAATGAGGTGCAATCAAAAATGGAGGCTCTAACTGCTAGGATAAATGAGGCAGAAGAAAGAATTAGTGATATAGAAGACCAAATGACAGAGAATAAAGAAGCTGAGCAAAAGAGGGACAAACAGCTACTGGACCACGAGGGGAGAATTCGAGAGATAAGTGACACCATAAGACGAAACAACATTAGAATAATTGGGATTCCAGAAGAAGAAGAAAGTGAGAGGGGAGCAGAAGGTATACTGGAGAGAATTATTGGGGAGAATTTCCCCAATATGGCAAAGGGAACGAGCATCAAAATTCAGGAGGTTCAGAGAATGCCCCTCAAAATCAATAAGAATAGGCCCACACCCCGTCACCTAATAGTAAAATTTACAAGTCTCAATGACAAAGAGAAAATCCTGAAAGCAGCCCGGGAAAAGAAGTCTGTAACATACAATGGTAAAAATATTAGATTGGCAGCTGACTTATCCACAGAGACCTGGCAGGCCAGAAAGAGCTGGCATGATATTTTCAGAGCACTAAACGAGAAAAACATGCAGCCAAGAATACTATATCCAGCTAGGCTATCATTGAAAATAGAAGGAGAGATTAAAAGCTTCCAGGACAAACAACAACTGAAAGAATTTGCAAATACCAAACCAGCTCTACAGGAAATATTGAAAGGGGTCCTCTAAGCAAAGAGAGAGCCTACAAGTGGTAGATCAGAAAGGAACAGAGACCTATACAGTAACAGTCACCTTACAGGCAATACAGTGGCACTAAATTCATATCTCTCAATAGTTACCCTGAATGTGAATGGGCTAAATGCCCCTGTCAAAAGACACAGGGTATCAGAATGGATAAAAAAACAAAACCCATCTATATGTTGCCTCCAAGAAACACATTTTAAGCCCGAAGACACCTCCAGATTTAAAGTGAGGGGGTGGAAAAGAATTTACCATGCTAATGGACATCAGAAGAAAGCAGGAGTGGCAATCCATATATCAGATCAATTAGATTTTAAGCCAAAGACTATAATAAGAGATGAGGAAGGACACTATATCATACTCAAAGGGTCTGTCCAACAAGAAGATTTAACAATTTTAAATATCTATGCCCCCAATGTGGGAGCAGCCAACTATATAAACCAATTAATAACAAAATCAAAGAAACACATCAACAATAATACAATAATAGTAGGGGACTTTAACACTCCCCTCACTGAAATGGACAGGTCATCCAAGCAAAAGATCAGCAAGGAAATAAAGGCCTTAAACGACACACTGGACCAGATGGACATCACAGATATATTCAGAATATTTCATCCCAAAGCAACAGAATACACATTCTTCTCTAGTGCACATGGAACATTCTCCAGAATAGATCACATCCTCGGTCCTAAATCAGGACTCAACCGGTATCAAAAGATTGGGATCATTCCCTGCATATTTTCAGACCACAATGCTCTAAAGCTAGAACTCAACCACAAAAGGAAGTTTGGAAAGAACCCAAATACATGGAGACTAAACAGTATCCTTCTAAAGAATGAATGGGTCAACCGGGAAATTAAAGAAGAATTGAAAAAAATCATGGAAACAAATGATAATGAAAATACAACGGTTCAAAATCTGTGGGACACAACAAAGGCAGTCCTGAGAGGAAAATATATAGCGGTACAAGCCTTTCTCAAGAAACAAGAAAGGTCTCAGGTACACAACCTAACCCTACACCTAAAGGAGCTGGAGAAAGAACAAGAAAGAAACCCTAAGCCCAGCAGGAGAAGAGAAATCATAAAGATCAGAGCAGAAATCAATGAAATAGAAACCAAAAAAACAATAGAACAAATCAACGAAACTAGGAGCTGGATCTTTGAAAGAATTAATAAAATTGATAAACCCCTGGCCCGACTTATCAAAAAGAAAAGAGAAAGGACCCAAATAAATAAAATCATGAATGAAAGAGGAGAGATCACAACTAACACCAAAGAAATACAAACTATTATAAGAACATACTATGAGCAACTCTACGGCAATAAATTTGACAATCTGGAAGAAATGGATGCATTCCTAGAAACATATAAACTACCACAACTGAACCAGGAAGAAATAGAAAGCCTGAACAGACCCATAACCAGTAAGGAGATTGAAACAGTCATTAAAAATCTCCAAACAAACAAAAGCCCAGGGCCAGACGGCTTCCCGGGGGAATTCTACCAAACATTTAAAGAAGAACTAATTCCTATTCTCCTGAAACTGTTCCAAAAAATAGAAATGGAAGGAAAACTTCCAAACTCATTTTATGAGGCCAGCATCACCTTGATCCCAAAACCAGACAAGGATCCCACCAAAAAAGAGAGCTATAGACCGATATCCTTGATGAACACAGATGCGAAAATACTCAACAAAATACTAGCCAATAGGATTCAACAGTACATTAAAAAGATTATTCACCACGACCAAGTGGGATTTATTCCAGGGCTGCAAGGTTGGTTCAACATCCGCAAATCAGTCAATGTGATACAACACATCAATAAAAGAAAGAACAAGAACCATATGATACTCTCAATAGATGCTGAAAAAGCATTTGACAAAGTACAACATCCCTTCCTGATCAAAACTCTTCAAAGTGTAGGGATAGAGGGCACATACCTCAATATCATCAAAGCCATCTATGAAAAACCCACCGCAAATATCATTCTCAATGGAGAAAAACTGAAAGCTTTTCCGCTAAGGTCAGGAACACGGCAGGGATGTCCATTATCACCACTGCTATTCAACATCGTACTAGAGGTCCTAGCCTCAGCAATCAGACAACAAAAGGAAATTAAAGGCATCCAAATCGGCAAAGAAGAAGTCAAATTATCACTCTTCGCAGATGATATGATACTATATGTGGAAAACCCAAAAGACTCCACTCCAAAACTGCTAGAACTTATACAGGAATTCAGTAAAGTGTCAGGATATAAAATCAATGCACAGAAATCAGTTGCATTTCTCTACACCAACAGCAAGACAGAAGAAAGAGATATTAAGGAGTCAATCCCATTTACAATTGCATCCAAAACCATAAGATACCTAGGAATAAACCTAACCAAAGAGACACAGAATCTATACTCAGAAAACTATAAAGTACTCATGAAAGAAATTGAGGAAGACACAAAGAAATGGAAAAATGTTCCATGCTCCTGGATTGGAAGAATAAATATTGTGAAAATGTCTATGCTACCTAAAGCAATCTACACATTTAATGCAATTCCTATCAAAGTACCATCCATCTTTTTCAAAGAAATGGAACAAATAATGCTAAAATTTATATGGAACCAGAAAAGACCTCGAATAGCCAAAGGGATATTGAAAAAGAAAGCCAACGTTGGTGGCATCACAATTCCGGACTTCAAGCTCTATTACAAAGCTGTTATCATCAAGACAGCATGGTACTGGCACAAAAACAGACACATAGATCAATGGAACATAATAGAGAGCCCAGAAATAGACCCTCAAATCTATGGTCAACTAATCTTCGACAAAGCAGGAAAGAATGTCCAATGGAAAAAAGACAGCCTTTTCAATAAATGGTGCTGGGAAAATTGGACAGCCACATGCAGAAAAATGAAATTGGACCATTTCCTTACACCACACACAAAAATAGACTCAAAATGGATGAAGGACCTCAATGTGCGAAAGGAATCCATCAAAATCCTTGAGGAGAACACGGGCAGCAACCTCTTCGACCTCTGCCGCAGCAACATCTTCCTAGGAACAACGCAAAAGGCAAGGGAAGCAAGGGAAAAAATGAACTATTGGGATTTCATCAAGATCAAAAGCTTTTGCACAGCAAAGGAAACAGTTCACAAAATCAAAAGACAACTGACAGAATGGGAGAAGACATTTGCAAACGACATATCAGATAAAGGACTAGTGTCCAGAATCTATAAAGAACTTAGCAAACTCAACACCCAAAGAACAAATAATCCAATCAAGAAATGGGCAGAGGACATGAACAGACATTTCTGCAAAGAAGACATCCAGATGGCCAACAGACACATGAAAAAGTGCTCCATATCTCTCGGCATCAGGGAAATACAAATCAAAACCACAATGAGATATCACCTCACACCAGTCAGAATGGCTAAAATCAACAAATCAGGAAATGACAGATGCTGGCGAGGATGCGGAGAAAGGGGAACCCTCCTACACTGTTGGTGGGAATGCAAGCTGGTGCAGCCACTCTGGAAAACAGCATGGAGGTTCCTCAAAATGTTGAAAATAGAACTGCCCTATGACCCAGCAATTGCACTATTGGGTATTTACCCTAAAGATACAAATGTAGTGATCCAAAGGGACACATGCACCCGAATGTTTATAGGAGCAATGTCCACAATAGCCAAACTATGGAAAGAACCTAGATGTCCATCAACAGATGAATGGATCAAGAAGATGTGGTATATATACACAATGGAATACTATGCAGCCATCAAAAGAAATGAAATCTTGCCATTTGCAACAACATGGATGGAACTAGAGCGTATCATGCTTAGCGAAATAAGTCAAGCAGAGAAAGACAACTATCATATGATCTCCCTGATATGAGGAAGTGGTGATGCAACATGGAGGCTTAAGTGGGTAGAAGAAGAATAAATGAAACAAGATGGGATTGGGAGGGAGACAAACCATAAGTGACTCTTAATCTCACGAAACAAACTGAGGGTTGCCGGGGGGAGGGGGTTTGGGAGAAGGGGGTGGGATTATGGACATTGGGGAGGGTATGTGATTTGGTGAGTGCTGTGAAGTGTGTAAACCTGGTGATTCACAGACCTGTACCCCTGGGGATAAAAATATATGTTTATAAAAAATAAAAAATAAAAAAATAAATAAATAAATAAATACCTACTATGTGCTGCAGATTGTCTAAGTTGAAGGATGATGATATTTTGTTTTTCCATTCAATTTAGTCCCTTTAAATTTGGTAATGATAGTAAAATTTTATATTATGTAAAATTTATATACAAATTAACATTTCCTTCTCTGTGTATTTTTGTAAAATGCCATGGTGATACATTAAAATATTTTCTTAAAATAATCTATGACTCAGGGGCACCTGGGTGGCTCAGTGGGTTAAGTCACTGCCTTCGGCTCAGGTCATGATCTCAGAGTCCTGGGATCAAGCCCCGTATCGGGCTCTCTGCTCAGCAGGGAGCCTGCTTCCTCCTCTCTCTTTGCCTGCCTCTCTGCCTGCTTGTAATCTCTCTCTGTCAAATAAATAAATAAATAAATAAATAAATAAATAAAATCTATGGCTCATTAAAAAGATAGCAATAGAAATGATATGAACTTTACAAGCTGGTTTTTCAGTGCTAATCTAACAATTGAAGTGAATTTCTGAGTTTCAAAGTCATTTTGAGTTCAACATTGACCCAATTTAATGTAACTTTTAAATTATGAAAAATCAAGTTTTGGTCAATTATGAAGAGTTCTCTAAGAGTAATTTTAGAAAAAACACAATATATTTCTGTTTCATTGAAACATTAAATCATATTTTCATAAATAGTCTGCAGAACAAAACATCAACCAAAGGCAACATGATGTAGTAGAAGGATTTCACACAGGAATGGGTAGGGTCTGTCAGTACTTTTCCAGGGTATATTTGTCTCTCATGCATAGTGCAAGGTCTTGGAATAAGAATAAAGGTGGAAAAACTCAGTGTAGTAAAAATATTGTGTTATGGATAAATGTATATAATTTCTTTCTTTATTTACCATTTTCCCTTTATAATCTCTCGTTAATAAGGGGAAACAATATTGGGAATGTTGATTAAATGAATAATCTTTCCCTTTAGGGATAGAATTCAGAATATCTCTAAATGTAAGGTCAGTAGCTCTCTGTCCAGATGTGAGTTATCACACACCTCTCTGCACAATAATTGTTCCAGATTAGAATGCATGGCTGAACTATGCCCCAACAGGGCTGGCCATGGGGATGTTATAGGTTTGGCAGATATAGAGATGAGGGCAGACTTAAAGGAATGTTACCATTTATAAATTTCACAGGGATTTGTTTTAAAGTGGGGGAGGGGATCAACAATAGTTGAAGAACCTGGAAAATTAATGCACTAGATTAATAGCCAGGAGAATGGTATTCTTGCTGGGAGTGTAATCTGGTCCAAGGATGTGCTGGACAGTGAGCAGCACTGGGCACCTGGAGATCTGAGATCAAATGAGGTCTGGATGGTCAGGTGTTAATTCTGTTGATCCTTGTTAGATCTGAACAATCATTTTACATGAGTCCCAAGAATACAGGCTATACTGCTACTGTCTGCACAGTCTGGGACAAGAGACAGAGTACTGTGAGTACAGTGAGTGAGACACCACATTACCCCCTCTCTCTGATCCGTGGTTTCTTAACATCAAAATAATGTCAGTAATAACCACTGGACCTCCCCCACAGGGCAAGGACCTGCTAGAATGGGGTAAGGATCTGCATTTTTTATGGCAGATTCATTGGATGAGAGGAGCAGTTAATAGCTGAAAGGGAAATCTGAGTTATATTTTCCCACAGATCATAAGACTCCCTTCACTTGTCACCTCTTACATGGATTAACATCGAAGTCTCCAAGTTTAAAAAAGAAAATCCTCTTGTGGAGGAGAAAGACAGTTGATGCAAGTGCATGCAAATGCAGAATTCTGTGAGGCCTATGGAACATACAAACCTGGAAAATGACATGAAGCATATTGACATTCTCTCCCACACACAAATAAGGGGGGGGGGGGATATCAATATTTTGTTCGTCCACAAAATTTGTCTTTGTGACATAGTTATCAACAGAATATATCTGAGCATAAATCATGGTAGACAGGGAAATTTATGTGTCCCTGTCCTAACCCATGTTAGAAATTATTTAACATCATATTCTATGTGATAGGCTTTTTTTGTTCTGTTTTCTTTTGCCTGTTCACAGTCCTTTGCTTTAACAATAGCCTCTTTCTTCTTGCGAAGTGGGAGCAATCTGATGGAGGAAGCAAATGCCATTCTCTGTGTCCATGGAATTGCTGGTACCAAACCATGGCTTCTTCATTTTCTGTCTGTCTAGATTAGGGACTGTAGGAGTTCATCTTACTTGAGTCAACAGGGACTCCTTTGTGGAGGTTTGGAGATCTGTTGGAAAGTTCACCATGGTTCTATGTTAACAAAAGCCAAATCAGAGAACAGCCACCATTATCAGAACAACAAAGAGAAAGCCCCTGTGGTTGCCTCTGACAACTGCTTGGGGGTTTGCCTCAGACTGCTGGGCTGTGGCTCTGAGGCTTCTCCAGAGTCAGACTGCCCTGTGTTCTGATTTGGGGCTGTTAGCAGAGAGGTAGACTCCTTTGTCAAGTGGAGGTATCATAAAGTTTCCTCACACCAACCACCCACATCTTATAGGTGAAAATTTCCATTGTGATTGCCAAGGTACGTGGGGAAAAAATGGTTACTCTAATACAAAGAGTTTAGTTCAGCAATATCGAAGTGCCTGGGGGATAGGGCCCATTTGTGTCTGGAGACAACAAGGAGAGCTGGCAGGGCTGATTAACTGAATCAGGAAATTGTGGTTATTTACTGCTTTCGGAGAGGCTTGTCGGTCATCCTCTCTGCAAACTAGCTGGAACAGAGAGACGGCTCAAGATCAGAAATAGAAAATTAGACACCAGCAAAATAGGTCACTTGGACTCTAAAACAGAAAGACACAGGAATCAGTTTCAGCAGGGAGGAGGAAGCTGTTAAAAGAAAAGCACTAATTACCCAATCCGAAGAACCCAAAACTGAATTTATTCCAACTTCTAGCTGCAGGAATTGAGAAACTTAATGGAAAAAAAATAAATAAATAAGGCAGGCACCTTAAAATAAAATGAAGTTCAGGGTTATTTGGAGTGAGGGAAGGTGAAATTTAGACATGTGCATGGTGGCAATTCTGTTTTTGATTTTAAATCTTCTAGTAGACAGCTGGATCACAGCCTACAAAAGAGAAAAAAATTTGTGGTTTTCTCCCAGTGTGGGTCATGTGATTTTTTTTTATTGTGTTAGTCACCATAAAATAATTTTTTTATTTTAAATGTTAATTAAATATCAACAGCTGGAAGAATTGATGATAGTTTCAGGCTTACACACCTTCAAGGTAACCTGGACCAATTCTTGATTGTAATACTAGGTGAAGAAGACAAATTTTATCTTAAATAAACTTTGAATTGAATCTCGCCTACAAAAACTAGCTAAGATATTTTATTCAACTGTTTGAGAGCATGGGTAAAGTGAAAAAGACTCTTGCAGGATTTTGATGAGTCCAATGGTCTTTCATGTGAGAAATTGTGGATTATTGGAAATGTATAGGTGTATTTCGTTGTTTTGCTTGTTTGGGGTCATTATAATGACTGGTTTACTTTTGGCATTTAGTGGGAAATCTCTAGATTTGCATGTATCCTGTGTGTTTGGGACCACCTTATACAATTAATTTTCCTGCTTCAAAGGCCCATAATTGCCTCCACTGAGAAATACTGGGAACTTTAAAAAAACTCAGAGTCCAAAGAAGTACCTCATTTGATCAGATCATAATAGAAGATTATGGCCCAAAGACTAAGACAAGAAATTATTGGGCCCAGAAAGTAAAACATCTTCTATATCTAGGGACACAGGTTTAAGGAAAAGAAAGGAACATCTAATGAACATCCTCTAGACATATATTGAATAATTTTTCCACCTTGAACAGTTCCATCTGTTCAACAACTTTATGAGAAAAGAAAGATAGTCCTCCTTTACAGTCAAGAAAACTGAAATCAGAAGAATATCTTGTTCAAGGACACAGAGCTAATAAATCTCTTTTTTTCTATTTGATATATATTAAACTTAGCTTCTCTAGCTATAGCTTGACATTATACAAAGCATCTTCATGATGTAATAGAGTTAAAAAGATTTTTACAAGTTGAAATGCGGTACCCTTGTTTCCAAATATTTTAATTGCAATACATTATTTAAAAATACACATTAAATGCATGTTTGACCGCAAACTTTTTATAATCTCAATACCACGAAATACTATACAGATATGGAAAAATCCAGTTCATATATAATACTTTGCTCCCCATTAACAGCTTTATTATGTGAAATGTACAGAGTAAATTAGGAATTCTAGCTTCTGAGTCCCAAATTGCCTCTGAAATTTTACTGTATTGCAACAAATTAAAATTGCTATCTATAATTGAAGTTTTGGTTGAAAATATCAGATGCGTAAATATTTTGGATAAAAGAAATATAAAACAAAGATTTGAATCATGTACAAAACAGAGACATCTTATCATACCTAGGGTGATGAAGGATAAGACCTAGGGGCAGAGTTCTAGGAACATCCCCATTCCATTTTCAACCAGAACAGCCCCACTTAACAAATTACATTTCTTGGTGAGTTGTATTGAAAGTAGAAATGGAGCCCAGAGCTAAGAACTTATCATTGGACTATATTTTCTCGACTATGTGAACTACCTTTGAATTAGAGCTTTATTTCCAATGGAAGTGTTATAAAAACATTTGAACACTTTATATTCCCACCAGGGGAGCTTGTTACCATGAAATTATTCTTTGTGATTCTATTTTCATGATAAACCGAAGTCTTTTTATTCTCCTTCTCAGTTAGTTTGTTCAAGTTGGTCTACACTGAATACTAAAAGAATGGTAGTTTTTATGCCAATCCTATAAACATAGTTACTGAAGAATTAGAAATGATTAGCCTCACAGCCATCTGAAAATGTACTGTTAAATAGTAAGAACTAATTTTGAGAGCTGGAAACTCTTGTGAACAGCCCATTACTGTAATTGGCTTTTGTGCAACAAATGGAATATGTTCCTCAGGGCTTTGTAGGGGAATGAAATAAATTGAATATAAACTAGATTACCATCCCTTAAAGTACTTTTAAGTACTTTGTGTAGTCTACTTCTTCAAAGATATTTGCCAACATTATGGCCTCGCCCACATGTCTCATTCATTTGTTGCTTTTCTTATTAGAAGCTAGTAAACAGATCACTGAAGAACATCAGAGAGCACTAATTTAAGTATCCACATTATTAGATTCAATTTCATGCTAAATATAACATTACATTCGCTTCTTTATCAGGATGAATGAAAGTCATTAATTTGTGTTAATATCACCTTCAGAATGACTCTCCAATCTTGCAGTTTTAATGCATTCTTATCTAGCTTTGCTGTTTCCACCTTTAATATGCTTCCATGTGTATTATCCCTTACATGTGAAAATTTGATACATGTACAATCTGATGATAGCATAGTGACATTATTAATCATCAGGCATGCAAATATCTTGGTGACCATACATTTTCACCTATCACCTGTTTAGAAATGCAGGAACAATGTTGTATTGATTTGATTGGTCATAATATCCTAGAAAAAGTCAAACACTATATAGGAATAGGGTAGACAGTACTCAAGCTCCTTTTTAGTTTTAAAAAGTAATTTTTTAAAATTCTAGAAATGATTATCTTTTAGAATAAGGAAAATATTACCTTTTACTCAATCTCACATCTTACTCTGAGTTCTCAGAATGTTCAATTTGAGATTCAATTCATCACAGAACTTGTATCTGTGTCGTTAAGATCTAATACAGTCTGAATGAAGTCAGTATTTTTATAATAATTACTGCAGGAAAATTTTTAAACTTCAAGACCAACTTTACTCTATCACACATACTTACTTTATAGCACAAGTTATTAACAACAACCCAAAACTATACCAAGAAGAAAGGGGGGAATGAGACATAAAATATAAACTCCTGGAGGTGGTAGAATAGAGAACATCACTCAAGCAATTTTCAGTTATTTATATTATCCCCAAATGAGTGAGTTCCCTGTTATACCAGCAACTGTGTTTTCTGACTTGGAAATTGACAGCTGTGATCAGAGAAGTTTCCCTGAGCACTTATCACCTTCTTTCCTCAACACTGACCTATAACACAGGTATCCTTCCTGATATGCACACCTTTGCATTTCCCCCACTGAAGCAGAAAATATACATGGGATTATTCAGGACACTTTCTACTGCAACTTTGTCTTTTCCTGTAATGAAAAATCTCTTCTCATATCATTATAGGTAGATCTTTTTCATCCTTTGATATTTCAGTATAATAACCCAGTAGCATGAGATTATTCCTTAGTTTATAGAGACATTCATTTTTGATAAATATTTGAGTGGTTTTCAGCTTTCCACAATTAAAAAAAAAAAAACCCACTCTAGATATCCTAGTAAATATATCTTTATGTGCCTCTCAAAACGGACATTCCAGGATATGTGTTTAGAAGTGTATCTTAAGAGTTTTACCAGATTGTGGTGTGTGGACTAGTGGCACTGACATCATATTTGAGTTTCTGGAAATAAAATATTCCATGTCCCAGTCCAGACCTGTTGTTTCAGATTCTGCATTTGAGCAAGTAATTCAGTGATTCATATTCAATTTAAATAAGGGGGTGCCCAGGTGGCTCAGTGGGTTAAAGCCTCTGCCTTCGGCTGGGGTCATGATCCCAGGGTCCTGGGCTCTCTGCTCATCGGGGAGAAAAAAATAAATAAATAAAATATTTTATTTCTTTGACAGACAGAGATCACAAGTAGTCAGAGATGCAGGCAGAGAGAGAGAGAGAGAGAGGAGGAAGCAGGCTCCCCACTGAGCAGAGAGCCCGATGCGGGGGCTCCATCCCAGGACCCTGAGGTCATGACCTGAACCGAAGGCAGAGGTCTAAGCCACTGAGCCACCCAGGCGCCCCTAACATAGATATTTTTAATATTTCTGAAAGCTAGTTTTTATTTTGTAAATTATCTGATTTTATGTTTTCCAAATGTTTATCCATCTCCAAACCCTTACTGAAAAATCAGTCCATTCTTGCATTGAAAAACCTTCTGGGGCATCTGCGTAGCTCAGCTGTTGAGCGTCTGCCTTTGGCTCAGGTCATGATCCCAAGATCCCGGGATGGAGCTCCACATTGGGCTCCCTGCTATGTGGGAGGCCTTCTCCCCCTCCCACTCTTCCTTTGTGTTCCCTCTCTTCCTGTTTCTCTGTCAATTAAATAAATGAATAAAATTAAAAAAAAAAAAAGAAAGAATGACCTTCTGTGTTATATACTGAACCCATATTAGAAAGGGTCTATTTTCGAACTATCCATTCGGTTCCATTGATGTTTTCCTATTTCTGTTTTTATTTCCATAGTTGTGTAGTAATTTTCATATATGGAAAAATCTTTCCCATTGGATATGTTTAAATTTTTTTATTGACCAAGTTAAGCAATATTTTATTTCAGACATATTTTATAATTACATTATCTAGTTTTATAACATGGTCCTTTTGGGAAATCGGAATCACAATTAATATAACAATAGCTTTGGCAAGGATGGGTTACACTGTTTTTCTATACATAAGTACAGTAACACTGTTTTCTTAGTTATAAAACATAGTTTTGGAAATAGACATATCCATTTTATGTACCAAAAATACAAAAGGATAAATATTTAAGTATAAACAAATAAAATCACCATACCCTCTTCATATAAATACAAACTTTGTTAAAATCTGCTTTATGTTTTTGGAGTCTTCATTTTTTAGGATATTTATATATTTATTTATAAATTTATACAGGATCCATTTTTAGAATGAGAAGAAAATGCGGATAAATGAAACATATGATCTCATGTAACATAACCCCCTTGAGACCTCCATTTTAACACTGAAATGTGTGTAGCATTTTAGACTGATTTTTGTGTATAGATATGTTTTTTAAAAGGAGTAATAATAATAACAGTAAGCCCTAGCATTTATTATTATAAGGTATAATACAAATGCTAAGTATTTAGCAAAGTTTTCTCATTTTAGGTTCACATCAACTTTTTTTTTTTTAAGATTTTTATTTATTTATTTGACAGAGAGAGCAAGAGATCACAAGCAGGCAGAGAGAGGGGGGGAAGCAGGCTCCCTGCTTAGCAGAGAGCCCAATGTGGGGCTCAATCCCAGGACCCTGAGATCATGACCCAGCCGAAGGCAGAGGCTTAACCCTCTGAGCCACCCAGGCACTCCAGGTTCACATCAACTCTTAATGGAAAGTACTAATTTTATTATGCTTATGGATATATACATTTATCATATATATATATGTATATATATATCTCCATCCATACCTTCTATAAATCCTAAGAAAAGGATAATTATTCCAGTGAACAAAGGACATGGTTATGCAATTACTAGAGGAAGAAATACAAATTGATAAGAAAAATATGAAAATACATTCTACTTTAGCTAATGGCAAATAAAAACCACATAGAGGTTTAAGTATCCTTCATGTTCTTTTTCAAAAGAGGCAAAGTTTACTTATTTTATATTTTTATATAAGTATTATTTTTAAATGAAATATACATAAGAAAAGAACACAGATCACAAGTTTATAACCTTTAATTTTCACAAAGTGGAGACACACATAAATATCCAAAAAACTATATTACATACAACTCTGTATTCATCTTGTAATCAGTACTCTTAAGTTCTTTGTCCATTTTTCTATTATCTTGTCTTTCTCTTATTGGCATGAGAACTTTTTATTTTATTTTCTTAAAGATTGTATTTATCAGAGAAAGAGAGCACGAGCAGGGTGGAAGCAGAGGGAGAAGCACAAACAGACACTACAATGACAGCAGCATCCTACAGAAGATCTCAAGACCCCCGAGATCATGACCTGAGTGAAAATCCAAGAGTCTGTGGCTTAACGGACTCAACCACGCAGGTGCCTCCATATTAAGGCTTTTCAGTAAATCAGGGATACACTTTGTACTTTAAATGTCTCTGCCTGCTCTGTGGCTCACTTTTTCATTCTTATCATGTGTTTGATGAACATAAGCTCTTACATTTGATAGAGTACAATTTATGATTTTGTCTTCATGGTTTGTACTTTGTGTCCTGAAAATGAAATGTATACTTACACAAAAATAATTTCCATATTTTCTTCTAAAAGCATTATTGTATTACTTTTCACACTTTGCTCTGCAATTCCATTGCAAATGGCTTATGTTTATGCTGTGAGATTGGGATAAAAAGTACTTTCTCTTTCTCAAATGGGTGGCCAGTTGGCAAAGCACCGGTTACTGAAAAACCAAACTTCATTTTATTTCAGTGTCAAGTAACTATATGTGTGTGTTTCCAGAATATTCTTTTCCATTGGTCTGTCTATTCTCCAATTCCATACTGTCTTCATTACTAGCTTTATAAACATCTTGATAGTAGTAGTGTAATGTAAATTCTCCACATCTTCTCCTTCAATTGAAGATATTATTTAAGCTCCTCTGAGATCTTGCCTTTTTCATGTGAATTTTGGAATTGTCAATTTTGACTTTAAAAAGTCTGCTGGGAATTTAATTATAAGTAAAGTTAAGAAGAATGAACACTTGAAGATACTTATTTTCCAATGATAAGAATAGTGCATTCCTCCATTTATTCATGGTCTATTGAACTTTTCTCAATTACATTTTATATGTTTTAGTGTTGATATCTGGCATAACTTTGTTAGATTTAATCTTAGACTTTCTGAGGATGTTTTAGAAAAGTGTAAAGTTTTATATTTCAGTTTTTAAACTTTCTGCCAAATAGATTCACTTTATTTTGTTTTATGTTGATATTATATTCAGGGCTCTTGTTACATTCATGTATTAATTTTATTAAGTTTTCTGTAGATTTTTTAATTTAATATGATAAAATCATGTTATCTTCTGTTCATGATAGTTTTATTCTTCCTTCTATTTCCTTTTATTTTCCAGTGCATCTTATTTATTTCTCTAGCTTCTTCTATGCTATGAAGCTACTATGCTTCTCCAGTATGGTGTTAAATAACCTTGCCTAATTCCTAGCATCAAGAAAATCTTCTAATATTGGCAATTTTTTAAAACTTTTTTTCAAGCTACATGATTCCCTGTAGGTAACAATGTGGATGACACAGATAGATGGAAAAGGAAACTGGTTTAGAAAGCAATTTTGCCATACTTCTCAAGATTTAAAAGTATAGTTTCAGACTTTGTGCATAGGTAGGCACTGCATTAATATTGATGATAAAAATCAATGGCAGTGGTTAATTAAATCTGCTCATGTTATGAATAATATACAACTATTAAAATAAGTGGATCCAGAACTCCTACAAGGGATTACTTAAATATATTGTTATCTTTATTTTTGAAAGAATACAATTTGGGAACTATTTCTGACAAAAATGAATAACAAATGTTCTCTTGGATTTCTTCTTTCTCTCTGACTCTATCTTTCCATCTCTGTCTGTCTCTCTCACACTTTCGCGTGTGCGCGTGCACACACACACACACCTCATTTTTGTTGGTCATAGCGTTCAAGTTTCAGTGACAGTCCCCCTTAGTATGGGTATGATAAAGGAAAATGTTCTTCTGCCACTGATTTTGAGATACCCAAGATTTGACTGAGCCGCTCCACACATAAACTCAGCTACTACCACTCTCTGGGAAGCCTGGGAGAAACTACATCTGCTAATGCTTGTGTGTGTCTCTTACATGCAGATCAATCTACATTGATTGGTACATTGACTGGAATTTTTATGTAATACTTTTCCAATTTTAGTTGGTCAGTGATATATCCGTATTTCTAAATCCAACCCCTGGCCTTGGAAATTTAGTATCATCATCTTTAGTCTTCTCACTAAATTTCAGTATCCTCACAGTTGGTCATTTTGTAATTTGTTTGGTTTTATTTTTCTTCCTCTTATCATTTGGAAACAGCTGATTCTTAATGTTATCACTCTACATAACAAGTCCCTGTAGTGAATTCTTATTTTCAGTTATGTTTTTTTCAACTCCAGAATTTCTCTTTTCCTCTTCTTCTTTTTTTCCTCCTCCTCCTGCTCCTCCTCCTCCTCTTCTATTTCTATCACTTCATTGTTTTCTCTATGGTGCGACATCATTCTAACACTTTCCATTAATTCTTTAGACATCATTTTCTTCGGCTCTTTGAACATATTAAAATAGCTTTTATTGTCCATTTAACATCCATAGACTTGCAAGGCAGAAACTCAAGCCAATGGTTATTAAGACCATTTAAAATAGACTGGGGGGCGCCTGGGTGGCTCAGTGGGTTAAGCCGCTGCCTTTGGCTCAGGTAGTGATCCCAGGGTCCTGGGATCGAGTCCCACATCAGGCTCTCTGCTGGGCAGGGAGCCTGCTTCTTCCTCTCTCTCTTTCAGCCTGCCTCTCCATCTACTTGTGATTTCTCTCTGTCAAATAAATAAATAAATAAAATCTTTAAAAAAATAAAATAAAATAAAATAAAATAGACTGTAGGGGTGTCACTGGGATATAGGAAAGCTCAGAGGACATGATCATTGTCTCAGAATATGTAAATGCTAGAAAAAAATAAATCAGATTTCTCTTAGTATCTTGAGAGGGTAGAGCCAGAAACATTGTACCAGAAACATCAGTAATAGGGTAAAGGGAAGGTAAAGTTTTATTATTATTATTTTTTATTATTTTAAGTAGGCTCACACCCACTGTGGGGTTTGAATTCATGACCCTGAGATTAAGAGTCTCAACCAACTAATCAGCCTGGCACCCTGAGAAGGTAAAGTCTTAAAACAAGTATTCTTAATTTGGGTTTAGACATAATTCTGGAGTATTTCTAGAATCTGATCATTGTGGTATAATTGGAAAGGTGTAATTTATATGAGAGAGACTTTATAGCATTTAAAACACTTCAAAATATTTAGTAACCATTGTTTAAAAAAAAAGTATACCTCAGTGTTAAAAATTCATGAAAGCACGGTCCGATGAGCAAGCGACTCTTGATCTCAGGGTTGTGGGTTTGAGCCCCACGTTGGGTGTAGAGATTGCTTAAAAATAAAATCTTTAGATAAATAAACTTTTAAAAAAATCACGAGAGAAAATTTAATTTAAAAAGAACCCGGGGCACCTGAGTGGCTCAGTGGGTTAAGCCTCTGCCTTCGGCTCAGGTCATTATCTCAGGGTCCTGGAGTTGAGTCCCACGTCAGGCTCTCTGCTCTGCAGGGAGCCTGCTTCCTCCTCTCTCTCTCTCTGCCTGCCTGTCTGCCTACTTGTGATCTCTGTCTGTCAAATAAATAAATAAAATCTTAAAAAAAAAAAAAAAAACATAACGAAAAAATTCTAACAGTGCTCAAGCTTTTTTTTTTTTTTTTCCCCTCTTTAAATACTTTACTGCCACCTTCATCTAATTATCTGAACCATCTGGATCCCCTTTTTAGTCAAGAAACAATTCCCATTTTTTTGTTCCCAAGCAATCATTTTTATTAAATACTAAGTGCCAGAAGAACACAGTTTGCAGCAGTTTGCAAATAAAATTCTCCTCTGCCATTTATTTTTAAAATTCCAGGAAAAACCTTATATAAGATTTAAAAATATGTTATTAAAAAATAGGTAATGATAAGTAACAGCTCCCATTTTTACTGCTTTTCTCATTTCTATCTCACCTCCAACGTTAAGAGGAGAGATCATAAAAACAGTTATAGTGAAGATTTGACTCAGGGGAGAGTGGGTTGTTCATAATTTCAGGTCATGTAATGATACCAAAGGAGGTATTTATACTTGATAAGCATTTATAAACAAAGCCAGTATTCTGTTACAAAATATTTAGAAAAAGATAATCCCTTGGAAATTGTAACAAAAATGTACATTCCCAAATTTCAATTATTGTGAGAAATAGACTATGAGAGGGCAAAACAGACCACTTCAAGGACAAAGTTGACAGAAGGTATGAAATAATGTAGAGATCTAAGAGGAAAACTGACTGTTTTAAACTGGACATGATTCCTTCAGGAATGGATCTTGGCTTGAACTGGAGTTTGGGCTATGGGTGGTGCTCCCAGAGAGTCTACCTTCTCTCCCAGGCTCCCAGGGAACACTGAGGGGTGACCAGCTGGGGTTGCTGTGAGCCTACTTCTTACAGCTGCTGAGCGGACAGGCAGGCATTGAGTCTCCAGAACAGCCAGGAAGGTGGCCAGATGGCATGAATGTCCCTGTGCAGGTGGGGACCCAGGAAACTGTATCCTTTTGTAGACCATACTGTGCTTTCTTCTGCTTTATACAAGTGATTCCATACCTTTCCTTTTCTTATTACCATGAAGAAAATGGCATTATATGTGGACCATTGATTTTTTTTTCAATGAAATCATCAGTCTGTTTTGATAACCACACAATCCGAAATTAGGATACAGTACGATCCCAATCAATATCCTAATCAATCTATTTGGAAACCTGAAAAGAAAGATCTCAATTCCATTTGAAGCAAAAATATAAATAAGAGATATGGCTTCTAGTGTGAAATGACATTTAGCTAGCTGACCACAGATATACATTTTATTCTAATATTTATGAAACACTGGAGAAAAATAAAAATAAAACAGTCCCCAAGAGTAAGACCTAACTGCTTGCCTAAAGCTGGTCAGACTATTGACTCTGCAAGTTGTGAAACTGAGCTGAGGATTGCAATTGTGTCATACTAGTTTTGTGTGGCAAAAAATGCTAAGTTGAAAAATGTAACAAAATAGTTTGTTTTCCCTTCTCTGCCCTCATAAGGTATTTTATGCCCAGAAACTTAGGGTGATGTGGGAAACAGAGGCAGAAGAAAATCATTAAAATTCCTTACCTACTGACAAGCCCTTGAAACAGACAGAGTAGCTTTCCCCTGGGGACTTAACTGCCCTCACCTTGAGGTTTTACTAAGGACAATCCTAGCCTGATGACCCCCACCCTGGCAGTTCCAACCAGGATCCTGTAAGTCTACTTTAACAATTCCTTTAGGAATCTCTAAACCTCCAAGACAGTGTCGAGAATCATTCCTAAGCATATGGCCCACTGATATACATCTAAAGGGTCTCATGAGAAGATTTTTATTACTGGTAATAAATAACCTTTCTCGCATCAATAGCTAGCCCCTCAAGGTCCTGGAGACCTTGCTTCCAAAAAGCCTTAGAGACTTACATCATCCCTAATCCCCTTTGTCCTGACCCACTGCCAAGTCCACCCCTACTCTGCCTTTAAAAACTCTGACTGTAATCTGGTTCAGGGTCCAAGTCCCTACTCCTCTGTATCAGGTATACTTGGGCCCAAGCTTAAGCTTGTTAAATAAACCCTCAAGTGATTGCATTGATGTTGGCTCCTTGGTGGTCTCTCAGACACAAAAACTTGGGTACAACAAGGGCTTGTACCTCCTAGAAAATGGTACAGTTCTTTCTTTACTTGCATGAGTGACCCAGCCTTAAAGGCTATCAAAACCTCGCCACCTACTCTCACCTCTGAATGAATAGGGTTTGGGTGTTTGTTTGTTTGTTTTTAAGATATATTTATTTATTTGAGAGAGAGCACACATGCATATGAGCTGGGGAGGAGGTAGAGGGACAGGGCATGAAATCTTCAGGCAGACTCCATGCTGAGTGCAGAGCCTGACGAAGGGCTCAAATCCAGGACCCTGGGATCATGACCTAAGCTGAAATCAAGAGTCAGATGCTTAACTGACTGAGCCACCCAGGCGCCGCTCTGACTGAACAGTTTTTGTATGAACAACTGAATATACAGTAGTGATATCAACTAAGGTATGGTATATGAGGGAAAGGAAATTGGGTAGGAGAGGAGGGGAGAAAGGCAAAGACGATGAGATTGTTTGGGGATATATTGATTTTAAGGTATTTATATGGATTCAAAGATGGTACACAGTAAAATTTGTACACCTGTTTCTTGATTACAGGAAGGAGGCATGAAACCCACATTTTCTGCAACACTGTATTTCTACTCACATCAATCCACTATATATTTTTTAAGATTTTATTTATTTATTTGTCAGAGAGAGAGGAGCAAGAGTGAGCACAGGCAGACACAGTGGCAGGCAGAGGCAGAGGGAGAGGGAGAAGCAGGCTCCCTGCCAAGCAAGGAGCCCGATGTGGGACTCGATCCCAGGATGCTGGGATCATGACCTGAGCTGAAACCAGCTGCTTAACCAACTGAGCCACCCAGGCGTCCCAATCCACTATATTATTGATTCTATCCATGACTCTACTGAGATCCATTTTGTAGAGATTATCAATTAGTTCCTATTGATTAAATTCAATGACTGCTTCTCAAATTTTATCTTAATGCCTCTTTTGCATTTGAAAATGTTGAGGTATCCATCCTTTATGAAATACAAGATACTTTTGGCTTTCAGGATGTCTTGTTCTATATTAAGGCTTACTCTGTGTGTATAATGCATATATGTACATGTATGTATATATGTACATATATGTATATGTATCTATTTCCTTTCCAACCTCAATAGTAGTTATCCTTCCTGATAATTAAATTCAGAATTTTCTAAAATTATCCCCATATTGTCTTTTCCTTTCTAGATGGTTTCCCCAGCCTAATTTTATCCATCCTCATGTCCTTATCTAAGTTTTATAATCTGGTACTGTTCCAATCTTTATCTCCTTTAATTTAAATGAGATTTTCCCAGTGTCAGGAGCATTTTCCTTAATATTCTTATTCTTTTGATTGCAAAATCTCTTTGGTTTATCCTGTTTTAGGACTTGATATAACTTTGGTTAAATGTAGATAGAGTCCCTGTTTTTATCTTTCAGTTCCCAAATAATGAGATATCAGAAAAGTTTCCTGCTATTATTCCTTTTCTAGCAATGGGGCAGGTGAGACAAAATTCCTCCACAAACATATTGAAAACTTTGCAAGTGAATACATAGTCAGCTTAAATACATAGCTAAATTCCCAATAGAATGAAAAACTCCAGGGGTAAAAAGCCAAGAAGACAGAAAACCAGAGCAGTATAGTAACAGGCAACACATCTGGCAGTGTGGGGCTGGGGAGATTGTTGCCAATCTCACTAACAAAGGAGCTGGGATTCTAACAGTCTCATGTGGTCAGGAGAGACCTTTTATAAAGAGAAGAGTTGAAATCAAGCTTATCTATGAATGAATAAGAATGAAATCAATCTTATCATTACTAGCCAATTATGAAAAATGTAGATTGTTTGTGGTGGATATCACAATTGCTTGGGGTTTAGGGTAAACAGGGTAGAGAGGAAGGGAACCTGTGGTATTCACAATGCACCATGTCTACTTTTCCATTTTGGATCAGAACATCTTGCATTTCTTCTCTGTGCTGTAGTAAGAGCTAACATTTCTTAAGTACTCACTGTGTCAGGTACTGTTCTAAGAACTACATGTGCACCAGACCATTGACATTTGCCTTAATGATCTGAGGAAGGCACCATTATTACTTCCACCTTATACATGATGAGTCAGAGGGGCACAAAATGAAGTCATTTGGCCAAAGCCATGCATGTAAGAAGATATAAATCAAGCATTCAAATCAGGGCAGTATGAGTCTGGATATTTTTTTTCTTCAATTTGTCATTATGAGATATTTTACTTAGAAAAGCTGAAGGAATCCTACAATGAACATCCATATACCCATACAGAGTTGTTTTGTATAATTCTGCTGAATAATTTGAAAATAAGTTTCAGCCATAATGACATTTCACCTCTGAATCTGAGAGTTTGCTCCTGCATGTACTGATGATGCCACAATCATATCTAAGAAAATTAAGGCTATATCACATAACCAATATTCTGTCCATATCCAAAATTTCCCAATTGCTTTTAAAAATATATTTTTATAGCTGTGTTTTTTCTTTTCAAGAGTCAATGAAGGTTTGCATATTATGTTGGATCCTGTCTCCTTAGACTTTTTTTAAAATAGAAACATTTCCCATCTTTTTTCTTCTTTTCTCACAGTATTGACTTTTAGAAGCAGCCATGGCAGTTGTTTTATTGAATTTCCCACATTCCGGATTTGTCTCATTTTCTCATGGAGTTGTGTAAATGGGTCTTCTATAAAGCCTGGGTTTTATCTATGTCACTTTTCCTCTCCTTTAAGCTCTGGGAATCGAGTCATTTACCAAGGAAACATTTGTTTTAAAAAAAAAAGGTGTTGCTTCTTTATCCTTAAATGGAACGGGTAACACCTTAAAATGTAAGATTGTCCTTGGTAACTGTCACAGTGACTGGCACCAGGGCCTGATTTTATTGAGTAGGTTAGGGATGCATTGGCCTCTTCTCCAGTGACCATCCTGGCAGCAGAGTTCTGATATGCATACTTAAAATAACATCAGAGTACCTACTGTTACACATGGTTGCATGTGTTGCGTGGTTCAACCTGTAAGAGTCTCTTTCTATATGGGCGCACGCGGGCGCGCGCGCGTGTGTGCGTGTGTGCATGTGCGTACATGTGCACATACTAATCAGCTCTTCACAAAATCCATATGTTATAGATATTATTATCCAGCTTAGAAATAAAAGTAGTTATATAGGTATTCAAAGCCATTATTTAAAGAGATTTGCCTAATTCTAAATCCTATAGTATTTCCACAATACAAAATAGGAAAGAGGTTTCAGCTCTCATGCCAATGTTCATTAACTACTAGTGGCTGAATAGAATACAGTCTTGAGGATTCTGAGGCCACACTTTATCCTGGTGAGAAAAGAGTATCATGGAAATTCCTCAGTGTCTGCTGTGAGCCCCAGGGAGGATAGGGGCTAACACATTTGAAAAATATTTGACACACCACCTGATCCACAATAAGCAAGGAAATTCTAGTGGGCCCCTATCTGGGGACACCATTTCTTTCTTTCTTCAAAGCCAGTCATGGTCCTCTAAGCTTTTATCATACAAAGTAACCGTGTGTTGAGGTACTGACTCTTGCAGGGCACATACACATTCGGGGGTGCTGGTGGTTGGGGGAAAGCAGCCCAGCTCATAATAGCTCCTTAACATAGACAAGAGACGGCTGTTTACACCTGACTAGAAATAAGTATATGTAAATGGTCCCATAACATGTCCTCTAACAGATTCTACAGAAGAGAGCAGTTAATATAAAGTCACTCCATGGGTCATTTAGATGAAATCTAAAATCTTGTTAAGTGAGAAGTGCTGATTAGATGCTTTCTGTTGAATTCTTCTTAGAAAGCTTCAGATTCATGGAAAGTGTGGAAAGAAAAGCAACTTTGTAGGTTGCCTTACCAGGCTTCATTTACCCCACTGTACTGAAGGCACTATGACACGGTAGAGTCATTGCCTTGGAAACAAGTGGTAATTAGGAATGGAGGCAGATGATTTGATTGCATTATTAAGTCTGAGGTAATTAGAGACATAATTTTATTCCCTGTAATATGGTTATTAAGGTAAAAGTCACCAACAGAGCCAAGGGCGGAAGGATATAGTTAATGCTGAAAATTTACTCTCCATGCTCTTTCGAACTCGGTTGCTCTCTGCCATTTCCCAACCCAAAACATTATTTCAGCCCTGAAAATACCATGAAAGCTTATACTCAGGTACCACTTCACATTTTTTAAAATAGTGTTCCACCAATGACCTAACCTGAACTCAGTACTCTAACCCAGTGGTCAGTGAAGCGTATCCCTTCCTGATACCACATTTCAAGTGGTACTTAGTGAAGTTAAACAATTGGGCCATTATTACTGAATTTGAGGAAATAGAACAGGGTTCTCTTCTGTTTTTTCTTCCACATTATGATGAGTATAGACATCAGTGTGAAAAATAACACATTATAAAGACATGTTGGGCAACCCAATGGCATGTATTAATATACAATCCAAAGGCTTTTGTCCTTTTCACTTGTTTCATACATCCACACTCATCCCCACAACCACAAAATAGAAGTACTCTCTCATTATGGTGGGTCCTAGGGACCCACACATATTTTATCTCATTAATGCCCCTATCAATCATCTACTAAACCCTTCCATTACCAAAATGACTTTGAAAACAAATAAATGTACTCTTTATATTTTAAGGATTTTTTGTTTCCAGTTAAAGGAGAAATTTTTAAACTATATGTAGAATCACTTGAGAAACTTGTAAAGACAACAGATTCCTAGAATCTGCCCCCAGAGAATGAGACTATGTTGGTCTTCATTTGGGACTCAAAAATATACATATTTTACAAGTACCGTGGAAAGATTTAATTCAAGTTATTTTCAGAACTGAGAAATACTGCAATTAGAGGGATAACAGAAATAGCTTAATGGGAAAGTTACAAATGCCCTTAATCTTTCAAAGTCTTATAGCTAGTATCCTCCATCTATGTTCCTATCTCTTTCATAAGTTTCTTCCTTCCAACCATATTCCTAAGAGACCTCTTTAACCTCTGCAATCTGATACCACCTTAGAAAAGATCATAAGGATGTAGCTAGTGGCCACCATATTGGACAGAGCATCTCTAGAATCTCGGTATGCTCAGGACATACTGCAGCACTTTTATCCTTTACTGGATAACCCTCTCTGAGATGTTATAGCTCAAATGGGTACTTCAGCACAAGCCAGAAGTTCATTTCTTCTATTACTGACTGATATTGGAGCATTAGTTCAGTATCTCCATCTGTAATATGATATTAGAAACTTTATTTGCCAGAGATTTTCAGAGGATCATTTGAGATAAGACGTTTTCTTTTTTAAATAGGCTTCATTTTTAAAGCAGTTTTAGGTTTAAAGAGAAATTGAGCAGGCAATACAGAGTTTCCATATACTCTTGCCCAGTTACCACCCTTCCTCAGTTTTCTCTATTAATAACTGTATCTCCATTGGTGTGGTACATTGGTTAAAACTAATGAACCAATAATAATACATTTTTACTAACTGAAATGCATACTTTACATTAAATTTCATTTTTGTGTGTTGTATATTTCTTTTGATTTTGACAAATACACAATGTGACACACTCACTAGTACAGTATCTTACCTAAGTTTCACTGCCCTAAAAATCCTCTGTGTTCTGCCTTTTCATCCCTCTTCTCTACCTAACCCCTAGCAACCACTGATCTTTTTATTGTCTCTATAGTTTTGCCTTTTCCAGAATGTCTTATAATTAGAATTACATAACATGCAACCTTTTTAGGCTAACTTCTTTCATTTAGCAACAGACATTTAAGGTTCTCTATGTCTCTTCATGGCTAGATAGCTCCTTTATTTTTATTGCTGAAAAATATTCTATTGTCTGGGTGTACCATAGTTTATGATTTCAGCTAATGAAAGACATCTTTGTTACTTCTTGACAGTTATGAAGAAAAGTACTATAAATATGCAAGTACAGGTTTTTGTGTACACGTAAGTTTTCAACTCATATGGGCAAAAATATCTCAGAGCATGTTTGCTAGATCATATAATAAACTTTGTAAAGATTGCCAAAATGTTGCATTCTCATTAGCAATGAATTGCAGTTTCAGTTGCTCCACACCCTTACCAACATTTGGTGTTGTCAGCGTTTTTAATTTAACCCCCTAACAGGTATATAGTAGTATCATGTTGTTTTAATTTGCAATTCCATAAAGGCATAGTATATGCTCATTTTTTTTTATCAGTGTATCTTCTTAGGTGAGGTATCTAGATCTTTTACCTATTTTTAATTGGGCTATTTATATTCTTATTTGTTGAGTTTGGAAAAGTTGTTTTTGTTTTTTTTTAATCAGATATGTATTTTGCAAATATTTTCTCCCACTCTTTGGCTTCTCTTTTGTGTCTTGTAGGTGTGTCTTTCATAGAGCAGAATTTTTAAATTTTAATGAGATCCAACTTACAATTTTCTCTTTTATGGATCATGTTTTTGGTGTTGTATTAAAAAACTCATTGCTAAACACAAAGTTGCCTAGATATGCTCTTATGTTATTTTCTAGAAGTTTTGTGTATTAGGTCTGATTCTTTTGGAGTTAATTTTTGTAAATGCTGTAAGGTCTGTTTTTGCATATGGATATCCAGTTGTTTTAGTACCATTTGTTGAAAATATTTTCCTTTCCTCCATTGAATTGCCTTTGCTCCTTTGTCAAAGATCAGTTGACTTTATTTTTATGGGTTTATTTCTAGGCTCTATATTCTGTTCCATTGATCTATTTTCCTGTTCTTTCACCAGTATCACACTGTCTTGATTACTGTAGCTTTTTTAAAAAATTAAATTTATTTATTTTCAGCATAACAGTATTCATTATTTTTTCACCACATTCAGTGCTCCATGCAATCCATGCCCTCCATAATACCCACCACCTGGTACCCAACTTCCCACCCCCCCTGCCACTGAAAAACAATCTGAGGGGTTTGATTACTGTAGCTTTACAGGAAGTCTTGAAACCGAACAATGAATGTCAGTCCTCTAACTTGGTTCTTCTTCAGTATTGTATTGGCCATTCTTGGTCTTTTGACTTTCCATATAAAATTTAGAATTAGTTTGTCGATATCCACAAAATGATTTCATGGATTTTGATTAGGATTTTCTCACACTTTAGATCAAGTTGGAAAGAAATGACATTTTAACAGTATAGAGTCTTTCTGCCCCTGATCATGGAAGATCTCTCCATTTATTTAGATCTTCTCTGATTTATTTATTCAGAGTATTATTGTTTTCTTCATATAGATCTTGTACATATTTTGATAGACTTATACCCAAGTTTTCAATTTTTGGTAGTAATATAAATGGTATTAGGTTTCTAATTTTAAATTCCAATTGTTCATTGCTGGTACATAGAAAAACATTTGTCTTCTGTATATTAATATATATCCTAAAAATTACCACAACTACTGTATTACTATAATCATATATTAATTTCAGAAGTATTTTTTTCATGTAATCTGTGAAAAAGAAGATTTTATTTCTTACTTCCCAATCTGTATGCTCTTAATTGCCTTTTCTTATAGTATTAGTTAGAACTTTCGGTATGATATCAAATAGCACTGGGTGAGAGACTACATCCCTGCTTATTCCTGATCTTAGGGTTATAGCAACTACCTTCTCACAACTATATGTATTACCTATAGGTTTTTTGTAGATGTTATTCTTTTGAGGAACTCTTCTTCTATTCCTAGTTTGCTGAGAGTTTTTATCATGAGTGAGCTTTGGAATTTGTCAAATACTTTTTTGCATTTATCTATAGAATCATGTTTTCCTTTTCTTATTTAGCTTTTTGGTATGATGGATTGCATAAATTGATTTCCAAATGTTAGTTAAGGCATATTTAAAATGTAGCTTCACAGATCAGTGTGACATTTGAAGACCAGGAATTGTTATGTCCATTCCCTTGACCAAAAGAGTTATGGGATACAAGAAGTAATGGGAAGGATAGTTAGGAGGGAGAGAAACCCAGAGGAAAGTAAGCTGTTGCCCTTGTTGATTTCTGCTTCAGGAATGTTTTTTTGCTGTATGCAGAACAAAGATAAGCTTGTTTTAAATACACCAACATAGTATCTTTAGTTATCTAATGTCCCTTGAGAAAGAGAAGAAAGTCTTCATATTATCTTATTCAGTGTGTTAGACTTTTGTCCTCCTCTTATTCAGAATCAGAATTTCAAGACTAGTTACCGAATTTTAGAATTTTAGATTTTACAAACGAGTAAAACTTTTTCAACCAAAAATATTACCAATTGAGGTTTTTACCTTGAAGGTTTTAGGACAAATTATGAAGGGCAACTAAGGATGCTAGGAGAAGAAATCACAACTTTTGCTCTACTACTTTAGAAAGGAGGGCCCCCAATGCTTAAATAGATCACCTTTATACTGTATCCTCCAAACTAGTGGTGCTTATGCAGGTCACATTCTAAAATTAAGAGAGATCTTGCCTAAGAAGTGACAATTTGGTTATATATTATATCTGTGATCTCACAAACATGCTTTAAATTGTGCTTCGAACTATGAGATATAAATGGGTAGGAAGTTAAGATTGCCATCCTCATAGAGTTGGTAGCCTATTTGAGGAGACAGAATTAAATGAGAACTATACAGGCAGGAGGCAAAATGCATACCTTTGAGGGTCAACCCAAGTATTACAGAAAATAAACAGATTTTTAAAAGATTTTATTTATTTATTTGACAGACAGAGATCATAAGTAGGCAGAGAGAGAGGAGGAAGCAGGCTCCCCGCTGAGCAGAGAGCCGGATGCGATGCTCAATCCCAGGATTCTGGGATCATGACCTGAGCTAAAGGCAGAGGCTTTAACCCACTTAGCCACCCAGGCGCCCCCAGAAAATAAACATTTTAAGGAGTCAGGAGTGTGAAACCAGAGTAGGCTGAAGAAGACAAGGAAAACTGAGAAATGGGAATGTGATTTGGGCTTGATGGAAGCATAGATTTTTGGGTGGAAAATGTGGCCCAAAAACACAGGAAGAAGAAACAACAACAACTTAAAGATAGTGACTGTCCTATGCTTCTTGTAAAGCATCTCCCCTCCCATCTAGTAGTTTTATTCCTTCATTGCTCACAGATCTATGTCACTCTCTTCTTTTTTTCTTTTCTTTCTTTTTTTCTCTTTCTTATCTATTTATTTATTTATTTATTTTAAGGTGGTTTTTTTTTTTTTTTTTTTTTTTTGTCAGAGAGAGAGGGAGAGAGAGCAAGCACAGGCAGACAGAATGTCAGGCAGAGGCAGAGGGAGAAGCAGGCTCCCCACTGAGCAAGGAGCCCAATGTGGGACTCGATCCCAGGACGCTGTAATCATGACATGAGCCGAAGGCAGCCGCTTAACCAACTGAGCCACCTAGGTGTCCCTCTTCTTCTTCTTTTAAAGATTGTTTTCACTTACCAAGCTTCTGATTGCTGTTTCTCGTTTTTTCCAACATATTACCACCTAGCTCACCAGCTTCCTCTTAGCCCTAACCTTTATCCTCATTCTGGGTGATTTCAACTTACCTTTGCACAGTCATTCTGGAAACCTGGAACTTTGTTGCACATGGTCAACAATATCCTCTTCCTGCCCATCTCAGCCACCAATTCCATGATCACAATTTCTAAGCTATAATCTCATCCCACAAGCTCCTGCCTTCCGGCTTCCGTGCTGCAGTATCTTGCATCAAATTCCTCTTTAATTTCATAGCAACCCCTCCCTTAATGGCTCTGCTTTCCACAGGATGGCTCTCGGGTTCACTCACACAGTTTGTATCCCACGGCTCATCCTCACAATCATAGTCTTACAAGTCCTTGGTTAGCTTCCATCTTCCTTGTGCTTGTATTAGAGCAGCTTAACTTGGCTGAAGAGAAACAGAAAACAAAAGGGAATCCCAATCACCCAAAATTTATAATTATGATGGCCTTGGTACGCTTACAAAAATGTTGGGAAATGTTAAACCAGACCCTACTTAGGACAAGTTTGCCCCGTATACTATCTTATGCTATATAGATGCCCGTAGACCCTGGGTCTTAATATCTGAAGCTATAAATCCAACTAAAAAAACTGCTAAATGAGGAGCACCTGGGTGGCTCACGGGTTAAGCCTCTGACTTCGGCTCAGGTCATGATCTCAGGGTCCTGGGATGGAGCCCTTCATCAGGCTCTCTGCTCAGCAGGGAGCCTGCTTCCCCCTCTCTCTGCCTGCCTCTCTGCCTACTTGTGATCTCACTCTCTGTCAAATAAATCAATAAAATCTTAAAAAAAAAACCTGCTAAATGAAATATGATCTTTCCATCAGTCTTGACAAATACCCCTTCATAATGACCTAGGAGGCCAGATTTCAACTGGACTCCTCAGAATTCTGTGGGAGCTAGCAAATGGAGAAATGAAGTCACTGGTTTGCCCCTTTCTCTTCTCAGTACCAGTTCTCTCTCGTGTTGACAAGGGTCTTGAGTATGTAGACAATGTAGTGAGCATGTCCATTTACCTTGCTCATAGCAATAGCCCCTCAGACCTTCCTAGGGCCTCAAGGTAAATGTGGTCATAGCCTGATCTCATCGCAGGTAGAAAGATATGGGGGAGAGGATCAAACAGGACGCTGAAGTAGTCTTAAGCCATTTGGACAGAGGATTCTGGGTAGCCGGGCTAGTTTAGAGAGTCAATGTTGGCTTTGGGTTGCACATCCCTTTAAAACCATGGCTAAGGAATGTGGTTGCCCAGAAAGGAGCCAAAGTGGGAGACTCCTAAAATATGAGGTACAGGGTCAAAGCCCTTTCTGCCAGGGCCTTTCTGCAGTATTGGCTCAGGAAAGCTCAAGGAAAAGCCTCATCATATAGGCACCATGAGCTGGGCTGGAGGGAAAGCCCCTGCCATTAAAAGATTACCGATTGTTAATACCATCTATTACAGTAACACAGCATGAAGCCTGATACTCAAACCCAGTTTTCATTAGAGAAGAGAGAAGATTTTAAAATTTTAAGATTCCCAGGAGCTTCTGCAAAAGATAGGGACACAAAAAGCCGTGTTTTGGGACCTCAGTTACACAGTACGAACAAAAGATAAGAGGGCCATTCATTATCAGATCTCTTCAACCTCTTCTACTCCATAGTGCCTCATACGGTTTGGTAAGTGAGGGCTCCAGTCTATGCAGGGAAGCACTCAGAGGGAGAGATGGTGGCAGGGGGCCCGCTTAGCTGCAGACCAAGGTTGGTTCCCAGAGGGGAGTGATGGCAACTCCACCAAGACAAACTGTCAGAGTGCTTGGGAAACATTACCAGGGGCCTTCTGGACTATTTCGGGGCAGCTCTAGTTCTTGCAGGGATTTGGACACCCCAGAAAGCAAGTTACATGAGAGAGCAGAAGCCAGGATAGTTCTTAACTAGTCTTTAGGTTGTAGTGGAGAGACTCCACAGTCTAACAATTTGACACTAGAGGTTTTCATTTTGTTTTGGTCTGTTTTGACACCAGAAGTTCTTTTCCTTTTTTTTTTTTTTCTTAAGATTTTATTTATTTGACAGACGGAGACCACAAGTAAGCAGAGGCAGGCAGAGAGAGAAGGAAGCAGGCTCCCCGTTGAGTAGAGAGCCCAATGTGGGACTCAATCCCAGGACCATGGGATCATGACCTGAGCCGAAGGTAGAGGCCTTAACACACTGAGCCACCCAGGTGCCCCAACACCAGAAGTTCTTAAGGATAACCATGTTTGAAAAAGGGCATAGTGAAGAAATAAAGTTGGCTGGAGGAATTGCCACTTAGAGTAACAATACCAGCCAAGTTTGCTCAGGAAAGAGGAGACTTGAACTAGCATTTTGTGATGTGTATTGTGTGCTAGGCATTTTACATATGAAGCTTAATTGTCTAAAGAATCCAGTGAGATAGGTATTATTCCAATAATACCCAAGGCTTAAACAGATCAAGAAGTAGCCCAAAGATACATGGTAGACAGAGATATAGTCCCTGAGCAATGCTAGTTTCCTCAGCTTTGCTGCTTTCTGTAATTATAGAAGTCCTTTCCCTAAGAAACTCTCCTGGCATCTTGGCAGTGAAGGTTATTTCATAAAGAAATTCTTGCATCCAGTGTAAATAGCAGCACTCTTTTGACCTTGGTTGTCTCATCTGTTTCATAGTTCCAGATATTAAATTACATTTCATTATGTATATGTCTGAAATAGTATTAGTTCTGGGGGGATATTAGAAGCTGCCATAGAAAGGGCCTTGTGTATTAAATTGGCATGTCAGTCTCTAAGAGAATATCATTTTCATGTGGGTCTTTAATAAATAATATTTGAGGGTAAAATGGAATCCAAAGTATACTTTGAGATGTAGATAAATAGATAGATATCAGAACACCACTTACATCCCCTTAGCTCTTCTCTCCCCTTCTCTCTGTTGACCAGCTACAAGGCTGTACTAGCCTGTCTCTGAATCTCATATCTAGGCTCTGTCTCTGCTGCTTTCTGAAGCTCCACAGAAGTAAACTCAAAGCTGGCTTTCTTGGCCATTGCCGCAGGACAAAAATCTGGGTGGAAGGATAGTCACCATTTCTGTTGCTTCAAAGAAGTCTCGTGCTTTAGTGCCATTTATATAAAAAACGGGCAGCTAATTGAATTGTGGTGTTTGATGCCAGTTTTATGAAGCTATGTAAATCCAGTGCTAGTTTGCTATGGGTGCCACAAATAGACTGACCCCATTATGCCCATGGGTGAGGAGAGACATGGCTATTACACACAGCAACTTGGTCATGAAATCCCTTATTTATGATCACATTCAGGAAGCCATGAACCTTTCCCACTTACTATCATATTTTAATTTGCTGCCATACTTGTGAGCACACGTATAAATCAGTGTGTATCTTTAAAAGATAAATCTCACACCAAATCCAGGGCGAACAAGTGCATCCTGTTTTATGGAATCTATGTGACCTGACTGCAGAAAGCATTTTTGATCAATCAGAACTAAGATTTTAATAAAGAAACAGCAGGTGGGCTAACCACAAAATTAAAACTCCCAACCGTCTCAGAGTAATAAAGTCATAAATATAAAAGTGCTCAAAATATCTCATTTGCATCTTTGAATAACGTTCCTGTTTAACAAGGACAGGGCACGGGCTTGACCAGCAGAGGGCGGTTTCTTATATATGTTGACATTTCCTAGTTCAGTCTTGCTGCAGTATCTTTGTCAATCTTTCACTGCGTAATAGAGCAGGGCCTGGGTGGTAATTAATTGCCATCTGCAGTGTGTTTTTACCAGTGATTTTTACACCCAGTTGCTCAATTGCAATATCAAATCAACTGCATTTCAATACAGGCTGGAGAACAAAAAATGTTCCTTTGGTTTCCTAATCAAGTTTGGTCCATTTAAGGCTTCTTTTTTGCAGAACCGAAGTCAGTTTATCTGTGTGACTGTGGTATAGCCTCCCTGTTAGCAGTTAAAATTTTATGGCTTTTGAACAAGGCAGATGAAGGTTTGAAATCAGGCTCTGCTGCGTAATGGCTGTGTAGCCTTATAGTAGCTTAGTTAATTACCCTAGTTACTTATACTGGACTATATATATATATATATATATATATATATATATATAAATTATGACAGTATATAGTCCAAGATTGTGTTAAAGGTTTAATATCTTAAGAATTTATGAAATAAGTACTTGAAGATTTTCGGCTTACCTGTGTAAATTACACATACACCCAGAGCATAGCCCCCCAAAAATCTGCCTCAGGAATGCTTGAGGACCATAGCCATGCACTGCACTCACTACATCTAGGCAAACAGTCAAGTCATATGCTCATCTGTTTTTTTTTTTTAATTTTTTAAGATTTTATTTATTTATTTGAGAGACAGAGATCACAAGTCATCAGAGAGACAGGCAGAGAGAGAGGAAGGGAAGCACACTCTTTGCTGAGCAGAGAGCCCTATGCGGGACTCAATCCCAGGACCCTGGGATCATGACCTGAGCCAAAGGCAGAGGCTTTAACCCACTGAGCCACCCAGGCGCCCCTGCCCATCTGTTCTTTTGGTGATTGTACACATGGTAAAGGGATGATAACAAATACACTATATAGTTCATGATATGCTTTTAAGTGCATTATTTTATTCATTCTCTGTGCCAACTCTTTAGTTGGGCAGGACAGATGTTAGGATCTTCCCTCTACAGTGAGGAAATCAATCAAGCCTCAGAAAGTTAAGCTATTTGCCCAACATCACATGGTGATGATAGATACAGAGCTTGAACTTTGTTCGCTCTGATACCTAGTCCAGGGCATTTTTAACACATACCCTGGTACCTCTGATGAGGAGACACGACGCTCATCTCTCAGTGTCTGTCTCTACATGTATAACCAAGAGAATTAGGCCAAGTTACCTCCCAGTTCCCTTATAGCTCTGATATATCAAGAGGTCCTAGGACAATTTCCATGAAAGGGATAGTTCTAACCATCCCCATCAGTCACTCTGATGGTCACTGCTCCTCTCCTCCCCGCAAAAGGAAAAAAAAACTGGATTTGATTTTTTTTTTCTTTTTCTTTTTCTTCCTGGTCACTCGAGCACATCTAGATCACCCATTAGATTTTATCTGGGACCTGCAGTTTGGCTTTGGGATTGATCATCTTGGGGGTTTTTCCTGACAAATCCCTCGCTGCCCACCCTTTACACTCTCCTCTGGTTCTCAACCTCAGCAAGTTCAAATCCGTCGTCCTTTTTAGCTCCCGTGGAACTGTTTTGTACCTGCTTCTTTACTAGTCTACCCGAGTGCCATCCACCAGCTTTACTCTCTGACACACACACACACACACACAATTTTAACTTGGTTTTTCTTTTTTTTTTTGTAAATAATGTACATACATACTGTCTATTTTTTATTAAAAGAAATATGCTTTGATGTGCTAGCAAAAAAAAAAAAAAAAAAAGAAAGAAAGAAAGAAAGAAAAGGGTGCCTGGGTGGCTCAGTGGGTTAAGCCTCTGCCTTCGGCTCAGGTCATGATCCCAGGTGCTGGGATCAAGTCCCACATCGGGCTCCCTGCTCAGCCAGGAGCCTGCTTCCTCCTCTCTTTCTGCCTGACTTTCTGCCTACTTGTGATTTCTGTCTGTCAAATAAATAAATAAAATCTTAAAAAAAAAAAAGAAGAATTTAAAATCCTACTCTCTACTACTCTATAAAAAGTAGAGTAGGTTTTTTTTTGTTTGTTTTTTTACCTTCTTACATTTTTATTTATTTATTTTAAAAGCAAACTAAGTGCATCCAGCGTCTTTTAAAAAGTCTTGTAAGCGTTGCAAAGTTTTTAGGTGTTATTTATAATCTGAAGAGATTCATAAAAAAAACTACTGGACTTGTTAAGACTACAAATACTAGCCCCCTGGTCCCCCCATGAAAAAAGCAGTTGTTACAAAAATATAAAAAATAGACTAGCTTCTACTATGTACCCTCTCCACCAGAAACCTCACGACTCGGGGCACATCCTGCTTTTATGTACCATCCAAAACGCACAAGTGCAATTTTCTCAATTTTTAAGGAAGGAAAAGTTCCAAAACATTCCCTTTGTTACTTGGGACTGTGGCTACTTTCTTCACAGGGACTATAATGCTAGCAAGTAGGGACAGTTTGCAGTTTCCTATTGCCTTCCCCTGCATGGGCCCAGCACAGAAATTTCAGCGTACGAGGCTGCCTTCAAAGCTCACGCCTCTTCATATTCGTGTCTCTGGTGCTTTGATTCCAGCTTGGGACTTTGTGGGTCCCCAGGCTCCTGAGCTGGCTTTGGCTTCCCTCACTGGGAAGAGGTAAAGTAGATTTACCTCTCTACTTGTACTATTCTTAGAAAATGAGGTTTTTCAAGACTTAGAAATATCGAAGAAACTTCTTGGAAGGAAGAGAGGTAAAGAAATATATGGTGAGTCCTTATTGGCCAATTCTTCTCTTTCAAGATTTTTAAAAATTTTTAAATTTTTATTTATTTTTTTAAATTTTTATTTTATTAACATATAATGTATTATTAGTCCCAGGGGTACAGGTCTGTCAATCGCCAGGTTTACACACTTCCCAGTACTCATCATACCACATACCTTCTTTCAAGATATTTTTAAAAAATTTATTCATGTGAGACAGAAAGAGAGAGGCAGAGGCAGAGGGAACTTGACACCAGACTCGAACTCAGGAACCTGGGATCATGACTTGAGCCGAAGGCAGATGCTTAACCAACTGAGCCACCCAGCTGCTCCTCATTCTTCTCCTTAATACCCATTAAACATCACCTCTATCATTTTAAATACTACCCCTTACGGCAGCTTACCATAATGTAATCCTATCAAATTTCTTTCTAGATCAATAAATTATAACACACCAAATAAACCAGCTCTCCCTCCCTGCATCCAAACCCCACCCTAGAACCAAACTAAATAACCAAATAACACTTACAGACATTTTAGTAGTAGTAATAATAATAACAATAAACGTGTATAATACATTCTCTATCATGCCAGGACTGTCCTTTGTGCTTTAAAGGCATAGTTTCGTATGATTTTTGTTTTTTGATCTCATGAAGTGGCTACTTTTTATTTAATTAAAGATTTTATTTATTTATTTGACAGGCAGAGATCACAAGTAGGCAGAGCTGCAGGCAGAGAGGGGGAAGCAGGCTCCCTGCTGAGCAGAGAGCCCTATGCAGGGCTGGATCCCAGGACCTTGAGATCATGACTTGAGCAGAAGGCAGAGGTTTTACCCAGTGAGCCACCCAGGTGCCCCATAGTGGCTACTTTTAATATCCATGTTATACAGCTGAGGAGTTTGTTAAAGGCCTCACCTCCATCTCTCCAGCTACCCACCCCCCTTTTTTTGGTGGTGGTCTAGGCTACCAATCCTAATTTCCTGGTTATTGCAACAGTCTTTTTACTGGTCTTTTCCTGCCCTTATTTACCAGCCCATCAGTCTACAAAGCATCTGGACTAATCTTTTAAAATACATTTAATTATGTCATTTTCATGTTTAAATCTTTTGTGAGAATTCCATTGCACTTATAATGCCAGAAAGGCGTATCTGGCCTCAACTGCTTTGTAATATCAGTTCATGTCTCTTTCTTCTGTTAGGAGGCTTCAACCACATTGAAATTCTCTCTGTAACTTAGCTGGGCCAAGAAGTTTCCCACTCCAGGGTCTTTTCCCATGGGGTTTCCTGGCTGGAATGCTTTTCTTTCTATCCTTGCACTTATTAATACAATGCATACCTGAATGAATGTCATTTCTACACAGAGGCTTTCTTGGGTTATTTAGTCTCAAGTAGACACACTTAATCCTTTTGCTGAATACTCTGCTTTTTCACTACACTTCATACAATTAGTAGTTATGTCCTTATGAACATGTTTGTTATTATTAGTTTCTTTTAAGAAGGAAAAGGTCCATGCCTCTATTTTTCTACTTTATATCCAAAATTTCACAGTTCCTTGAAGAGAATAGAAATGAATTAAATAACACAGTCAAAGATTCAACTTCATCATCTTTTCTAAATATCTTATTCCCTTCTCCCCAATTTCTTCCTCCAAAAAATGTAAGACATTTAAACAACCTATTTTTTAGAGGGAAACAAAATTATAGAACAACATGAAGCCATAATTTAAACAAAACGAAATAAGGAGCAACAAATAAGAGTTGCACAAGAATAATAAAAGAATAAGTAGGAATTACGGGGATGACTCCATTCCTATTACATAAGATTTTCGCCCTCATTTTGATTTTTCAAATAATACCTACTCACCTGATGTTAGCATTCCAGATATTCTGGATCTAACTAATCAGGAAATTATAGAAAAATTACTGGGGTAAGTAAACTAGCATCCACCCAAGAACTAAAAAGGAACTCAGGGATGAAACTGAGAAACCACTGGACCCATCACTTATTTGGGAGGGCCATATGATGTCTATCATAAAATCATAATTATGTGAATGAGGTGAATGGTGACTAGTTTACCAGTCCCAGAATAATAAACTAAGAGAAAGTCTTCCCAACCCACCGCTTTGAAATTTGAATTATACATTACACTAAAGGGAAATAAAGTAACAGGTTTTAAAATAGAGATACATTTTAAAGAATTGATATAAATTCATGGATATTAATATTATGGTATCCTAAGGGGAATGTGGTGATTGGATATCTATCATTTAATATCTTAAGTAGATGCCCCAGATCAGAGACATACTTCTCTTTAAACCATATTCATGTCATAGATTAAACAGGTATTTGATGCAATGTGTTAATCTACAACTTACCAGTGCGCAGTATTTTAGTCCACATTTGGTGCCAAATACTTTTTGTCATTCTACTAGAATTCATTTAAGTAGGGCAGATCTACCATTTATTAGATGACTGCAAGAATAAGTGATCCTCTGGGGGGTATTGCTTCCAATTAATTCTACCCCTTAGTGTATCAGAGCTTTCATCCTAAGAAGATGGCTCTCTGTTTGCCCCAGTGACCACCCACTAGACTATTCTTCCAAGGGCTTTGTTCTTATCTTATGTCATTTATTCATTTGATTATCAGTAAATATTTACTGAATACATACTGCAAACAGGCTAAGTGCTTGAGAAATTGGGGGGAAACATGATTACATGATTCCTCATCTTGCATGCAAGAGAAAGAAAAATTAATGAGCCATCACTGCATAACATATGAAGTGCTATAAGAGAGATACATGCAAAAAACATAGGACGATTGAAGACAGAAAGTCTCAGAGAAAAGGATATTTGAGTTTAATCTTAAGTATTAATAGGGCAACATTTGGAAGGGGGAAAGAAAATTTTATGGAGGAGAAGAAATGTGCTCGAACATAATATGCTTAAGAAATGGAATTCATGGGGTCCCTGGGTAGCTCAGTCGGTTGGGTGGTGAGCTTTTGATTTTGGCTCAGATCATGATCTCAGGGTTGAGGGATAGAGCCCTGCATCAGGCTCCATGATCAGCAGGGAGTCTTCTTGAGATTCTCTCTCTCCCTCTGCCCCTCCACCCCCCAGCTCACACTCTCTCTCTCTCAAATAAATAAAACTTTTGAAAAAATGGAATTCACTTATAGGGGAAATGCCTGAAGGAAAAGGTAAGCATCAGCTTAAGTAGTCATACTTAGAAGATGAAGAAATTCTGTTCTGAAAGAATAAAGACTGAGGCCATAACAAGAAAAGCCTTTCTTAGATTTTGAGAGAGAGAGATGGAGGATAGACATAGACTTCTAGACTTCTGACTTGTTCAGCTAGATGGTTATGGTGCCATGTTTTGAGATGGGAAGCACGAAAGGAGGATCTGCTGAGAGTATGTGTATGTGCTTAAGAGGGAGAAGGTATATGATGCTGAGTCCACCTTTGGACATGTTAGTTTTAAATATCTGGGGACCCTTTAAGCAGAGATGTACAATGGGCAGCTTGATACATGGTCATGGAGATGAAGACAAGTTTTGGCCAGAGATAATGGCCCAAATGTCATACAGATGGTAGTGAATGCCATGGCACTGGGGTGGGGAGGTGCTGGAGATGAGGAAGAACATTTTGAGTGGGAAGACGAAGTGATGTTATTTAATCAGAAGTTATAAAATAATGTAATTTTCATAGAGGAAAGTAATTGAATTCTGCTACAATGACGTCAACTTGGCAAATGAGAAAATGTGAGCATATAACGAGCCTTCATTCAGTGAATGAGCATTTACCATTTGCCAGGCACCAAGAAAGACACAGGGTATATTTATACAAAAGCTATAAAATTAACTTTCTAAGCAAAATTAATTCTTACAGAGCTATAAATTGTGTTGCTTTCTAATTACTGGTTGCTATAATTTAGGAGAAATAAGCTCCCAGTTCTGATGTAACAACACGAGGGGATATGTAAACAGGTATAGTATTACCTCCTTGGAAAAGCTGATCTGCTGTGAAAGTTTTTGGCTTCTAATGATGGGTGGGGCAGAACGGAAGTATGGGAACACAATAAGATAGACAATTCAAAGACAGAACTCGTGCCACATATCCAGCTGGTTTGAAATATGCATTAATATCTGTCTCAACAGCTTTTCTTGTGAAAGCAATTGAGCCAGAAGCAGAGCAGTAGGCAACCAATGATCTACAAGTAGTCACTATATAGCATTCCCACTAAGTGCAGGTGCCTGCTATTTGGGAATTCCCTTACTTGGGACCACGGATGGACTTGACTGCAGGAAGTGGGCTACTTCCTTCTCTGTTCACATTTTCTTGATAGATAGAAATATATTAGCAACATAAATAGAGGCAAGTGGCTAAACAGACATGTAAATGTATACTCAGTATTTAGGAGTCAAGGAGAAAGGAGGATTGGAATAGACTACTGCCCTCTGTCCCCCTGCTTGCTATCTTCTACCCATCTCAGAAGCTATGTGGGATTTTACTACCTAGAGCTCTTCATACCTAAGCATATTCAAAGCTATTGGATTTTTCTTTGGCTATACTAAAAAGTAATTTGAGGAGAGATAAATTTGGGCAAGCCAGAAGCATTTGATGAATGTAAAAGGAAGGATTTCAGAATTATCTGGCCCAAGAATCATTAGAAACAATTGTCTTTTCATCAGAATAGACCAGGAAGAGCCTGGTCTATTGGTTTAAGAGCCCCTTACCTTTTGAAAGCTGGAATATAGTATGGAAGTAGAAGATTAGGGATATATGAAAGACTTTGAATTTCAATTACTTGAAAAATAATTAAAATTGATTTCTTATATATTTTATGGTGCTGAGACTTTAGTCATATTTCTGGGTCTCCTCTTAACCATTTTATGAATTAAGGTGTGTCAGTGACGGAGTCCTACACTTATTCCCTCAGTAAATATCAAAACCCTTTTGGGGCGCCTGGGTGGCTCAGTGGATTAAGCCGCTGCCTTCAGCTCAGGTCATGATCTCAGTGTCCTGGGATCGAGCCCCACATCGGGCTCTTTGCTCAGCGGGAGCCTGCTTCTCTCTCTCTCTCTCTCTGCCTAACTCTCCGCCGACTTGTGATCTCTCTCTCTGTCAAATAAATAAATAAAATCTTAAAAAAAAAAAAAAAACCCTTTCATGTCTTTTAATTCTTATTAACTCCATTGACCTTAAGCTATAAAGGACTAACTGGCCATTGAGGGATTGAAATTTTTAAGTACAGGCAAAATGAGAAAATGACAATATGGCTTTATGCACACTTGGCTTAGCACTTTAGAGTAAATAGGCAAATAGTTCTACTGTCAGTTTCAGTGGCAGAAAAACGAATAAATTTGGCATTATTGTCTACCAGATTTCATTAACTATAAACTCTGGGAATTAGGAGACCCATTCTCACTCAGGCCTTTTTAATAACTATCTTCGTGGTCCAATAAGCTACACCGTTTTGGGGTCTCATGTTTTTCATCTTTGAAATGAGCTTAAACTCATTTTCTCAACACGTTCTGTGAGTCTGTGAAATCGTGTGGGATTCAAGAGGACCTAAGCAAACCTGGACAGGAAAGAGTGGTGTCACACTAGGCTTTGGCAGATCCATAACAGTTGCCACAAAGGAGGATGAGATCTGCAGGGTCCAACAGGTTTTCTGCACCTGGATGCAAGGAGGTTTGAGCTGTACTTTGAATCTCGGAAGTCAGGAGCTGTGACCTCTTTTCCTGATTCGAGGAAGCACATGCTCTTTTGCAGGCCACTTTCTGTTATCTGTGCCTTGAAACCCATAGGAGCAAAGACTTCAGTCGGATCCACATGGGTTCTTGGTGCCATTGGGCATTATGTGATTAAGTCTCTACATAACCCCGCAGCCGAAATCAAATCAGAAAGCCTGGGCTGCAGTTGTCAGGGCATCCGCTGCCTATCCCTGTGCTGAGTAAATATTGCGCTTCCCGGGACACCAACTTGGCCAAGATGCTCCTAATTCTTTTCTAGCTTGAGGACTCCCAACCAGGAACCATGTCCTGAGAGACGGTGGCAAGCTCCGTTATACACCGTTTCACACACCTGTTTTTGTCTCTGTAAATCTGCAATTACTTTTCCTCCAGGCTCAGACTGATTAGAGCCGCCTTCTTTCCCCTCCAGTTGTTACACAGGCACTTTTAATGTGAATCAGCTCAAATGCAAGACCAGGTCAAATCTTTAGCTTTTGCCTCCCCAGTGAGCCTAGTTTAAGTTTTAAAAAGGAGCCTTTAAACCTGCTGCATAATGCTATCTCCTTGCCTCTGAGCAAGAAACCAGGAGAGTTAGTAATGATCACAGCGGAGAATTCATTAAGCTGTCCTAATTGAGGGCTGGGGTGAGAGAGAAGTGAGGGCCCCAAATTTGACCTGCTTGGGCCTGGAGACTGGAGTAGGAAGCCAACTAACGCTGTAGGAAGCGTCTAAGAACTAGAGGCTTAAACATTTTATTTTATCCTCACGGCATCTCTCTAAGATAAGAATTATAATCAGCATTTCACAGGTGGCTCAGAGAGGTTAAGTAATTTGCCCAGGGTCACCTATCTATGTGTAGAAGAGCCATGAATAGAATGAAGATCTGTCCAACGTCCACTGATCTTTTTTTCCTGTTTCCCTAGCCTGCTGGGGAGAAAAACCCGGGCTTAGGGAAGTATAAGGCAACATGAAGAATAATTTGGGGAGGTAGTTTCCCATGGTGGCAAGAAGCTGACTGAAGCCCGATTTCATAGAACGGGGGGCAGGAGGGGCACCTGGGTGGCTCAGTGGGTTAAAGCCTCTGCCTTCGGCTCAGATCATGATCTCAGGGTCCTGGGATGGAGCCCCCCATCGAGCTCTCTGCTCAGCAGGGAGCCTGCTTCCTCCTTTCTCTCTGCCTGCCTCTCTGCCTACTTGTGATTTCTGTCTGTCAAATAAATAAATAAAATCTTTAAAGAAAAAAAAAAAATAGAATGGGAGGCAGGAACATGGAGAAGGAGCAGAGGGTGAGTCTGAATGAGTCACAGGTAGGGAGGGCAGACTGGGAGAGAAAGCAGCCAGGGATCAGGCTCTGCAGAGAATTAGCTGAGGCCTAAGAGTCTTCATAGAGAAGGGCTCAACTTACATTTCTCTTACTAGCAGTGAAGACCCTCCAAAGCTAGCCACACTGGTGTTCCAACGGTATTGCTAAGTCTCACATGCCCTGTGTCATAGCCAAGTAGCATGACAATATGTGCATCTTCCCTGACCTTCACACGCTGGAGGGCCTTTCCCCGGGTCTGGACATCTGTGTTGTCTTATCTGCCTTGCTCCTTCATCAAGGCCCAGACCAACTGTCCGTAGCTTTCTGAGTCCCCTGGGTGAGAAATGAATCTCTTCCTATTGAATTCCCTCAGCACATTTATCAAGTCCTAACCACATGGCAGTTTCTGTGCAAGGCTGATATTCCCTAAGAGATTTTCAGGTCTTTAAAGGTTGAGGCAAGAGACATGGCAGAAGCAGCACGTATTTGAAGTGGGAATATGTTCCCCTTCCCCTTCTCAGTGTCCCTCACAGACATAAAGCTTAGAAAATATGGGTAAACATATCCATATGATGCTTGCTGTTTCTTTCTTTCCCTTGGTAAAAAAAAAAAAAACCCACTGGTCATCTACTGTGTACGATTTTATTTACTAAGCACCAACTATGTGGATGGGCCAAGTCATGGAAGGCTTTCCCTGTCATGTTGAGACACTGGGTGCTCCTTTTATTTCAGAGAGATACGAACCGGTATGGCACAGGGAAGTGACAGATCAGACCTGTTTTTAGAGACGTTCTTCTTGAGGCAACGTTAAAGAGAATGGAAGGAGGTGAGCCTGGCAGCAGGGAGAACAGAAGGATGCTGGCAACATTGCAGGCATGAGATGATAAAGGCTTAAATCAGTCTTTATAATAGAGAAGAAAAGAATAATTGAACTGTGGATGTGTGTTCACAGACCTTTACAGTCCAGATTTCACTACCTGATCATTTACAGCTGATACTTAGTATCTGGCCATTCCTTCATTTCCGCTGCATGGGGTTTGACTTTTTTTCTTTGTAGATTTGCCAACATCCTCACCAACACTTATTTTATTTTATTTTTTAATTTGAACTATCCAAGTTAAATGTAGATTGCTCTATATTCTTTCTAAGCTCTTGTAAGCGGAAGTGAAAGCTCACTGTGATTTTGATTTACAGTTTTCTAAAGATTATTGAGGTGTAGTCTCATTTCTTATGATTGTTGTCCATTTTTATATCTTCTCTGGATAAACACTTATTTATACATTATATGCTCAATGACATGAGTATGCATGAAATGTTTTTTCATGCATTTGTGTTTTAAATCAGGTGGGAAATTAAAAAAAAATATATATATATACTTATAAACAGTAGAGTGTTATGGGCAGTAGAGTGTTATGGGCTTTTATATTTGTCCATGTATTTACCTTTACTGGACATTTTTATTTCTTCATATGGCTTCAAGTCTAGCATGCTTTCAGTTCAATCTGAAGCATCCCCTTAGGATTTCTTATAGGGGAAGTAAGTATAGTGGTAATGAACTCCATGAGCTTTTTAAAAATTTATTTTTGCCTAGATATGTTTTAATTTCTCCTTCATTTTTGGAAGACAGATTTGCCAGATATAAAATTCTTTCTTTCTTTTTTTTTTTTTTTTTAAGCACTTAAACTATTTCCTCATACTGTCTTCCATGGCTTCTGATGAGGAGATTGGCTGTTAATTTTACTAAGAATCTTTTATGCTTGATAAGTTGCTTCTTCCCCCCCCCCCTTGGTGCTTTTAAGATGCTCTTGTTGTCTTTGGTTTTAGCTAGTTCTATTATAATATGTCTTGATATGACTGTCTTTGAGATTATCATATTTGGCATTCATCGAGTTTCTTGATTTTTAGATCTTTGTATTTCATCACATTTAAGTTTTTTGGTCATTATTTTAAATAGTCTAATACTGCATGTGTTGTTCCACCTCCTGGTATCACACAAGTCCCTTGGGTTCTGTTTACTATTTTTTCACTCTTTTTTCTTTCTATTCCTCAGACATAATAATTTCAATAGTCCTGTCCTCAAATTCACTGAATTTTACTTCTGCCTGCTTCCATCAGTTGCTGAACTCCTTTACTGAATTGTTTTTGATTTTTTTAAAAAAATATTTTATTTTATTTTAGTGATGTTTCTGTGGGGGAATGAGATCTGGAGGCTGCCCACCCTTTGGCTATTATTATTCCCAATTCTTTTTTCTGAAGTAAGATTTTATTGAGATGAAACATGCATTCAGAAAAGTGCACAAAGGTTAAGATTAGAGCTTAATGATTTTTCACAAAATGGTACACCTATTTAATAAGCAATCAAAGGTAGACAATACTGCTTGCTTTCCAAAGTCTCCACTCTACCCACTTTCACCAGCTCTCAAGTGTGACAACCCTCTATCTTCCAACAATACTTTTTCTAAGCTCTTATAAGTGAAATTATATTGTATGTGTTCTTTCATTTTCCATATTTTACTCAACATTATGTTCTAGGGATTCACCCATGAAATTCTGTGTAGTTGTATAAGATTTCATTAACTTTTATTTCTGTATTTTTTTTTATAGTTTTTCCCTTTCTCTTGTTAAAGGACATTTGAGTGAGTGTGTGCATTTGTTAACTATTTTCAGGATTTCTGTTATGTGCATTTTTGTACACATCTTTTCCTGGGTATATGTGCCTATCCTTAGGAGTGAAATATCTAGGTTATAGGACAGCTTTAGTTTTTCAAACTGGTTATGCTAAGTGACAAGTCCATCAAAAATGGATGAAAGCTGTAATTATAGCACACCTTTGTTAACGTTTCCTAGAACCTGTGATTTGTTCCTTCTGACCTTTCTTTTTCTTTTTTCTTAATTTTATTTATTTATTTGACAGACAGATCACAAGTAGGCAGAGAGGCAGGCAGAGAGAGAGGAGGAAGCAGGCTTCCCGCTGAGCAGAGCCTGATGCGGGGCTTGATCCCAGGACCCTGAGATCATGACCTGAGCTGAAGGCAGAGGCTTTAAATCACTGAGCCACCCAGGCACCGCTCCTTTTGACCTTTCTAATGTGTGAATTGTGGCTTTCTAGCATTTTATACTGATATCAGTGAATTATGAGAGTTCTGATTCTTCCATATCCCTTGGTATCCTTTTTAATATTAAGTATGGTGGATGTATATTGAATATCATTGTGGTTTGAAGTTGTATTTCCATAATGAATAATAACATTGAAAATGTTTTGTTGTGATTATTGATTACTCATATACCTTTTTGGACTCTCTTTAAATATTTTCTCCATTACCCAATTGAGTTTTTCATATATAAAATATTCAGTTGTATGAGTTATTTGTAAATTCTAGATACCGATCTTTTGTCAGATACATTTCTGTGAATTTCTTTTCTAGTCTCTGATTCATGTGTTCCTTTTCTTAGGGGTCTTTGCATAACCAGAAGTTTTATTTTTTAGTGAACCATAGTTTATCATTTTAATTTTTTTCTGTGTTGACCTAAGAAATATTGGCATGCCTCCAAGTCATGAATGTAGCCTTCTATTTTGTTTTCTAAAATTTCATGAATTTAACTCCTACATTTAGATCTGGTAGACATCTTAAATTAATTTTTATGCATATTGTGAGGTAAAGATCAAAGTTTATGTTTTTCGTTTGTATTCAAATGATACAAATGATCATTGTATCATTTGGATACAAATATCATTTGGATACACACATTGTATCCAAATACAATTTGGATTTGGATACAATAGAATCCAAATTGTAGACTTGGATTGAAAATTACTTGAGTGCATAAGTGTATTTTGGGGCTCAGTATAATGCTCAATTTTTCTATGTCTATCTTTATGTAACTATCACACCCTTCTGATGAGTGTAGAAACGTACTAAAGTTTGAAGTAAGGTAGTGTAAATGTGCTAAATTTGTTCTTTTTCAAAATTGCTATTTGATGTCATTTTCAGATCCATATTTTTTAGAATTAGCTAACCAAATGCTACATTAAAAACCTTCTGTGAATATGGTTTGAAATTGCATAAAGCCTATAGATCAATTTTGGAATTATTAATATCTTAACAACATTGAGCTCCAAATAGTATATCTTTTTTATTTAGTTCTTTAATATTTCTTAGTGGTATTTTATCATGTTCAGTGTACTGTAGCTGTGTTTTCACATTTCTTGTGTTAAATACATCTCTTAGTTTGGATGACTGATGACATATCAAAAGAATGAAATTTTTAGTTAATTTTCCATTTCTTTACTACCAGTACATAAGCACAGATGTATATTTTTGTACATGAATTTTGTGTATGGTGATATTAAATTTACTATTCAAGTAATTGTTTTGTAAATTTCTTAGATTTCTCTATATAAACAATATTACCTGCCAGTAAGGAGAATTTTATATATCTCCATTTTTATGCCTTTATATCAGTTATGTCGTCTATATCTTTTCTGGTATTTTATCTAGTTGTTCTATTAATTAAAAGAAAGGAGTGTTAAAATCTTCAAAAATGAATACAGAATTATCCACTTCTTTTAATTACATCAATTTTTGATTCCTGTCCTTTTAAGGATATAAGTTTTTGTCTTCTTTGTTAAAATTTTTAATAATGCTATATTTATTTATTTATTCAAGAGGGAGAGAATGACAGAGAGAGAATGAGAAAGAACATGAGAGGGGAAAGGTCAGAGGGAGAAGCAGACTCCGCACTGAGCAGGGAGCCTGATACAGGACTTGATCCTGGGACTCCAGGACCAGGACCTGTTTATCGCTAGCATTTCTTCTTGGATGCTTTTTTAGTATTTCCATTTCTCTGCTTACATTGCCCATGTGTTCATGCATGCTGTCCTTTTTAGCTACTAGAGCCCTTAGTATGTTAATCATGGTTGTTTTAAGTTCCAAGTCTGATAATTGTACTCCCCTTTTTGTCTGGTCCTGATGTTCACTTTGTCTCATCAAATCATGTTTTTTGTTGTTGTTGCTTTTGTTTTTGTCTTTGATATGCCTTATAATTGTTTCTTGATAGCTGGACATGATGTATTAGGTGAAAAGGATTATTGTAAATAAACCTTTAGTACTGTGGTGGTGAGGTGTGGGTAAAAGGGAAGTAATTTAAGTCCTATGATTAGGTCTCAATATTTCTGTTAGCCTATATTTCTGGGCTGTTAACATCACAAGTGTTTCTTAGTTTTTTCTCTCCACCTTAGGTGAGACAAGATGGTTAGAATGGGCTGGAGTTTGGTATTTCCCTTTTCAGTTCATTTAGGCTCTGATGATACTCCAGCCAGTAATGCTCCTATTCACTAGTTTCCTTTCAGAACAGACCTATTTATGAAGAACAGAGTGCTCTGGTATATTTCAAAATCATTCCTGTTCCCCTCCCCTTCTGGGACCTGGGAGGGGGGAATGTTTTTTCTCTGATATTTATTGTGGGAATTTGGTCTAGCTTCTAGATGTAATTTTCACAATATTATAGAAATCCCAGTATGAATGGACAACCCTGGAGTTTTTAACTCTCAGAGTTGTCCACATTGAATCTGCAGCTATTTGTCTATTATAATTCAGGGTTTTCTCCTTTGGCACCGCAGGTTCCCACATCAGCTTCTGCTAATGAGTCTATGTTCAGGTAGGTCTTAACTCCCTGTACTCACCTATCCCTCCAGTTATGGTGGTAGCAGTTTTCCCCCATATTCTTGCCTCTTCCAAGGAACCTAGAAGAGTAGTGGATTTTTGTTTAGCTTTTTACTTGTTATGTTGGAGTGTTGTCTTCCAAACTCCTGCCACGCAGAATTGGAAAAATATTTTTAAAATGGAGAACAGATGAAAGGTTGCCAGGGTTTAGAGACACGTATGTGCAGTTACAAAAGGGTGATGCAACAGATCCTTGTGGTCATAGAATTGCTCAGTATATTGATTGTCATTATAGATATATGATATAGATATAGATATATAGATATATGTCTACACATATGATAAAATTGTGTAGAATAAATACACAAACAATACAATTTGTTTTTGAGCTAGAGATCCCTATGAGCCAAATTAATAGACAATGTGAGTTTTAAGTATTATCTTTTCACTCTAGGAGTTTAAAATTCAGTGGTTCAATGTCTACTACAAAGAGTGAAAAGTAATTTTTAAAGATTTTTATTTTATTTATTTGCAAGATAGAGATCACAAGTAGGCATAAAGGCAAGCAGAGAGAGAGGAAGGGAAGAAAGCTCCCTGCTGAGGAGAGATCCCCATGTGGGGCTCAATCCCAGCACCCTGGGATCATGAACTGAGCTGAAGGCAGAGGCATTAACCCAGGCGCCCCAGAGAGTGAAAAGTAATTTGACATGCAATTATGACAAGGGTCAAAAGTTGAATTGTATACATGTAAGATTATGATTTAAGTATCACTAATGTCACTAAATAGTTTAGGAATATGCAATTTTTTAATTTATGAAACTATGTCATCTGCTGCCAGCTTACTTTCAGAATGGCTGTGATATATTCATACTATTTTAAAATATATAAATATAATGTGCTGAAATTGTCAGAAATGTTATTCTTTATGCCCTCCCTTAATTCTATTTTATACAAATAATCTTAATTATTTTAAATAAAACCTTATATAACATAGAGGAATAAATATAATTTAAATAAGGAAAACATTTACCTGGCATAAAAAGAAGAAGGGAAATGAGATCCATAATGAGAACAAACAATTAATTCTAATGGACTCAGAACTGACCCAGATGTTAGAATTCGAAGGCAAAGGCATTAAGACAATTTTTATGACTGTATATTATATGTTCAAAGAATTAAGTAATGACATAAGAAATAAAACAAAACTGAAATAGAACTTACAGAAATGAGAACTGCAATGTCTTAGATGAGAAATACATTGGAAAAATAAAAAGCAGAAGGAAGAGCAATGAGGAAAAATGGCAGTAGAAACCGTCTACAGAGAAATACAAGAAAAAGTTTGAAATGAACAGAACATCAACTGAGAGAATCACAGAAGTCCTAATGTATGTGATAGGAATCCTTGAAGGAGACCAGGGAATAGGTGGACAGAAAACAATTTTTGAAGAACTAATGGCCAAAACAATTCCAAACATGTTAGTTTTATTATATGTACAATCAGTACTTAAAAACATATTCCATTGTGTTTGGCAAACATTTCCACATTTTAAAAGTATTAATTCTGTAGTTAAATATATTAACGCTCTCTATCTTTTGCCATTATTTTTTCTTTATTTTCTTTGTTAGCTAAAATACATCTTCCAGTGACTTCTTTAGAAAGGGCTAAAAGTAATATTTCCAGAGTTTTTGTACATTCTGAAAATGTTATTTGTTTTCTTTATGATTGAATGTGCATACAATACTTGAGTTAGGTGGCAGCTCCTCCTCCCCTGCCCCCTTCTCCCCCACCTTCCCGTCCCCCCCCTTCCTCCCCCTCACCCTCCTCCTCCCCTTCCTCCTCCTCTCCTCTCCCTCCTCCCCCCATCTTCTTCTTCTTTCGTCATTTTGTCTTTAGCATTGAATATGGCTGTGGAGAAGCCTGAGGTCAACATTCTTCTTTTGCTTTTAAGTGACCTGATCTTTATCTGTCTGTCCAAAGCTACATGTAGTAGGACATTTATTTTTATTGACATTCTGTGTCACTTTTCCATAAGACACAGAATAAATTGTTGTCTTTATAGTAAGACCTTGTTTCTGGAAACTTTTCTTGAATAATATCTTTAAAGATCGCTTCTATTCTAACATTTTTCTTTAGTTATCCAACTTATACAATTTTTATATCTCCCTAGCCTTTTATTTTCTCATAATCTTTTTCAGAATACTTATTTGTAACCATTTCATTTTGTTGGCCTCTTTAATCCTTTATGACATCACATCTAGAGAGTATTTAGCAATGTGCAGTCTCCTATTATCACTGACAATTTTGCCTTTGATTTTGAGATTTGTATTTTCCTCTCCCTTTCTTTCTTGGCTCTTCTATCCACATTTGATCATATTCTAATCTTACAACTTTATTTAAATTCACATGCCTTTGCCTATATCATCATTTTTATCAATTGTTTCATTACATTTTTAAATTCATAGTAAAATACTTGCTTCAGACTTTTGTGTTATGATGACGATGATGATGATGATTTATGGAGAATGTGCTTCCCATGTCCTTCGTTTTACTCATGTTTGTTTTTTATATCATCTTTGTTTTGACAGCTCTTCCTTTTTGATTAAGTATTTCTGAAGTGAGAAATTTGTTTTCTGAAACCATTATTTTCAGAAGAGTTCATTGGAGGAGAAACCAGGCCTGTGTGTCATTGCTCCTTTTGAATGAGCATAATACATGTGGCTACTTTTGGCTTATGTAACCCACTAGCAAATGGAGACAGACAGGAAGTTGAGAACTGGTCATATATACTTTCCCATTTATCCATTTCTTTTGATACCCTTCCCACAGATGTCAAGAATTTTGGAAGATAACTATTGAGTTGTTATTTCACATTAACCTTCTTACTTTTGCATGATTTTCCATTAGACAATGAAGGAAAGGCTATCTTTCACATATCCAAATTAGAAGTTCTCAAAGGTAATGTACAAATCTGGGGGGGGAAATCCTCTATTCCTGCCCATGCATCTAGTCCACAGGTTTTGCAATGGAAAAGCCAATTCTGATACTGTCATATTCTGGATTTTCTGAGTATCCTACCTAAGCTAAGAGAAGGCAGGGGATAAATAGTCCTTTAGCCTCTGGGTAAAAAGAAATGTGATATGAGGTAAACACATTTGTCTACACTTTAAAATAACAGCTCCACGTGGTCTACGATTGCTTCTCCATAAGGAGATGAGCAAGAGAGCTATGGAAAGTAACCTGCCCAGGTCTGATTGAAGGCAGAAAGAACATCAAGTTGGCTGCTGCCATTTAAACATTCACTGACATCACAAGAATGACAACAACAACAAAAAAATCAGAGAATTAAAATTTGTAGTAAAGTCTCCAGAGAAATGAGGCATTTTTCTTTTTATCTTAGGTTGATCTATATTCTCAAGTTTTCTTTTGGCTGAAATGCAAGGCCACTTCTGTGACTACAGAGATCCATTTATCAGAACAAATGGATAGCTAAATACATCATACTGAGCAATCAAAATGGAAGACCTTGCTTGAACACACATGTAGGTGGGTAGAGGCTGACCCTTTGGAATAGTCGTCAATAGGAACTATGATAGACTTTAAAGAATGTGATGATTGATAAGATATGGATGGGGATGGAAAATTTAAGAATGATGCCTAGATGTCTTGTTTGGACATCTGAGTGGATAGTTATACCTTTCAGTGAAATCAAAAATACAGAAGCACCAGCAGGTCTGAGAGTATAAAATAATGAGTACAGCTTTGGACAAGCTAAGTTTCAGGTGTCTGAGGGATATCAAGGTAATGTCCAGTAGGCAGTTGGATATATAGTCTAGTGCTCAGGAGGGAGGTGTGGGCTGGAAAAGAGATTTGGAAGTCATCAACATCATGTCAAGGGCTTGTCAAGTGGAAACTCAAGTGAAAGACCCAAGATTCATTTTATATCCAACAGACCAAATAAAATACCAGGAAATTCTTTGTGCAAGCAGTGCATTTCTCTCTGAGGAACAGCATTCCTATAGTAGGAAGACTTTAATGTTTTAAAACTCACTGCAGTCCTCCTGTGAAGTACAGCTTTTGAAAAGTGATAATATTATCTCTGTCCCTGTGCCATAAAATCTATATTTAACCTGGAAAAGTCATAATGGAGGTAATAAAAAAATAGTATACAATATTTTAACTTAATGAAACCAGCTTAGGGATTTCATCCTGGAATCAAATTATTGACATAACCTTTAAGGAAAGGAAGTTGTGAGAAAAAGTGGGAAGTAGAAGACTGTTTAAATGTGTGTGTGTGTGTGTGTTTATTGTGATAAATGCAAATAAGACAATCTACCATTTTAACTATTTTGAAGTATGCATTTAATGGAGTTAATTATAGTTATAACGTGCAAGCAACGCCTCTATGGAAAATAACTACTAAATGGGTACAAGGTTGTGTTAGTTTCCATGGCACATATCAAAATGGGCACAGTGTTTCCATTTGGCATGAAAAAATAATGTTCTGAAACTAGGTAATGGTACATGTGTTTTAGGCAAAGGTGTCTTGAAAAAGAGCAAGGTAAAGTGGAAATGAAGAGGCTTAAGATCTAATCCCATTCCTCCAAGTTTGAGATCTGCCTCCTGTCTATAAGACATCTCTCAAGGCTTAAAATTCACTCTGTAAAATGAGATAGTAGTATTGAAAGTATAGGGCTGTTTTGATGATTAAATCAAACTCTGTGTGTGGGTATGTGACTTATCACAAAATGGACATTTAATATATGTCCATTTATCTCAACTACTAGTCTCTGCACCTGAAGCCTAAAGTAAAATTGATACATGTTGGACATTATCTATCCTGCAGTTGTTCCCAGGCAGTGCCTTCTCCTTAGGATTTGGGCATTGCACCAGGGAAGTGAAAATAGTTGAATAACAATAAGCAGTCAAGTGAATGGCAAAGCCTTACTTTAATAGCATAAGTGCAAGTTCATTGGTAACACAGAATATCATATAAGGAGATATTGAAATGTAGCCAAGAGATTTAGGAGGATCTAAAGGACATTCACAGAATTCAGGAAGAAGTTGCCAAAGAGGTATGTGATTTAATTAGTGAGAGATAATGAGGCTATAGTTGAAAAGTCAGCAGCAGGATTCAGGACCATATTGAGGAATTAGGAGAAAGATGAAAGACAGGGAGTGTGGGAGGCACAAAAGGGGGGGTTGATTTCATCAGATTTAGTCATGCTCCATATGTTCTTTTTCTAGGGAAAGATGCAAAGTCATGTTTGTCCAAAAGCCAGTGACACAAGACAGAGGGATTGGCAAAAGGGGGCCCTGATTTCGGTTTTCAGGAGAAAAAGCTATAGGAAGGAGGAGTCCTGGAAACTGGTGGGGTATGACTGTATTTCAAAGAGATTAAAGAGAAAGGAATGTCACCCACTGACCATAACAGGTCCTAATAACTCTGTCAGTGCTTAGAACTAAAAGACCTCAGAACTAAAAGACTAGAATTTAAATGAGCTGAAAATCTGACAACTCCCTTCATTGTTGATTCACTCACTTTTTCACTTGCTCGTGCATTTATCTGTTAATCAACAAATAAAAGCTGAGAATCGATTTTATGCAAACTCCTAGGTATGGCAAAAATGTTTGTCAGGTGTTGGGTGATGGGAAAACTAGGAATGGGCAAAGACAAAACTTTAGTGTGAGAGGAAGGGCCTGACACAAATGTAGGCGATTCAAGAACTTGAATCTATTTTCAGATGTCCCTGAATGCGAAGTCAGTGGGCTTCTCGCGCTTCCCCAAGTGTACTGTTTTTACACAGTTAGAACTCACTTTAAAATAAGGATCAATTACAAAGCTCGGTTATAAATTCTGTGAAACTTAAATCATATTTTCTCAAAAACACAATGCTATGCATGGTAAATAGTTCCAATGTTTTCTCCATAAATACCTCATTAATCCCCAATGTGGCAGGGAATAAAACTACCAGTGGTACCACAGGTAGGCAATGAATCTTCCTGTGATGTCCCAAGGGCTCTGGTTTAGAAATACTGCCTTAATTGGATTGCAGTGAAGGTGAATTTAACTGAAAATTCAACTAAACAACATTCAGGGAAAAGTTAGAATGGGACAGGAGTAAAGAGAAACATTTTCAGTCACAAATGTTAGTCCCATCTGACGTTTCACTCCAAGAGATTACGTACCAGTTGACCATGAGGCGGTGGCATGACCCTATGGAGGCCTTCAGTGGGTCTCACTCCCAAGTAGCTACCTTTCTTAATGTAATTATGCTAAAATCTCTGCCAAAAGTGACTCCAGAGTTAAAGGTACACAGAAGGCTCTTAGAGTTGGGAGTGTGGGGAGACTTTTCTATATGGAAGACCACTGCTCCATCTGGGAGCTGCATTTGTCTTTAAGATTTAACTTTTGGAAATTATTGGTTTCTTATTTAGTGATAAAGAGTTTCCCAATGAGAATATCTCTCTGTTTCTCCTTGACAACTCCCACTTACTTGCGCGATGACCTTAATTTCCGGACTCCCCACTCTGCTCTCTCAGTACAACCATGACCTGTGGCAACTTTCTCAAAGGTTCTGCCTGTAATTCCCTCTCAGCAACAGCCGCCAGGGGGCAGTATTATCCAATTCTTTCCTCCGTGCTTCCTACTACCATCATGCCCCAATTGGTTTTCAGTACTGCGAATTTAATATGAGCGCTGCATCTATACCGTGAGTTTCATAGACATATGAGGACTGGATGAACCTTGTCACTCCTAATTAAGTAACATCCTTTTCATGAGTAAATGTAGTGTTTCTCAGGAATCAACTCTTCTACCTTGGCGGTAGGATCTACGTGTAAAGGCCTCTAGGTCAAAGCAGACTCTAACTTAATAACTGAATCCTTTTCGCTCATAACAAGTGCCGGGAGTCTAGGGATTACAAGCAAAATTATGGAATCAAGTAGTCCGTCCTTGTTCTGCTCACCACATGGCAGGCCAAGAAGTCAAGAACCAGGATGCTGAGTAGAAAAGTGACTTATTTGTAAAGCCAGCTAATCGAGGACTTGGTAGTCTACTGTCCCAAAGGACCATCTCCCCCTCAGGATGAAATGTGAGTTTCTTTCATGTTAGCAAAAGGGGGAAGCAGAAGTGGGTGGGAGTCGAAAGGTGACTGACATTTGTAGACAGTGAGGAAGGTCATGTAACTTTTTTGTCCTTGGTCAGTTAATCTTTGACTATAGAAATCTGGTCATATCATTCCTGCAAATCTTAAACATAGCATAGTCATTTCTCTACCTACTTCTTTATCTCCTCAGGCAAAGGCGTTTTCTGGTAAGAAAGTAGTTTTTGCATATCTCAGCTGTAGAACAAAATTCCTTCAATGATTAACATGCCTGCCTGTGGGGCTGAGCAGAAGTTTCTAAGCTGTAGGTCACCACAGCAAGGGAAATAGAAGCAATGTGGAGTCAGACAGGCTCAGTTTCTCCGTTACAATTACAGCCACTGAAAGTGATGATGGGAGAAAGGTCTTCATGTTGGGCAAAGTATGGTAGGAAAGGCTTTGACCTCTATCAGAAGAAAAATAGTACCTACCGCGAGGCCTGGCACATGGTATATGGTCAATAGGTACTGCATTATAGGGCCATTGGCCAGAGCAAAATAAACCTTGAGGGTGAACAGGCCCACATCTTTCTTGATGTGAATTACTATATTTATTTGAATCTAAGTTATCTTCTGTGGGGTACCATCATTTTATGGACTTTCACGAAGGAAGAAAAAGTGTCGTCAATGTTTGACGCATGCTTTCTCATGTAGAAATTTTATTTCAGATGTATTTAGATGTAGAGTTTTAATATGGATCAGGGTGGTCTGTTCTATAACTTTCTGAATACGCGACATCTCTGTTTCACTGCTTGGCCACAGCAGATTATTTTTGAGGACATTTTAAATGGCAACAAAAATTCAGCACATCTAGTCCTAACAATGCAAATGATGCATAGGGAAAGCTACGACGCTATGAACAACTACAGCAGAGCTTACGCATATCAAGCAATGGTAGGTGGCATTTTATGGCTACAATACGAGTAGTTCTGGCCTGATGCTTGCCTAGTGCATACTGAGACCCTCCATGTACTCCAAGGGATATCAGACTTTAGGAATTTGTACTATAGAAAAAAAAAATGCATCTTAGAATTTTTGAAATGGCAAAGATAACATAGACCAAGCTTTCTGTTTTTATTGGTAGGAACTTATTAAACATAAGGATAGCTTTGCTCCAATCGAATGATGTGCAGATATTCGGAGTAGAATTAATTTTGAGGAAATTGATTCTAACATGTTTAAAATTTATCACCATGACAGGAAAATCATTACTTCAAGGGATTTGCTGTCTGTACCTGGTAACAGATACCAAGCTTGCTATTAGAGAAAGAATACAGGGATATAGTGAAATCTTGAGCACCTAGATGACAAGCTACCCTCTAATAATACTGATGGCTAACACCTGTGTAGATAGAGAGCATCCTATGGGCCAGGCTTTGTCAGGCATTATTGCTACTAAGTATCAGAGCAATTTTAGGAGTTAAGAATCATTGTTAGCACATTTTGTTGATGAGGAACGGAGGTGCAGAAATGGTAAATAATCCACCTGATATTCTGTAGCTAGTAAATGGAGGAGCAGAATTCAAAGTGCAAAGTTTAACTATTTTTCACTTCACAGTGCTGTTCCCCGACAAGTTAGCTTGGGCCATTAACCTTTCTCTTTATGTGCCAGGTGTTCATAAATTAGGCATTTGTGAGTTGGGAAGTCACTGGGCAACTTTGGCTTTCTATCAGAAGCAATCATGATTCTGTACTGGCTTCACTATGAGACCAGTCAATGCAGGTGTACTTGGTATCAGAAGGTTTGAGAGTAAGTGGTTGCAAAGCACATGTGTTGTTTTGTTTTGTTTTGATATCTATTCTTCCTATTTTTTAGCTTGTGGGTTTTGACAGGTATTTTTTAATTACAATATTAATAGAGGTAGTTGTTAAAATTTTAATTAAATAAAAATACCCATAGAGTTTCCTTTTCCTATTGCCCACTGCTCCAAAGGAAAATCACAGTTAACACTTTGGTGTGTATCTTCTATGAAGACTTTTACATTCATATATGCATAAATTTTAAGTTTTATAAAAATTACATCAAACTGTTCATATTAAACTTGCCTTTTTACTCACAAATATATTATGAAACCACAAACTTAATTTGCTGTGTTTCAGTTAGAGGGAAATTACTGATTCATGTACTCCAAAGAAGGATTGAGTGATTAAACCACAAGATCAGAATGGTGGGAGTTGGGCCTTAGTATCTCTTAGAAGCAGGAGTTAGAACAACCTTCTCTAATTTCAGATTCTCTGAGGTTGTCAGAGAATCTCATTGTCTCTCTCATTTAGAAGCAGATTCTCTCTACAGGATGGGAAATATGGTTACCAATTCTCAAATAGGGCATTAGGGAGAAACTTAAGGAAGGTATCAGTTAAACTTCAAAAAAAAAAAAATCTGTGGTATGATTCTGATTGATTAGGTATCTATCTCTGGATCAACCAACTATATGTAAGACTATGCTATGTTGACAATTATATCTATTCAGGTACCCAAGCCGAGAATGTTCAACAGTGGCTTACAGGACAGGATTATTTTGTGATTATGTGATATTTTCACCTTGAACCACATAGTTGGGGGCAAGAACTGGTTGTAGTTTCAGAAAGTATTGATGCTCTTTCTAGATTTCTTTTTAAAAAAAATTACAAGGGAAAAGATCTAAACAAAATTCTAAGAATCCACTAAGCAAAGTATAAATGTATCATAGTTAATTTGTCATCTTTTTGTGGATGGACATTCATCTTAGCTCATATTATTCATCATTACAAATATTTTTCAGTATTATATGTAATGCTGCTATGATTATTCTTACACATATATCTTTGTGTCCTAGAAGCATTTCTATAGAATTGTAGAAATATAATTGCAAGCTAAAAGCACAGGCATGTTTTAATTTGATAGACACTACAAAATCCCAACTGAAAAGCGTTTGTACCAATTTATACTACCACTGATGGTGAATGATTATGCCCTCTCAAATCCCCTAAAAACAATTGGATATAATTAACTAGAAGGAAATTAAGTGCTTTCAGAAGTGGATTATAAATTCATCACCTTAAGATTATCATTGAAATTTCTAGCTCTGTTTCCACATTATATGAAAGTTATGTGGCTTTGAGAGTGACTTGGCAAAGTGTGATATTAAATTTCAGAAAATTCATGGTCCTTTTTCACCAAGAAAGAAAAAACAATATAATCTCAAGGGAAGGCAGAAAGATGGCTTGGCTTCTTTTGGAGAAAACAGAAGACCGTAAGAAAGGAGCCTTTGAAATCTGACTTTTAACTATTGAGGATCCGTTCAACCTTTATTTGAGCCTCTATCTAGTCTCATCCTTAGATGAGCAGTGATTGCCAGTCTTCTACATTAATAATCACTGCATACATTGAGGGCAGAGAAAAGTTGAAGTAAAAGATATACCAAAGAGAGCCTCAAACACATTGATGATATATTTGTATGTTCAGTTCCTTGGATGCCTCAATTATGTCCTTGGCATACACACTATAACATAAGTTTTTCTCAAGATATATGTACAGTTCACCTGGAGATCTTGTTGTAATGCATATTTCAGTTCAGAAACTTAGGGTTGGGACCAGTCTACCTTGCTAACTAACTAGCTTTCAGATGATGTTGAGGATTCTGGTCTTTGGATCGCACTGCAGCAAGGAACTGGCCTACAGGTTTCCAAAAGGAAACGTCTATGTATGATTGTATTAATTTTACAGATGAGGATATCAATGCATAGACAACTTTTTCCCTAAAGGCTATACAGTTCTTAATTCTTGAAGCCATGATTGAACCATAGGTCAGCTTGAGGAAAAAAAAAATAATCCAGATTTTTCTTAGCCATGGCTGAACTCCCAAGTCAAATTTTAGAGCTCTAAAGTTTGGAATGAAGGAGGCAGTTTAAGAAAAATCTCAGATAATTTACTCTCAAAGAGCTGATGACCTAGTTGGGGAAAACAAAACATTACATATAATGTAATATATTCTATAATATATTAGGAGAGAGAGTTGTGATTTGTAGGGATTTTATTTTTTTAATAGCAGTTATAATTTGGCGTTGCCTGGGTAGTACAGTCAGTAATAAGCATCCAACTCTTGGTTTTGGCTCAGGTCATGGTCTTAGGGTTGTGAGATGGAGTCAGACATTTTGGAGTTCATATGTCTGTCTGTCTTCCCTATGTCATATAATAATCCTTATAAGATAATGAAGCATAGCAATGATCTGTGTTTTGTATTTCTTCATTATAATAATCAATAATTATTATCCTGTATGTTTCTTCCTCAACTCTGAACTCTGCCCCAATAATAGCAATAAGTAGATTGTTTATGTATTCAGTTCAGAATGAATTAAACGGCATCAGAAAGGATGATTTACAAACCTACATTTCTCCTTCTTTTTCATCCATTTAAAACTAATGCATTATATTGTTCAAGTTTGAAGTAGTCCAAGAATATTCACACACTCAGACTTATTTTTGTCTATAAGTAGCTCTTGTTAAGTCCCTCATAGTCAAAGAAAATTAATACACTTTATTTTCTGAAATTTATTTTTATTTCCTATTCACTTATTTCATTACCAACCATGTCTTAAAACTCTTTATGGACCTGGTCTTCAATTTGAAGTGGATATGTGGAAATACATATAAAATGGCCTTTCCTCCAAGGAGCTCATAAGCTGGTTGGAGAAACAAAATGGAAACAAGTTAATAGGATGTAATGATGCCTCTGCAGAGACATGGACAAGACTTGGTGGGGCCATACAAGTGTGGCTGTTCCCTGGGGTTTGAAGGGAGCCTGCGAGTACATTATCTTAAAAACATGTGATTATCAATAGCGAAGACATTGAAACAACCCAGGTGTCCATTGATAGATGAATGGATAAAGAAAATGTAGTACACATGTGTACACACACACACAGAGTGGACTATTACTCAGTCATAAAAAAGATGAGAGCTTGTCATTTGCAACAATAGGGATCGATCTAGATGATATTATGCTAAGTGACATATGTCAGCCAAAGAAAGACAAATACCATGTGATTTCATTTATATGTGGAATCTAAAAAGCAAAGCAAACAAATTAACAAATAAATAACAAATAACAAATTAACAAATAAACAAAAAGCAGAAGCAGACCCACAAATGTGAAGAGACTGTGATTGCTAGAGAGGGAGAAAGTAGTGGGATGGGCAATATGGCAATATGGTGAAGGGGGGTAGGAGGTAACAGGTTTTCAGTCATGGAATAAATAAGTCACAGGGATAAAAAGTAACACATAGGAATATAGTCAGTTGTATTATAATAGCATTGTATGGTGACAGATGGTAGCTACAGTTATGGTGAGCATAACATACACTTTTTAGATCACTATGTGGTACGCCTCAAACTAATATAATGTGTGTCACCTATACTTCAATAAAAACAAATGAGAATGTATGTGATCATGGAATGTACTTCCTGAAAATGTGATCATGGAAAACCTTTTAATGCCCTTAAGACAAATTTGCTCTTCTAGCCTCCTGAGATCTGGCCATCTCATTTCTCTCCACTCACTTTGCTCTCTGTGCTCTATCCATATCAATCCTTATTCAGTCCACTCACAGTTCATTGCTTTTGCACTGTATATTTCCATTGCCTCAAAAACTTCATCTGTGCCTTACATCCTTCACTTAATTTGTCTAGTTCAGTATCTATCTAAAATCTATAGTAACACCACTTTCTCAAGGAACCCATCTTCATAGTTGGGGGACTAAGGGCATTTCCACAGTCTTTAATCCACCTAAATAAGTCCATTCATCTTCTACAGCAGACACACTTTGCATTCAAACATACAAACAAACTGAAGGTAAAAGGCTGAGAAGAATATATTGTGCAAACAGCAACTGTAAGAGAGATGTAATGACTGTACATATAACGGGTAAAATAGGCTTTTTTTTAAAGATTTTATTTATTTATTTGACAGACAGAGATCACAAGTAGGCAGAAAGGCAGGCAGAGAGAGAGGAAGGGAAACAGGCCCCCTGCTGAGCAGAGATTCCGATGTGGGACTCAATCCCAGGACCCTGAGATCATGACCTGAGCCGAAGGCAGCAGCTTAACCCACTGAGCCACCCAGGCGCCTTAAAATAGGCTTTAAAACAAAATATCTTACTTGACATAAAAAAAGAACATTTTATAATGATGACAGGGTCAATCCATTAGGAAGATACGATGATAATCATATATTCACCTAATAACATACTATCAAAATACATGAACAAAAACTGACAGGAACGAAAAGAGAAATAGATCACTCAACAATAGTTAGAGACTTCTAACCTGTCAATAATTGGTAGAACAACTACGTAGATGATCAACAAGGATATAGAAGACTGGAACAGCATTATAAACTAACTAGTCCTCAGAGACACCTAAAGAAAACCCTCCCCTACACCAGAATATATATTTTTCTCAAGTACACATGAGACATTCTACAGGATAGACTATATTATTAGGTCATAAATCTCAATAAATTTAAAATGACAAAATAAGAAATATCTTTTCTATAAAATGAAATTAGAAACTAATAGCGGGAAAATACACAAACACACATTAAACTACATTCTTCTGTATAATCAATGAGCAGAGGGTGAAATCAAAAGACAAATGAAAAATAGATTGAGATTAGAGAAAATGAATAGACAGCATGCTAAAATGTAGGAGATACAGCTAAATCAGTGCTTATAGGGAGATGTATAGTTGTAAAGGTATTAGGAAAGAAGGTATCAAATCAATAATTCTAGGAAAAGAACAAACTAAATAAAGTAGAAGGAAGAAAATAATAAAATCAGAGTGGAAATAATAAAAATTGAGAATAAAAAAACAGCAAAGAATATCAATGAAGCAAAAAACTAGTTCTTTGAGAAGAGCAACAAAATTGACAAACCTTTATTTAGACTAAGACAAAAGAACAAACATTCTAATAACTGGAATAAGAAATGAAAGATAGGGCACCACCACTAAATGTACAAACATAAAAAGTATTATAAACCAAAACTATGAACAGTTTAATGCCAATAAATTAGATCCATTAGGGAAATGGACAAATTCCAGAAGGACACAAATAACCATAACTGACTTAAGAAGCAAAAGACATTTATTTTATTTTATTTTATTTTATTTTATTTTAAAGATTTTATTTTATTTATTTGTCATAGAGAGAGAAGCGAGAGCAAGCATAGGCAGACAGTGTGGCAGGCAGAGGCAGAGGGAGAAGCAGACCCCCTGCCAAGCAAGGAGCCCGATGTGGGACTCGATACCAGGACGCTGGGATCATGACCTGAGCCGAAGGCAGCCGCTTAACCAACTGAGCCACCCAGGCATCCCAGAAGCAAAAGACATTTAAATAAATTCTATAACAACTGATGAGATTAATTTAGCAATCAAAAGCTGTTAAAAAGCCATTCTTAAAATTTATATGGAATTGTAAGAGACCTAGCATAGTCAAAAGAATTTTGAAAAATAAGTAGAACAACAACTAGAAGGCCTGGGGCCATGTGAAAGCCTTCAGTAGGCACTGCAACATGGTGTTGGAGAATGTGAAGGAGATGTGGACCGAGGTCCCCACGAGTGCCAAGGCAAGGCACCCAAGCCAGTCAACAAGGACAGCTGCCTCTCCAAGATGTTCCTGAAGGGGAACTCAGTCATTGTTGTCTTACAGGACTGCTCATCATTATCAGAATTCCCTCCCTCATACTGCAATGACCTGCCCTTTGTAATGGGAATAATAAAGATCTGTTTTCTCCTACAAAAAAATAAAAAAGAAGAAGAAACAAATATCGTTCAGTCATAAAAGCAATAAAGCACTAATACATGTTACAGTGTGAATGAACCTTGAAAACATTATGTTAAGCAAAAAAAGCCAGATATAAATGACCACATATGATATGATTTCACTCATATGATGTGACCAGATCAGGTTAAATGAACAGAAAGAGAAAGTAAATTTGTGGTAGCTTAGGCCTGGTGGGTGTCTTTGACATGGGATTTGAGAGGGTTGTGATACCTCAAAGGGTCTGAGGTTTATTTTTGAGGTGATAAATTGTTTTAAAACCAATGTGGCGATGGTTGTAAATATACTAAAAATCACTGAACTATATACTTTAAATATAGGAAGTGTATGGTATATGAATTATATGCCACTAAAGCTGTAAAAAAAAAAAAAAAAAGTGACAAATCCACTACTGGTCAACTTCAGCCTTGTAGGTTTACTTCTTGCTATGACCCAAACAGGGGCTATTGTTTTGTTCTCTAAATCCCTATTTAGTCTATGAATGGGCCTCAGAATTTATTTGCTATCAAGGTTTGAAGACTTTCTACTTCAAGAAGCTGATTTCTTATGTCCTGGGATATACAGACCAAGGTTAGCTCTTTCCTCCTTCAAACACATCTTATTGGCATGGTGAGATTTTTGTCCATTTTATTTTTTATTAATTTTTTTCTCTACCTTATTTTTCTCATTTTTCTTTTATTTTTGTTCTTTTTCCTATTTTTCTTTATTTCTTTTATATTCCTTTTATCATTTTTGGGGGGCATTTCTGGCATTTTTTTAAAAGATTTTATTTATTTATTTGACAGAGATCACAAGTAGGCAGAGAGACAGGCAGAGATAGAGGCAGAAGCAGGATCCCTGCTGAGCAGAGACCCCGATGTGGGGCTCGATCCCAGGACTCTGGGATCATAACCTGAGCTGGAAGCAGAAGCTTTAACCCACTGAGCTCCCCAGGCACCCCAAGGCATTTCTGGCATTTTTGTTTTGTTTTGTTTTTTTACTTTATATAAAGATTAGTTTGTCAAGTACTTAGAAATGATTTTCTTATCAAATGGTTTAACCAAACTTGTCACCAGCTTTCCCAATTTTAAGCCTACCTTGGAACACCTTGAGGGCAGGCCAAAAGTAAGTCCAGGAACTCCAGGGCCTTTCAGCGATCTTCGCTAAGGAGGAGATGCATAGTTGATTGGTTAGTCAACTATGACTAACCAGTTGACTGACCAGTTGGCAACTACCAAAGATAACTTGGCCAAGGTGAAGTTTTCCTGGCCCCTTCTGACTGGGAAAGAGGGAGCCATGATAATCAGTTTCCAGAAAATACCCATGAAGTCAGAATCCTTAAAGGCTTTGAATCATCCCAACATAGTTAAAATATTTGAGGTGATCAAGACTAAGAAAACACTGCTTCATGAAGTATGCTAGTGGAAGAGAGGTTTGATTACCTAGTGATTCATGGCATATGAAAGGAAAAAAGTCCTTGAGCAAATTACATTAGAAAGTGTTTGCTGTGTAGTACTGCAACCAGAAGTGAATTGTTTGTAGAGACTTAAAGGCAGAACACCTGCTCTTGGGTGTTGACATGAATATCAAGCGTGTAGACTGACTTCAGCAACCAATTCACCTCTGGAAACAAGCTGGATATCCTCGGTAACAGTTTCTCTTTTTCTGCTGCAGAACTATGCCAAAGTAAATCTTATCATGGACTAGAATTGGAGGTGTGGAACCTGAGGGTTATCTGATATACAGTGGTCATCTGATCCCTGCCTTCTGATGCACAGAATATCAAGAGGCTGTGAGAGCAGATACTGAGTGGAATATGCCATATTCCCTTCTACTTGTCCACAAAGTATGAAAACCTTCTCCAGAAACTTCTTTTTCTCAATCCCAACCAGGGCAGGCACTTTTGAGAAAATTATGAAAGATCTATGGATAAACATAGGTCAGATGAACTAAGCCTATCTGGAGCTCTCTATCACCTGACTATAATGACCTCTAGAGGACTGAGTTGATGGTATTAATGGGTTATATAAAGGATGACATCAAAGATTCACTGATAGACCAGAAATATGAGGTGATGATCACTTGTATGTTCCTTGTACACAAGATATCTGAGGCAAAAGGCTACATCATCACTCAAAATGCTAGCCTTTAGCATTCCTTCCATATCCCACATTATACAGTACAGCCTCTCTGCCAGCCACACCCAGTAGGGTTTCAGTGATCATGCCAGTTCTGCTATTCCCATCTCTGTGATTCTGAGAATACTCAGGGTAGCCTGAGAAACTGCAGAGATTGGACTGGTGTATTTCCCCTAGGAACCCTTCCTTTCCCCTGACTCTTCCTTGTTTTGTTTCTGTTTTTGTGTTTTTCTGTTTTTGTGGGGTTGGGGAGATGGTTCTGTTGAAATCATTTCTCTTCTCTCTACTTATGTCCTTCTCTTAGCTCCTAATGTCTATTATGATTTCTTTGAGCTGACTAGAATAAACCATTCTTTCTAATAGACTACATGTTACATAGTAAATGCATTTACATCATTCCGCCTGGTGCAAAAGGAAAGAAGCATATAGATGTAAAAATCTCTGGGTCAGATGGCTTAAATGATAATCACTTAAAATCAGGGGTGGCATGAGAAGACAGGAAAGCACTTCGTTGTTTCTGCAAAGAAAAATAAATTTTTCTCTGGAATAAATATAAGCCAATAAAGCTCAACAAAATGACCTCATGAGCATAAATGTTCTCCAGGCAAACACCATGAAGTGTTAAGATGAGCATATCTAACCTGTTGCAGTAAAGCTGTTTAGTGGTAAAAGCCCCCTGGATTTCATACCTCTAGGATAGATTAAATATTTTATCTTCAAAGGAACAATAAATCAGATAGGGAGAGCAAAGGAATTGACTTTATTTGATATTTGGTTTACTTTCCCTGGCATTTCGATGAGTCACCTTTTGGTGTTGATCTTCATTTCAGCTGCTGTTGTAGCTCCAAAGTCCTGAATGATGAGGAAAAAAAGAATGGTTTCATTTAGGAGAAGTAAATATTCCAGTAGCTGTGAACTTGGGATTTAAAAATAATTCTAACTTGCTGAAGGCAAACAGACCTAGCATAGAGTGAAGTGAGAGCAAATGGTAGAAAGACCTGTGTGGGTCCAGTACCTGAGTATATATGTAGTATATGGCTGGTCTGTGGCTTGCTTCTTGTTGTCTACTTCATTATCCCCCACCCCCAACTTTCTCCAGGGCTCATTCACCCACTGCTTTTCCAACTCTGCTTCTATAGACCAAGTGATTCCTTCATTCTTTTCATTTCTCTAATAAATATTTCCTTAGTGGCAACTGAGTACTATGATCATCTGTGAAGATACAATATTTAAAATAATTTATACTAGACAGATGCATTTAATAAATATTTCCTTAGTGGCAACTGAGTACTATGATTATCTGTGAAGATACAATATTTAAAATAATTTATACTAGACAGATGCATTAGCAAATATACTGTACTAAAAACTTTACGGTTGTAAAACTCTTAGCTTTTGAAACAGAGAATGATATAACTATTTGTGGGTAAAAATAAACAATGGATGAGCAGAAATATGAGCTGCAAATATATGGGGCCACATTTTAGAAAGACAGAGCTGGCATAAATTCACAGTCTAGAAGGTTCTCTGAGATAAGTAATGGAATATTACCATTAATATGCCATTACATATTAATGGGGTATAACGTAGTTATGACCTGTAGAAGAAATGGTGGTAGATTATGTAAGAGGATAAGTTGAGATCAGATTCTGAAGACCCCTAAAGAGATTGGTCTTTATCTAGGAGGTGAGTCATCAATGAATATGATCAGAAGAAATGTATATTTTACAATGATTATTCCATTTTCAGGATGGAGAATATGTATTATGCATTCCAGGGTCTAGATTTACTGACAATATGTAGAAAAAAATTTTTGAGACCGGAGTTTTTGCTAACACATACCAATTATCAAAGTTGTTGCTTTCAAAAAGAGAGATACATTTTTTAGTGAAATTACTGGTAAGTACAATTTTTCCCATGATTCAGTAGGTTATAGGAAGACGAGGTTATTTCTGCATATTTTAGAATTAAAGCAGGAAGTAATATAGTGAGTATAGAGACTCCAAATATCTGACTCTTTTTTGATCTTCAGTGATAGCCAGTAGACAAAGATACTGAACTACAACTAATACCCAATAGAAAATAACTGCTTACAGGAGGCATAATTTCAAATGCCAGTACAATATCAGTCTTGTCTTTGGTGAACTTTCCCTCCCATAACCCCTCTATATTTGAAACAATAAGGAATATGTCCCCAAAACCTGACTGCAGGTGATTGGACCAATGATGGATATATGACATAAGGATAATTAAGCCATTAGTTGGCTTAAACTGACCTAATACACCTATTCCCTAACTTGGTAAGGTACTTTACCTTGCCAAAAAAACCCCCAGGATTAGGACAACCACCTTTGGTATTACCAGGTAGCTTATTAAAAATGTAAAATCTCAGACTCTAATCAAGACCTCCTGAATCAATATGCATTTTACCAAGATTCCCAGGTGACTCACATTTGTATTACATTTTAAGAAGCACAACTCCAGACCAGCAGGTCTGACTCATGAAAATTTAAGTTAAGAAACACTGACAATAGGGGAGTTATTATCAGACTAGAAAGAAATACTTATAAACTATAACTGTGTTCATGTTCATAGCCAATTTTATGACTCCTTCTACTAAAAGTACCTGGAGCTACACCATATCTAGACTCTCTTTCTAGTTCCAAGTTTTTAGATTCTTTCTGTAATGTTTCTGTTCTTAAATTTTTTTAATAGAAGTCAAGCCTTTCATGTAGGTATTCATAATAAACTTTCCTTATATTGTCACCAATTAGAGATTCTTTATTTCCTATAATAAAAGTAGCCAAAATAAAACACTTCTTAGAGCAACAATCACCAAAAAGTTAACCTGAGCAAATCTCCAGTTCAGTCCAGTAATTCTAGAAAGAGCAACAATTTCTCTTGTGCATAAAATTAGCCACAATTCATTTCCCCCAGCCAGGACTGGTCAGTGAGGGAAAAAACAAATCACTCTCACTTAGGACATGCATTAATCTCCGTAGGCTAGCAAGATGGTATTCCTCGTACAGAAAAGGGACATTTACTCGTGACCTGAAAGAAAGAAGCCATGTCAAGAGAAATTTGTCCTCCCTTTGCATAGACAGAATCAGCTATCTTTGCTGATTTTTCTCTAGAGAGAAGAAAGAGTCTAATATATATAGTACAATTTTAAATTTGGGAGGTTTGGCTTTTTCCCAAGACCCTGCCCGGAAAATCTCTTTATTGACAATTCCTCTATCTTTTGTTCTCATAAATTTCTTTAAAGAATGTGGTATCTACCATTAATATTTTGTCTTGACCCATCGTTACAAGATATTTGAACTGGAGCTAGTTATTTAACCCTGCTGCTTCTCCATTTCTTTATCTATAACTGGGGTACATAAATGCCCTGTTATTCTTTCTATTTGATTTTATTCCATAATCAAATCCAATCAGATTATATTCACACACACACACACACACAACTATATATGTACATACATATATGTATATATGTATCTCTCTCTTATGCTTACATCAGTAATTATATATTTATACAATTTTCAATGTTAAATAAATGCAAGATATTCCTAAACTTTTCTGTAGTATCCTGGAACTTTTTCAATATTTTTTAGCAGTGAAATTTTTTGGTTAAAGAAAATATTGCATATTAAATAAATAAAAGAGCTGGTGGTCTAGTTAAAATCGTTATATGGTGATGAAAGTATATGATGTTCCAAGAAACTGACTCTTCAAAAACTATAACTAAATGTGGGCTTTCCTGGAAAAGAGTATGAAATCAGATTTCTGCATAACTTGAGACATCATGTATTCATCTACACAGCTATTTATAGAATGCCTGATCTCTATTATCAGGAACATGTCAGAAGATCTCAGTTTAGCTGGGAGGGAGATTTAAAAAAAATAGATGTGATACTATATAGTATTGCTAATTGATTTTTGAATAAGTGCTATTGGGGCACAAAGCTCTTATCAATTATCCCTGCCTAATGATACTAAGGGAAACTTTATTTGCCTAATGATGGTTGGGGAGAATAGAAGTAAGCTTATATTTAACCTCAACCTTTAAGAATTTATAGGAGATTGTCTGTAATATAAGTAAGCAGAGGCTGCTCCAAGCAAGAGGAAACATAGGAAGGTAAAGCCACAGTGGTATGAGTGATTGCCTTCAAAAACAGCAGATAGTCTAAGATTAAAGCTTAGTGTATGAGGGAGAGGAAGACAGTGGTGGAGAAAAGAAAAAAGATAATTCTGAGACCAAGTTGTGAAGAGCTTTGACTTTCATGGAAGCCCAGTTTCTTGGCAATAAATATTTCATAAAGAAAAACAAAAAGGCCAAATTGTTATTTTGGAAAAAATCTCTGTGGCAAAAAGAGTTTGCTGGTCATCTCCTTTTGTTCCTGAAGATGCAGAAACCATTCCGTCATCCTACTCTCTACTCTCCAGGAACATGACCTGCATAGATTGCATCAAGGTGCTGCCTTGACCTCTAGCTTCCAGTAAGGATTCATCAATGGGAGGTACCAGTAGGAGAGCTGAGGGGTAGAAGAGAGGTGAATGGGCTATTCTTTGCCTGCCTGCTTTCTCCCTGATGGGTCACTCCGGTGAACTCCATCCCTTTTTTAAAGGCCACAGCTCCCACGATGTGGCTTTCTTTAGGTTTAAGTGATCTGTTCCTACTTTTCCTTCTCTAACATTTATTTATTTATGTTTTATTTACATTAGCATGGACTCAAAACATTTTAATTTTATTCACTGGGGTTATAATCTGCTCCTATCACATATTTTCAAGTAAAATTGTCAGTCTTGGATGTAGAAAGTCCTTTAAGTTGGTTCTAATGTTCTCTTGATGCGTCCCAGCATTCCTTGAACATTCCCGTACTTTGGGGCTCAACACAATATTCTAGGTTCCTCTTGCACATTTAGTGCCCCAGCTCTAGAATCACTCATTCTCCCTGGAGCTCTGGTTCCTCTTAGTGGTTCTAGGTGGGTTCATTATGGTTGTGGTGCAACTCCTGACCCTCTCAGCAAACAGACCAAGGGAGGGTCTACCAATTTACCTTGGTAACTGCATATCTAATCTAACCCTAAAGGATTCATTCTAGTTTTCTCCTTTCCATATGTTTAATTCCCTTCTTGAAGTATCAGAAACCTGGTTGTCATTATTCTTAGTATATATTTATCTGTTTGTCCAATCCCAGAATATATGGAAATTAGTTTCAGAATTGCTAACTCATATTACTGAGAAAAGGAAACTCCCTCAGGTCTAGGGAATGATGGTAGGTCTCTGTTGTCACTAGCCCTGGGATATTTCTTACTGGTTTCCTTAAACTCTGTGACAACTTTGCTAACAGTCTTTTTATTAGACACTTAAGCCACTCATTGACTCTACCATTTTCTCTCTACTGGGGCCATAACCAATAGAATGTGTTAGAGAGTGGTTGCTTATAAGGGATTAGAATGTATAGTAAGAGTCAGTCTGCCCTAGCTTTTGTCTGTCTGTAGGCAAGGAGAACTTTGTGTCAGCAGCAATGGATTGATCCAGTTCTTAAATTAAACAGGAGAAAAACTGGGGCACCTGGGTGGCTCAGTTTGTTGAGTGTCTGCCTTTGGCTCAGGTCATGATACCAGGGTCCTGGGATTGGGCCCTGCAACCAGCTCCCTGCTCAGTGGGGAGTCTGCTTCTCCTTCTCTCTCTGCCTCCACATTTGTGTGTGTGCTCTCTCTCTCTCTCAAATAAATAAAATCTTCAAAAAAAAAAAAAGGAACAAAACTATAGTAAACTAGGCAAGAAGAACATTATGAGATGTATGTAGACAGAGATCTAGGGAAAGGTATCTACCATTTATACATTCCAGTCAAATAAATACAAATGTGTTATACCAGCTGGTTATTCTCACTCTGATTAATAACATTCTGTTATTTTGGCTTCTCCACTTGTATCTAATTGGGATCTACCTGACAATTCCTCCACATCTACTTCTTCATTGACAAGACACATGAAGGAACACAGAACATTTCTTCAAAAGTCTATGTCATAATGTGGCATAAAGAAATGTTGGGCCAGGGGTGCCTGGGTGGTAGAGGCAGTTGAGTATCTGACTCTTGATTTGGCTCAGGTCATGCTCTCAGACTTTTGAGATCAAGCTCCCCAGGAGAGGCTCCAAGCTCAGCAGGAAGTCTGCTTGAGATTCTCTCTCTGTCCATCTCCTTTTGTCCCTCTTCCCTTCCCACTCTTTCTCACATACATATTCTCTCTCTCTTTAACATAAATATAATTTTTTCTTTTTATTAAAAGGAATGTTGGCCTGGAAAACCTAAAATTTTCTAATAACTACCTGAATGTGTACATTTACTTCTGGACAGAAGAGAATCAGAGCTGAGATCCTAAGACTGAGAAAAAAAAATAGCTAGATTAATAATTGCAGTTTTTATTGACTATGTGACAGGACTTTTCTTATATTACATTTTGCAATAAATAAAAATAATATATCAATCATCAGACATGGAGCTCCTGAGCACTACAGCTAAGAATTTAAAGACGTACAAGTGTTCTTAAGGGAAATATAATCATTTACATTGCTTTTGTGTAAAATTGCTTATACTATTTGGTTCAGAAACAAACTCTTCTCATTAATTTTAAGAAATGATGAGACATGACATACAAGGGTTGGTATTAAATCATTTTTATTACATCACTACTTTGAATAATTAAATCTTGAAAACTTGTGAAAATGTTCAACATTGGTAGTTGAATGTACTAAATGTACTTTGAAGATTTTATACTTTGGTTCAATAAATAATGGTGGACAATTATAACATATTAAAGGAAAAAAGCAAGACATAAAATGGGAAATTCATCTATTAACTCAGATTAAAAATATTAAGAATTATAGACGTAATTCATGAGAGTTTGAAAAATAATATGAATGTAAATGAACATAAATTGGTCATTTGGGGAAGATGCTAATGTTCCAAATAATTATTTTGAAAAAAAAAAACAGGTAATTGATTTCAAAAAATAAAAATTGTCTTAATTTTTCTATTAAAAATATACCAACAGATATCCAGGTAAAAGTTGAAGGGAAATTTTTATTTATAGAATTATTCTAAGTAATAGAAGAAGAATAGAACTGAATTATTGCTACTTTTGTCACACTTAATGAATTAATGAATGTAAGCAACATTTTTTCTTTTTTCTTTTTTAAGATTTTATTTATTTATTTGACAGAGATCACAAGTAGGCAGAGAGGCAGGCAGAAAGAAAGAGGGGGCAGGCTCCCCACTGAGTAGAGAGTCCGATATGGGGCTCAATCCCAGAACCCTGAGATCATGACCCAAGCCAAAGACAGAGGCTTTAACCCACTGAGGCACCCAGGTGCCCCAGCAATATTTTTCATTAGCTGCTCGCATCACAAAAATAGAGAAACTAGATATTATATATGCCTTGATGGGGGAATAAAATGAATAATGTTGTCTATGAATATGAAATATATTTCCCCTCTCAAAACATCAAAACAGTCAGGTCAAACCTCTAGACTTAGTAATTTAGAGGAAACAGAGATGAAGAAGAACCTAGTGAGTAATTTCTCCATAGTAATATTAAAAAAAATTTGCAAGAGAATGAAAAATTTGGAGAGGAACACCTGTAGATAAAAAGAGATGTGAAAACACTATTAACCAAGTGGTAAATGCTATTTTTGTTATGAGATTCTGATTCAGACTATTATAGAAATTAGGACATGAGTCAATAGGAAAAATTAACTGGATATTTGATGAAATAAGGGGGTTATTTTATTTTTAGTTGAACAATGGTCTGGAGAATATGTTAAAAGATTTGGGGTGTCTGAGTGGCTTCGTTGGTTAGGAGCCCTGCATCCCTAATCAGTGGAGAGTTTGCTTGTTCCTTCTCCCTTTTCTCCTCCCCCTGCTCACACTCTCTCTTTCTCCTTCTATGTGTTAAACAGATAGAAGACTTTTTCTTAAAAAAAATTTAAAAAAAGGAAGAAAAGAGTTATCTTTTACTAAAATAAGTCTAGCTCAAATATGGTATCAGGAATTTCCTTAAAATTCATTGCATAGAAAAATAAGTATAAAAGAGAAAAAAAACTGGCCAGATTTCATTGTTATAGAACTGGATGATGTGTGCATGGATGTTTCTTAGACTAGAAAATCTAATTGTGTATATAACTAGAATTTTCTATAATAAGATATAAAAATAAGTAAACAAATATATAAAGGGAATATAACATGGGACACAAATTCAGTAGAGGCAATAAAAGGAAGAAAACCACCTTACGTTTTTCTCAAAGTGGAGAAAAATTTTTTCTGTTATATGCATGTTTAAAAAAATGTCTTCCTTTGGAGAATTTCTAGGAGCTCTGGAATTTCCAGCAGCTAAAATTTCAGTTGTATATGCTCTCCTGCCATTCCTCTATCAGAATTCAAGGCAAACCAAGAAACTGAGAAAAATTATCATTATATTTTTTGTGACTAGTTTCAAATACCAAAAAGTCTGCTGCCTTGTATCAGATTTTCTAACTGTGTAGTGTTAATATACAGAGAGGCCGTCAGTATTATGATATTAAAATTTTAATCAACCAATTTGTTGAATTTTCATACAGTTTTTCTTTTGTAAGAGGTTTTCTCTTGATTCTCTTGAATTTCTAAGATAAGTATCAATAGCATCTACAGTAATGAAAACTTTATCTTTTCTAGTATTTATATTTTTCATTTTTTATGTTTATCTGCTTGAAATGGTGATTGATGTGAAATATTGTGAAATATTGGTGAAGACAATAGCCATTTTTGCTCATTCCTCCTAACTGGTTTTTAGTATGAAAGTCTACATAATTTATTATTTCTAATAATATTTAATATTATAAGAATAATATTAATTTTAATAATACCTTTAGGAAATACACATTTTTTCTAGAAGTTTACTTTAAAATAATAATAACTTCCATGAAATTACTTTTTTCCCCAAAATATTATAAATTGGTTTAAGCATGCTATAAATCATAAAGATTATCATCATCATCATTAAAGCAAAGACCCAAGTACCAACCACTCAATTAAGAAATAGAATATAGGGGCACCTGAGTGGCTCAGAGGGTTAAGCCTCTGCCTTCAGCTCAAGTCATGATCTCAGGGTCCTGGGATCGAGCCCCACATGGGGCTCTCTGTTCAGCAGGGAGCCTGTTTCCCCCTCTCTCTCTCTGCCTACCTATGATCTCTGTCTGTCAAATAAATAAAATCTTAAAAAAAAAAATAGAATATATTCTTGAAAACCCACTCAAACCCCTTTTCATCACCTATATGTACCTATATGGTACATTTTCTGTTTTGTTTTGTTTTGTTTTCTGATTATAGATTTTTTATGCTTATTAAAAGTAATTTTTAAAAAACTGAAAACTTGGGACGCCTGGGTGGCTCAGTTGGTTAAGCAGCTGCCTTCGGCTCAGGTCATGGTCCCAGTGTCCTGGATCGAGTCCCGCATCGGGCTCCTTGCTCGGCAGGGAGCTTGCTTCTCCCTCTGCCTCTGCCTGCCATTCTGTCTGCCTGTGCTCGCTTTCTCCCCCCTCTCTCTCTGATAAATAAATAAAATCTTTAAAAAAAAATAAAAAAAAATACTGAAAACTAAAAGGAATAACATGAGCAACCTGCAGTTTACCACTCAGCAATGAGCACCCCTAAAGTTGTGTATACTTCCAATGTTTAATATATGTAAATATGTTTATATGTTCACAAAATAAAATCATACTCTTTTAACTTGGGATTTTAAAAAAGTTTATGAATGTTTTGTTATTATAAATGTTATAATTAATATTCAATCTCTGTATTTCTGATTATTTACTTATGAAAGGTTTATGATGGTGAAAATAGTGTGTTAATGGGTATAAACTTTTTTTTTTTTTTAGTTACTAAATACTCCTAAATAGCTTTTCAGAAAGGTGGAACTAACTCACATTTAAGAATAATATATTTTGCAACATCATATGCTAATTTCTTATACATAATAGCACACAGGCATATATAAAGTGTTTAATCATTTGAAACATTCACATGGATTCATTGGGCTATAGACAAAACACTCTGTTTTTCTTTCTTTTCTTTTGAGTTAGCTGTCATCTGTGTTTTTATTCAACATTTTTAAATTTTCAGTTAATAAATGCTATCATCTTCTTCTTAAAGATCAGGCACTGCAAATGAAACTGAAAACCCAAGTCTGTATGTAGAATGGTACACTCTTGACGCTATGTTTATGGTGATGTTGGGTTTTTTTTTTTTAGGTCAGACTTTAGAAAGTCAAGTGAAATTTTACAGGGACATTAAGCCAGATATACTGTATATCCCCTGTGTCTGTACTCTATATCATACTTGTCTATGTTACAGTTCCATCCCACCACATTTTTCTTAAGTCTGACATGTTGAGAACCACAGAACAAAGTTAAAACAACAGGTATTTATTAAATGTCTGGCTGCCCTAGCTAGCTAATGGGGTTTAGAGTCTCCTGCATTTCTGGTTTCAGTTGCCAGTTCCAGAGAAGGGCAGTGTGATTTAGGGAAGTATAAAGGTTTCATGGAGAGGATTTTTAGAGCTGAAATAGAAGTGCCTTCAGAGCTTCTGATAAACCTCACAGGATATCCTTACCACCTTCCTTATCAAATATGGCCAGAAGAGGTCAAGAAAAATCAACCCAACTAGGAATGCAGAAAAAACTTTGAAAAGGTTGAAAGTATAAGCTTTGGCAATGGAGTTTGGGTTGGGATATAGGCAAATTATTGAGAGGTTCTTCTGACCTCACATTTTTAATATTTTATTGTACTGATTTTTTTTTCCTGACCTGCCTTCTAAACACTCTTTAGTTAAAAAATGCGAAATACATTCAATGCTTGACAGGGAAAAAGGATTTAGAAAAACTTTATTAAAACTTCTTAGCTCAGCCCATATCTGGAGATCATACACAAAGGGATCTTACTTGTGCCATGAACGTGTCCTGCCATGGCCCATTAGACCTTAGCAAGATATGCCAGCCTGTCTCAATCAGTCTTCACGTATACCTGAGCTCAAGTCTCCAGTGTTTGGCTGAAATTGGGTGCAATTTTTTATGCCTTTTCCATGGCTGTACTGTATAACCATTATATGTTTTCTACTATCTCTGTTTTCATCCACATAATCAACACTAAATTCACCCTTTTAATCATTCTCAACAGTTCGGTTTACTTAACATGAATGATTGATTTTTTTACACTCTTGGACACACATGAGGAGTCAATCCATGAGCAGTATTGTGAGCAAAGTACTATGTAGCTTCTGTGTTACCCTGGCAGTTGCTGACTCCCTGGGTGTGTGTGAAGTCGTATTCCTCTTTGGTTTGGGCAGTAGTGAGTCCGCCACCCCACAATTTGTGGACCCCAGCTACTTCCTCTGCAAGGACCCCAGGACTGCACTTTGTGGTCAAGATTAGCCTGACATTTTCCTCAGTGCTTCTGTCTCTTCCCAGGTCCCTGCCCTATATAATATCATGTAGGAACTTAGATTTCATAGAACAAAAGGCAGGAAGGGGTTTTACCTCAGTCACCTTTTCATTTATTTATTTATTTATTTATTCATTTATTTATTTATTTGTACTGCATCACAAGCCAGCTGTGAGTATTTCTTGGGTTTGGAGGTAAAAGGGGAAATGTGAAGAATCCTAAGAAGCACTAGGTAAGATTTTGAGTAAGTGAATCATAAAAATGAGTAATCAAATCCCTTCCCTTTCTTGACATATAATTTTTTTTTAAAGATTTTTCTTTCTTTGTTTATTTGAGAGAGAGAGAGAGAGGATGAGAGGGAAGAGGTCAGAGTGAGAAGCAGACTCCCTGCTGAGCAAGGAGCCCAATGCCGAACTGGATCCTAGGACTCCAGGATTATGACGTGAGCTGAAGACAGCTGCTTAACCAAATGAGCCACCCAGGCACCCGACATATAATTTCATACCATTTGTGTGTAACTTTCTCTCAGTTTGGTTAATTTTCCATAAGGATTTTGAAAAGGCCTCAACAGCAAGACCCGGAAATAACTAGGGCTTTTCTTAGATGACTTGACTTTAGAAACAATATACTCAGTGTATGCAGAATATCTTTTGTTTTTAAAGATATGTTAATGACATATTAGGATTTTCTATTCAACACATAGCAGTTGAACAGAAGTAGAATTGGACGTGGTTTCATGTATCTGAGTGTATTTTGTAAAACCTCTTCCCTGGGAAATTTCAACTGAGCTGCTAACATCCTGGCAACATTTTTCAACCCACAGAGTTGCAATTTTAAAAGTATATATCCTAAACCTATCAATTAATCTTTTCAAAATGCTGTTTTGTTTTTAATTTACTTAATAAGTATCCACAATACAGTACTTTTGGAGGCAAGTACAAAGCAGTAGGTAGAAACAATAGAGCTTGAGTTTTCTAGTTTTTGTAGAGGATCATTTTGGATTCTTTTAGAGAATTAAAGAGGGAAGCAATTTTTGGAGATAGTGAGACATAACAGACGGTGCCAGGAGTCCTAGGTTCACATGTGCACCTACATTTTATGTATTTGATTTAAGATAAAATACATGTTGGTACTATTTAAAACATTAAATTTCTGAATAAATACAAATTTCTTGTGTTAGTCCTAAATCCTAAGGTATTTAGAAACCTTCCAGCCTCCATATAATCAGGCATAAGGGTAGAATGTAGATTTTACTCCTAATATCATGGGAAGTTTGGTGTTTAATCTGTATCTACCTATGTTTAATCTCTAATCAAGTATATAAAATAGGGACTCCATTATCTATATTTTTTAAATGAACAAAATTGTAGAGACTTAAAACTTAAAGGAGCACCCATAACCAATATTATGAGTGTAACTGAAAACGATATATTGAGTTTCCTTCAGAAGGAACCTGAACTAAGCGGAATATCATTCCTTCTCCCTGATCTCCTCTAGACCAACTAGTAACATCATAGCAACAAATCCTCATTGGCTGTTTATTATAGGCTGAGACCTATGAAAATGCTTTCATGCATTATATCACTTTTTAAGCCTGTATGTGTCACAAGTATCAAAATGTTTTGCCTGAAATAGGGCTATTGGAGCAATACAATGGGATAAACCCAGGACTTGTCCATTTACCCCTTGTGATCGGGGAAGTGGTAGAGAACCTCTTGAACAAATAATATCAGGAAGCAATGCCTAATGTAAAAGGGTAAGACAGAAAGGAAAGCATTCCTTGAATACAGCAAAGACAGAGAACTTTGCATTGAAAAGCTTAATTCCTCTACATACTAATAGAAATGCATAATATCAGGAAAGAGACTGCTTCTAGAATTCCATGTATTAATTCATCTATTCAGATATTATTTATTTAAAGTTTCTGTACCTTACACCTTCTTTAGGTGCTCTTGTGCATCCTCAGGATACAGAAGTGAATAAAGAAAAATATTACTTATATGGAAGACATATTTTAGATTGGAATTAACTGATAATAACATTAGAACTATTAGATTTGCAATATATAACATGACTAAATTTTCTCAGAAGAGATAGAAAACCTGGCAGGGTAATAGCCATGCATGTAATTTCACATGATTTAACAGAGTTGCATCATCAGTGTGACTGGTTGTAAAATATTCTACAATTTCTGTGACTTCATGTGATGAAGCTAAAATAAAAATATAATTTTGTGTGTCTTCAAGCACATGTTAATTGATTTTTTAAATTCCTTTTGGTTCCTCCCACTGTTGTAAAATCGGACTTATATATTACTAAAACCTCAAAATCTGATCCACCCAGGGTGAACAAATCACCACCAAGGGGAAAGGAAACCTGTTTTACTTTCACAGAATACAAATGTTAAGATTTTAAATAGCTGTATTCTTTACTTTGGATATTATATTAGAAACTTTATTACAGGGAATGAAATAGTTTTAGCACTCTTAGCATTACTGTTCCTAGATTAGTGTCTATAGCCACAGTTTTATTTTTTTTATTATTTTTTAAAAATTATTTATTTATTTATTTGACAGACAGAGATCACAAGTAGGCAGAGAGGCAGGCAGAGAGAGAGAGGAGGAAGCAGGCCCCCAGGGAGCCCGATGTGGGGCTCGATCCCAGGACCCCGAGATCATGACCTGAGCTGAAGGCAGAGGCTTTAACCCATTGAGCCACCCAGGCGCCCCTATAGCCACAGTTTTAAAATGTATACCTGAGAAGAAAGTAAATTTTGCCTTACAAGAGGACTCCATGATCTACGTAAAAAGACTGTCCAAGTAGGATATATACATTTATCTTTTTAATGTAGTGTTCCAAGATTCATTGTTTATATATAACACCTAGTGCTTCATGTAATATGTGCCCTCCTTAATACTCCTCCCATTCCCACACCTCCTTCTTCTCTAAAATCCTCAATTTGTTTCTTGGAGTCCACAGTCTCTCATGGCCTGTCTTCTCCTCCAGGTCCCCCCACTTCACTTTTCCTTTCCTTCTTCTAATGTTCTCCATGTTATTCCTTATGTTCCACAAGTAAGTGAAACCATATGATAATTGACTCTCTCTGCTTGGCTTATTTCACTCAGCATAATCTCTTCCAGTCCCATCTATGTTGATGCAAAAGTTGGGTATTCATCCTTTCTGAAGGCTGAATAATGTTCCATTGTATATATGGACCACAATTTCTTTATCCAAAACCACATTGAGATACCACCTTACACCAGTTAGAATGGCAACTGGCAGGAAACAACAAATGTTGGGAGAGGATGTGGACAAAGGGGAATCCTCTTTTACTGTTGGTGGGAATGCAAGTTGGTGCGGCCACTTTGGAAAACAGTGTGGAGATTCCTCAAAAAATTAAAAATAGAGCTACCCTTTGGCCCTGCAATTGCACTACTGGGTATTTACCCTAATGATACAGATGTAGTGAAAAAAAGGGCCATATGCACCCCAATGTTCATAGCAGCAATGGCCACAATAGCCAAACTGTGGTAAGAGCCAAAATGATTTTCAGCAGACCAACTGGTGTATTTTTTTAAAGGAAAAAGCACTTTCATATTAACAAGTAGCATGTGTATGAATTTTAGATTTTATAGGAGGAAATGGATAATGCACTTAGACTAATAGTATTGATTAATAAAATTTTAACATATTTTAATTCCAGTATGTTAAGATAAAGTGTTAAATTAGTTTCAGGTGCACAGTATAGTGATTCAGCAATTCTGTACACTAAGTGCTTATCATCGTAAGTGTACTCTTTAATCCCCATCACCTATTTCACCCAACATAGAAATTTAATAATTTTACATAACATTATTCTTTAAAAACATAATTTAGCAATTCGAAAGGACATTTTAATAATATTAAAGTCACCCAGGAATTAATTTGTAAATTTTAAACCACAGTAAATTATAGATAATTGCATATGCCCATGTATCCTCTACATGGGATAGTGGACTTTTTATCTCTGTATCTTGAAATGTTTTAATTAAATAGATAGAATGCTGCAGTTAAATCTAAAGCCTTTTTTTTTTCAATTCTCTGTAGTTCCACCCCCTTCCTCTTTTCCTTGAAAGCAAACATTATAGTTTACTTGTTTTACATAATTTTGGTCCATGTTTTAAAGCCATTACTGTATGTTTTTTATACATAAAGCCATGCCTATGTATGTGTTTTAATTCATGTAATTTTTATAACTTCACTTTTTCATTTATCTTAAATTTGGGGATGAAGTTAAGTTAATACAATACTGTATTTCAATTATTTAAATTGTTAGGTTTATTCACTTAGTGAATATAGCATTTTTATCAATTCCTCCATTGATGTTCTTTTGGCTGGTTAGATTTGTAATATGTTTTGCAAGATATACTTCATCAGTTTGAGGAATTACATTTCTTTTTTCTTTCAAGGCTTTTTTATTCATTTGTTTGACAGAGAGAGTAGGAGCAGGAGGAGGGGCAGAGGGAGAAAGAGACTCCCCACGGAGCGGAGTCTGACTGGCTACATCCCAGGACCCCAAGGCCATGACCTGAGTAGAAGGCAGATGCTTACTGACTGAAACACCCAGGAATTACACTTCTATTACTATTTTTTTGAGACTATTTTAGTCATAAGTGTCCTTAAATTTATGTATAGACACACACACATACACACACATGCATATACACACACACACACATCCAATCTTGGGCTTTTTCAATTATGTTAATTTATTATTGTAACAAAGAAAACCAGCAGTTAGCACAAATACAAATACCACTGATGGTCATTTTCAGTGTCATATAGCAAAAAATATTAATACTATCTTTATGTAACAAATTTCCCAAAATAGATTTTAATTAAAAAATAGTGTTATTGAGATATAATTTACATACCATAAAGTTCACTCATTTAAATTGGTTTTTAATGCTTTCTAATATATTTACAGAGTAGTATCACCATCACTATAATGATTTTAGATAGCTTTTATCACACCAAAGTAATCTTGTATTCATAAAGTGTAACAAACACTTTAATTTGTTTAAGTTGAACAAATTCTTCCTTGCCCATCCACACTATTCCCACCCAGCCTAAACAACCATCAGTATACTTTCTGTTTCTGTAGGTATGCCTATTCTGGGCATTTCATGTAAATAATATCAGATAACATGTAATTGTGACTGGCTCTTTCACCTAGCATATTTTGTGTTTCTGAGATTCTTGAATTAGCATTTCATTCTCTATTATTACCAAATAAATTCCATCACATGACATGCCACATGTAGTGTATTCATGGACATGTGGGTTATTTCCACCTTTTGTCTCTTGTGATTAAGTTTGCTGTGTACATTTATGTATAGATTTTTATGTAGACATATTTCTTTATTCCTCTTGAGTAGAGACTTAGTGGAATTGGGGGGTCATGTGGTAACTCTATTTTAACATTTTGAGGAATGGTCAAACTGTTTTCCAAAAGGCTTTACCATTTTACATTCCTACTAGCAATGTATGAGGGTCCCAATTTCTCCCCATCCTTATCAAAACTTGTTATTTTCTTTTTTTATTATAGACATCCTACTGTTCGAAAAGTGGAATCTCTTTTTGTCTTTCTCTAATGACTGATGGTATTGAGCACCTTTTTTTTTTTAAAAAAAAAGATTTTATTTATTTATCCAACAGAGAAAGAGAGATCACAAGTAGTCAGAGTTAGGCAGAGGGAGAGGGGGAAGCAGGCTCCCTGCTGAGCATAGAGTCCTATTTGGGGCTTGGTCCCAGGACCCTGAGATCATGACCTGAACCAAGGCAGAGGCTTTCACCCACTGAGCCACCCAGGTGCCCCTATTGAGCACCTTTCATAAGCTACTTTGTTATTTTTAAATCTTCTTTGGAAAAATGTCTATTCAAATCCTTTGATTATTTTTAATTGGCTGGTTTATCTTTTTATTATTTTTTTTTAAAAATAAGTACAATCTGGATACAATTACCTTATTAGATATATAATTTGCAAATAATTTTCCCATTCTGTGGATTGTCTTTTACTTTCTTAATGGTATTCTTTAACACACAATCATTTTTAATTTTGATTAAGACCAACTTACCAATCTTACAAATTTTGCTATTAGTGTTCTAATGAAGATACTCTCATCTAATGAAAAAGTCACGACTTACTCCTGCCATTTACTTGTAAAAGTTTTATAGCTTTCCTTTTACGTTTAAGTTTATGATAAAGTTTGAGTTAATTTTCGTGTATGGTGTGAGACAAGGGACCAAACTCTTCTTTTTATGTGGACATACATTTGTCTCATAAAATAATTTTTTCTCTATCTCAATTCTATTCTCCTTCTGTGGTTGTCATAATTTATTTTTCTTAAATATTAATGTAAATTATATCAATTTTTCTGGAATTGTGCCATCCTTCTAATTCTGTTACAAATTCAACTTACTTTAATACATTACTGAATTTTATTTATTAATATTTTACTTATATTTTTCAACTTTGGTAATGAGTAAAAATCATTCTGTTATAATAAAAATATCTATTTTTATTATAGTCTTTAGCCTCTTCTGACCTCAGTTACAACAGCTTATTAAATGAGGGGGACAATTTCCTTATTTTCCTACTCTTGAAGCATTTTTACTTATTGAGACTCAGTAGAATATTATTTAAAGGTACTGACATCCATCTCTGTATGTGTATATGTGCATCCATACACATGCACATTAGGTTATAGGAGAATGAGAAAGGACTTTTGAAAGCAAAATAAGTATTAAAATAATTTTCATATTATCTACTAATTTAATTCAGTTTTTGCTATTTAAGTTCCCATAAAAACTATTCTATTCAATCTACTTTCAAACTTATTAAAATACTTTTATGTTTCAGAATCTATGCAACAGTCAGTCTGTACAGTTTTGGATTCCATTTTCATTTACAATATTTTCTGTATATCAATTCTGCTTCTTTAGTCTTGCTAGATGTTGGTATATTTTCAATCTTTTCACAAATCAGATTTTTGTTTTATGTATCACTTCTATTTATTTATTTATTTGATTTTGCTTTTTATTTTATTTTGTTTATTTATTATTATTATTATTATTTTATTATTATTATTATTTTTTTTTAGAGAGAGAGGAAAAGGGGCTGGTTAGGGGCAGAGGGAGAAAAAAAATCTTAAGCAGCCTCCATATCCAGCACAGAGCCCAACATGTGGCTTGATCTTATGACCCTGGTATCATGACCTGAGACAAAATCATGAGTTGGAGGCTTAGCCAACTGAGCCCCCAGGTGGCCCTATTTTTTTTTTTTAAGATTTTATTTATTTATTTGAGATAGAGCAAGAGCAAGTGAGAGAGAGAGAGCATGCAAGCAAGGGAGAGAGGCAGCAGGAGAGGGAAAAGCAGGCTCTCCACTGAGCAGGGCTCCATCCCAGGACCCTGGGATCATGACCTGAGCTGAGGGCAGATGCTTAACTTATTGAGCCACCCAAGTACCCCATATTTCCTTTTTTCTTATTATTAGTGAATTTAATGCTGAAATTTTTAACTTTGCTCTAACTGCTAGTCATAAGTCTTTAGCACATATTACCTTCTTACTGTTTAGAAAGGAATATTTTGTAACTTCTATACACTTTCTTCTTAATCCATGGAATCATTAAGACACCTTTTTTTTTAGTTCCCTATTATATAGGGATTAGATTACCATTTAATTAAATATTTCTAATCTGTGATAAAAATAACATAGGATAATTGTTCTTTGAAATTGGTTAAGATTTTACTGGTAGCCTGATATGTGGACATATTTTAAATATTACACTTTGTCTTTGAAATATGTATTTATTCTTTATATTAATATTTTTGATTGTGTAGTTTTATTTAATTTTGCTTGCAAATTTATGCTCATGATTTCTGTAGCTTCAAAATTTATAAGACTATGAGCCATTCTGGCTTCAGCTTTTAATTTTTGCCCTAAATTTTAGATTCTTCATTTATAACAACTAGGTATTTCCATCTTTTCATTCTTAATGCTACTTTGTATACCAAAATAATTTATTCTATTTATACAGAAGTATTACATGTTTGGAGACAGAAATATGAACAGCCAGCTCATTTTCTTTTCAAATATACCCAAGAGTCTATGAGAGTAATTTTTAGAGTTTACAAAATAAAGCCAATTTTTTAAATTGTCCAGTCCAAATAATTAGGAAAAAATTTGCTTATAACTTCATAGAACAAAGATTTTAATGCTTTTATAGACATAATAGATTACGCAAAAAGGAATACTTTTCAATTCATTTTGGGGAAGTAGCTCATCACTTTAAAAGATGGCTGATAACACAAAATATGAATGTATAAAACATTTCTCATTACTTTAGGGATCAAATTTCTATATAAAAATAAGCTAAAAATTTCTATCAAAACACCATAACCAAGTAGTGTTTATCCAATAAATAAGACATTTACAGATGGCTGAACTTGGAAATCTTATAATATCTAAAGATATTTTTTTTTGGACGTTTTTATTTTTTATTTTTTAATTTTTTTTTAATTTTTTTTTTATTTTTTATAAACATATATTTTTATCCCCAGGGGTACAGGTCTGTGAATCACCAGGTTTACACACTTCACAGCACTCACCAAATCACATACCCTCCCCAATGTCCATAATCCCACCCCCTTCTCCCAAACCCCCTCCCCCCGGCAACCCTCAGTTTGTTTCGTGAGATTAAGAGTCACTTATGGTTTGTCTCCCTCCCAATCCCAAAGATATTTTAATAGATCTAAAAGAAAACAAATGTGGTTATATACTTTTATAGTGAAAAGACATTTAACAAAACACAAAGTAAAATATCTGTTTCTGCTAATAATACTAAGATTATGATGATACTTTTATATGATAAATGTCACCCTGAAACCATATTAATAATAAAAACAAAGAATTATAAATAATATTATAATCATCACTTTAGTACTTGAAACATTTCCATTAAATCAAGTCCATAACATGTCATATATAAACCACTCTTCAAGAGATTTCTGGAAACTGTAATCAATTCAATTTATAAAGTAGGAGAAAATAAAAGCATGTAATTGGAAAAGGCTGGGAAATTCATCACTATTTGCAGATTATATGACGCTTCCATGGAAACCTAAGAGCATAAAATGACAAAAATTATTAACCACGATAAAAAAATTTCAGTAAGATGTCATTTTATATGTGAAGAATACAAAGCACCTTTCTATTTGTACCAATAATCAGTGATAAAATACAAGAAAATAAGAATAAATTTTAAAAGAAAATCATGGTGACTCTATGAAAAGCAAACAAATGTTGACTCATAAAAGATGTACATTTAGAAATCATAATATAAGATATAAATTCTCATCAAACTTACCTACAAAAACTATATCAGGCTTCTTTTTTAGGAACAAACTGTTCTTTTTTTTTTTCTTAAGATTTTATTTATTTTATTTGACAGATAGAGATCACAAGTAGGCAGAGAGGCAGGCAGAGAGAGAGGGGGAAGCAGGTTCCTTGCTGAGCAGAGAGCCTGATGTGGGGCTCGATCCCAGAACCCTGGGATCATGACCTGAGCTGAAGGCAGAGGCTTTAACCCACTGAGCCACCCAGGCACCCCAGGAACAAACAGTTCTAAAGTTCATTTTGAACAAGTAAATGTTCAAGAATAATCATATTTCTAAATAATAATATAATGAAGTATGAGCTGTTCTTATGGATTTTAAGCCCTATTGGGATTTTCTGGTTTTACACACTTTCAGCACATTGATTACACACACACACACATACACGCACACACACGCACACACTCTTTGACCCTTAAACTGGACCTCAAGGGCCAAATTCACACTTTCCTGTTAACAGTGGTCTAACTAAAGCTATGATCCACTATGCAGGGCTTCTCTTTGTGAACTCGACCATTATCAACCTCTTGGACAGCAGGATTTGCACAGTTATTAGGATAATTTATTTGCTTTCTTGCATTATTTAAAAAACTTACAATCAAAAATGTATGTCTCAAAACCATTGATAAGATGATGCTTAAAATCACTGGATGTAGAGAAAATACCTGATCTTCAATCTTGTGAGACCTGGACATCTTATACCGATCGTAATTTAGCTTGATGTACCAGTTTTCATAAAGATCCAAATCCAAGAATGAATTGCTGGAGGGGAACTTTGCCTATTGTGAGCTTGGAAGTTAGAGTAGAGCTGAGTTTGGTGCCTCTCTTGCTTCGACACCTTTCCCTTGCTTATCTTCTGCATGACAAGATAAGCTCATTGAGAATCAGGACCTTGTTCCTAGAACAATGAGAACAAAAGAACAATATCAGACTTACAGAATGTGCTTATGGAATACATGCAGGGATAGGGGAAAAGGAGAACCTGTCTCTCCTGTATCTCACATGGCACCGTAGTATACCAAGATCTGGTGATGGTGTGAAGACAGGGGAGGAATAGGGAGGCTAACGAGTGGGTGAGAAGAAGGTGTTTGGAAGTCCTCATCTGTGGAAGGGGAAATTTCAGCCCTCTCAGTCTTGCCTCCCTTTTCCTAGATAAAGGACGGAAAAGTAGCCCCCACAGGAAAACCTGCAAATTGCTCAAAAGGCTGCTCACAGCCTCACAGCCTCAAAACAATCATCAGAAGCAATCCTAGAGCATTCCTAACAAAGCACAAAATCCAGTATCCCTTCCTGCTAGCACTGGTTGTGGCCACACAAATGGGGGAGGGGAGAACGATACCCTGCCCATGGAACATGGCTCAGTGCCCAGCAGCCTCTACCTTGGTGATTCCTGCTGACAGAGTTTCTATCTGTGTGTATTTGTTAGCTCATCTGAGAGTTCTGCTATAATTGGAAAGGGTCAAGAACAGAAACCAGCGCTTTACCTAGCTAAAGGAGTGAGGTTTAAAAAGATTAGATTTTTTCTGCTTTTATGAACCCATTGCTCCTCCTCACTGGTCTAGCCTGGGAAAGCACCTGTTATGCTTTCCTAGAGCTGGCCTTTTTTCTCTTTTCTTTTCTTTTCTCTTCTCTTCTCTTCTCTTCCCTTCCCTTCCCTTCCTTCCCTTCCCTTCCCTTCCCTTCCCTTCCCTTCCCTTCCCTTCCCTTCCCTTCCTCTTTCTTTCTTTCTTTCTTTCTTTCTTTCTTTCTTTCTTTCTTTCTTTCTTTCTTTCTTTCTTTCTTTCTTCTTTCTTTCTTTCTTTCTCTTTTTCCCCACTGCTTTAAAAGTGGAAATACAATTCTCTTTAGGCTTCAGAGTCCACGTTGGCAGAGAAATTTCCAGCTTGTTTTCCTCTTCTCAGTTTCCATTTTAAAATGTCTCAGCAAGTTCTTCTCTAAGCAAGCTGTGTATAAATGAACATGTGGGAACATTCACTACATATTAGAGTCCAGGGTATTGTGATACACATCTGAGAAGTACACAGAAGAAATCCTTTAGGGTGAAGGCAAGAGCAGGCTAAGGCAGACTCAGAAGAATAAGACTGGCAAGTGTGTCATTATCACACTGGAACTGGCCCCCACTGAGCCCCATTCAAAAACTGGGTGTACATTCAAATTGGTAGAAGGACTTTCCTACAAGGAAGAGATTTCAAACTGGAGGGCTGCAGTTTCTGCCTGGGTTTACCTTGTTCTGCTGAAGAAGGATAATTCTAGCAGCACTTTCTACTGTCTCAGCACCCTTGTTAACAAATTGAGGGGAAGGTTTTTGGTAATACCTTCTTTTAAAATGTTAGTCTAATAAGCTAACAAGGAATCAATTTATAGACTATCAGAGTGGAAGAAAAGCTATTTTTTAAATTTTATGTTTATACCATATGGTATAACACTTTGCAAGTAATTTAGGTAATTGCAAAAAGGAAGGATAATTATTGCTACTCTATCACCTAGTCCAACTTCTCTTACATCATGGTGAGTTTTATTGGATGGTTATCCTCTGTTGGTTTCTTGATCATAAAAGTAAATATAATTTATATACAGTTATTGTTGAGTTTTAACAGTGTGTGTTTTAGATAACAGTTCTTAATCAGATGTGTCTTTTGAAATTATTTTCTCACAGTCTGTGCCTTGTCCTTTCATTCTGTCAATATTATCTTAATACAGAGCAGAAATTTTTAATTTTAATGGAGTTCAGTTTCTCCATTATTTCTGTCATGAATTGTGTCTTTGATGTTGTGTCTAAAAAGGCATCACCATACCCAAGATTATCTAGATTTTTTTCCCCATGCTATCTTTGAGGAATTTTATATTTTTACTTCAGAATCAGTTTGTTGATAAGCATAAAGTAATTTGAAGTTATTTTGAATGGCATTTCATCGAGTCTTTAAATCAATTTGGCAAGAACTGACACCTTGACAATATTGTTTTCTTATCCATGAACATGGAGTATCTCGCTATTTAATTCTTTTACTTTGTTTACCAGATTTGGTAGTTTATCTCACATAGATCTTATACAAATTTTCTTAGATTTTTATCTAAGTATTTCAGTTTTCTGGAGGCCAATTTAAATGGTAATGCTTTTTCTTCTTTTTTAGATTGTTGATGTGACGAATTAATATTAGTTGATTTTTGAATATTGAACTATTCTTGCAAGCCGAGATTAAGTCTTACTTGGTTATGGATTACAATTATTTTTATACTTTTTGGATCTGAGTTGCTGTTGTTGATGATTTTTGCATCTATGTTCATGAGAGTTCTTGGTCTATAGTCTTTTTCCTCATAATGTCTTTGGCTTTATTATGAGGGTTATATTGGCCTCTGTTTCTATCCTCTGAGAGACACTGCAGAAAATTGGTAAAGTTTCTTCCTTAAATGTTGGAAAAAATCACCAGTGAACCCATCTGGGCTTGGTGCTCTTTGTTTTGGAAGATTATTAATTATCATTTCAAATATGTAACACATTTAAGGCCTAATCCAATTATCTGGTTTTTTTTTTTTTTTTGTATGAGTTTTGGCAAATTATGTCTCTTAAGGAAATGGTGTGACTCGATTATCAAATTTGTTGGCTTATAGTTATTCACACTATTTTTGTTATCTTTTTAATTTCCATGGAAACTTTAGTGATAGGCCTTTTGTCACTTCTGGTATTAGTAATTTGTGTCTTCTTTTTTCTGTAGTTGTCTTGGCTGGAGAGCTTACCAATCTTAGTCTTTTCAAAGAATCATTGTTAGGTTTTGCTGATTTCTTCTATTAATCTCCTATTTTGAGTTTCACTAATCTCTAATTTTTATTACTTCTTTTCTTCTGCTTACTTTGGATTTAAGTTTCTCTTGTTCAAGTTTATGAAGGCAGAAATTTTGATGATTGATTTGAGAAATTTCTTCTTTTCTAACGTATGTGTTCAATGCGATAAATTTCCCTCTAAGCACTGCCTTTGATGGATTCCACAAATTTTGATAAGCTGTGTTTTCATTTTCATTTAGTTCAAAATATTTTACATTTCTCTTGAGGTTTTTTCTTGACCCATCTGTTACTTAGAAGTATGTTGTTTAATCTCCATGTATTTTGAGATTTTTCAGTTATCTTTCTGTTATTTATTAATAGTTTCTTTTTCTTGGGATCTAAGAGCAGACACTGTATGATTTCTATACTTCTAAATTTGTTAGGGAGTATGATTTTGGCCCAGAATGTAGTCTATATTGCTGAATGTTCCCTGTGAGCTTGAGTAAAATGTGTCCTCTGCTGTTGTTGGATTAATTAGTCTATAGATGTTCATTATATCCAGCTGATTGATGGTAGTGTTGAGTTCAAAATGTCCTTACTGATTTTCTGCCTCATGATTCCATTTATTTCTTACAGAGGAGTGTTAAAGTAACCAAAACTGAGAATGGATTCATCTATTTCTCCTCATCACTCTATCAATTTGGGGGCTTACAGTTTGATGATCCTTTGTTAGATTCATACACATTAAGAATTCTGTCTTCCTGGAGAGTTGGCCCCTTTATCATTGTTTAGTTCCTATTATATACCTAAAATTTTTCCTTGGTGTGATTCTTGCTCTCTCTGAAATCAGTATAGCTACTACTGATTTTATTGTTAGTGTTAGCATGGTATGTTTTTCTTCCCATTTACTTTTAATCTGTGTTTTTTTATATTTAAAGTAAGTTTTATATAAGTAGCATGTAGTTATGTCTTGTTTTTTGAACTATCCTGACAATGTCTGTCTTTTAATTGGTGCATTATAACAATTGGCATTCAAAATGATTATTAATCTAGTTGGATTAATATTTACCATATTTATTATTGTTTTCTGTTATTTGCCCTTCTTCTTTGTTCTTGTTTTTGTTTTCTACTTTTTTCCACGTTTGCAGTTTTAGTTGAACATATCATATAATTTGATTTCTCTTTTTTCCTAGCATAACAATAGTATTTTTCTTTTTACATTTTTTAGTAGTTGCCCTAGAATTTACAATATACATTTATATCTAATCAAGTCCTCTTTCAATTACCACTATATCACTGTATGAGTATTGTGGATACCTTATAATAATAAAATAATCCTAATTTCTTCTTTCCATCTCTTGTATTATTGCTGTCATTTATTTCATTTATACATGAGTATATATGTGTGTATACATATAAATATATATGATATAGTCATGAATATACATAATCTAATATACCACTGGTATTGAACAAACTATTATTGATTAAATCATTAATAATAAGAAAAAACTTTTTTTTTGTTTGTTTTACTTTCATTTTCTTCCTCTTTAGTATTCTCCCACTCTGTATGGAGATCTGAGTTTCTGACCTATATTATTTCCCTCTTTCTGAAGATCTTCTTTTAACAGTTCTTTCAAAGCAGGTCTATTAGCAATAAATTCACTCACTTTTTGTTTATCTGAGAAAGCCTTTCTTTCTCTTTCACTTTTGAAAGATAGTGAGTATAGAATTCTAGGTTGATGGATATTTTTCTCCCAACATTTTCATATTTCACTTCACTCTCTTTTTGACTGCATGATTTCTGAAAAGAAATCAGATATATTTTTTATCTTCCTTATAGGTAAGTTGCTTTTTTCCCATTGGTTTCCTTTAGAATATTTTTTCTTTGTCTTTGATTTTCTGTAGTATAAAAATTATATGCCTTGATGTATCTTTTTTTTTTCTTTTGATCATTTTTTTCATTCAGTGTTCTCTGAGTTTCCTGAATCTGTGGTTGGCTGGCTACATTAATTTTGATGAAATTTTCAGCTATTACTGTTTCAAATATTTCTTCTTCTTCTTCTTCTTCCTTTTTTTCTATTTTCATTATGTGTATATTACACGTTTTGTAATTGTACCATAGTCCTTGGATTTTCTTTTAGTTTTTGTTCTCAACTCTTTTAGTTTTAGAGGATTCTATTAATATACTTTCTGGATTGGAGATTCTTTCCTCAACTGTATTTGGTTTGCTAATAAGACCATCAAAATAAATCTTCAGTTATATTACAGTGTCTTTTTTATTTCTAGCATTTTTGTTTTAGTTCTTTCTTGGGATTTCCACCTCTCTACTTACATTGTCCTTCTTTTTTACATGTTGCCTACTTTATCTATTCGAGACCTGAGTATATTTAAGCATGGTTATTTAAAATATCCAGTCTGATAATTCCACAATCCCTGCCATGTCTAGTTTGGGTTATTGCCTTGTCTCTGTAAATTATTTTTTGCATTTTGGTATGCCTTGTAATTTTTTTCTTGATAGCCAGACATCTTGTACCAGTCAAAAGGAACTGTTGTAAGTAGGTCTTTATTAATGCAATGGAAAAGTGTGGGAAGAAGGAGGTATTCTATAGTCTTGTGATTAGGTGTCAGTATTTTAGTGAGACTGTGCCTTTTGACTGTGAACTTCAAAAGTGTTTCACAGTCTTCTCCTCCCTTAGTGGGAAAAGATTGGGTAGGATGGGTTAGAATTGGGTATTTCCCTTTCCTGGGTCAGTTAGACTTGATAATATCTCAGCATTTCAGGGTCTGGTTAACTAGTTTCCCCTGAAGGCAGGCCTTGTAAAGAAAAACAGAGTGATCTAGGATATTTTTAAATGGCTCCTTTCCCTTCTCACTGCAAGAACCTGGAAGGATTTTTTTGTTTTTTCTCTGATTTTTACTGTATAGATCTGGTTGGATTCCTGGAGGTAAATCTCACAATATTGTGGGGATTCTCCCATGACAGTTTCCTCCTAGAGTTTTGAACTCTCAGGGCTGTCCATACTGAGCCTCCAGCAATTTTTCAATTACAGTTCAGGTTTTCCAACCCTGGCAGTACTTTTTGCAGTGGTTTCTACTCCTGAGTCTCTGCTGAGATAAACCATGCCTTCCTGTCTTTCTAATATTGGGGACAGTGGCTTGACCTATGTCTTCCCCTCTTATGGACTGAAGAAGAATTACTGATTTGTTAGTTTGTTCAGTTTTACACTTGTTAGGATGGAGGAGCAACTTCTAAGCTCCTTACATGTGGAACTTTAAACCAGAATTTCTTTATGTAACTTTATACCTTTTGTGAAACTCATTTTCTCTAATAAATATTTACCTATATTTCTTAAATGCAGTCCTTATATCCACAATTTTAGTGTAGTTTGATGGCAAAAAAGAATAGAACAGATTTAGTTTATTCCTCTTGCTTTACAAGTGAAAAAAACTGGGAAACCTGAGAAAGCAGTGACTTATGCAAGACTGAAGCACATTGAGGATTCTTTCCATCCAGGTAGTTTTCTCTGAGACAAATAGAAGGGGAGGGAATAAGTGTAGGAAGGTTTATTTGTGACTTCAGCAAGCTTCCCCTGCCTCATTGTGTGCCTAAACAAGGTATGTGTAAGGCAAAAACAGTGACCACATGTTGCAAAACCTAAAAGCACTGAGAGAAACTCAGTTGATGGATATATTGAATTTTTAAAAATACTCAATAAAATGAATATTCCATGGGTCAGATCAAAGGTGACTTTTGAAGTTAAACTCCACTGAGCAGAATAATATTATCTTTGACTTGCATTCCTACATCATTTTGTTTAACTGCATTCTATCACATTTATTTTAATTTCCTGTTCAAATGCTGCCCTTCAGCTAGGCTGAGAGTAAATTAAACAGAGCACCATTTATTATTAGTTTGTCTAGTCCTAATATTTATCTCTGGAACATAATAGGGGATCAATGTATATTTGGTGAATTGAATTGCTACATATTATTATAATGGTAGCTTTAAGCACATAGATTTTCTCAAATTTTGCAAAAGCATAAGTTGGTTGAGTTCCTTCCAAAACAGCCATATAATAAATGCTTATTCAATTCTGACTTCTTTTCAGGCACCGTGCTAAGATAGGGTAAAATGGTGGACCAAAGCTCTAAGTCTTATCTTCTTGGGCTCTCATTTTTAATGGGGGAATATAGAAAAAATCATTAATAATATGATAAAACTGTAATAAAGAGGTATATAGATGTAGGACAGGTACCTCCTACACAGAGGGATTTCCCTAGTTAGGTTTTAAGAAAATGATAAAATTTGAGGTAGACCTTGGCAGATGAATAAAGATTTAACCATGTGCATGTGGTAAGGAAAGGTCTTCTCTACAAAAAAAAAAAAAAAAAAAAAGTGTATTTTTAAGGGGACAGATGTTAGTGTAAGTGGCAAGGGAAAAGAACAAGAATAGTGTGGCTGAAATAAAAGTGAGTCTGGGAAGAGAGGGTTAATAGTTATAGTTGAGCAGATGAACTCTTAGCGTGGAGTACGGTAACAGGAAATGGACACAAGCTTTCAGGTTTTTGGTGGGAGTGTTGATTTTCAAACCCCTAAAATTAGCTATGAATTTTCCTTCTGAAGGCTTTTCCTTATATTAATCTACTACCATTTCAATATATGACATTTTCATCTATCCAGGCAGTCCTGGTGGGAACAAATCCAATTGTATTAGTTTTTCCCTTCTTGTCACCCACTAAGCCAAATACTTTGAAAACATTCACTTGTCTCCATCTCCACTGTCACTGCCCAAGGCCAGGTACCATATCTCTCATCTGATCTACGTTGTTGTCATCGTAATTTGTCTCCCTAATTTTGTTCTCATCCTTTAACACAACAAACACAGCAATCTCTTATAAATGTCAATGAAAGTGTTTCTCTCGCACTTCAACTCTTTAATAATCTCTTTATGTAGAATAAAACTCAGGCTCCTTATTTCAGCCCCCAAGTCTCACATGTGGCTCAAGCTTTTATCATCAACACAATTTCATGACTCCATGTTCCGAGTCTGTCACGCTGCAGTCACACTGACCCACTTTCAGGTTTCCCATAAGATTTCATCTCTGCTTTTCCATATTCTGCATGGAGCCAATCCTTTCTCATTCTTCAAGTCTCAACTTAAATCTCACACACTTGGAGTATTCTTCATTCCTTTCATTTATGTTAAGATTTCTTTATCCTTTTACTTACAAAATAAAATAAAGATACAGAAAATTGCTCTAAAATAAATATGCAGCTAATTAATTATTATGAGGTGAATATCTTTATTAAGACTTGATCAATGAGGTCAAGAAATATTTCCAGACACAACGGAAGTCTCTCAAAATGCCCATTCTCACAAAATCTCTTCCATTCCCCCGAAGCAAATATTTTCCTAAATTTTAGTAATCACTTCCTTGCATGACTTTAGTTTTATCACAGAAGTGTATCTTCCTAAACCCTAAGCTTCAGCTTTGTCCATTTGTATTTGCTTTGTTTATATCTTTCCAGTGGATTTTGATTTATGGTTTCTATTTTTGTCCTTTTTTCCTTATGTTTTATTTTAAATTGATTTTAATTGAAGTATAATTTACATAAAATAAAAGATAGAGATTTTAAATGTATAAGTCAATTAAGTTGCTCATTTGTATCCTTGAAACTACTAAGAGCAAGTTTCCTTTTCTCTGTCAATCCTACCTCCCAAAGAAAGCCATTGTTCTGATCTTGAGCACTATAGCTTTTCTTGTTTTTGAATGTTTTGAATGTAATAGATCATTATCGGATGTGTACTCTTTTGGTTCTAGGCTCTTTCACTCAACATAATGTCATTTCATGCATTCCTCATTTGTTCTCTTCTACTGCTAAACTCATTGTATGAATATACTATATTATTTTTTAATCCATTCCCTTGTTCATGGAAATCTAGATTGATTCCAAATTTGAGAAAATAACAATATGTGGACATTCTTATACCACTCTTTCTGTGAATATGTTTTCATTTCTTTTGGGAAAATTCCTAAAAATGATACTGACGGATTTTATAGTAAGCATTTGTTAAACTTTATAAGAAACACATTGTTTTTCAAAAACATTTAGACCATTTTGCATTCCAACCAATAATATAAGAGCATATCAGTTCCTTCGCATCTTTGCCAACAATTGGAATTGTCCGTTATAGCTATTCTGGTGAGTGTGTGGTGGTTTCACATTATGGTTTATTTTACTTCCTTTGATGACTCCTCTGGTTAAACATCTTATCATGTACCTTTTAGAGAACCTTATTTGTTAAGTGTCTGTTCAAGGTTTCTTCCAATTTCATTGGATACTAGGTATTTTTGTCTATAGTGTAGAAATGTTTTGTACACATGTGTATGCACAAATATATACATATACTTAAACCTCACATACACAAATAAGGATGCATGCACACACATATATATATGAATGGGTATGATGGTGGGTGTGTGTCAGATGTATGTATTGAGAATATTTTCTCCAAATCTGTGGTTTGACTAATTTTTCTTAATGGTATCTTTGAAGATAATACTTAATTTTGATAATGTTTAATTCATTGACTTTTCTTGGATATTTAGTCACTTTTCTCCATTCAAAAAAAACATTACCTACTCCATAGTCACAGAAATATTCATCAATGTTTTTGTCTAAAATTTTCATTGTTTTAGATTTTAAATGTTTATTTTGATCATAAATCTCAAATTACTTACTGTGTATGTTATGATGTACAGGTCAAGATTTTCTTTCATAAAGATATCCAGTAATTTCAATATCATTCTTTAAAAAATAACTAACCTTTCCTCATGGAACTATTTTAGGAACTTTGTCAAAAATAAATTGGTTTTATTTATGTGATTTTATTTCTCTAATTGATCTACTATTCTGTATTTTATTTTATTTTATTTTTTTTTTATATAAACATATATTTTTATCCCCAGGGGTACAGGTCTGTGAATCAGCAATGTCCACAATAGCCAAACTATGGAAAGAACCTAGATGTCCATCAACAGATGAATGGATCAAGAAGATGTGGTATATATACTATTCTGTATTTTAATCTTTATTTCAACACAAGTCTGTCTTTAACTTCCTCTTTTACAAAATTATTTTTAATTATTCTAAGGTCTTTGAAATTCCATATAAGCTTTAAAGTTATCTTGTGAATTTATTAAAAACCTGATGATGTTTTCATTGAGACTGTCTTGAATTATTTATTAATTTATTAAGTTTCATTTCATTTCATTCTCTACACCCACTGTGGGGCTCGAATTCATGACCCTGGATCAACAGTACTACATGTTCTTCTGACTGAGCCAGTTAGGTGCCCCTCTCTTAAATTTTTAAATCACTTTTCTTAACCTTTTTTTTTTTTTTTTTTAAATTGTTAGCTTCCAAACCCAAGGAGAAAAAAAAAATCCATTTAAAATCTCTTAAATAAGATAAATTATATAATAAAGAATATGATTCTATCAGGTAGGGTTTAACTGTGGAAGGTAACAAATCACTGTATGTGTAAGGGGTTTTTTGTCCCCTAGGAAACCATTTTTGCCCTTTTGGGAGTGATACTTCTCCTGTTGAGAACACATGCTTTAGATCAGTGTGAGGAGAACCTTAAAAATATTCAGTCTTCCACGGCATGAACTTGATATCTTTCTCCATTTATTTAGGCCTTCTTTAATTTCTCTGACAATGCGCTCTGGCTTTTAGTATACAGATATTTTACCTTTTTTGTTAAATTCAGTTCTCAATAAGAATTTTAGTTTTCAGGCGCCTGGGTGGCTCAATGGGTTAAAGCCTCTGCCTTCGGCTCAGGTCATGATCCCAGGGTCCTGGGATGGAGCCCCACATCAGGCTCTCTACTCCGCGGGGAGCCTGCTTCCTCCTCTCTCTCTGCCTGCTTCTCTGCCTGCTTGTGATCTCCGTCTGTCAAATAAATAAATAAATAAATAAATAAATAAAATCATTAAAAAAAATAATTTTAGTTTTTTTTAACCTTACAAAAGTGGTATTTTTAATTATTTTTTCTATACAGTTAATCTTATAATATTGAATTGTAACTTTTGGTTTTTCAATGATAACTCTGGCAATTCCTTTCGCGATGTGTTCCTTAGCATTTTAAATCGAAACCATCGTATGTCTAGGAATAGAGGCAACAGGCTTTCCAGTCTTTATGCAATACCCTTCTGGGGAGGGTTATAAAAATTTATGTGAGGAACCACTTCATAAAGTTAAAAGTAATAGGCAAATGCTTTGTTGTTTTGCATTTTTAGTTGCCTCTCCGTATCAACCAGCATTGACTCTGCGGTCAAGAGCATGCCCATGCCCACACAAGGAACAAGATATCTGACAGGATGGATGGACTGGTTTCCTAGATTGCCAAAGGTAGGATCACAAAAGTTTTCCTTTATTACAGTGTGGCTGAGAAAAGAAGAGATTTCCCAGCTTGCCTCCAAAAGAGAACACAACAGAAAGATTTGGCCAATGACTGCAAGTTTGTATAAGCAATCTCTTTAAGTCTGCCTCTGAGAGGGTCCCTGGAGTATAACTTTATCATTGAGGCTCCTAACCAAAGTTTCTCTGAGGGCTGACTGACTTTGACATCCCAGGAGGCATGTGAAAATGGTGGCTCTGGCTCGCTAAGGTCAGGAGACATGAAAATATGCAATTACTGTGGAGTCACATTCTGTTTTCTCATCATCTTGTGTTTGTGTATGGCTCTGTTAGCTTCAATATTGTGCAAACTTGATAATTAGTTCCTTGGAGATTTCCGGTACTGACTTGAATTAAATTGAGGAGAAAGTTTTCATCAAACATCATCAGATCTGGATATAGAGGAATGAAATGTGTAAGACAGTGTGAATAAAGGAAAAGAGAAGTAAGTGCACAAGAGACTGGAAATAGAGTGAGGTGGTGAAAGAGAGTACAAAAAGGAAAGAGTGAGGTCGTGAAAGAGTAAAAACAGGGAAGAAAGAGCTGAAAGGATGTTCCAAGACATAACCTGAAAAATCTGTCACATATCATATATTTTTTGGTATTTTTCCCTTTTCATTAGGTATTTCATTTAGGTATTTTCCCTTTTCTAAATTAGGGCAAATATAATACATGCTGCTTTAGCAAACTTGTAAATTGTAGCATTTGTCTTTATAATTATGAAGATAGAAATTACCTGAAATCTGTGCTATACCATAATTAATATAATACTGCTTTTCACTATTTCTTTGGCATCTCTTTTACCTACCTATTTAATGATGTATAGATCAGCCTATTACAGTTTATACCAGAAAGAGCAAGTTATTCTGTGTCTTAGATTTTCTTTAATATTACACATTTAAAGCAACTTTACTGAGGTCTAAATTATATTTTAAAAAACTGGGGCAACTGGGTGTCTCAGTCAGGTAAGCAAATGACTCTTAATTTCAGCTCAGGCTATGATCTCAGGGTTGTAAGATCAAGCCTGGCATTTGGCTCCAGGCTCAAATGCAGACTGTTTGGGTTTCCCTCTTCCTTTCTCTTTTCCTCTCTCCCTGCTCCATGCATGTGCACATTCTCTCTCTACATAAATAAATAAATAAATACATACATACATACATACATAAATACATAATTTTTTTTTTTATTTTTTTATTTTTTATTTTTTATAAACATATATTTTTTATATACATATATTTTTATCCCCAGGTCTGTGAATCACCAGGTTTACACACTTCACAGCACTCACCAAATCACATACCCTCCCCAATGTCCATAATCCCACCCCCTTCTCCCCAACCCCCTCCCCCCGGCAACCCTCAGTTTGTTTTGTGAGATTAAGAGTCACTTATGGTTTGTCTCCCTCCCAATCCCATCTTGTTTCATTTATTCTTCTACGCACTTAAGCCTCCATGTTGCATCACCACTTCCTCATATCAGGGAGATCATATGATAGTTGTCTTTCTCTGCTTGACTTATTTCGCTAAGCATGATACGCTCTAGTTCCATCCATGTTGTTGCAATGCAGCCATCATAAATACATAATTTTTAAAAAATAATCCATTGAAAATGACAGATTGAGAATAAATTTTTGCACATGTCAAGCATAACCCCATTGAAGATACAGAGCATTTTCATCTAGAAATTTCCCTTACAGCTTCTGCATGCAATCGTCCCTAACTCTTGCTTCAAGTAGCTACTGATTTCTAAAGCTGTTACACGTTAGTTTTGTACGTCAAGTATACATTTGTGTTTTATGTTAGTTCTGTAGGTTCTCCTATTTCATATAAATCAAACTGTGTATTAATATTGTTCTATGTCTTGTTTCTTTTGTTCTGGCTCTGTTTTTGAGGTTTATACATGTTTCCTCCTGTGTATGTTCATTCTTTTTACTGTAGAGTAATAGTTAATTACATGGATATACCACCATTTCATTATCCATTCTTCTGGTGATGCTTCAACTTAGGACTATTATGAATAAAATATTACATCTTTCATCATTAAATATGATTTTTCATCATTAAATATGATATTTTCTATAGGTATTTTGTAGATATCTTTACTAATTTGAGAACTATGTTTTCTATTTCTAGTTTGCTCAAAGTTTTTTTCTTTCTTCTTTTTTTTTTTTTAACCATGAATGAATGTTGGATTTTTCCAATTTTTTTGTCTCTATTGACATGATTGAGACGTGATGAAGATCATGCACTTTTTCTCCTTTACATGTTAGTGTAGCGAATCATATTCGATTTCCAAATGTTGAACCAACCTTGCATTATAGGGATATCTGCACTTGACTATTTTGAATTATTCTTTGTACATAAGCCTGGATTTCATTTGCTAGTTCTTGTTCTGGAGTTTTGAATTGATGATCATGACTAATACTGTCTACAATTTAAAATTTCCAGAAATTCTTTGTTAGCTTTTGGCATTAGTGTTGTACTGTCTTCATAAAATGATTAGGAAAGTATTCTCCCTTCTATTAGGAAAGTATTCTCCCTTCTATTTTCTGACAATGCTTGAGTAAAACTGATGTTATAATTTCTTTAAGTGTGTAGTAGAATTAAACAGTAAGCCATCTGGGTCTGCACTTTTCTTTGTGAGATTTATTTACTGTGGTTTCTGTAATAGATATAGAGCTCTTCTGATTTACTATTGCTTTTGTTTTATTTTTGTTAACTGCCTTTTGAAAGGAATTTATTTCATTTTATAAAATTTTCAAATTTTTATATAATATTATTTATTATCCTCTTAGTGACATTTATAGGACTTCTAATATTCCTTTTTAAATTTTATCTTATCTATGAATCTGTCTATCTATTTGAGGGAGCTCAAGTTGAAGGGGGCCAGTGCAAAGGGAGAGGAAGAGAGAGAATCTTAAGCAGGCTCCAGGCTCAGCACAGAGCCCAACTTGGGGCTCCATCTCATGAACCTGAGATCATGACCTGCGCCAAAATCAGGAGTCAGATGCTTAACCAATTGAGCCGCTCAGGTATTTTGTACTTTTTCTCGTTTATTTTCTCAGTTAGTTCTCCTAGATTTTGATGAATATGATTAATCTTTTAAAAAAGTTGTAGACTATCTTGGTATTTCTTTCTTCTGCTTGTCTTTTTTATTTCATCAATTTATACTCAGCATTATTAATTCTTCCCTTTTTAAATCTTGTTTTTAATTTGTTTTTCCTCTAGTCCTTTAACAGAGAAACCTAAATTACTGATTTTAAATCTAAAAATTTAATATTTAAAAATAGGATTTGCTTTTGTTACATCAAATTAATTTTGAGATGCCATCTTTTCATTACCATTTAAAGATTTTTCTAAACATCATTGTAGTTTATTTTATCATTGTAATTTATTCTATGAGAAATTTTTATATCAGTATTAGTAGATTTCTCTAATGTTTTGTAATTTTGTATATGTTTATTATTAATGGTTTCTAATGAAATTTTATTAGGGTCAGCAAACATAGTCTGCTAGTAGGTATATACAGATTTAAAATTTTTGCATATTTTAGGTTATTTGTACTCTTTATCACTGTGAATTTTTCCATTATTCCTGTATTTCTCTTTGCTTTGAAGTCTGATTGCCTGAGATTAATACACCATACCAGTGCTTTTAGGCACACTGTTTATATATAATACCTTTTTTATTCTCCAACTTTCAAACTCTTTATCTTTAATTTTGAAGTTGGGTCTTGTAGACAGCAAATATTGGGTCTTGCTTTTTCATCACTGTGGTTTTATTAGCATTTACATGTAAATGCTACATCCAGTCAACATTTACAATAACACTTGCATGTAATTATGGCTGAGTTTTTGTCTGCCATCTTTCTTTCTGTTCCTCCTGTGCTCTTTTTATGTTTGTTTCTCTGTTGCTCCTTTCCTGACTTTTTTTTTAGGTGAATTGAACACTGGTAATATTCTGTTTTAATTTCTTTATTGGGTTCTTAGTCATAAAAATTTTTATGGTTTCTTGATAATCTCCCTAGAGCTAAAAATATGCATTCTTAACTTATTAATGTGTATTTAGAATCAACAGTGTACCAATTAATGCTTGACTTTTCGCTCTTTATATCAACTTTTTCCATTTCTTACTTTATACTTGACAAGTCTTGCTTCCTACATATAATAATTTTACTGTACTATATATGCATTTGTTCACTCATTCATTTATGTTATTGTCATATCTCTTACTTCTATATGCATTATAATCCCCACCTTAAAGTGTTACTATTTTTGTATTACACAGTAAGTGGTTCTTTAAGAAAATTAAGACATAAAAAGTATTTTGTTATTATTATTTTTTAAAGATTTTATTTATTTGACAGAGAGAGATCACAACTAGGCAGAGAGGCAAGCAGAGAGAGAGAGAGAGAGAGAGGAGGAAGCAGGCTCCCTGCCTAGCAGAGAGCTCGATGCAGGACTCGATCCCAGAACCCTGAGATCATGACCTGAGCTGAAGGCAGAGGCTTAACCCACTGAGCCACCCAGGCAGCCAAAAAGTATTTTTATGTTTATACTCTGATTTACCATTTTTGATTGTCTTTGTTACCTCTTATGAGTCAAAGTTTCTGTCTGGTATCATTCACCTTAAACCTGGCAAATATCATTCACCTTAAACCTGGCAAATATCCTTTAGAATTTCTTATAACCTAGGTTTGCTGGTATTTATCTAAAAATACCTGTTCTCAAAAAAACAGCTTTATTTCATCCTCCCTTTTTGAAGGATATTGTCAGTAGAGAATTCTGTTTCTCTGTTCTTTAACACTTGAAAATTATTCCAGTGTCTTTTGGCTTCCATTATTTGTGATGAGAAGTTATCATTTATTCATATCACTGATTTCGGTATATAATGTATTGTTTCCCACTGAATCCTGTCAAGATTTTCTCTTTGTATTTGGTTGTAACCACTGTGACTCTGATGTGGCTTTGTGTAGGGTTTTGTGCATTTAATTTTCTTGATGTATCCTGAGATTCTCAGATATATAAATAAATGTTTTTCATCAAATTTAGGATTTTTCAGCCATTATTTCTTCAAATCTTCTTCTAATTCATTCTCTCCCACCCCCCTCCTTTTTTTTAATTCTAGAAGTCTTATTACAGACATGTTAGACCTGATAAACACTGTTCATTTATTTTTTCAATTATTTTGTTCTCCTTTTTTCAGATCATTCTATCCTTGAGTTTGATTTACTGTTTCTCCATCCATATCAAATTAGCTCTTAAAGCCATTCAGAGAACTTTTCATTTTCTTTCTATAATTTTTAGTTCTCTAATTTTTATAATTAGTTCTATAAATTATATGTATGTTTGTAGTTTTTAAAACATTTTTGTATAAATGCATAGTTTTCTTTTTTGTGGAGTCTCCATTCATTCATTACATTTTGAATATATTCTCAGGGAATCTGGGTGGCACAGTCAGGTGGGTGACTGACTTTTGATTTTGGCTCATGTCATGATCTTAGAGTCATGGAATTGAGTCTCACATCTAGCTCCTCACTCAGTGTAGAGTCTGCTTCTCCCTCTCCCTCTGTTCTTCTCCGGCTTGTGCTCTCCTCTCTTTCTCTCTCTCTCTCTATCTCTCATAAATAAAGAAATAAAATATTCAAAAAGATTTTTGAATATATTGTTTTTGTTCATTGACCATATTTTCCTTTAGTTCTTACAATAGATTTGTTTTAACTGTTTAAATGTTATTTATTTATTTATTGTATTTTATTTATTTTTTCATCATGACTAGTGTACTCTTTAATCCACATCCCTTATTCCCCATTCTCCTACCTGCTTCCTCTATGGTAATCATCAGTTTGTCCTCTATGGTTAAGAATTTGCTTTTGGTTTATCTCTCTCTCTCTCTCTCTCTCTCTCTTTTTCCTTTTGCTTCCTTGTTTTGTTTCTTAAATTTAACATATGAGTCAGATCATATGGTATTTGTTTTTCTCTGACTGAATTATTTTGCTCAGCATTATACTTTCTATCTCTATCCAGCTGTTTCAAATGGCAAGATTTCATTCTTTTTTAAGGATGAATAATAGTCCATTGTGTGTATATATCATATCTTCTGTATCTATTCATCTATTAATGGACGTGGGCTGCTTCCTAGTTTGGCTATTATAAATAATGCTGTAAACATGGGTGTGTGTGTACTCCTTTGAATTAGTGCTTCTGTATTTTGGTGGCAAATACCCAATAGTGTGATTCTTGGATCTTAGGGTACTCTTATTTTTAACTTTTTGAGGAACTGCCATATTATTTTCAACAATGACTGCACCAATTTGCCTTCCCACCAACAGTGGAAGAGGACTCCTTTTTCTCACTATCCTTGCCAACATTTGTTTCTTTTGTTGTTGATTTTAGCCATTCTGACAGAGATGAGGTGCTACCTCACTGTAGTTTTGATTTGTGTTTCTCTGATGATGATTGATGTTGAGCATCTTTCACGTGTCTGTTGGCCATCCAGATGTCTTCTTTGGAGAAATGTCTGTTCATGCCTTTTGCCCATTTTTTAACTGGATTATTTGGGTTTGGGATATTAAGTTGTATCAGTTCCTTATGTATTTTAAATATTAGCCCTTTATTGGGTATGTCATTTTGAAAATATCCTCTCCCATTCAGTAAGTCCCTTTAGTTTTGTTCATTGTTTCATTCTCTGTGCAATTTTTTTTAGATTTTTATGTAATCCACAAATTTTATTTTTGCTTTATTTCCTTTGCCTCAGGAGATGTATCTAGAAAGATGTTGCTATAGCCAATGTCAAAGAGATTATGGTGTGTGCTCTCTTCAAGGATTTTTATAGTTTTTGGTCTCACATATAAGTCCCTAATACATTTACAGTTTATTTTTGTGTATGGTCAGAAAGTGATACATTTTCATTCTTTTTCATGTGGCTGTCCATTTTCTCAATACCATTTGTTATAAAAACTGTCTTTTTTCTATTGTTTATTAATTCCTCCTTTGTCAAAGATTAATTGACCATGTAATTGTAGGTTTATTTCTGGGTTTTCTGTTCTTTTGATCTATGTGTTTGTTTTTATGCCAGTACCATGCTATTTTAGTTACTAACACTTTTTAAGATAACTTGAAATCTGACTTGTGTTACCTCCAGTTTTGTTTTTCTTTTTCAAAATTGCTTTGGCTCTTAATGGTCTTTTGTGGTTCCATACCAATTCTAAGGTTGTTCATTCTAGTTCTTTGAAAAATGCTGTTGGTATTTTGATAGAGATTGCATTAAATCTGTAGATTGCATTGGGTAGTATAAACATTTTAATAATATTTGTTCTTCTAATCCATGAAAATAGCATGTCTTTTCATTTCTTTGCATTATCTTGAATTCATTTCATCAGGGTTTATAGTTTTCATGGTACAGTCTTTTACCTCTTTGATTAGGTTCATTCTAGCTATCTTATTTTTTATGCAATTATAAATGGTATTGTTTTCTTAGTTTCACTTTCTGTTGCTTCATTTTTAATATATATATATAGGAATGCAACAGATTTCTGTATATTGATTCTATATTCTGTGACTTTACGAAATTCATCTATCAGTCCTACAGGTTTTTTTTTGTGTGTGGAGTCTTTTGGGTTTCTTATACATAGTATCATGACATCTGCAAATAGTGAAAGTTCTACTTCTTCCTTACCAATTTGGATGCCTTTTATTTCTTTATGTTTTCTAATTGTTGTGGCTAGGACTTCCAGTACTATGTTGAATAAAAGTGGTGAAAGTAGACATCCTTGTCTTGTTCCTGACTTCATGACAAAAGCTCTCAGTTTTTCATCATTGAGTATGATATTGGTTGTGAGTTTTTCATATAAGGACTTTATTACGTTGAGATATGTTCCCTCCAGACCTGCCTTGCAGAGGGTTTATATTGTGAACTGATATTGTACTTTGTCAAATGCTTTTTCATCATCTATTAAAATGATCATATGGTTTTTATCCATTCTCTTACTGATGTGACATATCATGTTGATTTTTTACAAATATTAAAATACTTTCACATCCCAGGAATGAATCCCATTTTATCATGATATATTATTTTAAAAAATACATTGTTGAGTTTGTTTGCTAATATTTTATTGAGGTGTTTTGTTTCTATATTCATGAGAGATATTGGTCTGTAGTTCTCTTTTTTGTGGTGTCTTTATCTGGCTTTGGTATCAGGGTGATACTGGTCTCATAGGCTGAATTTGGAAGTTTTCCTTTCTCTTTAATTTTTTGGAATAGTTTGAGAAGAATGGGTAGGAACTATTTTTTTAAAAATATTTGGTAGAATTTCGCTGTGAAGACATCTGGTCTTAGATTTTGTTTTTTAGGAATTTTTTGATTACTGATTCAACTTCATTGCTGGGGATTGTCCTATTAAAATTTTTCTGTTTCTTCCTGCTTAAGTTTTGGTAGGTTATATGTTTCTAGGAATTTTCCCATTTCTTCTAAGTTGTCCAATATGTTGGCGTATAGGTTTTCAAGACGTTCCCTTACAGCTGTTTATATTTTGATGCTATTGGTTACTATTCCTTTATCTGGAAACTCTTTTATTTAAAATGAGTTCTACTAGAGGTTTATCAATTTTATTGATCTTCTCAAAGAACTAGCTGTTCTAATGATCTGTTTCTATTTTTTTCTATATCATTTATTTCTGCTCTAGTCTTTATTTCCTTCCTTTTTCTGGGTTATGGGTTCTGTTTGTTCTTCTTTTTCTAGCTCCTTTAAGTGAAAGGTTATGTTGTTTATTTGAGATTTTTCTTGCTTCCTGAGGTAGGCTTTGATTGCTATAAGCTTTCCTCTTAGATACACTTTTGCTGCATCCCAAAGATTTTGAACTCTTGTGTTTTCACTTTTATTTGTCTCTGTGAATTTTTTTGATTTCTTCTTTGATATCCTGGTTGATCCATTCACTGTTTAGTAGCAAGTTATTTAACATCCAGGTGTTTGTGCCCTTTCCAGATTTTTTTCTTGTGACTGATTTTTAGTTTCATAGCATTGTGGTCAGAAAAGATGCATAGTATGATTTGATCTTTTTGAATTTGTTAAGACTTATTTTGTGGCCTAATATGTGATCTATTCTGGAAAATGTTCTGTGTGCACTTAAAAGGAATGTGTATTCTGCGGTTTTAGGACAGAATGTTCTGAAGATGTCTGTTAAATTCATCTTGTCCAGTGTGTCATTGAAAGCTGCTGTTTCTTTGTTGGTTTTCTATTTGGATGATCTGTCCATCTATGTAAGTAGGGTATTAAAGCCCCCTACTCTTATTGTATTACTTCAACTATTTATTGAATGTTTGTTATTAATGGTTTTATGTATTTAGGTACTCCCATGTTGGGGGCATAAATATTTACAATTGTTATATCCTCTATTATGATTATGTAGTGTCCTTCTTTGTCTCTTATTATAATCTTTGTTTGAAAGTTTATTTTGCCTGAAATAAATACTGCTACCCTGGCTTTCTTTTGGCATACATTTGCATGATAAATGTTTTCCATCCCCTCACTTTCAATCTGCTGGTGTCTTTCTGACATGAGTCTCTATAAGAGATGGGCTTCTTAAACGTTTTTGTTTGCTAATCTTAAGTCATTTAAAGTTGGTTTCCATTGTACACATTCTTCATTGACTAAACTTTGCTAGACTTTTTTTCTCCCTGTCATATCACATATATCACACAAGAGACATTGATCCTGGTTCATTATAGAGACTAAGGATTATGTTATCTTACTTTGAAGGTTTGTGGTTTTCCTACTGGTAGACAATTCCATTTACTAGCTGATCAACTTAACTTGGATAAACTGGGTTTTGCTCTTTGTTAAAAGAGATCTATAGGGTCGTTTGGGTGGCTCAGTTGTTAAGTGACCGTCTTCTCCTTAGGCCATGATCCCAGAGTCCTGGGATTGAACTCCGCATTGGGCTCCCTGCTTGGTGGGAAGCCTGCTTCTCCCTCTCCTCCTTCCCTTATGCATGTTCTCTCTCTGTCTCTCTCTGTCAAACAAATAAATAAAAACCTTAAAAAACAAAACAAAACAAAAAAAAACAGATTTATAGAAAGCCAAACTTATTTTCTGAGATTATCTAACTTGAAAAATTCAACTTCTAAACTGCATTTCCCCAATTACTCTTGTCAGGGCCTGCTTTATTTTGGACCTTGTTCTTTATTTTGGACCTGGTTCTTACTTCAAGTAAAATTTATTTTGGACCTGGTTCTTCCTTCAAGGTATGACTTTTCTGGTGTCTCAGATGGATGCCTATAATGTTAATGAGGTCTCTGCTCTGGCTAGGCTGCACCTCTAATATCTCCCAGTACTACCCAACTTCTCCTTTCTCTGTTACATTTGGAACCTCAGACTTTTGGCATGCACAGCCCATCTCTTGGACAAGGAGTCACAAGGAATCACTCAGTCTCCCAGTGATCCATCCTTATAGTCCTATTCCCTGTTTCAACCTTGATCTCTGCCTCTTTTGCTCACTGCATTAGGGAGGAAAATGTCTCTGGCTGAGAGCTAGGGCACTCACTCATGGGGCTCAGTTCATGAGTCTGCCTTTGTTCAGGATTGAATTTCTGCACTGCCTTTTGTCCAATGTCTGCAAGTGGTTTTGCCATCTATTTTTTTTTTCTTTTTTTTATGGTCTGGGTTTACTTGTTTGTCATGTTTTAGCGTGGTACCAGTTATCCCAGTCTGAAGCAGAAATCGTAATATTTTATTTTGAATATGAAAGTTGTTATACTTTCATTAATCAGGGTTTTCCAGGGAAACAAAATGAATAGCAGAGGGGGTATGTTTTGGGGAGAATTGATTCATGTGATTGTGGGGGCTTGTAAGACCTAAATCTGTAGGCCAATCCTGAAGGCTAGAAACTCGGGTAAGAGTTCATGTTATAGTCTTTAGACAGAAATCTGAAGGGCAGGCCAGGTAGGCTGAAACTCAGGGAAAGTATTTATATTGCAGGCCAAATTTTTACTTTGGGAAAGGTGTCTTTTAAGGCTTTCAATTGATTGGATGTGACCCACCCACATTGTGGAAACTAATCTACTCTATTTAAAGTCTACTCATATAAATATTAATCACATCAAAAAAAATACTTTCAGGAGCACCTAAATGAGTCATCTGGTTAAACATCTGATTTGATTTCAACTAAGGTAATGATCTCAGGGTTGTGAGATCGAGGCCCATGCTGGGTGCGCTCTGTGCTGGGTTCTGTACTGGGTGTGGAGCCTGCTTAAGAATCTCTCTACTCCTAGGGTGCCTGGGTAGCTCAATGGGTTAAGCCTCTGCCTTCGGCTTGGGTCATGATCTCAGAGTCCTGGGATCGAGCCCCACATTGGGCTTTCTGCTCAGCAGGGAGCCTGCTTCCTCCTCTCCCTCTGGCTTCTCTGCCTACTTGTGATTTCTCTCTCTGTGTCAAATAAATAAATAAAATCTTTAAAAAAAAAAAAAAGAATTTCTCTACTTCTGAAACTAGTATTATGCTTTATGTTAACTAACTAGAATTTAAATAAAAACTTGAAACAAAAAAGAATTTCTCTCTCTCAAATAAATAAATAAAAAATAAAAATAAATAAAAATAAAAAATACCTTCATAGTAACATTTAGACTGGAAGGTGGCCAAACAACTGAGCACTATAGCCTAGACAAGCTGACATACAAATTAGCTATTATAACACCCATGATTCTTATTTAGCCTCAATATGTGATCCTCTGTTACCTAAAAGTTAACTAATACTCAGTTCCCAGAATTTCATTTCCTTTTCACTATTTCATAAAGAATATAATTGTTCATGTGTCTTCATTTGAACATTGATCATTTCCTTGAATTGAATATAATAATCATAAGTATTAGGTTGAATAATTGAAAGACATTAATATGTCTTACCATTTGGTCCTCTGAGGATTTTAACTTTTTTTTTTAAGATTTTTATTTATTTATTTATTTGGCAGACAGAGATCACAAATAGGCAGAGAGGCAGGCAGAAAGAGAAAGGAGGAAGCAGTCTCCCCACCGAGCAGAGAGCCCGATGTGGGGCTTGATTCCAGGACCCTGGGATCATGACCTGAGCTGGAGGCAGAGGGTTTAACTCACTGAGCCACGCAGGAGCCCCAGAGTTTGACATTTTATATTATCACTATAAATATATGAGAGTGTCAGTATTTTCTTATGATGGAAAATTCTCAGTATTTTTTCAAAACATTTTTATTTGGTGGGGAAAGTTATAAATTGTTAATGTTTGCATTTACTGAAATATAATTACAAATAAGTTTAAGAAAACTTAACAGTATTCTATTCCAATTGCTGGTTATCGTTTTGCATATTTACATTGAACTCGCCTGTCTTCTTCTAGGTTTGCAATGGGTAGTTTTCTAGTTTAGATGAATACTCTTTGTCATCTGTCATTTGCAATTTCTCATTTTGTTAGTTGCTATTTATTTTTCTTTTTAACTAGAATAACCAGAAAGCTTTAAAAGAGTAACCTAATTTCTAGTATGGTGAAGTTAGCAATTTCTCAGGTCTCTGATTTATAGAGAATTTCTATTCTTTCTGTTTTTATGCAATATTGCACAGGCAGTATTCCATGTAGAGGAAAATATTTTGATTAATCAGATTTTTATTTAAAAAAAAAAAGATTCCTAGTACTAGCTGCCATTTTTGCCCCAGTTTTTATATTACTTAACAGAATTGTTTAAAGCCTTTTCTTCAAGTTTTCCCTGGTTCCACAATAGGTCACATTACTTGTAAAAGAATGCTTATGTCACAACCTTAGAAGGAGTCCCTAAATTTTTCCCAGAGTACCTCACTGGACACATCCTCTATATTTTAATATGTAGTTTTCTTAGAGATGTTTTTTTGAAACTAATAATTGAAGTTTAGATTCTTAACTCAGGAGGAAAAAAGAAGGACTGAGAGTTTTGATTTTGCTTTTATTCCTTTTGTTTTTTACTTCTAATTCAATGTCACTATCCTTAGAATGGTCTCTACAGTTTCGCCTTTGTGTATTTAATGGAATCTGAACAATGGGAAAGAATTTGTGTAGCAGCAAGAAAAATGTTGGAGAGAGAAAAGGATTTGCCTGTGAGAATGCTTCTTTCTCTTATTTGTTTTTGTTTCAAAATCTTAACCCTGCTTTGGAGATTATGTTGAATAACCAGGTGTGATTCAGAACAGAGTGTCTGTAAGGAGGCTGGAAGGGACACCGAGAGAGATTCCTCTGGATGAAAGAGATAATTGGAGCCTGGGAGAAAGGGGAAAGAGAGGTCCCTGGATTCCTTAAGCAAGGGGAAGTATATCCTGCTGTTTGTCTGATGCTGAAAAAGATAAAAAGACCTAAAGAAAAGGATAGCTGTGAGTTTTCTGGCTTTGACTAAATAGCCTCTTGCCTCAAGCTGAGAACCTTTGGCTTATGAAAAATTAGAACTAGGGAAATTTTATATTTCATGCTTGCTCAGCCTACTGATGCTTCAGGACAAGAGAAGTCTTCTCAATTTAGTGAGGACAGGTAGGGTCCCAAAATATCATACCCTGAGAGCCAGAAGCCCAGTGGGAGGGAGTCCGAGGTTGACTGTGTCATTTCACCATGTAGGCTCAGGCCAGAGATCATAGCTAGTTAATTCATTGAAACTGGGTTAGTATCTTTTGAAAATCCGAAGCTAAAGCACTGAAATTTATAACCACTGTTTTCTTATAATTTAATAAACCTGTTCTTTCATATTCTTGTGAATTTTGTTAAGCCTTGATATATTGAAGATTTGGAACAATGAATTAAATTCTACCACTTTAATGGTATTTTTGTTCATCTCTATTTTCAGCAGTTTTGTTTTTTATCTTGTTTTGTCCTTTGCTATTATCTTACTTGTCAAATTAAAGACTGGCTACAATGTCTTCACTGTAGCTTTTACATTTTACCACATTTATATTACTACATCCCAAATATAAAATAACTCATCTTTTTTTAAATGCCTTAAATCTTTGTTTGTTCTTTCCTGTCCTATATGTTTTTGATTATCTGATATGTCTGCACAATTGTTTTTCCAAGGTAATCATCTTGTTTATGTGTATCATATAAACAACACAAAATGCATGTTTTCCATGCAAAGATTATCTTCATCTTAGAAAATTTACTCATTTTGATTGGTCATATTAACAGACCCATTTAGTTTTTAGTCTTAAAAAAAATTATCCTCTATGTCAGAAATCTGCAATCTATAACCTATGGGCCAAATGTGGCCTGGCACCTGTTTCTGTATGAGCTAGATGTCTTTACATTTTTTAATAGTTAGAAAAAGAAAAGAAAAAGAAAAATATGTGAGAATGTGGCACACAAGACTTGAAATATCTGCCATCTGGTACTTCACAAAAAAGTTTGCTGACCCTTGCTCTGTTTTATTTCAAAACACACTTTTAACAGATGCTGCCCCAGCCTACTCATGCTCTCTCTGTGCTTATCCAATGTTGGGATATGTGGTTCTTTGACTTACGAAGGGGGGTTTCATTCTCCATGACCAGTAGGTGGAGCAAACTTTATGTGCCAAGGCATGAGTGCCCTCTCGCAGCGGCTCAGTGCAGAAACATTGCTCCTCAGGTGGGAGAGCTGTAAGGACATCCTACACCAGAGTCCCCAAGGTGATCACTCTCCATTGACCACAGCAGTAATACCCTTGATACAACATACTTTATGGCTTCCTTTGTTCCTTGTCTCACTTCCCAGCCCTCTCTCAGTGTTTCCTGGTATTACCTCTCAAATAAACTACTTCCACTCAATTCATGTGTCATTGCCTAAAATAGTCTTTAGACTGCTATCTTCTATTTTTTCTGCTTCCTTGAATTTTACCCAGGTCCTTAATTTCATACATAATGCATTCCTGAAAACATGTTCAAGTTAAATATGTATAATTTGAGAAGATGGATTTACATTCTTGAAGTTCTCAGCCAAATATATCATTGAAAATTCCTCCTGACATTAGCCTTTAGTCATTAATTCAAAAGCATATTTTAAATATTACATAACTAATTTTTAAATGTTAAACTTATTTTTCTTCACGATTTCTCACAGTTGACTATGTTTATCAAATCATTAATTGAGGCTAAAAACTCGTCTCTTTTTAAACACAATAGTTCCACTTTTTTCTTGACCTTTATTCTAAATATTTGCACTACCTATGACTTGGTAACTTTATTTCTTTCTCTTTCTGCTTTCTAAATCAAAACAATCAGGTCCAAATGAAAATAGTTCCTCCAATAACTGAAAAAATACTATTCATCAGATAAAGACAACAGTGCCACCGCTAAAATGCATGTTTGTCAAACAGGCAGTTTCACCTTGAAATATTTTAATGTTTTTATCATCAGATGAAGAATGAAAACCATAATTGCCTAGAGAATGGTATTTCAGAGCAAACAGTGCATTAATTTTCTAAAGAATACTGTACATAAAAGTTAAGCATTTTTTTTTTTTTTTTTAATCAAGAAACCCCTGACTCTCACCCCCGGACTAAGCTTTTTCTCTTTCCTCCATGTGTCCTTACGGTTTTGTGCAGCAATTTGGCAGTTATTCTTGGTCTGTTTATTCTTGGAGAAGGAGAGACATTTATTTACCTAGTGTTTCTTTAGGAAGTAGTTCTCAAGCATGACTACACAGAGGAGCCCAGCATGCTTTAAAGACAGTGCAGAGGCCTGGGTCTCCCCTCTAGAAGTTCTGATTCAATTGGACTGGGATGAGGTCCAGGCTTTGGGGATTTTAAAAACTTCCCAGGTGATCTTAATGTGCAACTAAAGCTAAACTACGGGTAGAATCATCTAGGAGTTAAGGTGGATTCTCTTGGACTTTGATATCTTCTTGTTGGAATCTTCCACATGACGAGAAGGAAGACAAAAGGATGTAGTAAATGCCCAGTGTCATCTCAGTAGGGGGCTCTGGTTCTTCTCTAAAGGGTTTCTTTCTCTTTATTTGGAAGCAGGAGGTTGTACATTTCCAGCTCCTCACCACTATGGCCACGTGCACGGCCACGGTCACATTGCCTTCCAGGAGGACATGTTGTACCACCAGCTCTTCGTTGGCACCGCTGCCCTAAGCCCAAGGAAACCAGGGGCCTTCTCTTGTCACTGCTGTAGAATAGGAATTGACCCCAAGTCTAGACAAAGCAAGATAGCTGTTTTTTAAGTTCCTCCCCCTCTCAAGCCCACCATCAGCACCCCCTCGCTTCCTCCTTCCTATAAGGTATCTCTTCCAGACTGCAAAGTACGGTTTTACCAGACTCCTCCCTACTTCATTCTTTGATCATCTGAGGGAGTGGTGAGTGAAACTTTCCCTTCTGGAAAAGCTGAAGGCAAGCATTCCACTGGAAGGGTGCTAGCATCCTTCTCTTGTGTCTTCTTGTGTACAGCAAGCATATTGTTAGTAACCTCAGGTGTTGATTCAGGGCTGCTTTCTCAAAGCTACCTGAGGCTGTCAGTGTGGCATTAGAATGGCAGAACATTCTTCACTTTAATGAGCTTGCACTTTTTAGTCAACATTGTTTGAGTTTATGATACACGGCTGCTAAGATTTCCTTGTCGCTGATGCCATGAAGGCTCCTCTCCTTCACTCCCACCTTGCTCACTTCTAGGGGTCAGGAAATAAGTGTGCTTATTTAAGTGCTTCTTAAGTCTAAGAAAAATGTGGCTAGTGATTTTTGATGGAGTGGTTTGGGTAGTCAGAGTGTTCTAGTGGAATATGGTACATTGCCACTGAAACCAGAAATCATGGATTCATCTCAAGAAGACGGGCTCTTATAAGACTACAGGATCTTCCAATGGTGGCAGCAGAGCCAGATTACATACATGTACAGTGTCACAGATGGAACTTCCACTTCCTTACCCCACCATCATGTGGTCCTAATTATTTCATGCAGCAGACATTGCCCTTCCTACCTTCATTGGGCATCTTACTAAGCAAGTTAGGCCCATGATTATAGTTCACCTGATAGGTACAGTTTGTTGGTGCCTGGACTGTCTAAGTAGGACTGGTCAGAAACTGCCCCAGACATGTAAGGCAGAACCTCAATCCCAGTCTTTTTGGTGATGAAACTTGGTAAGATGAGACACAGAAGTGACCAGTGGCCTTCCTGCGCTCTGTGGATGGGTCCAGTTGATGACTAATGCCATAAAGCCAAGAGAAGGGATGAGACTCAGGAAATGTCCTGACTATGTTCAGGTTTCTGAGGCCCAGCCACCCAGTTATATTCGGATTTCCATCTCTTAGATAGTAAGTCAACTCTCTGTTGCTGATAATGGTTTGTGTTGGGTTTATGTCACCTCCTAACCAGAGTCTGAAGTAATAACAGCGTTCAAGTCATAATCAGAAGATCTGAGTTTGAGACATGCCTCTCAGCCGGGAGATTTACATATATGCATTCTTGCAGAATGATAATGATGATACCAACACATTAGAGAAAAGATGAGAGAATTCTTGCCTTGATGTCTGGTATTTGTTAGAGAATATAGTAGCATTCAGAAATTACCTACCTCCCTTTTTCTCCTCCCTCCTCTCCCCTCAGCAGATAAAAAGGCAGCAAAAGGAGATCCCAGACACACCAACCAAGGTACATGTGGTGCTCCATGAAAGGGGCTGCCATGTATGTCCTAGTTTGAGATCCAGAATAGTTTCACTTAACAAGCCCTACACTGTCAAAGAAGAGAAAAGCAAGTCTTTTAGATCATTTTTCCTTGTCTGAAAATCCATACATTTCTCCCTTTCTGAACAACTACATACCTCTTCTTAACATCTGTGACAATGTGCAGATCTACAAGTGATTAACCTACTTCTCATGACTTCGCCATTCAGAACTAGGAAGTAAACTCTGGCAAAGTCTTAAAACAGACAATGCAACAGTCAACAGAAAAATAAGAGAACATGTCATGTTATTCAATTTCAACAATCTCTGTAAACATCTTGAGGAAGTCAAAGCCTTCTATTGATCAGTTTAGTATGTCATTCTATTCCAGAGGAAAATGGTAATAAAATGAATGCCATTAAGTGTTTAGAGACCACATCACAATACATTACGTGTGACAAGTCCCTCTACACTCAGAATGTTCCACATTTATAAATAAAAATCCTCCTGTCTTCCTAAAATCATTCCTTGCTATAAAATTATATCTGGGTAATTTTATATTTCAAATTCTTATCTTGTACTCATTTGTGCAGTTTCCTCCCGCTCCCACTTTGGTGAGGTGATATATTTATATCCTCGCTTGGAGTTCAGAGGCAGCAGAGAGAACTAGATAAACACACCAGGGGCCTGACAAGGCCACAGAATACCTCACTCTGTTCCCGTATGCTGCCGCCTCTTACAGAAATGTGCTTGTCCTTGGAAAGTCTCTGTTTATTTCCTACTTTTAGATGCCTCTGTGTCTTTGTGAGATTCTAATACCAGAGATCCATCAGATGAAAACTAGAAACCAAGCCAATGAAACAGACAGGGCTTGGTGTCGCAGAAGCCCTGTGTGCTTCTCAGTTAACATGAAGCATTATTTCCTTGCATACTAAGATAAACACCTGGTATATAAAGTGTGCTTCTTGCCCATGGATCTTTACATGAAAGAGTGTGGGCCCTGTCATCAGTAGATAGCTTTGGTCAAGTCCAATTTTTGTTGACCAATTATTTCTATCCAGTGAAGAGTAATTTATCCCTGTCAGCACTGGGCGTCCGCGTTTATAAAATAGAAGTGATAATACATAACCAACCAACAGTTGGTTCAAGGTATAAATGAGATAATGCATCAAAATAAAATCCAAAGCACTTTTGCAAAGACCATAACTCAGAGTCAAGTCAACCCGAGAAAACTTCCCAGTGGATTATGGATTTTGTCCTCTGGAAAAACAATCCTAATAAGACAAAGTCGAAGTGCTCCTCTTCAGAGGGAGGGGAAAATTAAACCACGTAATTAGCCACCTATTTTTTTTTTCCCCCAATGCTCAGTCTCACTTTCCCCACTGACACATGGATGACCTACGAACACTTCTGAATTGCTAATGGAAGGAAGGCATTGCGGTGGCTATGGTAAAAACACCGGCTCCTTTCTCCGCAGTTTGAGGCTGGCACGGAAATGTTACTCCTAATGGTCCCAGAATCAAGAAGCAATGCCCCGCGGATCAGTCAGATGGAATTCTCACTTGGCATGGAGTTAACCAAGGGAGCTCTCGAGACGCTTAAGTAACCATCTTAGAACTGATGGTGTGCTGGCTTGACAGTCCGCAGCTTGGGACATTAGAAAGCTGGCGCGATGCTTCTAAGATCCAACACTAAGCATGCAATTTATCTGTGCTGCACCCTGCAGTGGACCTCCACACAGGGTCTAATCCTTCCACATGATTTCTAAAGTCTTTTCCATTTGGCATTATTTTCTCTCTTCGAGTGCCACCGTTCCCACACCCTAGGCTGGCTTCTCCAAATTTCTTTGCAAGTCATAAGCCTCTTGGTGTGTGTATAGAGAGACTGGATTGATTTTTTGGTGTGTGGGTGGGGAATTTGGGTTTGCTTGTGTTTTTGTGGTTTTTTTGGTTGGGGCTTTTGGTGTGTGTGTGTGTGTGAGTTTCTGTGTGTGTGTGTGGGGGGCGGTTGTGTGGGTTTTTGTTGTTGTTGTTTGTCACACTGGCCTTATTTTCAGCAGCTTTAACATTGCTTTTTCCAGTAGACAGCAGATAAGTGCTGATGAAGCAGCCTGTGAGAACGGTATATTCTGTTTCAGTGTGAAAAGAGCAATCTTCGGAGACAGCAGAGACGAGCTGGGGCACTTTTTCGCTTTTCTTCTGTTCTGTGGCTGTCAGGAAGGTCATTTGGGCTGCTCTCCCTTTCAGTGGAAAGTAACTCTCTCTTACGTGCCACTAGGCAGTTGTCATGGAATTCATGATACTTTCTATGTCATAATTTTAATTATCCTCACGCTGCCAAAGCTGGAGATTTGGATGTTTAACTGTTTCATACCAAAGCCACACTATCATTTATAAAATACCTAAGGCTGTGAGAGTAGGAGGATAGGATTCAGAAAAAGCATACATTTTGGGTTGGTATATTAAAGCGTGCCCAAAGACATTAATTCCCCATAGACTCAGGGGAAGTCTACTTTCTAGTGATGAGAAAAGGGCAAGAAATACTATACATTGAATTGGCATTTCACAAAATAAATCAACGTATCCCATTAGGAATAGAAAAAAAAACTCAGTAGATTTGAAAATTCTTATAGAAAAAGACTTATTGCTCAGAATGTGGTCATCATCCATTTTTAATAGAACTGTTCTGGCCTGGGGCAGAATTGAGCCTCTAGCTGGAGTGCCGGGTTAAGGAACATTTGCCTCAGAGAGCTGCCAGTGTCCTGGGAAGTTCAGTTCTTAATGCAAAATACGCGAACATTTCCTAATTGTATGGAATACAGCAAGACTGCCTCATCAGCTTCCACATCACATCCTTTGATTTGTTTCAAATTCTTTCTCGCTAGGAGAGAATGACTCATCTCTCGACTAAAACTGTAATATATATAAACATATCTGATAGGACTTTTCACCAATGAATATGTCAAAATTGCAGTAAACTCTCCATTTAAATGCTCCAATGCCGTTTGTTTGATTATCAAGAAATCCAGTCTTATCCTACACTCTGCTCCCTCATGTCTCCCTCTAGGGGAACTGTATGATGGTAGAGGAAATGTGTGATGGTACGGCAGATGTTTACCTTTGTAGGGTTCCCAGATGTTCTCACGTCTACCATGGATGGGGAATCTCTCCGTTACTCTGGTGCCTGGGGCTCTGCTCACCCTTTGGATCTGTTGGAGGCTGGGACTCTGGGGTTTCAGGCTGTTGGCTGTGCCCTTGAACCTGATGATGTGTACTGGCATACCAGTTGGTGTATTAGTTGGCTGTTGGTTTTCCATATTTTCAGATATTGTTTTAATGAGCAACATTTAGGAGGAGTTTCTTATCTGAGAGCTGTTGAGCACTCAGAGTGCCAGGCATTAGGGAGAAGGGATGATAATGGTGGGACTCAGTGGGGATCCAGGCTGGCAGAGAATGGTCAGAAAAATTTCGTCTTGGGATGCCTGGGTGGCTCAGTGGGTCAAAGCCTCTGCCTTCGGCTCAGGTCATGATCCCAGGATCCTGGGATAGAGCCCCACATCGGGCTCTCTGCTCGGCAGGGAGCCTGCTTCCTCCCTCTCTCTCTGCCTGCCTCTCTGCCTACTTGTGATCTCTGTCTGTCAAATAAAATAATAAAATCTTAAAAAAAAAAAGGAAAGAAAAAAAGTTTCATACTAATCTGAGATCTCTGTAAATTGGGAGATTAGAAGCAGAAGAGGTAGTATCAAATGTCTTGGCTTTAATTCTAACTAACTAGCTCCATAACCTTGGGTAAATTATTTAATCTCTTTTTTCCTCAAATGTAAAATGTGAATCATAAAAGTTCCTACCTGATGACCTAACTGGAAGACTTAGCCTTGTTATTGGTACAAAGTAAGCACCCCTGGAGAGTATCTTGACATACAGCCTTCTAATGTCAAATAGAGTAATAATGGTATGCCTCCATTTTTTTTATTCAGTTATAATTGACATATAACATTGTATTAGTTTCAGGTGTACACAATAGTGATTTGATAGTTGTATATGCAACAAAATGATGACCACAATAAATCTAATTAACATTTATCACCATACATACTTGCAAAAAAAAATTGTGTGTGATGACAAGTATACCTCTATTGTAACCATTATTAATCCAACAACAATCTAGATTTGATCGACATTACTCTTTTATAAAAATGGGTTAAACACTGTCTCTTTTATTAATTTCATTCATGAACTCTGTCCTCAATTGTCACAGTAGAAAAGGGCTTATTCTCTTTCACATATTGGCTTTTAAAATAAAGGCAACTATCCTTTCTGCATAAGCTTTCATCTTTTGAGGGTAAATACACCCACTATCCCGAAATAGCAAGTCCTAAAGTTGTTTTTCCTCTTCCTCCTCCATCTATACTCTAGTTTATCAGTAACTCATCAAAGTGGATCACCCAAAATATTCCAAATAAATTACACAACCCAAACGAACTTCTACTTCCAGTAATGTACTCTAAGAGCATATGGACTTTTTCAGCATTCCTGGCATCCTGAGGATGCAAAGTGAGATTGAAGTTACCTAAACCTCTAAAGTATTCTTGTATATCCTGCACTTGGGCAATTGATTTTTTGAAGTTATATACTGGATTTATATCTATTTCGGCTAAATTGCATTTATTATATTCAGATCCACTGTTTTTCAACCTGCTGAGAAATATTGGGTCCCTGATTCAATCATTCAATATTATGTAGTTTTCCCATCTTTTGTGTCATCGTCAAAAGTTAGAAGCATACCACATATCTTTATTATGTTGTTTATTAAAACATCCTCAACTTCCAATTGTTTCTGATGAATTAAACAAAATTATTTATCTCTGCTCCTTTATGAAAATCTGATAAAATATTTAAGGGAAAGAAACTTAACTGCTTGCAGAGACAGCTGCCAATAAGAAACAACCTTATTTCTGTGTAGAATCTTAAGCTCTGGAACTGGAGGCACCAGACGCTCTGAGAACATTTTACAAAATGTGGAGACATTTTTGGTGGTCACAACATTCGGGAGGCAGGGGTGCTATTGATCTTTAGTTGGTAGAGTCTAGGGATGCTGCTAGATAGCAGTCCACTGAAACAAAGAATTTATTTTGTTACGCTGTTCTGTTTACAGCACTGATATGGAGGAACCCTGCATTCATCTAATCAAGTCTCATAGACCAGCCCAGTGTCAAGGGGTTAGGAAAGACCCGCCAAGAGGCTAGAACAATGATATAGACACATAGTATGGTCACAGGGGAGTGAAGAATTAGAAATATAATTTGATCATCAATGTATAATAAATCAAAAATTCCTTTCAAAGAACATGGACAAATCTTTCATGGGAAATGGATACGGCCTTTTTATCCTAGAAAGGAAACTAGCGATTTTTTATGACATTTCCTTGATTCTAAGATGCAAACTTCTTTTTTTACATTCTAAAGTCTTTGAAGTACTAATATGTTTTATGATCAATGTAATGAGAAAGTTTTGTATTATATTTAATTATATTGTAGTATATTGTATTATATCTAATTGGCATTTTTTTATTCCTCTGGAACATGTAATCATGATATCTCTTACTCTTGATGGTACATAGATTTAAGGACACACATTAAATGCATGTTATGTACTCATCCTATGATAGCAGTAAATTCTGAAGATCTCTTGGAAAGATCTACTTTGCAAATATAAGTAAGCCCCCTTCTCACTTCTTTACATATAAACAAGAATCTACCTCCTAGACCCTTGAGCTATGTTTGATAACAGTGGGACATTTTAGCACAGTGGTTAAATATATATATATTGGCTTCAGCATCTGTAGAAATGAAGTAATAAATGAAAACACATAGGATGGTACTAATTATTGTCAATCCTATATGCCCATTACTGTGATACTTGCTGAATATCCAGTGTTTTGGTTGGTGGATAACTAAAGGGAGCAACATTTTTTTGTTTGTTGTTGGTTTTGGGTTTTAGATACATTTTATTAGGTATAGGTAGCAGAGGTCTTTTTCAGTTCATTAATACCTTGCCAAACACTAAACCTATAACTTCATAAAATTAGAACAATAATTCTTAGATGGACAGCATTAAAGTCAGAGTATCTCTTTTGGTTTCTTGCCTGCAAAATGAGGATACTAGTTTAAGTATTGCCTACTCATACATTTTATGGAATGCAAAGTGGCTCACAGTGCCAGACGGGGAACATATATGATAAAGTGCTGCCAAGATAAATCTCACATGGCATTAAGACAACCGACAGCTATTACCTAAACTCAGTGCTCTGATATTTTTGTTTTCTTAAAAGGCCTTAGGTTTAATGCATTTCCTTTAATGTACATAAACACAGCAGGATAATCAGTGTAGCTCTTTTGGGGTTCAGAAATACATTCATAAAGTAATGTTAAAGTCAGCAGCATTTATAAAGAGAGGTTAAAACAAGTCTTGTAAAATATTTAAAGAAGATAAATGACTAACACTTTAGCTGGATTCAGTATTTATTCCTCTAGAGCAAAACTTACATAAACCTTCCCATTAAAATTTCCTCTGAGCACCTTTTATATTAGTTAATAAGAAAAAAAATTTCCTTATATTCTAAATTGTCATGAATATAAATACATATTATTGTAAATAGATAGCCCGTGGAAATTGACTGCATTTATAAAGAGGGGAAATCACGTAACAATAATGTCTTATTACCATGGCTGTGTAGAGAACACCCTGTGTTACTATGGTAAAAGAACAAGAATGTGTTTATCAGGATAAGATAAGAGAAGTCATAGGTGGGAGGCATGGGGGAGCCGCCTGTCTGCTCCCTTGACTAATGTTCCAACCCTATCTTCTGCTGTGCCTGTGCAAGCAGATCAAATTTGTTTCTAACACATTTCTGCTTCTGAGTTAACATTTTAAAATTGACTGTGACTGGGATCATCTCACTTTCTAAACAGATTTGGGGGTGTGTAGGTGCATACCAATGAGGATTTACAATTCATTCCAAATAAAGCTCAGGACCATGGCAGTTCATGTCCAGGGCCATAACAGAATGAACCTGCCCTCTCTTAATATTATTTCCATTATTGGCCAGTATTTTGTGTTTTTTTCTACTGAGTTACTGTTAGGTGCAACACACAGTCCTGGAATTGTGGGAATTCATAGAAAGAAGTGACTGGCAGTATATGTTGATAATTATAATAGCATAGCCTCATGTTCTTAAGACTAAGGTTTTTGATGGGTTTATCTTTGTGTTTAGAACACCAATTTAAGAATGAAGCTCCTAGTGATTGAATGATATACCCAGGTATATTTATTCTTTGGGGCTTTTCTACAAATTTCAGAACATATAGTAAATGTCATGGCAGCCTAATTTTACTATATAATCCTAACCAAGATTTCAGGTTAGATATAGAGATGGTGGCATTGAATGGGGAGAAAGAAGCATAGATTAATAGATCAGAACTGGGTTTTAGGGGCACCTACATGGCTCCAGTCTCCTTTCGGCTCAGGTCATGATTCCGGAGTCCCAAGATCAAACCCCACATCAGGTTTCCTGCTCAGTGCGGAGCCTGTTTCTCCCTCTCCCTCTGCCACTTCCCCTGCTTCTGCTGTGTGCACCTGTGTGTGTCTGTAATAAATAAATAAAATCTTTAGGGAAAAAAAAAAAAACCAACAACTGGGTTTTAGTCTGGACTTTGTATGACTCTGGACTTCCATTCAACTTTGGATTTCCAAGGCTAGGTTTATACAAGGACTGTCTGTTCTGTCTATATAACACAATCAACATATAAGCCGATAAAATATGCTAATACCTGCCTGAACTAAGTTCTTTGGTGAGAATCCTTGTAGGAGAGGTCAAAGTATCCATGTTTTTTAAACATCCCCCAGGGTTTTCTAATGGAAGCCAGGATTAATATCACTTACCTGGCCAATTCCCAAGAGTCTTTTCATGCTATTCAGTATAGGTGGTCTTTCTTCCAGTTTTATTTCTTTTCATTTGTATTTTTATTTTACCCTTCACTTAAGTTTCTTTTTTCCTTCTTGTTTGACTTACTTACCAACCCAAATCCTAGAGTTTTAAGCTCATTTTCATGATGTGTGGCAGTATCAACCTGCATATGCAAGTAAAATCAGGTAAAATATTAAAATAAATATTTTCCTCATATAAAGGCTGACTGTTAAAGTCCCTTTAATTTCCACAAGTGAATTTAGTCCCAGGAAATAAAACATGGCTATCGGGCAAAAGGGCCGGGATAGACATAGCTCTCATTTGGCCATTATCTGAGTCTTCTGTTGGAAAAAATTCTTTGGGGGAAAAAGAAAATTATTTGGAAGAGCAATTATTGCCTGTTGAAAAATGTCTACAGTTCTTTTATTTTACTTTTTAAAAATAAATTACTTTGTTACGCTGTTCTGTTTACAAACTGTGCCTGTGAAGACCACATACAAGGGATTTTTCAAATTTTCCTACCAAAAAAAAAAAAAAAAAAAAAAATTCTGGGGCATGTAGCACTTTCTATTTTGATGGAAAGAGTCTGAGTTGACAGTCTGGATTAATGTAGCTTTCAGCATCCATCTCAGGAGATTAGCAAATTGTAGGGAAACTGTGATTTGTGGATAAAACATTGCTATCCGATGTGCTCAAATTGACACCTGGTAGATAAATTTTTTTTTTCTATGTCATTGCTTAGAAAATTCTTGTAGATAAAAACTCTAATAAAGAACTCTCTTTTTTATTTGTTTTTGTTTGACTTTACCAAATTTACTGTAACCCGTCATCAAATAATTCATTTATCTTTCTGAAACCTAGAATGAATAAATTAATCAATTGATTACAAATTCTTTAATTCCATGCATTTCTCATTCTTTGCTGTTTCCTTTTAACCAGAATTGGGAATTAGACTCATGGGACTTTGCTGTCAGTACCAGCTAAGTGTGAAGTAGAGACAGACTTACATTGTTTCTGTGCCTCTGGGGAGCTTCAAGGAAGGACAAAGATACTTTCATTAAATATCTGAATTACTTGGAAGGAGAATGTAATTCTGTCTGGTCATCCCCTTGAGAAATTTACATTTTTACTGCCTCAGTCTGTTGGGTCTGTTATCAAAGGAACGAGACTGAGACAAAGTTACGCAAAACCTTATTCTATGCCAAGCATTAGAATCAGACTGACCGGCCAGGGCCGCCTCCGAAGAGAGCAACGCCCCTTGGTCTTACAGGCTAGTTTTTTTTTTTTTTTTTTTTTTTTTTTAAGATTTTATTTATTGATTGACAGAGAGAAATCACAAGTAGATGGAGAGGCAGGCAGAGAGAGAGAGAGAGGGAAGCAGGCTCCCTGCTGAGCAGAGAGCCCGATGCGGGACTTGATCCCAGGACCCTGAGATCATGACCTGAGCCGAAGGCAGCGGCTTAACCCACTGAGCCACCCAGGCGCCCATTACAGGCTAGTTTTTATAGGGCACAATCACAGACATCTACATATATGGCTTTGGCTGATTGGATGTCTCCTTCCTGTGTGTTTTAGTAACGGTTACCTGGAACCAATACTAGTAACTGTTGAGGCGTTTATTAAACAACAAAATGGCCTTGTTTAAGGTATGTGTTTTAGTAATAGTTACCTGGAACTGATATAAACAAAATGACCTTGTTTTAGATGTGTGTTTTAGCAACAGTTACCTGGAACTGATATCAATAACTGTTGAGGCATTTATTAAACAACAAAATGTCTACCTAGGCAACATGGAATCACTATGGCTAAGTAGGCCCAGGCAGGCCCTAGGGGTTTAACATGTTTTAACGTGGACTCAACCCCAACAAGTCTCCCCCCAGTGGTTCTTGGGGAGTCAGGGAAAATCCAATATGTCAATCCTTTCTCCTAGTTATACAATCAGAGCAACAGATAATTACCACATTCACTCATTCATTCGTTCAACAAATATTTATGATGTGTCAGGTACAGTCACAGGCCCTAAGAATGAGAAACTAACAGAATAAAGACTTTGCTTCCGAAATTCAACTGATAAAGATCAAGTAGTACAAAGTACTATGGAAGAAAATAAAGAAAATATTTGGTGCTTGTAGTACCTAGAGTTGCAGAGACAGAGAGTGGGGAGAGAGAGAAAGTGCTATATATATATATATAGCATATATATATATATATATGCCAGAACATTTCTCTCTGATACATGACATTTGAGCAGTACTTGAAAGAAACAGAGAAATCCATCAGGCTGATATCTGGAGAAAAGTTTTCAAGGCAGTGGTAACATAGTGTGCAAAGGCCCTGAGGCAGCTTTGTCCTTGATGTATTGGGGGGAACAGGAAAAAGCTGATATGGCTGGAACAGAATGATGAAGAACCAGGATTGCAAGAAGGTCAGATAGTCAACAAGGGACAGATCACTGGGTCCAAAGAGGCCATGGTAAGGGATTTGCTGTTTATTCTGAAAGTCTTTACAAGTTATTGAACTACCTCATTCTCAACTTGAAAGGATCTGTCCTGCTTCTGTTATAAGAATAAGCTTTACAGGCAAACTTTGGGACAGAGAAACCAGTTCAGAAGCTTCTTACATGGTTCAAATGAGAGATGATGATGGGTTGGCCTAGGGAAGTGTGATAGAGATGGTATCGAATAGATCTGGACTTATCCTAAAAATAGACTGAGACATGCACTTCTGGATTGGCTATGGTATGAAAAAAGAGAAAAAAAAATGGGAAGTTTCTCAGTTTTCTTCTGTTGATCGTTGTCTTGCTTTATTATGTAACTATCTCAGGCTTGGGAATGAGAGAGAAGAGAATTCAAGTTATTCTGTAAGTTGAGTGGCTGCGGATGATTTTCTTATCTGACCAATTCCTTAGTTTCTCCACAGAAATAATTCCCCAATTATTAAATATAATTACACATTGGTATAATTATATTTAATGCATTAGTATATCTTCAGGGCTTAAATTAAATTATAATCATAAGTGTACTATACTCTATCTTTATTTTACCTCTTAATCTTCACAGCAACACTATGAGACAAGTGATATTATCCCACTCATATGTTCTAAAACACAAAAAGATTACAGAATTTATCCAAGGTCACACAGAGCTAGATCTGGGATTCAAAGTCAGGTCTGTGTGCTACCACAACCCCAGTCCCCAGGTATCTTATTAACAACCGCAAAAACAATCATGATCTTAATAACACAAATAGCTAACATTGTGCAGCTTTTGCAACCCTTTTGTTTAATTCCTCACATGCTTTATTTCTGTTCACTCTTACGACGTCCTGCCAGATCCATGCATTATCTTCCTTTTACAAATGAGAAAGTGGAAGCAGAGAGAGTCAATTATCATGTGGTTTCACTTATTTGTGGAGCATAACAAAAAGCATGGAGGACATGGGGAGTTAGAGAGAAGGGGGTTGGGGGAAATTGGAAGGGGAGGTGAATCATGAGAGACTATGGACTCTGAAAAACAATCTGAGGGGTTTGAAGTGGCGGAGGGGAGGGAGGTCGGGGTACCAGGTGGTGGGTATTATAGAGGGCACAGATTGCATGGAGCACTGGGTGTGGTGAAAAAATAATGATACTGTTATGCTGAAAATAAATAAATTTTTTAAAAAATTAAAAAAAAAAAAAGAAAGAAAGTGGAGGCTCAGAAACGTTAAGTAACTCATCCATTCAACTTAAGCAGTCTACTAGCACACCCAAAACCTGCCTTAAACCTTGGGTCAACACTACACAAAACTTGGGTCAACACTACACAAAACTGTTCGCCTGACTAATACCAAGAGGCCTCTCTACCCTAAGGGATTCAGTGTGCATTCCCTTTTGCTGATGTGGGGAAGGGGAAGCCAAGGTGCGGGGGCTGAATGTGAGATTCTTCTAAGAATCTCCAAAGCTCTGAAGAATAGCAGGTACCCGCCCACTTAAGATAACTAGAATAGTAAGCAGAGATTTGCCACTTGAGCTCTCCAGCACATTTCTCTGAGGTTAATATTGTAAGATGTTAGTCTGTTTCGTCCTCTAAAAACACGATTTATTGCATTTTTTTTCGTTGCTTTTATTTTCAAGAAATGATTAAGTATTTATCAGGAGGCATGCTTTTGCAATTCATAAGTACTCTCCGTTCACCAGCAAATCCAATTGTTTTATGTTGAGAGGAAGAAAGCATACAAATAAAAATCCAGCTCTTGGATTTTTATCCCCCTCAGAGAAATGAAAGCCAAAAAGGGGGAAGGGGGAAGAAAGAAGAAAAAATGTCACTATGTCAAAGGTAGAATCTGACTGCATTTAGAGGATAACAAGGAAGAAAAATGTGATTTATTATCAAATAACAGTGATGGATTAGTTTCTTTTTGTTTCAATCTCAGTTCTTATGAAGTCCCAACATTCAACTGAATGTTTTTTCAGGGATCTTATAGTATTTTTCTTGCCATGATTTGGTCAAAATCTCAACGGAATTAATTCAGTCTTTTATAAAACTTCTGTTTAGAAAGGCAGGGATGAAGGCAGTCCTTGACAAAGCAGTGGACAGAACTTCTTCCAACTACCCTTGCTCATTTCAGAAGGGGATTTCATTTACTCTGATGGGGGAAATGCAGCCACAGGCTATTTCTGTGCCTTCTGCAGCACCATGGAAAAGGCTATAAAAAGAGTAAAAACAAGATCCTGAATAGTGGTGGAGGTATGATGTCTTGATTTCTAGAGTACTAAATGTGCAAACAATTGTTGAACATCTTTGATGTACCTGACACAGGACTAAGCATTAATACTTGCTACTTTGGGGGCACCTGGGTGGCTCAGTGGGTTAAGCCTCTGCCTTCTGCTCAAGTCATGATCTTAGAGTCCTGAGATCAAGCCCTGCATTGGGCTCTCTGCTTGCAAGGGAGCCTGCTTCCCCCTCTCTCTCTGCTTACTTGTGATCTCTCTCTCTCTGTGAAATAAATAAATAAAATCTTTAAAAATATATACTTGCTAATTTGATTCTCATAACCAGCACCAGAGCAAGAAAGCTCTTGGCATTCCCATTTCAGAGATAATGAAACAGGCTCAGAGAACTGAAGATGTTTGAAACACATATGTAGGAGTGCCTGGGTAGCTCAATTGGTGAAGTATCTAACTTCGGCTCAGGTCAAGATCCTGGGGTCCTGAGATCAAGCCCCACATCAGGCTCCCTGCTAATGTGTAGTCTGCTTTGCCCTATCCCTCTGCTCCTGCCTCTGCTCATGCTTTTCCTAATAAGAAATTAAATCTTTAAAAAATGTATATATCTAGTACATGGGGAACTGATGGGTTATACACTCACATCTGCCTGATTTCTACTGATGGCTACTATTTTACTACATCACCTCTTAGCATCATAACCCTCCACTAATGCCTATGTAAACGGGGACTATATAGAAGGACTGATGTTAAATAACATACGTAAAGTATCTAGTATAGCACCTGGCATATTTTAGGAAGATTTTTCTTGTTGTTCTTTACTGAGAAAACTTATTTCTGTTTTATACAATTACCTAATCTGAGGAGCAAACCATCAAAGTTCCCAATGGTCTCTTACATTGAAAAGTAGAGTTTAAATATATATGTTTTTTAACCTTAAAGGTTTTATTTGGTGCACATATCAGTCAGAGTTGCACAAGAAAGACATATAATAATGGCAGAATTCTATAGGCAAAATTTCTTCTTCCTCAGGGCAATTCATTTTTGTCCTTAAAGTCTTTCAACTGATTGTATGAGGTCCACCTCGCTGATGGAAGATAATCTTCATTAAAGCTAACTGACTGTACATTTTAACCAAGTCTGCGAAATACCCTCACAGCAACACCTAGATCAGTGTTTGGTTAAATAATCGGGTACTATTATCTAGCCATACTGACACACAAGACTACCCATTACACTACTCATTTGTTATACTGTGTGACAGCAGGAAATTGCCTGATTCATTTTATTGTATTTGATAATCAAAGATCCAAGCTGTTAGTCTTCTGTAGGTTATCTTCAGGGGGTTGGGGGAACCAAAGGAGGAAGAGGCACTACTTTTCCTTGTGTCTGTACATTTTCCTTAAAAAGTAACTATCATAGTATTTGGTTTTGCTTACTGAATTATTTGCAAAATGCCCTGAATTCAATATTTTCTTGAAGGCAAACACTTGTTAAATTATTCATAGTGCTACTTTCTAAGAATAATTAGATTACCTGCTGCCTACATAAGCTAGGAGACTATAGTGCCAAAATTTGAGAATTTATTATGTTTTTTTGTGCATTTTTCCTTGACTAAACTAGACTGTATTGGGGAATAGAAATAGGATCAACTCTGAAAGCAGTTTAAGGAGCATGCCTTATGTTGATGGCGATTGAGATTTTAGAAAAGGTGATCAGAAAAAGCCATACTGACAAGTTGACATTTGAATAAACATCAGAAAGAGATGAAAAGTCGTGTATACATCTGGGCAGAAGGCATTCCTGGAACAGTTTCTCTGCTAGGAGCATGCCTGGCATGTTCTTGTAAAAACAAAGAATTGGTATAACTAGAGGGGGATTAATGAGAGGAGAATGGTGAAAAATGAGGTCAAAGAGATAAAAAGAAATCGGATTCATATAGACTTGTGGGTCTTGTCAGTGTTAATTAGATTATTTTTCATCATTCTCTCTTTCTTACTTCCATGGGAAGATATGCTTCCTTGCCCCAATTTTGTCATCTTGGCAATGTAACTGGAATTTTATCCAAGTAAATTTGCTATTTAAATCTCCTTCAAAAAAGCCTGCTTTGAGCATCATAATTGGACCTAGAGCTTCCAGTGCTGTCCCTTTGATATATCACCTTGTTCACCCAGATGCTATACTCCTACAGGGTTGTTCTTAGGTAATAACTGAGCATCACATTGCATGTACACAAGTATCATTTTTGAAGAATGCAAGCCTTCCAATCCTTGCACAGGAACTGTGACTCATTGGTCTAGCTGGAACTTTCTTAAAACTGCATTGGGATCTGAGAGTCACCCTACCTGTTTCTTCTGTCTTTCCCCTCTCTTTATAGAGTTGTCAGGCATGTACTGCAATTCTGCACTGAAAGTTCTTCCTGCCTACTACTATGGACTCTCTCTTGTCTTTCACCAGACTTCCTTCACTGAATCTCTTGCATGTTGAATCTGCTTCTTAGAGGATCTGAAGAGACATACTTGACTTGGCTTCAATTTGTTATATTGTATTTCTTGCATGTTGATTTTGGCTTGTATATGGCACAAGTTAACCAAAGATGAGGTGTATATGAGGGGTATATGGACCGGGTCTGTAGCTTGAACCAAGTGCAGCCCAGCCTGCAGTAACATCATCAAACCACCATCAACCATTCCACAGACGTGAGCATAGATAAAATACTGTCATTTTAGGCCATTGAGATTTAGCACAGTTTGTTATATAACATTATTGTGACAGCACGCTAGTTGATTGATAGACAGCAGGATTTTGGCCTTTTTTGTAAGTTAGATGTAAAGCCATTGGAGAATTTGAAACACAAGATAACACGATCTGACTGATCCTGTTTTAGCAGGTTCACTCCTATTACCATGTTGCTAATAGCCAGAAAGGGATTAATGGTAAGAACAGAGAGACAATTATTTGTTTAAGAAATAATTCAATCAAGAGATAATGTTGGTTTTGACCACGATGGAAAGAAGTGATAGAAATCAAGATATTTTTCAAAGACAAAAAAGACAGGATTTATTGATGGGATGATGTGTAGTGTGCAATAAAGAGGAGAACATTACAACACTAAGGGTTTTGACCTGAACAATCGAGATGATGGAGTAGTCTTAACTGAGAAAAGACGCAATCTGAAATCAGGCTTTACAGATCCTTGAACTTTTCAGCTGCAATCATCTGTAGGTCCATTACACTTTAGCTACCTCCCACGGTTCTTTCCTGGGCCTGTCATAACCAATAAATATATAATTTCCAGAATCTAGATTTTAGGTATGCTCCATTCTGGTAACTATCTCTTACTTTCAAATTTACTGCATCAAGTTTACAGAGTACCCCATTTCAAAAATGCTTCAATGTTATCAGGAGTTATAAATTTTATGCTATTGACCTCAGGAGCTTTTTTTTTCTTTTTCTAACATAAGATACCATACTTTTTACTATAGAGACCCTCAATATAAATTTTCCTTAGGAATATTCACCACCTAGTAAAATCTCAATCCTTATCTGCAACTGTTCACGTCTAAGGCCACCGTGTCTCTCATGCTCCAGCCAATCCTTGCTCCTCAATTACCTGGTCTATCTGCCAAATTACCGGCTTCTTCCCTGCTAATAAATAATTTCCAATAGTAGGAAAATATGCTTATCTAGGTCCAATATGATATATCTGCTCCTTTCTCTGCCTACCCAGGATGTCCCATGGGTGAGGCCTAGAGGGCAAACTACCCACTTGAAGAAGACTGGATGCCACCCTGACAACAACCTAGATCTCCTGAGTTCTGGGTGTCAGAATTCTCTCAACTTTTCACACACAGCAACTCAACTGCAATCTAGAGTCCACTGATCTCTGCTGTCCAGGCAGCAACCTACTCCAACCACTAGACCATTACGTTTTTTGCATTAACTTGTTACAACACTGTGCCTGATTACTGACATGGACTCAGAGCTCTAATACTACTTACTGATGGTATAGCTTATTGGGGCTTCAACTTCCATATCTGTATAATGGAATGATAAAATGATAATGGAACCTAACCCAAATGACTGTTGTGAATATTAGTTGTCCTCATGTGCAGAACAGACTCTTATTTTAGGAATGTCTGTAAAGGATTTATTGTGTTTAGATTTCACTAGGACATATGACCAATAGTTAACATGATAATGTAAAAATATGCATTCAGCTTAACTTAAGGAAACATATTGAAATAGACAGATCAAGGTAAGTTAAAGACCACAAATGAAATATGGATATGTGTAAAAAGATCAATATTACAAAATAAAAATCATGTTCTCAAGAAATATTTCATTGACAAGCAATCATACCTAAATTAATCCATAGATCCAAATAAGAGTTGTGCTTCTGTTCCTTATAATACAAAAATATGTAAAATCATGGTTAGTGGATGAGACTTGTAGCATATATTAAAAAAAAATTATGACCAATAGAATAAAATAATAAGACCTATGGAATTAGAGATTTGTTTGTCTTGGGGCTTCATGACCAAGTTTAATTTATTAAGATATAAAAGGATTATTTAACATTAGAAATGAATTAATATAATTCATCTCAATAATAGATTAATGGAATTTAAAATAAATGAAAAGTAGGTAGCTGCCTCAACATGCATAGAAAAGGCATTTGATAAAAATCAAATTTCTACCTTAAATAGGAATAGGACAGAACTCCCTTGGCATTATAATGACCATGAAAAGCTATAATAAAGGTCATGCTTGATTTTGAGACTATACAACTATTCCACTTGGAAAATAATGTAGCCATCATCCTAAAATTGAATGCTTACATACCCTAAAGCTTATGCATAATAACAATCATTGCTTCTTAATATTTTTCAAAAGATAAATGCAATGTAGTAGGTTCATCTGATAGAGTATAATGCATCTCATAGACAACAAATCTCAAAACAAAATTCTAGGGGAGGCAAGGGATTTAATCAACTAAGTTTCAGTGCAATGCCAATGTTTCCAGGCTATTTTTGGTCATCAGAAGATGGCTACTTAAGATGATATAAAATTAAGAATCTAAGTTTCTCTTATTTTATTTGGAACTGTGATAAATTTATGGTGTCATAAATCTAAAGACAGAAAAATGTGTGTATTACAAACTGGGAAGTGCTTGCAGTTTTTGACACATTATGTTCTAGAATATATGTTAGCACACTTTTCTGTAAAGGGGCAGATATATCTCAGTCTTTGTAAGTCAAAAATGGTCTTGGTCTCTATCACCTTCACAGAAGTTATGTCCTACACTCATAGTAATTCCAAACAACTACTGTCCCTTGGTGTTTGATATGTATTATATGAATTTGATTTTAGGAATTAAAGTCTGAAAAGTATAAGTAAGCTTTTAAAGTGCTAACCACCACAGTTACTTCACCCCTTTAGAAGTTTTTTCTCTATAACCTCTGTTCTTCCAAAACACTTTTATCTGCCCAAATTTAACATCATTGAAAACTTCCTTATTTGCATCATTATAATCTGTTTTTATGTCTCTTCTGCAATGTTTTAATCATAAAAGAGAAAAACCAAGGTTTGATGGTGAGATAAACTGTTTTTTATCCTCCCATGAAGAACTTATGAAAGGAATCTGGGATTTATGTTTTCTAAAGCTGTTTAATATTTGTGAATATACCTATTTACTTAAAAAACTGCTTGTGCAATAAAAATGTAGAAAAGGCTTGGGGATCAATGGGAAAAGAGAGATGCACTTAATACCTACCAAAGATTTCAGAAGATTTATATTTGGATTTTTATTTTGCTCTAATGCATGCTCATGGATTTGATATTGTTAAGGAATACCATATTTGACAGTTGAGGAAACTGAGGTCTCTTACCTCTCAGTGCTCCCTTTCTCCTCAGCTCAGCATTAATAAAATGTTCTAAATCAACTGGAGCTGAGAAAATGGAGAAGAAACCTAAGAGTTTTAGTGCAGTGTGATCCAAAAGACTAAACTCAATTTAAGACCATAGAAAACAAGGTGGTCATAGAAGACAACACTTTCCATTATATAAATTCCATATGACCTCAATCAGTAAATATGTACTGCATTTCTACACGTTTTAGTACAAGGTTATTCTCCATGGTGGATGGTAAAATATGTAAACGCTATCTCTGTGCTCAAGTATATGCATGATCAAGTATATACATGATGAATTATATACATGATCTTATGAGAAAAGACCAATAAACACAGACAGTTAATAATTCACAGCATGATAAAATAATTTGATTGACTATGAAATAAATGCTATATGCTAAATGCTTATGATCAACATTCAAGTAAATAATAGAAATAATAATAGAAATAATTCCCTTTGAAAAGAGTAGAAAATGATATTGCTATTCAGCCATGTGTCTAAGAGATATTTAAGAGTTGTTGACTTGCAGTTTTTGTTTTTGTTTTTCTTACACCACCCAATTCTCTGATTCTCCAACACCAATTTGTGTGTCCAACATTTCAATTCCATGCTAATTGTCACTACTTGGACTTAGCCCAGGCCCCATGGGTTAAGGATTCAGTCCCACAAGATTGTCCCTAGTTTGGACATCAGCTTCAAATGGGGTGTCCAAGATACCCACATTTCTGTCTTGCCAACTACAAATACAGGTGTTCCCAGAACTGTGGCCTCAGGTTTGATAATTTGCTAGTACAATTCATAGAACTTAAGGAAGACCTTTATTTAATATTACTATTTATTATAAAGGATACAATTCAGTTTTTTGTTTGTTGGTTGGGTTTTGTTTTGTTTTGTTTTGTTTTTTAAGGATAAAACAGCAAGATGGAAAAGATGCATAAGGCAAGGTATAGGTTGGAGGGGAAGGGATATGAAGCTCCTATGCCCTCTTTGGGCACATTACCCTCCTGGCACCTTGATGTGCTCACCAGCCCAGAAGTTCTCTGAACCTCATCCCCATAGGTGTTTGTATGCAGGTTTCATTATATAGAGTTGTTTGATTAAATTACTGATGTTGATGATTGAACTCAACTCCCAGTCCCTATTCCTTCTCTGGAGGCCAGGGACAGGGCTAAAAATTCCAACCCTCCAATCACGTGGTTGGTTCTTCTGGAAACAGTCCCCATCTTGAGCTACGCAGGGTCTACCAATAGTCACTTCATAAGCAAAAACTCAGGTATGGTTGGAAGGACCTCACTATGATAACAAGTTATTCCTTTTACTCAAGAAATTCCAAAGTTTTTAGGAGCCAGGAATCAGAGGAAAAGACCAAATATTTTTCATTATACCACATGACCAAATAAAGCATTTTTAGACCAACTTATGGTCAAGATTATCAAATTGTTGAAGAAATAGCTAAAGCCTGAGAGATATCACTATTGATAGCTAATAAAAAGAAACTCCAGACTCTTAATTGAGTGGGTAGATGCATCCAGATTTCAGTTTGAGGATAAGGGCAAGTGCTCCCACTCTTCTGTAAGAATCAGCATGTGTCCAGGCTAATATATGTATATTTTTTCTGTGAATTATAAAAGTGATACTTCCTTTGTTATTAAATTTCTGTCTCTGGAATGAAAAGGTAAAAAATAGAAGTGATGAATCAAGAAAGTTTATATGCTGCAATCTGCATATTTTCCTGGATAAATCTCTGTACTTTTCTCTCTTGTTTCTGTACTAAATTGAGCCCAGATAGTGTCATATCTTTGTAGACTCTTCAGTCTACCAAATTATCATCAAAAAATTTTTCTCCACTAGTGACAAATGCCTAATTGATTAAATCTTTTCCTCCAGAATAATGTTTGAGGTTTATAGGAAGGTGGTTTAAAAAAGTAAATGATATAAAAAATAATAAAAAGATAAATGATAAAGAAATCTTAAGGTTACCAATTTTTTTATAGTTTTCTCATTATCATTTTTATGTTTTCATCATGTGAGTCTCACACTTTAAAACAGATGGGGCTGTATAATGACCTTAATAAAATTCTTATAGAGGTTCCTCAATCCTAGATTCAATTAAAAATACCTATCATTTTTAATATGAAATATATTGATATTTAATCCTATACTTTATTCAAAATAAAGTATATTTTATGTAAAAATTTTATAAGCCTTTTTTAAAAGTCTTCTTATCAGAGTGTGGTGCTTGTGACTTTGAGGAAGGTTTAGTTTCTAGGAAGGATAAGATTCTCCTGTATTGTGAGAGAATGAAACCTTGTGACAAGTCTAGATACATAGCCAGGTGAAGAGGATGACCAAATCCAGGAAAGGGACTGACTTCCAGCAGGACTGCGAGCCATGGTTCAGAGGGTGATCTTCTGGACACTGACTACAGAGTAGTTTGGGCTAAGAGGGAGTCCACTGGAAAGTAAGGGTAGAAAAGGATTTTGATCCTAGAATCAAACACGTTTAATGAGATTTTTAATTTAATAAGATCTATCCTATGAATTTTATGAGCAGCCTTCAAAGGCAAGAACACAGGAAAACCAAACCCACTGAAAATCTGAAAGAACTAGTGATGTACAGCGCATTTCATAAATGAATCTATCTGATAGAATTTTTCTCCTGTATTGAAACATCACTATACAATGTGAATGTGATGTACTTCTCACTTAAACTGTGATGTCTTCTTCTTTTTTTTTTTTTTTAAAGATTATTTATTTATTTATTTATTTGAGAGAGAGAGAATGCAAGAGCACGGAAGGGGAGAAGGTCAGAAGGAGAAGCAGACTCCCCACAGGGCTGGGAGCTGGATGCGGGACTCGATCATGGGACTCTAGGATCATGACCAGAGCTGAAGGCAGTCGCTTAATCAACTGAGCCACCCAGGCGCCCAACTGTGATGTCTTCTTAAAAGTTATTTTAGATATTTACTGAGAGAAAACAAAACAAAACAAACAAAAAACCATTTCCTAGCACACCAACTTTGTTCATCTATTCATTTACCAAACATGAATGTGACACCTACACTATGCCAAACACTATTCTAAATGCTAGAGATGCTGCAGTGGTTAAAACAAGACAAAAGCAAAAAACAAACAGAAAAACAAACTCTGTCCCTAGGAAACTTAAATTCTAATAGTGGGGGGCAACAAATAAACAGAAGGAATATGTAATATATTTAGTATATTGGCTGGCAATAATTCTGGGTCACTGTGCTGGCAGTTTCTACTGTCCACTCATGGGAATGTTGCATTGCAGGTAGATGTGGTCCAATTAAACTTTATGAAAATTCAATCACTGTGAGGTTAAAAAAAAAAAGAAAGAAAAGAAAGAAAGAAGCCTAATTATACCACAGCCTCACACACTATTTATTTATTTATGCCAACCATCATATTCAGTAACTAGAATCATCAGGGTCATTATAAACCATACAGATTAATTTAAAAAGTGAATTTCACAGAGTCAGTACCTAATCATTAAATAAGCTTAAAACCATGACAGAAATGCATATAAAGAAGGAAGAATTTGACAAGAGCACACATTAATGTGGATATAAAATGGGAGACAAAATATGAGATTGTGAAGAATTCAACTTCCCTCATGCATGAATTTTCCTTGGGACAGGATGGTAGGTTAGTTTCACAATTTGTGCCAAATCTGACTCCTTAGCCCCCGCTTCCTGAAGCACTGTGTGATTTTTTTCCAGGCCTAATTTTAGGCGATACAAATGTTTTACCTGGCGGGCTTTGGCAAGCAGTCGTCTGACACCGAGCTTGTACACACCAGTGCAATGCCATCCTCGAACCCAGACCCTTCTGCCTTGTCAGGCTCTTCCTGTAGCTGCATCCCTGCCACAGGCACATTCATGCCTAGGTCTCTTCATCTGAGACCTTGGGCAGGGGATCTCTTCTGGTGCCTCCCCTGAGATCTCCTTATGGCAGGTTATGAGGGGGAATCTCAAAGACCCTTTTCCCCACCCTGACTCCCTACCCAGCACTTCTCCACTCCTAGTCCAACACTTTCCGCCCCAAACCCCAGCTTCTGGTCCGAAAAACTGCAGGAATTTGTAATTGGGGCTTTCTTAACCATTTGTAGACACTCCCTTAATCCTCAACTAGGGATCTCATCCATGGAGGAAACTAAAAGGGAGGAGGTTGGTGCTTTCTCTAGGTTTAGCTGGTAATTTATAATATAGCAGTAAGTAATTAAAAGCTTCACTGTTACTTTCATGTTGGCTCGTTGTTGCTTTAGTAAGGGCCTGCAACACCAGGAAAGTTCTCTACCTTGACTGGGCTCCTGACTTTGGGAAGCCATGTCTCAGTTTAGCACTTAGGAGTATCTCGTCAGTAACTGGTGCCTGCCTCAGCCAAATCCTGGGTGTCGAGCACCACCATCATGTTAGACCATTCAGGTGTCTCAAGAGGGTGGCACGAGTATGAACATAGGGAAAAAAAGAAAAGAGAAAGGTAAACCAGAAAACATTTTTTTAAGATTTTAATTTTTTATTTATTTGATAGAGATCAAAAAGTAGGCAGAGAGGCAGGCAGAGAGAGGAGAAAAGCAGGCCCCCTGCTGAGCAGAGAGCCTGATATGGGGCTCAATCCCAGAACCCTGACATTATGACCCGAGCAGAAGGCAGAGGCTTACCCCACTGAGCCACCCAGGTGCCCCAGAAACAGAGTCTTAAGTATAGAGACCAAACTGGTCTTGCTGGCACAAAATAGGAGGATGCCTTCCCATCTTCCATCAACTACAGCGTCTGCCATTCCACATTCTAAATTTATCCATAGGAGGTTTTTCACTCCTGTGCAGAGTTTTCTCAATCTGCTTCCACATGCCCAAAGTTCAGATGAACTAAATTCTGATGAATTCAGTTTCCAGGGAAATTCAGGATCCCAGCGCAATAGACTATTTCCTCCAAAAGTTCATATGTTGGAACTCATTGAACTCATTGTTGAATTTCCAATGTGATGGTATTTGGAGATGGGGCCTTTGAGAGGTAATTAGTTCATGACAGGGGGAGCTGCCACGATGGGAAGAGTATCCTCATATAGGCAGCAGAGCATTTTCATCTCCTCTCTCTGCTGGTCATGTGAGAACACAGCAAGAAGGCAGCTGTCTGCAAACCAGGAAGAGAGACACCATAAGAACCCAACCCTTTGCATTCTGATTTCAGACTTCCCAGCCTCTAGAGCTATGAGAAATACATTTCTGTTGTTTCAGCAACCTAGTCTACAGTGTTCTCTTATGGCAGCCCAAACTGATAAGGACACCCATTTTTTTTTAAGGATTTTTTAAAGATTTTATTTTATTTATTTGACAGAAATCACAAGTAGGCAGAAAGGCAGGCAGAGAGAGAGGGGGAAGCAGGCTCCCTGCTGAGCAGAGAGCCTGATCCAGGACTCCATCCCAGGACCCTGAGATCATCACCTGAGCTGAAGGCAGAGGCTTAACCCACAGGCGCCCCAAGGACACCCATTTAAATGTGAATTTCAGATTAAGAATTAAGAGCAAAATTTACTATTAGATGTTTACCTGAATTTCCAATTTAATTTTATTTTTTATTTGCCAAATTTGACAATCCAAACTATAAAATAACCCCCTTTTTGTAGCACTTAGTCACAGCTCTCCCAAAATACTTCCAGGATCTGGAAACGAAGCAAATGCAAGTCTCAGTTCTACAGAGCAGGTCATTGTCATTGCCAGGGTTTGTGTCCCTGTCTGTGGGTGATAGCACTGTGGGGAGGATTCTCACAGACCTTTCTGTACTTTCACAAGAAGAAAATGTGTTTGAAAATTACCTAAAACACACCCCCTCCTGCACAGAACACGTTCATTTTGGACTTACTTTAGGATACTAGCTATCTAGACAATGTCCTGCTCCCTAACACATCTTGAAATGTGACTATTGACCTTTCATATGTGGTGGGTTAGGGCTACAGTGTCAATTCTGAATAATTGACAGCTTTCAACCCAGCTTTATCTCTTTGAAAATTTTGCCTGGGGTCAAAATGATTCTAAGAATTGCTGATGATATCACAATGCTTTCAGTATAGGCTCTTTGCAATTCCTGAGGAATAATCAAGAGGGAATCAGGAAATGTCCTCCACTTACTCCACAGAACCAAGGAATAAGATGAAGTAAATATGACATAGATCTTCCCCTTAAAAGGTAAAATTTCCTGCAAAAAATGGAGTATTTCTACACATGGCAATCAAGCCCCTAATCTTTTGATTTTGTCTAAATGCTTTCAAAGAGGTATAAACTTTGCATCTGGAATTCTTGGCTAGTTGATGAAACTTTATTTTGTTTTACCCAAAACTTTTTCCACCCCTGCCTATGCCCTCTGGGTGCTGAAATTGAAGGATGTATTGTGCCTTCTGCTATGTTCATTTCCTCCTCCCAAACCTTTTCTCCAGAATAAACTCTCTATTTGATGCAAAGACATTGGGAGCTTGAGTGATACTGGCAGATTTATGATTTGTGCAGTGGAGGGAATGGCCATGTTGTCCAGATAGGACAGCAGCTGCCCTGGATACCAAAGAGCCCTGGCACCATCTGGTTGGCTGACCCACTAATCTGACAGCCAGTTTTTGTGAATGCCAGAATTGTTTCCCATTGGAGATTTCTTGAAACATCTCTTACATCAATTAAAGACTAAAGAACAGATGGTGATTTCTTGAGACAGTGAAGGATTTAACTGATTCATTACTCATGTAAGGAACAGTGATAACAGCAATTCAGCATCATATGCCTTGGCTTACTTTTCTTTTAGATTGTCAATTTCTAGTATGTTAGGAAATGTCAGGTTTTAGGAATGGAAATATGCTTCTCCTTCAGATGATGGAAACTGATAAGGATCCCCTAGGATGTCAGCAAACACAGGGATCTCTTTCAGTAATGTCAAGGTCAGGCCTTATATTAATGGAAATGGTGTTAATCACCTTGCAAGTACTAAAGCAGTGACACTAGTGATTGCAGTAGAATTTGATAATGGTGGATGTCAAACGTAGCACTGTGCTGGGCACGCAGAAAGAACTCGGCAAACAGTAGCTGCCATTGTACTACTAACTACAGAAATTCATTCTTTTTTATGGCAGAGCAATATTACATTGTATGTGTATATACCATGTCTTCTTTATCCATACATCTATCCATGGATGCTTGGGCTGCTTCCTTATTTTGGCTATTGTAAATAACATTACAATAAACATAGAGGTGCATATATCTTGAATTAGTGTTTTTGAATTCTTTGAGTAAATGCCCACTAGTGGAATTCTTGGATCAAATGGTAATCCAATTTTAATTATTTGAGGAACCTCTATACTGTTTTCCACAATGGCCACCCAGGTTTGCATTCCCAGCAACAGTGCAAGGGATTTTCTTTCTCTCTACATCCTTGCTAACACCTTTTGTTTCTTGTGTTGTTGAGTTTAGCCATGTTTCTTGTGTTGTTGAGTTTAGCCATTCTGTCAGGTGTGAGGTGATATCTCATTGCAGTTTTGATTTTCATTTCCCTGACGAGTGATATTGAGCACCTTTTCACGTATCTGTTGGCCTTCTGGATGTCTTCTTTGGTTAAATGTCTTTTTATGTCTTTTGCCCATTTTTAATTGGATTATTTGTGTATGTGTGTGCGCATGTTGAGTTGTATCTGTTTTTTATATATTTTGCACACTAATCCTTTTTGGGTATTCATTTGCAAATATCTTCTCCCATTCTCTGGGCTGTCTTTTGGATGTGTTGATTGTTTCCTTTGCTGTGCAGAAGTTTTTATTTTGATGTGATCCCAATCATTTATTTTTGCTTTTCTTTCCCTTGACTTCAGAGACATATCTAGTAAGATATTGCTATGTCCAATGTCAAAAGAAGCTACCATCTGTGTTCTCTTCTAGGATTTTATGGTTTCAGGGCTCATTGTTAGAAGTTTAATCCATTTTTAACTTACTTTTCTCCCAAACTTGTCTCTAGAAGTGAAGAAAGAAAGTGGTCCAGTTTTAGTCCTTGCTTATGGTTGTCTAGTTTTCCCAACATCATTTATGGAAGAGACAGACTCTTTCCCAATGGATATTCTTTCCTGATTTATCAGAATTAATGGTACATATAGTTATGGGTTCATTTCTGGGTTTTCTGTCCTGGACTGTTGATCTATGTGTCTATTTTTCTGCCAATACCATATTTTTTTTTTATTACTACAGCTTTGTAATATAACTTGGAAGTCTAAAATTATAATACCTCCAGATTTTCTTTTCTTAATCAAGGTTGCTTTGGTTATTTGGTTATTTGTATTTCCATATAAATTTTAGGATTGTCTATTCTAACTCTGTAAAAAATACTCTTGGTATTTTGATAAGGATTGCATTAAATGTGTGGATTGCTTTGGATATTATAGACATATTAACACTATTTCTTCTTCCAGTCCATGACCATGGAATGTATTTCCATTTCTTTTTGTCAACATGAGTTTCTTTTATCAGTGTTTTATTGTTTTTAGAGTAAAGATCTTTCTTCTTGGTTAGGTTCATTCCTAGGTATCTTATTTTTTTAGGTACAATTTTAAATGGAGTGAATTTCTCTTTCTACTGCTTCATTGTTGGTGCATAGAAGTGCAGCAGATCTGGGGCACTTGTTGGCTCAATCAAGTTAAGTGTTTGCCTTCAGCTCAGGTCATGTTTTTAGGGTCCTGGGATTAAGCCCTGTGTCAGGCTCCTTGTTCAGCAGGGAGTCTGCTTCTCCTTTTCCCTCCACCTCTCCCCCAGCTCATGTGGTCTCTCTCTCTTTCTCTCTCTCAAATAAATAAATAAAATCTTTCTTTTTAAAGAAATGCAACAGATTTGTGTATTGATTTTGTATTCTGCAACTTTACTGAATTCATTTATTAGTTCTAGTGTTTTTTTTGGTAGAGTCTTTCAGGTTTTCTATACATAGTATCATGTCATAGGCAAATAGTTAAAGTTTTACTTCTTCCTTAAAAATTTGGAGGCCTTTTATTTATTTTTGTTCTCTGATGGTTGTAGCTAGGACTTATATAATACTATGCTGAATAAGTGGTAAGAGGGTATGGCTTTGTCTTGTTCCCGACCTTAGGAGAAAGGCTCATTTTTTTTCCCATTGAATATGATATTCAGGGTGCCTAGGGGGCTCAGTTGGTTAAGTGATTGCCTTCAGATCAGATCAGGATTCTGGAGTCCCAGGATCAAGTGCCACATCGAGCTCCCTGCTCAGCAGGAAGTCTGCTTTTTCCTCTGACCCTCCCCTCTCTCATGCTCTCTCTCAAATAAATAAATAAGATCTTTAAAAAATATCATGTTCACTGTGGGTTTTTCATTATGGTCTTTATTATGCTGTTGTTTATACCCTCTAAATCTACTTTGTTGAAGTTATTTTTTCTTTTTTTAATCGTGAATAGATGTTACACTTTGTCACATCTTTTTTCTGCATCTGTTAAAATGATAATAAAGTTTTTTTCCTTTTCCTTATTGATAGTATGGATCACATTAATGGATTTGCAAATACTGAACCACGCTTGCATCCCAGGAATGAATCCCACTTGTTTGTGATGAATGATTTTTTAAAGTAATATTTGATTTGGTTTGCCAATATTTTGTTGAGGATTTTTGGATCTATAATCATCAGAGATATTGGTCTGTAGTCCTCTTGGGGTTTTTTGTAGTGTTTTAATCTGGTTTTGATATCAGAGTAATCCTGGCCTCATAGAATGAATTTGGAAGCTTTGCTTTCTCTTCTCTTTTTGAAATAACTTGAGAAGAATAGGTATTAAACTCTTCTTTAAATGTTAGATTAAATTCACCGTTGAAGTTATCTCATTTTGGATTTTTGTTTGTTGTAGCCCCTTCTGATTTTTGTATTTACCAGGTTCAAGCTCAGCAGATACTCTATTGAGATATGTTGTCACATTTCACATTGAGATGCTGGCAATGCAGCTTCTTCTGTTGGTAGGAAGTAGGCTGGGGGAAACTGCAGAGGAGCAAACTCTGAATGACTGATAAGATGCATGGATGAAACAAATGTGGAGCCTGAGCCAGGCCTGCTGGGATCAGCACCTGGACCAGACATGATTCCCCCCACTGACATTGTGGTGAAGCCCAGCCTAAGAATCACCACATGAATGAAATCATGGTCTTGGTTATGAAGAGCTTTCTATACCTGCTCTGAATGCCTGATCCCACCCTAATTCTGATCATTCAGGCACAGCCCATGCTGATATGAAGCTTTACCTCCTGCCTCTGTGTCTTTCCTCTTTAAAGGTGTAGGAACATCCTTCTTTGCTGGAAAGAGCCCAAAGAAATGTTGTATACACAAATCTTTTATGATTACTACTGACACCATCAAACTCTAAATAGTACACTTTTAGGGTTCAAAAGTTTGAATAGCATTCCAAAATATTAGTGCTAGATATTAAGATTTATTGGGATTTATTTATTTATTTATTTGATTGGGGGAGAGGGGAGCTGGGGACAGAGGGAGAGGAAGAGAGTCAGAATCTTTAGACCTTCTCCAAACCCAGTGCAGAACCCAATGCGGGGCTCGATCTCACCACTCTGAGATCATGACCTAAGCTGAAATCAAGAGTCAGACACTTACTGACTGAGCCACCCAGCTCCCCAAGAGTTTGTTATTTAAAGAGAAACAAACTGCTGGGACTTCAGCTTCATTTACATGCAAACTCCTGTTAGAATATGGCTTATACACATTTCATGCCAGGTTCGTGCATGAGTAGAATACAAACTCATAGGAAAATTTGTGACACTGTAACTTTTAATTTCCTTACTAAAACATCTATTTCATGAAGAATGAGACTGTTTCTTTTTTATCTTGGATTTTTATCATTGGTGCTATGAAGACAACTAAAACATATTAGGTGCTTTACATGAATTTGTTTAATGACTATACATTGATCATTTGATTAATGTTATGGCTCTTCTTGGTGTTCATAACAACCCCAGAATATTACTCCTACACAACATCATCTGCTTAGTTATAAGATATTCTGATCATTCTTTCCTGGGTCATGACCTTCACATGAGCATAAAGATTTGAAGTTACTTATTCTGCCTGAAATTTCAGGCCTTCCTACTCACATCTTCTCTTCAAACACAAAATTACAACATATTCTCATAAATCTAAGACCAGTAAGACTAGTCTAAACAAAGTAGGAGGAAAGGCTAATTTTAAATGTAGGTTATCATAAAATTATAGTAAAAGTTACAGATGAATATAAGTATTACTCATTTGCAACGTTGAATAACATAGATATGTGGCAATCATTTAAAAACAAACAAACAATAAAAAGAGAAATATAAATGCCCTAAGGAGGAATGAGTAAGTAGACATAAAATACATGAAGAAACACTATATCCCCGTTCCTTTCTATAGAACACTAACATCCAAAATGGGACAAAGATAGCATAAAATAAGAAAGCCCGAGAGCAGTGTCCTTTAATATCAAGACACTAAATCTTTAAAAAAAAAAAATTATCTAGTATTATATTGGAAGAATAATGGCAAATATAATTTATTCAGGGAAGGCACATAGGGTTTGATATTGGTTATTCTATTATTGTAATATGATTCATCCTAATTAAGAGTTAAAGAACCTAAGTGACTTAGTCAATTAAGCAACCAACTCTTGATTTCAGTTCATGTCATGATCTCAGGGTCCAGATATCAAGTCCCACATCCACTCCCTACTCAGCAGGGAGAACTGCTTGAAATTCTCTCCTTCTGCCCTTCCCCCCACCCTGCTCACTCTCACATGCATTCTCTCTCCCTTTCTCTCCAAAATAAATAAATTAATCTTTAAGGGTTAAGGAAACTAAAGCTATTTATATAAACCTGGTATCCAGAAAGAAGCAAGCATTACAATAAAAAATAGGGCCTGTGTGGCTCAGTCCATTAAGCGTCTACCCTGCGCTCAGGTCATGACTTGGGGTGGGTGCTGGGATAGAGTTCCTCGTCGGGCTCCCTGCTCAGCAAAGAGTCTGCTTCTTTCTCTCCCTCTGCTGCTCCCCCTGCTTATGTGTGCTCTCCCTCTCTGTCCCTCTGTGTCAAATAAATAAATAAAATCTTAAAGAATAAATAATAAATCAAACCTGAAGATACTAAAAGACTTGACTACCTATCAATTTAAAACATCCATATGTTGTCCTGGAAAAATGCTGATATCAATTTGCTTGTACATTTTTAAATAATTTTCTGTGCAATATACATCTACCCACTTGTGTACATGTATCTATAGTGGTAGATGCTCAATTATTTTGTAATCATTTAGCTTTTACTGTGTAACAAACCACTCCAAAACTTAGTTGTTTTTTGTTATTTGTTATTTCTCAGGAATCAATGGGTCCATGGTCAGTAGGGTTGGTATCACCCATGAACCCACCCACCCATGGTGGGACTTTCTCGCATGCTTGGAGATTGCCTGATGAGTCTGATCCATACTCTCTACCTTTTGCTTGCACTTACCTTGTTACACAGAAAGGTCCACACAAGGAGGGGAATAATTTCAGTCATTAAAAAAAAATAAACAATGTATCTCAACACCCAAGAAAGAATACTATATTATATCCATGTATTCTGATAAAGTTTTGATGAAATTCAATGTCCATATGAAGAGAAAAAAATACTTATTGGGCCAGGAAGAGAAATACTTCTTTAAGCTGGTAACAGATATATAACTCATGCCAATAGTCAATAACATCCTTGATGAACAAAGATTTCATGTATCCCTACTAGACTCAAGACAGGCATACCCTCTATCAGTATGAGGGGAGAACTGAGCAGGCTAATAAACTGCCAGGACACCCCTCCTCTTGCCTCTCCTATCCACATCCCAAGAGCTAATGGACCATAATTTAAATATAAACATCTCCAATGCTGTTCTGATTAAAGAGTGCAAAGGAGATATCCTAAGGGGGTAGTTTTTAGTAGTATGTCAACAAACAGAGGTGGCTTCTGGGAGCTGATTCCCTTAGCAGAATGGAAACTTGGTAATAATGGTGCCAGTTGTGCAGCACTGTCAGCAGTTGCTTCAAATACAAAATTAGTTAAGTTAATCCTAATGATGGTTTGATTCTTCATTCAGTGTATTATATCAAAGGAAAGTTTGGAATTTCATTCCGTTAAATATGAAACATCTGATCTTATTATTTATGCCATTTTGCAAATGAAGGTTATAAAGTCCTCCTTTGAAGATGACTGTTTTATGTGCTTGATGCTATAAACACAAATTTTGGTGGAGCAGAGTATTATGGCACAGAGAAATCTGATACTTAATTAAGAAACCTTCAGAGCAAAACCATTTTTGGAATTAGCTTTGGTACACATATAATTCAGAATTTAACCAAGCAATTTTCAAACTTGTACCAACCTAAATAGAAGTTATAATTGTAGGAATTTAGATATATTTCATGTACACACATTTAGAATAACTGTAAAATTTTCATGATAATACAAATGATAAATATACAAATACACATTAGCATAGTGGTACATGATATCTGTCTTTGCTGCCCATTATCACCAGGCTATTAAAATCAGTTGAACCTTTAAAAACCAACTTTGTAAATCAATCTAAATCTCTTTAAATGAAATTAAGCTATTTTCTGTACATGGGCTCTCCATACTGTGCTTGCAGTTTATTTAAAATCTGTGAGAATGTTTACTCACAAACTGTAATAAATCATATGATCATCCTATTCAGAATGCCAGTAGGGGCAAAACAAAAGACCCAAGCCTAGATAAATTGCAATGAAATTTAAATGCCCACAATTATGTATTCAAAAAAACTAACACTCCAAATATGGGGGGACAGCAAACATGTCCTTTATGCATATAATACCACATCAATTTTGTCACATAAAGACCAAAATTAAAAACATTATTCGATGATTGGCTCCAATAAAGAGATAGCAGTGATGACTACTAAAAAGATTTGGGAATTATTGATGATCAAACAGTAAATTAACTGTCTACAAAAAATACCAAGGAAAGATCTAAAGAAGGAAAAGTACCCTATATCGTGGAGTCTAATATTACAATATTTTCAGATATCACAGTTATATTTGTTTTTCACATAGCTGAAATTTAAATGACTCTCATAATCATTTTTAGTCTGGAAACAGCCATGATGTAGATGCCACTGCTGGGCTATGCTCAACTGGAATGTAGCTAGTCAGGCCATTATCGTTATCGGTTTAACTAAGTGCTGTGTTAATGTTACATAAGTTCAGTTAAATTGTTGTTTGAAATGTCACCTACAGGATGCCTGAGTGACTCAGTTGGTTCACGTCTGCTTTCAGCTCTGGTCATGATCCCAGGGTCCTGGAACTGAGTCCCAAATAAGGCTCCTTGCTAAGTGGGAAGCCTGTTTCTCTCTCTGCCTGCTGTTCCCCCTGCTTGTGCTCTCTGTCTCTGTCTCTCTCTCTTTCTGACAAATAAATAAGTAAAATCTTTATTTAAAAAAAAAAAAAAGAGAGATAGAGAGATGTCTTCTTGAACAACTAATATGATTTTAGGCCAAAATGAAAAGTTGTTGTACTCAGAAAGGTATGAAAATACAGCATTAACTAATACATTGGATGACATTAAAGCAAATGCTTGTCATTGGAAGACTGGCAGCGGTCTCATACTACTCCCTTGTTTCAAACTAGCAAGCAAGAGCTATACAGGACATAAGAAAGGAAGTTACTAGCAGAAGGAATTATATATTTTTTAAATTATTATATAGGACTTTTATTTAGAGCATTTTATTATTTTGTGTTACTGAGATACATGCATAGGTATTGACTATTACAAGGTAAGAGTGCAACTAACGCATGAGAAATTGTCAAATCGCTCAAAATGTTGAAAGAAATTTCAAATCTCAGAGGTATATTGAATGATTATTCAAAGGCACTATTGTAGATTAATTGGCAGCACTTTTAAGAAAAAACTTTTAGGAGGAGATAAAAGGGTGGTGTGTCTTTTAATTTATATCATTTTTTTCAGATTTGATGTGAAGTGTATCCATAATAAACAAGGCCAAACACTAGGCACCACCAACAAAAGAAAGGAAGGTGACACTGCTGACTCCAGCATTTAGGGAGCAGGTGTACTAGTAACTGTCTTCTACAGAGGACTGTATAGCTACTGATAATTGTAATGTATACAATGTACCTACATAAGAAAATTAAAATTTGGAGTTGTTTCAATTTTATTAAATTCTAAATGTTTTCAAATGTTACATTCTTTTCCCTCCATGATCCCTGAACTGTTCAGAACTATGAATTGTTTTGTATAAATGTGTGAAGTTGAATTGGCCAGCATCCTGACTACAAAGAGATCACTCTGAAGGGGTGATTGGTGACAATATTTAGAATTTCTGTTTGGGGGGCACGTGGGTGGCTCAGTGGGTTAAAGCCTCTGCCTTCAGCTCAGGTCATGATCCCAGAGTCCTGGGATCGAGGCCCGCATCGGGCTCTCTGCTCAGCGGGGAGCCTGCTTCCCCCTCTCTCTCTGCCTGCCTCTCTGCCTACTTGTGATCTCTGTCTGTCAAATAAATAAATAAAATCTAAAAAAAAAAAAAAAAAAGAATTTCTGTTTTGAAGGTAGTTGCCATAGGATTTATTGATTGGATTTAAATTCTGAGGTAAAAGATTAAAGAAAAATCTATAGTTATTTTTCATAAGCAAATAAAAGGATGGGGTTGTCAGTATGAGGTGCTGAGTGATACGGGGTGATAAAAGACAGTAAGTTTTTTTAAAATTGTATTTAATTTTATTTTTTTTTCAGTGTTCCAAAATTTATTGTTTATGTACCACATCAGATGCTCCATACAATACATGCCCTCCTTTTGAAAGAAGGTCAGAATTTTGGTTTTATCGTTACTTAATTTGAGATGTCTTTGAGACATCTGAGTAAGTATGTTGTAGGTTTTGGATATAGGGATCTCAAGGTCACAGAAGCACTGTAAAATGGTGACATAAACTTTGAAACCATCACCATAAAAATCATATTTAAAGCCATAATAATAGATGAAATCACACCTCAGAAAGAGTATATAGGGAGAAAAAGTTTCAAGTGAAAACCCTGGACCATACCAACATGTAAGTCAGAGAGAAGAGAAGCAGCAGCAAAGGAAACTGGCACAGAGTGGCCACTGAGGCAGAAGGCAAACCTGGGGAATTTGAGAAGGGGAGTGAGGCCTGAAAGCCACATGAAGAAAGGGTTTGAAAACCCAGAAGTCATCAACCATGTCAATTGCCCAGTTAGACGAGGACAGAAAAAGCTGATTACAATATAACAAAGTAGCAATCGCTGGTGGCCTTGATCAGAACACTTTCAGGGTGGGAATAGATAAGGAAAGCCCAACCAGCATAGAATTTAGAGAGAAAGGGAGAAGAATTTAAGAGAATACAAGCAGAGAATTTCTAAGAATTTTACTCTAAAGGAGAGGAGACAATGTAAAGGAGCAACTAAAGAGGTAGGTGCCCAAGAAGAGGTTTTGCTTTAAAATATATATATATTTAAAGCAAAAGTTTTGCTTTAAATGTATGTATGTATGTGTGTGTGTGTGTGTGTGTGTATACATACAATGTGTATATATAGGTATATGAGGGACACCGGGGTGGTTCAGTCAATTGAGCGTCCAACTCTTGGTTTCAGCTCAGGTCATGATCTCAGGGTCATGATATCGAGCCCTGCGCTGGAGTAAGCACTTAACCAGAAGTCTGCTTGATATTCTCTCCCTCTCCTTCTGCCCCTCTCCCTGCTCGCCCACACACTCTCTTGCTTTCAGTCTTTCTCAAACAATATAAATAAAATCTTCCTTAAATATGAGGAGAACAATAGCATGCATGTGTGTTGATGAGAAATAAAAAGTGGGGAAGACATAAAGGGTGGTACAGTAGAAAGGAGAAAATCTGCGAGGAATAGTGGTTAATGTGCAAGGGGAGGCGTTGACCTTTGGGAGCCTTATGTAAGGACCATTGATAGTAACAGTAATGAGAGCTGAGGGTATGAGCACAGAGCCCTGTGAGTGAGGAGTAGAGGTGGAAACTTGTGAAAGTTCTCATGCCTGCGCCTTTCTTGAAATAGAAAGCTATGTGTCTGCTGAGTAAAGATGAGGGACACATGAGCAAATTACTTTGTTCCCACAACAGGCATTTACAAAAGAAGGTATTCTTTCTAAGTATCTCCACAATATCCTCTAGGTATCTATGGCAGCAAATTCGCTGATTGTATCTTATCTTTTCTATATCACTTCTTTCTTTTGTCTCATTCATTTTTCTTTACATCTGTGAAATGAAGTTAGTAAGGCATATCTTAGAATATTGTTGTGACATGAGAAGTTAATTTATTTAAAATTTTATAAAAATATCTAGAACTTGAGTTGCATGATACAAACAAAATTTTTTCTTTCTTCTCTTTTTCTTTTCCTTTTTTTCCCATTTAAATCAAGAAACTCCCTCCTTAGTGAAATTTATCTTGTCTTATAAAATCTCCAGTCTGAGCTCTAGTGATCAAATGAGGATTCATCCTAGTTCTTAATTAGTGATGCACACCAGGCCAGCTATAATTAAGTGTATACTCCCCATCACTTGTAGGTTAAATACATGGTTCATGGCATCAGACAGTAGGAAAAGCTTTATGAATGGTGCTCTCAAGTGTAGCCTGTTTTACCATATAAATTTATTGCTGGGAAGAAATTGCTTTTGGCAACGTAATTATAGGTTAGAAAGAAATGGGGAGGGGGGGCAAATGGTTCAACATATAGCATATGCCATGACTGACACAATCAGGGCTTGACAGTTTGGCAGGAATCTATACTGGAATGCTTGGTGTACCATGACCTCTGATGCCAGTTTTGTCTCTATCATAAATTATTTCATTCATAGTGATTGGATGATTTATTTTGTACCCATGAACAATGACCTTGCTCTTGAAATAAGGGACCTTAGGTGAGGAAGATGAATCTTCAATTCTTAAAAAAAAAAAAAAAAAAAAAAAAAAGAAAATGAATTCTTGAGTATTGTTGTTAGGGCCCTGTCCCTACACCTGAAGCTTAGAAATTCAGAGAACTTTCATCCTCCAGTTCAAATTCATTTGAAAAGTGAGAAACGGAGAGAAGAAATGCATATGGTAAGAGACACTTTCTTCCATTCATGTATGTAATAGAGGCATGTGGACGAAGGAAGATGAAAGGGACCCCTTTTCTGAGAGAGGTTGTGGTTAAGAATCTCTACAGTGTCTTGGTGACAATTATAAAAGGAGGAACTGTTTAAGACAGTGACAGCCCTAATCCAATGAAACAGAAGAGTAATTGAACCAAAGCTTTATTTTGAAATCTTATGTCAAGAGCATGTCATGGAAGGACTTTTGGACTTTCTAATAAGGGTCTGTTTTTCTGGATCGTGGGCAAGTAATCAACATATAACACACCTTTACTCACATCTCAAAGTGACTCACACTCTATTAAAAACATCATACTTTTTTTTTCTCTAATGTTAAGTTTGAATTTTCTACCTATTCAAAGCATACATAGATGGTGATACACATAGGTCTTTTATTTTTTTTTAAGATTTAATTTAATTTTTTTATTTGACAGAGATCACAAGTAAGCAGAGAAGCAGGCAGAGAAAGAGAAGGAAGAAGGCTCCTTGCTAAGCAGAGAGCCCAATGTGGGGCTTGATCCCAGGACTCTGGGATCATGACCCGAGCCAAAGGTAGAGGCTTTAACCCACTGAACCACCCAGGTGCCCCACACATAGGTATTAAAAAAAAGGGACAGTCATGATGCAAATCTGCCTCAGGCATTGACACCAGGTAATAGTTTTCAATCACTATACATTATAATTACTTACATCTAAGTAATAACACTAAGACTAGATTCCAAACAAGAAAAAAAGACTGGAGATAGGATTCATGTAGCTGGTGTATCAACGTGGTAGAACTGTGAGAACAATTTCAAATGATGGTGGTCAAACTACCAGCTCTTGAAGAACATTCTTCCTGTGTCTGTCCTATCTTTGTGGTACCACAGCTGAATTCCAGGACCATTATTTTAATTAACATATTTTTTCCCCTGACTCCTAGACTAAGTCTAGAATAAAGGATTATAAAAAAAAAAATCTTTGGAGACTTCCAGTTCCACCTTTGATATGTAAGAATCTCAGAAGTAATTATTCTCATTCTTAAGAGAAAAAGCTAGGCAAACTGAAAACCAATAACTTTTTCTTAGACCCATCAGAAAACTACCATTGCAGGGCAAAAAGCTACCCTGAAATCTGGAGAGATAATTTTATCCAGAGGGACACAACTGAGAACTACTTTTTTTTTTTTTTTTTTTTTTAGTTCAGAAGCCACTAGAGCCATAAACCAGCAGGAAGGCTTACATGTCACTTTTAATGAATTGTTGGATGCTGGGTGTGAACTGATGTGAAAGCGAGAAGCTCTTAAAGACTGCTCTCCTAGGAGAGGCTTATGGGCTTTACTTCCAAGACCCTCACCCTTCTCTCACAATGATTCAAAGAAGATCCCTTCGTGGATCTGACAGGGAGAGAACAATCATTGTGAAATAAGCCATAGTATTCTTCATAATAAAGACCTACTCAGCATGGAAAAATACTTCACAGAAAACTTAGCCCACTGGAGCAAAGGAAAATTACCTGACTCTAGCCCCCTATAACCTTCCCAGGCATCTAAGAGTGAAGGAGGAAAGATACTTTCACAGATCACAGCCAGGGATACCAGCTGGCCAAAACATGGAGTTTAAATCATAAAGTTATAGATTATCTCCTCCCCACACAAATAACCACAAGTCTCCATCATAATAACAGTGGATTATAGCCAACTTGCTGCAAGGTGCAAACTTTATTTTTTTTTAAAGATTTTGTTTATTTATTTGACAGAGAGATCACAAGTAGGCAGAAAGGCAGGGAGAGAGAGAGGGGAAAGCAGGTTCCCTGATGAGCAGAGAGCCCAATGTGGGACTCAATCCCGGGACCCTGAGATCATGACCTGAGCTGAAGGCAGAGGCTAACCCACTGAGTCATCCAGGTACACCAAGGTGCAAACTTTATTTTAAAAAGCATTCTCTGGGGACCCCAAAGATACCAGGAAAGACAAAAACTAAGACCCTAGGGAAATTTGAATTCTCTAGATCTTCCAAATACAGGAAACGCTAATCACAGAATACCTCATAAACAGATTAGTTGGAGAGTTCAACTCCCCTCTTTCAGTAATTGATAGTTCAAGCACCAGAAAATCACTGAAGGATATATCTATATATCTTTATATATACACTCTTCTGCATTCTTTTTTCAGGTTCACATAAAACCAAATTAGACCACATTCTATAGTAAAAAACACACTTCAACAAAATTTTTAAAATTTTATTAGAATAAAATATATACAATATAGACTCGCAGGCCACAAGAAAATTAAACTAGAAATCAATAACATAAATTTAATTATGAAATTCCCAGATGAAACAGTACATTTCCAAATAACACAATGAGGAAAGGAAGAAATCTCAAGAGAAATTTAAAAATCTTTTGAGCCAAATATAAATGACAGTGCAAGTTATCAAAATGTGTAGCATGTAGCAAAAACATTGTTTAGCAATTAGATGCATATATTAGGGGTGCCTGGATGGCTTAGTCGTTAAGTGTCTGCCTTTGGCTCAGGGTATGATCCCAGGGTCCTGGGATCCAGCCCCACATCAGGCTCCCTGCTGGGCAGGAAGGCTGCTTCTCCCTCTCCCACTCCCCCCTGCCTGTGTTCCCTCTCTGTCTCTCTCTGTCAAATAAATGAATAAAACCTTTCAAAAATAAATAAATAATAAATATATTAGGGAGAAAGAGAAAGATCTAAAAATCAGTATCTTAAGCTTTAATTTTGGGAAATAGAAAAAGGAGACAATTTAAAAATAAAGCAAAAAGATGAAAAAGAAATAATAAATATTAGAGGAGAAATCAGTCACATTGAAAACAAGAAAATAATAGAGAAATACAATGATACCAAAAACTGATCCTTTGAAAATACCAATAAAGTTGATAAATTTTACTTAGGCTAACCAGGGAAAAAAGAGAAAACATAATTACCTTTATCAAATATTAAAGAAGAAGAATCTTTATCACTGATCTTGTGACTACCAAAGGGTAATAAAGAAATAGTATAAATAATGCTATGCCCACAAATTTGATAATTAGATGAAATGAATCAATTCATTAAAAGATACAAAATGACCAAAACTCACACAAATAAATACCAGAATAGGCCTCTATCTATTAAGTAAATTGAATCAATTAATACTAACTTTCCAGAAAAGAAAGCACCAGGCCCAAATGGTTTCACTGGTGATTTCTATCAAACTTAAGGGAAAGGAAATGCAATTTTTCTAAAATGTCCAGAAAATAAAAGCAAAGACAGTACTTTCTATGTATATTTTAATGATGAGGTCAACATTATAGTAATAGCACCTGGCCAGTATAGCTCACTGGAGCAGATAACGATATTATAAGAAAAGAAAATATAAACCATTATTTCTAACAAAGATTCATACAAAGATCTTTAAAAAATATTATCAAATAGAATCAATATTTTTAAATAATTATATGCCATGATGAAGTGAAACTTATTTCTGGCATGCAAGGCTGGTTCAACATCTAAAAAAAACCAAGTTGATATAACCTACCATATCAAATAGCTAAAATCATGTGTTTAACAAAATACCAAACTAAACCAAACCAAACAAAAACCCAAAACAGATCACATCCATTCATAATGAAAATTTCAATAAGGGAGGAATAAAGAGGAACTTCCTCAACTTGATAATGAACATACACAAGACAACTGTAGCTAACATACAGTTAAGGTGAGAAATTGGGTGCTTTCTTCCCAAGATCAGGAACAAACAAAATGACCTCCTTTACTACTCTTTCAACATTGTTTGGGATGTTGTAGTTACTGAAAGAATACAAGAGAAGTAAAGATTATATAGGCAGGGAAGAAAGTAATAAGAATGGCTTTATTTACAGATGGCATGATTGTCTATATAGAAAATTCTAAAGACTCAACAACAATAACAAAATACTTGGAACTGTTAAGTGACTATAGCAAAGTCACAAGATACACTGCTAACATACAAAAATCTATTGCTTTCCCATGTCTGCAATAAAAAGCTGGAATTGGAAATGACTAAAACAAATCAATGTCATTTAAAAGAGCACAAATACAATGCAATATGCAGCTATAAATCTCACAAAATGAGTATAGAGTCTATGTTCAGAAAACTACAAAACACTGACAGAAACGTCAGAATGACAATGAAGGGAGAGGTACTCTTTTCTCATGGGTGGGAAGACTCGGTATTGTTAACATTTCAATTCTTCCCAGTTTCATCTAAAGAATAATCTTAATCAATATCTCTGTAAGCTATTTTTTACCAAACTGATTGGCAAACAGATTCTAAAGTTTATTTGGGAGGGTAAAAGACCTAGAATTGTCAACACAACACTAAAGAGAATAATAAAGTTGGAGAAATCACACTACCTGCTTTTAAGACTTACAGAGAAGGGAGAAGTCTTACAGGGAGAAGCCTGCTTCTCTCTCTCCCACTCCCCCTGCTTGTGTTCCCTCTCTGTCTCTCTCTGTCAAATAAATGAATAATGAGATGATGTGGTATTGGCAAAAGGATGGACACATGGATGAATGAAACTATATAAAGAGCTCAGAAATTGACCCACACAGATATAGCCAACTGATCTTTGACAAAGGGCTAAAAGCAATTCAATGGAGAAAGGATAGTTCTTTTTAACAACTATTTCTGGAATAGTTGGATGTCCACATGAAAAATCAAACAAAACATTAACCTTGTAACGAAAGCTTCATCTTCCACAAAATCAACTCAAACGGATTCTAGGCCTAAATGCAAAACACAAAATACAAAAAATTCAAGCAGAAAACATAAGATAAAATCTAGGTGATACTTAATGGTGATGGGATTTTATTCAACATCACAAACATGACACATGCTTTTTTTTTCAAAAATTGATAAATTGGACTTCATTAAAATTCAGTACTTCTACTCAGAGAAAGACCCCATTAAGAGAGAGAAACAATGAACTATAGGTAGGGACAAAATATTTGCAAAGTATGTATCTGATTATGCCCAAAATATGCAAAGCCCTCTTAAAACACAGCAGTAAGAAAACAAACCACCCCATTAAAAAAAAAAAAAAAAAAAAAAAAAAGGTAGGAAAAAGACATGAATAGACACCTCACAAAAGAAGATATATAGATGGCAAATAACCACATGTAAATATTCTCAATGCAATTTGTCATTAGGGAATCACAAATTCAGACAACAATGAGATAGGACTACATATTTTATTACAATGGTTACATCAAAAAAATCAAACAATACTGATAGCTGACAAGGATGAAGAGCAACAGCAGTTCTCACTCATCATTGGTGGAATTGCAAAATGATACAGCAACTTTGAAAGGCAATTTGCCAGTCTCTTATACAGCAAGTCAATCCTGCTGTCTGATTCACCAGTTGTACTCTTAGGTATTTACACAACTGATTTGAAAAACTGTGTACACATGAAGACCTGTGTATGAATATTTATAACAGCTTTATTTATAGTTGCCCAAAACTAGAAAACCAACATGCCCTTGAATTGATGAACACAAAAACAAATCGCTATACATCCACATAATAGTGTGTTATTCAGATATGAAAAGAAAAGAGTTATCAAGGCACGATAAATATAGATCAACTTTTAATATATATTGCTAAGTGAAATAACCTAGTCTGAAACAAGACATGCTATATGTTTCAAAGAATTTGGAATTTTGGAAAACACAAAACTGTAGTAAAATAGTATAGTAAAAGTATCACTGGTTGTCAGATGTTTGGAAGTAGGAATGATATTTAAATAAGTGAAGCATAGATTTTTTAGGGCAATAAAACTAATCTGTGTGATACTGTAATTGTGGATACCTGATCTCGTGCATTTATACAAAACCATAGGACTATATAGTACAAAGAGCAAACCTTAATGTACACAAACATGAAAAGATCATTTAGGAATCAGGGTGAGTTAGGCAAAATAATCTGTGTTACACATTTATGAAACAACCCTACTTAAGGAGGAATGTTTTGGGGTGGAGGGGATTGCTGACCTAAATAACCTTGGAAATGATGGAGTCTATAAAATTAAAGGCAAAAGTAGCTGTACCCTAGCTGGTAGAGTTGTTTCCCACAGGGATATGGATTAACAATTTTGTACTGCTATACATGTACACTGGAACTGAACAATTAAACAAGTTGATGAATGAGGTGGAAGCCAGGCTTCTCACTGTTAGAATAGGAGTTTGGAGGTAAGCAAAGGGAGGAGGCTAGACTGATGCAGTTGTTAATGGATTACAGTTACAAACATCAGTATGAACTTATGTCTAGCTAAATATGATTATAGTTACATATAAAAATGTTATAGATATGAGTAGATATACAACTTAACATTCATGCATAGATTTCCTTGCTCTGTTATTGAGAGGGTCCAGTAGTAACAACCATACCTAAGCCCAGATCTGGTTTCTTATATCATTGCCCAAACAATGCCCAAACATTGTATATATGACTGATTCCAGCAGGGGCAGGAATTATACAGAATAAGCCTAGAGTATTTTAAAGGGCTAGAAAGTACGAAAGTGTTTTTTAAAAAAGGAAAAAAAATCCACAATAATGAAAATTTTTCAAAAGGAGAGAGCGACCAAATTAAAGAGTTCCCATTGGAAAAGGTAGGACAAGTTGAGCAACAAAATGTAAAAGTAGAATGAGATATAAATCAAAGTATAAACTATATATCCATTAGTCCATATAGATATAAGTAAGTGACTAGATAAATAAATACATGGAAAAAAGAGACCAATTTCACATGCAACGGAATCCCAAATAATTTATGTTAAGTATTGCACCTGCTCAGAGAGGGAGCATGACTCCTCCTTCCTTCAGTGTGGGTTATGCACGATATCTTCCAAAGGAGTACAATATGAAAAGGGAAGAAAGGGTAACTTTATAATGGAGAAATCTGAAAAACACTATCTCAAATTATGTGATCAAGGTTAACATCACTATCCATGAGTCAAATTGACAGTATGTATTCTTAATGTAAGAATCTTAATGGCATGATATAAATGCCATGTTTCCTCTGTAGTCTTATTCTCAGTAAACCATAACCCACATTTAATCACAAGAAAATCATCAGACAAAATCCAATAGAGAGACATTCTACAAAATACCTGATCAATGTTTCTCAAATTTCTCAAGGTTACTAAAATGAGGAAAATCTGAGAAACTATCAAAAGTATAGAGTTGCCTAAGATGATGTGACAAGTAAAGTTAATGTGACATGTAGGGAAGAATAGAGAAAAGGACATTAGAGAAAAATTAAGGAAATCTGAATAAAGTAGGGACTTGACCAATAATGTATCAATATTTATTAATTATAACAAATGTATTATATTATATCAATATTTATTAATTATAACAAATGTATTATATAACTAAAATATGCTAATAACAGAAACTCAGTATAGGACATATGAAATCTCTCTATACTGTCTTCTCAATTTTTTTTTTTTTTGGTAAATCTAAAGCTCTTTGAAAGAATACTCTATAAAAAATGACTTGTAACCAATTTCCACACCAACATAAAATGTTATGCTCAAAATATTTCAATATCAAAAGAATTTGTTGTAATTTCTGACACTGGCACTAAAAAGTATATACAAAATATATGGAGAAATTAAGTTCTCCACATTCTAATGAATATTTCTAGAATTCAAGGTATTTTTGAAAATCAAAATATGTAGAGGGAAGCTTTTAAAAAAAGTTTGGAATCCTGTGCATTTTTCTTAAAGAGAGAAATAACAATTACCAAGAGTAGTTTATTAAAATAGTAGTTTATTAAAATAGTTCATTAAAATAGTTTATTAAAATAGAGTAGTTTATTAAAATATAAAATAGTTTAATAAAATAATAGTAGTTTATTAAAATATTAAAAAATAGCTTATTAAAATACACACACACATATATATATTTATATATACATGGATGGATGGACAGATAGATGAAAAATAATTTAGCCTCTAATTTCCCATTTTGTAATAAGTCCAAGTTTAATATTTCTCCATCTTCAGAGATTTGGAATTACTAGGCTTGGGGCTAGAAAGTTCCAGAAATGGGCTTTTCAGAAAGCCCAATAGGACTATAAAGCTATTTCATTGTTGTTGTTGCATCTCCTTTCCTTTCAAGGAGTATTAGAGAAATCTACCTAGATCTTGCCATGAAGAAGCAGTTTAACCTTGATCAACATAGTTTTATGGCTGTTAGCCAATAAAAATGTTTTGAACCTGCTACTGCATAGGCTTGCTTTGAGGATGAAATGAATATCACATATACATAATATATAGTATATATATCATATATATATATCATATATACTATATATAATGTATAGTCGTATATAACATACGTATGATGAGCAGCAAGAGAAGAATCTCTTGAAATCCCTCTAATTATTACCTTTTTTAAAAGATTTTATTTATTTATTTGAGAAAGAGTGAGAGAGGGAGAGGGAGAAGAGGACTTCATCTTGCCTCACCCTCTCCACCCTGGAGCAAGAGTCTTGATGCAGGTCTTAATTCCAGGATCCTAAAATCAGAACCAACTGAGCCACCTAGACACCCCTCTAATTTCTATCTTTCTTGAAATTTTAATCTAGTTAGAATGGTCTAGAAGCTGTAACCTAAGGCATTCGTTCAAAATATTATTAAAATCATGGCACAATTAGAAGATGGTGTAGAACTAATATTCCAGGTATGTTAGGATAAATACACAAGTCTCCATTATCCTGAAGGACCTGGAGCCTCTATGGTCCAGGTCAAGCCCAAATAGAAGTAAACAGTATCTGCGCACACCTGAAAATCAGTCTCAGGTTTCCAGCATGTTGAGGCAGACAGGGTAGTACACTGTACTCTGAATACCTTGAATTTCTCCACACCCAGGCCTTTAGTCACCTCATCCTCTACCTATGCTGCCCCCAGCACTCACGGAGTGGGTGTCACTTTGGTATCCGGAACCCAACTCCAATTTTCATTTTTCCCTGTTTCTTCCTAAATATTTCGCCATTCATGCTTTCTTGTTTTTATAAATTTCCACAGTATTTGCAAATATCTCATATCTTGACTACATTTTTAATTTTTTTCTAGATACATGTTTTTGGTTTTGTTTTTCTGCAACAAAATAAAATTCTTAGAGGAGAAGAAAGTTTATACTTATACATCTCTGAATTCTTCATAGGACCTTAGCCTATAGCAGACCCAAAATGTTTTTGAGAATTTTTTTTTTTAAGATTTTATTTATTTATTTATTTGACAGATAGAAATCACAAGTAGGCAGAGAGGCAGGCAGAGAGAGGGAGGAAGCAGGCTCCCCTCTGAGTAGACAGCCCAATGTGGGGCTCGATCCCAGGACCCTGAGATCATGACCTGAGCCGAAGGCAGAGGCTTAACCCTCTGAGCCACCCAGGCACCCCAAGAATGTTATTTTAATGTAACCTCATTATCTTAAACTTGTAGCTGTGTGTGAAGAATATTTCAGTGGATCCTAGCATCATGACTTGTGAACAGAAGTAACTGGCCTATGGATTGCATATGTGGTTGCCAACCTTGTCCTCAATCCTTGCTCCAATAAAGGTCACAAGGTGCTTTTTTAAAATTTCTGTGTGCTGAAAACTTTCAGCACACCTGAGTGATCAGAAGTTTTTCCAGTATGACTTTTATCAGAATATGTGATTCTGATTCTTTGGATGAGAGGTGAATCATGGGCTATAACATGTCACAAAGTTGTCTTATTATATAAGATCAGGTAGGATAGAGAAGGAGATATTTTACCTATTCCCTAGAGTGCCCCAATTCTGACAAATGAAGGATATGGCAAGTTGCAGATTAAAGTTATGACAAAAGGGAAATAGCAGTATGTGATGCGCTTGCAACATATGTTCATGCATCTTTCCAAATTAAAAAAAAATAAAGGAAAAAATAGGAAAAAACCATAGCGTTTAGGAATTGGAATGTAGAAATCAGCCTTCATTAGAATGACAATCTGAGACTTTTTTTGTTGAAGTACAAACAAGAAAAATCCTATTAGCATTTGCAGCATGAAATGTTATTAAAACTAAACCAGATGTTATATTCATATTCAAAGTTGTGAAGTCTTCTTAGCAGTGACAGTGCATTAGCAAACAAAGTAAAATAAACAATGATAATGTTGGAATGTTGGGCTTGCTGCCAACAAAGGTAAAACATAATCTCAAAGAAAATCACCCAGAATAAGGAAACTAGAGAGGACTCTCACTGATATTTAACTAAGGAAATCTAGATAGATCAAAATATAGTTATGGCTCCAAGAAAAATGTTCCCTAAATTCATAAAGACAATCTATGTTGGGTTTTATATATTTGTTTTCTCTTATAGATGATCAGAAATAAAAAATTCTCTAAATGAATCCTTAAGAACAATGAAAATTAATGAATGCATTTTATGAATTCAAAACATTGGATTACTTAATATATGGCACTTTGTTTTTGGCTATATATACTACCTGAATACACCTGGGGCAAAGCAGCCTAGTGAGAAAGATTAGGACTTTGGCATCTAATCTCATTCCAAATCATGATATATAATATAAGTATAAAATAAAATCAAATCTCAGTGTTCTCATCCTTAAAATGGAAATAATAATTATCTTTTTAAAAAAAGATTTTATTTATTTATGACAGAAAACACAAGTAGGCAGAGAGGCAGGCAGAGAGAGAGGGGGAAGCAGGCTCCCTGCTGATCATAGAGTCCAATGCGGGGCTCAATTTCAGGACTCCGAGATCATGACCTGAGCCAAAGGCAGAGGCTTAACCCACTGAGCCACCCAGGTGTCCCTAATAATTATCTTTTAAGGTAGCATGAGGGTATCTGAAAATGTTCTAATGTATGAAATGTGTCAAACCAGGGGCCTGGCACCCAATAGACAGACACTAAATATTACCTGTTATTTTATTGTTTTGATTACAAGATCATAGCCAGAGAATGAAGAGTAAAAGAACCAACTTAGCAGACAAAGATGTAAACACACAAAACACTTCCAGAGGCCGCCAACTTTCCTGAGTGCTCCAGGTATCCCACTGGGAATGACCTCAAGGGGACCAAAGCTGGGTGATGCTGTTTGTGAACTAATGCCCCACTTTTTGCGTGTTGCATTTGGAAGTACTTGCTAGCATTGTGCTGCATACAATATTGAATGCTTAGCAAAACGGTGCTTTCATATTGTCGTTAAAATCCCCTTATGCATATAGGGTTGGTCCATGAATCTGAGGGAGATTAATGAGAAGCAAAACTGATTGTCATGTATTGTCACGCTGTATTCGGAATTCCCCTGTCCCCTCCACAGCTTATGGTGTCAGGTTCATCATGTCTGGCTGTCTCTACTGCTGGGTAAAGTTGTTTCTCAGGAGACTCCTTAATCTTTTATTGTAATGGACACTTCTCTGGCATTCCTCTCATTCATTTCAACTGATGAGAAAGGGATTTATTTAAAATTTCTATTTTGATCATCTACACCAAGAATATGACAGTCATAAGCCTTTATGTAATTAACAACATACTATATAGCAACATTGAAAGCCTGCACTGCTAGAGGTACCAAAAAGGATCCTAATTGTGCAATAGCTAATACTTATGGAATACTTACTAAATGTCAGGCTCTGTTCTAAGTGCTGTATTTATATTAATTTATGTTGTCTTCCCAACAATCCCATGATGTAGGGGTCTGTCTTATTTTTATTTTCGGCATAAGGCACAGAGATGGTGATGTAATTGATGACTGCAGGATTTAACACAGCTGGTCTGATTCCAGAACTGGTTGTCTTAGCCACTACATTTTGCTCCAGTTGTAGCATAACCCTTCAACCCACCACAGTAAAATCAGCAGAGCTCACCAAAGGTCTCTTCTATTCTCTTACCTTCTTTACACCTCTTAGAGTTAGGTGAAGTTGTGTGACTAGTAAGGGGCAGAGGGCAGAGGTGTTGGATATCACTTCCAGGTTGAAGGATGAAAGAGCTGCCCCTCATTCTCCAGCAATGTCTTCTCCATTCCACCAACTGAGAAGGCCACATGTTCCAGATTGAGTGGCCACAAGAAGACGGGGCATCTCAGTCAGGAGCTTGAGTGGCTGTGTGGAACTGAGACACACTCCTCTTAATACATAACATATATTAGATATGTGGCATGAATAAGAAATAAAATAGAATTTTTTATTCAGTGTAGCCTTGCTTATGCTAAGACACTCCTTGCTCTTGAAGCAGGAGAACGAGGTTTTTGTCTCCGAGTCGAAGAATGAATCTAGCGGACATAGCAGAGTGAATAAAGTGACAGAAGTATATAAAGCAAGGATACGGGGAAAAAAGCTCTCAGTGGTGAGAGGGTTCCTGACAGGGCTTTTAGGGTTGGTCTTTTATAGAAAGCTAACCAGGGAGCTTAATCTTTTTGACTTTTCTACTACAACACCATTGATTAAGGACCTGTGATAACATCTTTAATGGCTTACTTCTTTTAAGGGTCTGGCTACTTTCTGTTGACCACAGGAGATGGTCGTAAATTAGATTTCTTCCTCAGACACCTAGGGCAAGGTGGTCTGGTGTATGCCCTTATCTCTGGTTTTCTTACACCTCTACATTTTGGGGGTTTCTTTGAGGCTGATCTCAGAACCCCCTATCTATCTCTCCCTACCTAGCCCTGCCTGTCCCTTTCTCAATCTCAGAAGTGAAAAACTATTTGAATAAAACAGCACAACTTTATTATCTGTCTACCTATCAGTCAACTTTGTATGTGCAGAACAGAACATACGTTATAAATATCTATGAAATATCATCTGACTATAATGAAAAACATAACACAACTTCACAAGCCCCCGAAAGAAAAAGCTGGTCAGAAATTTAAAACCAAAGCCAACAAATTTAATCTCAAGTACATTACCTATTCTGTTGAAGAGAAAGTAGAAATAAGTTGGATATAGGACTTTAGCCTAGCATATGAATAGACTATTCTGGATCTGACTTCCAGGTCCTAATATTTCTTCATATATTTTCTATCTACAATGTGAAAATTTCCTTGACTTATCATTTGGATCTAAACTCACTAAACTGAGCTCCTGGGTAGCTCAGTTGGTTAAGTTTGTGGCTTTGGCTCAGGTCATGATCTCTGGGTACTAAGATCGAGCCCCTTGTCCATCTCCCTGCATAGGGGGGAGTCTGCTTCTCCCTTTCTTCTCTTTGGCCCTGCCCCCACCCCCCTTGTGCTTTCTCTCTCTCAAATAAATAAAATTTTTAAAAAATAAGTAAATAAATAAAGTCACTTTCAATGTAGTTTTATGTACTAACATTGATTTGAAAATTGGGGTATTTTTTAAAATTCTGGAAACTATTTTTTCTTTTATTATTACTTTTTTTAAAGAGGATATTACATATTTTGTGAGTTTAATACCCTCTGTAATTTCTCTGCGGACACTTATCAGAATTATTTAAAATCTCATTTGTTCTTCACAGAATTTCTTCTGCTAAGTCCTCCAGAGGCTTCCAGAGTCAGGTGTTAGTTTGTTCATTTATGCTTTTCTTAAATGTTTATTGATCCTTGATGTGTTTCTTCACTAATCAAAATCATCATCTGATTTATATGACATAGAAATTCCACTTTTTCTTTTTTGTCTTTAAATGTTACTTCCTCCTATTTTTGACACAATTGTGAATTTATTGTTTTTCCAATAACTCTTTTGCTGTTCCAATGTGATTAGGGGAGAGAACAAATCTAAACATTTATGCTTAGTTACTATCCTGACGTAGAATTCTGCTCTTGACTCCTTTGGGTTGAAACTGATCCTGTTTTATAGCCTAAGGTTGTCCTGATCAACTGATTGATGATTCCAGCCCACAGGTTCAGACCTCACACCCTCACACCTGGATCCTCAGTCATCAGCACTTAACAGGTTAACTGCTGGATTCTAATGAAAAGAGAGCACCTACCTGTTTAATGTAGTGATGCCCCCACTACCACCACCAAATGTACCAGGATGTGCTTTGCTCTGACATCATCGCCCACACATTTTTTTTTTTAATAATCGAAATATCAGCTAATAGTTGGGTTTTTTTTTTAAGTTTATATTTGAATTCCAGTTACTTAACATACAGTGTAATATTAATTTCAGGTGCACAATATAGCGGTTCAGCACTTTCATACAACACCTTAATCCCCATCCCCTATTTCATCCATCGCCCACCCACCTCCCCTCTAGTAACCATCAGTTTGTTCTCTAGAGTTAAAAGTCTGTTTCTTGATGTCTCTCTCTCTCTCTTTTTCCCCTTTGCTCATTAGTTTTCTTTCTTTTTTTTTTTAAGATTTTATTTATTTATTTGACAGACAGAAATCACAAGTAGGCAGAGAGGTAGGCACAGAGAGAGGGGTCAGGGGAGGCAGGCTCCCTGCTGAGCAGAAAGCCCTATGCAGGGCTTGATCCCAGGACCCTGAGATCATGACCCAAGCCAAAGGCAGAGGCTTCAACCCACTGAGCCACCCAGGCATCCCTGTTTTGTTTCTTAAATTTCACAAAAGAGTGAAATGATATGGCATTTGTCTGAAATTACCATTTTCTGACTGACTTATTTCACTTAACATCATACTCTCTAGCTCCATCCATGTCGTTGCAAATCATTGCCTACGCATTTGCCTGTAGAACTGAACAAATGCCTGTACAATGAAGCTACTGTAGCAACTCACGTTCAAATTTGAATGATTGTTTTACTATCTTTCTTCATTGTGTACAATTCACTGAGAGAAATGATACCCTGACTTTGCCCTTTTTCTTGTTTTATAAATATTCATTTCTTCCTGGTGATTTGAAAAATGGTGGAAGTTTCAGATTTTCCTGGGGGGAAAAAAATGACAATTTTCAATTACTGTGCTGCTTATCACAAAAGCAGTTTCAGTTGCCTGATGGCTTCATTGACTGGTGTCAGGAAAATGCCAAGGAGAATGTTTTGCTAGCTTCATGCCACCCACAGAGCTAGACAAAATATTACTTTTCACGTAATTTACAAAAATAGTAGCTATTAATTGTGCCGCTCAACCATAAACTGATCAAACTAGAGAAAACAAGAAATGTGGCATTTACAATTTAGAAAGCCACTTCCTCATATTTTTAGTCATTAATTCAGTTTAAATCTTGGACTTAAGAATACTTATGAAATTCTTTTAAGTCTCCTGATTTGCTGAATGTTTTCTTTTTTGCATGTCAATGAAGTAAAGTTCTAAAGAGGCTTGAGGCTACTTATGGAGGCTTGTTACACCATTATAACTGAACGTTGTGTTTTTGTACCCACGTTTAATGTATTAAACATTAAATTAAGGAATGGGATTCAAATTTTAACAATGATTGGACGTAGTCATAGACAATTCTCTTCAACAAGCATTGACTGGTGCTTTTGCCATATCATGCACTGTTCTAGGCACTATGAAATACCAAATGGTAATTTCAGAATTATGTGTATTTGTTTTAAAGCAAGACCAGAGGAGAACCTGTATGGCTCAGTCAGTTAAGCATCTGCCTTCAGCTGGGGTCATGAACTTAGGGTCCTGGGACTGAATCCCACGTTGGGCTGCCCACTCAGTGGGGAGTCTGCTTCTTCCTCGCCCTCTGCCCCTCCCGCCAACTTATGTGCGATCTCTCCCTCTCTTTCTCTCTCTCTCAAATAAATCAATAACATCTTAAAAACAAAACAAAACAAAACAAAACCCAGAATTTAAGGTACAAAAAGTATAATGGTAAAATTTTCTAGAAAAGTAGACCAGAGCCAGATTGTGAAAAACCTTCAATGTATGGTCCAGGAATGTAAATACAGAAGGAAAAATGTAGATAACACTCAGGAGAGTGGCATGATCGTCCATGCTTTAGAAATGTCATTTTTGGGCACCTGCATGGCTCAGCTGGTTTAGCATCTGTCTTCAGCTGAGGTCATGAACCCAGAGTCCCAGGATCGAATCCCACATCAGGCTCCCTAATCAGTGGGGAGTCTGCTTTTCCCTATAATCCCCACCCCTCTCTTGTGCTCTCTCTCGTAGTCTCAAATATATAAATATATATATATATATATATATTTTTTTTTTTTTTAAAGAACTCATACACACACACACACACAAAAATGTCATTTTGGTCATGATTTGAACAATTCCCACGTATGGGATGAGACCGGATGGAAGGGGAGTAGTACAGTGGGTATATCATGTAAATAGTGAACATATGCCTGGTGAGCAATAGCAAACATGGAAGCAAAATAGTTTTTGAAACTGATTATTACTCTGAAACCGAAACAGATGAGCAAGCTATTGTTTGGAATCACAATGGTTCATATAGTATGCCTCCTGGGAAGTTATTTACATAGAAACTTCTACCATCAGACTTGCTGACACTCACCCTTCAATACTAAGAGCCCATTTTCCATGTAACAGAATGGAAAGGTAGATAACTATGGTGGTTATCATAATAAGGGACCTTAAAAATAGTTATAGTTGTGGTAGTTAAAAATACAGTAAATTAAATTAAAACTAAATTAAATTAAATTAAAATTCTTGCTATGCCACTGTAATCATTCAACCTTAGGCAAGTTACTTAATATTTCTAGCCTGTTTCTTCACTTTTTGAAAGGAAGATTTGCTATGTGAACATCATGGAATTGTTTTCAAATTTAAAGGAAATATGTGGAACACATAAGGGGAGATTCTGGCAAACAATAGTGGCTCAAAATTTTAGTCATTATTATGTAGATAAATGAATTTGAAAGTCATTTTGTTAATATCCTATTTTCAATTCATCTCCTATGCAGAACTGCAATATAAAAAACAGATAAAAATAAAACTAATTTCTATTTATTTATAAGTTCAGATGTATGTTTTTTTTCTTAAGTAAATTATTGCAGATGAATCTAAATCCATAGGGACTCTAATATACTAATATATGTTATATCCCACTGGATTGCATAGAGCTTGAATTAAAGTATTAATAAATTAGGTCAAATTATAATGAAATATTTGCAGAATCCTGGAAGTATTCCTGAGGAATTTTGATCTTATCTGGAAGACCATTGCAAAAAAAACACAAATGCTGTAAAGCCTTCATCACCCTCATTTTGCAAATGGGAAACATCTTCAGAAAGTATAAATAAATGACTTGCATAGACTGACAGGTTACTGGCAAGACCAAGACTTGTTCAGTTTTGTTCTTGGAAACATGCAGATAGAGCAGGTAGCAGAGTACTTTTCTGATAATGAAGCAGCAGCACCTTTGTGTATCTTCAGCTTTGTTCTTCAGACTCCTCAATTGCTATTGTCCCAATTTCATCTTAGGAAAACTATGAAGGAGATCATGATCAATGTGAACAAAATCCACTAAAACAGAAGCTCCCAAAAGTAGGACTTTTGTCTGTTTTGTTCACTACTGAATCTCTAATGCCTAAAACAAAGTCTGGCTCATTACCAAGTTCTTGTATTTGTAGAATGCATGTCCATTTTATAGACCATGAATGAGAGGGACTAGGAGGTACATATGATTTCAATTAAAATAATGATAATAAGGATAAAGACATTAATAAAAATAATGATAATAAACATCTGTCTAGCAATATTCTAAGTACTATATACATATACATACACACACATATAGTCTATATGTATAGAGATTATATGTCTATACCATACATATAGTCTTTATGCATACATATTTACATATATAGAGTCTACACTATACATAGAGTCTTTATGCTTATATATGTATAGAGACTTATTTAATCATCTCAGCAGACCTTCAGGGTAGTTGTTTTGATCTGCATTTTGCAAATGAAAACTTAAAAGATGTAAAGTTTAAAACATTTTCAAAGTTGCACAGCAACTGAGTAGCAGGGCCAGCAGGAGAACAAAAGAGTTTGGCTTTAGAATTTACTCTCAAAAGCACTAGAAAATGATTCCAAGATAAAGTCTGAAGTTTCATTTTCCTTCTGCAGGTTTCCTGTTGAGTCAGAATGAGACTATACATGACATTGTACAAGTTTTCTCTAGATTTTACAGCCAGAGGAAGAAGGCTGTCTTCTTCCAGAGTCAGGGCCAGTCTCCAAGGAGGGCTTGACATGCACATCAGGACTAATACCAGATCTGGGCCAGAGATGACCTGAAGCTGTGGCAGTTTTAAGCAAATTTCCAATTATTTGGTGCTTCTCCCTTCATGAAGATGAAGCCTTACTGAACTCAGCTTGGTGAATCACATGTAACAGATAGAATACAGTGCACTGATGGTATGTTACTGAAGAGATTGATTTATATTTTTGTGATTCCTGTCTTGTGCTCTCTCTCTAATGACTTGCTCTAAGGGAAGCAAACTGCTATGTTGTGAGCAGCCTGGTGAAATGACCTACAAGGCAAGGAACTTAGATACTCAAGACAACAGATGATAAAGAACCAAGGCCTGCCTGCAACCACATTAGTGAGTTTGGTGGCAGGTCCTCCAGCTCCACATGACTACAGGCTGGGCCAGGAACTTGACCGTGACCCCTGAAGAACCCTAAGCCAGAACTATCCCTCAAACAGTGAGATAATCAATATTGTATTAAGATGCTAAGATTTGGAGTAATTTTTATGTATCTATAGATAATATACTAACCTAAATTCTCCAGGAAAGGACAGGTGTAATAGGAGTTGAAAGAACGCAACGTTTTTTGTAATGTAGATTCTTTTCACCTCCTTGATCATTTTAGTCTTATCACAAAGTATGAACATTGACTTCCAAGAAGAGGTCTTTATCAGTCTGCAATTACGGAAAGACCCCCTAGGAGGATCTTTATCAGTGCCCCATCCAGAGTTTGATATGGGTGCAGAAGAAGCATTTTCTACTCCATTTACTCTGTTGAAAACTCAGAAGCCCAAACCATACTCATCTTAGTAATTATCTTCCCATTGCGCCATTAATAAAGGGAAAAAGTACTTGCTGGTCTGGGAGAAGACTAATTGAGAGGGGGAAAAGAAATAAACAAATTAGAGTTAGTAATTCTATTGTGATAAAATGTCTTAATGGTAAAATTACATTGTAAAGCTCAGCCATATAATATCTGAGGGAGGCCTTTTAGTGTACACTGCACATTAAAATGCATTTGTATGTGCATTTTAATTTGATGAATGGTGACACCTTCCCATTCAAAATGCCAAGTGGTAGTTGACAAAGAGTTCAAGAGGGACTGAAACAAAGCAAAAGGAAAAAGGGTATAAAAAATTTTCATGCCCCCATCAGAACATGCTGAGGCCATATTCAGAAACTCTTCCTAAGGTGCCCAAATAAGGGTCTCCCCCATCAACAAACCATAAGCGTTATGCCTTCTGTGTATGCAGCCATAGAGAGAATTTTTTTTAAATCTTAAAAATACTGTATTCCAATGTGTACTGGCAAATTTAGGTCCTTGATGATAGCAGAAAGAAGAGAAAGTATTTATTTTTCTATGATTCCATTTGCATGAAATGACAGTGACTTGGATGACAGTGATAGTTATAAAGTCTGTGAAAAGTGGAAAATCGCTGATACCAGTATGTTTTTGAAAGTAGTTGACAGACTCATGATCAGATGTGGAGTGTGAGACAAATAGAAGCAAGGATGAACCAAAAATTTCACTTGAGGAGTGACAGTCACTAGTGCTATTAACTGTAACTGAGAACACTAGCTTATGAACAGCTTAGGTGATAGTGATGGGCAGTGAGTTGGGAGTTCTATTAAAATTTCATTGCTTATTTACACCTGAATGTAGATGTCAAGTATGCAGCTGGATTTACAAATCCATAATCAAAGGAGACATTGTCACTGAAAATATAAACTTGAGTATCATTAAATTGTAGATAGTTGTGGTAGCCAACCTCCAAAACAGCCCCAAATAATTCCTGCCCCCTGGTATTCATGGCCTTGTTTGGTCCCCACATTCATTTTTACCAAGGGTGATCTAAGTGACTAATAGAATATACAAAAGATGGTATGTCACTTCTGAGATGAGGTTGTTGTATTAGAGTTCTTGAGAGAAACAGGAGAGGGAAAGAGAAATTCATTTAAGGAATTTGTTCATGCGATTATAGAAACTGGCAAGTCCAAAATCTGAAGAGTGAGCCAGCAGGCTGGAAACCCAGGCTAATGTTCAGCTGCAAAGGCTGTCTGTTGGCATAATTCCTTCTTGTTTAGGACAGGTCACTCTTTGTTATAGTCAGCCCTTCAACTGATTTGTTGAGGCTCACCCACAATGTACCTAGCAATCTGATTTACTCAAAACATACTTATTTAAATGTTAATCTCTCAGGAGGTGCTGGGTGGCTCAGTTGTTAAGCGTCTGCCTTGGGCTCATGTCATGATCCTAGGGTCCTGGGATCGAGCCCCGCATTGGGCTCCTGCTCGGCAGGGAGCCTGCTTCTCCCTCTTCCACTCCTCCTTCTTGTGTTCCCTCTCTCTGTGTGTCTCTCTCTGTCAGATGAATAAATAAAATCTTTAAAAAAAATGCTAATCTCATCCAAAAATGCTTTCACCAAAAAACTGAAAAAAAAATTTAGAATAATGGTTGACCAAATATCTGGACCCTGTAGCCCAGCCAAGTTGACTCATGAAGTTAACCATCACAATTATAAAAGACATGAGGCTTCTTCTTTGCTCTCGCTTGGGTCACTTTCTTGTGGGGAAGCCAGCTGCCATGTTAAAAGTAAACTTGACAGCCCTGAGGAGGAGCATATGTGGTAAGGAACAGAGCCTTTTGCCACATAAGTGCCATTTCAGAGCCTGTCCTTCAGCCCCTGAATATTCAGACGGGTCAGTTGTAGTCCAGAACTTGACTGCAACATCCTGAGAGAGTGTCACTAAAACTACCCAGATAAGTGGCTCCTGAATTTCTACTCCTCAGAAAATGTGTGATATAACAAATGTTGTTTTTAAACTACAACATTCTGGGATAATTTGTATGTAGCAACTGACAACTAATACCACTTTGTTTGCCAGAAGTGTTTAAGTATTAATTAATGCTTAAAATGTACAGTGGTTTTAGAATAAGTCAGTGAGTGGAAGTGAAGAAAACTGATGGGAGTGTTCATAAAAGCCTGAAGAGCCTTGAGGAAATTTTGTAGAAATATCATCATTGACCTTGAGGAGGCTTTGATTGATAAAAGTGAGGAAAATCTCAGAATCTGGAGCAAAGGAGATCCTTTTATGTGTAGTGACAGAATGTTTAGCAATACCATTCCCTGTAATAATGAAGAAAGTAGAAGATGTGCTTAATGAATTTTGTGATGTAGATAAGACTTCCAGCTGGAGTGTTAGAGGTACCACTTTTTTTCATCCTGTGTCTTAAAGTAAACTGTAAAATGAGAGAGAAAAAGTAATGGGAGGACTGTTAACATGGAGGAGCTGGGATTTAATGGTGTTGAACATTCTCAGGTTCTCTGGTGGGAAAATGATGCTAAAATTAAGAAATGGCTTCTAAATAATGATCCACCTCAGGGCACTACTAGGAAAACATGGGCTAATGATAAAACCTACTGTGTGACAGTAACATCTTTTGTTAAGACCTCAGAAAAATCAAAAGTGGTGCATCTGTGGGGCATCTGGCTGGCTCAGTAGGTAGAGGATGTGACTCTTGATCTTGAGGTTGTAAGTTCAAGTCCCATTTTGGGCATAGAGCTCATATTGGGGAAAAAAAGAAAAAAAAAGGTAGCACATTAACATTTCATGGGTCCTCTAAAGAGTGTAAGGTTGTAGCTCATACATACTCTTAAACCTCCAAGTGCAAATCACACTTCTAGGAAGCTGAAGGGCATTGATCCTTAGATGGCTCAGGATAAACCCAATGTAGAGAAGAGCTTACTTTGAAAAGGTGTGTAGGTGTATCTTTTGTCTAACATATGACAGGATGACTTCTCTGTTTAGTTTCACAGGTCTTCAGATTTAGAGAGAAATGGTACTGAGGAGATGAACTTAAGGAATTACATTCAAAGAGCCTGGTCTAATCCCTGCCTCCTACTGTTCACAACCTTGTTTACACCTATCACACATTATCTTGAGATTAATCTTTTTGAACAATAGAAAATGGCAAATCTTGATATGTCACTTCTAAGACTATGTCCCATGACATTCTGGCTTCTGCTTGGTTCTCTCAGGACTCTTACTTGGGGGAAATGCAGGTGTCATGTTCTGAGGATACTCAGGCAGCACTTGGAGTTGTTCTTATCAAGAGGAACTGAGGCCTGTTTCCAAGAACTGCATGAGAAAACCATCTTGGAAGTAGATCCACCATGTTTAATCAAGACTCCAGATAAGCTCTGGCATAGCTGACAGCAAGAAGGCCATGTGATGAGAGACCTTGAATCAAACCACACCCCAAAGCCACTGATGCATTCTTCACTCTCAGAAACCATGTGTGATAATAAATATTTACTGTTTTAACTTGCTGAATTTGGGGTAATTTGTTACCCCAGTAGTAGATATCTACTAAAATGCTATTTAAAGATTGCTCTGGGGAGCACTCCTAGGAAGTAAAGGTGGGTAGAGAAGTCATGTTGTTAGGGATGTGATGCCTAAAGCCTACTGGTGTTTATCAGGAGCAGGGAGAAGATACAGCTACACAACTTTGGCAAATTACTGACATTTATTTTCCCAATCCATCAAATGGAGATAGAACAGCTTACAATGATGTGGGTGAAGATTAATGAGTAACATTTGTAATGTGTTTAATATAGTGTGAAGCATTATAGAGTCTCAATTAATATTTTCCCTCTTCTTTATACCCTACTTACCATAGTTTTAGGTTTTCATTCTCATTAACAGAACAGGATCTCAGATGTTCAGAAGAGCATTGTGAAGTGTGTAAGTTTCAGAATTAAATTCAAGTTAGTCTGACTGTGCTTTTTTTTAAGATCTCTTTTCCCTTTAACTTGGTGCTTCATTCCAAAGCCTGTTTTCCAAGAACAGTAAAAGATACTTATCAAAATATGTGTCTATTAGAATTATATGTGAGAAATATTGCTAAGGAAGGGGCATATTAAGGACTTAGCTACAGAATGATTTTTTTTAAAAGATTTTATTTATTTATTTATTTGACAGACAGAGATCACAAGTAGGCAGAGGCAGGCAAAGGGAGAGGGGGAGGCAGTCTCCCTGCTGAGCTGAGAGCCAGATGCAGGGCTCCATCCCAGGACCCTGAGATCATGACCTGAACCAAAGGCAGAGGCTTTAACCCTCTGAACCACCCAGGCACGCCAGAATGATTTACCTTTTGGATTATTCATATTCATTATTATTCTTTCTGACTGTTGAGAAATTTCTATTCAGTAGTATATTTTTTCTAAGTATAACATCCTGGGAATTTTTAAGCAATGAGAAGTTAGAAGGTATCTATTCAAAGAAGATGGGTAGAAAATGTATTTTCCTCAGAAATTATTTAATGTCACATTTAGAAATACTCTACATCTGAAATCCAAGATTGACCATCAGGCATCTGACAATTTTCATCCTTATCTGTGAGTCAAATGCTTCAAAAAGACTTAACGATCTCACATTTCATAATGTACTGGCAAAACTAGGTTCCTGTTGATGGGAGGAGAGGCAGGGAAATTATTCTTGTTTGACTCCCTTAGAATTTCAGAATGAGGTTTCTATAAAACTGTTTCTTATATTGTTGTGAAATAAACATTATGGCCACATCACACATTCCATTTTAGACAATGATGCTTACATTTTGAAAAAAGCAGTCTCAAGAAATGATTAAATCTTTTTATACAAGCTTTCATAGAAAAAGAAATGTAACCTTGTCAGGGTAACATTCTGCATCTTTAACAGAGAGTGTGTCTACCACTGGAGCATGGTGCCTTTGCACCACTAACATGGATGTTGGAATTACTTTTATTACCTTTTGTGCCTGTTCCTTTTTTAATCTATTCTCTTCTACTTTCTACTGTTACTGTAAGCATCATTAACTTTTTGCTTCCTAAAATATAAATTTCATTGAGAAGGAAAAAAGTGTGTAATGAGAAAAAAATGAGTATCTTTTTCAGTGTTTCTACTTGACCCAGCTTTAGTTCCTGAAAACAGATTTTGAGATAAAGATTCATATTCAAGAAGTTTATTAGAGATTTTCTAAGAACATACATGAAGGGGGAGACAAATGAGATTAGGCAGAAGGGTAGGTTAAACTGTGGAGCAGGGCAGCAGAGGCATTCTGGAGCTGGATTTGTTCTTCCTATTTGTCCCAATAACCCTTCATTGATTAGTCATTGGAGGCAGGCTTCCCCCAAAGAGGAGCATGGAAGCCTATAAGCCGTGGGAATGATGGAATCTGTTGGTACTGCTTCAAGAGATTCAACTGCTAAATATCCAAGAATTTTGCAAGCTGGTTCTTGTACTGTTGATACCTTGAAATTGGCCATCATAGGAATATTTATTTCATAGCTTTGCTTTTGGACCACCAGTTTACCAACACAGGACTGGTGTTCCTTGGGCAAGGCGGTTTTCTTCAGAAAGTAATGTCCAGAGAGGTACTTGGCTATGAGCCATTAGCAAGCAACAATCCCAGAGGCCAGGAAAATGAGTGTCCCAGTCATGAAAGGGGAGATGTAAGCAGTGCAGCATGACATACAGTACATTTTACACCATTCATCACCCAGAGGCACGTGCTTTGTGTAGTAGGTTCATGTCATGTAAGAAATCTCTCTTCAGAATTCCAAGTGGTCTCTTTCCCTTGAGTACCTTAGAAAATAAAGGGTAGTTAGTAGACCTTGAAGCCACAAATTATAATCATCATCTTTCTTCCTCCCTCTTTTACAATCTCTTGTAAATTCCCCTTATGCATGACTAGCATCTCTGTTGGTCTAAGAAGCGTAACTGATGGAGGGAGACTTATCACCATAACTGGGAACTCCAGGCATGGCTGCTATAGTTCCATTTACCATCAAAATTAGGTAATGCAGTACTAAATAATTCCCAAGTGGATCACTTAGGTCCTATCCCTGCCCCCAGGGATAAAAAGATGTACCCCTACTGATGGATAAATAAATTTATCATGTACTGATAATTATGGTAAATTATGCCTGGCAGAATGTTGACTCATTTCTTTGCCTTTGTTTCCTTGGCACAAAGGATCAGGAGAGAGTAGGTGAAAGTTTGAAAATAGATTTGAATGAATAGGACTCTACCTATGTCCTTTGGTAGAAGTATTACTCCTTTGGGAACTAAGAGCTCTAGATTCTCAAAGTCTAAAGTCATAGAAAATAGAAATACAAATTCCTAGGGCACTTAGGTGGCTCAGTTGGTTAGGACTCTGACTCTTGACTTTGACACAGGTCATAATCTCAGGGTTGTGAGATCAAGGCCCATGTTGGGCCTCATGCCAGGTGTGGAGCCTGCTTAACATTCTCTATCTCCTTCTGCCCCTCCACGGCCCCTAAAAAGAAAGACAAATTTCCTACATGGGTTATTGCAAGTTATAGTAATTAAAGCTACTCCTATTTCTATTCTTTTAGTTCATTCATTCTACTTACTGAAGACCTCATATACTCACATCTATAAGTTGGTACTGCAGCTGGGTCAGGACATCAGCCTTGAGATAGTTTCATATGTGATATGACACCCATAGCTGTGTATCCACTGACATACTGACATTTCTCCTTTGGTATGAAGTTGATCACTGGGTCTATTGTGTTATTTTGCAGGATTCTGTGTTGGTGCCTCAGATATTCTGAATATCTTTGGATAGTGTGTTAGCTGAGGCTCTATGGGCAGGAAATAAAAATCCATACCCAAAATATATGCTGATTCTAGTCAGAATGAATGGATGTCTTCAAGGTAGCAGGGATCCAGTGTAGTAAACTTGCCAGCAACAAGTCTTCTTAGCAGATAATATCTTATGGTCTTGTATGGGTTTGTGTTGTGGCAGATTCAACATTTAGTAGAAGTAGTAGCTGTATCAGGCTTAGTGAGCTGGAACACATGCTATTGGGACCATGTGTATTTTATACCTCTGATATAATAGCTACTCTACTTGTGAACTCATGGTATTAGGAATGAGGTAGTAGATGGCACACCCTGACTGATTCCCTGACTGCTTGGTGATTCAGGACTTATTCTACTGAGTTTGTTTTCTTGTGGGCATCAATATACAATACAAAGTCTTCGAATGTTATCTTCTAGCTTTCTTCTAAGCCCACACAAATCCAGCCAGTCATTTGTCATTGCCCATTAATCTATTTTCATTCTTATCCTGGACTGTTTCTCTTTCCACACAAAATGGGTAACCAGATATCTGAACCTTGGCATTTTTCTACTTCTACTTCTATCAGCTGGTCGAAAAGAGTTTTCTCATGTGTTTCAGGTAGATGTTGAGAAAGAATCACAGGTGCAATTTTAACAAATGATATGGAAGGCTGGCCTATCTACTCATGCAACTATGCTACCTTACTCGTATTATATCTGGGTATGCCACTTCATTTTACCATAAATTGCTGTTGAGCTCATTCAGCCTAGGACTTCATGCATTTGACAGGATGACACTATTGCCATGTGGTCAAATTATGCCCAGTGTCAACATTTTACTGTACCAGACCACTAGTAGACCAGCAGCTATTTGTCAAATGGTATACAGTTCTCCACTGCAGAACAAGAACTTGTTGCAGATCCTCAGGGATCTAATTATGATTTTTCTATTGGGGAATTTAATAAATGTCATATGGCACCTTTATTAATTGCACCTTTTACATTCATGGCACATTATACTACTGCAAAATAGTATAGAAATTTCCCTGTAATAACTAATTCCCTAATTATAACTCACCTCATATGCATAATCATATCACTATCTTTCATAACCGTTCAGCAAAACTAACATTGCATAGCAAAATTAACATTGGTACAGCAGTATTACTCAACAATAGACTTTATTCAGATTTTACCAGATCCTTAAATAATGTCTTTTTTCTTTGTTGTTGTTCCAGAACCCAATCCAACATACCACATTGCATTTAGCTGTCAGATCACTTTATGCAAATTAAAACCACAAGTTGATGAACACGTGCCTTATAAAATGGCTAAAATTGAAAACAAAATTCTGACAATACCAAGTTTTGACAAGAGTGCAGATCAACTGGATTCTTCTACATCCCTGGTAAAAATGCAGAATAACACAACTTTGCAAGACAGTTTGGCAATTTCTTATGAAGATAAGCACATTACCCAGCAATCTAACTCCAAGAATTATGAAAATATATGACCATACAAAACCTTTTCTGGAATGCTCATAATAACCCCAAATTGGAAACAACTCAAATGTCCAGCAAATGGTAAATGGACAAACAAATCATGCTACATCAATATGGCAAAATACTGCTTAGTAATAAAAATGATTTAATGACACATACGTAAACATGAGTGAATCTCAAAATTCTTGCACAAAGAGTACATATTTTACAGTTCCTTTAGACAACATTCTGGGAAAGACCAAACTATTGGAACAGACATTAGAACAGTGGATACTATGAACCAGAGGTTGGGGAAGGGGACTGAATGCAAAAGGGAGGAGGGAATTTGGGGGAGTAAGGAAAATATTCTGTTTTTACTGTGTTGATGGTATTTACATGACTATATATTTGTCAAATTTGTCAAAATAAAGCTGAATAGTATAGTCATATAAACTCTCTAAATCTCAGTTATTTTCTCTGGAAATGGGGTTGACAAACATCATTTAACAAGATAAGCAAAAATCTGCTTATCTTTCATATGTTTATCTAACAAAGATACCATGAAACATATGCAGTGTATCTAAGGTGATACTGGCTCAGAGCAAATGCTTAATAAGTAGAATTCAAATTTTTATAACCATCAGTACTATAATCTTACAATTTTACCTGCAAACCAGAAGGATGTGCCCATTCAATTTTCAGATGTTCATCTGGTGGGCCTGCATACTTCTGTTTGTTAATAAGTGTTAGTGGATGTTTTGTGTTCAGAAGCAAACACTCATTTACATCACCTAGATCTACTAAAAGGAAAGTAAAAGCTGTGTCTAGTGAGAACAAACATCTGAATATTGAATCTATGGAAGATGAAGTGTTCATGCTATAAATATTTTATTCATAATTTATTGAAATCAATGTAAAATAATGTGTAGCAGTTATTTGTCATACCAAGAGATTAAGAGAACACAAAATAAAAATGTGAATTGTTAAAATAGTTTGAGGAACTGCTGAATCACAAGAAAATATATTTTCTGTATTTCTCCCAATTCATCACATATTCAGACTACGAGCCCACAAAATGGTTATCAAAAAGAGGCCACAATATATTATATCATCATTAGAAATTAAAAGTTATAACAGGTAACTTCATTTCTTTCTTTTATGGTGTTTCCTTTAGCAAAATGTAAATTGTGAGTCTTTAATTTTGTGTTCTCGTCTGCGATGATTCTTTGAAAATTACTAGGCTTACGTTGCACAAACAGGAGGAAATCTCCCAATTAAAATTTATATTATATGATGATGATATAAACAAACCAACTAACCATATGCCTCCTTAACCTGCCCCCATTAAACTTCACTTATATTTCAAGGAAAGTTTTTATTTCATCATTGGGTGTATTTTATAGACCAAGACTTCAAACATTTTCCCAACAGCAGACATCTAATAGAAGGATAACATTAGCCAAAGGCTAATTTACACCTCTTACTTACCAAGAACTCAATAGAGGATATTCTCAAAGAATCTTGTTATAGTTTTATTTTATTGAATTTTATTTTAATTTTTTTTAAATTCAAGTAAATAACATATAGTATATTATTAGTTTCAGAGATAGAGTTCAGTGATTTATCAGTTGCATATAATAGTGCTCAATACGTCAAGTGCCCTCCTTAATGCCCATCACCCAATTGCACATATATCCCTACCTCTCTCCCCTCCAGAAACCCTCAGTTTGTTTCCTATAGTTAATAGGCTCTTATGCTTTGTCTCCCTCTCTGATTTGGTCTTATCTTTCCCTCATTTCCCTTATGATCCACTGTTTTGTTTCTTAAATTCCACATATGAGTGAGATCATATAATTTTCCTACTCTGGTTAACTTATTTTGCTTACCATAACACCGTCTAGTTCCATCTATGTCATTGCAAATGGTCAGATTTCATTTTTTGACGGGTAATATTCCGTTATGAGTGTGTGTGTGTGTGTGTGTGTGTGTGTGTGTACCACATCTTCTTTATCCATTCCTTTGTTGATGGACATCCAAGCTCTTTCCATAGCTTGGCTATTATGGACATTGTTGCTATAAACACTGGGGGGCAGCTGTCCCTTCAGATCACTACATTTGTATGCTTTGAGTAAATACCTAGTAGTGCAAATGCTGGGTCATAGGGTAGCTCTTTTTTATCATTTTGAGGAAACTTTATACTGTTTTCCAGAGTGACTCTACCAGCTTGCATTCCCATCAGCAGTGTAAGGTGGTTTCCCTTTATTTGCATCCTTGCCAATATTTTTTGTTTCCTTCCTTGTAATTTTAGCCTTTCTGACTAGTGTAATGTGGTATCTCTTTGTGGTTTTCACCTGTATTTCCCTGATGCCCAGTGATGTTGAGCATTTTTGAATGTCCATTGGCCATTTGGATGTCTTCTTTGGAGAAATGTCTGTTCATGTCTTCTGCCCATTTTTTGATTGGGTTATTTGTTTTTGGAGTTTTGAGTTTGATAAGTTCTTTATAGATCTTAGATACTATTGCTCTATCTGATAAGATATTTGCAAATATCCTCTCCCATTCTGTGGTCATTTTTTGTTTTGTCAACAGTTTTCTTTGCTGTTCAAAAGCTTTTGATCTTGATGAAGTCCCATTAGTTCATTTTTGCTCTTGTTCCTTTGCTTTTGGAGTCATGTCTAACAAGAGGTTGCTATTGCCAAGGTCTGAGAGGTTGCCGTCTGTGTTTTCCACTAGGATTTTGATGGATTTTTATCTCACATCGAGATCTTTCATCCATTTTGAGTCTATTTGTGTGTGTTGGGGGGTAATGAAATGGTCCAGTTTCATTCTTCTGCAAGTGGCTGTCTAATTTTCTCAATACCATTTGTTGAAAAGACTGTCTTTTTTCCATTGAACATTCTTTACTGCTTTGTTGAAGATTAGTTGAACATAGAGTTGAGGGTCTATTTGTGGGCTCTCTATTCTGTTCCATTGATTTATGTGTCCATTTTTGTACCAGTACCATACTGTCTTGATTACAGCTTTATTGTATAGCCTGGAGTCCAGAATTGTGATGCCACCAGCTTTGGTTTTCTTTTTCAACTTTCCTCTAGCTATTCAAGGTCTTTTCTGATTCTATACAAATTTTGGGATTATTTTTTCTAGGTCTGTGAAAAATTTTGACAAGGATTGCATTGAATGTGTAGATTGCTCTGGGTAGCATAAACATTTTAAGAATTTTTTTTTTCAATCCATGAACATGGAATGTTTTCCCATTTCTTTGTGTCTTCCTCACCTTCTTTCATAAGTGTTCTATAGGTTTTAGAGTAGATCCTTTATCTCTTTAATTAGGCTTGTTCTGAAGTATCTTGTGGTTTGTGCAATAGTAAATGGAATCAATTCCTTAATTTCTTTTCCTTCTGTCTCATTGTTACTGTATAGAAATGCAACCGATTTCTGTGTGTTGATTTTATATCCTGACACTTTACTTAGATCCTGTGTAAAATCTAGCAGTATGGGGTGGAGTCTCTTGAGTTTTCTATATAGAGTACCATGTCATCTGCGAAAAGTGAGAGTTTGACTTCACCGATTTGAATGCTTTTTATTTCTTTTTGTTGCTGGGGCTAGGACTTCTAGTACTATGTTGAAAACAGTGGTGCCTCATTGTCATGTTCCTGATCTTAGGGGAAAAGCTCTAAGTTTTTCCCTGTTGAAAATGATATTTGCTGTGGGCTTTTTGTATATGACTTTTATGATATTGAGGTATGTTTTCTCTATCCCTATAGTACAGGGAGTTTAATCAAGAAAGGATGCTGTATTTTGTCAAATGCTTTTTCTACATCAACTTAGAGGATCATATTGTTCTTGTCCTTTCTTTTATTAATGTGGTATATCATATTGATTGATTTGCAGTTGTTAAACCAACATTGCAGATCAGTAATAAATCCCACTTGGTCGTGGTGAATAATCCTTTCAATGTATTGTTGGGTCCTATTGGCTAGTATCTTGATGAGAATTTTGGCATCCATGTTGATCAAGGATAGTGGTGCAGTTCATTGCTGGGTCTTTGATTTTGGAATAAAGGTAATACTGGTCTTGTAGAATAAGTTCAGAAGTTTTCCTTCCATTTCTATTTTTTGAAACAGCTTCAGAAAAACTGGTTTAATTCTTCTTTAAATGTTTGGTAAAATTCCGCAGGGAAGCCATCTTGTCCTGGACTCTTGTTTGTTGGGAGATTTTTGATTACTTCTTCAATTTCTTTGTTGATTAGGGTTGTTCAGGTTTTCTATTTCTTCTTGTTTCAGTTTTGGTAGTTTATATGTCTCTAGGAAGGCATCCATTTCTTCCAGATTGGCTAGTTTTGTTGGCATATAGTTGCTCATAATATGTTCTTATAATTATTTGTATTTCTTCAATGTTGGTTGTGATCTTTCCTCTTTCATTTATGATTTTATTTATTTCGGTCCTTTCTCTCTTTTTTTTTTTGATAAGTCTGGCTGGGGTTTATTGATCTTATTAATTTTTTCAAAAAACCAGCTCCTAGTTTCATTGATCTGTTCTACTGTTCTTTTGGTTTTTGTTTCTTTGATCTTTGCTCTAATCTTTATTATTTCTCTTCTCCTGCTGGATTTAGGCTTTACTTGTTGTTCATTCTCTGGCCCCTTTAGGTATAAACTTAAGTTGCTTATTTGAGACTTCTTTTGTTTCTTAAAGAAGGCTTATATTACTGTATACTTCCCTCATAGGACTACCTCTGCTAGATCCCAAAGATTCTGAACTGTTGTTGTTTTTTTTTTAATTAAATTTATTTATTTTCAGCATAACAGTATTCATTAATTTTTTCACCACACCCAGTGCTCCATACAATCCGTGCCCTCTATAATACCCACCACCTGGTACCCCAATCTCCCACCCCCCTGCCACTTCAAACCCCTCAGATTGTTTTTCAGAGTACATAGTCTCTCATGATTCACCTCCCCTTCCAATTTCCCCCAACTCCCTTCTCCTCTCTAACTCCCCATGTCCTCCATGCTATTTTTTATGCTCCACAAATAAGTGAAACCATATGATAATTGACTCTCTCTTGAACTGTTGTGTTTTTATCTTCATTTGTTTCCATGAATATTTTTATTCTTCTTTAATTTCTTGGTTGATCCATTCATTCTTTGGGAGGATGCTGTTTAATCTCCATGTATTTCTATTCCTTCCAAATTTTCTCTTGTGATTAATTTCAAGTTTTAAAACATTGTGGTCTGAGAATATGCAGGGGATAATCTGAATCTTTTAGTATTCGTTAAGAGCTGATTTGTGATCCAGTATGTGATCTATTCTGGACAATGTTCCATGTGCCCTAGAGAAGAATGTGTATTCTGTTGTTTAAGGATAAAATGCTCGTGCTCGCTTCGGCAGCACATATACTAAAACTGGAACGATACAGAGAAGATTAGCATGGCCCCTGCGCAAGGATGACACGCAAATTCGTGAAGCGTTCCATATTTTTTGAAAAAAAAAAAAAAAAAAAAAAAGGATGAAATGCTCTGAGTATATCTCTGAAGTCCATCTCATCCAGTGTATCATTCAAGGTACTTGTTTCCTTATTGATCTCCTACTTAGATGATGGGCCCTTTGCTGTGAGTACAGTGTTTAAAGTCCCCTACTATTATTGTTTTATTATCAATGTGTTTCTTTAATTTTGTTATTAATTGGTTTATATTATTGACTGCTCCAATTTAGGGGTATAAGTATTAACAATTGTTGGATCATCTTGTTGTAAAGGCCCTTTAATTATGATATAATGTCCTTACTCATCTTTTATTATAGCCTTTAAAATCTAATTTGTCTGATGAAAGGATTGCCACCCCAGCTTTCTTTTGATGTCCATTAGCATAAAACATAGTTCTCCACTCCCTCACTTTCAATCTGGAGGTGTCCTTGAGTCTAAAACGAGTCTCTTACAGACAGCATATCAATGAGTCTTGTTTTGTTTTGCTTTTAATCCAGTCTGATACCTTGTGTGTTTTTTTTTAAACATTTTATTTATTTGACAGAGAGAGGCACAGCAAGAGAGAGAACACAAATAAGGGGAGTAAGAGAGGAAGAAGCAGGCACCCGATAGAGCAGGGAGCCCGATGTGGGGCTCAGTCCCAGGACCCTGGGATTATGACCTGAGCAGAAGGTAGATGCTGAACAACTGAGCCACCCAGGCACCCCACCCTATGTCTTTTGATTGAAACATTTAGCCCATTTATATTCAGAGTAATTATTGAAATACATGAATTTAGCCCCATTGTATTCCCTGTAAAATCACTGTTCCTGTATATTATCTCTGTTCCTTTCCGGTCTTTGTTAATTTTTGGTTCTCTCTTCACTGAAAGGATCCCCTTTAATGTTTCTTGAAGGGCTGGTTTAGTGATTACAAATTCTTTTAGTTTCTGTTTGTTCTGGAAACTATATCTTCTTTTATTTTAAATGACAGACTTGCTGGATAAAGTATTTTTGGCTGCATTTTTTTTTTTTTAATTTAACACCTTGAATATATAATGTTAATCCTTTCTGGCCTACCAGGTCTCTGTGGACAGGTCAGCTGTCAGCCTTATCTTTCTACCCTTGTAGTTTAAGGACCTCTTCCTCTGAGCTGGATTTTCTCTTTATCTCTGAAGTCTGCAAGTTTCACTTTTTTTTTCTTTTAACATGTTTTTGGAAAGTGACTTTCAACAAGGATGGAGTCCTTGGTGCAAGCTTCACTATTATGTGTGTAGGTGTTGACCTGTTTTTACTAATTTTAAGAGTGTTCTCTGTGCCTCCTCTTCTTAAATGCCTGGTTGCTTCCCCAGATTAGGGAAGTTCTCAGTTATAACTTGCTCCAGTATACTTCCTGCCCCCTCTGTCTTTCATCTTCTTCTGGGACGCCCAATTACTCTAATATTGTTTCACTTTATGGTATCACTGATGTCTCAAATCCTCCCCTCATGATGCAGTAGTTGTTTATCTCTCTTTTTCTCACCTTCCTTATTTTCCATCATTTTGTCTTCTTTATCACTGACTCTCTCTTCTGCCTCACTTATCTTAGTAATTAAAGTGTCCATTTTTTTACAGCATTTCAGAAATATCCCTTCTGATTTTGAACTGATCAGATCTTTGTTCTTTTATTTTTCCAGTAAGGGATTCTCTAGTGTCTTCTATGTTTTTTGTTTGTTTGTTTTGTTTTTGTTTTTTGTTTTTTGAGCCCAGCTAATATCTTTATAATCATTGTTTTGAATTCTAATTCTGACATCTTACTTATATCCATATTTATTAGATTCTGCCTATGAGTTTGCTTCTTGTTCTCTTTTTTGGGGGGATGTCTTCCCTCTTGTCATTATGCCCAGAAAATAGATGAAAGGGAGGGAAAATACAAAAATAGCAAAATGACACCAGAAAAAATATACATTACACAAATCAGAAGAGAACAGAAACCAAAAAGAAAAGAAAAGACAAAAAATAGGAATAAAACCAGACAAGTTGGACAAAACAGAACAGATCCTGGGTGTATTTTGGTCTGTTTGTTAGAAGAAACTAGATACAAAAATAAGCAAGAAAGAAAACCTTACACAGATAAAAAATGTAGGTGAATACAATGAAAGGAAGCCAAAAATGAAAAATATATATATAAAACATAAAAGTAAAAATAAAAATGTAAAAATATTTAAAAAATAATTGGTATGATAAAAAATAGTTGAAAGGATAATAAAGTATGAAGCTGAAGGACTAAAGAGTAATAACTGTATTAGAAAAATATACACTACATACTAATCAGAAGAGAACAGAAACCTAACAAAAGAAAAGGAAAAGAATATGAGAATAAAATGGGAATAAAATGAGACAAGAAATTGAATAAAACAGAACAATAAACTAGATTCTTGGTATATTTTGATCTGTTAGTAGAAACTAGATCCTAAAGAGGTAAGAAAGAAATACTTATATACATACAAAATAAAGTTTAATACAATGAAAGGACACCAAAAATGAAAAAAAAAAGAAACCCTATAGTTATATCTATATATAATTTTTAAGTCCTTTAAATTTTTCATTTTTTCACTTACATAATAATATATATTAATATATAACTATAAATAAAAAATGAAAATTTTGAAAAGACTTAAAAATTATAAATAAAATTTTAAAATAGCTGAAAAGTATGATAAAATATAAAATTGAAGAACTAAAGAATAATAAGAAAAAAACATGAATACTATATACTATCTTCCTCTAGTGCTGGAATTTTCAGTTCTGTGTGATTGGTAAAGTTGGCATTAGCTGAATGTTCCCTCTGGTCTTCTGGGGGAAGGGTCTATTGCTCTGATTCTCAGTTGTCTTTGCCTGTGAGGAGTTGCACTACCCTTGCCAGGGTACCACACTCAGTGTAAACAGCTCAGGATTGCTCTATGTGTCTTTTGTTCCCTGAAGACTTTCAGTACTGCTTTGGATGATGGAAATAAAAATAGCTGTACCTCAATCTCCAGCCCTGGGAACTGAAATTTTGCACCACTACCAGCACCCCCCAGTCATCCCTCCCCCACATTCCTCACTGTGCCTTAAGGAAAAGTAGTCAATTACATCTGTCTCCCTGGTTTGTTGTTTGAACTTGATGTGCACCCAGCCTGTGACCAAGCATTTTGGTATCAGGCACATGACCCCAGTTTGAGTGTCCCAACTTTATGGGCTCTTGCAGGGTGCACCCATGTCATTACTCCTGAGAGATTGAATGGAGTTTCCCATTGTTCTGCTGCTTGCTGGGCCCCTGCTTGAGATCTGTCACCCAACCCTGCAGTTCCTGGTTTATGACAACACCAAGCAGAAAGCCCATGCCTGGGCTCACTGTTTGCAGCCAACTTCCCTGCTCTTATGCTTGGAAACTCTGCCACAGTCAGGTACCCCCATTCTTTTTGTGACCTCAGGAATCCTGAACCACACTGTTGCACCTAGGATTCCTCCCTGTTTCACCTCCTGAGCACCTTTCAAGTAAACTCCTAAAAGTTATGATTTTTGCATTCTGCTGTTTATAACACTTCCTAGTAGCTGGCTTAGAGAAACTCCCTCCCCCCAGGGTTTATCTTCTGAATCATCAGATTCATGTCTCTGCACATCCTACATTGCAAAAAGTGGTCACTTTTCTATTTGTAGAATTGTAGCAAATCTTTTCTCAGATGTCTGGTTGATTTTGTATTTTCAGAATGATTTGATAAATATATAGCTGATTTCCAGGGACTGGACAAAACTAGGATCTCCTACTCTTCTACCATCATGGAGGTCTCCCCTTGGTATGGTTTTTAATCTAGAAAGACAAAGGACCAAAAGAAAGGACAGGTGGAAAGAAAAGGACTTGAGATCCCTCTTGCCGCTGTTGGTGGGTGACACTGGCATGTCCTTACTTTGGGGAAGCCCAGAGTTCATGTGACATCCTCAGTGGCAGGAAGCATTCCTTGAATTGGGATTCTCTCTCTTGTGCCAGTAGCAGACAAGGAGAGACCCTAGGTTTCTGGTCAAACAAAAAAGACACGTAGAGAGATCATCCCAGCTCAAAGAGATTTTTTCAATATGAGTATCCTAGCTAGGTTTCCCATATAACCAACTAATTATACTGTTTCTGAACCCCAGAACTCACCACATAAGTTTTCATTAACCCTCTGTTGAGTTTAAGGTCTGATTAAAGGTTACTGGCAGAACAGAACTAATAGAAGAAGTAGTACTGAGGAAAAAAAAAATGATAAAGGAAATAAATCCACTCAATTTATGGACAAACATGTAGGTGACCTGGATGGATATCCTCTCATTCAGAGTTATCATATAAATAAAAACTGGGATTAGATCCATGCAAAAGTCTACATCAAGACAAGGATGGAGAAATATATAACTAGCAAGATTCAAAAGAATATATATGTGTATACATATCTCTGTTCCTATATCTGTAGCTATGCTTACCTGCATATTTTCATGAATATGTATATATAGATCTATAAATCTATCTCTACATATCCATAAAAGTTGGTTACCTTATACAGATTTTGTATGCTGATGAGATTTCTCAAAGTAAACTTTATTAGGGAAAGTTATGTAACCTATGTTAAGACTATTAATAAAAAATACAGAGACAAATGCATATCAGCATCAGACAAGATGCTTCTAGGTGACATTCCAATGGGGTTTGTCCTTACAGAAGGCAAGCAGCCAGCTCATGTGAAGGAAGTAGTGTCGGGTGTGTGTGTGTATGCATGCGTGTGTGTGTGTGTGTGTGTGTGTGTGAGAGAGAGAGAGAGAGAGAGAGAGAGTCTACATGCCATTTTTACTTATTGCCCATTCAAGTCAGTAACTTGGGGCTGTCTACAAACGATAAAAGTAGATCTTAACACTGTTTTTTTTTTCTTGACTTGTTCCATGTTGTTGTTGAGACATATTTTAGGACAAGAAATGACTTCACCACAGGGGCCTCTTGCATTTAGGATTTTCCTTACAGAGATGGAAGAAAATATTGCCTCTGTCAACTGGCTTTAGTATATATTTTTTTATTTTCTTTTAGAAAAAGAGTAAAGAAATGTCAAATAGCCAAATATGTTAGCCCCTATCCACTACTGTGTCACCACATACAGATTTTCTCAAAGCAAAATATAAAAATGGCCAATGCTTTTGAAGTAGGATTGGCAAACTTGTTATGTAAAGGGTCAGACAATAAATACTTTAGGCTTTGTGGGTTGCACAGCTTGTGTCGCAACAACTAACTGCCATGTAGGACAAAACCACCATAAACAATGTGTCAATGAATAAGCACTGCTATGTGACAGAAACAAGCAGCAATCCAGGTTTGTCCCTTGGGCCTTAGTTTGCTGACCCTGACTTAACAAGTATATGGACTTTATGGTACTAACGTTTAAAAAAAAAAAAAGGTAAAATGAAAAGACACAATTTTGTGGGGAATTGAAGCTTTTTATACTGGAGTAGAGAGAAGGAAATTTAGATGATTAAAGGAAAGAGTACTATAATCCAATAATGGGAATACCATTTTTTTTTCTTTAGACTTACTTCAGAATTGGCACTTCAGGGAAATCAGCCATGTTCCAGCTACAAGGTTCCAACACTCGACACCTTTGACTCAAACTGGGAAATCTCTGAAGAGTCATCCCAGTTCCAGAACTCCTGATGGAATCAGATGGTATCCCCACAGAGATTGAACTGCAGGTCAGTTTTTCCTCAGTCCAATCCTTCTTATTTCATTTCTTTTAGGAATCATTCCTAAGTATCCACAAATCACTGTCTCAAATTCTATTTCCAGGGATCTGTACCTAAAATGAACATAACCCAGCTTCATAATTAGCATTATTTCTTATTTGTTTTATATTTATCTATTTTTTTTAAAGATTTTATTCATCCATTTGAGAGAGAGAGAGAGAGAGAGTGCAAGCTCATGACATGTGCACCAGTAGTGGAAGGGCAGAGACTCCCTGCTGAGCAGGGAGACTGACAGGAGCCTTGATTCCAGGACCCAGAGATTGAGACCTGAGCCAAGGCAGACACTTAAACAACTGAGCTACCCAGGCACCTCTATTTCTCATTTCTTTTAGATACGATTTTTGTTTTCATTGAGGAATTGAACATCTTAGCCACAATTCAAAACTCTCCCCTCTCATTATCTTTACGGAAGTCCTCAGTCTTTAATTCAGTGTTTATAATTCCTGTGAAAATTTTTCTATTTTAATGTGTATTTAAAATCCATAAGCATTTATATAGTAACTTTTACAGGTATTTAAATCCTATAGGTGGTACTGTAAAACATACCCTGGAGTTTGATTGCTGTTTGTGCTGAAAATTGTTTTTTGAGATTTGTATTTGCTGATATAATTAGGTCTTTAAAATATGATCTAAAGCAAATATGTCAAAATATTGACAGCTGATAAATTTTAAATGAAAGCAGATACATATCTGATATATTATTTTCTGTATATTTCTTTATTTTAAATCCTGAGGATTAAATATTTTTATAAAGTAAATTAATTTAATGCAGAGAAAAATAATAATGGCAATCGACTGTCTCCGTCCTCTATTCCTTTCTAGTCAATAGAGTCCACTTTGTGTTATCTGAAAGCCTTTATCTGTGTGACTCAGATTGACCTGTCTAGCTCCATCTGCAGCTGCATGCTGACCCACTTGCTCCCTTGCTCTGGCCCATCGCTGGCCTTATATCCCACAGAAAGCTAGTCCTGAAAAATGGTCACTAGCAGAAGTACGTTCCGGTCAATAACTTGCTAACTATATAAGCCATAGGCTCCTTCTGGATGTGTATCTCCGTATTAAAGGTGGCAAGAAATTCTACAGTAAATAAACCTATTTAACTTTTATTTAACTGGTGTTTCCCAATTTTCTTTTTTTTTTCTTTTCATGAAAGTTTTTGGCCTCAGATCTCCTAATAAATTACCCACAGAACCAGTGTGCTGTGAACACACATTGCAATCACCCCTCTAGTTAAATTTTGACTGCTCATTGTCCATCCTCAAACATTCCATGAATTAATGTGTCTCCATGTTTTGTCCTTTCTGGTACATGTGTTGAGGATGGGTGGTTTTTTTTTTTTTTTTTTTTTTTTTTTTGTATTGTATTGTTTTCTTTTATCCACCCAATAGAGTGCTTTTTGTCCTTCCAAAACAATTTAATATGTCACCTCCACTGTGTGGCCTAGTAAAGACAATCAGTCCCTCGTCCACTAGAAAAGATCCTTAATTAATTAGAATCTCAGCTCCTTAAAAGCTGGGTCACTAGTAGCCCTGTTCACTCAGTGACACCAGTACCTAGCACAGAGATGGAATTCAGTAAATGCATGTTGAGTTCCTAGTGGGAAAATGGGTGGATAAATATGTGTTCTCATGGAATTAATGCACAATTATCATACTATATTGAAAGCATTTGTTTAAACATCCCTCAATCCAGACTGCCCATTCCTCAATGGTAGGGACTGTGCCTGATTTATGTGCATCTGCACTGCTTAACACCATGCCTGTCATGTAACAGATGCTCAAGAAAAGCTATTTGAGATTCTGGAAAAAGAAGAGAAAAAATATAGGTGGAATCCAAATAATTTATATGAAGGTCAAGCCTGAAATATTCTCCCTAAAATGTAAGGGGAGGAAGACATGAAAAGAATCTGCTTAGAACAGCCAGCACAGAAGGAAGGAAGGGAGGGCGAGAGGGAAGAGCTAGCCCATTTCAAAAGTAAATGTGTATAAATTATCTTTAACTCTTCCATGCAATTTTCTTCCTCTCCCATTGCTCTTTGTTTGCGTGGAGAGAGTGACTCTTAAAGATGACTTAATCAGAGGCCCAAGGGTCAAATCTCAGAAGCCACTTGTGAAAAATACTAAGTTTGTATAATTGATAGGCAGCTTCCAGGTTTGTAACATTTTGGCCTAGCATGAAGATTGCATTCTCTTAGAGGCATAGGATCTTCAGAGGATGGATGACTTCTTCCAGAGAGGGGAAAGTCTTACAGTTCAGCAGTCAGTAGGAGCAAATGTGTTTAGAAATTTGGTAATTAGCTAATCTGTGGTTTTCCAGATTAGCTTTATTTGTTTACTTGCTTTATTTGTTATTCTTGTTTACTTCTTGTTAACTTCCACTTCATCATACTTCATAATTCTTCTTATCCAACTAATTCATCCATCACTTCTCCTACTGGAACCCAATGCTGTATGGCAGAAACCCTCCTTCGTATTTTCAATTTCCTCATAGAATTCTTTCTCTGACTCCATGCCTTTAAAAAAGATCTTCTATGAAGATGTCATCCCTCTATTACTCTCTCTCAAATAGATCGCATGCATACCACACATCTGCAATAATTTGCAGTAGAGAAGTGAGTTTGGCATCTTCATCCATGGTGTTATTTTTCTGGACCACCTCTTTCTTTGTACTATGTAATACTCTTGACTGCTTAAGGTTCATGTCAGCCTGCTAAAGCAGTGTCTGCTTCTCTATACAGAGGCCAGCTATTCACTACAGTCTACTTCTCTTAGTGTTTTCTTCCTTCATCCCTGCCCATCACCCGAGACTGAAGTAGGAGTTCTTCCAGTGTTCTTTCATAGAGCCCTGTAATTTTCCAACAATGAATCAGTGTATGGTTCTGAATCCACTTGTGCGTATTCCTTAGTAGAGTATAACTCCCTGAAAGTCATCACTGCCTCCCCCTTTTTTTTTTTTAAATTATTGCACTTATGTATTTGGCAAAATGCCTGCCCCCAGTTTTACTCAGTAAATATTTCTTGAATAACTAAAATATTATAGGATACAGGGTATAAGATCTGAATCTCCATTTCAAACGTCATTAATGTTGTTGACATTTTCCACCAGTAATTCTCAGTTCTCCATAAAGCTTCCTAATTAACACTGGTTGCTGTCTTTGTCCCGTTTTGGCTCATTTATTTGTGTCAGAAAGCTCATCATACTACATGACTCTTCTTTTTTCCAGTAATTTCCTGGATCCTGGTTCAAGTTCTATGTTCTGTCAAGGGTGAGCTATCAGTCTTTAGAAGGTGAGTTAAGGGAGAATATTTAGGTAGATAACAATTCTTTCTGCTTAGAGAGGACATGGAACCAAGTAAGCTAGAGACTTTCTATTGTCCCTGACCACTTTGAAGAGTCCTTCGAAATGGCTACCTACTAATCCTACCAACCTGGTATGTTATCACATCCCAAATCCAACACTTGAGCTCCTATCCTATCAATGTACAGGTCACTTCACTCTAAACTCATAGGACATATTTGTGTTCTAACTTGGTGCTGGATGAGTAACCAACAAAAAAGGCCCCATAAAAACAAATTTGATTCATAAAGATTGGTAGGTATCTTCCTCAATCTCAGTGCTCCTTTGAGATCTTCCCAAATCAACATAACTTCTGGAATTATCCATGTTACTTTCTATAAATGTTAAAGTCTTACACTAACTCCCAGTTTTCCCCTGATCTGTTCCTCACATCTACTTATTCAGTGTTGAGGTCCATCCTTGTTCAATACTTACAAAGTCACCAGTCCCTAGCAAAACTGATTATTGCTAAAGTCAGTGTCATTAATGTTGTTGACATTTTCCATCAGTAATTCTCAGTTCTCCATAAAGCTTCCTAATTAACACTGGTTGCTGTCTTTGTCTAAATAATTTGTTCCCTCCAGTGACCCATAGATATCAAACCATGTCTGCCTTACTTGAAACTTATCTTGATTCTGATGGACATGAATTAAACTGAATTTCAATTAAAATCTTAGAGTTCACTATTAACTCCTATTTATAATTTTGTCCTAAGCCTAAGTATTTAAATAAATACACAAAGAGCCTAATTTATAATCTACTGTTGTATTCCCAGATGAGATATATGCATCATCACCACTTGTACCCTCTAAAGATAGGGCAATAAGTATTTCATTCTCTTGACCTATCCCTGATCACGCTGGGTCTACCCAATCATTTGTCCTGGAGAGAACTAAGGAGAAAAATAATGTTTTCATTTCCTTTCCAAGAGAAGAGTTTTAATACCCATATTTAGTTGTAACTTGATCAATGTAGCTTCCAAGCTAGACACTGACCATTCACCATTGTCCTCATCTACTCTGCGGGATGGACTGATGGTTTCCATTTTGTGGTCCAAGGAGAAGAACCCCTTGTTATTTTGTTGCAATACCTGCCTTTGTTTTTCAACTCTGCAAACAGAATCTGGAATCTCTTAATTTAGCTCCTTCATCATCCTCTTAACAGGGTATCTATGGATGGTACTCTCAGTTGTCATCAATTTACTGAAATATTTTATTTACAGTGCCATCTGTATATAGCTTTTTTTATGCTCTCTGCAGAGTATTTGGCAAAGAATAATATTATGGTATGATTCTTTCTGTATATATCACATAAGAAAACAGAATATATACTGATAACCCATTCTAGCTAATAAAATTGTTCTTTTATACTCCCTGAGCTACAGATCATGTTCTTCTCAATTCCTTCCTGAATTACTTGGCTCTTGCTTTTTACATGCAGATGGACCCTCCCTGGGACTCAGTGGACTTAGTCACACATTCATATTCTGTTCTACCCCCTGAAATATCAAGTGTCGCTTTATAAAATTCCTCCCTGAACCACTTGTTCTTTGATTCCCAGAATATCAACACAGTAATGTTTCAAAGCTGGCTAGGATATAAATATGCACCACTTATATTCTTAAAGAGCTCTACTTATAAAATAAGGGCTTTAAATCATTATCAAGGGAAAGGAGCTGCTATTTCAATGCTTAAAACTTGACTATGTAGTACATTTAAGCATTCTATATAGCTCATATGATGACCGAAGCATCTTTGCTAGTTTAAAGATGTGAGTGTTTTGTAAAACCTAGGTTATAAAAATGTACCTCGACAAGTCATAAAAGGAACAAACCAAAAAAGAAAAATTGTAATAGGAGGGCCTGGGACACATTTGGAGTATGATACATTTCATATATTGCATCCCAACACAGGGAGTAAGGTCATTGTTTTTTATATGAAGCCACATTAATTTGAACTCAGATACAGTTTTGGCTCTCCACCTAATAAATTATGTGACCTTGGAAAAGTACTTAAACTTTTCAACCTATAAAATAAGGAATGGTTAGTCTATAAAAAGTGTAACAGAGTTGGTGTGACTGTCAAATAAAACGTTCTGTGAAAAAACTTAGCAGAGTAGTTAGCACATGTCAGGTGATCAATCATCATTAGCTTTCTATAGTACATTAGCTGCAAGAAGAAAATCCTTTAATATATTTCTTAGAAGACATCCTTATTAGTGAAAGAATCATTAAAAATGATAAAATAAGTATATGGGAAACATAAGCAGAGATAAATGCATTGATGAAAATGATGCCTACACATAAAGCACATTTTTTCTTAAGTCAGCATAAAGAGGAATGATTTTTTTCCCATTATTTCTACACAATACTCATTTATTCAAAACTATGGAATAGTAGAAACAGCAAAACACATAGAACCAGGAAGCTTAAACAAATCCTAGACCTCTGAGCCTCAACTTCCTCATCTGTAAAATAACTAATTCACTATTGTCTTTTTTAAAAATATTTTATTTATTTATTTGATAGAGATCACAAGTAGGCAGAGAGGCAGGCAGAGAGGGAGGAGGAAGCAGGCTTCCCGCTGAGCAGAGAGCCCAATGCGGGCTCGATCCCAGGACCCTGGCATCATGACCCAAGCCGAAGGCAGAGGCTTAACCCACTGAACCACCCAGGCGCCCCTTCATTGTTGTCTTGAATGGGAATTAAAGATGTCAAATGATAGATGACAGTTCAGTGCAAACCACAGAGTACATACAGCACATGGCATCATTCAGGCATCAGCAGCATTGAATACGTACTTCCTAAGGATTTTTTGGGGCTTGTTTCTGGCAACCATTTTAGGAAAATATGCTACCAGATAAAGGCTCTATAATTTCAACATACTTTGTCCATTCGAATATCTGATTAATGGAAAGCTAAATAAAACTATAATCACTAGTCTTTATTAACCTAGTGAAATACCAGTCAAAAAGAGCTGGCACTTCAGGGGAAGGGCAGTTACTCATGGCTGGAGTGTGTGGACATGTCCTCAGACCATTAGATGTTGAAACATGAACTGCTGCTTACGGGGTTACAATGAAAATGTCTTTTCATCTGAGATGTTTTCTTGAGTAGTTCATGTTTTGCAATCTCCCATTTTGTGTCTAACCATACTTCATCCAAAGTGATTATGGTTTTGTTTATACACCTTTAATTTTCAACTTAGTGCTTAAACACTTTTTCTTTTCCTAAATTAAAAAAAAAAAAAAGTTATTCAGGAGATCCATATGTTTAGAGTCTAATGATATTTCTTCCCTCTTAAAGTCAATTGATAGGGGGCGCCTGGGTGGCTCTGTGGGTTAAAGCCTCTGCCTTCGGCTCAGATTATGATCTCAGGGTCCTGGGATAGAGCCCTGCATTGGGCTCTCTGCTCAGCAGGGAGCCTGCTTTCCTTCCTTTCTCTCTGCCTGCCTCTCTGCCTACTTGTGATCTCTGTCTGTCAAATAAATAAATAAAATCTTTAAAAAAAAAAAAAAAGCCAATTGATGTAATAGCAGAAGAACCATCAAGGAATGGGATAAATGTGGCCAAATTTGGCTCTTATCTAGACTCTAAAGGACTGTTTAATATATACAAGTTGTGCATGTTTTTCAATCCTTCATAAGAGACCTGCAAATATTTTTCTAATGCCATAGGGCCTTGTAAGATTTTTCAATCTCTTTGAATTCCTGCATAAAAATTGACAGCAACTACACAGTGAAACCAAACACACATGAGCAACATTTACAACAAAGGTAGGTTCTTCTCTATGAACTGCAAAATACGCCAGTAGCCACAAGACAAGCATTGCACCACTGTTTATATGAGAAGAAAATGAAGGGAACAAGAAGAGTGGCTTGTTTTGGATCTTAGAGCCGAAGTGACCTTGAGGAGCCAACAGATGTTCTCTGTAAAACACAATGGGCCAGCTTGAGAACAGCAGCTGCCACAGGCAAGAAAAGGGGTTGGCCCCCCACGGACTGGGTGAGTGCTGGGGGCCCAGGTTAGGAAGTAATAAAAAAGTACAGCAGCCCAGCTCCCAAGGACTCTCAAAATAGACTCTGCAGGAATCTGTTTTAGGGGAGTCCCTCACTGAGCAGAAACCTCTGGGAGTTGAATTAAATTAAGCAGGTTAGGACAAGAGAGAGGAGACATGAGAAGATCTGCATAAAAATGGGAAAGGAAACCATAGCCAGGAAATCTCAAGAAGCAAGGCATAGAAGCAGGAGCTCTGTGAAGTTATCAAAGCTTTCCTGAATAATTCTCTTCCTTCTAAAAGATCAGAAAAATTTCACGCAAAAAAAAATCCAGAAAAGCTTCAAATCACCATACACCAAATGGAAGTTTACATCTCTTTCTCATAAAATGATAAAGTTAATAACAGAAAACACACTCATATTTGGAGTAATGAAAAAGTGTCAAGCTTAAATCTCAATAAAAGCTATTGTAAGAAAAGAATGAGAATCAGAGCTGACTAAGTTCCTCACAGGCTATGGGAGGATACTACATAGATAAACCCACAAGACAAACTAAAATTGTCACTGACTATTTCAAAATGAGCCAAAAGACATTTGAAAATACAGGACATGAAGGGGAAAATATGAATAAGAATCAGCAAAACTCACAAATAGGGTACTGAACTCAGGAAAGGTTATATAATAATATCAGCAATTAAGATGACTCTGGAAAAAAAAAAACAGAACAAAAGAAAGAAAAAACAAGATAATGTCTTAAGAAATGGAAGATAAAAGGGAATTTTTTTAATTAAAAAGAAATGAGGCCATAAAAAAGTAATTGAGATAGTGATAAATAACAATGATGAATTAAAAAAGATTGCCCTAGAAATGATAGGCATCTCTGAAGACAAAACCAAAGCAAGAGAACAAGAACCCTTGCTTGAAACTTAAACGGAAGGAAGGGGGAAGAGGAGGGGAAGGAAGGGGGAGCAGGAGAGGAAGGGAGGAAAGAAAGAAGGAAGAAAAAACAGATTTGAAATTACATTATTGACAAACTATAACATATATGTGAAGACCTCTACCTAGAAATAGCCAATATGAAGATATATTCTGATAAAATTACTGGAATAAAAATCAAAATAATAAGCTGGGACACCTGGGTGGCTCAGTCGTTAAGCTTCTGCCTTCAGCTCAGGTTATAATCCTGGCATCCTGGGATCAAGCCCCACATCGGACTCCCTGCTCAGCAGAAAGCCTGCTTCTTCCTCTCCCACTGCCCCTGCTTGTATTCCCTCTCTTGCTCTTCTCTCTCTGTCAGATACATAAATAAAATCTTTAAAAAAATAAAAATAATAAGCCTTGTTTAGAGCAGTTTTAGGTTCATAGCAAAAGTGCGCAGGAGGTACAAAGAACTGACCCATCTTCACCCAGTTACAACCTCCCCCACTATCAGCATCTCGTGCCACAGTGGCACTAATGAAGTGGCACTGACACGTCGTTATCCCCCAGAGTCCATGGTTTACATTAGGGATCATTCCTAATGTACATTCTAATGGGGTTTTGCAAGTGTTAAATAACATAGATCCATCATTATAGGATCATACAGAATAGTATCACTGCCCTAAAAGTCCTCTGTGCTGTTTATGCTGCCTTCCCCCCATCTGACAACCACTGGTATTTTTACTATCTCCATAGTTTTGCCTTTTTCATAATGTCATATAGTTGGAATCATACAGTACAATTGGCTTTTCATATTGCTGTCTTTCACATAGTAATATTGAATTTAAGTTCCCCCTATATCTTTATATTCATGACTTGATAGTTCTTTCTTTTAAGTACTGTATAATACTCCATCATCTGGATGTACCACAGTTTATTTACCCACTCACTTCTAAAGGACAACTTTTTTGCTTCTAAGCTTTGACAGTTATGAATAAAGCTTGCCTAAGCATTCATGGCAGGTTGTCTGTAGATATGTTTTCAGTTCTTTGGGTAAATACCAAGGAGCGCAATTGCTAAATCACCAGGTAAGACAACAATTTGGTTTTGTAAGACACTGCTAAGTTGTTTTCCAAAGTGGCTATACCATTTGGCATTCTCACCATCAGTGAATGGAACTTCTTGCTCCACCTCCTTGCCAGCATTTGCGGTTGTCAGTGTTCCAGATTTTGACCATGCTAATGTTACTGAAACCCAAGTTTGACTGCTTGTCGCTTGAAAGCCAACTCAAGAGACAAGTGTTGGAAAATAAAAGTTGCTTTATTCAGGAGGCGGGCAACCTGGGCAGATGGCAGACTGATGTCCAAAAACCATTTTCAAGATTCTAGGTTAAGGAGTAGAGTTTTCAAAAGGAAATTCAGGGTAGGAGATTACATACTAATTGATGAAAGGGACAGAGAAATTTATGCCTATTTATGAAGAAAGATGGAACATGTGCACTGAGCATACATATATGTAACATACAATGTGTTTTTACTTTAGAGTGGAGACTTAACATCAGAATCAGGCAAAAGTGAGCTCCTGATCTCAGAAAATTATCTTAGGATGGGAGAAGGGGCTCTGGGCATGGTCTGAGAGCCAGTGTAAATATAATGGGGTCTTGTACTCCTTATTTCATGTCAGAAATGCAGGGCTTTGCTTATTCATAGACTGGAATGTATAAGTTGATCTTGAGTCTAGGCTTCTGCAGAAACAGCTAATGGATTTTTCTTTCATTCTAAGCACTGCTTTCATGACATCCTGCAAATTTTGATCACTTACATTTGCATTTGCATCTAGTTCAAAATATTTTTTTAAGATTTTATTTATTTATTTACTTGACAGAGAGAGATCACAAGTAGGCAGAGAGGCAGGCAGAGAGAGAGAGAGGAGGAAGCAGGCTCCCTGCTGAGCAGAGAGCCCGATGCAGGACTTGATCCCAGGACCCTGAGATCATGACCTGAGCCGAAGGCAGTGGCTTAACCCACTGAGCCACCCAGGCGCCCTAGTTCAAAATATTTTTAAATTTCTCTTGAGACTTTTTCTTTGACCCATGTATTATTTAGAAGTATGTTGTTTGGTCTGCATGTATTTTGTGGTTTCCCAGTTATGTTTCTGTTATTTACTTCTAGTTTAATTCCATTGTGATCCAAGAGTAGATTCTGTATGATTTATATTATTTTAAATTTATTGATGTGGGTTTTTTTTATAGCTTAGAATATTTTCTATGTAGGCAAATTCCTATGTGAATTGAGAAGAATGTATATTCTGCTATTGCTAGATGAGTAGTCTAGAAAGCTGTAAACTTTCTGTCCAATATCAGGAGCAAGGCAAGGATAATTACTCTTCCTACTTTTGCTCAACACAATATAGAATTCTACCCAGAGCAATAAGGTAAGAAAAAGAAATAAAAGGCATCCAGATAGGAAAGGAAGAAGTAAAATTGTCACTGTTTACATATGACATGATATTATATATAGAAAACCCTAAAGACTCCATCAGAAAAACTACTAGAACTAATAAACAAATTCAGTAAAGTTGTCGAGTACAAAATCAATAAACAAAATGTGTTGCATTTCTAAACATTAATAATCTATCAGAATGAGAAATTGAGTCCCATTTGCAATTGCATCAAATTCAATAAAACACATAAGAATAAATTTAACCAAGGATGTAAAAGACTTGTATGTATATTAAAACTATAAGATAGTAATGAAAGAAATTGAAGAAGAAATAAATAAATGGAAAAGATATCCCATGCTCATGGACAGGAAGAATCAATATTGTTAAAACTGTCCACACTACCCAAAGCAATCTATAGATTCAGTGTAAACCCCATCAAAATTCCAATGTCATTTTCACAGAAATAGGACAATCCTAAAAGTTTTATGGAATCATTAAAGACCCCAAATAGCCAAAGAATTCTTGGGAAAGAACAATGAAGCTAGAGGCATCATGCGTCCTATTTCAAACTATATTACAACTATAATAATTAAAATAGTATGGTGCTGGCATAAAAATAGACACATACGTAATGGAACAGAATAGAAAGCCCAGGAATACACTCATGAATATATGGTCAAATAATTTATGACAAAGAAGTCACGAATAGACAAAAGGGAAGGGAGAATCTCTTCAATAAATAGTGCTGGGATAATTTGGACAGCCACATGCAATGACTTTAAAGGTTCAAATGTAAGACCTGAAACCCTAAAACTCGTAGAAGAAAACAGGTGGTAAGTTCTTTGACAAAGGTTTTGGTGATGAATTTTTGAAATTTGACACCAAAAGCAAAAGAAGTTAAAGTAAAAATAAGTAAGGGGGACTAAACCAAACTTAAAAGCTCCTGTACAGCAAAGGAAACCATCAACAAAATGAAAAAGCAACCTACAAAGGGGGAAACAATATTTGCTAATTATACATCTAAGAAGGGGTGATATCCAAAATATATAAAGAATTCATAAAATTCAATAGCAAAAAAAATCATTAAAAATGGGCAGAACATCTGAATAGACATGTTTTTTTTTTTTTTTTTTTTTTTTTTTTTTTTTTTTTGCTTTTTTTTAAAAATTTTTTATTTTTTATAAACATATATTTTTTATAAACATATATTTTTATCCCCAGGTCTGTGAATCACCAGGTTTACACACTTCACAGCACTCACCAAATCACATACCCTCCCCAATGTCCATAATCCCACCCCCTTCTCCCCAACCCCCTCCCCCCGGCAACCCTCAGTTTGTTTTGTGAGATTAAGAGTCACTTATGGTTTGTCTCCCTCCCAATCCCATCTTGTTTCATTTATTCTTCTACCCATTTAAGCCTCCATGTTGCATCACCACTTCCTCATATCAGGGAGATCATATGATAGTTGTCTTTCTCTGCTTGACTTATTTCGCTAAGCATGATACGCTCTAGTTCCATCCACGTTGTTGCAAATGGCAAGATTTCATTTCTTTTGATGGCTGCATAGTATTCCATTGTGTATATATACCACATCTTCTTGATCCATTCATCTGTTGATGGACATCTAGGTTCTTTCCATAGTTTGGCTATTGTGGACATTGCTGCTATAAACATTCGGGTGCATGTGTCCCTTTGGATCACTACATTTGTATCTTTAGGGTAAATACCCAATAGTGCAATTGCTGGGTCATAGGGCAGTTCTATTTTCAACATTTTGAGGAACCTCCATGCTGTTTTCCAGAGTGGCTGCACCAGCTTGCATTCCCACCAACAGTGTAGGAGGGTTCCCCTTTCTCCGCATCCTCGCCAGCATCTGTCATTTCCTGACTTGTTGATTTTAGCCATTCTGACTGGTGTGAGGTGATATCTCATTGTGGTTTTGATTTGTATTTCCTTGATGCCGAGTGATATGGAGCACTTTTTCATGTGTCTGTTCGCCATCTGGATGTCTTCTTTGCAGAAATGTCTGTTCATGTCTTCTGCCCATTTCTTGATTGGATTATTTGTTCTTTGGGTGTTGAGTTTGCTAAGTTCTTTATAGATTCTGGACACTAGTGCTTTATCTGATATGTCGTTTGCAAATATCTTCTCCCATTCTGTCAGTTGTTTTTTGATTTTGTTAACTGTTTCCTTTGCTGTGCAAAAGCTTTTGATCTTGATGAAATCCCAGTAGTTCATTTTTTCCCTTGCTTCCCTTGCCTTTTGCGTTGTTCCTAGGAAGATGTTGCTGCGGCAGAGGTCGAAGAGGTTGCTGCCCGTGTTCTCCTCAAGGATTTTGATGGATTCCTTTCGTACATTGAGGTCCTTCATCCATTTTGAGTCTATTTTTGTGTGTGGTGTAAGGAAATGGTCCAATTTCATTTTTCTGCATGTGGCTGTCCAATTTTCCCAGCACCATTTATTGAAAAGGCTGTCTTTTTTCCATTGGACATTCTTTCCTGCTTTGTCGAAGATTAGTTGACCATAGAGTTGAGGGTCACATAGATCAATGGAACTGAATAGACATGTTTTAAAATAAAACATATAGATAGCCAGTAGATACATGAAAAGATGTTCTGCATTATTAATCAAATAAATGCAAATCAAAACTACAGTGAGATATTACCTTGCTCCTGTTAGAATGGTTGTTATCAAAAAGGTTGAAATAACAAGTGTTGCAAGGATGTGGAGAAAGAGAATCCTTGTGTATTGTTGCTAGGATTATATAGCCACTATGGAAAACAAATTATAGAGGTTCTTCAAAAAATTAAAAATAGAAGTATCACATGATCTAGCAATTCTACTTTGGGTATTTATCTGATGAAAGAGAAAACAACAACTTGAAAAAAATATGCACACCTCCATGTTCATTATAGCATTATTTACAATAGCCCAGATATGGAAACAATCTAAAGGTCCATCAGTGAATGAATGCATAAAGACGTTGTCACACACACACACACACACACACACACACACAGGAATATTATTCAGCCATAAAAAATGAAATGTTGCCATTTGTAACTATATACATATATCTGGAAGGCATTATGCTCAGTGAAATAAGTCAGAAAAACAAATACCATACGATCTTCCATATATGTGGAATCTAACTCAATCGATCAATCAATCAATCAATTTAAGCTCACTGATGCAGTTAACCAATTGTTTGTTGCCAGAGGTGTGGTGTGAGGAGGTGGGAGAAAAGGGTCAACTCTTTTGGTGTTTGTTTTGCTTGTTTAGTTTAAATAAATTGAATAATAAGGGGGAAAATTGATCATTTAGATGACAATAGCAAATATGCTGAGGAAGGCAGAGCAGAAAGCTGAAAATGACTTAGGGAATTCACCTGGTTGAGTCCCCAAATGAGCCAACTCTGCAACTGCTCTATCTTCAAAGTTATTATTACTTGACATAAAAGTATTCCAAATTATATAAAATAGTATTAATTTCACAAAAAATATAATTCGCATTACACCACACAAAAAAAGATCTGTCATCCTTATGCAGAAAATTCAGAAAACGTTTTTGCCATTAGACTTTCTTCAAGATTCTGCTAGAAAATGAACTTCAAACTACCAAAGTGACTTGAGAGACATCTGCACAAAAACTGATGGTGAACAGGGGCACCTGGGTGGTGCAGTCGGTTAAACGGCCAACTCTTGGTTTTGGCTCAAGCTGTGATCTCAGGATCATGATCTCAGGGTCATGAGATCCAGCTCCGCATCGGGCTGCTTGCTTAGCATGGAGTCTGCTTCAGATTCTCTCTCTCCCTCTACATGCTCCTGAGCATGTGAGTATCGGAAATCATCCCTCTCAGCGTCATTCCCCACATCCCCCCTCCTTACACATCACCAGTGTCTTCCTATGGACAGATCTAGTTCTGCAGCCTTCCCATGAAAGCCACTTGCCCTGGCTCTCCATCCTTCAAGATGTAGGGGAGGAGGAGAAGAAAGAGGAAGAAGAAGAAAGAAGAAAGATGAAAAAGAAGAGGAGGAGGAGGAAGAGGAAGAAGAAGGAGGGGGAGGAAGAGGAAGAAGAGGAGGAGGAGAAGGAGAAGAAACTAAAAAAAGAAACAAAGTTACAACTGGCTGTAATTGCAATTAAACTGCCTCACTCAGGTCCTTTCATTCAAGGTCTTCTCAAAAGTGAGTACCAGATCAGATTAAGCAAGCCTCATGCCTCCTGGATCACATAATCAAACAATCTATAGAAAACTTTCTATGACATATCTGTACTTTAAAAGTAAAAACCACATATACTGTCATTTTGGCATTCACCTAGGTTTGTCAGGTAATATTAGAACGCAAATACACATTTATTATTTTATAGACACTGTTTTATGCTCTCCACTTTTTATTATTAAGGAAGAGTAGGTGAAAGTCCATAATTCAGGGGCTGAAGTACATCAACAGTGCTAACCTGGCCAATTTAGAAATAAAACAGGCCATATGTGAATCTAGTTAACGTAAGAGGTAATAAAACATGTCTCCTTCTTATAATGAAAAAAGGCTCATTTTAGAATACAAGTAAAGTAGTAGTTTATTTCCTACTTTATATTTCTAATGTTCATGCAGTTCCCTAATTAAAGCTCAAAAAAGGTTAACTGCCTCCTTAATAGTGTAATTTCGCCCCCCCCCCCATATATATCTCAAGGCCTCTCCTTAGTGGGACAGATTGATGATTTGCATTTTAAAGAAATTAGGTTCTGGTCTTTTTCATTTGGTATGCAGCCTTGGGCTGAGGGCTGAGAAATTCAGAGGAAGTGACAAAATATGGAAAATTAGAGCTTAGCTAGCTATTGTCCTGTTAGCTACCTACTGAGCATGCTCAAAAAGGAGAAGGGAAAAGTTTTCAGAATTCCTTTCTCAGTGGTCCTCATTGGATAAGCCTCCAGGATGCCATGGTCACTACCACTGAAATGAGCCTAGTCCTGGACACACCCTGCATGATGTCCTCTGCTGCTTCTGACTAGCTTTGCTGCAGCAACATCTCAGTGAGTGAGCTGCCTAACCAACAACAAACATAGAGTAGAAAGAGGTAAACAGGAAGTTAAAGAAAGAAACATTGAATATAAAGGGATCTGGCATGATACCTTGCTTTTGATAACCATAAATTTCTTTGTGTTTTCATTTATTCACACATTCCTTTAATGAACATTCATGAATATCAGTGATAAAACAAGGACTATCATTGGTGCTAGGATTGCAACAGAGGATAAGCTGGTATTTATTACAAGGAACAGTAGGATGCATGGGGCAAGGGTCAGATGAAGCAAAGAAAAGCAAAGAGAGAAGCAAAAAGTACAAATATTCTAAGTGTTCTGAGAGAGATATATTAATATACTCTTTCAGCTTAATGAAGTCATGGTTGAAGTCAGCCTGCTGGGACCCGGAAGTAGTTCACAGAGAAGGTAATGCCAAAGCTAAACTAGAACTAATGAGGTAATTTTTGAATTAAATTTCACTGGACATAGAAGAAAAGCCTCAAATCACAGTAAACTTTACAGAAATGTATTTCTCTCTTTTCTAAAATAATGAAGGTAACAATAATAGCAAACACACCAATATTTGGCTTGCTATGAGCCAAATGCTATTACAGCACTAATGCATATTACCTTATTGTATACTCAAGTCAACCCTTTGAGGCTGGTGATATTATTAGCCCATTTTAAAGATAAGGAAATTGGGGTACAGAGAAGTTGAGTAATTTACCAAATGTCACACAGATCTAGGATTTGAACCCTGGCTATCTGTTTCCAGAGTCAGATGTTGGCCCTCGCTTTTTCTGTGCAAGATGTGATTTTGAGGGAGTTAAAGAGAAAAAGGCATGACATTTTTATTGAAGGCTCCTAAGTTAGACTGCAACATGTGGGCATGCTCAGAAGTGTGTGATTGAGCCTATCTCTCAAAGAAAAAAGAGGCCACGTTTTCTAAACGTGAGAACAGTAAGATGGGTAACGTGGCTTGTGTGTGTCCTACTGGATCCTTGTAGAAGAGTATCAAAGGGAAAACAAGATGCTTTATATCATGAACACAGTGACCATGTCATAAAATATGTATTCTGCCTCTTATGTCTCTTAGACTGGCAATAAAGAGATTCCTAGCCTTTTTTTTTTTTTTAAGATTTTATTTATTTATTTGACAAAGAGAGAGAGAGATCACAAGTAGGCAAAGAGGCAGGCAGAGAGAGAGGAGGAAGCAGGCTCCCTGCTGAGCAGAGAGCCCGATGCGGGGCTTGATCCTAGGACCCTGAGACCTTGACCTGAGCCGAAGGCAGAGGCTTAACCCACTGAGCCACCCAGGTGCCCCAAGAGATTCCTAGTCTTATAAAATTGCAAGATTTGTCAGAAATTTTAGAAGTTTCAATACTAAATTTAACAACTAAATCAAAGGAAGGAAGGACAAAAAGAAGGAAAGAACAAAAGGAAATCTCCTTCCAAATCTTTAAGTTTAAAAACCAATTGGTGTATTTGTGGAGGAACCTCTGAATATCTTACAATAAATCTGTCCCATTGACCGGTAGTTCCAGGTGAGGCTGGCTGGGGCAGTTGGTGTTAAGCTGGTAGGAAAAATTTCTGAGTATTAGTCATGTCCATGATGGAGAAAGGCTCTAAAACCAACAATAAAAATGGGCAAAAAGTCTGTCCTCTGAAATGAGACGGCAGAAAACAAAAAGTCCTTTCAATGTAGAGTCTTAAATATGGGAGTCATACAATATCCACAGAGGGAGAGGGAGGTGGGCTCCGCTACTTGTTCCCCTTCACCCGTCCCCAACTAAGTTAATTTCCTGTCTAGTGTTGATTGTATTAGTTTCATGCAAGTTCACATGAGAACTTGTCCCTTTTTCATTAAGCAGGGTTTAATAGTTCTTAACGAGAATTGCTTCTGATAGAAAGGCTCGATATTTATGTGCTCTATATAATGTGCAAAAATGCCGTTTAAATAACTCAAAATGAGTACTTGAATACCTAGAGGTGTTTTGCAGAAGTGAAAACTTATTGTGGTGGTTTGTACATTTTATATGTTCCTCTGCAAACCCCACGTAAACCAAGAAAGAAGTTTTCTTTGACGGATGGCACGGCTACCTTCCACTGAGGAGGCAGCAGCGGGTAGAGACACAGGCAAATATTGTGCACTCATCCATGCTGTGGAAGTGTAAATGCACTGCTGCTGTATGCAGATTTCTTTCAGGTCAAACCTTTTGAGATTGCAAAGACTGCATAACTGCTATTTTCTTGACCTTATTCTTGTGACCCCTCATGAGAAGTGGGATAGAGTCATTAGTGTACAGCAATTTAAAACACTGAGATAAAGATGTAAAGAATGGTAGTTTCCACCAGTGGTCTGGAAAAGGATCTACTGGATCACCTAGTTCAACTCATTTTGTATGTGAGAACACTGAGGCCCAAAGAGAGAAAGTGACTTACAGATTGTGGGTTTACACAGAAGATAGCTAGTTTCTCTGTTAATTGATGGGGCAAATGTATATTTATTAATGCAAAACTAATTTTCACAAAGATATGAAATGGTATGTTCATATAATTCTGGAAAGATCTATCTATCTATATCTATACCTGTATCTGTATCTGTATCTATATCAGAATATATATGTAGATATCTAGTATATAGATATCTAGATATCTACATATCTAGATATATATCAGAATCTTTTTCTGAGTACTTTTTACTTCTGAATGTAGTTTTCAGGTAAATATTTTATAATTTATTGTTCAATTTTGTTTGTTATTTTCTGATTGTTATTTTCTGATTGTTAATAACAAATATGTATTGTATAACAGAGGAAGACAAACATATCTGAGTATTGGTCTTCTTTATCACCCATAAAATTAACCAACGTTATGGTCAGGTTAGACTGGCCAACCTAGTGAGACCTTAGTATGAAACTTTGGAAAAGCAATTTACATGATTGATGACTAATAAGGCTTTGCTTGCAACTGGAATGTTCCACCAAAAGGCGAAAAGACACTAGGGCTTTACTACTCAAAGTGTGGTCCACAGAATAGCCGCATGAATATTTCCTGAGACCTTGATAGAAATGCAGAATTTCAGAATTTCTTTTTTTTTTAAGATTTTATTTATTTATTTGACAGACAGAGATCACAAGTAGGCAGAAAGGCAGCCAAAGAGAGAGAGGGGAGCAGGCTCCCTGCTGAGCAGAGAGCCCGATGTGGAGCTCATTCCCAGGACCCTGAGATCATGACCTGAGCCAAAGGCAGAGGCTCAACCCACTGAGCCACCCAGGCGCCCCCAAAATGCAGAATTTCTAAACTCAGCCCTATCAAAACAGAATCTGCATTTTAACAACATGGTCTCAACATGTTTCATACACATATTAGAGTTGGAGAGTAACTATTATGCCAAAGCATAAATCCTATTTGCATCAAATCACTGAGTTTGAAAAGACATAAGGAAGAACGACTTGGAAAAAAGAGGGCACAGCATATAGAACTGGAGAAATAGAAACTATCATAGGAGACCTGGGGTGTGCTTTTAACCTAGCCTGGATGATATTTATTTGTTTGACAGTTACCTTATTTGTAAATGTGTTTAAGAGTCCCTATATCGGAGGTACCTGGATGGATCCGTTGGTTAAGCGTCTGCCTTCAGCTTGCTCAGGATCACAGGGTCCTGGAATCCAGCCCTGCTCAGTGGGGAGCCTGATTCTCCCTCTCCCCGCTGTTCAAGCTCCCTCTGTCTCTCTTAAATAAATAAATAAAATTTAAAAAAAAAAAAAAAAAAAAAACAAGGGTCCCTATATCTTATGACTATTTTGAGTATTAAGTACAATAATATGTGTTATACTTGCAACAATGTACATGACATGTAAGAGATAAGATCTCATTAATGACATTTTCTTTCTTCTTACCTTGAAAGTTTAAGAGTATGTTTGGTGGCTTTATAGTCCTACAGCAAAGAGAGGATATTAAAAATACAACTAAAGGGACATAGTATGTTGCTTCGGGCTACAGCCCTTATTTTCAGAATTTATTAAGTGTTTCTAGCAGTCAATCTAATACAATGTCTTGTAGAACTCATTTGGCAAGAAGGGCTTGGATACTTTCCCTTCCTAAAAAGTGAGGTAATGATGGGTTTTAATTGTAACACAATTAGAGCTTTTGATATCAAATTAATTTTCAGTGATAGTGTTGGTCTTGGCAGAGAGTGCAGAATTTATGAGATTAAAGCCCCGTGAGTATATGCACATACTCATATAGCTTTTTATGCAAATTGAAATCCCTGCTTCATTTTCCAGTTCTAGAATCAAAGATTAAAGATAATAAAGCTTTTTAACTTAGCTAAATTAGTTAAATGCATTTTATTACATCAAGCCATACTTTATTACAGGCCATAGCTGGCAAATTCTCTCCACTTTAAATAATTATCCACAAGTTAATAATTTCATGAAATTTGTTTGTACAGAAAATACGGAGACATGGTTCTACATGAAAATTACGGAGCTTTAATGAAATTTTGAGCCTGTAACCATTGATGTACTTATTAAGTCCATATGCTTAAGCTAGCATGAGTTCCGAAACAAAATCTTTTTGTTAGTTAAAAAAAAAATGATATTTTTGCCAATAAAAGCAAGTAGCTTTGAATTTTGATTCACCCCATAGACATTGTACAAATTTTTACCCCCACTAATAACATATCAAGGTTTCTGTTTTCCCATACACTGACCCACACTGTGTTTTGGGGTTTTTACTGGTATTATAATAAAAAAAATTCAGTATTTTTAATTACTAAAATTTAAATTTTCACTTAAAAAAGATAGACACACATTTGTTGCAAAAATTTACTAAATAGGGGCACCTGGGTGGCTCAGAGGGTTAAGCCTCTGCCTTCGGCTCAGGTCATGATCTCAGGGTCCTGCCTGCATCAGGCTCTCTGCTCAGCAGGGAGCCTGCTTCCTCCTGTCTCTCTGCCTGCTTCTCCGCCTACTTGTGATCTCTGTCTGTCAAATAAATAAATGAAATCTTTTTTAAAAAAATCGTTTCTTAAAAAAAAAATTTACTAAATATCTGATATACACATCACCAGTATCCCTCTGATATTAACATCTTACATAAACACAGTACAATTAAGAACATCAGGAAATTGTTATGGATGCAAAACTATAACCTATAAACTTTTTCAAAATTTCACTAAATATTCTAGTGATATCTTTCTAAAGATCTAGTTTAAATTTGGGATCCATACTTTGTGCATAGTTGCTGTGATATCTTAGTCTCCTTGAATCTGGAAATTTCTATATCTCCCCCTCCCTTCTTTTATTACCTTACTTAACATTTTTTAAAGAGTACTAGCCAGATTTTTTGTATAATGTCTCTACTTTTGGCTTGCCTATCTCTTTACCACTAAATTCTATGGTAAGAATACAGCAGAAGTAACATTGTGTCTTTCATTGTACCACAAGGCACATGATGTGGGCTTTGTTCCACTACTTATGTCAAATTTGCTCACTTCCTCCAGATGGCACCTGGTAGGTTTTTCCTCTATATTGGAATTCTCCCTTCCCAATTACTGAGTATTTTCTGCTGGATGCTTTGAGACTATCTACATATTTTAAATTCATGCATTCACTCACTAATTTTAAAATGTGCTGAAGATAAAGGGTGATTTTCACCATTCATTCTACATTGGGTACTGGAATTCTACTCTATGGAAGAGTTTTCTTTCCCCTCCTCTTTAGTCAGTGCTTATTGACTGATTGATACCCTTATTCATATCAGTCTGGACTCATGGAATATTATATTATTCTATGGTTAGGAATTCATTCTTCTCACTATTTCTTTTCATATTTCAGACTTTCTTTCTCTAGTCTCTGTGGCCTTTTAATATGGCCCCATGGTTTTTGAGTCAGTCTTTGCTTTTCTTATATTATTAGTGAGAGTAAGCCACCTAAATTTTGTTCATTGAAACTTGCTAAACTTTTGTCAATTATTACATTTAGTTGTCATTTTTCTTATTGATTGACAGAAATTCTTTTCTTACTAAAGCAGTTAATTCCTTATAATATGATTTGTGAAATATAGTTGATCATTTATGTTTTTGCATTCATAATTTATTTTTAATGTAGTAAAATTGACCAGATTTTAAGACTTCTGGGTTTTGTTGTCATAACTGGACAGGACTTTCCCACTCCTTTATTATAAAACATTTTTTCCTGTACAGTATATTTTTACTTTAAGTATACTTACAGATTTCCTTATCTTTACATCTTTTCCATTCAAAGTTTCTTGTAGTATGTTAGTTATATATAAATCTTTTCTCCTCCAAAGGTTTTATTTGGGAAAAAAAACACATTTACTATTTAACTCATGATTTTTAAATTTTTAAAAAAATTCTATACTTCTCCAATAGTAATATTTTATATATATTTGATTTTATTTCTTCCATTACTTTCTGTTACTTTGTATCACACTCCTGTATTTTGTCTAGTTTTATAATAGTTTTAATACAGTAATCAGGTAACCTCTTGTCACTTAACTTTTTCAAATCTTATTTATTTTTTATATAAAATTTAGTTTGTATTTTTAAGTTAAATATCAGTTATTATTCTTGAGATCACATTAAGTTAGGAAGAATTAACAATTGTACAAGTATGAGTCTTCTTATTCCAGATCACAGTAATTACTTTCTATCTGTTCAAGTCTCTTTTTGAGTCTTTCAAGAACATTTTATTCTCCATATCCAGAGAGTATATTTTTGTCAAGTTTATTAAGTGGTATTTTTATCACTGTTTAAATGATTTAGTTTATTTTTATTATTTATTATAAATTTATTATATATAATATAGTATAATATAACAAGTATAATTATATATGTAATTATAATAATATAAGTTTATTATAAATTTATTATAAATTATTTAAATTTAAATCTGATGGCATATTTTCCATTATATGCTTTTGGGTTTTTTTGTAAAAAAAAATTTTTTTATTTCTAACTATGGATTTTATACTTGGGAATCAATCTGAATTTCTTCACTGTAACTGCTTTTACCAGTTGAATCACGGGTTTTTCAATAGTACATTCACATCAGTGGCAAATTGGTAAAAGTATGATTTTCTTTCTCATTTACGTATATCTAATTTCTTTCACTTGTCTATCTATAATGGCTACTGCTTTCAAAATGCTATCATAATTATGGTAATAGTGGCCATCCTTGTCTTAGAATTCTAATGAGACTGATTCCAGTAGTTCCATGATAAAAAAAAAAAATTGGAGTTTGAGATGGCTGTATTTCATCATGTTTAAAGAACATCCATGTATCCTTATTTTTGCAATCAAAAAAGGATGCTAAATTTTATCAAAGGCCTTTCAATATCTATGAAATAATCTATGCCTTTCTCTTGTTATCCATCATTATGGCAAAATTAATAGGTTTCTAAATACTAGAAAGTTATTCTTATAATGGATTAAGCTTCACTTGGTGATGCCATAGTATTATTGTTTTAATATGTGGCTAAGTTGTGTTTGATAATATTTGCTTAGCATTTTCATTAATAATCTAAATAATCTTTGGTTTGGTCTGTTTATATATTCTTTGCTGGCTTTTGATGGCATTGTAAGACTAGCTTCATAAAAGAGACTTACTTGGTTTCTTCTTTATATTAATGAAAAAAATTTAATAGCTTTGTGATTTTCTGATCTATAAAAATTTTTGGGGGCGCCTGGGTGGCTCAGTGGGTTAGGCCGCTGCCTTTGGCTCAGGTCATGATCTCAGGGTCCTGGATCTAGCCCCGCATCAGGCTCTCTGCTCGGCAGGGGGCCTGCTTCCTCCTCTCTCTCTGCTGCCTCTCTGCCTACTTGTGATCTCTCTGTCAAATAAATAAATAAAATATTAAAAAAAAATTTGTAAAATATCCCTGAGAAACATCTGGATTTGCTAATTCTATATAAAGGGATAATATTTTCACAACTTTATCTTTTCTTAGTAAGTGGTTTATGGTATTCTGTTAGCTGGAGTCAGTTAATCTAGTGAAAATTCCTAAAAAGTTGTTCTACTTTTTCTTGGAATTTCAATTTCTTTTGCAGAGTTGAACAATATAGTTTCTTGTCAATGTTTTAATTTCTTCCAAATATGATGATTTACTCCTCATCATTTGTATTTTTGTATTTTCTACTAACCGATTAGGTTTGCTCAAAGCTTCAGTGTTCGATTTATTTATTCTGCCATTTTTTTCTTCTAATTGATTGTATTTTGCTTTTATCATTATTGACTCCATGCTTCTGCTTTCCCTTGGTTGTTCATTGTTTTCATTTTTCCTATCTTCAATTAAAACTTTATGCCTTAAAAAAAAATTATGTCCTTATCTCATATTTTCTGATATGAATGGCTTTCACGATTGGTGTTTTTAGGCATTCTACAATTTGGCTTTACATTTTTTTCTTAAATTATTTCAGAAAAATTTTCACAAGCTCCAGGTTTTAAGGACCTTTTGATACTTAGTTTTGTTACTATATTCTGGTTGTAGTTCAGTATGATCAAAAAATACTTATTGTTTCTACTTTGAAATCCATGGAGGCTTTATTTGCATCTTATTATTCACAAACTTATGAATATTCTATACACATTTTGGAAAAAGGCATAAGTCACTGTTTTCAAAGAACAGAGTTTCAATATTTATGCTATTTGAATGTTTTGAATGAAATTTAGACTCATTTTGTTAAATTCCAAAATACACTTTGTGATTTTTTTTTCTTAGAAAGATCAGATGGCAAATAATTTCAAGACGAATTGGTAGAGAATTTATTTTTCACAAAGTTAAATTTAGAAATATTACTTTTCTGTCTTATTCAAAATTTGTTTCATATTTCTTAGTGAAAGCTTTTTCTGTTTGGCTTAGATGCTTTCATAAAGTCAGTTTTTTTGCTTTTAAATATTAGCTATCATACTACATATTACTCAATTTCATAAAAGTTTTAAATGAAAAAGTTAAATGAGAAACTATAATCATAGCATAGATGCTTAACCTCTTGTAACTTTTCATATGTACACAGACACATACATGCATGTGTATAAATATTTTATTTATTACACAGACTTTCTTTCTATGAAACAATAAATTTATTAAATCGATCCCCACTTGATTGCCATTTAGGCTGTGTAACATTTTGCTATTATGAACAGTTTATCCAAGTAGAAATGGTTGTGTGTGCAAATATATATATGTGTGTGTGTGTGTGTGTGTGTGTGTAATCACACTCAGACACGTGTACAGAAATTGCCAGTTTAATTCCAAGACCTCATTTCTATCGGGGTGGGGGGCAGAAAGCTTCTCCTCAGAATCCACATTTAAAATTGGTAGCATTAAGAACATGGACACTTAGTACTACATTGCCCCCTGATGCATTGTATTTTGAAGTAATATGCAAAGCGGATCTGTTTATAACTAGTCCGGTTACTTTTCCAGCCCTCATGTAATCTCTTGGAATGAGTATATGTGAGGAAATGGAATTCACAGCAGTGACCCAGATCCCACCCCTATACGGCAGTACCTATGGTACACATGACTTTTACATTTTAAAGTAGCTATTTTTATAAAACTAGAGCAAAACACTTGCTTCAAGAGTGTTTCTTTACAATATCTCCAGCAATAACAAAGCCTACAAAAACATCTGCATCGATCAGCTACATCAAAATATCCTATTTTGTCAACATAAACAGTCGCCCTTGTTGGTGTTAGCATTTATTATGGGTTGTCTTTCCTCTGGGAGGTTCTGTGCTTTGCATTTTTCCTGCTAGCATCACGTATTCCTATCATAATTGAAGAATGCCTTGCGGAATTGCATGACTGTAAAGACAGAGTCTGGAGCTACACTGGTGAGCTGTGACCTCCACATCCCCCACCACCCACCCGTACTCTGAAGGATGATGGACCTAAGTAAAATGGAGGCAAATCTGGTTCTATTCACTTAAATATCTCTTTGGAATAGAGCTGCCTGTTTGGAGGATTGTAAAGACTTCAGGTTGACTAAGTTGGCACACAGGCTCATATTTGTTACCCCAATTCCCAACCTCTGCAGACCTTTGAAATATAATCATTATAGTTTGGTCTTATCTATGATTCCCGAGGCAAAGGATTTGGTGCTCTTTTCTTCTCAGAATGGTCAGCCCTTGGCAGTGGAATGCCCATAGGCCGAGGGAAGTGCCCCAGAGAAAAGGAACAGTGGTGAGTTCTTTTTTTTGTTCTTTTTTGTAAAGATTATTTATTTATTTATTTAACAGACAGATCACAAGTAGGCACAGAGGCAGGCAGAGAGAGAGAAGAAGCAGGCTCCCTGCTGAGCAGAGAGCCTGATGCGATGAGGGGCTCCATCCCAGGACTCTGGGATCATGACCTGAGCCAAAGGCAGAGGCTTTAACCCACTGAGCCACCCAGGCGCCCCCAGTGGTGAGTTCTTAGCATCAAATATTGATAGCAGCCGTCTGACAGTTCACCAGCCTGCTCAACAGGCTCTAGATAGGATATTAACAGTGTGCTTCCTGTGTGTGCTCACTCTGATCTATCATGTGTGGTACTGTGACAAGCAGATACAAGGAAAAAGTTAGTGCAAAAAAAAAGGAGCATAAATCAGTGCCAGAACTGGGTTCATTTTCTTTCTGTTGTTTTCATGAAGATTTTCAAATTGCAGCTATCATGGCTGTTTCTTGAAAGTACTTATTTCGTCACAGATCACATTTTGCATTTGCATTTCACAAAAAATACACATTTTCTCAATTAATATCCTCCAGGTAAATGGAATTCTGCCTTTTATTTTTTTTTAAAGACTTTATTTATTTGACAGACAGAGATCACAAATAGGCAGAGAGGCAGAGAGAGACGGAGAAGCAGGCTCCCTGCTGAGCAGAGAGCCCAATGTGGGGCTAGATCCCAGGACCCTGGGATCATGACCTGAGCTGGAGGCAGAGGCTTTAACCCACTGAGCCACCCAGGTGCCCCGGAATTCTGCCTTTTAAAGTGCTTTAGACACTTGGCACTTTGTTTTCCCAACTAAAAATAAATAATCCATTTACAGTGTTTCCCAAGGAATGCATTGTTGTATTTTCACCAGATATCTTGAAGCAGTTCCTGGTAAAATTCCTCCAAGATTGAATAGGACAAAAGTCATTCCAATTTCACTAGATGGTATGCCTTTAAAAGGACAGACCTAAGGCACTAAAGTAAGAGGAGATGAATCATCTTCCTCAAATATCTATGGGTTGATGAAAACAAAATTCATATGGATTTCCCAGGAACCTGTCCTGGGGTTTGATAATCACAGTAACTGTTGAGAGGGCTAGAGAAATGGTTCAATATCTACACATTCAGTATTTCCCCCCATCTTCAAGAAAATCTTTACTAGCTCGGCGAATATTTTCTCCAGGTAATAAAAGAACAATATCCTAAAGCAAAGAAGGATCTTAACTCTGTCCCTGTCCCCATAGGACAAAATTTATATGCTTAGCACAAACACAACGGGCTGGCACTAATAAAAAGCAGCAATTTTAGAATCAGGAAGTAGGATTCTTAAAGGGTTATTCATTAAAGTTATCGACCTCCAAAGATAATTTCCAAATAGAACTCTTCCCTTTAGTGTCTTTGCCACCAATCTCTTCGTTAATTGACACTAGGTCCAGTGGTTTCTTCATTAGATGTAGATGGAACCTTCAGTTGGCAGGAAACTCCAATGGCCGCTTGCAGGGGAAAGGAAGAAGGGCACCTTCTACTGAGTTCTGCTTCTATTGAGTTTCTGCCTTTTATGTATGAAACAGCTCTACAACATACTTTAACCACAACTCTGAGCTCCCTCTAAGTTCCACTAAACAAATGCAAATTAACTTTTTAATCATTATTGGGACTGGAAATCCTCCCAAGACACGTCTCATAGAGCGTCCACACTGTGGAGAATTCCCTCTTTGTTTGTGGTTACTCATCCTCATTGCAAACTCTTGAGGTAAACTTTGTTCCACTCTGTGCCACTTCACCACTGCTGCCGGCACCCCTTTTGAACTATATTTGTGTCACAGGCACCTTTGGGGATGCTAGGTCCTCTGGGTCCTTGGATCCCCCTCTCTCTGGCCATTATATATTCATTGCCTCTGAAATCTTGCCAATCTTGCCATCTTACCAAAGAGCTGCCACCAAAGAGTCTGTGAGCCGTCCCCTGCAGTGTGACACCCTCAGCTGCCCTCACCTCATCTTACTACAGAAAAGAGCCACTTGCTCCGTTTCTCTCAAAACGCCTGTTTTTATGATAAATATCAACCTCTTCAATGACCATAGGTTTTGCACAGGTAGGAGTGTATATTGACTTCAAAGTGTTTTTCTTCTTCTACTCTGAAGGAAAGAGCAAGATAAGAATAATTTAATATTAGAGTCACCTGGGTGGCCCAGTTGGTTAAGCATCCTACTCTTGATTTCGGCTCAGGTCATGATCTCAGGGTCATGAGATCAAGACCCTTCTCTGGCTCTGTGCACAAAGGGGAGTCTGCTTGAGATTCTCTCTCCCACTCCCTCTGTTTCTCCTCCCCCTCCCAGGAGTATGTATGCTCTAACTTCTCTCTCTTTCTCAAATAAATAAGTGAACCTTAAAAAATAAATAAATACATAATAAAAATCTGCTTTAAAATGTATAAATTTAGGGAATGAGTTGGGAATAGGGTGCAATAGATTGGAAAGGGAAAATACAGATAGACAAAAATTGGTCCCTCATATATCTTCCTATCTTGATTAAAAAATAAAATACAATAAGCAACTTTTAAAAATTATCAGTTATCCAGTTATGGGGGGAGCATAATACTAATTGGGTTTTACATCCTTCTGACCATTTGTTTTCCTTTGGTGGTGGAATATATATCAATGCAAAATGCAATGCAAAATAGAGAGCAATTTGGCAAATATCTGTCTGAATTACAAATGTTCATGCTTTTACCTGGCAATTCTACTCTAGTAAATTCATTTTGCATTTCAGGCTAATACTAAGGGAAGTATCTGTAGAGTCTGCTTTAGGGCAACTAACTTGAACAATGGGAACCTGAGGAAGGTAGAAGGATCCACAGTGACCCCTATCCCTCTGGCTGAATACAAATAGGCTCATTAGACAATCAACCTCAAAATATCCATTAATCCTAGCCGACCAATGGGTTAATTACAACCTGACACAGGTACCAAAAAAGGAAATTTCCGTGCATTCCCATACTTTTTCATTTCCCCCTTAACCACAGCCCCCACCACTGCCTCCTCACAGTCTCTCTTTTGCTGTCCTGCCCACTGCTCCCTTGTGGTGTATTCAATACACTTCTCTCTCCTTTGTTCTACCTTGGGTGAAGTCTGTTACCTCTAATCCAGCCAGCCTCCACCTGATGAGGGCACCCACAACTTGGTGGCCTTTCCTCCCCCACAGTATCTGCAAGGATATGCAGTGCTGCATTTTTTTTTGAAATAGCAAAAGATAGAAATAACATCAACAGTCAGTTCAAAAAATATGGTACATCCATATAATATAGTACTTTGTATCCATAGAAGAGGATACAAATGCCAGACTAATATGGCACACTCTCAAGATATTAAAGCAACATTATTTTAAAAGTTTGGACTTTAAATCTGGATATTGAACAAGGGAAACTTAACCCCTCCGCGTATCATTTTTCTAATTTGAAAAATGAAGACGCTGATCTTGTTCCCCTCATAGGGTTGTTGTGAGGACTGTGTGAATAAATAGGAGGACTTAGAATAGGAGTTGACATGGAGGTTAGCACTATTTACATTCCTGAGACAAATTAGTTGGTGGGAGTGGTCAAAACAACATGAATGTATGCTTCTATTTATGCAAAAATGGGAAATACAAGTACACATTTTTACTTTTGTTTCCATGTAATACATAGTGAAGGTTATAGAGGGATCCATTAACCCTGGTGTTCATGTGGGGAGAATTGGATTGGAGTAAAGAGGAAAGGAAACTTATCGATGTATGTCCTTGTATGCACTGAAAAATCAAGAATAATGTTAATTCATTATCTATTCAAAATTAAATAGATAAAAATAAATACAAAGTCCTTCCCTGCAGCAAATTTAGAAAAAGTTCACTATTTATGCTTCTAATTCTTTTGCCGCTGTATGAGGGAGCGGTTATTGCCAGCCGATGGAGATGAAAGTCCCAGATGTCTGTTTGGTCTCCTTTGAGCCCACACTGCTGTTGTTAGGGTGCCTCATTAAAGCTTCACAGTGGCGGAAATCAAAGCTCCCCCATGTCCTTTGCTTGTGGGGGTGGGGGTAGGGGAACCAGTTTTATAGGGTTTGATTAGGAAAGATTAGTTGTAGTCTAAAAAGGGCTAGGCTGCCCCTTTTGTGCTTTTGCTAGAGAAAACAGGCTTTCCCTGAGGTGGAGGTGGTGGTGGTGGTGGTACCATGTTGGCATTTCCAGCTTGTCTTTTTCAGCTCCAAGTCTGGGCTATCTGAGGCCAAAAGAAAATGCAGGAAATTCACCAGGATGTCACTTTTCACAACCTGAGATTTCTAGCCTTCTCCTGACCTTTCAGGGTCTTCTTATGTCTGTTTTGAAGAATGTCCAAGGTTTTTATTGTGTTTATCATGAGGAATATGGGAAAGTATGCCTATTCCATCTTGAAAACAGAAGTCTCATATATTTTTAAAATATCTTCATTGATCAATTTCTTATTATGATAAATCTTGATATTTTTATATTTGTGGTGCTATTCTGATTTGGCTAATTTTCCAGTATATTCACACAACAGATCATTCTGAATAGGAAATCCATTAACATAGTTTTAATATGGCATTAACATGACAATGTATATTCAGCCATCTTACTCAACTGTGATACTTTCAGTAGTATTTCCTTAATTTTCTCAGATATCCTGAGAATATTTTTTTTTTTCTGTTGATAGAGGCTATTACATTTTCTTCCAGCTAACCCAGTGATGTGGGAAACAAAGACAAGAAAAAATTAAATTTCCTTTCTACTTATAGCCATTGACAAGTCCTTAAAATAGACAGAATGACCCTCTGGGAGCTCAGTTTCCTCAATGTTGACACTTCCTCAAGAGCAAAAGGCAATCTTGCTTAACATTGTCCCAAGCCCCCAGGATCCTGTGAGTCTACTTTGAACATATGGAAATTCCTTTGGAAACTTTCTTTGTCTCTACCCCACAAAATACTCATATCCAAGCATATGAGTCACCAATATATATCTAAAGGGTTTCATTGATGTGGTAAACAAAGACAGAAGAAAAATTGTTTAAATTGCCTCACTACCTACAGCCCATTGACAAGTCCTCGAAACAGGCAGAGTAACATTACTCCAGGAACTCAGCTGTCACAATGTTACTACTTTGCTAAGGGCAAAAGGCAATCTTAGCCCAACCTCCCAGATCCTGTAAGTCTTTAATATATAAATATACCTTTGGAAACTTCCTTTATCTCTACCCCCAAGATACATGTTGGCAATAATCTCCCAAGAAATGACCCCCCAATATATATCTGAAGGGTTTCATGCCTCAAGTTTTATAAGACAGTGATAAATGACCTTTTCCCAACAATAGCTAGTCCCCTCAAGGTCCTGGAAACCTTGCTTCCAAAATTCCTTGGAGATTTATGCTATTCCTAACTATCCGCCTCCAACTTGAAAGTATATAATGGGCCACTCCTCATGACCCCAGTGCAGCTCTTTCTGCCCACAGGTTCTGTGCTTTAAGAAAATCATGTTTTTCACCAAAGACATCTAAAGAATTCTTTTTTGGCTGTCAGCTCCAAACCCCAACATTTCTACATCAGTCACGTTTTTGAAGTTTCTGTTTTACTTCATTGCACTGGAAACTGCAGAAGAATGTTAAATTATTTTAATAATGTCAAACTGCTCCCCCTAATTTAATCAAACATTGTGTCACTTCTTTATTGCTCCTTCATTCTCCAGCCCACAGAAATCAGCAGTCAAATCCTATGATTAAGGAAACCTATCATCCTAATATTTCCAAATTCAATGGGACTTTCCTTTCTTTCTTTCTTTCTTTCTTTCTTTCTTTCTTTCTTTCTTTCTTTCTTTCTTTCTTTCTTTCCTAAACTTACTGGTTCTATGTGCTTCAATACACATTCACTATCAATCTTTTTTTTTTTTAAGATTTTATTTATTTATTTGACAGAGATTATAAGTAGGCAGAGAGGCAGGCATGGCGGGGGGGGCAGTGAAGCATGCTCTCCGCTGAGCAGAGAGCCCAATGTGGGACTCGATCTCAGGACCCTGAGATCATGACCTGAGCCAAAGCCAGAGGCTTAACCCACTGAGCCACCCAAGCACCCCAATCAGTCTTTTTTCCTCGATGCTCTACACCTTTTTATCTAGGAAGGAAGAAGAGAAATTGTAGCCTACTGAGTTAATTTCTCTTCCATTCTGCAACCTTCATGCATTGGTTTTTATCAGGGTTCTGTCCATATCCCTGCCTGTCTCCTCCATCCATATGCATTTCCTTACTTTGTGAATGTCTTTGTTGAAGAACGTGGTTAAACTATCATTGAGATGCTAAAATATGTATATGGAAGTCATTGACTTCTTTGAACACAGGAAATTTAAAAAATTGACCATCATCCCAGAAAAATAGAAAATATACAAAAATTAGCATAATAAGAAATAGACAATTCCTAAGTCACTGTTCACCACAGATCCCTTGCCTCAGTTCTAACACGTGTGCCAGCTATATAATTTCCATCCAGCTGTCCCAGATGTGCTCATACCCAAAACATCCAAAATTGACCTCTCATCTCATGCCCACAAGCCCTTACCTCCTCTTCTCTTCTTTCAAGTGGTGGCAGCCAAGTGTTTTTAGTCAATTCCATTAATGTGACTCCCTCCTGAGCAAATGAAGACACTACCACCAGAGGGCTTTGCTCTGGTCATGTTCTTCTATCTGTGCTGCCTAACACCATCTTCTAGCCCCAAAGAGGAGGTTGGAGAAATTTAGGCAGTCTTCTCACATTAGAAGACTACTGATAATATCTTCCATAGCTTGTACTTCTCCTCCACCTCATTAATACATGAGAATAGATTTGATCAGACAGAGGCATGTGTCCTGACTTATACTATTCATTCTTCTAAGAAAAAAGAGGAGACTCTGAGCCTCTCTCCTGGCAAGTGGAGAAAGTGTCAGGTCTCAGGTGGACACCAACTCACTGCCTTGGGAACATCTACAAAAACATGTAAGGAGATGTGGTTTCAGGATTCAGGGTTGTTCTGCGGACTGTAGTCAAGGCTTCATCAATAGAGCGAGGACCACATGTTTGGACCATAGCCCAGAAACTCTCCCCTTCTACTCTGTCCTGCCTTCGCCTTTCCACAGATCACAGCCCACTCCATGGTAGAAATAAGCAACAAGGGTAGGTGGAAAAAGGTGCTAGAGGTTCGCTTGGGGTGTGTGTGGAGTGATAGGGTAATGCTTATTCTGCAAGGCCTAACCAGCTGGAACTCTGAGCACAAGAGTGTAGTTAGTAAGAGCACAGACTCTGAAACCCAGACTCTGAAAACCCCACTGCTTGTGCTTGACTCCTTTCTCTGCTATGTGATTTTTGGTGGGTTACCTAAACTCTATGTTTCGGTTTTCTCATCCATAAAATGTAGGTTATTATAGGACCTCTGTCACAGAGTTGTTTCAGGGATTAAACAAGTTACTCTGTGCAAAGCATTTTCAATAGTGGCAAGACATGCCCAGCTGTTAAAAACTTTGACTTTTATTTCTGTGGCATTGGGGCTCCTTGCTGCCAGATTGATGAGCCTAAGAGAATAGTAAACTATCTTGGAAAATCAGCCTCGTTGTATTTTTTCTTCTCACTATAATTTGTGATTTCAAGAACCCTGAGGCCATTTTGGACTGTTCCCTTTCCATCTCTTTCCACCTAGCCTCCTTGTATCTCAAAGCACGTATCCTACTGACACTATTTCCTCAATCAGTCTTTATTTTCTATTCCTTTTGCTACTATTCTATTTAGGACTTCATTGTTGGTCATCTGAATTACTATTGTCACTTTTTTTTAATCCATCCCCTTAAAATCCATCATCCACTGAGCTGCAATTCTGATCAAAGGGTTTCCCTTTAAAAACCTTTCACTGGCTCCCCATCAGCAATATAGTGAAGTTCAGGCTCTGACGGAGGTACCTGAGGCTCTTCCCATCTCTTCTCTCCTGTCTCCCCACTGTCTCGCACTCTGTACTCAACAACACTGAGCTGTTTGTTGTTCCTTGCAAAAACCCCTCTGTCTTTTGCCTCTGTAATTTTCTTAGGTGTCCACACACACTCAATCTATTTCATGATTGAGTGTGTGTGTGTGTGTGTGTTCATAGGCAGGGACAGAAATGTAGATATGAGGGTGATATGAGGGTGCCTTCCTGAATTTTTAAAAAATATTTTTATGTTTTGGGGTACCTGGGTGGCTCAGTGGGTTAAGCCTCTGCTTTCAGCTCAGATCATGATTTCAGGGTCCTGGGATCAAGTCCTGCATTGGGCTCTCTGCTTAGCAGGGAGCCTGCTTCCCCCTCTTTCTCTGCCTCCCTCTCTACTTATGATCTCTGTCAAATAAATAAATAAAATCTTTTTTAAAATAAAATATTTTTATTTTATTTTATTATCATTATTATTATTATTTATTTATTTATTTTTAGGAAAGGGAGAGAAGGTGGTGGGGGAAATAGGGAGGAAGGGTTGAGGGAGAGAAAGGATCTTTTTTTTTTTCTATTTATTTATTTATTTATTCGGCAGACAGAGACCACGAGTAGGGGTTGGGAATGACTGCTGGCTAGATCCATAAAAGTGTCTGACATATGAAGAAGAGGACATCAGATGTATAATGTATAATGTGTGTGTGTGTGTATATATATAAAATGTATAATGTATAAATATAAATGTATAAATAGTGGGTTGACCCCATGCTTCTTGAATTAAAATCACCACTTTACCACTTACAGGTTCAACATTATGGAAATAATTCAACCTTATTGTGCCTCATTTTCCCTATCTATGAAATAAAGAATAATAATATTCACCTCCTAAGTATGTACTCAATAGATGTTAGCTATAATTACTATTTATTAGTAATTATTTAATTTAATTATTAAATTATTATATATTATATAAATACATATAATATATATTATAATAAATTATAAAATATTAAATTATTTAAGTGATCAAAGAATTTGTATCCTTTTGGGTTTCCTGTAGGATCCCAGGACTGCCACTTACCTCCAATGGCTATCCTTATGTATTGATGTTCTTACCTGGTGATATTGCCCCTTAGGAGGTATCTAACAATGTATTTTTATTGTCACAATTGTTGATAGGTGGTGGAGTCCTGTGGGCATCTAGACTCAGATAGAGGCCAGAGATACTACTAAATACCCTACAATGCATACGATAGATTCCACGACAGAGAATTATCCAGTCCAAATGTTAATACTGTCAAGACTAAGAAGGTCTTTTATGTTGGTAACCAAGACTCAAATAGCTAAAAAATAAACATTTTTTAACCACCTATGTCAATCATTATTTTTGTCTACAAAATGGAGTTAATGATTCCTTCCTTAAAACATTGTTGAAAAGATTAAAAATCCAACATGTGTGCAACATGCCAAACAGAATGAGTTAACAGTTCACATCACTGTGGCTCAGTTTCTTTAACCATAAAATAATGGCATAATCATGCTTCAAAGTAATGTGACTGGAGGATAAAACAAAATATGCTTAAAGTTCCCAGACCACAGTAGGTAACATTAAGTATTGATAGCTTTCTTTCTTCTCTTCTCATTAATCTTCAAAAGACAGAATTTTGATCTTTTTTGGTGATTAGGTAATTAAGGAGCTACTGAGGGGAAAAAAAAAATTGACAATGCAACTTAAATAAAAACTGGGTCCCTAGAGCTGAGAAGTTCTTTCACTCTTCCAGTTGTGACAAGAGAGCACTCATGAATTGTATTAGATCAATTAGGCTGTAGTAAAAATTTGTACATCCAGTTCCAGAGTCAGAAACATGTATTACAAGAAGGAGAAAAAAAAATCAGTACTTATTCTATTTATCATTTGATTTTTACAAGGTCATTACTTCTTTAATGGCATTTATGAAAATTTGTAACATGGAAGTTCCACAGGCTTACTGGTCAACTCACTGTAAATACCATCGTGCATATTTACTACATAAAACCCATATTATTTATGTAATGAGTCTTGGTAATAAAACAGCAACCAGTGATTCATTTCTCTGTGTTATTTCATGCAGTACACTTTTGAGATCTGAAATATGGAAAGCATCTTCTTTCAAAAGGAAATATTACAGAGAAGACAGGCACTATCGGTGCAGGTTGAAACCAAATGAGACCTGAGGCTAATAAAAGCTCTGAAGCTTGACCTTGCAGACATCCTCACACCTTGCCTAGTTTCCAACTTAGACAAGGCCTAATGGCCAACATAAACCATGCTCAAATCCCGTTAACACTTAAAGATTTCAAAATTGCCACCCAATAAAATGGAAGAAAACCTGTGCATCCACATGTAGGAAATAAAGATAAAGACTGAGTGAAAAATGTTTTGGTTAGCATGGAGAGGAGGAGGGAATGGAGGGCCCAAGGCAAGGCACCAGATATAAACAGTAAAATGGAAGAGAAAAGCTTACTCTGACCATTCTAATAACCATGAAATTGAGCCAATAGGGTTAATGAAACCAGCCAGAGCTTTCAGTGTTTAAACTTTTGTGATTTGTCTGCTTTTTATCTTCCGTAATGATTACTAAAGCAGATATCCAGTTAAATGAGAAATCTAGGGCACCTGGGCTCAGGTCATGATCCCAGGGTCCTAGGATCAAGCCCCGCATGGGACTTTCTGCTCAGCAGGGAGCCTGCTTTCCGCTCTCTCTGCCTGCCTCTCTGCCTCCTTGTGATCTCTCTCTGTTAAATAAGTAAATAAAATCTTTAAAAAAAAAATGAGAAATCTATAAAACACAATAGAGTACATGGGTCATATTAGCTGACAAAATAAATACTAAGGATTTCTTTTTTCCCTTCCTTTTCTGTTTGTCTCTAGTTTTAGAGAACTTAGATACCACCAACCATCATCTCCTTTACATTTTTAGATACATTTTTCTTTTGGATTCTGCTATATTGAGCTAAAATTGTTTGTTTTTGTTTTTGTTTTTGTTTTATTCATCGGTCCTAATTTTAACTCTGGAGTTCACTTGACAGACCTTGAGGAGTTTGAAGGAAAAAAAATCCATATTCCCAGTATATCAGTTTATCTCTTGGCTAAACATTACTAGTCCTTGTGATATATCGAGTTTCCTTACTATTCCAACTGTATTCTGTTCAAATTTTTCCAGGTGATTGTGATTTTCTTAAGAGAGCCATACTCTGAAGCAAAAGAAATATTTTAAAGATGGCCTGAAGCAGCACTCCTTAACTCTCAGTGTTCTAATCACTGGAAGGTCTTGTAAGGATGTAAATTCTGATTCACTAAGTAGGGTGAGACCCTAGACTCTTCATTTCTAGTAAGCTGACCTGAGATGCTAAAGCTTTTAGTTAACCAACAACCATTTCAGTAGTGATGGTCTAAGAATACAGAGTAGAATATATTACTTTCCTCGTTCTGAGTACCATTCATCTGTCAATGCAATATAAGACCCAAATTTGTTATGCATGTGGAAAAGCCGTATCATCTTTCCTGTAATCTGTCAAGAGCAGTTTTTCATTGATTCATTCATTTTGTTTTAGCCATATTGTATGTTCTCAAGAGCGTGAACGTTACTATTCAGGTAAATAGAGTTTACTATCTTTCATTACTCTGGGCAGCCTTTGAACCAACCTGCTCACGTTGCTATTGGTTTCAATTAGCCTTTAAATTTTAAAGCAAAATTCACTACCTTCCTGCACTCATCTGTTATCTCCAAGCAACACCATACACCCAAGTGCTCAAGACTAAAAATTTGGAAGGCATTTAATATTTCCCTCCACATCATACCCTTAGTCAACGAATTTATTGCCAAGGCCTGATGCTGGTCCTTCCTAACTACCTCGTTGTATTCCACATGCTGCAGAAGTTAAGTTAAATGTGCTTCCTCCAAGGAACCTCCCTCTTCTTCCTTATGACCCACATCCACAACCACGTCAATACCCAGCCAGTTGGCTCCTTCTCCTCAGTCCTCTCAGAAATACCCATGCTTCATCTCTCTTAATCTTAGCGTATTTATGATTATTGATATATATCAATATATATTTTTTTATATTTTCATTTTCCACTCTCACTGCCAAGACCAGCAGAGTCTAGAACAGAGAAAATGTCTAATAAGAATCTATTGAATGTTCAATAAATATTGAAAACCTGTGCTTGGTTTATTATTGTCTGTCTGCATCTAGGTGAATTGCATTGACATTCATTTGGAATGAAGCCTAACTTTAGTTGCTTATCACAACAATTATTTTGAAGTTATAAATGCTTTTCTATAAATGGAGATCATTAAAAATGACTTTTTCTAATAATATATGTAATCTTTTTAAATGGTGCTTTAACCTGAATAGTGTTAGTAGATAGAATTCACATATAAAATCTTTCACTTGCTTCTAATTACAAAAATAAAGCATTAATCACATTCCAGCATATTTTAGATTTTAAATGATTATACTGACACCTAGTTTCTATTGATCTATACAGGACGGATGACCTATATCATTTTCTAGAAACACTTTATCTTTCCTCACACCAAAATAAATAAATAAATAAATAGATAAATAAATAAATAATTTTTTGAAATGTGCTGGCATGAAGACTGAGTCAGGAGTTACCATCCACTATCCCTGTCTACCCATGACTTGGGGACTTCTTAGAATGGGAACTTTCAGTGCTAAAACAAGGACAGCCTTGGGTGAACTGGAATAGTTGGTCACAATAGTCAGTGTTGGCTAGATCTGGGATCTAGCATCCTCTTCTAACGCCCACCTAACTCTAAAGTATGTAATAGCCCAGACTGTTAAGGAAAGTCACAAATGCTGGAATAGCTGCTTTCTTCATACAAAGATGAAATTTGATTTGACAGGTATTCTTGGCCAATCTGGACCTTTCAAAAGATTGACCCCTTCTTACTTTTTGTTGGGCTTACTGCCATCAAAGTAGTGGAAAGAAACCCTCTGTTTTTTTGTTTGTTTGTTTGTTGTTTTTTGTTTTTTTGTTTTTTAAGCTGAAGATTTATTTTCCTCTATTTATGAAGAACCAGATTCTCTCCTTTTCTGTAATATCAGCCATGGCAGCCATCTGATGGTAATAATTTAACCATCTGCAACTGCAATCATTTAGTAAACTGTTTGCAAAAAATAAACCATAAAATGAAATGCAAATTGGATGAATTCAGAGGCACATATTTCTCTAATTAATATTGCTTCCTTAGGGAATTATAGGTTCCTTTTGGCAACATTCATTTTACTAAAATCTTCTCCGAAAATGCCCTTTAAAGAGTGGAACATTAAATTTTTAGAAGGAAATAATATTGTTTCTTCAGAAATGTCTCCACCTTAAGTCTGTAGTTTCAAAACAATTTTCTTTTAAGAAAAGAAGTTTAGGTACAGGGTCTGTTCTCAAAAGGGAGAGAAGAAATATGGAATGGCTTCCTAATGCCTAATGGATGAAATTCAAAGTGTTTAGTCTGGTTTTCAAAGGCCTCTTGAGGTGGTGTGGATATAACCATTCCAAAGTCTTTTCACCATCTCCTTGGAAACTTTCTCCATTTCTGCCTGATGGGTCACTACTATGAGTAGACACTAACAGCATTGTGTTTTGTACATAGTAGGAATACGATAAATATAGATTGGATGGACAATAAAGGATGGAGAAATAAGTAGAGTTGAGTTTTTACTCATTAATTGTTCATTATACAGAGTATACATATTTTTTCTGTTTATATGTGCTTATCTTTTTGACTAGAACTTCTCTGATGTCTTTTAGTTTGGACATGCTATCATTTAACATATTATTGTTTTAAGTGCTCATACATATGGTGTAGTGTATGTGCTTTTTAATCAGTTTTAATCATGCTTCTAGTCCCTAATTTAGACCTTAAACCTCTTGTGGTAATTGCCCAGTGAATGCTGCTGAGTATATGCATATCTTGTTTTACTGCATTTTGCTTTAATGGGGTTTGCAGATATTGTGTCTTTTACAAATTGAGGGTTTATCAAGCAAGTCTATTGGTGCCATTTTTCTAACATCCACTCACTTTATGTCCCTCTGTCACGTTTTGGTAATTCTCACAGTATTTCCAGTTTTTTCAATAGTATTTTACTTGTTATGGTGATGAGTGATCTGTGATCTTTGATGATATTATTGTCATTGCTTTGGAGTCCCACAAATTATACCTGTGTAAGACAGCAAACTCAATCAATGAATGTGTGTGTTCTGATTGCTCCACTGACCAGCTGTTATCCCTTCTGTCTTCCTCTCCTCAGTCCTCCCTATTTCCTGAGACACAAAAATATTGAAATTAGGCCAATTCATAACCCTACAATGGCTTGTATGGGTTTGAGTGAAAGGGCAAATTACACATCTTTCACTCTACATCAAAAGCTAGAAATGATTCTTAGTGAGGAAAGTATCTCAAAAGCTAGGCTTCTTGTGCCAAACAATTAGCCAAATCACGAAGGTAAAGGAAAAGTTTATGAAGTAAATTAAAATTATTACTCCAGTGAACACATGAATGATAAGAAAGCAAAACAGTGTTACTGCAAAGATGGGGGAAGTTTTAGTGGTCTCAATAGATTAAACCAGTCATGACATTCTCATAAGCCAAAACCTAAATCAGAGCAAGGCCCTAATTCTTCAAGTCTATGAATGCTGAGAGAGGTAAGGAAGCCGAGAAGGAAAGTTTGAAGATAGCAGAGGTTGTTTCATAAAATTTAAGGAAAGAAGCATCTCTGTAACGTGAAAGTACAAGGAGATGCAGCAAGTACTAATGTTGGAGCTGTAGCAAGTTATCCAGAGATCTAAGATAATTAATAAAGGTGACTATTCTAAAAAATGGCTGTACTAAAAACTGTACCATTCTGAAATCCTAGTGCTCTTAAGAATTATATTAAAGATTTAGCATAATGATAACTCTGCATATGCTCTATAAGTGGAAAAACAAAGATTAGATGACAGCACATCTGTTTACAACATAGTTTACTGAGTATTTTAAGCCTGATATTGAAAGCTACTGTGAAGAAAAGAAGATTCCTTTCAAAATTTTACTGCTCACTGACAGTGCACCTGGTCACCAAAGAGCTGTTTTCATGACTGCTAACATAACATCTATTTTGAAGATGGACAAAGAAGTAATTTTGACATTCAAGACTCATTAAAGAAATAATTGGTGTTTATTTTAAAGATTTATGTACTTATTTAAATTTTTATTTATTTTTTAAAATTTCTTTTTGGTGTTCCAGAATTCATTGTTTATGCACCATACCCAGTGCTCCATGCAATACATGCCCTCCTTAATACTCACCACCAGGCTCACCCAACCTCCCACCCCTCCTCACCTCCAAAACCCTCAGTTTGTTTCTCAGAGTCAACAGTCTTTCATGGTTTGCCTTCCCTTCCAAGTTCCCCTAACTCCCTTCTCCTCTCCATCTCTCCATGTTCTCTGTGCCATTCCTTATGCTCCACAAATAAGTGAAACCATGTGATAATTGACTCTCTCTGCTTGACTTATTTCACTCAGCATAATCTCTTTCAGTTTTGTCCATGTTGATATGAAAGTTGGGTATTCATCCTTTCTGATGGAGGCATAATACTCCGTAGTGTATATGGACCACATCTTCTTTATCATTCATCCATTGAAGGGCATCTTGGTTCTTTCCACAGTTTGGCAACTGTGGCCATTGCTGCTATGAACATTGAGGTATAGATGGCCCTTCTTTTCACTACATCTTTATTTTGGGGGTAAATACCCAGTAGTGCAATTGCAGGGTCATAGGGAAGCTCTATTTTTAATTTCTTATGGAATCTCCACACTGTTTTCCAAAGTAGCTACACCAACTTGCATTCCCACCAACAGTGTAAGAGGGTTCCCCTTTCTCCACATTCTCTCCAACACATGTTGTTTACTGTCTTGTTGATTTTGGCCATTCTAACTGATGTAAGTTGTATCTCAATGTGGTTTTAATTTGAATCTCCCTGAGGGCTAGTGATGATGAACATTTTTTCATGTGTCTGTTAGCCATTTTTATGTCTTCTTTGGAGAAGTGTCTGTTCATGTCTTTTGCTCATTTTTTGACATGATTATCTGTTTTGTGTGTGTTGAGTTTGAGGAGTTCTTTATAGATCTTGGATATCAGCCCTTTGTACTATCATTTGCGAATATCTTCACCCATTCCGTGGGTTGCCTCTTCGTTTTATTGACTGTTTCCTTTCCTGTGCAGAAGCTTTGGATCTTGATGAAGTCCCAAAAGTTCATTTTTACTTTTGTTTCCTTTGTCTTTGGATATATATCTTGGAAGAAGTTGCTATGGCTGATGTCGAAGAGGTTACTGCCTATGTTCTCCTTTAGGATTCTGATGGATTCCTGCTTCACATTGAGGTCTTTTATCCATTTTGAGTTTATCTTCGTGTATGGTGTAAAAAGAAATATATTTGTAAAGCTATAGCTTCCATACATTGTGATTCCTATGATGGATTTGGGCAAAATAAGTTGAAAATTTTCTGGAATGGATTCACCATTCTAGATGCCATTAAGAACATTCACGACTTATAAGAAGATGTCAAATACCAAGATCAAAAGGCATTTCTAAGAATTTTATTTCAACTCTCTGAGTGACTTTGAGAGAGTCAAGGCTTCATGGAGGAAGTAACTACAAATGTGGTAGAAATAGCAAGAGAACTAGAATTAGAAGTGGAGCTTGAAGCTGTGACTGAATTGCTGCAGCTTCATGATAAATGCCTAGTAGATGAAGAGTTGCATCTTATGAGTGAGCAAAAGAAGTGGTTTCCTGAGATGAAATCTACTCCAGGTAAAGATGTTCTGAAGATGGTTAAAATTAGAAGAAGGGATTTTAAAATAGGCCATAAACTTGGATAAAATGTCATCAAGTTTTGAGAAGATTGACTCCAATTTTGAAAGAAGTTCTGTAGATAAAATGCTATCAAACAGGATCTCAAGCTACAGAGAAATTTCTATGAAAGGAAGAGTCAATCAAAATACCAAGTTCACTGTTGTCTTATTTTAAGAAATTGTCACACCCATTCCAACCTCAGAAACTACCAACCTGATCAGTCAGTAGCCAGCAACATCAAGGCAAGACCTTCCTCCACCAAAAAGATTATGACTCCTTGAAAGGTCAAATGATGCTTGGCTCTTTTCAGGAATAAAGTACTTTTTTTAAGGTATGCGCAGTATTTTCTAGATATAATACTCCTGCACACTTAATAGACTACAGTATAGGGTAACATAACTTTTATATACACTGGGAAACAAAAAAATTTATTTGACTTGTTTTATTGTGATATTCACTTTATTGCAGTGGTCTCTGAGAAACCAAACATGCAATATATTTTAGTAATGACTGTGTTTAGAAGTTTTATTCCAGAATTTGCCCATATTATCATTGCCAAGATAAAAGATTGTCTCTGATTCTCCCCCTCCCGTGTTCTACTCCATTATTCCTTTCCTTTCTCCTAGCTTCAAAATATCCCAAACCAGGTCTTCTCTTGCCCAAAGGACTATAGGGTGAAAATCCCCGCCCCCTCTACTCTTTCTTTTCCCTGTTCTATTCCCTAACTCAAATTCCTGTTTAAATATCTAATTGCTACCAAAAACATAGAAGAATTTGTTTAAATTATAAAGTGCTCACCAAGGTTAATGACACACCTGGAAGTATTTTCATTTTTAAAAGTCCATTATTAACCCAAATACATGTCTATACAGTAAATTTTCAAGTACCGGGAATTGATAGTTTTCCAACAGCTTGATGGTGTGGATGAATGAATGAATGTATGTGTGTGTGTGTGTGTGTGTGTGTGTGTCCATGATCTCTTAGGGACAGCTATTTCTCTTCTTTCATTAGCAGAGTCTGAAACATGAATAAGGATTAAGAGGTGAAAAGAGGGCATGGACAAATAATGGCTAATGATAGAAAAAAATCTTAATTGAACCTTCAATTAAGTGGATTGTTAGTGGTGAGAAGGAAGTTTTGCTACATCTTGCTTTTATTCAAAAGGGAGAAATTTAAGGGAAGAAAACAATCACAGGAAGTCCTTTTCTAATTCTTGGGAGTACTCTACTGAGGTCAGAATATATTCGCTTAATTGCCTACATTCTCTATTTCCCAAGTTCTGACAATCGAAGTGGATGTCCTAAATGATGATCCTAAACCCCAACATGGGCTGAAATGATGAGACAATGAAATAATGTGGGTGAAAGCATTTTGTGAATTATAGTACACTGTACAAATATCAGGAAGACCTTTTAACACATACCTATCTCTAAAAATTAGCATTTCTTTTGTAAAATTATGACTCCCTCTTTATGGAATTATTTAATGTGCCTAGATGGTCATGTTTTAATATAGAAAAAGTTCCTTGAAGGGTCAGAGGTCTGCCTAAATCACTTCCATTATTCCTTCCATCTCTGATATTTCATAATGTATTATAAAATGAGTGGGAGAAATACTATTTCAACAAGTAGACTCTTGATCATGAAACAAAGGTAATTGCTTTCTATTAGCTTCCTACCTGCTTTTCACCAAGAGATTTAGTCTTGAAACTGCCAGGTGATGTGATCTATGCCAGTGAATCTTCATCAACCTGGGATTCAGTTCTATGCTTTTTTTTTTTTAATTTTTTACTTTTTATAAACATATATTTTTATCCCCAGGAGTACAGGTCTGTGAATCACCAGAGTTCTATGCTTTATAAATCAGTTTTAGTTCTATGCTTCTCTGTACTTGATATTCCCTTTCCACTAGCCATCGATCTCTTATAGGCATCAATTGGCCACTTCTGCCAGCCATAACAATGAGCACTGGGCTTGGAGGATTGGCTTTCAGGATTGGCTCTCTAGAGAAAGTAGTTCCCTGAGTGCTGGTAGGATGCCCAGTACTAGTCCATAAGTCATGTACCCATAGCACAAGAGATCTTTGTTACTGGTGGAGATGGATGGGTAATGATGGGTTCTCCAAAAACAGACTTATTTCCTGTTTAGCTCCCTCCACTTTAGGGATCTTCTGGGGGATGGATATGTAACCTCATTATAGCTTGAGACACGCAGCCTATCATAACATTTCTCTAAAGAACCTCACTTTGGGGCACCTAGTGGCTCAGTCGTTAAACATCTCTCTTTGGCTCAGGTCATGATCCCAGGGTCCTGGGATGGAGCCCCATATCATGTTCCCTGCTCATCAGGGAGCCTGCTTCTCCCTCTCCCAGTCCCCCTGCTTCTGTTCCCTCTCTCACTGTCTCTCTCTCGCTGTCAAATAAGTAAAAAAATAAATAATCTTTAAAGAACCTCACTTTGTTTGGTACCCAGAGCTATATTCAAAACAGTACTCCAACTAGTATGGTGCAGCTACTGACAACAGAGCAGATAGATGCTCTCCAGTGCAGTGGAATGGAGTCTGTGCCCATTATAAGACTTTATTTCATGGCTCATAGGGAGTCCTCTCCGAATGGTGCTAAGAGAGGGTCTGGGGAGTGCACTCAGGGCCTAGGGCAGCTGCTGTTTTTCTATCAATCAGAAGGATTTCCAATTTAAAAAACAGTTGAGACATACTGGGCACACCAGCTAGGTATGAATCCTGCCAATATTCTAGTCATCTCTGGAAAGATGATAGATCCACCTTCTCCCCTGCCATTCCCAACTGCAACCCTTGGGAACCTTTGGTATCCCTTTCCATAAAGGACGGGGGCAGTGGTCTGGGAATTCACTCAAAAGATGTAAACATAGGGGAATTACAGTATAGGCTAGCTTCCAAATCCCAACTTCTGAATTTACTAGCTGTGCAACTTTAAGGAAGTTACTTAACTATATCTCCAGTCCCTTCTTTGTGAAATTAAAATAAAAATTCCACACATGGGACGCCTGGGTGGCTCAGTTGGTTGGGCCGCTGCCTTCAGCTCAGGTCATGATCCCAGGGTCCTGGGATCAAGTACCACATTGGGCTCCTTGCTAGGCAGGGAGCCTGCTTCTTTCGCTGCCTCTGCCTGCCACTCTCTCTGCTTGTGTGTACTCTCTCTCTCTGACAAATAAATAAAATCTTTAAAAAAAAAAAACACACACATATGATATTATGAGGATTAAATTGGTTAATATGTAAAAAGTAATTAGAATGGTGCCTAGCACAGTAAATACTATGTAAGTATAAGCTGCCATTACTTAGTCACTCTTGCCCAAAGATATGAGGAGTATCTGTGAAATTACTAATCTCATACCTTTTCTGGTAGCTAGTACTGTAGACTCCCTCATACACTTGTATACCTCTAAACCTTTATGGTTTCCTATTGTATTTCTTTTATACATGTTGTTGGCACTGAGTTTAGTGAGGACAAAAACTCAAGGTTCTATACAGCTTTTATTTTCATATGCCTTCTTTTAATTCTTCCTTTTTAAAATTTATGTTGATATTTTTCAGAAGTTTGACTAGTCTTTTTCTCTATTCCGGAACAAGGGATAGAAAAAGTTCTATTTCATTGTGCCTATGTGACAGTCTAAATGACCTCATTCCCCGAGCAAGGCTAATTCAGTCTCACGGTATTGAGAGTGCAATGGCAATGAGAGCCATTGCACTGAGTGGTGCTCTGAATTTATGAGAAGAAAGCCTCCATTATGTAGCCCTGGAGGGATGACTGTCAACAGCTGTACAGTTTGGTATGCAAAATAAGGTATCCATTCATACTCATATTAATGGATATTTTGGTTCCACAGTTCTCTGCTCCATGCTAAAGCAATGTTCTCAATTGGTCAGTTGTTTGAGTTTATGATATCTTCCCATCTTGTTCCACCACAGATGCTACAGAATCTTCATTCTCTCAGATTTTTAAAAAACTGGCAAAGTCCTGGAGTGAAGAAAGAGGTAAGAGATGCATACACTGGAATTGTAAGCAGTCAGAAGGAACTAGGGCAGTAATGATACCTAAGAGGGAACTACCTATGTGAATACATACCCAGGTCATGTATGAGTTAGAGGAAGAGAAATTACTGAGAACTAATCTGCTTTTGGTTTCTCTAATCCTTAATGTTACTAATTTAAATATGAGTTATTGACGCCTATCAATTGTACACTGAGGTGGGGACCACAGAAAACAACAAGTGAATCTGATTTTCTCAGTAGGTCTGGCAGAGATATTGGGAGTGTGTTCATCTTAAGAACATAGCATACGAATATTCTTTGTGACTTTTTTTCAGTTGTTATGCGTATTTCTTCTACCACATAAAAAATACAGTACATTTCCAATCTACTGTTGGGCCAGATGTTTATTTTTATTATCATAATAGACATCATATGACCAGGTTTCTTTGTTCTTCTTCTATCCAGCTCTGAATGGATTAATAGCTATAAACCCTCCCCTCCCTGCTATTCTGTGAGAAATAACATGGTACAATCTGTTAGAAGTTGAGCGCTGAATTTCCTGAGCATCTAAATACTGATTCCTTCTTTCTGGATGTGCTACAAGAGTCATCCTTTTAATAGAAAAGCAGAATTAAGGCAGCATGTGAGTGATTAAAATATAGGAATAAAAACATTAGATTTTTACCAAAAGGACTAATTCTCATTAGTTTCTCTCTCTACATATTATATGAAAAATAATATATACAAATAGATAATATATGTGAATAGATAATATATACAAATATACACATATATGTGAACATATGGCTATTTTTACATATATGAGTACATATTCATTCTAGATCATATATATTATACATATATATAATTTTTCTAACCTATAATGACTCTTATTCTAGCTCTAAGCCACAGATTCCTATCTGTGGAATGTAGTACTTGGGCCCATTTATTACTCATCATCTTCTAGCTCTCTAAGTTCTATGGCTCTATGCATCATGGTAAAGTGTTAATTTTTTCAGCAACCAAGAAATGAAGTTCAGCCTGGCTCAGTACATTGTGAGAAAGTTGTAGATGCTTTACTTCCCTTCCCACTCTACAGGTTATGTAAATATTTCATGAAAGCCACAAATTGCTGGAGAGGCAGTTCACCCTGATAATTCATAGTATTTGCTCAATGTGATAAAATTCAGTGTTTTATACTGTTCAAACAAGGACTGTTTTGTATGTTATTTGGATGTGGCTTTATGGGGATATTACAACATTTTTGTTCAACAAATCTGTAGGCAGATGCAAGGGCTCATTGTTTGGGGCTCAGTACAGTCTTGGCTGGAGGTTCCCTTTATATCGCAGTGTATTAATTTGCATATTAATGTACAGTTCATAGATTTTACCTCTCTCTTTCCACCTTATTTATCCTCTTGAATGTCTACTCCAGATAATAATTATGTCCCTAAATCTCGGGATCATAATGCACACCAATTGCCTTACTATAAATCAAATCTGCAAAAGCCAGTTTTGTTTAAGGAGGGCTTTTGCAGGTTGGAAAAGACCTTCCTGAGAGTACTTAGACTGCACAGGATGGAACGATTGGGAATGGTTGGTCTCAAAGGATTTCTGAAGTTTTTCTCCCGTGACTTATTTGGTTGACATAACATCTTGAAATAATCATCTCTATGGATGAGGGAGGAAAAGAGGGAAAGAAAAAGAAGAAGGAGAGAGTTGGAGGAGAAGAAGGAGAGGGAGGAAGAGGAGGAGGACAAGAACAATAAGGCTTGTTATTTTCTCAAGAATTCCTGGTAAACGTGTAGACTAAAAGATGGTGTAACTGGAACTCGAGGGATTCCAGAATCCTTTGGCTGAGTTTTGCACTCTAGGAACCAACCATTGCAGAGAGAACAGAACAACAAGACTAGGTCGATGAAGAAGCTGCAGTTCAATCGAGTATGTGGTCCGCATGCACATTAACAGATCTTTCCTTAATGGAGCTTTCATTTATTCATCCCGTAATGCATATTATGGAACAAAGTAGCTATTCTCCTTGTCGATTTTTAGGATTTCCAGTTGTGGTGTATCTGGGAAACATGCAGCCCTTAAACTAGCAAGCAGATCAGTGCTAAATGATTTTCTTACTCAGTGAGTTTGTGTTTCATGGTATTTTTTTGTTTGTTTGTTTATCCAAAATGGCTGGAGAGCTAAAAATATTAATAAAATGTATTTATTTATTTAACAAATATTTACTGAACACATCCTATCCACTTGGCACAGGCAGGGAATAAAGTTATCCCTAACTTGAAAGTCACAGTGTCAATGGATATGATGGCAAATTTTATGTCAACTTGCTTGTGACATGGGGTGCCCAGATACTTGGCTAAACATCATTCTGAGTTGGTCTGTTAGGGTGATTCTGCATGAGATTAACATTTAAATGAGTCCATTGAGTAAAGCAGTTAGTCTTCTCCTATGATGTGGACAGATCTCATCCAGTCAGCTGGAGGCCTGAGTAGAACAAAAGGCTGAGTAAGAAAGAATTCTCTCTTTTCATTTGGCTGTCTTTAAACTGAGACACGGGTCTTTTCTCCCACTCAGACTGGTACATACACCAGTGGCGCTCCTAATTCTCAGGCCATCAGTCTTGGACAAGAACTCCAGCTTGTAGACCACATGTGGGTCTTCTCATCTTCCATAATTAGCTGAACCAGTTTCTTATAATATCTGTCTGTCTGTCTGTCTATCATCTACCTATTTGTTCTGTTCCTCTAGAGAACCCTAATACAGTAGAGATGTACAGATACACATAATCCTAACCCTATATCAATTATTATTTGTGAGTCATGTGATAATGGATATAAACAGAGAGCCTCGGGAGCCCATAAATGGAAATGAATGCTTATTTGAGGGGTCCACAGGGAAGGATTCATAGAGAAGGTGACCTTGAGTGGATTTTTTTTTTCTTCTAAGCAGATGTAGGATATTATGTTCTAGATATAAATATATGAGTCATCCATTTTATCAATTTCTTCAAGGAATGATGTGAAATTCAGAATGGTTAGATTTTACACTGCATACAGAGAAATAGCAGAAAGATGCATGGGATATTTGCAGAGTGAAAGGATCATATTGTAGTCCACAAGGAATGCAAGACTAGTTCGAATCTAGTCAACCCAGACTGATGTTTTTGGAAGCCGAGCATCATTGCCTGCTTCCCAATTTACCTGTAATGAATAATCTTGTTACAAGTTCCTAAGAATTCTATCTTCCATAAAATCTTCTATAAAATATTCCCCACCTTTCCCTACTCACACTCCTATCATATATTTTTTTTAACCTAAATAACTATAAACATCTGTCTCTGCCAACACTTTGATTTCAACCTTGAGACACCCTAATGAGAGGACCCAGTTGAGCACTTCTGGACTTCTGACCAAGAGAAACTGTGAAAAAATTAAATTGTACAGTTTTAGCCTGCTGGGTTTGTTACAACAGTGCTAGAGAATTAATCCACCTCTGTCTAGTTTTACGTAAGAAACTTTGTGTTATTAAAAAAATAATGTAATTATCAATGGGAATATATGGAATATAACAAAAGCCTGGCCTAATGGTAACAGTATTTTAGATTAGTGTAATGGGAGTAGAGAAACAGAAAATTGTCTGGATTTAAACATTGGGAAGTAGGAGCTTCTAAGCTGGTGGGAGATCATATATTCTAGGAGAGGAAAAGTAACATGTCCATAATTAGTCTTTGGTGTCAGGCTTAAGCAACTGGTAAATGCTATTTTCAGCCAAGGAAAGGGGTACTCTCTAGGGACCACAGGCTGAGTGGGAAAGATTTTCTACCATGCAACTTACGGTCTAACTAACTGACTGTGTATATCTATCTATCTATCTATCTATCTATCATTTATTTAGATATATACAGCTATACACACAAAAATATAAAATTTCTTGGAAGAAATACTGGGTTTGTGAGAAGAAAAATATATTCATTTAAATTTTCAGATGTGTCTTTCTTGAAGTATTCACTCAATGTTCTTTATTTTGAGCTACAAAAATGTTCCAACGCCTTTTTTATATTTCAACCTCTGAAAATCACAGATTTGCCCTTGTTTCTCCACAATAATTAGCAAACTCTTTAAATTCATGTACTCAATCCATAAGTACATATCTTCAGACTAATTACTAGGAGAGATTAAATATAGTTTTTAAATATTCAGGGCAGCATATCTATCTAGAGAAATTCTTACCTGTGAGAAATATAATGGGAATCAAGCCCCTGGAACCACATACCAACCATGGTCTAATTTTCCAGTTTCCTGAATTGAGCGGTTTAGTACCCATCAAAACTATGGGGCGCCTGGGTGGCTCAGTGGGTTAAGCCTCTGCCTTCAGCTCGGGTCATGATTTCACAGTCCTGGGATCAAGCCCCGCATTGGGCTCTCTGCTCAGTGGGGAGCCTGCTTACCCCCTCTCTCTCTGGCTGCCTCTCTGTCTGCTTGTGATTTCTCTCTTTCAAATAAATGAATAAATAAAAAGTCTTTTTAAAAAAAAGAGACTATTTCATTTGGCTTATCATGGTTTGTTTTGACTTAAATAATAATAATATAAGATAACATTATTATAATATATAACATATAACTAATATATAATTTTGTTATATAAAATTCACATATATTATAAAATGATACACTATTATATCATTATACTATTATATTATTATACTATTATCTTTATTATATAATATTAATTATATGTGAGACATGTATATATATATCTATGTTATATTCATTGTTTTATTCTTTCCTTTTGCTGGTCTTTCCATAGAGTAGAGACTCTTGGAAATAGGAGTGTAAAAGGTTAAGGGAATGCTCACCAGTATTAGCTTTCATTGGAGTCATGTATTGATTTCATGGTTGTGTGATTTCAGGAAGTGATTTCTCTGTATTTCAGTTTATTCATACATATGATGGGGATAAAATAATAACTAATTCAGTGTATTCTTGCATAGTTCTAAATGAGCTAGTGCATGCAAACCTTAGCATAGGGTTTATCACCTAGAAGAGATTATCACCCCAGAGATTATCTGATTGAACCCATTTAATTGACAGATGAAGAAATTAAAATACAGATGGTGAAATCTTTATGCATACTCACATGCACTAAATCTAGATTATCTGAATCCTAACCGAGAACATTGAGATACCGGGCTGCTGATCCCTGCCTTGTTTGTGCTTGAAAGTAGCATGAATCAGCATCGCCTGGAGCTGAAACCCAGATTACTAGGCTCAACCCTCAGAGTTTCTGATTCAATAAGGGTTCTAGCAAGTTCTCAGATGCAGCTGCTGCTGCTGACGCAGTCATCACATTGTGGGAATTAGTGACGAGGAGGCAGAGAGACCCGTTGAGAGTGTATTTCAGAGTGTGCTGACATCAAGGATTGAAGGGGTGAGATCGATCAGAACTTAATGACCTATGGGAGGTGGGAGAGAAAGACGAATGTTGAGATGGCTGTTTTGGACAGCTAGGAAAATGTTATTCATTTAAGTTAGGAAAACAGTAGGAGTAATGATTTGTTTGGGAGGTGATTGTGGGCTTAATTTAAGATGGGACAGATAAGGTGCCTGTAGACTGACGGTGAGGAAGAAGCACTAAGTAATCAGTTAAAAGTTTTATCTATAACTTTGACAAATGAAGTAAGCTAAAGCCTGTAGTTGTATATGCATATGATCGTTGAAAGAGAGGAGGTGAAGGAAACTGTGAACACGTGAACAAGCATTTCTATGTATACATAGTCAGAACGTCAGTGTTGAATAGGAGCACAGAGTAGGTACTATGAGAGACGAAGAGATGTTTGTCAGACACAGAATTAGGCAAGAACAGTAGGGTAAATGGCCAGACACGAAGATCTTGGTCCCCATCAGCAGAAACTGCATTTTGAACACAGTGGGAAATATTAGATCTATATGACTTAAGGATTTCAAAATATTCATGGGCTAGAAGCCAGACAGTAGGTGATATGTCCTACTCACGATTTAGCTACAGCAGTTTAATTAAAAAAAGAAATTAGATTATGACAAACTTCGGCTTCACTCCAAAACTCCAGTCATATACTCATTTGCCTACTGAGTATGTCTCCTTGGGTGTCTCACACGTAAAGACTTCTTGAGTCTTTCGAGTCGGCATTACTTAAATACTGAAAAGGTCCACAGATAAACTGACAATGGCAAACCAGAAATCTGAAAACACATGTAGACTTTTTTTCTACTGCTATCAAACTCCAGTTCCTAATGATTATCATAATGATTTTGCCTCTCTAACAATTACACCTGCCTGATGCTACTAGCTTCGTCAGAATTAAGTAAGGTTTGTGTTTCTGCATTTGTCACTTACCATGGTACTCTGCCTCTGCCTCCAGTCCCTTCCAATCTGTCCATCACACAGCTGACAAGGTGATCATTCTAGAAGGAGAATCTGCTCAGGCCACTGACCTTAGGTAAATTCAAAATGGTTTTGCCTATCCTACCAGGTCTTCCTCTCCTCCCCAGCTTTAGTTTACATTATAATTCCTTTCACCATGTGAACAAGTTACGGATGAAAATAGTCCCTATAACTACAATAAGAGCTGATATTTAGTTTCCACTGTGTCATAGCGCTGATAAATACTCTACATGCATTATAATATTTCATCCTTAGCATGTCTCACATTACTACCTTTCTGCCCCTCTAGGCAAGCAACCAAATTAAGATCTCAGACACTATTCCTAAAGCCCAGGCCCAACTTAAATAGGGCCATCCGGAATAGATATCCAGGTCTTAAAAACATATTGATTAGGATCTAAAGGAAGGCACAATTGGGGAGGCTGGCATTTGTGCTGATCATCTCATATTCTGGGGTCAGGAAAAAGTAAATATCACCTAAAAATAGTGTACCAGTTGGATGAGAACCGAAAGAGGATTTGCATTTTCAGTTCTGTGAATAAGTTTCAACAACAACTTTTGGTATTATGCATTTTATTGTAGATTAAGAAATAAACAGGATATTTAGGTGACTGTACTATATATAGATTAAATAGGGTTCAGATGGAGCCATGTGTAAGTCTTTATAATTTACTTTTTATGGCTTTCAATATTTTTCTTATTGAGATAAAATCTAATTGTGAACTACATATATCTTATGAGTATAGTACAACGAGTTTTGGCCCATGTAATCCACATCCTAATCTCGATTGCTATTACAATGCTTTGTCATAAATTTTGAAGTCAGGTAGTATAAGGTTTTGTTTTTCTTCTTCCAAGCTATTTTGTCTAATTTAGGTGATTTGTATTTCCATATGAATTTTAGAATCAGCTTCACAATCTACAAAAAAAAAAAAAAAATCCTGCTGGGATTTTGATTGATATTTCAATTAATTTAAAGACCAATTTAAGGTAATGGACATCCAATCCATAAATATGGAGTACCTTCTTATTTAGTTAGGTTGTCTTTAATTTCTATCAGAAATGTTTTATCATTCTTAATGTAGAGTTCTTAAAAATATTTTATTAAATTTATTCCTAAGTGCTAAATGCTTCTGAATATTATAGATTTAAGTTCCTTATTATAAATTGTTTATTCCTAATATATAGAAATATAAATGATTTTATATGTAATTGGTTTTGTATATTGAGACGGTGTTTTGTAATGTTGCTAAATACTATGATTTAATTTTAGTCAACGCCGCCCTCCACCTTTTGGATTCCTTGGGATTTTCTACATACACTTTCATATCATCTACAAATAAAAACAATTTTACTTCTTCATTCCCAACTGTAATTCCTTTAGTTTACTTTTCCTGCCTTATTGACCTAGCTGGAACTTATGGCACAATGTTGCATAAAAGTGATACCAGTAGACATTTGTTTTCTTGTTATTGACCTCACAAGGAAAGCCTGCTGTATTTTTGCCTTAAGTATAGTGTTAGCTATAGGCTTTACATAGTGTGTTTCAGACTGAGATGTTCCCATTCAGGAAACCGAGATATTTTATTCCGAAAGCCTGTTGAATTTTGTCAAATGCTTTTTCTGCATCTTGTTAGATGATCATATGATTTTTTTAACCTGTTAATGTGGATAACTACCCTGAATATCTTTCCAACATTAATTATATTCTTGGCATAAACCTTACTTGATTATATATTTTGTATCTTTTTTATGTATTGTGTAATTGGTTTTCTAATATTTTAAGTTTATTCTTCATCTATAAATGAGGGTGTGATGTCTATAATCTTTGTTTTCTGTAATGCCCTTGTCTGTTTTTGGTCTCATAGTTTCACTAGCCTTATAGAACTGACAAGCATGCTTCCTCCTCTACTTTTTGAAATCGTTGTGTCAGGTGAGCATTATTTCCTGCAATACAATTCACCAACAAAACTGTCTCTGGAGTTTTATGTATTGGAATTTATTTTAATTAGAAATTTAATTTCTTGGGGCGCCTGGGTAGCTCAGTGGGTTAAGCCGCTGCCTTCGGCTCAGGTCATGATCTCAGGGTCCTGGGATCGAGTCCCACATCGGGCTCTCTGCTCAGCGGGGGGCCTGCTTCCCTTCCTCTCTCTCTGTGATCTCTTCCCTTCCTCTCTCCTACTGTGATCTCTCTCTGTCAAATAAATAAATAAAATCTTAAAAAAAAAAAAAGAAATTTAATTTCTTTAACAGATATAGAGCTTCCCCGTTTCCTAATTCTAGATGTGTTAATTTTGATAAGTTGATTTAAAATGGATAGAAATCCATTTCCTGTAACTTTTTGAATTTATTAACATGAAACTGTTTATGATATTTAATCATTAGCTTTATTATTCCTGAGGAACAGTAGAATCTTTTATTTCTAACATCGGTATTTTTTTTTTTTAAAATCTCTTCATCTGTCTTGCTTGGAGGCTTAACAGTTTTGAACTCTGATCAAAGAACCAACTTTGCAGGGGTTGGGGGTGGGGGGTAGGGCACCTGGGTAACTCAGTTGATTAAGCTAAGCATCTGACTCTTGGTTTTGGTTTTTTCTGTTAAATTCAACTTCTGATCCTTCTAGGGACCGGTTTCTCTTGTCTATTTTTTGTTGTTATTTTGATTGTCTATGACTTTCTCTGCATCTTTTTATGTATTTCTACCTTTCTCTATTTATATACATATTCGATGATATGTTTCATTTACTTTTTTTAATTTTTTAAAAGATTATTTATTTATTTATTTATTTAACAGAAAGAGAGATCACAAGTAGGCAGAGAGGCGCGGGGCGGGTGGGGAGCAGGCTCCCTGCTGAGCAGAGAGCCCAATGTGGGGCCCCATCCCAGGACCCTGAGATCATGACCTGAGCTGAAGACAGAAGCTTTAACCCTCTGAGCCACCCAGGTGCCCCACCAATGTTATGTCTTATACTATATATAGAAATATGTTGTAGAATTACATTGTTTCCTTTAAAGGCCATTACCTTATATTCTGGCAGACAGTTGTATCCCTGGCTGATGCTTTCAGTTGTCAAAGGCTGTTTTTATTCTTTGTCAGCATCGCCGAGGTCTCTTTTGGTTTTGTTCTTTGTCTTAAAGAATGGCCCAAACTCTACAACATGTTTCCTGTTTCCAAAGATTATGGCCCATATGGTATTGCAATGGAATACCCAAGGCCAGTGAAGTCTCTGTTCTGGCTGGAGCACTGAGCTTTTAGCCTCATAGAAGCTCCTTTCTTCTGGGCTTCCTGGAGTATCGCTCTGTTCATGCACAGCTCAGCAGCTTTCTGCTCTCCTAAATCCTGCCACACAGATTCTGACTGCTTCAGCATCACAGAAGCCTAATCTATCCTCCCTCCATTTAACAAAAGTGTCCCTCTACTTGGGCTTCTCCACCTTGCACCAAGTAAGGGAAATACCTCTAATTAGAGAACAGGGCAAATTCCTGAGTTTCTTTTAAGAATTACAGATACAGGCTTCCTGCTTTATCAATAGATGGAAATAGTTGCTTCCTATGTTTTGTCCGGTTTTCCAGTGTGTATGCTAGAAGGGCAAGTTCAGTGCCAGTTACTGAGCACAGCTAGAAGTTGAAGTCTCCCTCAAGCAGACACAGTTGACTTCAAGACAGGGCTTTCCATCATATGTTCCAAAAACTGTCATCTAAGCTTGCCTGGTAGTACTTTAGGCTCTGAAGACTCAGAGAAGTCTGTTTCCTTGCTTTGTCCAGCTTCTAGAGACAACTGCATTTGTTGGCTGTGGCCCCTTCTTCCATCTCAAAACCAGCAGCATAACATCTTCAAAGCTGTATCACACCACTCTGACACACTGTTCCTGCTTTCACATCTCTTTCTCTGACACTTTGGCCTCCCTCTGATAAGGGCCTTTAGGATTTGTGCTCAGCTGGATAACCAAGATCATATTCTCACCTCAAGATCCTTGATCACCTTTTTAAAGCCCTTTTTGCCATGTAAGGGTAACATGTTCACAGGATTTGACACCTTTATGACAGGTAGAGATAAAATGAGGACCCTAACCAGGCATGTAAAGAGTCATATTCCTAAGAATTATTTGGTCTCTTTTGGTGAATATGAAGAAATTAAAGAGACTCCTCTTCACTTATTTGAATCTGTGAACAAATGTTTCTTTTCTGTTTCCTTCCTTCATTCATTCATTCATTCTTTCCATGTTTATTGTAAGAGAGAGAAAAGGTCAGAGGGAAAGGGAGAGAAAGAATCTTTAAGTAGACTCCATGCCTAGAGTGAAACCTGATGTGGGGCTTGATCTTAAGACCCTGAGATGAAATTGAGAGTTGGACGCTTAACTGACAAAGCCATGCAGGCATCCCCTTTTTTTTTTTTCTTTTGGAGTTTTCTGTTTCTTTTTCATTCGTTTTCAAATAGTCTTAATCAAAGACTATAAACCTAGAGATAATTAACAGAAAAGAAAAGAAAAGTATGGGGTACCTGGATGGCACAGTTGTTAAGTTTCTGCCTTCGGCTCTGGCCATGATCCAAGGGTCCTGAGATGGAGCCTTGTGTCGGGCTCCCTCCTCAGGGAGAGGCCTGCTTCTCCCTCTCCCACTCCCCCTGCTTGTGTTATCTCTCTCACTGTCTCTCTCTCTGTCAAAAAAATGAAAATAAAACAAATTTTAAAAAGAAAGAAAAAAAAAGAAAGGAAAAATCTTCATCTGTAATTTCCCAGGCTCTGGGCAAAAATACATTGGCAATAAAATCCCAACTATCCAGATATTCAGTGAGAGATACTGATGATTTCTAGATATTCAGATTTATAATGGCTCCACTGAGCAGCAAAAGGATATTGGCATGTTTACTCTTCCTTCCTGAGTCTCTGGAAGCCTGTTGGAGTCTGTTACCTTCCTCCTGATCATTTCTTATAGAACCTAGCTGTGCATAACCTTACCAGAATTTGAACTATATGCATGAATGCTAATGATGCAAAGGAATATGAAAACAAATGAATGCACCTAGTTACAACTATACAAAAATTTATATGGCTATAGAAATGGAATAGAAATTAAATAAGCATAAGGAAAAAATACTAAGCAGCAGATATTTTCTGATTTTATTTATTCATTTAACTTTTAGCAAAAGAATTCTTACTGGACTCCTAACATGTGCCCTAAGTTATGATGGGTACTAAGGAATCAGATTTTAAAAATACAAGTTGTACCTTAAGGAAGTTGTCAAATCAGCAGGTCAGACAACAACAGTTACAAATATATGACAGTTGTTATGAAGGCTTTTACATAAGGTATACTTGTAAATCAGAGACACGCTTTTAATAAAGACTGGTATGTCAGATATAGAGATTCCAAATAAAATTAAGTCTTAAAGAAAGTATAGTGGTTCTTCCCATAAGGTTAGGGAATGATTTGTGAAACAGAAAACTGTAAAGTACAGAGGTATGGAGTCAAATTGTTGTAGAGATAAATGGGGAAATGTTTCTCATTGAGGATGATTGAAAGAGTCTGTGTGGTGAGGATTGGTAAAATGACACCCTCGGGCAAGTAAAGAGCATATAGGATATGTTAAGAATTGGGGTTTTGAATTATTTTCTTTAATATTAACTACCCACTTTTATTTATTTGTTTGTTTGTTTGTTTGTTTAGAGATTTTATTTATTTATTTGACAGAGAGAAACACAGCGAGAGAGGGAACACAAGCAGGGGGAGTGGGAGAGGAAGAAGCAGGCTTCCTGCCAAGCAGGGAGCCGGTTGCTGGGCTCCATCCCAGGACCCTGGGATCATGACCTGAGCCAAAGCCAGACACTTAATGTCTGAGCCACCCAGGCTCCCCAACTACCCACTTTTATAATACATAAAAATAATACAGGAAAATGGTTGCTGAATTTTGGAGCCATGGCATGTGTCTCCTTCTGGCTTTCTGCAACTCCTTAAATGGGATAGATACAAGCTCATTCGCACATTCCTTTACTCCTCACAGTACCTTCTGCATTGTCTTGGCACTACAGTTGGATCTTGATCCATAAAGATTTTCATGTCCTTCCATTGGACTGATATCAAGGAAGAGCAGATTCTCCAAGCCAAGGAACATCATTTTGATAATGTATTCATATTTACTTTTAAGTTCCATCTAGAAGTTATATGTGGAATTTTCTACATATATTATTGGACCGAACAACCACTCCTAGTATCCATGTAAACAGGTGGTATTATCAACATTCACTTATTCTTGGAAATGCCACTTTCCATTGGCAATCTCATCTTCCCACGTGGAAACTAAATATAAACCATTAGCAAATGAAAACTTTTTTGAATGTGATAGCATGAATTAGTAATTGAAGGCTTTCCTTGGAAAGTGGAAAGAGGTCAGCCTTTAGAGTCAGAGATCTGGTTTGTTTCCCAGCTTTGTTACTTTAATATATGTCCTTGAGCTGATCATTTCAGTTCACTGAACTCCAGTTTCTTCATCTCTGAAAAGAGGATAATAATGTATGCCTTGTTTAGGTATTGTGTGGCATGGGAATAATTTATAGACTGCACATAGCACTAATTATTCAGTAATTGGCAGCTGTTATCATTATGGTCATTTTCCACATTGAAGAATTTGGTCTTTTTCCCTTAAAAAGTATTAATCTCTAATCCCCTCTATAAAGCATTCCCATAAACTTGAAGGAGTGGGCAGTCACTGAAATAATTACATGCATACACTTTCCTTCTGCCAGCTATTCCTAGTGATTAAACATATTTGCATATGCAAATTAAAACACTGTGTACTCATTACTTTAAATATGTTCCTCATTAGGTAAATGAAATCCTTATTGAAGATGATATAAGGCTAAAAGCAGAATATTGTCAAAACAAGCTACAGGATGATTTTTTAAAATTTATTTTTTAAGTATGACAACACCACTTTTACTTTTAAGCATACTAGATTGATAGATAACAGTTAAATCAATATTACCTGTATTACCTATTTAAAAGTAATATATATAGTATTTATTTTATTCAATATTTTTGTCAGTATATATACTAGTCTATAGCCAAATTCCATTAATAATTATGGTTCTTCTAACTGCATTTAGATATGATTTAAGTTTTCTGTAAACCCCATTCTAATTATGCAAGAATAAATCAGGTATTTTCTCTTTTACACTTGACCACAGAGTAAAATAGAAAGAAAGACAAGGTCATAAAATGCCCTTTTTGAAAACTGAAGTCAATAAAATTCTACTTAAAAAAAACACAAAAATTAATGGGGGGATGTGCCTGGGTGGCTTAGTCAGTTAAGCATCTGCCTTTGGCTTAGGTCATCATCTTAGAGTCCTGGGGTCCAGCCCCGAGTGGGGCTCTCTGCTCAGCAGGAATCTGCTTCTCCCTCACTCTCTACCCTTCCCCCTTGCTCATGTGCGTGTGCACTCTCAAATAAATAAAAAAATAATGAATAAATAAATAAATAGTTCATCAAAGTATCCATCTGCGGAGATCTCCACCAAGAAGTCTTGAAATTTTCCCAATGTTATCAAACTAATTGGAATAGCTAGTTTTCATTGTCTCTCTCAACACCTTGGTCAACATCTCCCTTACGGATTCTATCTCAACATATGCATACCTTCATTTACCTTCCCTATTATTGAAATAAACAAGCAAAATTGTCTTCTGGTTTCCTATCTGCCCAGGTGACCGCCTGAACTCTTTTCTGATGATCTTCTATATACTTTCATGTATAAATTTTGGCTGTCTGTTCATGTTCTCTGTCATCTCAGCTTTCTTGTAGGAATCTTCATTAACTACTTCCCAGTTTCCCATGTCTCAACTAGCAAGCCCTCAAGTCACGTGGGTCTCTCTGCCTTCTCCCTTTTCTGTAGCTTTTCCCATCCAGTCTAAACCATTCTGCACTTAATTCTCTGGTTGGAGAATAAAATTGTAAAGAAGAGCCGATTGTTCCTTATTAATTTAATTTATGCATTTAATATACCAAGGTCCATACAACTTGCTTTTAATTGTTGGTTATGAGGTTGACTGCCTGTTGCAGGGTCTTTTTTTAGAGACCTGAATACCCCCATGCATTGGCCATGTCATCCTGTTAACAAGGGAGGGTCACCTTCTTGAAGTATAGTTTTATAATGGTGGTTCCTTGGGCTTTGCCATTCCAGTATGAGATTATCTGTCAGAGCCATATCCAAAATAAATAAAGATTTCATGTAAGAACACACATTAAACAGGAAATAAAGATGAAAAGAGACGAGAGTCTCTAGATAATCATTAGAGAATGAAAGAACCAGGGAGAATCTGTGTCCTCTCAAGCAGGATGCCATCCGAATTCACACCACCAATCCATGCCCCTCACTGCACTGCTTTGTTTGCTGCATTCATATTTATCCTCTACCATGTTAGATCTTTAAAAAGGCTATTCAAATTACTTAATTATGTAATATCTGAATCTCATGAGTCTTTCCCCTTGGATTTCTCTCCCCTGGGAAGAGATCTGGCTTCTTTTACCTTTTTGTTTTTTTATTTTTGTTGTTGTTACTATTTCTTTTTCTACTTTTCTCTCACCTGATTCCACACCGTTCCTTTCCTCTGGATTTTTAAATTCTGATTTATTTCAGTCAGTTCAGGCATTAAAATGTATAGTATAAATATACTATCATCTCAAAAGCTTTTATTGTTGGGGCACCTGGGTGGCTCAGTGGGTTAAGCCTCTGTCTTTGGCTCGGGTCATGATCCTGGGGTCCTGGGATGGAGCCCTGCTTAGCAGAGAGCCTGCTTCCCCCTCTCTCTCTGCCTACTTGTGATCTCTGTCTGCCAAATGAATAAATAAAATCTTAAAAAAAAAAAAAGCTTTCATTGTTCTTGTTGCATGCTCTGAAGCAAAGGCAACTCAAAATTGGAATTGTGTAGTGTCTGAAAAAATATGGCATATCATAAAGAATGCTACAGTACACACGTGTTATTATTTCAAGGGCTCTGTAACCCCTCTATCATGGTTTTTGGTTTTTAATCCCAAATAATTCAAATATTGATCCAAAATACTTTGGATCTGTGTAGTTCCTAAGGAGTTGTTCTGCTCTTACTGAATTCTCATGGTGAAAATACAAAAAAGGAAAAAAAAAATGGAACTATCTCCTAAAATGTTTTAAATGGAAGAAAGTTGTACCCTTACAGCCCCATACAGGTAATAGGAGTTTTGAGCATCCCATCTAGACAGTGTGTGAAATCTTTAAATGCTCAATTAATTGTACAGACAGCTCACTCAATTCCAGAGGCCCAGAAAAGATCACTCTCCTTGAAGGGAGTTGGAAGATTTTTGGGGACAGATGCCATGGAAGTACAAATGCACAGACTGTTCTTCTATTATGACAATTATTTGTTGTCACTATACATAAAAGTCTAGGTCCTTTGCCATCTCTAATTCTGAAAATACATTTATTGAAAAAAAGCTCATCCTAACTATGTCTTGGGCTTTTCAGAGATATTGGCTGATTTCTTATCCTTACATGAGCCTCTTTGCTTGTAAACATCACATTCTGTATTCTCCAGCATTTTGGTGTAAATGCAAACAAAGTATTATCTAACATCCACCAGAACAGAAGGACTTCATGTGGCACTGCTGAGCTCTGTAGTGTTTCCAGGAAGAACATTTTGGTTTGCTAAAACTTCTACCTGGTGTTTTTTTAATGATGGTATTTTTTGCGGAGGTTAGAATCACAGTGATCCAGATTTTCCCTTAGGCTTACTTACATCTCCCTCCTCTGTGAGATTAGAACTGAAGCATAAGCTCCTGACTAAGTTTAGGTAAGGATTATCCAGTGGACAGGGGCTCCAAAGAGAAGGAGCACAGAGAAAAAGATTTATTTGGATGATGTGGATGCCAGCCAGAGCCCGAGATAAGGAGAAGCTTGTAGCCCTTTATGTAAATGTTCCCTTTAACATTGATTCTAAATGTTTTTGGATGATCTTCATCATGTGTTCCTTCTTTCATTTCTTCAGTCATAACTTATTAAATGATAACTCTGAACCAAAAACCTAAGGATGGGATCATTTTCTATAAAAAGCTTACAGTCAAGGCATCAAACAGCCACTTTATCAAACACATAGAGTAGACTGTTGAGTCAGCCAATTACTGTAAGAAAACAAATGGCACAGTCAAATTAGGGTAATTTGAAGAGGGTTAATTTACAGAGGGACTATTTATAGAGGTGTGGTCAGGGGGGAAAATAATACTTGATAGTTTAGCCTGCTGCAGCCAAGATAGTTCTTATCACCCAAAAAGATGAGAAGAGTAACAGAAGGTAAAAATTCCACAGAAGAGGCAACCTTTAGAAAAGGCTTTGGTAAAGTAAAACAAAAGAGTCCACTCTGAAGGAAAGCCAGGGAATAAAAAAGAGGCCATTCTTCCTGTCATCTCCTGGAGGGACTCCCATTGGCTGAAGCAGACCAGAAGAGAGAATAAGAAAGCCCGTCCAAATGTCTGTGCAAGCCGATCACCTGGGAAGTATGCTCAGGGAAGAAAAGTGAGGAGCAGATCTGCAGTGCAAGTGAAGACATCCTTTATAGTTCACCCTTGTACTGCTTGACATCCTGTCTTAACCCTCATCTGGAGACAAATTTTTAATTAAAAAAAAAAAAAAATCTGTTCCAGGGTGGGAAAGTACAGTCATCCCAAATCATACCACTTTGGCATATGGATATTTTTGAACCCAAGGCAAATATGACCCAATAGACTCAGGAAGGGTGTTTGGTGGTGGTCGCTTTGTTTTTTGCTTTTCTTGTTTTGTTGTTGTTGTTGCTTTTTTTGTTTTTTTCTTTTTTAACCTCTTCTTTAACTGCCTGAAGGAATTTAGATCAGGGCCAAAGCTAGAGATCCTTTTCAGAAACTTATCTGCAGGGCATGGCAAACATTTGTTCACCAAACATTGTTTCTTTCCATCTTCCTGTGAATTTTCTTCCTCCCCTCTGAAACTCCAGACCCCCCCCTCCCTTAGATAAAGATGGCAGATAAGTCCCAGTGGCCTGACTGTCTTTGAGCCTCTCAGGTCTTGGTGGCTCCTATACTTATGAAATTAAATTTTTCTCTTATTAAATTGTCTTATGTCAAATTAACTATTAGATCAGCCAAAGAATCTAGAAGAGAAAAAGACAAAAGTTTTCTGCCCCTACATCATCCTCTACATTATGAGTTGAATCAGTTTGGTTCTACTAATACTGGAACTTAAATCATCTACTACTGGCTTCTTGGCAAAGAGTCATGGGGATAGAAGTGGGAGAAAACTGGAATAGAAATATCAAGTAACATAAAATACAGCTGCTGTATTTAGTGCACAATTCTGTAAAACATATTTTATTGGGATCACATATAGTATCGTATACCAGAAACATCTGTGTCTGTTGCTGCTAAAATATTAAGAGGTCCACCACATACTTCTGTCTCTTTCTTTATGGTGTACAGAGCAGGGTTTGGCAACTTATCTTTCACTTTGAAAGGGATATTCCATCATGCTCCAGACTACTACATCCTTAGAAATGTTACCAATATGACAGCACCCTTAACTTTCTCTGGGTCTACCGAATCTATCGGTAATATATTGCCTAGTAGTGCTACATACTAAATAACAACAAAATATCAGGGCATAATATGACAAACCGTTCTTGCTAAGTTTAAGGATCAGCTGGGGTGGCTCTACTTTTGCCTGTGTCAGCTTGAGGGTGTCAGTATTGAAGTGCAGCCTTTGCTACACAGCTATCTCATGCTTTCCCTGGTATTTAAGGTGCCAGTGGGAGCATGTTCTGGTGATGGGAGATGAGCAAGATGCCAAAGAGAAGCATACGAGGTTTCTTAAACTGTAGGTCAGAACAGGCATTCTGTCATTTCTGCTTCCATGTCAGGGTAAGGGATGTCACTGAGTCAAAGGTCAATAGGTAGCAAAGAATATTCCACCTTTACAGAAGAAACACAGAATCACTGGAGAAAGAATTAGAAAACAAAAAGGCTAAAAATTGGGGACAATGATGTAATCTACAACAAGGATCCAAATGGCATATATAATGTCATCAATAACGTGGACCAGCATTAAATTCTATTGGATAACAAGAAGATTAAAGTCATGGCAAGCTATCTTGACATAGAAATTAGAATGTTGAAATAGCTCTGGTACATGACAAAAATCATACACTGCTGTCTCTGCCATTAAAACTAAAATTACTGGTAAATTTCTTAAAGTAAGATCTTGTAACTTTTATGGTGGATAGGTGATTTCTTTCTATATTGTTTAATCTAGGCCATGTTAACTGTTCTTAAAAAGAGAAGCAAAAGGATGATACTGGTGAGCTTGTAAGGCAACTTCCCAGTTACAGATTTTAGAAGGTTCTTTTGCAAGAAAGAGCTGCTTTCTTTTTTTCTTTCTTTCTTTTTTTTTTTTTTAAGATTTTGTTTATTTATTTGACAGATAGAGATCACATGTAGGCAGAGAGGCAGACAGAGAGAGAGGAGGAAGCAGGCTCCCTACTGAGCAGAGATCCCAATGCAGGGCTCAATCCTAGGACCCTGGGATCATGACCTGAGCCGAAGGCAATGGCCCAACCCACTGAGCCACCCAGGCACCCCAAGAGCTGCTTTCTTTAAATGAGGAAAGAGTTGCTTCTGCCAGCAAGGTGTTTACAGAAAAATTTATAGACTCAAGCGCCAGCTTTATCCATGTCTGCCAAAATATCTCCATCTCTTTTTCAGGATCTCATCTTTTTCCTTGACTTAGTTTAAAAGACTTGGTGAGATTGAACTGGTGCAACTTTCATCATTATTGTCTTACTATCTGCAGCTCTTGTCCCCAGACCCTGGACTTGATCATTTCTGTCATGTGACTGTAGAAGATAAGGGACTTTGTCAAAGGTACCATGGAGCACTAAAGTTTTCATACGTATTTTTAGTTATTCATACATTTTATTTCTCTTTGCTCTTATAGATGCTCCCTAGCATTATTAGAAAACTTACGATTCCACAAGTTTATAATTGCTATTCTTGCCATAGGAATTAATGATCACATTCAATGATCCTCCAATACCTTGCCTTCTACCAGCTTTGCATCTAACATCACTACCCCTGATTTTGTGATTAATCATGAAGAATTATATGCACCAGATAATTAATATCCCATTTCCTCCTATAAAAAGTAGATTCTCTTTGTACCCTCAAATATATGATTAATTAAAATTCAAAATCTCATTTTAGAGATCCATTTCCTGAAGCCTCTTATAATACCCATTACTGTATCAGTCAAGGTCTTAACAGAAAACAGATGGTATATTCAAATTAGGATCATTTTTTCAAAAGTTTATTTACAAGAGGCTGTGGTAGATTTTAAAGGGTTATCAGTTCTTTGAAACTACACTAAGAGAATTTCCACTCTCTTTGAATTTGGACTAGCCTGTGACGACTTTGATCAAGAGAGTATGGCAGTGGGGCGCCTGGGTGGCTCAGTGGTTAAGCTGCTGCCTTCGGCTCAGGTCATGATCTCAGGGTCCTGGGATCGAGTCCTGCATTGGGCTCTCTGCTCAGCAGGGAGCCTGCTTCCCTCTCTCTCTCTCTGCCTGCCTCTCAGTCTACTTGTGATCTCTCTCTGTCAAATAAATAAATAAAATCTTTAAAAAAATAAAAAAAAAAAAGAGTATGGCAGAAATGATGCTATTTGAGTTCCAGCCCTGGCCTTTAAGAGGATAAGCAGGTTCCATCTTACTTTAACTGAACCCAAAACCACTGTTTAAGAAGTAATGCTAGCCTGCAGGAAAGACCACATAGATGCTCTGAGACATGTTGAAAGAAAGAGGGGCTCAATCAGCCCACCTTTCCAACCATCCCAGTCAAAGTGTTGGAATTGTCAGTGAAACCTTAGACATCCCAGATAAGAACAGCTACCAGGCTAATACCCAGTTAAAGTCACGTGGGGCAGAAGAATTGCCCAGCTAAGTTCTGCCCAAATTCTAGACCCACAAAATTGTGCTGTATAATGTAATAGTTGTTTGAATCTGCTGATTTTGTGGGTGATTTGCTATGCAGCAATCAGAGAAGAGGTACAGATTTAGTCCCAGGAAATGGGTCCCTGACCTGACAAAAAAACAAGACTGGGTTTGAAATCGGCTTGGAGCAAATTACAGAATAGAACCTGGAAGTAGCTCAAGAGATTCTGTGCAAGTTGGAAAGGCTTCATGGAGCCTGTTAATGAAGGCTTAGAGGACATAGGAAAGTGTTTTCAAGGGCTGGAGGAAAAAAGACTATTTTTCTGTTGTGACTGTAGGTAACACACTTTGCCCATAGGAGCATGGAAAATATGCAAGATATTTCACATACTTGTGGAGGTTGGAAAATCTACAAAGTGGTAACTTGTGTTTTCTGGCTACCTATGAGAAGAGAGGAATTTAAGAAAAGAGAGAAAAAAGAGGAAATTTTAGTTTTTAGTTTTTAAGCAGGATTTAGAAAGCATATAGAAGGCAAGAATGGTCTTTCTAGCTTGCAAAAGGCTCTTGAAGTAAGGACTGGCCTCAAGACAAAGTTCAAATCTAGGGCATTAAAGTAGGACCTCGGGGTAAAGATAAAATCAAGGTGTGGCTCTGAGGCCCTTCTAAGGACCTTAAGAAAATTTAGCTTTTAAGAGCATTAAAGTTATACCTTATAGGTGGTTTCAGTTATAAATGAGGGCTTGAAAGAATACTGAGTGGCGTTCCAGCTATGGGTTGAATTGTGGTCCCCTCAGATTCCTATGTGGACGTCCTGACCTGCAATACTTCAGGACTGTGCCTTTATTTGGAGATACTCTCTTTACTAAGTTAAAATGAGGTCACTAGGGTGGGCTCTAATCTATTATGACTGGAGTCCTTATAAAACAGATAATTTGGAGAAAGACACACCAGACATGTGAATGTCAAGGCAGTGATTTGAGTGATGCTATATAAATCATAAACACCAAAGATTGCCTGCATACCACTGGAAGTGAGGGGAGAGGCAGGGAACAGACTTTACCTTATCTCAGAAGGAACCAACCCTGCCTTGATCTTGGACTTCAGCCTAGGGAATTGTGGGCAGTAAGCGTTGTTCAAGTTTCCTAGTCTGCAGTACTTTGTTAAGACAGCTGGAGCAAATTAATACAGTCCCACGTCAACCTCACAGGGAGCCCAGGGATAGTAAAGGTTATCTGTTAAGAGATTTGTGAGTGCAGTTATGTCTGATGAAGTGAATTAGAACTGGACAAGAATGGAAGCCAAAACATTTTTAAATGATTTAGATTGAAAGGGACAGGGACAGAACAAAATGAAAAGAGAGACCCTCACTCTATTAGGGGCAGGTAATAAGCTGAGAAACCTTCTCAACCGCAAACACCAGCCTTTTCTTATGGGAAAGGATGGATGAATTACAGGATGGAGACAAAAGCTAGAGGGAATCAACCCCAGATAGTAGGACTGGACCTTAATTAAGTGACCAAATGTGCTCTGATGGCTTTTTTGAAATTTTTATGGATCAGTAACCAGTGTGTGCTTTCCATTTCCCCTCTTTTAGAATAGAGGTGTTGATTATGATGATCTTTTTTGGGGGGGTGGGTCACCCCATTTTAAGTTTTGACATGCGAGTAGAAAACATCCATTTTCCTACTAGGAGGGACCACACTCAAAGAACTACACTCAAGGAGCTTCCTTTACCTGGGTCTAAATGAGATGATGAGCTCCTATTCTTTAAGCCAATGCCAGAATGGAATGAGACTTTAGGGCTCTTAGTGTTATAGGATTTCCTACTCCTTTAGTGCTCAAGGTTCTTGGTCACACCAAGAGGTAGACAGATGAAGAGGGGTGGGCAGCAGAGCAAAGTTTATTGAGTGATAGTAGAGTTCTAGTACAAAGCTCCAAAAGAGAAAGTGGACCCGAGAGGGTTGCCACCAGAGTTTCTAAGTCTAGGGTTTTCTATGCGCTTGTTGGCAGGCTGTTTTAATCTGATTAACCCTCCCTGTGTCTGTCATCCAATCAGGTTCTTTTGTTTATTTTATTTTATTTTATTTTATTTGTTTTCAGTGTTCAATGGAGATCTCCTTCCAAGGTGGGTAGAAAATCCTCTTAAGGGAGGTTTCTTCTTAGGGCAGCATCCCTTATCCCTGCCTGCCTTTCTTCCAACTATTTTTCCTCATTAGAAGAACATTCTGCAGGTTGTAGGAATATGAGTGAGTTGTGGCCAGAATGTGGACTGAGGTAGGTTCAAACTGGCCACGCATTCTTTGAGATAACCGCCATTGCGAGGTGAGGTCTTTTCTCCTCCCCCGAACCTGTGAACCCTGTGACTGCTTCGACTGAAAAACCTTGATGGAAATTGCACATTGCCAACTGGTAGGTGAAGGAGATATATAGGCATCTCCTTCTATAGGCACCATACATAATCCCCCTCCCTTAAGTGTGAGGAGGACTGTGAAGATGATGGGCTATCACTCCTGTGATTCTGTTACGTGCTGAGGGGAAGGGATTTTGCGGATGCAATTAGTACACCACATTAAGTTAATTTTGAGTCCATCAAAAGGACACCCAGGTGAATCAGAGCTAATCAGGTAAATCTGAAAAGGGAAAGTCTTTTACGAAGAAAGAGATTCAAAACATCCGAGAAATTCTCTTGCCGGTTCTTGAATTGCAGCGAGCTGCATTGTCAGTGGGCATATGACATGAAACCCATGGCACTCAGGAGCCCAAGTGATAGTCAACAGGAAAACAAGAACCTTGGTGCTATACCCACAAAGAAGTGAATTCTTCCAATAACCTTAATGAACTTCAAAGAGGATCCTGAGCCTCAAATGAGACCCCAACCCAGAAAATATCTTGATTTCAGCCTTGTGAGACCCTAAGCAGACTCCCTGCCATACTGTGCCTGGACTGACCTACAGATCTCTGAAATAATAAGTTTGTGTTTTTTTAGCATAAATTTATAGTAAATTGATTACACAGCAATTAAAAAAAAAACAAATACAGAGTTTAACATCAAAATAGGTTGCTGCTATAACAAATAACCTAAAATAAGTTAGCAACTTGGCAACCAGGGAATAGGTAGAGACTGGAAGAATACTGAAGTCAATGAGATAAATTTTCCAGTGCCTTGAACAGACTTTTAATAGAGTATGGACATTAAGGATATTACCTGTAAGGATGCAGAGGGCATGAGAAAAATACCGGAAACTGAAGGAAAGAGACCTTTGTTGTACAGCATCCAAAATCTCCCAGAATTGTCCCTACAGTTATGTTGACAGAAGTCCTAGGTGATAAATGGAAATATATAACCAGTGAGATTTCTAAGAAAATTGTGGAAGATTCTGCCTGGTTTCTTGCTGCTTATAGTAAAATGTGAGAGACATAAATTGAAGAAAATCTTGTTAAACAAAATAGAAACAGGACTTGATGATTTTGAAAACTCAGCCTCTCTAGATAACAAAAATGCTAAAAATAAAATGCTGAAAGTAAAATAGTAGTACCAGAAATATGGCGTAATAGTATGGCTGAATATTCTCTGTTCTTTCATGTGACAGTCAATCAGTGTGGCCAAAAGTTTTATTATATTTGTGCGTTCTTAGAAAGGGGGTCACCACATGCCACACAGGTTTGAGTCAGGTGGCAGAACAGAGGAGCAAGGGGTAAGTTTAGGCCAGAGCCTTCACTGGAATTTCTGCAGGAAAGGTAGCCAGGACAGAATCAACATCTTAGGAGTGGCTTTTTTAATAAGTCCAGCAGACTTTGGGCTATATGGGGTGGTCTCCAGTTGACTGGTACCTGGCCCTGGGATGATATAGCAGAGAAATATTATCTGCTGGGGTGTAGGAGCCAGATAGAGGAGGCACAGCTCTGGATTGGTTAGATTACATATGAAAGGCATGCTCCTTTGCTCTCTCTAAGAATTGGCAAGCCCTGGGAAGGAAAGGCTCTCCTGGTTCAGAAAGGTTTTTAAGATGTCAAAACGTCATAATATATAGAAAGTGAAAAATATAAACAGTACACCGAATGTGTGACTTTACAACCTTCTGCTAAATCTCAGAAAGATAAAAAAAGATTGGTGAGTATAGCTGTAGCCTAATGGAGTGAAACCCAGTAAAATCCATTGAAAACTCCAGTGTTCTTGAGAATTTTTTTTTTTTTTTTTTAAGCAGAATACTGCTAGCTTGTATTGAACAGGACAGACAGAACTTGAAATGAAAGAAAGCTTGCAGACACCCAAAATTTTATTGGCAGTAAGCAGGCTGATAAAACTACTCCATTCCCAAATACTTGCTACTTTTCATGGAAAAGGAAGGAGGACTCAGAATGGAAAAAAATAACCAAGAGGGCAGAGCCTAGGAACCGAGAGGATTAATCTGACTCTTTGAAACTGAGTCCAAAAAACTTCACCATTTGCCCAGCTGTATTACAGAACTTCCAGGAACCAGGTGCTCCTTAGTACCTTCTGTTTTTTCCCCCTTTGAACTGGAATAACCATCATTTCTCAAACACTAATCTCGCCATTGTATGATAGGAGTGTTAGGGCTACAGAATGTGTCTCTTCAATTTCACGCATCCACATATGGAGAGAAACTTTGCTCCAAAAGCTTAATTTAATGGATTATTTATTTATTTAAAAATTTTATTTATTTATTTGACAGACAGAGATCACAAATAGGCAGAGAGGCGGGCAGAGAGAGAGGGGAAGCAGGCTTCATGCTGAGCAGAGAGCCTGATGTGTGGCTTGATCCCAGGACCCTGGGATTATGGCCTGAACCAAACGCAGAGGCTTTAACCCACTGAGCCACCCAGACTTCACTAATGGATTATTTATTACCTGGAGATTCATACTTATCTGATTTAGATGATGTGGATGATGAGTTCTTGGACTTTGAGTTAATTCTATGATGAGACTTTTGAGAGCCTTTAGATGGGAGGTGAATGTATTTCTCACTTCAGAGGGATATGAATCCTTGGGAGGACTGTGATAAGCAAACTTCTAATGCAGTCCCTAAGATTTCTGCCCTTTGGTGTACATGCTCCTTATAATCTCATCCCCTTGAGTATGATTGGGAGGAACATGAATAAACATGAATATAAAGGTAGATTTGTTATGTAGCAGTAGAAAACTAATAAAACCAGATACTAACCTCATTTTTAAGAGGGTTAGTAGCTTTTTCCTTGGTCCATTCAAGCTGTATAAGAGAGGATCCTTTCAATCCATGTACAATGCACCATGTAAAAAATCTGACTTCCCTGCTGGAAACACAAGGTGGAAATGTTCTGAGACCACATGGAAGGGGGAAGCACCTATCCTATCCTAGCCTTCCAGCTGGCCTTACCAATGCTCCAGGGATATTAGCGAAGCCCTTTCAGATACTGAGACTAGTCCATATTCAGCTGAACACCAGCAAATTAAGCCAGTCAATGTTACATGATACAAAAGAATTGGCTGACCAAAACTTTCCAGCATTCCTAACCCAAAACATTATAAGAAAAGTAAAATGTTTGTTGATAAAGCTGCTAAACTTGGAAGAAGTTTGTTATGGAGAATGGATATCTTGAAGAGGAGCTATTTATAGAAATAACAATGTTGGGGCACGGAGGTAGCTCAGTTAGTTGAGCACCTGACTCTTGATTTCAGTTTAGGTCAAGATCTCAGGGTCCTACGATGCCTTATAAAAGTACTCTGCTAAAAGGATGGGGAGGAAGATTTAGTATAGACCTGTAGCGAGTGGTTGTTTATAGGAGACCACCTTGAAGGAAGTTCTGGTTTGGGACTGAAGATTATGGTTAGTCCAAGTAGGAATCCATGGTGATGAAACCCCTGATCTTATTCTCTTTTCTTCCTCTGATCTCCTGCCCTGGCTTCCAGTTGGTTAAATCTCCAGAAAGTACAGATTATGACAGTTCCTTGTAATTTATACAAGTCAGCCTTCTGGGGCCAAAATAAGTATAGACATGGTAGAGGGAGCCTAGGGAAGATATCTAGCCCATTTGTGATCCCTACTGTGATAGAAGCACACAAAATGTGTAGACACTAAAGACCAATGAATGCATCTCAGGGATTGGAAATTCAGTGAGTTTTCTTGAGGAACTGTTGCTTGAAAGATTAGTAAGAGTTCTGTAAGTGAAGAGTTAAAGAGGAGACAATTCATAAAAAGAGAACAGCAGGAAAACCCTTGGAGAAAAAAATAAAGATACCATATTTTATTATAGTTCTGGGTAATTAGAGCAGAGCAATTAGCAATAGCATTTACCACAACACACCATTACTATTTTTGTTTATTGCTAAACCACTTATTGATGAAATAGGTTGAGTGTCAGTTTTTCAACAATCTACCACATCCCATCTGTCATGTAATTGATATTTTCGAAGCTGGAGCTTCAAAAATGGAATCCTTTGGGGATACTCTCTTGCTCTTGTTCTGGTACTCACACATTTATTTTCTCCTCCTCCCTTTTAAAAATGGTTTGTTGACAAATCAACATTTATAAAAAAGGAAAGAAAAAAACAGCAGGATTCAATGGGACAGAAAGTTGATACTGTGATCAGAGACCCAGCTAGGAGTTGGGGAACAATTTATTATTCTGGACCTTTCCAGCAGAGCTGTAGTTGTTGTGAGGTTTTTGTTGGGTCTCTTTCACAGTATTCATGAGCTCCACTTACAGAGCAGGATGGCAGGTCCATTGTCACAACTGCTGAGCCCATGAAGCAAAACAGATATTACATCTGTAAAATGAATGCAGCAATCACAATTTAATTAGACCCCCTTTCAAAAGATAAAAGTTACGAAAAAAAAAAATTGTTTTTTCTGCACCAGGGTACGGATGCAGCAGGGACACAACAGGAGATGCCTAGCTTGTTGAGCCAAAGGTGTGAAGAAGTATCTCTGTGTTTACAAATACTTCACTTTACATGCAGCCTCCATGAAAAGCCATAAAGATTCTACATTCTGCCAGATTTAGTAAACACTTCTGTCTAGTATCTGTGGTCAGATGCAAAAAGGCAATGGATTGCTTATCTGCTTAGGGGCTATTTTCTGTCATCTTCTCTCAGCTGTTATGGGTCTCCATTGGCAAGAAGCCAAATATTCAGCATACATTTATTTGTAGGACAAAACAGTTACAAAAGGCCTGGCCTGTTAACACAATGACTTTGATTACTCCCGGTTAGGAGGCAAAGTGGGGTTGTTCTGGGTTTGGTCTTTTTGTTTGGTTTGGTTTGGTTTGGTTTTTTTGCTGAGTGACTTTAGCTGAGAGCACTGAAAGGATTCTTTTGTAGTGCCCTGAGGAAAGTTTTTAAATTTATTCTTTATGCATTTCCTCGTATTTAAGCATTTCTTATCTACCCAGACATTTAGAATATCTTTATACTCACAGCATTTATCATTAGAAAGAAAATCATGTTTTTATCCCTCCCATCACTACAAGGCAAGAGCAACGTCTTGTATTATATTAATATTCTGGTAAACAAATCCAACCAGAGAATACATAGAATACATAGAAAATGTAGAATATGTAATGTACGAAGCCAGCTTATCTTCACAGCCCGCCCCACATATCGTCCATCACCTTTCTCCAGAGATGACCATCATTATCAGTTTGGGGTGAGTAGAGTAGATCTGGATAAGCCTGAAAGCTTGATTCCTTCCTCCTTACGGTGTTAATTTAGCCCACCAGATCTTAGCAACCCCAAGAGAAGTAGATATTAACGTCAGCTGATGAGTTCCCAAACTTTCCTCTTTCTAAAAAGACTGTTGCTCCACTGGGAAACTTTCATTGGGATCTATTATTTGACTAGACATTCCATGCAAGGCCTTCCAACTTTCCTATAAATTTGTGCTGTAATGGGGTATATAGTTCTCTCTCCTGAATTCCTTCCCATGAGGCATCAGTGCCAGGACTAACCAAACTTTCTGTGGGTATTCTGCCTATCGTTTTTCCCCAATCAACTTCACATTTATGTTTCATGGTACTGAATATGTGTTTGTATAAAGTGTGTATTTTTTTCAAACAGTTCCACACCGTTTGTATCTATTTATCTATCAAAATCTGTATCTCTATCCAGCCATAAAAATGTAAAAAAGCAAATAATGTTATTATGGTTTTATTGTTTGCACACATGGACGATATAATATGTTATATTCCCACTAACTATGTATTGGGGCATCCTACTATATTCATATTAATCATCATTGTGATATCTCATATTTTTTCCAGCCTGATGAGAAAAAAACACATACATCAATTTTTGCACTTTTGTGGTTGCTAATGAAGTTGACCTTATAGCTTACTGGACATTTATTTTTTCTGTGAAATTTTCTTTCATTCCCACTGGTTATTTCTTAATAGGATTTATTAACATTGGACATAATGTGGCTAACAAATTTCCCAAAGTATTTTACTTGCTGGAGAATTTTCCCTCATAGATTTGAACTGTGAGTGTTGTCATATAAGGCATCCTTGGTGTCAGCGGATACAGTTCTCTACTCCTTATTCAGTGTACTCATATATCTATCCATTCTTGTGCTAGTGCAAGAATGTTAAAAATCACTCCAGCTCTTAACATTTTCACATCATACTACTTGTCTGACCTTATCTTGATTTCACAGCTTCTGTAGAATTTCATATATAGTATATGTATAACCATCCAAATTTCTTGACTATTTTGTTGAGATTCTTATTGAGATTGAAATAATATTATTCACAAGAGTAGCATATTTTTTTCTCTGTTAAGGTTTTATGCTGTTCTATTTAGTTTAATCTATATGTTTATTGTAGCTATAATCTTTTTTTTCTTGGGGCGCCTGTGTGGCTCAGTGGGTTAAAGCCTCTACCTTCAGCTCTGGTCATGATCCCAGAGCCCTGGGTTTGAGCCCCGTGTCGGGTTCTCTGCTCAGCAGGGAGCCTGCTTCCTCCTCTCTCTCTCTGCCTGCCTCTCTGCCTACTTGTGATCTCTCCTTCTCTGTCAAATAAATTTTTAAAAATCTTTAAAAAAATTAATTAATTAATTTAAAAATTTTTTAAAATATATTTTTTTCTTTTATGTTTTCAAATTGGTCATTGCTGATATATACCATGTATATATATATATATATATATATATATATATATATTCCCTATACAGTATAGGCATCTCGTGATAATAATTTCAAGTTTCTATAAAAGTAATCATTTTCACTTCAAATAATATAATTTTTCTTATATTTTGATGCTTATTATTTTTTATGTTCCTCTTTTTCTTTTACATTTACATGGGTATCTAATACTGAAATAGTGGTAGTTATAGTCATTTTTTTTCATTTTGATATACAGATTTCATAAAAATTGAATAAAATATTTTTTTTCATTTTGATATACAGATTTCATAAAAATTGAATAAAATATTTTTTAAGAATTAGTTTTTTAAACCTTTGGTAAAAAGTAAAGTCAAAGTGTTCCTGTGTTCCATATCCAGTCAATAATTTGTACTCTCCAGTTCTCTAATCATTTTCAACTGATGAATTTAAAATTTTATTACATATTTCAATTGCTCATAGACTTTATATAAAGCTCCTAAAAGGAAACATGGGGAAAAAAATCTAAATGACCTGTATTTGGCAGTGAAAGGTTAGATAAAATATCAATAGCACAACACATAAAACAAAAAAAAACTAGTAATTTGGAATTTATGAAAATTAAAAACTTTATGAAATACGTAGTTAGGAAGATGAAGAAAACTGCATCTTGGGACAAATTATATACAAAACATGTATCTCTTTAAGGTCTTGGGACAAATTATATATAAAACATGTATCTGTTTAAGGTCTTGTATCTAAAATATATAAAGAATTCTTAAGTCTCAACAATAGGAAAACAGCGATTGCATTTAAAAATACACAGAAGATTTGAATATACACTTCCTTAAAGAAGATATATTATATATACCTGTACAAACCTAATAAAATGACTAAAATCCAAAAACCTGTCAACTTCAATTTTTGGCAAGCAGTAGAGCTCTCACTCAATGCTGGTGGGAAAGAAAAATGGTACAGACATTTTGGAAGACAGTAAACAGTTTCTTACAAAGGTAAACATTGCCTTGCTACATGATTTGACAGTTTTATTCCTGGGAATTTACTCAACTGATTGAAAACATGCAGATACTTGACTGCAAATGTTTATGGCAGCTTTATTCACAATCACCAAAAAACCACACATACCTAGTATGACCTTCTACAGGTTAATAACAAGCAAACTGAGGTATATCCACATAACATGAATATTTTTCATTTGGCTTGTAGGCTAATAAACTAGACTGCCACATTTTCATGGATGCTGACAGAGGATCTAAGATTCTTGGTTCAAAAACAGAATTTCATTGGTCATGTCATACCGTCATCATGAGCTCCATATTCATCTTGGTTCCTCTTGATCTTGGGCATTATCTTGGTAACATAGAGCTACTCAAATGGATGCTATGCGTGTAATGAGTTTATATCACAAGGACTTTGAAGCTCGAGAAATTCAATCTTGTATAATAAGATGTAAAATAAATGGCCCAACCTTTGCCCTAGCTGGAGACTATGTTTTAATATGGTGGATAGCAAACAAGTCTACTGGTAGATACTGTATGTCTATCTGAACTCTATATTGGCATGGTTGAGAAGGTGTTCCGATAAAAGCGGTCTGTGTCTCTACTCATAAGATTGCAGAAACATGAGAGACCTATGGAGAACTGACTCAAAGAAAATAATAATTAAGCTTTAAAAATATGTAATCTCTTCAATTACTTGGGCTTACAGTTACAGCCTGTCTAATACTAATCCTTTCCTTCATTCTTGGGTTAACTTTAACTTTCTTACTTTTCATTTCTAAGAAAACTTGCACAATGCAATTTTTTATTTCCTGTGTCTGATATACACATTTACAATAATAATTTTATTCTTTTATTAATTCATTTAACTCATTATTTTAATTCCATTTTCTCAGATATTGGTTTTGATTGCTAAGTTTGTCAACTTTATTTCATTTTATAATTTTAAAAAATATTTTGTGACTTTTTTTGTTGTGTGTTTATCTTTTATTTGATATTCCCTATTTCCTTATATAATATTTTCAAATTATATATTTTTTCCAACTCTGACCACAGTAATCTTAAAGAATCAGTATGTGGCTTATAATGATTAACTTCTACTGTCTTACTTATTTACAGTGAAAAATCCCCATTCTATTCATGTGTCATTGTCTGACTTTATAGTCTGATGCTCATTGTTGTCCTAATGCAACAATCTCCACTGTTTCCTGCTTGCTACAAATTGAGGAGGAAAAGAAATTCAGACTTCTAGTTTCTTTGCATTAATATTTTAAACCACAGTTTTAGATATTTCCACTCCTAAATATTCTTATCATATATATTTTCATATATGTACACACACATACATACATCTATGTATTTACCACAGACTGGATAGCTTAAAAAAAAAAAAAGATCTTTTTTCTCACAGATCTGGAGGCTGGAATTCCAAGACCAGAGTGCCAGAGTAGTTAGGTTCAGGTGAAGGCCCCCTTCTGAGTTGCAGAATGACTTCACATGGTAGAAGATCTGGGGAGCCCTGTGGGGTCTCCTCTATAAGAGCATTAATCCTATCCACGAGGGCTTCACTTTCATGACATAAAAGCTTCCCAATGGCTCCACCTCTTGATACCATCATATTGGGCATTAGGATTTCAACAATAAATTTTGAGGAAACATAAATATTCAAACCATAGCAGAAAAAGAAAAGACAAAAATCAGAAATATGATTAATGAATAAAACACTATCGACTCTGAAAAAGGTACATCTTTTAAAGAAATATACACTTCCTTAGAGTGAAAAAATATTGTTAAATTTGTAATTATAGACTCAGTGGTTATTTTGCAGCAGATTAAACATAAGGAGAGAGAAATTTAAAATCCAGAAAACTGGCTCGATTATCCAGAATGCAATAAGAAAAACTTATGAATCTGAAATAGAAATTAGGATATATAAATGGGGAATGAAATGAATGAAATGAAAAATTCATACTTTAACACTAATCCGACTTTCAAAAAGAGAAAATAGAATAGAGGATATATATATATATAATTATTTGAAAATGACATGAATGAAAATTTTCTTTCTTCTTCTTTCAAGATTTTATATATTTATTTGACAGAGAGAGAGAGAGAGAGAGTACAGCACGGGGAGCAGCGGGCAGAGGGAGAGAGAGAAGCAGGCTCACTGAGCAGGGAGCCCGATGCAGTACTCGATCCCAGAAGTCTGGGATCATGACCTGAGCTGAAGACAGATGCTTAACCGACTGAGCCACACAAGCACCATGAAATTTTCTTTATTGAAAGTTTCCAATGAGTACTAAGCAAAATAAATGAAAATCAATGCATAAAAGTGAATAAGTAAGGGAGTATATTATGATAAAACTGTAGAACTCTGAAGAAAAGGTTGTTAAAGCAATTATAGGGAAATGAATTTTGTATAAACTGAGCTTCTCAATAACCTCATTAGAAACCAATAAATGAAAATAATAGCTTGAAACTACTAAGAGAAGCAGTTATTTTTAGAGTTTTGAGATTCTTTTTTTGTGTGTCTATGCATTAAAGCAGGTATTTGATTACAAGTAACAAAAGCACACATGCTCCGTCCTAAACAAACAATGACCATTTATTGCAAGGGTGTTAGGGTCTTTCATGAAAACTCAAGAGCCAGAATGTACAGCAGGCCTCCAAAGGAAACAGAACCAAAAGTGAAGAGGGAACTGTAGCAGCTTGTTTTCATTCTCTCGTCTTTCTTTTGCTCACTGGCTCTCTCGACTCTGCATGCCCATGGATGATCTCAAATGCTCTGTGAGTATTGATTTGGGTTTTAATAAATACATTTTAGCAAGTAGATGAATTCACAAATATGGAATTCATAAATAATGAGGGTCAATTGTATAACTCAGTCTCAGTATTCCACGTCCCATGTTGCCCTGAATGTTCTCTTGAATAATGTCAAAGAAAACCATAAGTCCTCAGTCAAGATCTATGACAGTTTTTCTCCCTTAGCTATACTCTTCTAAATGTCAATCATTAGGTTGACCTCGTTAGTGTTGGATGAACCAGTATTCTGTATTGTGAATTTCTTTCTGGCAAAAAGAAGAGAATCAGCTGTGTATGATTCTTATATCCTCACTGTGAAGTTCAGTTTAAATCTGTTTGGTTTAATATAACATTTATATTTTTGGTTTGTTTGGTTTAATATATTTTTGGTCTGTTTGGTTTATTATAACACCTTAGTTATGTATATGTTAAAGAAGACATGACTTAATATGAAATTGAACCATTTATCTAAAAGAGCATAACAACTTAATTCCATGTTATATTTATTCAGCATATTTTCAGTTGCGGTGACTTTTCCTATAAATGTTTTTACTGACTACAGTCTCCAAACTTTGATGCAGCACTTTAAAGTTTAATTTCATCTTAATTATGATGAGCAAATTGTCCCTTAATGATTTTCAAGCCCAAAATTTGCATTAAAAAATCTCATTGACCATTGGAAAGTAATGTGCAGTGTGCTCTCATTAATTCTTGATTGTGGCTTTGCAAAAAGAGTAATGGCACACAGAAGATTTCTGCCTTTACAAAAATGTGTACGTCACCATTAAAGAATAAATATAGGGGTGCCTGGGTGACTCAGTTGGTTGAGTGTCTGCCTTTGGCTCAGTCATGATCTGGAGTCCTAGGATTGAACTCCCCACTGAGCGGGGACCCTGCTTCTCCCTCTGTCCTTTGCCTACCAAGATATCCCCCACCCTTATTATCTCTTGTGCACACTCTCTGTCAAATAAATAAATAAAATCTTTTAAAAAAATACAAAAATTACCCATTCACTATACTCAGGTTTCCCCCAATTTAATTTGCTTACACTTGTATTTTTAAAAATAATATTATAGTAAGTTTACAAAAGAAAGGAAAAAGTTACTCATGAAGACATAATTGAGGGCACGTGACTAGCTCAGTTGGAGGAGCAGGCAACTCTGGATCTTGGGATCATGAGTTCCAGCTGCAAGTTGAGTAAGAAAAGTAAGAAAGTTATAGTTAACCCAGGAATGAAGGAATGGATTACTTACATAAAAACAAAATGAAGCAAAAAATGAAGACATACTTAAACTTACCATTTAAGAATATCACAAAAAATATATAATTTCAAAAGGGAATATAAATGAATATAAAAAATAATATGCCATCAACAAAGAAAGGTTTATTTCCCCCAAAATCATCAGTTGCATATTTTATGTTAAAATTAGGAATAGTCAACCTGGGGAAATGCCCATTAAAATTGCTAATAAAATAAATTATCAAAATCTGTAGAACTTAATATTAATCAAAACTTTCCTAATTGACTAGATGAAAAGGAAACAAAGTTATATCTAAACAGATAATGAATTCATTATTTATTAGTTATATGGGAATATGACCAATAATTTCATTATTCACTGATTATATCATCAAATATTTAAAAAAAACAAAGAGATTGTTTAAGAACATTAGTGTATTAAAAGGAGTTAGTGTCTGGTTAGAAGATAATCATGTGGAATCATGATTGTGTAATATGTGTGCCAGGAATAACCAGCTTCAAAATAAATGAAAGAAATTATAACAGCTCTGCTACCAACTAAAAGTATTTTGAGGTACCCATACTGAGAAATAAGTCTTACTAAAAAGAAAAATCCACACACATTCATTAAGATAGTAAATCAGGGTTATGAAAATGGGAAAGCACAAGTATAGTGGTGAGATGAGACAGAGTCATAGTTCTTTGGTGAATAATGTCAGATGTATTTTTTTGCCTATATTTAGAGAGAGAGATCACAAGTATAGAGAGGGGCAGAGGGAGAGAGAGAAGCTCAAGCAGACTCCCTACTGTTAGGAGCCTGGCATGGGACTGGGTCCCAGACCCCTGAGATCATGACCTGAGCCAAATCAAGAGTCAGACACTTAACCCACTGAGCCACCACTTAGTTCACTGAGCCACCCGGGCACCTGTTTCTTATACTCCATCTTACAGTTTCTCTTAAGAGATCTGTGAGCAAACACATCAGAGAACATCTTAAGCGTCTTCTTTCCACATTCCCTTCCTTCACTCATCTTCCTTCTGTCAAAGCTCTGATGGCCACACCTTCTCCACACCTTCCTTTTTTTTCTCCCTAACACCACTGTGCTCCATACATTTCCAATATCTGGAGATGCACTCTCACACCTGATCTGATAGTATCTCTAGATATAATGGGCAATCCCTCCCTTCTGTTTTCCAATTTCATTCCCTAAGTCTGCTAAGTAATTATATTTCTTTTCATCATGTACTCTCTCCTCTTTTTTTTTAAATAAAAATCATAATCATATTTCAAAGTCAATATATAATCATCTGTCACATAATATTTTAATCGCATAGGGGCCCTTCGTTGTATGAATATTTACTATTACATCTAACCCAAGTCTCAGTTGTTGAAAAATTTGGTTAAGTTTTTCACTACTACAAACAACTGTAAAACAAACAGCCTTGCTGTTAATTATGCTAAAAGTTTGACCATACGCTTAATTACTTCCTTAGGATAAATTTCTAGTAATTGAATTTTTGGTTCATTGTTTATACATATTGTTAAGGCTTTTGATACACACTATCAAATTACCCTGCAGATAGCTTGTACACATTTAAATTCACTCCAACAGAAGCTGATAGTTTAAAAAAAAAAAAAAAGAAGAAGTATCTCATTGTTATTTTAATTTGCATTTCACAGTAAGGTAAGAAATTGTTTGATCACGTTACTTTTGCCAAAAAATGTAGCCAATTATCTTCATAGCATTTGTTGATTAAACCAGTTGAAATTGAAACTATTAACAACATAGTATGATATACACAAATACACATGCACCCCAAACATGTTTTTCCTCTGCACTGAATAAACACACATGTACAATAAACGCATGTATGGAGCACAGTGATTTACTTTACTTTCACATCACTGGCTGATCACTTAACAAATCAAATAGACAGATGCCTAACTCCCAAATAATAATATCAGCCACACAAAGCAGTGTTTTTCCGTCTGTTTTCTAGCCCATGAGTGGTTTGTATAATGATTGGGGGAGTTCAAGATCAGCATTTTCCCAACCACCACAGAACAGAACAAAACAAGATACATCTGTGAGTGTATGTTTCCTTAGTAGTATATAAAATGTGTTTCTTGCTGCGAGCTGTGATCAGAAAAGTTTGAAAGCCACTGATACAGACAATCTGTAGCATTAAATGCACTAATTGATGTAGTGAGCTTTTTATAACACCTGGCATATGAAAAGCACTCAGTACCTATTTTTTTTTAAAGTATTATGATCATTACACACAGGCATTTGTTTAAGGCTTTTTGAATGAAAATATGCATTCTGATATATGCATAACAAACCTCTTTATAGAGCTTCACCACTGGTGACTTCTACAAATAGGTGGCCCCTCTTGAACTTAAGGCTTCACTACACACTCTTTGAAAAGATCTAGTTTCTGTTAATTGAGTCCTGCTTGACATAAGGGTTGTGAGGATAGGCTTATGCAAATCATAACATCCAACTACTTATAGGCAGGAACTGAAGCTGGAAAGTCTCCTGTCTTCCAGATGGGACGTAACTATTCACAAGAGCCAAAGTAGCAGAATTCTCCTCACTTAAGTCCAAGGCTTCTACCTTATTTGTAGGAAGAAACAGAGATCAAAGAACAGGTGTCTCAGTAATTTCAGGATGCTTGAGTAGATGTAAATCATAAATATTCATATTTTTAAGATAATTATATATATTTCTCAACTCATTTTTCTACTTAACACTATTCTTTAAAAGTACATATTCTTAATCAAATTATGAGTTAGAATTGTGAGCATTTTGCCCTTGGAAAGGATGTGTCTTCCTATTGATATTCCTAATTTAGATTTAAATGAGACCATTCATTTTTTCAATGATTTGATGCTAATAATCCTTCTTTGCCTAAGAACAGTCTTAAAATACATTAATTCTTCGTTCTTAACTTGAGCATCCACTATGTGATAAATGGATTACAAAAGTTATCCTCATTAATTAAAGGCCCAAGGCATAACCAAAGCAGGAAGAGTGGTGATGGGCACATTGAGAACCACTGGAAAAATGGCTCCTTCTTCTAGTCCAAACCATGGGACCAGAATGGTATTGATCCTCAAGAGGTATCAGAATATAACTTAGAAACCCCTGCATGATCGGATCACTTTTTACATCTCTATTGGTAATTCTGATGTTTTATTCTCCACAATCATGCTCCAGTTGTAATCTATTATTCCAAGCTTCTCAAATATTTCTTTTTCCTATCCTGCCCTTGGACCCTAACCTCTGCATTTCCCCTATGCTAAGTCTATGTCTCTGCAGATGTGAGACATGTCCCATAAGTGGTATGAGAAACCATTTTAGACTGATGCTCTGGGCTTTGGCTATTGCTGTATCATAATATGAGAAGGGTCCTGTATCTTCTGACTATTGCATCATTGAGAAAGTCTCACTTTTATACTAAGTGAATTTATTTGTTTCCTTAACATGAAGATTGCTAATATCCCCTTTTAAGTGGGAGGGAAAGTCTTAGGCTCAGAAATTTCTGCAGAAGGCAGTACTTGGCTAAGATTTAATTACATGTTTTGTATCAATGTATTTGTTTTCAGAGATATCTTCTGTCTATAATACATGATCTAGATTTTCTTCTTGAGAAGTTCATATAAACTTGTCCTTTAAAGCAATTTCTATTTAAATTATAAAAGTAAGTTGATAAAAATAAGTATCCAGTAGATAACATTAATGGATATATATTAATATCACAAAAGCCATAAGCTTGGTAGGTATACAAGTAAAGTTTTAGAAATCCTGACAGAATATTCTTCCCCACACTCTTTCTGTATCTTCAGTTCTCATCTGAAATATCACTTTTGTCAGAAAGACATCACTGACTCTAAAATCTGATTCCTTTTTCCTCAGACTCTAAAATCTGATTCATCTTGTTTGCTGGAAGTTCTCTTTCTCTTTCTTTCTCATCTGTCAAATGATTTATTTCTTTATTCCTTAAATCTGCTGATTTACTTACCTTTATCCCTTGTATCAAATTCTGTGAAGGTAGATGTCTTTCAAAATGTCACATGATAAGTATTTGTTGACTCATTAAATATGGAACTTAGACAAACAAGCACTTAGGCTGTTAAAAGGGTGATGTCATGATTGGTTTTCTAAAACATGGACTCTTTGGCTTTTTTTTTTTTTTCAAGGCTTAGTTCTTCCTTTTAGGAAAAAAAAATTACTTACAATTAATCTTGAGAGAGAGAGGTTCTAACTCTAGACCCACTAAACAGTGGTATAAAAGAAGGAGGCTAATTCCAGGTTTGACTCACTAGCTAGAAGGGGATTCACAATATTCCATCAGCTTCAGTTCACAAACTCAATGTTTGGTTGAGCTGAGTCACCAAGAACCCTGTCATACTAAACGTGTGGTTGGAACTGGGACAGAAAAACAACCCCCCTGTTGATAATTAGTCTCAGAGTCTGCAATTGTTGTTGGTATCTTGCTGACATTCCAGGCATGTTAGACATCCATGAAAAGAAGCTGATCTGGGGTGGGTGTGAGTGTGAACAGAAACTTATAAACCAGGGCTATGAATAGAAATGAATGGCAGAGATTTAAGAAATTCCTAATTTTTACGGGAGTATGATGGATGCTGAGGGAGTCGGTTAGCCTGGGTAATTGCATTCAGAGAATATCTGTTATTGGAGAGATGACAACTTATCAGTTAGTCAGTAATTGAGAATTTGATTAGCCAATCAATAATTTACTACCTTAACTGTCCATAAAATATTTCATTGCAAGATCTTAAATGAATTTTGAAATTACTGGCACTAATTAAATTTCTTTCTTAGGCAATGCCTATGAAATCATAATATTCCTTTATTACCGCAAACTAAGAGCTATTTAAAGAGAAAGACCACTGCACAGAGGGGAAAAAAAAATGATATATTTCATGTGCTTAATATGTATGATATTGCAACATATAAATCAAATTATTATTATATTTTGCAACATAATGTATCTCTTAATGAACAAACAGATTATCCCCCATGAATTTTTTTTTTTTAATTCTTAGGCTATTTGAAGTTTAAAAAGGTAAAGTGTTGGGGCGCCTGGGTGGCTCAGTGGTTTAAGCCTCTGCCTTCGGCTCGGGTCATGATCTCAGGGTCCTAGGATCAAGCCCCACATCGGGCTCTCTGCTCGGTGGGGAGTCTGCTTTCCCTCCTCCCCCTCTCTGCCTGCCGCTCTGCTTACTTGTGATCTCTGTCTCTCTGTGTCAAATAAATAAAATTTAAAAAAAAAAAAAAAGGTAAAGTGTTTTAAGAAGCCTAATTTGTCACCCATGGGAACCACTTCATTGATGAATATGCTGAATTTGCAACTTATAAGAATTTGTGGACACTTCATCTAATTACAAATATTAAATTACTTATTTCAAAACTAAAACTAAAAATAGAGCAAGCTTGGAAATGATGTATGATCCCATATCATTTTAGAGATAGGTAGAAAGTTGTATTCTCTCATTGACTTAACAAATATTTTATTGGGGCACCTGGGTGGCTCAGTTGATTAAGTGACTGACTCATGGTTTTAGCTCAGGTCATGATCTCGGAGTCTTGAGATCCAGTCCCATTTTGGGCACTGTGCGCAGCGGGGAGTCTGCTTGAGATTCTCTTTACCTCTCCCTCCACCCTTCCCCCTGCTTGTGCATGTTTCCTCTCTCTCAAATAAATAAATTTTAAACAAACAAATATTGATCAATACATGTACTGTAACATATACTGTAACATGTACTGTACAATGTGTTCTCTGCTTCCTTGGAAATTGTGTTTTTTATTTTTATTTTTTGTTGGCAGAGTTTAATTTTTCTATACTTATTTTGGAACATATGGGGTCTCAGGAATTATTGTGATAGAGACTGGTAACTATCTCTCTTCTCAGCACACACTTCTACATGAATTCTCCATTCTCCCTTGTAGTTAGATGTGACCTAGACACTGAGATGTAGACAGTGGAGTATGAGTAGAAGTGATTGTGCCTGTCCCATGAAAACTTCATATTCTTTCCCTTCTACCAACTGGATATAGATTAATAAATCCTGGGAGATGAAGGATACTAGATCCTTAATCATTGAAAACTGGACATCTCATCCATAAGAAGAACCCAACTCTTGTTATATCGAAAAAGAAAAAAACAAAAAACAAAAAACCCTGACCTCGACTTATGCTTTCTGTCACTTTGGACAATTGTGTAGTTTCTCTCCTTTTAATTTGCCTCATCAGAATATGAGGCTAATAATTATAGTCACCATGAAATGGTTACTGAGAAGAAGAAAGGGGTTTACACATGTATAGGGATTAAAGCAGGCCCTGGTAAGTAAAGAGGGTTGGCTATTTTTATTACTATTTCTCAGAAGATCCTTAAGAATCTAAGAAGAAAGCTAATGTGGACTCATGATGATACACAATGAAAAGTAAAATCTCTGACAATCTTGAGCAGTTGACTAGAGGACATATGACATATAAAAGAGTTATAGGATCAAGAACATGCTTTCTGGTGAGAAAGCTGACAATATACCAACCTCCTCACAAGATGTTGTAAAATTCTCAATTCACCATGGATTTCTATATTTCAAAGATTGCCTTATATGGTTATACCTTTCTGTAGGGAATAAATTCCCCACAATACCTGGAGAGTCACACATTGCTGTGAAGGAGGTAATACAAATAGCAGCTGAGAAACAACAAGGGAAGGAGTTCAGGGGAAGAAGGAAAAATTGTCTCAGCAGGGGCAAAGCCAGGAAGAGAAAACTTGAAATCCTGAACCCTTCAGGGAAAGGGCAGAATTGAGGTGTCATGGGAATCCAGAAGGTTCAGCAACAACCCATGCTATTTCTTCCCTTAACTTATCAGGGTAAATGAACTGGAGGTATATTTTTCCGGGGGACCAACATGTATGAACATTATACTCAAGTCCACTAGTCAGAGAGCTGTGCATCCATGATGTGTCTGTGACATCACCCACTATTGCCATGGTAGGTATAAGTATAAGAAAGGGGAACATTTAACATCCATTTTGAGATAAATGCTAGACTGCCTTAGAATAGTTACATAGATTTATTTAACATGTATTCCCGCAAGATGGTAACCTTAGGTCCACAAAATAGAAATGTTCTTATTGTGCTCTCACTTACTAATTTTTATATAAGGAAGCAAAGCACTTTAAGAAATTTTCTATTAACTACTTTGACAGCATTTATCTGAGTTATCCTGGTTCTGAGAAGTCCAAGAATTTTTTTTTTTTTTTTTTTTTTGACAGAGAGAGATATCACAAATAGGCAGAGAGACAGACAGAGAGAGAGATGAGGAGAAGCAGGCTCCCTGCTGAGCAGAGAGCCCCATGCGGGACTCGATCCCAGGCCCCTGGGATCATGACCTGAGCCGAAGGCAGAGGCTCAACCCACTGAGCCACCCAGGCTCCCCGAAATTTTTATATTTCTCCTTTTTATTTGACTGAAATCATTCTAAGTATTTCTAAGGAATATCTTCCTGGCTTTTTAGATCTTGCTATGACAGGTGTTCCTTGTAAGAACTGGGAACTTTTGCAATTCATATTAGAGAAGAATTAGAAGAACAGGAGGTAAATGGGGAGTGGTAAGAAGTGCTGGGCTAGAAGGCAGTCACCTTGGATTCAGTGTTTAGCTCTGGCACTAACACAAGTGATTATAAGGTTATTGCCCCTCACGTTGACTTTGAAGTTCTCATTTTCAAAGTGGATGAGAGAGGGTAGTTGTGTTACTTATTACCCAACAGCGTTCAATGTCTTTCTGAAATACTGCTCCTCTTTCATCTGATGGGGATCTCAATTACATGAGGTGAACATGTGACCTGAATGGAACAAATCAGAATCAGCCCTGGGAATTTGCCTAAACAATCAGAAAGGAGTTCCTCCTCTGAGATGGAGTTGCTCTGGCAATTAAATAAGCTAAGAGGTGCTTCTGGTGATCTGTGTCTGAAAATGAGTTCACCACAGATGAAAGCAGAGCCAAAGATGAATGAAGTGAAATTATGTCTTCATGAAAATACTTGACCTCCTAGAGCCAGCTGTCCTTCTGTTTCACTCATCGACAGACCATTTGGTTATGTCAGTGATTCTCAGCATTGTCCCCAGAGCTGTAGCAGCAGCAGCACCTGGGAGCTTCTTAGAAATGCAAAAATCTCAGGCCCTAACCAAAAATCTAGTGATTCAGACTCTCTGAGACTGGGGCCCAACAGTCTGTGTTCAAACAAGCCCTCTAGGGGATTCGATGCATGCTAAATTTTGAACATCCAGGGTTATGTGAATTGCTGTACTTCATGTGCTCCTTAAAGCACATATATGCCCAATAACTATATGTAATCCATCCATCTATTTAAACAGAGAGTCTATTCCCAATTTAGCATGCTATTCATACATTCACCGGTTCGTTTGACAAAATTGACTAAGCTCTTGGCACCTACAGTTTGTCTCCAGAGGATGAGAATGAGAAATGAGAAGTTTTCTCATTTCAAAGAACTTGCAGAATATAAGATAACTGGGACTAATAAATACTTGAGCTGTCACTCTTCTACACACATGACAGTCACTCTTAAATAAATGATTCTCATGGTTCTTCCCAATAAAGTACTTCGGTCAAGCAATACCGACCTAACAGAATTGGCTCAACATGATACATGAGCCATCTCTGGGAATGAGAGGAAAACAAACAATTTTATTATTAATTTTTAATACAACATATAAATAGTATTTTTATATAAAGTGGTTTGGGTCACAGATATATATAAAGGATCTTTTCAGGGTGAGTCAATAAATTGTTGATTAATCTTCTTGGAACAAGATGCTTTATATTATATTACCATTATACATATATATATCCTCATAGTATTGAGACGTTCTTTATTTAGAATTGTATTTCATTTACTCAGGGAACTTTTAGATATGTGATGTAGAATAAAATACCAATTTTACAGATGTGGGTATTGATGCCAAAGAGAATGCTTCTTGCATCTATATCCTCTGCAAACTCACTGCACTCCAGGTTACTGATGGTACATGATATGATACAAATTCTAATATAAATGTACTTACAAATACCAGAATGAGGGCACAGAAGTCAGGTCTTGTGGATCAGGTTAAGAAGATAGTCATTATCAAGGAAGTGGAGAACGGGGGTGGGACACAATGAATATAACATGACCCAGTTTGTATTTGGATAAGACCATTCTGGCTAAGCAGATTGAAAGACAATAGAACAGTTAAGGACAATAGAATAGTTAAGTGCCTCCAGCTGCTAACTGAAAAAATAAACAAATATATAGATGAGTGAATAACTAAATGAAAAGAGTGTACTCTGCTTTTTGTTAGATATTTTTGGGCAAGAGGAGTAGGCAGTTGAGCTTTAATTTTTTAAACTTGCAGCATTTACATTCTCTCCCCATTACAGAGTCAGAGTGGTATCAGAAGGTACTTTTGATTCAGTGGTTCTTGAAAGACCAGGATAAAGCTTAGGGGTGCTAAAGATGCAAGGAACAACCATCAGATTTGTCAAAGAGGACTGTTCGTTTCCTTCATAATTTTCTAATCCAGCTTCTCAGAACTAAAATATAGTCAAGAAAAGGAAAAAAAAAATCCTATCCTGTCCAGGAAGAAAGCTGTGTTTTGAGTGTTAGGTACCCATGGGAGATTAGAAGGCAATATAACATAATGGTAAAAGAGTTAAAGAAGATGGCCACAGGAGTTAAACAGAGGGAAATTACAAAGTGAATTTGGTTTGTATTTCCTCTGGAAATAATAGGATATAACACTGATGCCGTAATCTAATCTCAGATTGCCAGCCAATCTTTAAGCAATCGGTTTGACTCTATGAGTTTCTGCCCCAGGATTATCAATCTGTTCTTTGGTGTAGGGATTCTGCTTCAGGAAATTGGAGAAAACAGACAAAAGTGTAGAGAAAACATGGAGATAAAGAAAACCCGCAAAGGGTCATCCAGTTCTGTTTCATACTTTGGATTTACCAAGTTTCTTAAATGTGATGCCAAAAGCACGAACAACAAAAAATAGATAAGTTGGATTTCATGAAGATGAAAAAATGTATTCATTAAAGGATTCTCTAAAGAAAGCAAAAAGATGACCCACAGAGTGGGAGAAAGTATGTGTGTATCACAGATCTGATAAGGCTTTAGTATTAAGAATATTAAAGAACTCCAACAACTCAACAGCAAAAGACAAACCAATAGAAAAAAAATGGGCTTATAACTTCAATAGCTATTTCTCCAAAGAATATATAAAAATGACCAACAATCACACGAAAAGATGGTAACATCATTAGTCACTTGAGAAATGCAAATCAAACCACAGTGTGATGCTGCTTCAAATTCTCTACTATGCCTATATTAGTAATTTTTAAAATATTTAACAAGTGTTGGATAGCATGTAATTAGAAGCCTCATAAATTGCTGGTGGGAATGTAAAATGGTAGATCTACTGTAGAAAACAGTTTGGCAGTTCCTCAAAAAGATTAATATAGAATTACCATATGACATAGCAAATTCACTCTTGGGTATTTACCCTCAAAAACTGGAAACAGGTGTTCAAGCCAAACTTTGTATTAACGTTCATAGCAGGACTATTACCTAAGGAAAGATGGAAGCAACCCAACTGTCTGTCATTTGATGAATGGATAATCAAAATGTGGTATATCTATACACCGAAATTGTAACCATAAAAAGGAATGAAGTAATCATAGATGCCACAATGTGAAAGAATCTTTAAATCATCATGCTAAGCAAAAAAAAACAGCTACAAAAGGCCACAACTTATATGATTCTACTTACATGAAATATCCAGAATAGATAATAAGTCCATAGAAACAGAAATCAGGCTAGTGGTTTCCAAGAGCTGCAGTGAGTGACTGCTTAATGGGTGTGGGGTTTGCTTTGGGGGTGATCAAAATGTTCTGAAAGTAGAGAAAGTTGATGTTTGCATTCACATTGTGAATTACTAAATGTCACTGAAGGGTACACTTTAAATGGTAAATTTTGTCATCTGTTTTCTATCACACATACACACACAAATTATGAAAAAGAAAATCATCTGGTTTTTAAGACCAAAACTGTGAAGGATTGGAGATCCCCCTCCCCACAAACCCCCCGGCACACTAACAAGTCAGACTTCCAGGGGTTTATATGTATTCACACACCAGAAGATCTCTACAGAAGGGAACAGATATTTTTATTTACAGAGTAAAAATAAAACAATTGCCTGACTCCTCAAATTCTCATGACACGCAATGAGAGCGAAATGTCACCTGAACATGTGGCAGGATTTTCACCACAGGAGAGAGATTCCAAAATTTAAAAACTCAGAGTGTATACAGAGCTGCTGGCGTACCTGCCCTTCTATTCTCGTCTCTGGAGATATAGACAGAAACCTTATCTTCTACTCTGGAATATAAACAAATTCTCTCTGGGAGAGCAGAGAAAGGTCTCTACCCTAGAATGTAAGCAGTTATCTCAGGGGAGATATCAAAATAATAATAATTATTATATTAATAAAAAGTCATCTATAGACTCTATTACCCTTAGAATGGAAGCAAAATAGCTCTGGAGAAAAAAAAAAAAAAAAAAAAAAACAAGTGTCCCAAGTCTACCCCCTCGGAATGTGAGCAGATGACATTCTTTCTTTCTATCCCATCAATTTCCATAATCCAGAAGTCTGGACTATTTTGGAACACAGGAAAGAACTAGTTAGGACTGTCTTTCAACTCTGGTCAAAAAAAGCTGTCTGATCTAAAGTTCCATTTCAGTTTCTCACTATGTATCCCTCTTTCCTCTTTGAATACTTCCAAGAAACTCATTACCTTCTGGAGCTGTTTACTATATCTTTGAAACAAATTCATGTTTTAGACAGATTATGTGCTAGGTTTTGAATATACTTAGGTCATTGAGAGAAAAGTATTTGCTATACACGGAATATAAATATATAATAGTATAATCTATAAATTAATAAGATTTAATAACTTCTAAGATTTAATATGTAGACAAGTAGTATTTAGCAGCTTATGGAAACCACTACTATACTATGACATTAACTTAATTCCTAGTGCTATACAAACTTTTACACTACCTTCCAGTTTCATTTTACAATCAGTCAATTATTTGATGAACTATAATGGGTATTTTTCTTCCTATTTTTGTTTCCATGCTATAAAGAGTAAACAGAGTCTATACAATTTTGCTCTGAAATCTGGCCAAATACAATTGGCTCTGAAAAGTCTGGCCCAAAATGTACATTTCCACAAATTTCTGTATTAATTGGCCTATTTTTAATTGTAAGGAGTGAAGAGTGGTACTGTACCTGAAACCAAAACAAAACCAGTTAGTAAACAGACCCCTTGGATCACAAGAATTTTTAATAATTCAGGCATCTCTCTTTAATATTCCATTAAAATAGAGGTAGCATCTGCCCCCATAAATTGCATGATAAATGTTCAGAATTCAGAATTAAGATTGAAGAGTATTTACAGAGCCTTTTCTTGCCTCTGTGATATTTCCCTCGCCCTAAAGAGAGAACAGAATGTATTAGGAGCTCTGTATGTCATAAGTTAGGACACCCTTAAATGATGATGCATCACATAGCTGAACCCCATTTTTTCTATCCCAATATTAAGCTTCTTCAACATGGGAAGGACAGAGATCTCTTTTCAGGATGCAGAGCCACAAAGTACCATTGAGGTAGGCCCAATTGGTGACTCAGACTCTCTTCTTCTTCAAGTCAGTAACCTTATTAAAGTAATGGAAAAGGGACAGAGATTATCAGGGATGAGGGGAAGCTTGCACATGACAAGAGAGCAAACCAATTAGAATGATTTTGTCTAGATTAAAAGAGGTGAGAAGAGCCTTGACTGAAGTATGCAGAATCATGATGTGAGTAATAAGAACGGCTCACACTCTCTGCTCGCTGGCCTATAATCACAGAGTAATAGTCTCAGTGATCTGTGATCACAAAGTGCTTATAGTTCACTTATCAGCTCTTCTCATAACATTAACCTTTTCCCTACCTTATTGGCATGGGACATGATAGTAAATGTTCCAGTTATCTTCAAAATAAGAATGGACAGGTTTAGTGGGACTGTTTTTAGGGGAAGGAGATAACTTTTATAATATGAATACATATTTTATGCCCGGTGTCCCAGATCAGAGACTACACAGTCATTTGAAGACAGAAATACGCTCCTTCAGTAAGTAAGGAGCAACCATTCTTGGGAGATTGGGGGATGAACTTGTTTATGATTTCAGCTAAGTGGGGCAAAATCTATACACATAAATCCCACCTCCTTCCTATGCAGTCACATGCCAAAATTCCAGAGGAAGGATTCAAATTAGGACTTGTAATCTTGAACAGCTAACCAATTGACATTGACCAATCATTTACATTCTGATTATTCACCTGCAAAATGGGATAATTACACCTGACTTGTAGAGGCATTATGCAAATGAAATAAGAAAAGTGCCTAAGATAATAAACCAGTATTTTTTTCCACTGTGTTGAAATGTATTCCTTTTCTTTTTTTTTCTTTTTTTTTAAATTTTTTATTTTTTATAAACATATAATATATATTTATCCCCAGGGGTACAGGTCTGTGTATTGCTTTTCTTATGGCACTCTTTATCATCCTATATTATCTTGGCTTTAAAGAAATGCCTTGAAGGAAATTTTCCTGACCCCCTCACTCAGAATTCTCCACCATATTAGGCACTAATATTATACCATATGTTTTCCTTATGGACCAGATCAAAAGACATGACTATATAATTCTGTGATTACTTATGTTTTGATCTTTCCTTTACTAGACTAAAAGGTCCATGAGGGACCAAGACTACATCTGCTGGCTTACCTATTGCATTTCTAGCATCTATCACATTTCTTTTATATTTACGTGCCCAGTAAATATTTATTGCATGAATGAAAAAGTTTATTAATTATAAGTAAATGAATTTTTAGAGGAGAAAACACCAAGACATTCTACTGAGCTGCTGGCAAAATGAGCATTTTTAGTAATCATGGGAGGAAAGGGACAAAGTTTAAGGCATAAGTCAAGTCTTAGGGAAAAAGGTAGTCCCCACGTACAGTGTTCTTTTTACTCAACCTAAAAGGCATTGAAAAAAATCATGTTGACCCCAAATTGGTTATTTTATAAGTAGTCACTCCACTAGAAAAGGTGGTATGGAGACCTTCCATATCAATCAATGCAATTAGTTAACTTACTGTCTGTATGTGTGAGACTGTCTGAGGAAGAGGAAATTTAAGTTTATAATCCATTTACTCCCTTTACCAGGGGAAATTCCCAGGAGAAGGAAAAGAAAGACAGGTGACACAGTATAATATCTGCAACAGCCCAATGACTAGACTGTGAGCTGTAAGAGTGGGTTAGCTTAAGTACAGCCATCTTGTCTTGGGCAGCCATCTCAGGCCCAAGGGCTGAACGCTCCCCTACTTTGCTTTAGTTCCAGGGACCCCCTTCCTGCTTTAGTTCCAGGGACCCCCTCTCTGCTTTAGTTCCAAGAAAGTACCCCACCCTGCAACACCCCAGCTGTAGCTAATCAGCTTAAACCCCCAGGACGGCTAGGCAGTTGCGGCAGGGGGACCAGATATTGAAGAGAGCTTATCTTACTAAACCACCAGGGGGGTGCAAGACAAAAGTATGTATGGTTCCTGAAGTGATGGAAAATTACTGTGAGTTGGATGTTTAAATAATATATATGCTATATAAATCCTTGGCTTTGAGGGCTTGGGGTCCTTGTTGAAACCCGCTGTGCCGGGCAGATACTTGGACCCCATCTAGCTGGAAATAAACCTCACTGTGTGACTTGCATTATCAAGAGTGTTCTCTGTCTAATTGAGGGGTGGTCAACTCCGTATCCTAGCAGAGCAAATGGACTAAAGATATTTGTTAGGAAAGCGGGTCTTATCTGTTGAATAAGGAAGTCACTTTTTAAAGACTGTTTGTAATGGAAGAACAAGAAGGAAGAGGAGGAAGAGGGAGAAGCAGGAGCCAGGGTATAAAATGGGGATGATTCATAGACGAAGTGCTTTCTACTTTTGTAACTAATTAAGAGACCTTATATTTTATGGAGCAGTGAGTGTGTGTCCAGTGAAAAAATTTTTAAAAAGAGCACAAGAGAGAGAACAGTGAAGAACTGCTTTGATTTCCTATAACTTGGTATACTTCTTCTGAGCCTCTTGACTGTACTGTTGAGATTACTAAAAAGGTTGTGTATGGAGTAACATTCCTCATTCGTAGGAGTCTTCTTTGACATCACGTGCTTTATATTACCTCACTATCTATGACCCACTTCTACCAAACCACATTCCAATCAGAGATGTCCATGTGCAATATTGACTCTGGCCCAGGAGGCACTAAAAAAACCCTCTCTGGCAAGAATTCCAAAAACATTTTGCTTTCCTGACAAAATGATGCATACTAAGAAAGTGTATTTGACTCTTGCATTCCTGGCAAAAGGACATATACTAAGAAAGTGTATTTGACTCTTGCTTTCCTGACAAAAGGACACATTCTAAGAAAGTGTATTTGACTCTTGCATTTTCCTCTTCTGGGAATGTAGATATGATTCCTATAGAAGCCAATGCTGTTTTGTGACCACAAAGACAACAAATTTAATAAAACCCAAGAGTTTAAAATAAGTAGTAAACTTGATATATAGAAGGTGTTAGAATAATGTCATCAGCCAGAAAACTATGGAATTATTATTAAAGATAAGCAAATCTCCATTTAAGCTACTGTAGCCATTTTTGGCTACTCACAGTGAATAGAGAAGTATTTCTAAATTATAGAGTACCTATTAAAATGACAGAATCATCTCGGTTAATGTTTTGGAAAATCAAATAAATTTTAAAGTGTTACAGAGAAAAATCACAATAAATCCACATGATTATCCAGAAACCTTTAAAATAGTTCAGAAGTCTGTAATAACTGACATACCCACAAAGGAAATGGTAGTTTTCCTTTAACTGTGTATTAAACATACATAATACATAGTTAACATACATACATAACTATGTATTTCAAACATTTTTATCCACAGATTAAGCTAATCTATGCAATCTGTCAACATAGAATTTATACTATATATTGCCTGTTATATATATATACACACACACACACATTTTCATTTTATTTATTTATTTATTTTTTAGTTTCTGAGAGCTTTCTCAACAAGCTCAAGAAATGAAAAATCTCTCAGATGGAACTTTTATTAACTCTTGATTGTCACATTAATCGCACTTGACAGGACAGGGACATGTTTTTTATTTAAAATTTGCCTTTTGTTCCACAACTACTTGAAAACTCCAGATTGTATCCGATAATTATTTCTTCCCCCTGCCTCTTGTCGCCCCACTTCATTTCATTATGTGGGTTTGGAATCAGAAAAATTAAATCTGATTCAAAGTTGATTTGATACATACTCTTTTAACCCTTGTTCCATAGTTTATTTATGTCTAAAATGATGGGAAAGATTCCTACCTCACTGCTATTTTAAAGATTAAAAGAGAACATCTATTCACAAGAGTATCTTTTTCCCTTTGGTGCTGGTAGAAATAAATGCAAAGTTGGTAGCTGAACTCATGAATTTTGAACTGTGATTAGTACTTAAGTTTTCCATTGTTCACTCAAATGGGAATAGGGGAAAGGTCAAAGAATCAGAGAAGCATCCTCTGAACTCCATTAATTTGTAACTGAATCAAAAGAGAAACATAAATGACATCCCCAAATGACTTCATCATTATCTTCTTAGAGTATAAAAGTTACATTGTCTTTTGTAGTAGGCAACATTTATATGGAAATGAGGGTGGCTCAAGAAGGGAGTATAATATGGCTTTCTGCCTGGATGCATTGACTTTTAAGATCTCTGTGTAGGGAGCCCTATGCACATGGTCATTGAAACTTCAGATAAGACCATAGTTATGAAATCACAGAAGTGGTCTCTGGGGTTCTTACCTGGGATCAAGATCAGACATAGGATTTATTCATATATGCTCAGAAATGCACTCTTCCCATATAAAGGAGTAGAATACAAAGAGGACTGTATAAAGAATAGGATCTCTCTCTTTCTCTCTCTCTCTTTCTCTCTCTCTCTCTCTTTTTTTTTTTTTTTAAAGAACTCAAAATGGATTTTCTGACTTTTGGAATACCTAGATTTATGGAAGGTTCAAATGAGAAGAGATATTAGAAGTCATAAATTCAAAAGTCTTCATTTTACAAATGAAAAGTATAGAGTCCAGTGAGAAGAAGTAATATAAATCACATAGAAAGTAGTTAAAGGTTAGCAGGAGAACCTGGGTATTTTAACATGTAGCTGTGTACTGGTTTTATTTTCTTTCTTACCATTATGTTAGAGTAGTTTCCCTTTCCAGGTGAATGTTAAGCCATGGATAAACCCTGTAGGCAAGAAAACACCATATATACTTCTGGAGCAAATAAATAATATTGTAAATAATATTACCTCTGTGAGATGGCTTTGTAAGAAGGATAGACAATAGAGGACTTGAATTTTCTTTGTATAATAAATGGAATATGTGGTCTTTGAGTGGCAAGCCACTAGAAATGTTTAATATTACTGAGCTGATGACCTACTGCCATTCTCATTTTATGTGTTCCCCTGGCTTACATTTAGGTTTGACGTTCTGAGCCTACCCCAGCTTATTTGCGGGGACATCAGTCTGCCTGATTGATCATGGTGTTAACCCTAGTTCAATCTTTGTCAATCTTCACTCAACATCTCTGGGTGATTTCAATGATAAATCTTCAGAACCACTTAGAAACTGGTAGCCCCACTTGAATGAATATGAGCCTACTCTAAGTGAAACATAGTCACAAAAATACATAATGATCACAACTCATCTGAATTAAACTCAAATTTATCAACATACATTAGCCATTATAATTTGGCCCATGTTGGACCTACAACTTGGATCTCCACTTGAACATTCATTATTGATCCCTAACCTAATTCTCCTTTTTTTTTTTTTTTTTTTAAGAATGCCACTGAGGTTTTACCATGGTCCACACACACACACTAGGGTGACAAGTAGTGATGATATTGTATGGTATTCGGCACTCTCATAATAGCTTTATAATTCTTCCAAATCCAATTTGTTTGGGGTGGGGGGGCGAGGTGGATAATTCCAACTATATTGATTGTTTTCATCAACTTTCTGTTGTAGGCACAGCATTCCATCACATTCCATTTATACTTATTAAGGACTTTGATGGTATCATGAGCTGTACAGCAATGATTATTTCCTAATATCTAGTCTTTTCTTAGTAATTTTTTTTTCCTTTATAATAAGGCTTTGTTTTTTTTAAAAAAGATTTTATTTTTTTACTTGACAGCACAAGCAGGGGGAGCAGCAGGCAGAGGGAGAGGAAGAACCAGGCTCCCCACTGAACAGGGAGCCCGATGTGGGGCTCTACCCCAGGACCCTGAACCATGACCTGAGCTAAAGGCAGACACTTAAACGACTGAGCCCCCCGCAGGCACCCCAGGGTTTTGATTTAAAGGCAGTGATATGCCTAACTAAAAGTTTACATTTCCTACCCCCACTGGAGGCAGGCATATGCATGCACATAAATTCTGGCCACTGAAAGGTAAGAGGATATGAGATGGTTCTGACTTGAAAGAGGCTTCTTAAGTGAGAAGAGAAACTGGAATGGAGAGTTACTATTCTCGGAGGATAATGGATATGCATGATACATAAATGCATGCATACATACCAACTTCCAGAAAGCAAATACAGAGGAATCAAGGAGTGATTAACAAGAGTATCTTAAGAGACTAGAGCATGAGGCCACACTTTGGGTTAGCCCAGGCAGTGTCTCCATAGCCTCCCTTGTGGTTAGTGAATGACAGGGCTGTGATTAGTGGATGACTGGTGACTAAGACTGTTTCACATTTCTCTTTCCCTGAGGTCATTTTCTAATATGAACTAGGCACCATCCTCTATCACTGTATATTGAGTGTGTTGGACAGGGATAATTTGTATCTTAGCTTATAGGTCACTGGGCCACTTGAAATGATGAAGACATCCCAGATATTAAAGAGATAAAATTTTGAAGTTGCTATGTATGAAGAAAAAATTTCCCCAAAGACACTGATTATGGCAAGACTTTGCTTTAGTTTACAATATATGTTATTTCCTGATAACTCATTACCAAAGCTCTGACTCTATCTTACTATCACTGGGTCTACCCAACATCAGACAACTTTTCATATGTAGAAAAAAGCCAAAAATTTTTTAAAAAAATTTTTTTTTAATTTTTTTTTCAGTGATCCAAAATTCATTGTTTATGCACCACACCAGTGCTCCATGCAATATGTGCCTTCCTTAATACCCACCACTGGGCTCCCCCAAACCTCACACCCCTTTCCCTCCAAAACCCTCAGTTTGTTTCTCAGAGTCCACAGTCTCTCATGGTTTGCCTCTTCCTCCGATTTCCCCCAAATAATTTCTCCTCTCCATCTCCCAATGTTCTCTGTGTTATTCCTTATGCTCCACAAGTAAGTGAAACCATATGATAATTGACTCTCTATGCTTGACTTATTTCACTAAGCATAATCTCTTCCAGTCATGTCCATGTTGATACAAAAGTTAGGTATTCATCCTTTCTCATGGGGGCATAATACTCCATAGTATATTAGTATGGACCACATCTTCTTTATCCATTTGTCCATTGAAGGACATCTTGGTTCTTTTCACAGTTTGGTGACTGTGGCCATTGCTGCTATGATCATTGGGGTACAGATGGCCCTTCTTTTCACTACATCTGTATCTTTGGGGCAAATACCCAGTAGTGCAATTGCAGGGTTATAGGGCAGCTCTATTTTTAATTTCTGAAGGAATCTCCACACTGTTTTCCAAAGTAGCTGCACCAACTTGCATTCCCATCAATAGTGTAAGAGAGTTCCCCTTTCCCCACATCCTCTCCAACACTTGTTGTTTACTGTCTTGTAGATTTTGGCCATTCTAACTGGTGTAGGGCAGTATCTCAATGTGGTTTTGATTTGAATCTCTCTGATGGCTGATGATGGTGAACATTTTTTCATGTGTCTGATAGCCATTTTTTTTAAAGATTTTATTTATTTATTTATTTATTTATTTATTTGACATAGAGACATCACAAGTAGGCAGAGAGGCAGGCAGAGAGAGAGAGAGGAGGAAGCAGGCTCCCTGCTGAACAGAGAGCCCGATGCGGGACTCCATCACAGGACCCCGAGATCATGACCTGAGCCGAAGGCAGCGGCTTAACCCACTGAGCCACCCAGGTGCCCTCTGATAGCCATTTTTATGTCTTCTTTGGAGAAATATCTGTTCATGTTTTTAAAAAAACACTTTTAACCTTCTTTTCTGTTACTAACAATTTCAATTATTTTCTTAGTCTGTATCCAGCATTCCTTTAATCCTTTAAGTTCTCATCATCAACCATCTTTATAGGTATATGAAATTAACTACTTAAAGATCATAATTCCTTGTGCAGTTTTTTTTTTTTTTTTAAGTTTTAACATCCTGTCCATACACAACTGTCCCTACTTTGGTAAGTATTGCAACAATTATACTAATTAACCTATTAAGTTATTATTCTATTAGTAAAAATATGGATTGTTCCTGAAATAGAGGATGAAACAAAATAAGTCAGTCAGAGAAAGACAAATACCATATGATTTCACTCATATGTGGAATTTAAGAAACAAAACAAACAAGCAAAGGAAAAAAGAAAGAGAGAGAAACCAAGGAATAAGTAAATTTGGGTAAAATGTTTTGCATATATTACTAGGAATTCAAACTTCCATTTCATCCTATAAAGAGCAAAGAACATATTATCAAGTAACTGGTGTAAAACAATCCTAAGTGTTCATGTGATTTTTTTTCCCCCTAGTTTTGCTTTAGACCCAGGTAAAACCTTCACCATATACAGAAGATGGCAAATTAGTAAAAGAGCATATTGTCATCTATGGTTGACTGCATGCCATGTGCTAAATGTTCTTATTACATTAACACATCTTTATGAGTTAGTGGTTATTTTCTTCTCTATATAGATTATTATATCAAAACCAAGATAATCAAATCACTTCTAAATTTTTACACATCCTATAGTGTTGAAACCAGAATGAGAAAGCCTTTTTTTCTATTTAACATTAGAATTAGTTATTATTAAAAATAAATTATATTTATTATATAGGAGAGAGATTGTGACGTATTGCTAGGAATAAGAGTAGGTGGGGATTTTTTGGAGGGACTGAGACCAAGAACTAGATCTGTACCCTGAGGTGAGGTGGGAAGCAGGAGAGGAGCCACAGCTGCTGTGAGGAAAGTGATTTGATTAGAGGAGTCAAAATGTGGAAGATGTTATTGGAGGAGATTTAGTGTGGCAGGCAAAGTTCTCAGATGACCACCAAGTTAACCACCCTCTTGTATTACAGCCTGAATAATCCCCTCCCCTTGAGGTTCTAAGAAGAACCTGCTGTTTTCTTCTAACCATAGAATATGGCAGAGATGATGGGATACCACTGCCTTGGCTAGGTTACATTATATAGCTAAGGTGAGGGGATTTCATTCCCATGATTAAGCTGAGTTACATAAGACTCTCTCTTGAGAGACAAGAGCAAAAGGTACTCCTTCTTTCCTTAAAGAAGCCTGTTGCTATTCTCTGAAGTTCTTATGGAGGGGGCCATGTAGGAGGGAACTGTAGGCTGCTTCTAAGATCTGAGGGCCTTAGTATGATAGCCACAAAAAAAATGAATTCTGCCTACAACCTCCATGAGCTTGGAAGCAGATCTTTTATGCAGTCAAGCCTCCAGTGGAGAACACAGCCCAACCTACGTCCTGATTGCAGCTTTGTGAAATCATGAACAGAGCATCTAATTAAGGCATGCCCAGATTCCAGCCCCCAAAGCATGGTGAAATAATAAATATGGATTATTTGAAGCCACTGAATTTGTGGTGACTTATTACAAAACAACAGAAAGCTAATACATCTAGCAGGTGGCACCAGCAGGTCCAGTTCACTGTTTGTGGGTAACATGACAGGAAGATAGTACCAGAAAGGACCTCTTTTCTGGAAGGGCTAGGCTCCTAGATTCTAAATAAATGACTCTAAATAAGTGACTCAAGAACAATGTAGGATTAAGTTATCTACACAAGGGCACAGTACATGAGTATAGATTAATAGTAAAGCAGGCCCAAATGGGCACATTTGTTCATGCATTCAGAAATATCTACTAATAACATAAGTAACTGATAAGGAATAAATGAACTAGAAGAGCTATCTGAAGAAATGACCCAGAATGAGGCAGGCAAAGGGAAGAAGATAGAAAATATTGAAGAAGGTGAAAGCCTACGTCTCCCTCTAGATATACGAATCATTAATGGGGTAGGGTGTGGCAATCTGCTTTCCCTGCAACTGATTCTGATGTACACTACAGTTTACAAACCATCCATAAATATGAAGAGAAATAAAAGAAATATATTCTGACTTTAAAAAGTGATGGATTATGAAAACAATGGTCTTAATTTTACTGTTCTCTTATCTTTAGCAACAGTATAAAAAGGAAAAAAGAAAGTAATATATGCTCAATAAGTGTAACATAGAAAATACCAGCACACTTGGAGCATAACAAATATCATGGAGGACAAGGGGTGTTAGAGAGGAGAAAGGAGTTGGGGTAAATTGGAAGGGGAGGTGAATCATAAGAGACTATGGACTCTGAAAAACAATCTGAGGGGTTTGAAGTGGCAGGGGTGTGGGAGGTTGGGGTACCAGGTGGTGAGTATTATAGAGGGCACAGATTCCATGGAGCACTGTGTGTGGTGCAAAAATAATGAATACTGTTTTTTTGAAAATAAATAAATTGAAAAAATTAAAAAAAAAAGAAAATATTAGCACACTTAAAACTTTGTTAGAAATTATGGACTAGTAGGTAAGCATTATGTAATTATAATTATGGCTCAGTAAGGTAAGCATCTACCTTTGGCTCACGTGACGTGGCCAGGGTCCTAGGATGAAGTTTGCCTTTTCCTTTCCCTCTGCCTCTATGCCCACTCATTTGCTCTCTCCCTCTTTCAAATAAATAGGTAAAATTTTTTTTTTAAAGTTATGGACTAAATGTTCATATCCCTCCAAAATTCACATATTGAAGCCCTAATCTGATATTATTTGGAGATAGGTCTTTGAAAGGTGACTAGGTCATGGTAATAGAAGTGAACGCGAGCTAGCCTTTTCCCCAGTATGTGAGCATCCAGCAGAAAGATGGCATAAAGGACAAAAGATGTAAACCCTCACCAAGAACCTGACTGAGCCGGCTCCCTGATGTTGGACTTCTAGCCTCTAGATTTGGGAGAAATAAAGATTTGTTATTAAGTCGGGCAGGTTGTTAAGTCTATTGTAGTGGTCCAAATTGACTAAGGCAGAAGTAAAGAGAACTGGTTTGTAAGTGAATCTGAAAAAAAAAAAAAAAACAACAACAATAAAGGACATGGGGAAGTATTGAATTTTTACTTTGTTTTAATGTCACATGGCCATAACGTCATTAGATAATATATATAAAGCAACTATTTTTCTTTTTATCTGAGGAGCATAATGGGCATTTCATTTTATAACAAATCTTTCTGTTTTAAAATATCACTCTTCTCTTGGGACCTGAATATTTTATTCTGGGGATTTTTATTTGACACTAGTTAAACTGTATATTCTTTGATGTGTGCCAGAATGACAATGGATTGGAAACTTCCCAAACTGTAGGCATAATTAATGAATCCAACTGATACAATATGTAAAGTCAGAAGAGTGGGTACTTCCTCCACACATGCCTGTCCAACAAAATGTCAGATTCACTTTGTTTCAGTGGTTGCTTAATATCAAATATTACAGGTACATGACCGCTCAAATAACTTTTAAGTGCTGATTTTTGCTTTTTAAAATGTTGAATACTTCTTGCATTTTGAAGGCATTCAGTTTTGAAGATGCATTCTAAAATCTTGAAATTAGGAATCAAATCCTGGCAATAAAGTTAATCAGGTAGAAAGCAAAAACTGGAAAAACTTTGCAACATTAAATTCATAAAACTACTTTTATAGAACTTATATAAATACTTTTTGACCATCTAGATGGCTCAGTTGGTTAAGTATCTGATTTCAGCTCAGATCATGATCTTGGGGTCCTGAGATCAAAACCCAGTTGCAGGATCCCCACGTAGAGGGGTGTCTGCTTGTACTTCAGCCCCTCCCCCTACTCATACTCTCTCTCTCTCTCTCCCAAATAAATAAATAAAATCTTGAAATAAAGAATTTATATAAATATTTTTATTGTTAAAAATTAGAAGTCCTGCCTTTAAAATTCTTTCTATAGTATTGAGTATTTTAAAAATTAGACACTAGTGCTCTGCCTAGCCTTGCTTCATCTGGAAAACAAATATTTTAGTTTCCTGAGTAGAGACTCCTTTTGAGGAAATACAGCTCTTTGATAACATTGCTTGTATGGGGTTATGGACTGAATTGTATTCCTCTCCCAAATTCATATGTTGGAGGCTTAACCCCCATGTGACTCTATTTGGAGATAGGGCTTATAAGGTGATAATAATTAAGTGAGATCATAGGGTAGGGCTCAAATTTGATAGGATTGGTGTCCTTTTAAGAAAGGGAAGAAACACCAGAGTTCCCTCTTTCTGAAAGCACCAAGAGATTGTGAAAGGACACAGTGAGAAGGTCTTATCTGCAAGCTGGGAAGAAAGGTCTCACCAGAAACAAACCTTGCTTACACCCAGATCTTGACCCTGCAACCTCAGAACAGTGAGAGGAAAGAAAAATCTGTTGTTTAAGTCACTCAGTCTGGATCACGGCAGCCCGAGCCAGCTAATGCATGTGGGCATGCATTGATGTATCCAGAACAATGCCTGTCTCGACTTACATCTTGAGGATATATTTATCCTCATATCCATATCCTCATATCCACAGTAGCCAATCCATAAACATCTAAGAAATGCCACTTCAGGCTCTTTGTAAATTGTGTGGGTGTGTTTTATTTTAAGTGTATAACTATGCTTACATAATTATAAAAAGTACATTCTTACAGTATGAAATGTGTTTGTATTGCATTTAAAATATAAGTCAGATAAAATCAGAGTAAAAGAATTACCCTTAACCCACACTGGGTTCTGACAACAGAGCCTCACTGCAATATTCTTTCAGTACTAGAGCAGGTAGACAATGGACCCCTGAGTCCAAAGCCCTGTTTTGCCTACAGGAACATAGAAACTAGGGAAAAGAATGATTTAATGTCTTTTTAATATTCTGGTTTCCATACCAAAAGCAGTTTAATCAGTGACTTCTTCTCAGAGCCCATTAGGGCCCTTAGTTGAAAGGAATCTAGGGGGCACCTGGGTGGCTCAGCGGGTTAAGCCTCTGCCTTCAGTGCAGGTCATGATTCCAGGGTCCTGCGATTGAGCCCCACATCAGGCTCTCTGCTCAGCAGGGAGCCTGCTTCCCCCTCCCCCTCTACCTTCTTCTCTGCCTACTTGTGATATCTCTCTCTCGCTCTCTCTCTCTCTGTGTCAAATACATAAATACAATCTTAAAAAAAAAAAAAAAAGGAAGCTATGTGCTATGTAGGACCGCATGGATAGTAGTTGAACAGTAAATGTATCTGCCACATAATCCATCTTCAGTTCCAAGTTTGGGTGGCTGCTTATTAGAACTATTCTGGGATCAAATACTCATGAGTCATGGTTTACTCAAGAAAACATTTCAAGGATTTAATACAATAAATTAGGTACTTAAAGTATACTTGTATGGGATGATATAAAGGTCAATAAAAAAAACAACAATGATCTCAGGGAAGCAAGAAGTTTACAGGTTTTTCTTTGTGAGCTTATGTTTTGATTTAGTATCTCTTTTAAAACCTCCAGTTGACTTGATGAATTTACCTGGATAAATTATTCTTCTCTTTCACCTTGCAGTGTAATCCCTATGATGTTGCTTCTCCCCTTCCCTGGTAGTGCTACCTGGCAGTTTTCTGCAAAAACAGTGGTATGTCATTTCCCCCTTCAGTAAATTCCAAGTTCCTCAATCTCTCCTGGCTATTTCATGGTCTCTTTCCTCTAAAATTTCCCCTTTCCATTGTATACCTTTACTTATCTCCCCTTAGTATTTCCAGATTTTGTTACAGTATATATCATTCCTAACTTGTGGTGACTTAACATGCTTGTATCATGGTTACCATCTGAATAAAGTCACAATTAGCAAAATACATGAGAAAAAAAGTCAGCTTACAGTCAATGGACATTTGGGGCAGAGCTGTGTTTATGAGACTATGTACTCTAGAGTGTGTGGTCCTGGCAGCTATGGTGTGATTCCCACAGTAGGCTCTGCATGTTTCTCAGGCTTCTACGTGCTTCTGCCCTGACTGCATTTCCCTCTCCATTTGATGCTTACAATCTCCCCACACAGTGGGAAGCACAACTATTACTTCGGTCAATTTACAAGTGAGAAAACAATACATTACTTCATTACGATGGAAAAATTGTGAATCACTCTCAGATGTGTTGACACCAAATTAAGTAAGTTTCATATAGACATTTCTGTTAGCTATAACACCACATATTAAATATATATATATACACACACATATATATGTTTACATGTGGAAATATATATGTCTATGTACATATTCTAACTTGAAGAAATGGGACAGAGCAAGAGACACTGAAGATGTAATACAAAGACTGCCATTTACAATGACACAAAAACTCACTAATGCTCTCCTAGGAAGTTAGAACTTATTTTGATTCAGTTTTACAATAGAAGAAGTATCCAAACAGAATATGAGTTTCCTTTGTTAAAACAACTCTCAGACAATCCAAATCATTAAATCCTTTAACAATAATCCACAACAGACAAGATTCTAGAATCAAGAGATTAAATGATTTGTTAACACTATAAAAAATTTGGGGTGCCTGGGTGGCTCAGTTTGTTAAGTATCTGCCTTCAGCTGGGGTCGCTGGGGTCGTGGTGATGCTGGATGAGCCCTGCATTGGGCTGGCTCGCTGCTGAGCCCAATGCTTCTCCCCTTGCTTGTGTTCCCTCCCTTTCTCTCTTTCTGTCAAATAAATAAAACCTTTAAAAAAAAATTGATGGAGAAAGCTAGACTAGAACCTGCCTTTAAAATACAGATCTTTGACAATTTCACTATAATGTATTTCCTTGACCAGGGGAAAAGTTACTCTTTTTCAACAACCAGTAAACTCTTAATGATGTGCAAAACAAACTCAATGAACCCATTGGTAGGAAGTGGTACCATTAACTGAAGTGGAAAAAATCTGGAAGAGAAACAGGCATGGGGGAAAATGTAAGCTTTTTTTTTTTTTTTTTTTTTTTTAATAAATTTTTTTATTTTTATTTTTTATTTTTTTTTTTTGGGGGGATTAAAATTATTTTATTTTATTTTATTTTTTTTTAATTTTTTATTTTTTATAAACATATATTTTTTATATACATATATTTTTATCCCCAGGTCTGTGAATCACCAGGTTTACACACTTCACAGCACTCACCAAATCACATACCCTCCCCAATGTCCATAATCCCACCCCCTTCTCCCCAACCCCCTCCCCCCGGCAACCCTCAGTTTGTTTTGTGAGATTAAGAGTCACTTATGGTTTGTCTCCCTCCCAATCCCATCTTGTTTCATTTATTCTTCTACCCACTTAAGCCTCCATGTTGCATCACCACTTCCTCATATCAGGGAGATCATATGATAGTTGTCTTTCTCTGCTTGACTTATTTCGCTAAGCATGATACGCTCTAGTTCCATCCATGTTGTTGCAAATGGCAAGATTTCATTTCTTTTGATGGCTGCATAGTATTCCATTGTGTATATATACCACATCTTCTTGATCCATTCATCTGTTGATGGACATCTAGGTTCTTTCCATAGTTTGGCTATTGTGGACATTGCTGCTATAAACATTCGGGTGCATGTGTCCCTTTGGATCACTACATTTGTATCTTTAGGGTAAATACCCAATAGTGCAATTGCTGGGTCATAGGGCAGTTCTATTTTCAACATTTTGAGGAACCTCCATGCTGTTTTCCAGAGTGGCTGCACCAGCTTGCATTCCCACCAACAGTGTAGGAGGGTTCCCCTTTCTCCGCATCCTCGCCAGCATCTGTCATTTCCTGACTTGTTGATTTTAGCCATTCTGACTGGTGTGAGGTGATATCTCATTGTGGTTTTGATTTGTATTTCCCTGATGCCGAGTGATATGGAGCACTTTTTCATGTGTCTGTTGGCCATCTGGATGTCTTCTTTGCAGAAATGTCTGTTCATGTCTTCTGCCCATTTCTTGATTGGATTATTTGTTCTTTGGGTGTTGAGTTTGCTAAGTTCTTTATAGATTCTGGACACTAGTCCTTTATCTGATATGTCGTTTGCAAATATCTTCTCCCATTCTGTCAGTTGTCTTTTGATTTTGTTAACTGTTTCCTTTGCTGTGCAAAAGCTTTTGATCTTGATGAAATCCCAGTAGTTCATTTTTTCCCTTGCTTCCCTTGCCTTTTGCGTTGTTCCTAGGAAGATGTTGCTGCGGCAGAGGTCGAAGAGGTTGCTGCCCGTGTTCTCCTCAAGGATTTTGATGGATTCCTTTCGTACATTGAGGTCCTTCATCCATTTTGAGTCTATTTTTGTGTGTGGTGTAAGGAAATGGTCCAATTTCATTTTTCTGCATGTGGCTGTCCAATTTTCCCAGCACCATTTATTGAAAAGGCTGTCTTTTTTCCATTGGACATTCTTTCCTGCTTTGTCGAAGATTAGTTGACCATAGAGTTGAGGGTCTATTTCTGGGCTCTCTATTCTGTTCCATTGATCTATGTGTCTGTTTTTGTGCCAGTACCATGCTGTCTTGATGATGACAGCTTTGTAATAGAGCTTGAAGTCCGGAATTGTGATGCCACCAACGTTGGCTTTCTTTTTCAATATCCCTTTGGCTATTCGAGGTCTTTTCTGGTTCCATATAAATTTTAGAATTATTTGTTCCATTTCTTTGAAAAAGATGGATGGTACTTTGATAGGAATTGCATTAAATGTGTAGATTGCTTTAGGTAGCATAGACATTTTCACAATATTTATTCTTCCAATCCAGGAGCATGGAACATTTTTCCATTTCTTTGTGTCTTCCTCAATTTCTTTCATGAGTACTTTATAGTTTTCTGAGTATAGATTCTGTGTCTCTTTGGTTAGGTTTATTCCTAGGTATCTTATGGTTTTGGATGCAATTGTAAATGGGATTGACTCCTTAATATCTCTTTCTTCTGTCTTGCTGTTGGTGTAGAGAAATGCAACTGATTTCTGTGCATTGATTTTATATCCTGACACTTTACTGAATTCCTGTATAAGTTCTAGCAGTTTTGGAGTGGAGTCTTTTGGGTTTTCCACATATAGTATCATATCATCTGCGAAGAGTGATAATTTGACTTCTTCTTTGCCGATTTGGATGCCTTTAATTTCCTTTTGTTGTCTGATTGCTGAGGCTAGGACCTCTAGTACGATGTTGAATAGCAGTGGTGATAATGGACATCCCTGCCGTGTTCCTGACCTTAGCGGAAAAGCTTTCAGTTTTTCTCCATTGAGAATGATATTTGCGGTGGGTTTTTCATAGATGGCTTTGATGATATTGAGGTATGTGCCCTCTATCCCTACACTTTGAAGAGTTTTGATCAGGAAGGGATGTTGTACTTTGTCAAATGCTTTTTCAGCATCTATTGAGAGTATCATATGGTTCTTGTTCTTACTTTTATTGATGTGTTGTATCACATTGACTGATTTGCGGATGTTGAACCAACCTTGCAGCCCTGGAATAAATCCCACTTGGTCGTGGTGAATAATCTTTTTAATGTACTGTTGAATCCGATTGGCTAGTATTTTGTTGAGTATTTTCGCATCTGTGTTCATCAAGGATATCGGTCTATAGCTCTCTTTTTTGGTGGGGTCCTTGTCTGGTTTTGGGATCAAGGTGATGCTGGCCTCATAAAATGAGTTTGGAAGTTTTCCTTCCATTTCTATTTTTTGGAACAGTTTCAGGAGAATAGGAATTAGTTCTTCTTTAAATGTTTGGTAGAATTCCCCCGGGAAGCCGTCTGGCCCTGGGCTTTTGTTTGTTTGGAGATTTTTAATGACTGTTTCAATCTCCTTACTGGTTATGGGTCTGTTCAGGCTTTCTATTTCTTCATGGTTCAGTTGTGGTAGTTTATATGTTTCTAGGAATGCATCCATTTCTTCCAGATTGTCAAATTTATTGCCGTAGAGTTGCTCATAGTATGTTCTTATAATAGTTTGTATTTCCTTGGTGTTAGTTGTGATCTCTCCTCTTTCATTCATGATTTTATTTATTTGGGTCCTTTCTCTTTTCTTTTTGATAAGTCGGGCCAGGGGTTTATCAATTTTATTAATTCTTTCAAAGAACCAGCTCCTAGTTTCGTTGATTTGTTCTATTGTTTTTTTGGTTTCTATTTCATTGAGTTCTGCTCTGATCTTTATGATTTCTCTTCTCCTGCTGGGCTTAGGGTTTCTTTCTTGTTCTTTCTCCAGCTCCTTTAGGTGTAGGGTTAGGTTGTGTACCTGAGACCTTTCTTGTTTCTTGAGAAAGGCTTGTACCGCTATATATTTTCCTCTCAGGACTGCCTTTGTTGTGTCCCACAGATTTTGAACCGTTGTATTTTCATTATCATTTGTTTCCATGATTTTTTTCAATTCTTCTTTAATTTCCCGGTTGACCCATTCATTCTTTAGAAGGATACTGTTTAGTCTCCATGTATTTGGGTTCTTTCCAAACTTCCTTTTGTGGTTGAGTTCTAGCTTTAGAGCATTGTGGTCTGAAAATATGCAGGGAATGATCCCAATCTTTTGATACCGGTTGAGTCCTGATTTAGGACCGAGGATGTGATCTATTCTGGAGAATGTTCCATGTGCACTAGAGAAGAATGTGTATTCTGTTGCTTTGGGATGAAATATTCTGAATATATCTGTGATGTCCATCTGGTCCAGTGTGTCATTTAAGGCCTTTATTTCCTTGCTGATCTTTTGCTTGGATGACCTGTCCATTTCAGTGAGGGGAATATTAAAGTCCCCTACTATTATTGTATTGTTGTTTATGTGTTTCTTTGATTTTGTTATTAATTGGTTTATATAGTTGGCTGCTCCCACGTTGGGGGCATAGATATTTAAAATTGTTAAATCTTCTTGTTGGACAGACCCTTTGAGTATGATATAGTGTCCTTCCTCATCTCTTATTACAGTCTTTGGCTTAAAATCTAATTGATCTGATATAAGGATTGCCACTCCTGCTTTCTTCTGATGTCCATTAGCATGGTAAATTCTTTTCCACCCCCTCACTTTAAATCTGGAGGTGTCTTCGGGCTTAAAATGTGTTTCTTGGAGGCAACATATAGATGGGTTTTGTTTTTTTATCCATTCTGATACCCTGTGTCTTTTGACAGGGGCATTTAGCCCATTCACATTCAGGGTAACTATTGAGAGATATGAATTTAGTGCCATTGTATTGCCTGTAAGGTGACTGTTACTGTATATGGTCTCTGTTCCTTTCTGATCTACCACTTGTAGGCTCTCTCTTTGCTTAGAGGACCCCTTTCAATATTTCCTGTAGAGCTGGTTTGGTATTTGCAAATTCTTTCAGTTGTTGTTTGTCCTGGAAGCTTTTAATCTCTCCTTCTATTTTCAATGATAGCCTAGCTGGATATAGTATTCTTGGCTGCATGTTTTTCTCGTTTAGTGCTCTGAAAATATCATGCCAGCTCTTTCTGGCCTGCCAGGTCTCTGTGGATAAGTCAGCTGCCAATCTAATATTTTTACCATTGTATGTTACAGACTTCTTTTCCCGGGCTGCTTTCAGGATTTTCTCTTTGTCATTGAGACTTGTAAATTTTACTATTATGTGACGGGGTGTGGGCCTATTCTTATTTATTTTGAGGGGCATTCTCTGAACCTCCTGAATTTTGATGCTTGTTCCCTTTGCCATATTGGGGAAATTCTCCCCAATAATTCTCTCCAGTATACCTTCTGCTCCCCTCTCACTTTCTTCTTCTTCTGGAATCCCAATTATTCTAATGTTGTTTCGTCTTATGGTGTCACTTATTTCTCGAATTCTCCCCTCGTGGTCCAGTAGCTGTTTGTCCCTCTTTTGATCAGCTTCTTTATTCTCTGTCATTTGGTCTTCTATATCACTAATTCTTTCTTCTGCCTCATTTATCCTAGCAGTGAGAGCCTCCATTTTTGATTGCACCTCATTAATAGCTTTTTTGATTTCAACTTGGTTAGATTTTAGTTCTTTTATTTCTCCAGAAAGGGCTTTTATATCTCTCGAGAGGGTTTCTCTAATATCTTCCATGCCTTTTTCGAGCCCGGCTAGAACCTTGAGAATTGTCATTCTGAACTCTAGATCTGACATATTACCGATGTCTGTATTGATTAGGTCCCTAGCCTTCGGTACTGCCTCTTGTTCTTTTTTTTGTGGTGAATTTTTACGTCTTGTCATTTTGTCCAGATAAGAGTAAATGAAGGGGCAAGTAAAATACTAAAAGGGTGGCAACAACCCCAGGAAAATATGCTTTAGCCAAATTAGAAGAGATCCAAAATCGTGAGTGGGGAGAAAGGGGATAAAAAGAGGTTCAAAAAGGAAGAAAGAAAAAAGAAAAAAAAAAAAAAAAAAGAAAAGAATTTTTTTTTAAAAAGAAAACACCTAAGAAAAATGTAAAAAAATATATATATATATTAGATAAACTAGTAAAAAATCGTTAAAAAAGAAAAAGGTAACAGTTAAAAAAAAAAAATTTTTACCCGAAGGCGAGAAAAAAAAAAATGAAAAAGAAAAAATTAAATTAACTGCAAGACTAAAAAAAATCACAGGAAAAAAGCCATGAGTTCCGTGCTTGGCTTTCTCCTCCTCTGGAATTCTGCTGCTCTCCTTGGTATTGAAACCGCACTCCTTGGTAGGTGAACTTGGTCTCGGCTGGATTTCTTGTTGATCTTCTGGGGGAGGGGCCTGTTGTAGCGATTCTCAAGTGTCTTTGCCCCAGGCGGAATTACACCGCCCTTACCCGGGGCCGGGGTGAGTAATCCGCTCGGGTTTGCTTTCAGGAGCTTTTGTTCCCTGAGCGCTTTCCGTAGAGTTCCAGAGGACGGGAATACAAATGGCGGCCTCCTGGTCTCCGGCCCGGAGGAGCCGAGAGCCCAGGGCCCCACTCCTCAGTGCGCCCTCAGAGAACAGCGCCCAGTTACTCCCGTCTGCCTGACCTCCGGCCGCGCTCCGAGCTCACCGAGCCTGCGACCGGTTCAAGGTAACACGGAGCTGCGAGCTTACTGTCGGCTCTGTCTCTGTAGCCGGCTTTCCCGTTCCAATACCCGCAAGCTCTGCGACACTCAGACACCCCCGATCCTTCTGTGACCCTGCGGGACCTGAGGCCACGCTGACCCCGCGTGGGCTTCGCCCCGGTTTAGCCTCTGGAGCGATGTCCCTCCGCGGAACAGACTTTTAAAAGTCCTGATTTTGTGCGCGGTTGCTCCGCCGCTTGCCGGGAGCTGGCCCCTCCCCCCGGGGTCTATCTTCCCGTCGCTTTGGATTCACTTCTCCGCCGGTCCTACCTTTCAGAAAGTGGTTGTTTTTCTGTTTCCAGAATTGCTGTTCTTCTTCTCTTCGATCTGCCGATGGATTTTCAGGTGTTTGCAATCTTTAGATAAGCTATCTAGCTGATCTCCGGCTAGCTGAAGCAGTCTCAGCTTGCTACTTCTCCGCCATCTTGACTCCTCCCCAAATGTAAGCTTTTTAATGAACATATGGGAATACATAAGAAAACTGAGGTTCTTGTGTATTCCTATTAATACATTCATCTATGCAATTGTTTTCTTTTAATATGTTAAAGAGCTATCTTTCTGAATGAAGATATACAAACCTACTTTCTTTATAATATTTGCATGTTATTCCATTATAAGAATGTGCCATACTAAATTTAAATAGTTTCCTATTTATGGAAAGTTAGGTTTTATTCAGGTTTTTGTTACTATAAATAATACTGCAGTGAAAAATCCATGTTCCAATAACTCAGCATACTTCTGTAAATATATCTAGCACATTACTATTGGCAGCTTTATTTACATACCATAAAATTCCCTGTGTAATGTGCACAATTGAGTGAGTTTTGACAGATATACTTTGTCATGTAACCGCTGCCACAGTCTTGTGCTCATTTCTATCATCCCAAAAGTTCCCTTGTGTACTTCAGTCATTCCCTTATCATTTCCTCTGGTCCCTGGCAACCACAGATCTGATTCCCATCACTACAATTTTACCATTTCTCTAATTTCATAGGAATGGGGTCATAGAGTTTATATTCTTTGATCTCTTTACTTAGAATTCTGCTTCTGAGACTCAACTGCTTTTCCTGTATTACAGTATCTTGTGTGTTTATATCTATTCTTTTTTATATATAATACATAGTGATACAGTCTATTATATATAACATAGCCTATTTTTCTATGGGTCCTCATAACTTTTGATCAATCAAAACCTAAGCAGTTTGTGCTCAAATAACTTGAGTCTGTAAGGTTTCCAATCTATGCTGATTGATCTGTGGTATTTGCTAGAAAGTGAATACAAATGAGTGCTCCAGCTTTTCCTTTCCACCAGTCTCTCTCACTTTTTGTCTACATAAGCATGTGGATTTTGTCAGCAAGGATGTGTTGGTGCCCTGGGCCCTGTCTGATCTCTGTTGCACATGCATACTGCCCTTGGTCAGCCTGGGGTGTCTACTGGAGCTTGGAAAGACACTATGGCCATCTCAGCCCCCAAAGCTCCTGTTAAATCCCCAGCTCCTCCTTTGTTATGTTACTTTCCACCAATTAAGCCTGCAAGTCTTTGGCTCCCCTTGTCCACCTGCCTGTTTGCCACTTGCTTTGTTACATTGCTATTGTTTAGTTAGTTATTGTTTCTTTAAAGAGAGACAAAAGTGAACATAAAACTTTCCAAATAAGTTTTCTTTATGACCAGTAGCATGTTAAAATCTCCTCATATAGATTTAATGCATTTTTAGCAAGTGAATTCCCAATCATTTTATGTTTTTGGTTACCGCCTAAAGGGAACCACATTTTTCCCCTCATAAATGTCATATTGTATATTAATTGATCAAGAAAATTCCAAATATAAAAGGGTAATATTTCAACAATAGAAAGATTATTACTTTCACAAGCAAATCCTATTACTTCTTGCTCATAAAATACTTTAATTATAAGTCAAAATCAAACAGAAGTTCAGAATAAGGGTAATACAAACTCTAGTCAAATGTCATAAATATTTTATTAGGCATTTAATTTACTATTTATGTTTTTTATAACATTGACATCAGAGATATGGGGATCAGGACTTGCCTTGAAAAGGGAATGGTTTTCTTTAGCATATACTGGAGTTTGTCAGTGCAGACTAACCACGAAACTATACCTCAAAATTGAATCTTGGCATTTTATAGATGAGAATTATAAATACTGACAAACAAGGATATAGGATCACAAAGATAGCATTTTAGTTGTATGGTAATTTAAAGAATACAAATTCTCCTCTTTCCAACAGTCTTATTAATAATCATAGAACATAAGAAATAAGATTAAGAGGCAAAAGAAGAAATTTCTGAATTTCCTGGAAGCCAAAGCCAAAATGCAACCACAAACAATTATGTATCGGTCCCACATGCATGCATGTCTGCACACACTTATTTTCTATTTCATACCAGGAATATTCTCCGCTTGCTTCTATCCTCTTGCATGTGTATTTCAGTGACTGGTATGATAGTCTGAGAAGCACATTTCCCAGAATTTATTACCAGTGCTTTCTAGTTTGCATTCTGTCATTGAGAGTTAACTGCCATGAGGTTTGGAAGTAGGATGTGGCGGAATCTGCATACCTGTAATGTCACTGCCAGGCGTGGACTTGAACATGTGCACACATGAGGCTTTGCAGCAACTTCCCCAAATTTTTAAGACAATCACCTGCCTCGGGACTGCAGGCTCTGGTATCTTCAAAGAATCACACAATTCTTGCTGCCCTGACACCGAGACCTGGGCAGTGAATGTGCTCATCATGGCTGCGGCGCAGCGACTCCCAGGCCGACGGCTCAATTTATTTTTATTTCTACTTAGATTGAAAACTGGGCACTCACACAGATACTTCGATTTCCTATTCTACACAATAGAATTGACTCTAGTTTTCTCTGATTTTGTGTTTGTACCTCGTCTCCCAAACAGTGAAGAATGTGTCTCCCAGTACCCCGAAATCTTTACTTGTTTAGTCAGTCCCCCTTGTACGTAATGAGTCTGCTTGTTAGCAGCTGAGTGTCTTCTCTCACATATCCCTCAGGCTCTGACACCGTGCCCTGAGTCACTCCCACGCCGCCTCTCATAGAGTTGCCCTTCTGCCCACTCCTGGACTCCACCCACCTGCTCTGGGCTCCCTTCTCTGTCCCCTCAGCACCTCACTCACGCTCTACCTCCCCTCCTAGGGCCACACCTGGGCAGCCGGCCAAGCGAGAGGACACAGGATTCCCTTAAGAAATGCTTTGGGGATTAATACTCTTTGCTTTCTGGCCCTTTTCTCTCCTCCCCATAAAGAGGACCATTTCAAACTTCGGTGGAACAAATTCTCCTTTTCTAACGTCTGTATTTTACCATGGCTGACATCCCCTCTGATGGAAGGCTGTATTTGTGTCTTTATCATGTTCTACCCTCTCATTCTTCCCAGACTCATTAAAAGTGCAATGTCTTAGTTGTCTGCCATAGAAAACCAATGGATAAAATAAAATACTAGGGGCAGGGAAAACTGCCGCTAATATTTAAAGATATAGTTTGCCATCCATTTTTAAGACTGCTTAGTCTTTACACCAACCCTGTAATATAAAAATTTATAGTATTAATTTGATAAAGGAGGAAGCTGGCAGCACTCCCGAGGTCTTACAGTGTATCTGTGGTAGAGTTTTGATTGACGGGTCGGCCTGATAACAAAGGGCTTGCCCCTTGCATTATACTCTGCTCCCCAGATCTGGGTTTCTTCAGCCTGCATATTAGAGGGTCCAAATTAATTCCTCAGAGTCCACTTCTTATCCAAATTAATTCCTCAGAGTCCACTTCTTAAATCAACTCAATATTGATTTGTTCTCTATCTACATAATGGGGCTAAGGTCATATAAAATGTATTCTTGTAAGCCATCCTATGGAAGGATTTCTACAAAAGAGAATAATATGTAAATCCTCACTAAGATTACTAATGTCCAGAATTCATACTCTGTGAAGGGTAAAATTATTCATGGAGATGAGTGGTTATCAACCCAGGACCAGAGAAGATTTCTGAAACATTTAAGACATACATGCTTTTCCTGGGACATATCTGTCAGATCGGACATTTAAATTATGGTAATTAATGACACTTACACTATTTAAGAATGGAGATATAAAACAACTTTTACTTTCCCCCCCTGTAACGTGAGTTCAGGGTCCCCACTGAGCCTCCTGAATGCCCTCCAGCAGATATTTTTAAATCTATTTAGATATCCTTTTTTTTTTTAAAGTCATGTTCTATCTAAATGTTCTCTTTTCATGATTTAGCAAAAAGTCTTCTAAATGTCATCTCAGTTAAATACATAAGACTTTTTATCCATCTCTCCTTCTAGAGTTTAAATTCCAAAATACAGAGTTTTGCTTTATTTATAGCAGTTATGACTACAGATTTATACAATCATATTTCTGGCAAAAGATAAATGTCACCTGAATTTAAGAGTTGATATTGACAAATAACAGTTACAATTTACTATTACTACAAACACAAATTATTTTTTATGTATAAAACTAAAGTGTCTTTTAAGATTCTGAAATGTCCAGAGCTATGTATGAAGACTATAGTTTACAACACAGGCATTGTGTTCAAGTAACAGTAGATTCAAGACAAGTATACTGAGTCAGCCTGCAAATGATCAGTGTGATTAGGTCACAGCAAACACAGACAAAGGCTCAGAGTTCTCTAGAAGTCTTGGTTTATTTTACATCTCTGCACATCTGTGTGAGCTGCTTCCTGAGTCTGAAATTTTATCCTTCCCTTTGCATGAAAAATGAATTCCTAAATGTCCTTCAAAACTCAGATGCAAAGTCATAAATTCTTCTTTCCTTACCTAATCTCTGCAGTTAAACCTCACCTTTGACTCTCACCACACACCTCTCCTAGCACTCAGAATGTTGTGCTTATCTGTCACTTGTCTATCTCTAGATATCTCTTAGATGATGGTAGAAACTTAAGTTGTATATTCAAATACATTCTGTTATGACTTTCATTTATTCAATAGTTTAATATGTATCTATTGAGCATGTATTTTGATGCAGAAACAAGAGAACAATATTCTCTTGTTCATCCCATGATGAGGTTTGAGAAACAGACAGGGAGTCTAGTCTGAAAGTCTTGCATGCCCTGTCAAAGATATGGGGTGCTTTTTCTTATCTATGGTACAATGGAAGCCATTATAACAGAACAGAGCTAGGGAACCATTGTTAGTGTTCTTGAACCATGTGAGTTCACATCTTAAGCCTGAACATGCCATTTAAGACTCCTGCATTGGAGGCAAACTATATCCAATGTCATCATCATCACCATCTTGGTAGCAATATGAAAGGGGAATACTTGTGCAAGAGAAGTATTTAGCTACCCCAGGACAAAGAATTTTCAAAATACATAAGACAAGGGGCATGTGGTTCACTCGGCTAAGCCTCTGCCTTTGGCTCAGGTCATGATCTCAGGGTCCTTGTATGAAGCCCCACGTAAGGCTCCCTGCTCAATAGGGAATCTGCTTCTCCCTCTCCACCTGCTCATACTCTCTCTCTCATGCTTGTTTTCACACTCTCTCTCTCAAATAAATAAATATAATCTTTTAAAAAATTAAAAGAAATAAAAATCTCTGTCCTTAAATTTTTAACTTTTTAAAAAATTTTGAAATACTTACATCTTTGCAAAACAATTGAAGATGCTATAGAGAGCTCTCATATATTCTTCACTTAGTTTCCTTTTATGTTAACATCTTCTGTCTTAGTATCTGGTACATTTATCAAAACTAAGAACTTATCATGTGCACAGTAGTATTATCTAAGTTTTTCTACTAATGACCTTTTTGGTTCTAAAATGCAATCCAGGACACTTAGTGTATTAATTTTCTAGGCCTGCCATAACAAAGTACAATGGACTCAGTGGCTTAAACAGCAGATATTTTATTTTCTTACAGTTGTGGAAGCAAGAAGTCCAAGATCAAGCTGTAAACAGGGTTGATTTCTTCTGAGGCCTCTCTCCTTGACTTGTAGATGGCCATCTTCTCCCTGTGTCCTCACCTGGTCTTCCTTCTCTATGCGTCTGTGTCCTAATCTCCTCATTTCATAGACACCAGTCATATGGGATTAAGACCCATCCCAATGACCTCATTTAATCTTATTTTAAAAATTCCAATTAGTTAGCATACAGTGTAATATGAGTTCCAGGTCTACAATTTAGTGATTCACCACTTCCATAGAATACCCTGTGCTCATCTGGACAGAGACCCCCCCCCTTGATCCCGATCACCTAGTCCATCCATCTCCCATCTCCCTTCTGGTAACCATCTGTTTGTTCACTATGGTTAAGAGTCTGTTTCTTGGTTTGCCTCTCTCTCTCTTTTTTCCTTCTTGGCTCATTTCTTTTTTTTTTTTTTTTTAACGTTCCACATATAAGTAAAATCATATGGTATTTGTCTTTCTTTGACTGGCTTATTTTCTCCCTCTTTTGTCATTTTTAAAAATTTTATTGATATATAATGTATTATTTGCTTCAGGGGTACAGGTCTGTGAATTCTAAGTCTTACACAATGTACAGCCCTCACCACAGCACATACCCTCCCCAATGTCCATCACCCAGCCACCCTATCCTTCTCATCCCACCTCCCAGCAACCCTCAGTTTTTTGTTTTTTGTTTTTTGTTTTCCAGAGATTAAGAGTCTCTTATGGTTGGTCTCCCTCCCTGGTCCCATCTTGTTTCATTTTTTCCCCTCCCTTCCCCCCAAGGTCCCCCACCCTGCCTCTCAAATTCCTCATATCAGAGAGATCATATGATAATTGTCTTTCTGAGATTGCTTATTTCACTTACCTTAATATACTCTAGTTCCATCCACATCATTGCAAATGGAAAGATTTCGGGGTTTTTTGATGGCTGCATAGTTTTCCATTTTATATATATACCACATCTTCTTTATCCATTCATCTGTTGATGGACGTCTAGGTTCTTTCCATAGTTTGGCTATTGTGGATATTGCTGCTATAAACATTCAGGTGCATGCGCCCTTTCGGATCACTACATTTGTATCTTTGGGGTAAATACCCAGTAGTGCAATTGCTGGGTCCTAGGGCAGCTCTATTTTCAATGTTTTGAGGAATCTCCAGCTGTTTTCCAGAGTGGCTACACCCGCTTGCGTTCCCCTGCTTGCATTCCCACCAACTGTGTAGGAGGGTTCTCCTTTCTCTGCATCCTGGCTAGCATCTGTCGTTTCCTGACTTGTTAATTTCAGCCATTCTGACTGGTGTGAGGTGGTATCTCCCTGTGGTTGATATGTATTTCCCTGATGCCCAGTGATGTTGAGCACTCTTTCATGTGTCTGTTGTGACTGGCTTATTTTGCTTAGCTTAATACTCTCTAGCTCCATCTGTGTTGTTGAAAATGGCAAGATTACTTTTCTTTTCTTTTCTTTTCTTTTATTGCTGAGTAATAGTCCACTGTGTGTGTGTGTGTGTGTGTGTGTGTGTGTACCACCTCACCTCTTCATCCATTCGCCAATCAATGGACATGGGTTGTTTCTATAATTTGGCTATTATAAATAATGCTGCTATAAACATTAGAGTGCTTGTATCCTTTTGAATTAGTATTTTTGTATTCTTTGTGTAAATTTCTGGATTGTAGGGTAGTTCTGTTTTTAACTTTTTGAGGAAACCTCATACAGTTTTCCATAGTGGCTGCCCCAGTTTGCATTCCCATCAACTGTGCAAGAGGGTTCCCCTTTTTCTACCTCCGTCCCAACACCTGTGATTTCTTATGTTGTTGATTTTAGCCATCCTGACAGCTGTGAGGTAATATCTCATTGTAGCTTTGATTTGCATTTCGCTAATGAAAAGTGATGTTGAGCATCTTTCATTTGTCTCTTAGCCATCTGTATGTCTTTGGAAGAATGTCTATTCATGTTGAGTTTTATAAGTTCTCTATATTTTGGGTACTAACCCTTTACTGAACATGTTGTTTGCAAATATCTTGTCCCATCTCACAGATTTCCTTTTAGTTTTGTTGCTTGTTTTCTTCATTATGCTGAAGGCCTTCATTATGATGAAGTCCCAGTAGTTTATTTTTGTTTGTTTTCCTTGCCTCAGGAGACCTATCTAGAACGAAGTTGCTATAGCCGGTGTCAAGGAAGTAACCACCTGTGTTCTTCTCTAGGAATTTTATGATTTCATGTCTTCCATTTAGGTATTTAATCAATTTTGAATTTATTTTTCTGTATGGTGTCAGAAAGTGGTCCAGTTTATTCTTTTGCATGTCGCTGTTCAGCTTTCCTGACACCATTTATTGAAAAGATGGCCTTTTTCTCATCAGATATTCTTTCCTGCTTTGTTGAAGATTAATTGACCACATCATTGTGGGTTCATTTCTGGGTTTTCTGTCCTATTCTATTAATCTATGTGTCTATTTTTGTGCCCACACCATACTGTTTTGATTACCACAGCTTTGAAATCTAGGATTGTGAATCCTCTTGCTTTGCTTTCCTTTTTCAGAATTGGTTTGGTTATTGAAGATCTTTTGTGTTCCCATACAAATTTTAGGGTTTTTCTAGCTCTGTGAAAAATGCTTTTGGTGTTTTGATAGGGATTGCATTAAACGTGTAGATTGCTTTGGGTAGTATAGACATTTTAACAATATTTATTCTTCTAAATCGAGAGTGTGGAATGTTTTTCCATTTCTTTGTGTCATCATGAATTTCTTCTGTCGGTGTGCTGTATCTTTCAGAGTACATATCTTGCACATCTTTGGCTAGGTCTATTCCTAGTTATCTTGCTATTTTTGGTGCAGTTGTAAATAGGTTGGATTCCTTAATTTCTCTTTCTGCTGCTTCATTATTGTTGTTTGAAAATGCCACAGATTTTTGTACATTGATATTTTTATCCTGTGACTTTACTAAATTGGATTAGCAGTTCTAGCAATTTGTTGGTGGGGTTTCTCAGGTTTTCTATGTATAGAGAGTATCATGTCATCTGCAAGTAGTACAAGTTTTAATTCTTCGTTCCTGATTTGGATGCCTTTCCTTTCTTCCTATTATCCTATTGCTTTGGCTAGGACTTATAGTACTATGTTAAATAAAAATGGTGAGGGACCCCTAGGTGGCACAGTCTGTTAAGCATCAAGCTCAGGTCGTGATCTCAAGGTCATGAGATCAAGCCTGCGCTGGGCTCTGCACTCAGTGTAGAGTCTGTTTAAAATTCTCTTTCTTCTCCCTTGGCCCCTCCCTCCTGCTCACACTCTCTCTCAAATAAATAAATAAAATCTTTTTAATAATTGTGTGAGCAGCCATCTCTGTTTAGTTCCTGACTATAGAGGAAAAGCTCTCAGTATTTCTCCATTTAGGGTATTAGCTATTGGTCTTATATGTGGTCTTTACTATGTTGAGGTGTGTTCCCACTAAACCTACTTTGTTGAGGTTTTTTATCATGAATGAATGTTCTACTTTGTCAAATGCTTTTTTTGCACCTATTGAAATGATCATATGGTATTTATCCTATTTTTTATTAATGTGATGTATCATGTTGATTGTTTTGCTAATACTGAACCACACTTGCAAACCAGGAATCAATCCCACTTGATCTAATATTCTCTTATAATTATTAGTATTTCTGTGCTGTTCCCCTGTGTGCTCCTCTCTCTCAAACACATTTCTCTGCAATCACATCTCCCTCCCCTCCACAGCACCTGGGATCTGTTTCTCCCCCAAACACTTCTCTGCACTTCCTACCTTCTTCATGGTGGTCTCTTCTCTCCCTTTAGTTGTGGTGTTTGTTTTGCCCGTCTTCAGGTTGATTTCTGGGGTACTGAGGATGATTTGATAGTTATGTAATTGTATCTGTGGGATGAGGTGAGACTAAGGTCTTCCTATTCTGTTGCCATCTTCCTGTCTCTGACTTCATTTAAATTCAATTACCTCTTTAAAGACCTATCATCTGAATGGTCACATTCTGTAGTGCTGCGGATTAGGAATTCAACATGTGAATTTTGTGGGGATGCATTTCAACCCATAACATTAGGTTTTATTTCATCAACATATCTCTTTAATCTCAACTCATCCATGACATTTTGTCTCCTCTCCTCGACCTGCCGCACCTCCCAGCGTATTGGTTTTAGGAAAGAATACAATAGAGGTGAAGTACCTTTCTCATCACATTCTTGGGGGGGGCGGGCATATGACTTAGGACACAGACCCTGATTGTTAAGGCAATATCTGTCAGATGTCTCACTCTAAAATGAGTATTTCCCCCTTTCTATAATCGATTAATTAGAAATGTGTCACTAAGTCTAGCACCTGCACTAAAGAGAAGATAATTAAGTTCTACCTCCTAGAGGGAAAAGTGTCAAATAATGTGTAAAAACATGACAAAGCCACCAAAGTAATTAATAAATATTATGGGAGAAGAACCTTGAAGTTCTTCTTCAAGAACTGCAAATATTGTTTCTCTTTACATTTCACCTTTATTCATAAATTTTGATACTATTAGGTGACAGTCTCTTGAAAAAAAAAAAAAAAAGGAACCCAATCTGTTCTAGGGATGCAAGTCCCTGAAGATCTGTTGTCAGCAGCCATACCAAAGGTTTTGCAATTTAAGGGGATCTCTTTAAGAAAGAGAATACAAAATTGTAAGTACATAATTTGGTATTAAATGAAATTTATTTTCAATGAGAAAAAAGACTTGCAAACATTTACTGGGTTTTCAGATATCCACAATTCTTGCTTTTGGGATTTCTTTAAACAATATTTCAGAAATACATTTGTAGAAATGCAACCTAACTTCTTTTCCCCCAAATACTATACTGCTCTTAGGAACTAGCTGTCCTTGCTAGAGCCCTTGCCTATAAGGGGGTCTTGAAACGTAAGGTTTAGGCCCCTCTGCCAATGGTGCTTTATGGGATAGAGATATCAAAGTGACAAAAGCAAAGAAAACCTAGAAACAAGATGCAATTCCAAGTCAGATTTGTGCAAGGACATAATTTAAGTCATCAAAGCTACATATACATGAAGTAAAAGTGAAGCTCTAAAGGAGGGGAGGTCAGAAATGGGGTAAATACCAGGAATCATAATACCTGGGAAGGAGGCAATGGGGTAACTGAGTCTGGATTGAAATATTAAAAAAATGGGTCATGGGAGCATGCCACAGAGACAAGGAAAAGGAAACAAAGACACATATACAGGCCTGTCCTTGAATTTCAAAGCATAATTCTGTGTTTGGCTCTGAACTTGGCATCTTAAAACATTCCAATGCCCTAATGGCTTGGCATCAATCAGAAGATGAAGTAGTACAGGAGATGATTCACATGATTTTTTTTTTCCTTCCCTGATCTAATAGGATTTTAGCATGACTCACGAATAAGAAAAAATTCCCCCTTGCCATAAGGGAGGTGCTCTAGTGTCCATTCTAGAAATGTAGTAAAGTTCCCAAATGTCCTTCATGCTCTTTTCATTTGCTACTGATGGACACCTTGAGTGGACAGGTATACATATCTTGTTCTGTAAACTGAGAACAATCTCAGTTTCCTGAGAAAATCTACATCTTCATTAAGTGAGGAAATTATATTCTCCTTCCGGGAATGTATTTTTCTATTGGACCCAAGAAATATCCTCTATAATCAACAGATTGATTCAAAAATGTGGTGGAAAGGAAAATGCTTCTTAATATAAACATTGACTACTAAGCTTTGGTCTTTTAGGAGAGTGGAATAATTTATACTGAAGTCAGGTGGGTTTATTGTTTTGGGAAAAATATATTATTTAAGTATAGAGAGTAAATATTCTAGGGGAGGGATAAATTTCTCTTGCATAATGAAGAAACAAAAATTTTGAATTTTGAAGGGACAGACTTGGAGAAAGAGAAGTTTTTGTAAAAGCAGATAAAAAAAGATGTATGAGAAAAATTGACAGAGCAAAGAGACAGAAAAAGGGGAAACAGGGAAAGTGAGATAGTAGGAGACAGACAATATGTGAGGGGAATGGAAGCCAAGAAGTGTTTTAGTCACTTGGGGACATTCTTGTAGCAGCAAAAGTTTAATATGTTCTATAGAATATGTTTAATATGTTTAATGGGTTCTATAGAAGAGAGATATCAGACTAATCCAAATTTCCATCCTGCTCTTTGTTGTAATAATTGTTCATTGTTACCCTTGAGCTATAAGTAGAGGTGACCCATGCATAATCACTTTGTGTTACAAATATGCCAGGGGAATGTAACTTGGGTGGAGCCTTGCCCAGAATTACAGGATCATCAAATGTCAGGAAGAGAATAATAATGGAAAAGCTCACTGGAGTGACCAACTGTCCTAATTTTCATAGGACTGAGGGATTTCTTAGGACATGGGCTTCAGTTCTAATACTAGGACAGTCATGGGAAATTTTGACAGTTGATTACCCTAATAATGTATCCTTTTAAGCAAAACTTATTTACTTGCCTTAAGAGAATAAGAGAGATATCTATCCTTGTATATGGATAGAGAAGAAGAAAGCCATATATTGAGAAAGGTAAAGGGAAAAGATGAGAGAGAATTATAGAGAGAGAGGGCAAGGGTCCTACATATGTAAAGATGTTTGTATGTTTATATGTATGTATCTTTCTTTTTTTTTAAGATTTTATTTATTTATTTGGCAGACAGAGATCACAAGTAGGCAGAGAGGCAGACAGAGAGAGAGAGGAGGAAGCAGGCTCCCCGCAGAACACAGACTCCAATGCGGGGCTCGATCCCAGGACCTTGGGAACATGACCTGAGCTGAAGGCAGAGGCTTTAACCCACTAAGGCACCCACGTGCCGCTATACGTATGTATCTTTCTATGGATATAGTTATACAGGTATTTCTCTATGTGTATGTAGGTATTTTTAGAAGAGGAAAGAGAAGAGAGAATGATCTTAGTTTCAGTCCTCACTTTGACATTTTATATTTAATCTTTGGTAAATCATAAGTTGTATCTGATCCTTGGTTTCCTTTCTATATAGTTTCTTTGTAGGACTGTAGTAAATACTTAATATAATATGTATATATTAGCTATTAAGTATATAACACACAGAACACAAAATTTTTATAATATGTACTTTTATTATCTCTCTCTATATATACATGTGTATGTATATATATTTAATATACCAAATCCACACCACATCATTTGCTGCCAAGGTCAAAAAGAAGTCTATCCATACCAGTTCTTCAGTGCTTTCCTTCTCTTGTTTGGAATATACATGAAATCTGCTGTGTATCGAATCTATGAAATCATGAGAAAGGCCTAGGCTTTAGTCCTCTGAAATTACAATTGCTTCTTGTTACATGATTTCATGAATAATGTCATACCAGATCTTTGGGTGTTCTCAGAGCACTGAGCTCCAAGGACCTCTTTGCTGACCTTATGTGAAGTACTGGACAGCCAGGTTAAGAATTGAAACCTCATTGATAGCCAAGCAGCTTTCACCCAGCCAACATCCTGGCTCCTGAGGGGTGTTCTGTGGCAGAAAAGTATCCTGCTGCCCCTTGTGGCACCCACAAAATCCTGTCCTCCTTCTTGTTCAGAGAACCTTTTACCACCTTGGCTGCCCCCTTTGGCCCCCATCCAACAGCAAAGCTTTCAACACTTGGCTACTCACTGCTGGAATTTGTCCTAATCCCTTCAGGAGCCAGGATTCTGAAAATTCTACTCAAGTGAAAAAGGAAGCCCAGAACTCAAAGGCAAAATATCTGATGGTCTCTTGACAGGGCAATTTTGTATGCTATAAACACATATTTTGCTGATGGGTTTATAGCAGCTCCCCCAAGAGTGACACAAATTAATAATTTGTGAATAATTTATCCTCTACTTTTAGTACTGTTATAAAGCAGATATTCAACGCAATTTTAGTAGCTTTTTTCTTTTCAAACCCTACACATAAAACATACCCAGAACTATTTCTGCTTCCTCTGAGAACTGACTAATGAGGAGATACTTAGGAAAGAAAAAATGTTCCCTACATATCCATTAGTGAGAACAAATTTTTAGTCACCTTAATGGTACTGATGATATGTAATAATTAATGCAGCCACTTATAGTGATTCTTTATTTAAAAGACTTTTCAATTCCATTTGAATTTACCACCCATTCTAACATGGTGTATAAACAATTTCCTGTTTGAGAATCCATCTCCATGTAAATACTCAAAGGAAAATATTCACTACCTAACACCCTGTAATTCCCAGGTAGTTGAGATGTTGTCATAATTAAGAACTACAAAAGGGGGAATTCTAGAAACAGAAGATCTAGACAGTTATAATATCAATTTTAACTTTTCCGAGATTCTTAAGTATGTTCATTTTAGTTTCCTGGTACATGCCAGTTTATTTTGTTAATTTTCTGTCTTTTAGTTATTTTGCAAGAACACCCTCACAGAAATATAAGGGGCAGTAGACTGGGAATATGGAGAGACAAATTCTTACTAAAGTCAGAGCTTAGAAATTAGAAGGATATTTCTTCAAGATAATAAGTATAGACCCACAGTAAGAAGGGCAATGGAGGGTTATCTGTTAATTTTCTTTTCTGAAGAAACTGTTTCTCTCATCACCACTGCATCCTTTATAGCAAACATTTTGTACAGTATAATCTAATTGTGAGCATCTAACTCCCAGTTATTCCCTTTTCCAAGAATTTGGGAAATTCAATTTCAAGAGAGGACAGTGTACCCATGGAGCAGATGGACAATTTCAGGAATGGAGGCAAACCATTTTTTGCTGTTGTACTCCTCAAAGCAGATGAAGTTTTTGGCAGAGAGTAAAGGGAGGGGCAACATTCAAAGATGGCTTGGTAGCCCTAGTGGTTTTCCTGCCCCTTGTTCTAGGCTTTCCTATAACCTGTTGCATTAATGTCCTTGGGTTCATGAGACATATCTGCATGATTATAAGAAATTATTATTTGTTCAACAATGTTTGAGTTAGAATCTGTTAAGCTAAAAGCAAAAAAGTCCAGCCTGATACATATAACTCCTTTGTGGCGATGTGAGAACCAGCACTTCTATAACTGCTTATCAAGTAACCTTCATCTCTTTTCAACTTTAGTTACACAGGTCTTTAATCCAGGTATTAGCATTAACACCTTAAGTTATGAAGCTTTGACCTCCAATGTCTTACCCTCAGACCACAACATCCTACCTGTCCAAGTGTTTTGCACCCATTTCTATAGCTTTTGATTTCTTAGAAAACTCCAAACTCTTGAGAAGTCTTAGACATGGGAATCAGACAGATCTGGGATTTAATCTTAGGTGTAAGTGAAATGATTTTGGAAATAAAATTGTTCAATCTTTTAAGGCTACATCGATCCAGCTGGACAAGGGGAATGATACCAATAATCTCTGGACTTGGAAAGCATATTCATTGAGCTTATGCTTTATTCAGCAAAGCACCTGGCACACTGTAGACACTCCATAGATGTCATCTATTCAATTCTCATGTTGTTATTGCTCTCTCTATTTTTCTTCAGTCTTCCTGGTTTTTCTCCCTTCCCTAGTCAATTGTGGATGCACCAGTTTTATTCACACAGCTCATATTCTTAATATCAACTCATATAGTCTGGTCCTTCTGTCTTGATTAGGAGAAGAAACTCAAACACAGGGTGTATTTTCCAACTACCTTGTTTCCCTTCTACTGCTCTCCCATGAAGATTCAGATTGACAGTCACTCCATGCTTGTGGTCTACAAACTCAGCTTGGTTTCTAGAATTGCCTTTAAATCATTTTCATTGATCAGCATCTCCCACCATTCCTCTCAATTTCTAAATGAAACATTTCCTTCATTCCTTTGGGCCTCTGGCCAAGCAAGCTACTCTACTTTCCACAAATTGATGCATTTAGATTCACTATGAGTGTGATTTTACCACCATGTCACATTCTAACATCTACATTCACAACCCTTCTCTCTCTTTTTTATCAGTCATGGAGGATGATGTGTCTATTTTCCCACTATCCAATAAGCCCATCCTTTTACCTCCTTTGGGACTTTGCTTTGCATTAGACTTCTCTTTTATTTCCTTCTTCTTCATCCTTCTCTCTTCCTTCAGGCTCTTCTCTCTACACTAGCAAATATCCTCATATAATTCTTACCTACATATACAAGCTAAATTGTTAACATACTTTTGACTTCAGTAACATAATACCAAAATAAAAGTGACTTAAAGTGATTTCATAGAGTAGGAAGCATGAGGATAAGTGTCTCACCCTAACTATAGAGAAGAAAGTTCTAAGGCATCTGATTTGCTGAAACTATGAATCCTCCTTAAACAACCCTGATGTAGGCAATATTTGGTGGTGGTGGGTGCATTGCTCATGTTTTGAAAATCTACATGCAATTCCAGACTGGTGCACAAATGTAAATGAGAAATTACTGTGACACGGTGTTTTCTGAAAGCAGTATGTCTAACTACTGAGCCAGTGGATATTCTAAAGTTAGCTGAGATAATCCCAGGTTCAGAAGCATTCTTGTTGGGTACTGTCTATACTGTTGGAGAAGAACAAACAAAATTAGGAATATGCAAATGCAAACATTAATTGATGATAATCATTTCAGGCCAATAATTGTCCATTACCAATCTCTCACCAATGAACATAAGAACTCAAAATTGACTGAGATGAAATTTTCACCTTTGACTTTACTAGTGGAAAGGTGGCTCATACAAAAAATTAAATTTGGTTTATAAGGCAGAAATACTTATAAGACAAATTTTTGTGAGTATCTGAGGTTTGAATTGAAAAATCTCCCTATGATTTCTTAAAATGGAAATATAATAACCCTACCTTTTGAAATATTTTAAAGCTTTCTTATTCTTGTGGAACACAGTTCAGATTCCTAACATGGCCAACATAGGCAGTATAGCTAAGGGTGTAGCATAAAAGCTCTGAGTTTAAATGATGGCCTCCCTATTAACACGTGCATCCTTTAACCTATCTAAACCAGATATCCATTAACACCTCTAAATTTCAGTTTCTTTTAAGATGGGGATGAAGGGTACTAATCTCACAGCATTATGAAAAGATTAAATAAAATAATCCAATTAATTAAAAGATTAAATAAAATAATCCATGGGGGGTATACTATAGCACCAAGAACCATAAGGTACCTGGGAATAAACCCAACTAAAGAGGTAAAGGATCTTTACTCGAGGAACTAAAGAACACTCATGAAAGAAATTGAAGAAGATACAAAAAGATGGAAGACCATTGCATGCTCTTGGATCAGAAGAATAAACATTGTTTAAAATGTCTATACTGCCTAGAGCCATCTATATTTTTAATGCCATTCTGATCAAAATTCCACCAGTATTTCTCAATGAGCTGGAGCAAATAATCCTAAAATTTGTATGGAATCAGAAGAGACCCCAGATTGCTAAAGAAATGTTGAAAAACAAAAATAAAACTGGCAGCATCATGTTACCTGATTTCCAGCTTTATTACAAAGCTATGATCACCAAGACAGCATGGTACTGGCATAAAAACAGTCACATAGACCAGTGGAACAGAGTAGAGAGCCCAGGTATGGACCCTCAACTCTATGGTCAAATAGTCTTTGACAAAGCAGGAAAAAATATACAGTGGAAAAAAGATAGTCTCTTCAATTAATGATGTTGGGAAAATTGGAAAATATTGGAAAATATGTAGAAGAATGAAACTCGACCATTCTCTTACACCATACACAAAGATAAACTTGAAATGGATAAAAGACCTCAACGTGTGACAGGAATCCATCAGAATCCTAGAGGAGAACATAGGCAGTAACCTCTTCAATATCAGCCACAACAATTTCTTTCAAGATGTCTCCAAAGGCAAAGGAAACAAAAGCAAAAATGAACTTTTGGGACTTCATCAAGATCAAAAGCTTCTGCACAGCAAAGGAAACAGTCAACAAAACAAAGAGGCAACCCACAGAATTGGAGGAGATATTTGCAAATGACAGTACAGACAAAGGGTTGATATCCAGAATTTATAAAGAACTCTTCAAACTCAACACAAAACAGATAATCACATCAAAAAATGGGCAGAAGATATGAACAGACACTTCTCCAATGAAGACATACAAATGGCTATCAGACACATGAAAAAATATTCATCATCACTAGCCATCAGGGAGATTCAAATTAAAACCACATTGAGATACCACCTTATACCACTTAGAAAGGCCAAAATTAGAAAGACAGGAAACAATGTGTGTTGGAGAGGATGTGGAGAAAGGGGAACCCTCTTATACTGTTGGTGGGAATGCAAGTTGGTGCAGCCACTTTGGAGAACAGTGTGGAGATTCCTCAAGAAATTAAAAATAGAGCTTCCCTATGACCCTGCAATTGCACTACTGGGTATTTACCCCAAAGATACAAATGGTAGTGAAAAGAAGGGCCATCTGTACCCCAATGTTTATAGCAGCAATGGCCACAGTTGCCAAACTGTGGAAAGAACCAAGATGCCCTTCAACGGATGAATGGATAAAGAAGATGTGGTCCATATACACTATGAAGTATTATGCCTCCATCAGAAAGGATGAATACCCAACTTTTGTAGCAACATGGATGGTACTGGAAGAGATTATGCTGAGTGAAATAAGTCAAGCAGAGATAGTCAAGTATCATCTGGTTTCACTTATTTGTGGAGCATAACAAATAACATCGAGGACATAGGGAGATGGAGAGGAGAAGGAAGTTGAGGGAAATTGGAAGGGGAGGTGAACCATGAGAGACTATGGACTTTGAAAAACAATCTGAGGGTTTTGAAGAGGCAGAGGGTGGGAGGTTGGGGGAGCCAGGTGGTGGGTATTAAGAAGCACTGGATGTGGTACAAAAACAATGAATTCTGTTATGCTGAAAAGAAATTTTAAAAAAATGGGGTGGGGTAGACAAATAGTCATTAATGTTATTCACCAAACATTTTCAGTTCTCCTGAGATCATGACTGGAATATCTTTCCTCAGTACCCTATCATTATGTGCAGCCATGTGATCTGATGAGGCCAGTAATAGTAGTTGAGGTCATATGTATTAACTTTCTGAAAAAAGTTTTAGGAACTAAGGTGCAATTTGTCATACCCTCTTGTTCACTGCTATGATGACTGACAATGCCCCAAATGGCTGTTGCTCTGTCATCAAGGGTCTCAGAAGGAGACAAGAACAAATGAAGCCCCCAGTTAATCTAAAGCCCAAGTGAGAAATACTTCAGTGCTGTTCAGAGCCGTTGATATTTTGGTGACTTTATTACTAGTGCTCAACCGGCACATACAACTAGTGCAATGGCTAAAAGATATTTTAGATATTGTTGCTGTTATAGTTTTCATCATCATCCCTGCCAATGTCATCATCACCATCAATATCATCACCATCATCATCGTCATCTCCATCATCCTCATCCTCATCTACATCCTCCTCTTCACAATGCCCTCTTTCTGTTGTTTTCTTCTTTGTAAACTTTTTTACCTTTTGTCTCCCTTGCCTCTTCTTCCTGCTTCAGCCATGGTAGTCTCTGTCTATTTTCTTGATTGATGCTTTACATTTAAGGTTTTAATATTAGATATGCTATTTTTTTTTCTTCCTGCTTGGATCCCTCTTCTTACCATCTTTAGCTAACAAGAAGAGGTCCTTAAGTTAAACTTCATTTTATCTTAATAGCATTCAATAACACTTTGGAATTATTGCCTGAGCTCTTTTACAATAAAGCACTGTTGAGTTTTCCGAACAGATCTTTTCTCTCATATTTTATTTTCCTGTAAAGTGACACTCTTATATAACATTCCTAAAATGAGAAGCCCAAGAGTTATCCACATTTCCTCTTTCCATTACTTCATATTAATAAAGAATAGTGTCTTATTAATTCTATCTGAAAAACACATCTTCAATGTATCAACTTCTCCCGTATACTTCATGTTTAGTGAGTCAAACAACCATCACTACTCCTCAGAACACAAAATATAGTCTTTTTATTGGTCTACACCTTTCCAACTCTTTTCTTCCATCCTATTATTTACACACTAGCCAGAGTAATTGGGGGGAAACGACGACAGCAACATCCATAACTTCATCATGGTATTTGCTTCTTTCAACCCTCTGTGTTTTTTTCATGCCTTGAATTAAAATCCAAACCCCTTAGCATAACTGTAGATCTCTACCATAATCTAACTCTTGCCTGTTCTTCAGGTTCACTTATTTATTTGTCTGCAGCCTTACTGGCCTCCTTTCTCTTCCCTGACCTTCTAAAGTGCATTCCTATTTAAGAGCTTTTGTGTATGAAAATTTCTCTACCTGGAATGATACTACCTCTACTCTTCATATGTTTGAAACAGGGGGTATAGCTCAGTGGTAGAGCATTTGACTGCATATGTTTGAAACATACATGGGCTTAAATGTGTTTTCCCTAGGGGGACTTTTCTTAACAATCTTCATGAGTGGGTACCATGTCACCTCTGCTCTGTGTCATTGTGACCTATTCATATCCTTCATGACACTTATCATCACACACACACACACACACACACACACACACACACACATTTGTTTCTCTATTAATTTTGCTATCTTAGAAATTTACTGTAAGCAGTGAAGGTTGGGACCATTTCTATTTTATTAACCAATATCTTACCAAGTTGTTGAATGAATAAATGTTGGTCACAATTTCAAAGATCATCATATAATTCTTGCAAAGCATTAATTGTTAGAACAATAAGGGAGGAATTCTTAAACTCTGCCCCTCAATAATACCTTTATTACCCATATAACAACATGTCAGCTATCATACATAGATTATCATCACTTTCGAGTTATCCGGGCTGAGAAGCCACCCATGCATTCTAGCTCCAGAGAGTATGGGACTGAAAACACAATTTGAACTGTACGTTAAAAACAATGAAATCAAGTCTAAAAATTGATCTTCAGCATGTAAAACAGCAAAAATGCATACTATGCTTCAATTTTCTGATATTTAAAATTTGAAAACAATGTCTTAAAATATATATATATCGGGACAGACATGGGTAGTGTGATTCTACTATCAACATGTGTTATGATGATTTTGGAGAATGAAAATTTATTGTTGAATCCTCCGAAGGTCATAAATGATTAACATCCAGATTTGGGGAGTTGGAAGAAACCTTAAAGATTATTTGAGGTGAAACATGAGAAATTCCCCTGTAAACATAACCTACTAAATGAATCATTTTCTTCTCTGTAATTGTGTAATTGTTTTCTTGTGCCCCAGTCCCACCAACCACCGTATCTCATCTGTGTTACTCCATCCACCTCTCATCAGGTTCTCTGTCACCACTCTCACCACCCAGAAGCCACGTTCTCTTTTTTTCTTTTTTCAGAAGCCATTTTCTATACAGAAGCTAGAGTCATCTCTTGAAGAAAATGTGAGTAGATTCCTCCTCTCTCCTTAAACTAGAATGATGTCTCATTACTCTTAAATTTAAATCAAAACTTTATACCATGTCTTATGAGACCCTAGATGACCTGGCTGTGTCAGCTTACCCTGTATAATAATCTCCTTCAACCCATCCTAGTTGACTTTTGCAGACATCCCAGCCTCCTGGTTCCTGTTCCAGTGTGCCTCAGGGCCTCACACTTGCCATTTCTTCCATCTGGGTTGTCCTTGTACTAGGTCTTTGACTGTGTGACTCCTTTTCTTTATTCAGTCCTATTTTGTCACATGTGGCACTCCTCAGAGGTGACTTTTCCAATTACCCTACCTAAAATAGGTCCTTTCTCTCCATTCTCACCCAGCTCCTCCCCACTTCCTTAGGTTTTTCAGTAGCAAGCTGAAATTATATTATTTAATTGCTTATTCATTTATTGGCTGTCTCCCTCAATGACCTCTAGCCCAAGGAAAGTGAGGAGCTCATCTGTTTTGTTTGCCACTGCTAACTACTGTTCTTAGAACTTGATCTCACACATAGTAAGCATGCAATAGATGCCTATGGAAGGGAGGGAGACAAAGAAGGAAGAATACACGTGAACATGTTTACATGTAGGGGACCTATGAGGAAGATTACATTACCTACTGTGTCTACCCAGTCTCTGCACAGGAAAAACTTGGTCACTACAGTCTTTAGGGAAGAAGTGAGAAGGCTCCTGGCGAGGCCAGTGCTCTTTCTCACTGCACAGAAAGCACCATGGTTAGCAGCACAATATTTTTTCTCGCCTGTCACATGGGCTCTGCTACTTGATGACTGATCTCCCCCTCTTGCCTTCTCTGGAGTCAGACTTCACGTTGTCAAAGGGCATAAATACACATTTTAGCTTTGCTTCAGGGAGTAGTAATAATTAATGTCATTTTATTGATGATGAATAGAATTCTGTGAACCAGCTCAGTATCACATAAGATTTTAAGGAATTTTTTTGAACCACTCCAAATCCATTCTTAGTTACTAGATTGTCAAAAAGTGTATACAGCTCTTCCGTTTGCCAGGGGCCAGCAGTTTTCATGGATGGGTTGATGCTGGGGGCTATCTGTTAAGTATTAAATAATGGCCAAAATGTGCATCAGCTTCCCGAGTTGGAAAGTGACAGAGAAGAAAGTTGCCATTTGCTCCTGGGTATAAAGGAAATGAGAAAGAAATTGTTACAGCAACTTGGTGCTGTTGAGCAAATATGTCTAATCTCTGGAAAATAGGAAGCCTCAGGGGAGAATATAATATTGTCCTGCTTCTTGTTGCCTCCACTATAACAAATACTCAATTGCAATGCAGAGGAGCGGAACAGAAGCCCCAGTTAATCAAACCAAAGAGGCATGCCAAAAACAAAAAGGCAAATCCCTTCAAAGAAAACACCATAAAACAATGTGCTAATTAGGATTTGTAAGGATGGGAACAAAGACATTACTTTTAATGGGTTATTGAAATGGGTTCCCCAAATTGGACTGCTGAAATTATATTTAACAAATTTTCTTAATATAAAAGTAAAACATGTCCATCATAAAAAAATAGAACATGCTGAAAATTCTATAAAATTCTCAACATCTTATTACACATAAATAACCATTGTTAATACTTTCATATTTCCTTCCAATAGCTTATATTGAGAACATTTTCTAAAGCAATCAATATTCTCTTTGAAACATGGTATTTAACAACTTAATACTAGTCCATCTTATTGCTATATTGTAATTTAATTTTTTTCTCTGTAGTTGTGTTTTTGGCTATTTTTAAATTGCTGTTATTAGCTTTGTTTTATTATTATGTATATATACACATAAGAAAAAGATGGGAAGGAACATGATATATTAATGTATTATTTATGCTATACAGTTGTAATTCAGTTTTATCCTATCTCTTAAATTCAGTGTAATACTGAGAACAAAATCTAAGAATATTTTAACTTCAGAGGACTTAATAGAATTTTATCATTATATAAAATATCATGAATTGTTTAATCATTTGACATTTTTCCTTTTTAAATAAAGGCATAATAGGCATTCTTATACATGAATTCTTATGATTTTATACATGAAATATTCCAGCCACAAATAACTATTATGTATTATTTTTAAGATCTCTTAAGACAGTAAATTTTAATGATCTATTTTATGAACATTAATCCAATTTTATTATATATTTTTATAAATATCAAACTAAAAATTTATTCCTGTAAATATAATCCAAATTTGAGTTTTCTCTTTGTTTCTTTTTCTAAAAAGTTCTTCCAACTATATTTCTTCTGAGTATCATTTATGGTTTTATCTAGTACATTTAACTCTTTAGTTCATCAGTATTTTATCATAGTATGTGGTATAAGGTAGAAACCTATATTTATCTTTTTTAGGTTAGCCAATTTTCTAAAACCTTTTCTTACATATGGTCAAAACTTATTTCATACCTTTCTTAAATAAGGTATGAGCTTAGATTATAATTTATTTTTTAAGTTATAATTGAAAATGTCTCTAATTTCTATTATGTTCTTTTTTCTTAGTGTGTTTCTGAGCTTTTGCTTATGTTTATCTTCTTTCAATATCTGCATCAACTCAGTAAGGTTTAATAATTTTAACATTATAACATCTTTGATTATATACTAAACTCTCCCTCATTTTTTCCATAGCTTTATTTTTCAAACTGGTTTTGACAGTTCTTATCCATGTATTCTCTGAAATATTCTTAGTGTGTCTTTCATTTGGATGCATTGTATTTATGAATGAAACCACAGACGCTTGACAAGTTTAAAATATGGAATTTTACCAATAAGAGAAAAATGATATTCTTATTTATTTAAATCTTCAATTAATTTTATTTCATTTGCCTCTCCTTAGGTTTATATCAAGGTAATGCATGATAATACTGCAAATTAAATCATATTTAGCATGATTTCTAGCCATTTATTCTATTCATAGGCTTACTGCTGAAATCATTTACAGTACCATTCTGTTGACTCATGAATTCTCTTTTGGATCATTATGATTTAGTTTCATCTATTTTCTCATTCTTTTCTTATCCCTAGATATTTCCCATTTTGTTAATTTAGTTAATAGTATTAATAGTTAAAGATTGGCCTTGTTCTTCACTCAAAGGGAGATGAATCTAATGTTTAATTGCTATGGTCTAATACTGATCTGATAATTGACTTTATGTTGTTAAGGAAGTAAATTTTTTTCCTCTGTTTAACTAAATGTTTATTCCAGATTGGAAATTGAATCATATCTGATTTTTGCTATTTATGGAGATAAATCACGTTACTTAATACACTAATATTAAAATACCTTTAAATTGCTGGGATAAAACTTGCAATGCCATGGTGATTTCTTTTTTAATACTAGTATAATTCATTTGCACATATTTCACTTAGATGTTCTCATACATAATTATAAGTGACTTTGGACAATATGGTTTTTCCCAAAGACAGTTTTGCCAAATAATAGTGAATACTACAAATGTTTATTGATTGATAAAAGGATTTGTGATCCAAATATTAATGAGAAATAGAGCTAGATATGTAAAGGGAGAGACTGGCTGAACTCCCTCTTCTTTCCTCATCTTTCCCACTTACTCTTTATGGTATCTGACCCAATGGTTAAAACCAGGTGGTGAGGAAATAAGAAAAAGAAGAAAATGATCAAGCATAGTTTCCACACTTTGAATGAGGCAGATGAAAAGTTTTCTTTCATGGAACACTTTTTTGGGTGTTGCTGGAGATCCTCCACTTGAAGAGCTGATGGCTCCTCCTGGCTATGACCTCTTCTCAGCCCTGTATGACCTCCACAGACCGTCTTGGGTCACATTGATGTCTTCTTGCTATAGACCATCACAAGGTGGAGGAAGCATGTATTTTTACTTTGAGACAAACAAATCGATTGTCTCTCCTCATGCCTCTGTGTCTCCTCAATCTAGCAATTGGCAGTAAGCTTCAGCCAGAATTTTGCTCTTCTAGTTACTAAGGCTAGAACCTCCAGGGGCCATATACCATGAGATCACAGGAGGCTCTATGAATGCCCTCTCACTTGGCTTGATATGAGAGAAATCCATCCTTCCTCCATTTTGAAAATTAGAACAGCATAGAATTCTGACAATCCTCTCAGAAGGAACTGTCTTTCCTTCAAAGCACACATTTTTATGGGTGAAGTGTGTGATGGCTAATATAAAAGAAATGGCTTTAACATTTAGGGGCATATCCTTCTGAGGTGATCTAAAGATTACTGAAGGAAGTAGAGGCATAAGGCACCTACTGCACTTGTCTCTCAGTCAAACTTTGGAGAGAGAATCCCATTTTAGCATCTTGTGTGTGTGTATAAATCATATACTAATTACACAATATGTAATTAATACATATTTTACATGTGTGTATGCACTTATATGTGATATAGATAGATATCAGTATATTGATATGAATAACTTACATATAAATCTATCTGAACCTGGAAACTCATTATAAGTGGTTAAGTAGAATTCCTGGAAGGAAAAAAAAATCATTTATTTATTTTCCCATGAATATTTCTATAATTCAAATTTTCTGCTTTTAAGTCATTTGGTACATTTTATTTTCCATGAAAAATCCTAATTTTCACAGCAATGAATAGAGTTATGCTTGTCAACAATAATTTAAAAAATATTTTCCATGTTTGTGATTTATATGTTTTTTGTATTTATTTTTTATTTTTCATTTAAAAATTATTCTTTTCCTAACTTTGCATATTTATTTTTCAAAGTGTTATTATTTCTACTCTTTTTCTTATTACAAATATCTAATTTTCTGCCTTTACACCATTTCTCTTATTTTAAAAAATGGATTATATTATCTCTAACTTTCTCAATCGAATCCTCAATTGAACACTTCTCTCTTCTTTTAATGTTAAATTTATTTAAGACTCTCAGGGTTCCACTGACTATAGCTTTAGCTGGTTTATGTCTTCCTTTTCATTTTCTAAGTTTTCTTTAACTGAATTTTTAATTTTCTCTTTAGAGCCATAGGATTATTTTTGTTTGCCTTTTTAACATTTAAAAAAATGTTCTATTATTATTTTTAACTTCTGAAACAACATATCTTAGGAAGGAAGAGTAAGAAATTAAACACCTATGTTTCCAACTCCAATCCTATTGGAGCATAAATTAACATTTATCCAATTTTACTGTTTACTAGTTCTGTCAGACTTTAGTTCTGCTTTCATTATTTCTTCTTCTGTAGAAAATAATTTCCTTTACTTTGATTCTTTATATAATGTTTGCTTTTTCAGTGAGTCTTACCCATTGCCCTTGGTCTTTTACTTCATTTCTGAAGTATAGTTTTCTTGATATAATAGTTGACAATTTCTAAGGGGCAGCAGTAGAGCAAATCTCATTTTGAAAGGAGTCATGACTTCTACATATTGAAAGCAGTATGTTTGGCCTTTGTTCTTGCCTGCAAATGACTTCACTATCCTCCTGTCTAATAACGGTGAGTGTAGGAGAGATTGAGTGAATCTTTATTTCTTCTATTGACCATGTGCGTGCACATACAAAATCCTTTTTTCAGATCTTAGGTTTGAGGGATGATTGGTATCAATTTATACTAACATTTCAGTGATGTGGCAACTTGCAGTGAATGAACCGGGAAGTAGAGTCATGAACAAAGCACCAACTCTTGCTTTGTTGAAGCAGATGACTTGAGGACCATCATCATTCCTCAAGTACTCATTCCTCACTTAATGGAAACTGGAGGTAGCCAAGGCCATAGGTATGGTCCCTCTGGTCTTCTTCCTGCCACTTCTACCTATCATATTTGGGAGGGGGAGTAGTAGTTTTGGTAACTATCTGATAGCTATATTCCATATGTGAGAATTTCAAATGACCCACAAAATTGGATATATAGAGTCCCACTCATTAATTCTGTGCTCTGCCCTTATTTTTAGCACTTGTTATATTTATTTGCTGGATTTAGTGAACTGAAATAAGGATCATCTTCACTTAGCCTTAGAGATTCTACTCTATCCAGGACATTTGAATTATAGGAAATTCCTCAAGATAATGAACAAGATTGGAAAATAAAGGTAAGCCTGCATGAATTCTGGCTTGAATGCCAGCCCCTTACAATTCGTTATCTGTGAAATCTCAGGCAAGTTTCTTATCTTCTTTATGCCTCAGTCTCCTTCTCCTTATCTTTAAAAATGGGAGTGATGTGCATACCTATTTCATAGGGTTATTATGAAGACTAAGTAAGTTAACATATGTAAAACATTGAGTGCTGGGCGTATTCTCAGTTCTTTACAATGGTTTGCTTTTACCCTAATGTCACTCCTCCCAGGTTCCAAAGCTGATGGCAATTTTTAAACCATCATCTTATTTTTTTAACACTAAGGGTTTTTTGTTTGTTTGTTTTTAAAAGATTTTATTTATTTATTTGAGAGAGAAAGTGAGAGAGAACAAGAGCACTACAGGGGAGAAGGTCAGAGGGAGAAGCAGACTCTCTGTGGAGCTGGGAGCTCCATGTGGGATTCGATCCTGGGACTCTGGGATCATGACCTGAGCTGAAGGCAGTTGCTTAACCAGCTGTGCCATGGGGCTGAACACTCAGTTTTTTTAATGCAGATTGGGAAAGGACAATGTAGTAAACTGTACAGAGGTTTCTCTAAGGCTTATGTCTTTTTACCCACCTATCTACATTAGCAAATATGGTGATTTTGGTGACCAATATCCCTCAGGGGAGCTTCTCCAAAAGACAATACTGTGAGGGAACCTACTATCTTTGTCTACCTATACTTAGAAATATGCTTATGCCAAAAAAATTAATGCATAGGTGTACATATAATATTTAAACATTGACATAAGTCAAATGCAAATATTTAAATGTAAATATGTACATATGTAAATGTAAATATGTAAAAATATAAATATTTAAAAATCATTTGAATAACATTGTGATGTTTAAAGAGCTCTTTGAAAATATGAATGTGCTTCATTCATATAATGACTTATGTTGTCATTAAAAATATGTGTACTACTTTACTAATTGAGGAAATTATCAGAGAGCATATGTAAATTTAATAAAGCAGTATAAAAGGCTTTAAATACAAAATGACTCCAATTTTGTAAATGATATATGATGTCTATATATTTATTCAATTAAAAACATTGGAAGGAAATATACTCAAATACTAATAGTTGTTATCTCCCAGTGGTGATTTTTATTTTTCTCCTTACATATTTTATGTGTAAGTATGTAACATTTGTCTAATTACAAGTTAAAATTAAGCTTCATTAAAATAATACATTTCTGATGAGACCTACACCATTGTAACTACCATGTGTTATATTGCTATGCAAAGTTACGAAAAAAATTCAAGTAACGTTAAAAATTGTATATATTAGCCACTTCTAGAAATTAATTGAGTAAGCTCTAAAATAAATATCCAAATTGTTCATATGAAGACAGGAAAAAGACCAGCGGTTGCTGACGGTTGAGGAAGAGGGTGAATGAGTAGGTGGGCACAGAGGATTTTTAGGGCAGTGAAAATGCTCTGAATAAACATCATTATACATTTGCTGAAACCTATCACATGTATAACAACAAGAGTGAACTGTAGTGTAATAGCTATGGATTTTCGGTGACTATGCTGTGTCCAGGTAAGTTCTTCAATTGAAAGAAATGTACCACTCTGGAGGGGGATGTTGATCATGAGGAGGCTATTGTGTGGGGATGTGGGGGTATGGAGAGTATATGGGAAATTTCTGTACTTTCCCTTCAATTTTGCTATGAACCTAAAGCTTCTTTAAAAAAAAAAAAAAAAGAAGTCTAATTTAAACTGTAAAATAAGTAATAAAGTAACTTTAAAAAGTTACTCATTGACCCAACCATATAAACTTCTTCAGTGTATAACTGGGAAATTACTGAAGGAGTTATTCTTATCCATTGAAGTTCACACGTTTCTTTACTAACCTTGTGAAATTTTTTGTTAGAGACTTTCTGCCCTACCAAAAATACACACATACTAACCTATACACCAGCACAGCTTACACTTCTGAGCGTTTATAGACCCTATGAAAATTGTTCGTGGACTTGCAGTTTCTCCTTCCAAAAGAAAGAAATAGTAATATGTATTCTATGATACTAATTGTGGAGTCACTTATGGTAGTGAATAAATTGAAGCAATTTGAACTTCAATTAATAATAAAATGTTTAAAGAAGTCATAACATAGGAACAAACTGGAATTTATGTAGCCTCTAAATTAAATGTTTACAAAGACAATGTATTACCATGGGACAGTATGATATATTATTATTTTAAATTATAATGCAACATAGTAGGAAAATAACAGTGAAATATGCACATATGTGGAAAATGAGAAGAAATTTTACAAAAACACTGTTGAGTATGGTCTTAGCATTGTTGAATTCATGCTGATCATTTTCTTATTTTTCACACTTTCAGTGACATTAATTTTAAAGATGAAAAAAAGCAAAGCAGAAAGAAAATCCATTAACTCTATCTGTTGTGCAAATGTTCATGGCATCAGGTATCTGTCTCTACTTTCTAATTGGAGACAGGTCCTCAGGGTAATGCTTCATTCATTTTTTCAGCTGGAATGAATGGAGTTTGCAAGACAAGCTACCTTATTACTGAAGGTCAAGCTACTATGGTACACCTTTCAGTTTAGATTTTTGATCCAAGGAACACTGCAACTTCTTCTTCTTTTTTTAATTTTTTTAACTTACTTGTGTTTTTACTGATGAAATTATACAATGACTGGATTTTGCTTCAAAAATAATACTGCAAGAAAAAAAAAAAGTGGAAGATGACCCATAGAAACAAAGCTGGTTATATAGTGATAGAACCTGGCTTGTCTTGTGGGTAAGGGGGCTTTGTGTTAATTACTAACTTACTGCCATAGACTCATCTCAGATGCTAGGAGTACCTGGATCTCTAGTTCCCTAAGGCATTCCTAGGGAGCTTGTTCTTTCCTGTACTGCAGATCCATATATCTATGTCACACATTTTAATTTTCAGAATGTGTTGACATCTGTCTCCATATTTAATTCAGTAGCTTCATTTATGTTCAGCTTAAAATATGGAGCATTTGGTGAAAACTGTCAATAAGAAAAGAAGAATGCATTAGTAGATAATGATTTTGTTCTACAGATCTGTATAATTTTTCCCATTTTAAACAGAGATTTTCATAAATTTTGTGACAAGTTTGAAGAAGTTCCAAAGGTGGAGACTTTACTATATTTAAATGTTTGAGCTCAGTAGGTATAATTAATGCCCAATGGAAATACTGAAGTATGAACTATTATTATAGAAAGAGTTTGGTCTATAGAGAATTATTTTTAAAAAGCTCCACCTTATTTTGCAAACCATTTACCTAATAATTATTTACATTATTTTAACCTTAGATTTTAGTTATTAGTATTTTATGTGAGGCCTTCAAAAATGTTGCTATTGATTATTTTTTATTCATGTTTAAAAGATCACTTTATTTATTGCTTTGTTCTTTTACATAAATTAATTTTTATCTTTATTTCTTACAAAATAGAAAATGTAAAAAAACAATAAGAAAGTTGAAAAGTCTGTTAATAATATTTGGAAAATTAAAGAACCCTAGGCTATGTATGTATATGAGAAAATACTGGCTAAAGTCATGAACCTTATTATCACTTACATTGGAAACAATACAAGTTTAATTCTCCACTACCAGAACTCAAAAGAACAAAGCTATTATCCTCTACAAAATCACATTAGTCTCTCATTTTGGCTCAGTATTCCCTTTAATAAACAAGAAGATAAAAGTAACATTCAGTAAAACCCAACCTAAGGGATCCGAGTGTCCAGGTTCATCAAAGACTACTGAGAAGATGCACCAGGAAAATAGACAAGGATTCCCTCCACAGATGAAAACTTACATGAAAAAGTCAATATTATCATTAAGTTGATTAGTAATATTGTAATTTTTAATAAGAAATGTGATATATTTCCCTGAAATGCAGTGTCACATAATGTAACCAAACTTTCGTGGGATGCCAAGGGACAAACAGTATTATTTCCCGTAGCCTTCATATCTACTCCAGAGTGAAGTATAGCATTTTCAAATACTTTCTTGGAAGGGGAAACATATCACTCCTTAAGATAAAATTATTATCACAGGCACAAGAGATTTTTTTCTGTTTTAAAACAAACATGGAGGGGGCTGGGTGGCTCAGTGGGTTAAGCCTCTGCCTTCGGCTCTGGTCATGATCTCAGGGTCCTGGGATCAAGCCCCACATCGCATCCGGCTCTCTGCTCAGCAGGGAGCCTACTTCCCCTCTCTTTCTCTGCCTGCCTCTCTGCCTACTTGTGATCTCTCTCTCTCTCTCTTCAAATAAATAAAATCTTTAAAAAAATTTTTTTAAATGATTGAAGATATTCTGCTGACCATTTTGTATATATTCTTTTCTGTGTGACTTCCTTTCTTTATTTAAAATATGGACAAATGAGTTAATAACATGTATGAATTATGAACAACTAGGGAATTCATTTTTCACTGTGTACAACTGCATACTTGAAAAATAAGAAGGCATCAAGGTATTTTCCTCGGATTATCTTTAAGATAGTGGCCACTGGTAAATGTGTGGAGATTTTAAGGTAAGTAGTATAATTTTCCATTTATTCCAGTTTGAACGAATGTGTCTAATCTCCAGACTTCTTTTTTTTTTTTTTTGATAGACAGGATTCAAAAGAAGGCTGTATAGAACCTTCTATACATGTAACCTTAGAAGAGAATCACTGTATTTTCTGCTGTCTGCATTTCATATGAAACATATCTGAATCCAAGGTCATCCACATAATGAGACTTTGGACACATTTGGGTGAGCTATAAGAGAAAATTCTAAGAAAAAGGAGGACAACATTGAATCTTAACATGCTGTGTGTGTGTGTGTGTGTGTGTGTGTGTGTGTGTGTAAGACCTTCAACTTTCGGAAAGGACAATATCGAATATCAATGTAAAGTGGAACAAGGCTGTGAATGGTTCATCAGACCTCTAAATACAACAAAAAGTTTTTAAAAATCTGCATTTTTTCTATTTTGACTTTGTAAACAACTACATGGAATCCATAGAGCTTTAAAAACACAACACAAGTTAATGAGATTTACTGTTTTGATTTACCTATTTTAATATTCTGCATTGGTATATTGAAGACGAAAGACTTCAGACTTTGGGATCTTGATGAAGAAAAATTATATGGAAGAATTAGTGCTACCCGGATGGTACTGGAAGAGTAAATTGATATGACTTGTCAGAAACAGCAATTAAAACCAAAATTAAGTAAGTGAACTCTGCAATTTTTTGTCAATTGTGCCCCCCTCCACTCCAGGACAGGATTGTTTCCAACTAAAATGTGAAAGTGTCCCCAGAGACTTTATTCATTATTAGTTGGAGGGTTTGTGTTAAGGAGTTTGATGTGCAAAATAATTGAGACTATCAAGAAATATCCAATGTATCCAGTAAGAGTATGTCATTGCTTCTGTGAGAGAACATCTTCAAGGTATCAGGCCTTCTCAGAAGAACTCCCTACTCTGGCTTTGATAAAGATTCACAAAGGATACACTTAAAAAAAAATCCACAGCAAATTTTAATCCAAAATCTGGGGCAAATTTTGATGCTCAAGCTTTGAAGTTAGGTATTTTCTTTGCTATCCTTTATTGTTTATTACCTGTCCTAGGTAAATTTACTTTAAAAATGACAAAAGTGATCCTATTTCTCTATGGAAATGGAATATTGTAAGTGTAATATATAGTGTAATATATATATGATATACAGGTTCCAATAATTGTTGAGTTTTACAAGACATAGCTACTAACTTTCCAAGGGGTCATGAAATGATTGGATGACAAATGACCAGGTAAAGTCTGAATTAGAATGATCAGATAACAGGCTATTTATTATTCAATTTGGAAGGAAAGAGAAGATGAACTTGATCATCCTCCTTATTTGACAGATGGGGTCATTAAACTACTAATATGTATAAGAAGGTCATGAGCTTTCACAAAGATGACTCTCAACATGAATTGTTTGCTATTACACAATTAATTATTTCATAGGCAACAATACCCATGCAATCAATGTTTATGAAAAAAAGTTTCCAAAATACTAGAAGCCTGTTCTCTATTTTATCAGGATGGTGTGTGGTCACCTCTACTATCACCTGTACATTTTCACTGGGGTATCAAATATTAACATGTAATATCCTCCCCTCCCCAGTCTGCCTTGACCTCTATTCCTCACTAGAGCCCATGTGCACTTGAAGCCAAAGCTACCTGTATAGGAACCTTTGGGAAAACTTGTATCTATATTTCCAGAAAATATATTTGATACCATTGTACGCTATAGGGACAGCAATCATATACATCCATAGTTTAACCTTTACTTCTAAGAGATAATCTAGCAGAGATTTTATTCCAGGGTCTTTTAAATTCTCCAACCCAAGGATTTCTGCTTACCTAAGAAAAGGAAAGAACTGAAAAAAAACCCTTGTATTATCTAAACATTGTCAGTTTGACTGGTCTGTAAATGATTTGATTTCACTGGCATTAACTTTAATTTTTTCAAATTAAGCAAAAATAAAGCTAACAAAATAATTAACCCCCTAAATTTAATATACATACACATCATATATGTGTGTGTGTGTGTGTATGCTTAGATATGTATACATGTGTATGTGTGTGGAGTCACAGTAGGAAACAGGTAGTTATAAGAAAACAAAATGGATCTTAAGGAATGAATTTCTTCCTTTACCCTCACTATTTCTTTAAAAGGGAAAGAAAAAATAAAAAAGGACGAGATAAAGCTTATTTAAAGGCATCATTTCCCACAACATTCTATTCTCAATTTTAGATGCATCCCGCCCAGAAACATTGTGCTGATCTTTCCTGGATGAAGACTGAATTTCTGAAGACTAAGGTATAAACACAGTAGAGATATGCTATCATCAAATACACTGTACTGAATCTATACAATCGAATAATAATAAAAAAGTATTCTTTATATATAAAATGTTTCCCGGATACCAAAAGATCAAATAAAAATCCCACCCCTCTTGCTGTGTTCCTAAGTATAGTATATACTCGTTTCGGAAATGGTTCACAGCACTTGTCTCAGGGCAATATTTTCTGGCTTACAGGGCTGGGATCAAAGGAACCAGCATCTCCCCTCACTTAGGGAGCCATGGTTTCCTATAGCACCATAGAGCAGATGGGTGTGCGTCACTGCCTCATACATCAAGCGTATTCTGGTGGAGACCTGGTTATTGACAGCCTTCGCCATGGTCGCCAGAGGCCTCACTTACATTTTAACTGTCATTCAACCTGGAAGCCAATGGGCATTCTCTCAAAGTCAGCTTGGTTCTACTTTTCTCTTTTTGGTAGGTCTGATATCTTCTTATCATCAAAAGAGATTGTGAAGTCTTAAAACCAGCACTTTTCCTCCTCCAGAAGTCCTTGCTATTGCTACTTAGAAATGATGTGAAATATTGAAGATGTGATAAATTTAGAAATTTTTAGATCATAGCAAGGTAGATATTGGATTAGAGTATAAAACATAGAGCATTTAATAAGGTACATGGGAAAACCAGAAAGAAAATTTGAATGCCAATTCTCCAACATCATTTCTATTTTGCAGTAGCATAAAATTTGTCATACACTTTGAACAACAGTGTTCCATGGCCACTTAGAATAATATATGCCTTGTATATAAAAAAACTAATTAGAAAATGATTCAGAGTAAAAAACTCATGAGTGACATTCATTCTTCAGTAAATGACTAATATGCAACTTACTTAGTTACAAATCTCCAAATATCTATTCCCATAATAAAGACAAGGAAAATGAAACAAAATCAAAGGTGTCTTGTAGAAATAAGCACCTCTCTGTTAGGCACATGAGCTTGAAGGACAAGGTACCAATGTCTCTGGGGTTTGCCATGTTAGATCAACTTTGAAAGTCTTGACACTAGGAACGCTTGTCAGCTGGTGCCCAAACATGTGCCTTTTGAGCTTGGGCCCTTTTCAGAGGAGAGCTTCATATTCCAAAATGAGAAAAATGGCCACTGAAATAACCGTTAATATTTTTTTCTTTAAGGAATATTTTGTCTTGATTATCAATTAGGAAGTGCATACTGTATCTCTAAACTTTACATCAGACTGCCAGTGGGTGCATTTGATATTAAGGCTCTTCATGACGCACCAGAGTGTTTATAATCACAGAATATATTGTTCTACCTTAAGAAAAAAACAAAGTGGGGATTGGATTAGTACTTGTTTGATGGATAATATTTAATCTTTTCAGTGTGAATTATGTATTAAAGTAATTGCTATGAGTCACCTAATTATCACCTCCTAATTAGGTGAAATCTGTACGAATCCTTTAGGTATGCCACAGATAACTTTTTGATGAAAAACCCAAGAAACAAGGTCGACTTCAACAGATGTGTGAGGTCTTCCAGGTAATGTTGGATAATACTGATAAATTTCAACACAGTAACATATTGGATATGCAAGTCACGGGGGTCATAGATCCTTGTCCCAAAGATACAATATTTTTAAGTGGGAGCCTAGATGGTTTAGACATTATAAGTTTGTGATAATCTTTTAAGAGTCTAACAATAGTACCTCTACATTCAAAATAATGTAAGTATAATAGGACAATTAATGAATACCAAAAGCCTTTTGTTAAGTAGAAAATGCATTTCTACCGAAGTGTTTTCAACATCTGAGACCTTAAGTTCCACTGAACAGTGCTGGTAAGAACACAGTGTTTGCCTTCCTCTGCGTGACATTATGTCTACTAAAGAATGTCCTCAAAGAGCAATTTGTAATATATTTTTAACAGAAAAAAACTTAACCTCAGTAAGAATTGTATATTATTTGATTCAGAAATAGTTAAATTTTCTTCCATTGTAATGTGAATCTTCCACAAGGAAATTTTAACCAAAGTCTTCCCAGACTGCAGTAAAAGAAATCTTTTATATACTTTCAAATACTGTGCCTTTTTATTTAAAACAGTGTAAACATAACAACTCAACACCACCAATAATTGGAAAAAGACTAGTTATGTGAACACTAATTTCCTTGAATGCCCCATGAAAATAAGGGTAAATAAAACAGACAAATCTTCAGGAGAAGTTTCAGTTCACCTTAGCAGTGGTAAAAATATTGCTTTATTCCAAATGAACATACAACACAATTTACTGTTCTTTTGGGGGCTTTCTGTGAACTGAAAAGTCTGGGCTTTGTGATTTCAACAATTTATTCTTTCCATATTAACCACAGAAGCCAATGTCTTGGTCCACAAATAGTAGACTTGCTACAAAATAAATAGTAATGAGGATGACGAGAAAGCAAAGGGTAACTGTCAATTTGATAATTGGCTTGTGTAAATCATTTAAGTATGCATAATTCAAAATAAACACACATCCTCAACTCGCCTTGTGGTACTGATATCATTAATGAGCCAATAGTTATTCCTCTCAAAAGTATTCACACCAGAAAATGATCTTGACGTTGTCAAGAGTTTTATAGGATCCCGCCATGCAAGTGACCTTGATTTAAGAACTTACAAACTGAACTTGATACTTAATGGATAAATTTAAAGTGAACAGATCTGAGAGGGAAATTTTTTTTCTGAATAATAAATTCCCTGATGTTTCAGAACAAATTTTAGCAAGCTTAATATGCACACACATGCACACACATACACACAATGAACACATGTGCATACAGCATACCTGTGCTCGAGTGAGCAAACCCATACCCACACACGGGTGTGCGCACGCATGCGCACACACACACATACACACACAGGCACACACGCACACACACTGAGAAAGGCTCCTTTGGAGCCCCTACACAATCTCAAAGAAAAACACTTCTACTCGCATGATTTTAGTAACACGACATTGTGAATTTTCTCATCTCTTTTTCTATAATAATTTCCTTCACACCTCCCTCTGAGATTCTGTGCCTTCAAATTTCAGAGGGAGCGGCACGTCAAGAGTAGCTAAGATTGCCCCAGATTACGCCTTCTATCTCCCGCCCTCCCTCTTCCAGAGTCTTTGTGCCATTCTTCAAAAATGAAAGAGAAAACACTACATTGGTTGACATGACATAACCTGTGAGGAGGCTGTCGAGTGAAGAGAAATTTAGGGGTTGGGACCTGCAAGCCAAATGCAAGGGCCACCTGCTCATTGGCACGTCCGCCCTCAGGATACAGCTTGTCTCTTTGAAACCGGGGAACTGCCAGTGCTTTTTTTATGAGGACACTGGTGCGGTGGGGCTGAGGGTCTGAATCACCCACATCTACTAAGAGCCAAAAGAGGCCCCGGTGTTGGGACTAACTGAAATTGTATTCACAATTCTACCCAAAGCTTTAGTTGTAAGCTTTATCCCTCCTGAAACGTTTCTTTCCCTTTAAAAAAATATTTTGTTAAAAAACAGTATGATATGAGGGCGATAGACTATTTGGTTTCTTCTAAGTAGATGCTCTTAAATTAATGCATATAAATAATTTGTATTTAATTTCCTCTCTTTTCCTGTTGAGCAAAGCATAGAACACACCGATTCCTCCAGCTCCAGTCACTTGGTCAACGCGGAGTCTCTTTGTATTTCATTTCTTAAGACAAACTGTGCCTCTCGTTCTGATTTGGCCGTGGGACTCAGGGGGAGAAAGGCTGTGTTTTCACTTGCACTGTCCTCGGTTTCTACACTGGCCAGTTCGTAGTCCTCTGACCGCCTGGCGTCGCTCAGAATTCGGATCTGCTCCTGGACAGTTTCTAGCAATATTTTCACTTCTTGTTGTTCTGCTATAAGACAATCGCTGACTGGAATACTCACATTGACAATGTCAGCAGAGTAGGAGTTTTTGTACCATTTGATGCTTTTGACTTCAGAAATCCCTGGCATTTGCATGCAGGTTTCTTCTAGACCCACTGAAGGGATGATGGGCACGGAACTGGCCCGCGCGGATGAATATCCCATCAGGTCCTTTTGATCCAAGCTATTAAAATAGGAATTTGTCTCTCTTGAAGGCAGTTGCATATTTATGGATGCATTTTGTTGGGTTTTTAAACCACTGGAGGAATACCTGAAAGAGAAACCCGGTGTTACATATCCTGCTTTCCGCCGTGCTTCCTTAGAGCAATATTCAGTCAACAAAGCACTTCCACATGCACCATCTCACTGAATTCTCACAGCAACCCCATGAGACGGATAATATGCTCCCAGTTAAACAGAGAAGTAAACTGAAGCTCAGAGAGGTGAAGTGACTTGCCCAAGGTCACACAGAAAATAAGTGACAGACTGAGACTCAAACCCAGATCTTCTTACTTGAAGTCCAGGGATCTTTCAACACACCACAGCTGTATAGGCAGGTGGGGTATAGTCTTCCTGACCTCTATCCTAGAATACAAAGTAAATGGGGATTGAGCAGGTAAGTGTGGCCTTTCCATAGTGACAAACAGGAAACCCATAACGGCATTACTCCACTCCATCCATGTGACCACCCTCTCAGCCCGGGTTTAGTCTGTAGACTCGCAGCCACACTAGCTGGGGGTGATCAGGAAGCCCGGCCTGGAAGCATCATTGTACTATCGTCCTGCGTGTTTCTGTTTCACATTGAGTTTAGGGGACCCAGGTCCAATTATCATTGGCTCTCAACTCTGTAGAAACTGCCTCACCTCCAGACAGCTGAGCCTACAAATGGGAATGGAGGCATACATTTGCTTTCTGGGGATGAGTGTGAAGTGAGGTCCATTGAGCCTCTACCAATATAGCAACTTTCCTCACATGGTTTCTGGAGCCAAGTAAGGTAATTCACTGGTGCACGGCAGTAGCTTGTCAAGAATGCCAACATGCCATTCCAAGTCATTTGAATATGCCAGGAACTGGCTAGCCCTCTTATTGCCTGTTCAGAGCTGGTGAATTTTCCTGTGCCAGAGAGTGGGGCAGGTATGTTGTGGATTCACAGAAATGTGGCTTGGGATCCTGAACAGTAATCTCTATTCTTTGTTATTTGTCTTTAACTTAAATGTGAAATGAAACGTTAACATTTAAGCATAATCTAAATATAGCCACCCTCCATATAATAGGTCTTATTCCCCTTGTCTTGCATTACGATGTAAATAACAATCATGTTTATAAATGGAAAGAATATTTCTCCAGAAAGGGCTTTTATATCTCTCGAGAGGGTTTCTCTAATATCTTTCATGCCTTTTTCGAGCCCGGAGGGAGACAAACCATAAGTGACTCTTAATCTCACAAAACAAACTGAGGGTTGCCGGGGGGAGGGGGTTTGGGAGAAGGGGTTGGGATTATGGACATTGGGGAGGGCATGTGATTTGGTGAGTGCTGTGAAGTGTGTAAACCTGGTGATTCACAGACCTGTACCCCTGGGGATAAAAATATATGTTTATAAAAAATAAAAAAATTAAAAGAAAAAATAAATAAATGGAAAGAATAATTGCAGGGAAGTGTCTTGCATACTAAATAGAAGTCTTTATAGCGAGGATGCAATCAGAGCAATTTAGGGGTCTGTCTTTCCACCACACGGGGAGAAAAGACGAGGATCCAGTGGAGGTGTCTCTGTAGCTCCATTCTCTCTTACTGTGCCTAGTACAGAGTTGGCAATCAATAAATCCTGATCAAGGGGATGCATGAATACAGGAACGAATTTTCAAGGTAAATGCTCCCTTTATATCCCAGTTAATGTCCATTTCAAACATAATAACAGCTGACATTTGCAAAATGTTTTTTAAAAGCATGCTCAAGTCTAATTACGTCATTTAATTTTTTAGAAACCTGTGGCTTATTTATTATTATTACCATGCAATGGGTAAATAAGCTAGATTAAGGGGCACTCACTATCTGAGCTTAGTGATTTAAGAAGAAAAGTCATCAAATTATATATCAAATTATACCTTTGGTAGGCAGCAGAGGAACAAGTTAATCCCGAATTGTCTGATTGTAACTCTTCTTATTAAAGCCATAAATGAGTGGGCATCCCAAGGTGCAATAGAATACCTTTTTAGAGATGTATAATATTTTTTACAATTATATTCTAATTGTATGGTCATGTAAAGGGAAATTCCCTGGGCAATCATATGCCTTTCACTTAAGTGTTAATCTGGTTGAAAATCTGACCCTATAGTTTCTGATCACTGACTTAATTTCAACAAGAAAAAAGGGGACAGATGTCATCCTGCTAGCATCGCTAATAAGCATGAGGATAGAGGATGTTTGCTTATCACATTCACCAATGGCACAGAGCCAAGAAATATAATTGGGATAAAACTGCATTCCACATAGATATCTTCTGGGTGTATCAGTGGGTAGAATCTAACAGGTTGAAATGTGATGATGACAGGTGCAAATTCTTAGAACAGCATCTAAACATGCCTTGTAAAACTGTTGGGTAAAAGCATAAATCTCTCAGAGGACTTAGTAAATTGCAGCCTCCTGACCACATTGGCACGACAATGTAGTAATCAAAGGTAATTCAAACCAAACTTGGGGAAGTCTTCATATTGATGGAGTTGGGTGAGAAAGAGGAATGCCACTTAGCTTAGGAGTCACCTTGCAAGGCAGGTATGGGACACGTGGCTGGCAGTAACTGAAATCTAGAACGTCCATCACGTGGAGAGGACTTTGAACAATTAGAACTCTCCGAAAATGTAATTTTTGTTTTCTGTCACTTAATGGCATTAAGTCCCAAGGCCATTACAAGTTCTGCTGGCTTGGACAAATGGCAGCCCCACTTACATGTTTTCATTAATTAAAACATGGGAATACTGATCTAGGGGGACTCCTCTGGTGACTGACTGGAGTCATGCCTCTCCAGTATTCAGCCAGAGTCCTCTCTTCCTTCTCAGAGTTGCTACGAGGGTCCCAGCCAGCACTGGTATTCGAGTAGAAGCTATATACTATTCTCCAGAAGTTCAAGCGGGAGCTAAATTTCTAATATGGCTCTAGATTAGAAGACACTTCAGAGTTCTGTGTTCCTCAAGAGCCACTAACTCTTCCACAAGCTTGATCCATACGCTGTCATGCCTTGACTACAAAATACCAGTTTGAACTGCCCTTCCCCTGATCCCTCACCAAAGAAAGTGCAAGTGTGTCTCATTTGTCACTAGGGGAGTCAAAGCATCCTTCTAAAGAGGAGAAATTCCAAGTTAGTCACTTGATTTGGTTCCCAGGCATTCAGGGGTCCAGCCAAGGAGTTTGTGTCTCTGCACAGGCCTCCAAGCCTCCGTTCCTGGTATTTGTGGCATTGAAATCAACTGACTAAATTGAAGAGAGCCATTTTCCCCTCCGAAGCCATACACTTAGCTGTTTCCCTTACATATCATCATCCATGAATGTGATTTTCTTCATATTTCTTTCCTGATTTAGTGGTTCATTTAGTCAGAAAGGCCAGTATTCAATCTCAGTCCTTTTACATGGCATATGCCACCTCAAGTTAGCCATTTCAACTCTGCCATCCTTAGTGTGTTCATTTTATAAATTCCTAAAGGATCACTTACACCTGTACAGTTGCTAGATAAATGAGATGGGTATTCAGTACGTTTGGATCCCTTCTGCTTTGAAGGTAGCCATCTAGTTCTGTGATTCCATTTCTTTCTGGCTAGCATATGAATACATAAGTTTGATTTGCCTGACAAAACCTAGTTCAGAGCTCTGTGAGCCATTGCCATGGTTGTCCCAGGTCCCTCAGTCAGGGGGAAAAGCTCCTGAAGAATCTCCTCTCCATCTCATTCCTTCATCAAGAGCTCTCTAAGATATGTGCCGGGTTCAAGCTGGGCTACTGTAAGTGCCAAGGAAAGAAGCCATATACACCAGGAGCCTAACTAGCAGAGCGCGCCCACACCCCAGATAAACAAGCAGCAGATGGCTGATAGCTCTTGTAAATTCATTCACTCCCCCTCCGGGTTAGGGCCAGATTTGAAGAGGGCCTTTAGCTATGAAATTCTATTACCAATCCCATTTCCAGTCCGGAGAGACGGTCAGTCCCCCAGGAGTGGAAAATAGCTGTTTTCAAGAACTGAGAATGAGATTGCTCCTTGAGATTCATTGTGCTGAGCACACAGTGACTTAGAGTCACCATTTATCAACATCGGGTGCATATCACACACAGGAAAATACACGTGGCCAGCCAGCTGGAGAGAATATTCCAAACCCAATGATGATTGAACCAAAACAAAACTACCACTATGCAGACAATAAGTGTAAGTCTCCCAGGAGGTAAAAGACAAAACAGTGCCTGAACATTCATGGAAATCTCTGAGCCTCTGAATATTTGTTTATGTAAGGTTCAAGCCTATATGCCTGGCAAGGGCTCCGAGCATCCTTATACCTGGGACATATGGGATGATAGCCCATATCGGCACCCAGTGAAAAGAAAGACAGTACGGGCTGGTTCTCTAACCATCTACAAAATCTCTGAACTTGATTTCCCCCCGCCCCATATATGTGTTCCCAAGTAACAGACATTATTAGTGATTTAAGAATCACTATCTGAGCTTAGTGATTTAAGAAGAAAAGTCATGATGAAACAAGATTAATTATAATTAGGGGCTAAGTGGAAGCCCCTTTTCTAGATCTAAGGCAAAGAGAAATGCAAACAGCTTCTTGACTTGCATTATACGTTTTGGACAACTTGGCTCTTATGTTGAATTTGCAAACTGTCACCCGAGGTCTATCCCGAAGGTATACACAGTTCATTTGGGATTGCTTCAAAATTACAAATGTCTTTCTGAAGAAATCTGTTGCTGGGTTTTGTCAGGGCGTGGCTATATGCATGTCTTGCCAGAAACAAAAGGAAAAGGTAAGGCTCTGTGATGTATGTCTCCTACCTGCTTTGGCTCTCAGTTTGATACAGTCTGGAAAGATCCATCCAGGCCAAAGCAGAATAAAAGCCGGGCCTGCCTTACCCAAAGTGATAAAAACCAAATTCAACAAGAACCTGGCTTGACTAAGGGAGCTGATTCCTGATATTTCTGGAATAAACCCTGATTGCATTGCTCTTGAAATTAATAGCTCTCTAATAGTTCCTTGACAATAAGTGCCAGACCTACTCTGCTTACTATGCGTCAGGTACAAGCCCTTTTATACATGTAATTTTTAAAAATCTGCCCAAAAACCCTGAGGAAGCTGGTATTATTTTGCCCAATCTGTACATGAGAAAACTTAAGTTCATAAGATAAAATTTTTTTCAAAGATGCGATTTAAACTCCAGTCAGTTTAAGGAAGGGCTACCATGTTTGGGCGATTTATGCCAATTAGGTAAACTGGGGCTAAAATTCATCCTATTCTACTCACCATGCCGTGAGCCTTGTGAGGGTCTGCATCCACTCCTAAGAAAGGGCACCTTTTGCAGCCCTGGTGTGCAAAGCCCATCTTTCCACACCTATACCACAAATGAACCTAGACATCTGAGTTCAGCAAATTGTACTTTGACAATATGCTGTCTACATTGACGGAGACAGTTTCAAGAACACTCTGGACAGAAGTAGACACTACATATAAATACATTACAGGTTACTGTTGAGGGTAGTGCCCACAATATTGATTAGAGAATTGAGTAATTGTTTTTCAAACTTAAGAATGAAGGAACACATTAGTCCTCCTAAGAAATCTCTCTTTTTCTTTTAAATCAAAGATGCATCCCCAGTTGTTTTAGCGACTATATAATATACTGCCTAGATAACTATACACTGAGCTTGCTCCCTAGTTTTATTTTTCTGTCTCACATTTCCCTAATATCTATTTTCATTGTACCTATTCTTTTTAGTTTATCTTTTGTGGAACAAAGATCAAAGTGAGCATAAATAGACTATTAATGACAAAAATCAATGAAGAAAACCCTAAGGAACATAATAACTCAATGTAAAGTTTGAGCATTCATGACACCCTCCCTAAATTCCATTGTTTTTAAGACCTACCCTTGACAAGGTATCGTATCCTGGTCTGGGATCCTTGAGTCCTCAAGTTGCTGATATGCTGGTCCCACGATGCCGCCCAGCCTACTTCTGGGTGAGGGGGGTGTTCTCCTGAAGGCATTCCTATGGAGCATACCACTCCTTTGCCCTGGGCTGCAGCAAGAGGAGAGATTCCTGCTGGGATGAAAGGAAACGAACAGATTGATCCTAGCAAGAACCTTATATATGGCTGCTCAAACTTCTCAAATGCTGCTCTTCACTCCAGACACTCACAGTTCTAGATTAGGCTCTCCAACCATGACTGCTAGCTAGGAGGAGACCAGAAGTTGTTGAATCCATTAACCCTTGCAGGAACAAAGTGAAGTTCTCACATTTCTGGCTTTCTAGTTTGCAGCACAGTGGACCAAAACAATCTCAGCTTTCCAGCCAAAGATAAGAGGTGGGCTTAAGGAATTCTCAAGCTCCTGATTCTCAGCTACCCTCATTATCCAGGATATAGTGGCTATCTAATAAAAATAAAAATGGCTTTGTTACTAGATACTGACAAAAACCAAACACAGGAACTCTGAAGGGATTCACGGGGAAAAGTTCACCATGTTAGTTGTAGAATAAATAAGCCTCCTTTGAGTTGGCATTCTCTCCTTAACATATGTGCTAAATTCCCAGTTCACGACCTCAAATTTTCATCAATCTTGAGAAACGAAATTGTTTTCTTTTGAATTTGCTTTTAATAAACATCTGATTATATGTTTTCCTTGACTCATACATCCAAATACCCAAATAACCTTATGTGTTTAGATGCCATCACAGGCAAAAGGCATACGTGGGATGTATCTTAGGTGAGATTGAGATTCCTACATAGATCATGCTAACCAAAAGAGCTGGGCTTTTTATAAAAATCAGTTGCTGATTTGACTTGTTACCCATTCCATGTCCATTTCCATCTCCACCTCACTGAATGTACCCTGCAGCCATGAGGACTGGTAAGAACTCTGTTCCTATGTAGATAGTCCATGCGATGCCAGTTTATGTGGTCAGACTTGTTCTGCGGTGTTCAGATAACAAGTGAAGTTAGAATCTTTTGCTATAGCTTCATTTTACCCTAAAAATACCAATAAAGCCATATAGAGAAGGATGGAAACCATTTTCAAAATTTCAGCAAACTTACCAAGTTCTAAAAGGACCAGTCTCCCAAAGTAATTTAACCCATGTCACTATATTATCTGGACTTCTGGAACTTTCCCTCTTGGCAACACTAGTGTTATTTCTACTTAGTAGTTACAATGAAAAATAAAGCAAAACAAAACAAAACCTCAAATATTATTTAAGATCAGAGTTTGAGAACCTGACATTTGAGTAGACACTTTCCTGGTTTTGGCAAAGTGAATGATCAGATTTTACCTTCTTCAAACAGTATGTCCTACCTTGCAGCATAGTATACCTTCATTCTTTATCATAATATTTCTTGTATGTTGGCAATATGGGGCCTCTAGGTGGGTCACCAAGGCCACAAGTATAAAGAGTTCTCATAGCTGTTGTTTTTTTTTTTTGTTTGTTTGTTTTGTTTTCCCATCCCTCTAGCTTCTACCTGTATTATCCAGGAGCTTTTATGGAGTCTGTGGGGTACTCAGGCTTTGGTGCTAGAAGTAGCTGCATCTGGGGATGCATCTCAGGTCTTTACATTACTCACAGCATGATACTGGGGTAAGTATTTCTACCAGAGCCCTGAACAAGAGAGATGATACTCTAATGTGGGTCACTTTGGAGATTTTACTATTTACAAAGGTGTCTTCATTGTTTGAGAGGGGGAAGAAAGCCAACATGGGGTACTACTGTATGTCCAGGCAAGTAACAAGGGGAAACTTTTCCTATCCTTGCAACTGAAGGGACAGGGGTGGGGGAGATTATGAGAATGGAGAGAGAAGGGGAGTTGTAAGGAAAGGACCACCTGGCAGGCAGTGTGGCCCCCGGAAGTGGGACGAGGGATATAGCTGAGGCAAGCAGGGAGGAGGGCACAGAAAGTCCAGGACTTTGGTCTCCCCCCATCCTTCCATCTCCTGCCTGTGCTTTGAATTGACAGCAGACAAGAGAGCCTGCCACTCTTTCAGTGTACATGCAAGGCAGAGAAAAGTAAAAACTTAATATGGGGAGGAGAGGTGCCAAAGGAAGGTATTCAGATCATGCTTCAGTATCTTCATAGGACTACTTTAGGGCTAAAAGAGAGAGAGAGTATGCATGGAGCCTGACCGGGAATAGGGGCTCAGTGCAATGAGTTCCCCTGACTCCTCCTCCACACCTGACAACTTGAAGGCTCATGGTAATCACTGAAAACCCTGGTCTTATTTCATTCTAAAAACCTCCCATATGTGCTGTCTCTAAGAGAGTTATATTGCTAAAATGTAATAAGTATGACATAACATAATAGATTTTTTCTTTAAAAAGCAAGAGGATTGTTTTCCCTTTGAACTAAACATGAGAAATAATGGCTTTGAATTAATAGCTTTGTTGTAATGAGTTACCCAAGTAAGTCATGTTTGCAGTGCAAAAAAAGGAAATTAATTATTCATAGCTAGCCAAACTGTCACAACAACAGAGTCTTCCAGTATGAACTAGTGACCCATCTGCAAAAACACTTCTACACCTACTGATCAATCAGCTATTCAAGCCTTCTAACCCCATGGCATTCGGGAAGTTATGGAGCAGTTTGCAGGATATATAAATCAGTAACCAGGGTTATCAATCATGAAAACGCTTAAGTCTACTGCATGTTTTACAAAACAAAAGCCATGATATATTAAACTATAATTTCCAAAGTTCTAAAAGCACTTTATAAATCAACTCTTGCCTATCTATCAGGACACAATGTATGCCAACAAATACTGCAGTGTCATTGAACCAAACAAAAGGGAAGATCTCTGAAAAATGTTCTTATTTAATTTGTAAGTGGTTCCCAGGAACATAGGAGAAGCCAAATCTAAGAGGGGGTATCTCAATGGACAAGGAATAGGGTAGGTATTTGCAGCTCAAAAACATTAGAAATTGTCATTCTTTTTTATTTTAACTTTAAAACATTGATGGTATAATATAGTCCTAGAGTAATATTATATATAATTATTTTACTCGACTGGATGGGACACCACTTCAACATGTATTATAATCAGCAGGAGAAAATGCTGTTTTGGAGAAAATATCCATCTTATAAAAGGCTGGTAATTTTGGACTTATTTCCCTAATTAAAGAATTTCCATTAGATCCAGTGAACTCAAATGCTTTTTTAACAAGGAAATATCTATAAATGCCTCAAATGATATAACCCCAAACTGGCAGTTAATCACTAAAGCAGTAATCCAACAGCCAAGTGTATTTCAATTCCAACTTGAAAAAATTTAAACCATTAAAAAAAAAAAAAAAACAACTTATCAAACCTTTGGTATCTCAGTCTCTACTCATGTAGAATGTGGGAAAAAAAATCCCCAACCCATAATGAGGATTCGTATACAGAGATACTGAAAACCTCCCAGTAAATGTGGTCAGCATTAAGAAAATCCTTTTTTAGGGGACTCATTGAGAGTCAAGGAAGGTTTTCAAAACATTGCCTAGGTATATGAAAACCAACAATATTTATCTGTCATTGTTGGGGACAACTGGCTGTTTATATACAATGTTATATTCGTTTCAGAGATGCAATATAATGATTCTACGATACTCGCCACATAAGTGACAACTATTATTTTGTACCTTCTCCTTTTTTGAAATTTTAATCCTTTCATATACATATATTTATTTATATTTATATTCACGTATTTAATTTTATAATATGGTCCTTCTCACTAAGAAAGGGAAGCTAAATCACTGCACAACGTCCACAAAGACTGAGGATATTACATTCAGATGCACATAAACAGAGCATCAGTCCCAAACTTTGGCACTTGGTTTAGAAAAAAGACTGCATTTTCGGAGTTTCAGATTTTTGTATATGAAACGCAGCATGTGATTAGAAGATGCTAAAAAACCTGCTTGGCCTCAGAATGTTAGAACATTTATAAGATAACCTTAATTTTTGGCTCTCTCCCCCAAAGAACCAATTTCTATGGGCAGCTTGGAAAAGAGTGCCACCCTATTCAAAACAGATCTTATAAACCCAAGGAGAAGACCTGCGAAGCTTCCTCCCCCTGAACAGTTTTCTTTGTGTTAGAACCATGTTGGAAGACCTGGAGCATGTCAGATCAGCTGCCTAGGGAAGAATTAGTCATTAAATTTGCAGACAGTGATAAGGCAGGCTAGGAAAAATCATGTTTTTAATGGTTTTTCAGAATGCAATTGTTTCATTCACTGGTCTGTGTCTGCAGCTTTGATGGGTGTTGTTAATAGTTCCTCCGGCTTCTTACAAGGGCATGGCTGCCTGCTGTTAGCTTTGGTTTACTTGCTGTGAGCTGCTTGAGTATCCACTCCTTAGAGAAATACATGGGAAGCAAAACCAATCATTTCTCCTGAATCAAGTTGCCATTTATTGGCATGTGTTGTCCAACATTAGACACAGTATGAATGTGCCCATCCCACCATGTGTAGCTACCTGTACCTGTGGTGTTTGACAGACTGGCTTCCTCTGTCAGGAGAAGGGACCTCTGGGAATGACTGAGGGCTGGCAAAACTTGACTCCATCATTTTCTCCAATGCAGTCACAGGATGCCTTTCCGCCTTTGAATACTGTGGAAAACCACATGCACAGAGTTGAGCTGGAGAATGAGTTATGAGAGGCGGGCCTATACTACTGCAGCTAGATATCAGAAGTTACTGAACTGAACTTGCCAGTATTTTGTCCAATGGTCCCCTGATCAGGAGAATGATAGAGACATCATTGGCATCCCATTTTTCACACAGTGAGTATGGTCTCCATCCTCCCCCCACACTCTCTGCTCAGATAAGGTCCATCCACGAGCATTCTTCACTTTAGAATTTTAAGAATGTCTTCTCATTTCAATCTACACCCATGGCACACTGTGCCTGACAGGCAAAAACACAAGTATTTTTTATTCGATATACATTTTATACACACAAAAAATTAATTAGTAGTTGGATTACAAATAGCAGGGGTTCAATAAATAGTGACTGAATGAACCTTTGAACATTCTCAGAATTATAAGGATATTGATTCAGAGTACCTGCTCTCAGGTCTCCATCATTACCTCCTTCAGCCTTTGCCAAGTAATTACTGGACTTAATAAGAGAAATTTGTGGGCATTTCACTCTTTATACCTACTAAGTCTCGGTTTCATCTTTGACTGTGGTATCTTATAAGGCTCAGGGGCCTTTTGGAAAGGTCTATAGAGATGACACATTAAGAAAAACTTTGCCCCAAGGGAAATATCTATGCATGGCATCTCAACCAGGCAGCACATTGTCCACTTTAATCTTCCCGGGACACACAACTCTTGAACAGCAGCAAGTGCTAGCAGGTTTCTCTTCCAGAAACTCCGGATTAAAAACTACCCTGAGAAATGACAATTTTAGAATGCTAACCAAGCCAGAGAAAATTTTGAAATATTGATATTCATACTAATGTATGAACATGAATTTTACAGAACAATGAAGACAGATGTGCAATATACATATGAAAAGGTATACAACTGCATTCATTGTGAAGGAATAAAAATCAGAATAGAGAAAATTAAGTTTCAAGAAGCTCTAGTAAAGTTACAGATATAAGAAAATTAGAGTTAGTACTAATATGTTGAGGTATAAATGGCCAGTAAGTTCCAAAATGTTAAATATACACACTCTTTGATCCAGAATGTTACTTCTAGGACTTACCATCATCAATATGATTGTAAAAATTCAAAATAATGTCATCACTAGAATGTATCAGTGATACAATTTTTAATAACAAAACAGAAGATAAAAATAAATAGAAATATCCACAAATAAAAACTACACAAATATTGAAAAGAAGTATGTATAATATTGCATAAATAAGGAAAATGAAGTAAACAGATATACATATATTGCAAGTGTGTATATGTGTATATACATATATTTAGCTTTATGTATGCATATACACACATATATATAAATTTTGTATGTACATGTACCTACACATTTCTGTGTGTGCACTTGTGTTGTGTGTTTCCCATGCAACCCCACAGGATGCAGATTAAAAGAAAAAACAATTAACTGGATGTTCTCTTTGCGGAAAAGTGTATCAATGGTTACAGGTTATTGAGATTAGGCAAAATGTCAAGGTTATGTAACACCTTAAGGTAGCAATCTCTACTCTTATCTTCTTAAGTATTTCCAAAATAAACCACATGGGGCAGTCATAACCATGTCTTCAAACACAATCTCAAGTCTACAAAATGGACTCAAAGAAGCAGGTCAGATTTTTTGCAAAATGGAGTAAATTGACACAGAAAAAGAAAAAGAAGATAAGGAGATGATTTAGAAAAAGTGGCTATTTTTAATAACCCAAAACTACAAAGATCCAAAAAATGATGTAAATACCTTCATGTGTGCTTTTTTATTGATGAATTAAAGTTAATTACTACAACCCATCCATGGGAAAAGTGCATTGAATAAACATGTAACTGAAATATAATCAACATTCTAACTTTCAATCTGAACTTCAGATTCTATTAATAGACCAACTAGGGATTTGTTTGTTTTTTAATCTAATAAATTGTTTCAGAAGACAAACTTGGATGCCTGGAATGCTCAGCTACAGGAACAAATGAGATGATCTGGAGACGTCTGTGGCAAATGGGAGGAGGTAAGCATGTGCTCCTACAGAGAGGTCTATGGGAACAACATCTGCTAGGTTTTTCTGGACCATCTATAATTTCTAGAGAAATCACTGAATCATTAAAAGTCAATAAGCCATTTTTTTTTTAAGTAATGTATGTCAAATAGCCTAATTATGTGTTGGGGCCATTAGTTCAGAATCTGTGCTTTTGGTGGGGGGGGGGGATACCAATCACTTTTTACTTTTATTTTAATTCTAGTGTAGTTAAAATAGTGTTATATTAGTTTCAGATGTGCAATATAATGATCTAACTGTTCCATGCATCAAGATATTGTGCTCTTAATCCCCATCATCATCATCATTTCACCTATTCCCTTACATACTTCCTCATTAGTAACCATCTGTTTGTTCTCTATAGTTAAGAGTCTGTTGTTTGGTTTATCTCTCTCTCTTTTTTTTTTTTTCTTTGTTCATTTGTTTTATTTCTTAAATGCCACATTTGAGTGAAATTTTATGGTACTTGTCTTGCTGTGACTTATTTCATTTAGCATTATGCTCTCTAGCTCCATCCATGTTGTTGCAAATGGTAAGAGTTAATTCTGTCTTATGACTGAATAATAATCCTGTATATGTAAGTATCTATATTTCTATCTATCTCCATATCTATCTATCTCCATATCTTCTTTATCCACTCATCTATCAATGGATGCTTAGGCTGCTTCCATAATTTGGTTATTGTAAATAATGCTGCAATCAACATATGAGGTGCATATAAACTTTGCTTCAAATGAGAGTTTTGATCCTGAAAGCTAAGATTTTGTTCAAAATCCTGGATAAAAATTTTGGGTAAAATCAACCTCTGTATTTTTTCTGGCTATTCGTAGTGTCTATAATAGATACTATGTTCTAAATCTTTTCTTTCAAAATGTTTTCATTGTTGTTATACAGTTGCTTTCAATTCTATTGTTTTGGTCAATTAACACAAATTTATTTTCAAATTGTCTTATTTTGGATTTTGCCTCTCTCTCACAAACTTTATAAGAATCATTTTCATTTCAGTGCCAGCATTTAACACGAGATTCAGGTTTAAGTTGCTGTATTCCTATCCAGGATTGACTGAGAAAAAAACAGACAAACAAAAGACACTAGTAGATTTTAAAGCCTTTGGCATCTATAGTCACAGCAAATATTGAATTAAACCCATTGCTAACCAGATTAACATAAAATCTACACTAAACATCTGTTTACTTTAGGATTACACAATGTATATCTCTACCTTTTAAAAAATTATAAGGCATTCTAGTATATATATCTCTATATTTTATATATATATATATATATATAGAGAGAGAGAGAGAGAGAGACATAAAGTAAGAACCAAACTTGACTCAGATACCACAGAAAAGTTGGGATGATAGACATAGAATTTAAAATAAACACAAAATTTTAGTTCCTTTATTTCTCCAGAAAGGGATTTTATTTCTCCAGACAATTGAAATAAAAAAAGCTATTAATGAGATACAATAAAAAATGGAGGCTCTTACTGCAAGGATAAATGAACCAGAAGAGAGAATTAGTGATAAAGAACATGAAATGATGGAGAATAAAGAAGCTGAGAAAAAGAGAGATAAACAACTACTGGACAACGAGGGGAGAATTCAAGAGAATAAGTGATAACATAAGACAAAACAATATTAGAATTGGGATCCCAGAAGAGGGGCACAAGGTATACTGGATCAAATTATAATAGAGAACTTCCCTAATTTGATGAGGTGAGCAAGTATCAAAATTCAGGAGGCACAGATAACCCACCTCAAAATTAAAAAAAAAAAAAAAATGAGGTCAACACCCCATCATCTAATAGAAAAACTTACAAGTCTCAGTGACAAAGAGAAAATCCTGAAAGCAGCTCAGGACAAGAGGTTTGTAACATACAATAGTAGAAATATTAGATTGGTGGCAGATCTATCCACAGAGACCTGACAGGCCAGAGAGGAGTGGCATGATATATTCAGAGCACCAAACAAGAAAAATATGCAGCCAAGAATACTATAACCAGCTAGGCTCCTACTGAAAATAGAAGGAGACAGAAAAAGCTTCCAGGACAAACAAAAACTAAAAGAATTTGCAAACACCAGAACAGTCCTGAAGGACATATTGAAAGGGGTCCTGTAAGCAAAGAGAGAGCCTAAAAGTAACAGACCAGAAAGGAACAGAGAAAATATATAGTAACTGTTACCTTACAGTCAATACAATGGCATGGAATTCATATCTTTCAGTAGTTACCCTGAATGTAAATGGGCTAAATGCCCTAATCAAAGGGCATAGGGTATAAGAATGGATAAAAACAAAACAAAACAAAAACAAACAAACAAAAAAAACAAGACCTATTGATATGCTATCTACAAGAAACTCATTTCAGACCCAAAGATACCTTCAGATTAAAAGGGGGTGGAAAATATCTTACCATGCTAATGGACATCAGAAAAAGCTGGGGTGACAATCCTTGTATCAAATAAATTGCATTTTAAGCCAAAGACTATATGAGGAAGGACACTATATAATATTTAAAGGTTCTGTCCAACAGTAAGATCTAACCATTTAAAATATCTATGCCCCTAATGGGAGCAGCCAATTATATAAGCCAATTAATAACAAAAGGAACACATAGACAATAATACAGTAATAATAGGGGACTTTAACACCCCCCTCACTGAAATAGATCATCTAAGCAAAAGATCAACAAGGAAATAAAGGCTTTCAATGGCACACTGGACCAAATGAATGTATCAGATATATTCAGAACATTCCATCCCAAAACAACAGAATACACATTCTTCTCTAGTGCACATGGAACATTCTCCAGAGTAGATCACATACTGGGTCACAAATCAGGTCTCAGCTGGTACCAAAAGACTGGGATCATTCCCTGCATACTTTCAGACCACAATGCTCTGAAGCTAGAACTCAACCACAAGAGAAAAGTTTGAAAGAAATCAAATATAGGGAGGCTAAAAAGTATCTTACTAAAGAATCAATGGGTCAACTGGAAAATTAAAGAAGAATTTAAAAAATTCCTGGAAACAAATGAAAATGAAAACACAACCATTCAAAATCTTTGGGATACAGCAAAGGGGGTCTTGAGAGTAAAGTATATAGTGAAACAAGCCTTTCTCAAGAAAGTTCTCAAATACACAAACTAACCCTCCAACTAAAGGAGCTGAGAAAGAAAAGCAAATAAAACTTAAACCCAGCAGAAGAGAAATAATAAAGACCAGAGCAGAAATCAATGAAATAGAAACCAAAAGAATAGTATAACAGATCAAAGAAACTAGGAGCTGGTTCTTTGAAAGAATTAATAAGATTGATAAGCCCCTGGCCAGGCTTATTCAAAAGAAAAGAGAAAGGACCCAAACTTAATAAAATCATGAATGAAAGAGGAGTGGTTACAACCAACACCAAAGAAATACAAACAATTAGAAGAACTTATTGTGAACAAATATACACCAGCAAATTAGACAATCTGGAAGAAATGGATGCATTCCTAGAGAATAGTTTACCTAAAGGTAAACTACCAAAACTGAACCAGGAAGAAATAGAAAACTTGAACACACCCATAACCACTAAGGAGATTGAAGTAGTCATCAAGAATTGCCCAACAAAGAAGTGCTCAGGCCCAGACGGCTTCCCAAGAGAATTCTACCAAACATTTAAAGAAGAATTAATACCTGTTCTCCTGAAACGATTCCAAAGATGGAAATGAAAGGAAAACTTCCAAACTCATTTTATGAGGCCAGCATTACCTTGATCCCCAAACCAGACAAAGACCCCATGAAAAAGGAGAATTGCAGACTAATATCCTTGATGAACACAGATGCAAAAATTCTCACCAAAATACTAGCTAATAGGATCCAACATTACATTAAAGGGATTATTCACCAGGACCAAGTGGGATTTATTCCTGGGCTGCAAGTTTGGTTCAACATCCACAAGTCAATCAATGAGATACAATACATTAATAAAAGAACAAGAACCATATGATACTCTCAATAGATGCTGGAAAATCATTTGACAACATACAGCACCGTTTCTTGATCAAAACTCTTCACAGTGGGTAGGGATAGGGGATACCTACACCTCAATATTATCAAAGCCATCTATGAAAAACCTAGAGCAAATATCATTCTCAGTGGGGAAAAACAGAGAGCTTTTCCCCTAAGGTCCAGAACACAGCAGGGCTGTCCTCTATCACCGCTGTTATTCAACCTAGTACTAGAAGTCCTAGCACAAAAAGAAATAAAAGGCATCCGAATCAGTGAAGAAGAAGTCACTCTTCATTTTTTGCAGATGATATGATACTTTATGTGGGAAACCCAAAAGACTGCACTCCAAAACTGTGAGAACTCATACAGAAATCCAGTAAAATGTCAGGATATAAAATCATTGCACAGAAACCAGTTGCATTTCTATACACCAACAGCAAGACAGAAGAAAGAGAAATTAAGGAATTGATCTTATTTATAATTGCACCCCAGACCATTAGATACCTAGGAATAAATCCAATGAAAGAGGCACAGAATCTGTACTCAGAAAACCACAGAGTACACATGAAAGAAATTGAGGAAAACTTTACCAAGAAATGGAAAAATGTTCCATGTTCATGGATTGGTAGAACAAATATTGTGAAAATGTCTATGTTACCTATAGCAATCTATACATTTAATGCAATCCTTATCAAAATACCATCAACTTTCTTTAAAGAAATGGAACAAATAATCCTAAAATTTATATGGAACCAGGAAAGACCCCAAATAGCCAGAGGAATGTTGAAAAAGAAAACCAAAGTTGGTGGCATCACAATTCCAGACTTCAAGCTCCATTACAAATCTGTCATCATCAAGACAATATAGTATTGGCACAAAAACAGACACATAGATCAATGGAACAGAATAGAGAGCCCAGCTCTGTGGTCAACTAATTTTTGACAAAGCAGAAAAGATCGTCCAATGGAAAAAAGTCTCTTCAACAAATGGTGTTGGGAAAATTGGACAGGCACATGCAGAAGAATGAAATGGACCATTTCCTTACACCACACACAAAAATAGACTCAAAATGGATGAAAGACGTCAATGTGAGACAGGAAGCCATCAAAATCCTTGAGAAGAACATAGGCAGCAACCTCTTTGACCTCAGCCACAGCAACTTTTTCCTAGAAAGATAGCCATAGACAAGTGAAGCAAGAGCAAAAATGAACTATTGGGACTTCATCAAGATCAAAAGCTTTTGCACAGCAAAGGAAGCAGTCAACAAAACCAAAAGAGAGCCAACAGAATGGGAGAAGATATTTGCAAATGACATATCAGATAAAGGGCTAGTATCCAAAATCTATAAAGAACTTATCAAACTCAATAGCCAAATAACAAATAAGCCAATCAAGACATGGGCAGAGTACCTGAACAGACATTTCTGCAAAGAAGACATCCAAATGGCCAACAGACACAGGAAAAAGTGCTCCACATCACTCAGCATCAGGGAAATACAAATCAAAAACCACTGTGAGAGGGCACCTGGGTGGCTCAGTGGGTTAAGCCACTGCCTTCGGCTCAGGTCATGATCTCAGGGTCCTGGCATTGAGTCCCGCATCGGGCTCTCTGCTCAGCAGGGAGCCTGCTTCCTCCTCTCTCTCTCTGCCTGCCTCTCTGCCTACTTGTGATCTCTCTCTGTCAAATAAATAAATAAAATCTTAAAAAAAAAAAAAAACACCACTGTGAGATATCACCTCACACCAGTCAGGAATAGCTAACATTAACCAGCCAGGAAATGACAGTGTTGTGAGGATGCAGAAATAGGGGAATTCTCCTATACTACTGGTGGGAATGCTGGCTGGTTCAGCCACTCTGGAAAACGGTATGGAGATTCCTCAAAAAGTTGAAAATAGAGCTTCCTATGACCCAGAAATTGCATTACTGGGTATTTACCCTAAAGATAAAAATGGAGTGATCCGAAGGGGCATGTGTACCCGAATGTTTATAGCACCAATGTCCACAATAGCCAAACTATGGAAAGAGCCTAGATGTCCATCAACAGATGAATTGATAAAAAAGATGTGAGATATATATATATATGTACACACACACACACACACACACACACACACACACACAATGGAATACTATGCAGCCATCAAAAACCCAAAATCTTGCCAATTGCAATGACATGGATGGAACTAGAGGGCATTATGCTAAGTGAAATAAGTCAATAAGACAAAGACAATTATCATAAAATCTCACTGATATGAGGAATTTGAGAAACAGGACAGAGGATCATATGGGAAGGGAGGGAAAAATGAAACAAGACGAAACCAGAGAGGGAGACAAACCATAAGAGACTCTTAACTGCAGGAAAACAATGAGGTTTGCGGGAGGGGCGGGGGTGGGAGGGATAGGCTAGCTGGGTGCTGTACGTTAGGGTATGTGCTATGGTGAGAAAATTAAATACAAAATTGCATTAGGTAATCAAAGCAATGATTAGAGATCAATTAATAACATTAAATTCTTATATTTGAAAAGAAGAAATACCTAAAATCGATAATGTAAATTTCTACCTTAGGAAACTAGAAAAAAGAATAATTTAAAACTGAGAGAAATAATAAACTTTAGAGAATTAATAAAATTGAAAACAGGAAAAGAATAAAGAAAATCAACACAAGCAAAGCTGATGATTTGAAATAATCAATAACATTGATAAATCTATGGTCAGGCTAATCCAGAATTAAAAAAAAAAAAAGAAGAAGAAGAAGAAGAGATTATCGATAATAGAAGTGAAAGAGGCCATCACTACTACTCCCATGGACAGAAAATGATTAATAAAGGAACACTGAATAACTGTATGCCCTCAAATTTGATATATTAGCTGAAATGGATCAGTTTCTTGAAAGACACATGTCATCAAAGTTCATGCGGGAGGAACTAGGTAAACATAATCACCCTATATCTATTAAAGAAACCTACCTATTGATAAAATAAGTATCATTTTGGAGATGTGGAGATTGTGGGAAGGAATACAAATTCTGCTAAAAGAAACTGACTCTAATATAAATATATGAAAGGCCACTAGTGGGAGGTAGGGAACAAGGCCATGCTGTCCTAAGTAACTTTGGAAATGAGTGGAATCTGTGGACTAAAGGCAAAAGTACTGCACATAAACACTATTTGGCTGATAGATATATCTTTGATCTATCTGCTGAGAGGGCTTAGAAGCAACGAGATACTCAGTAAAAACCTCCAGAAAGCCTATCCTGAACTAACGAAGTATGTCAAAGTGACACAGGGACTAACTTAAAGAGCTACCAATGGCCATAGCTGAAAGAGGTTGCTATAAAATAAGAAGAAAGTATTTATTGAACTGTAACTTGAAGTATAAAATAAGTATCCATGAATTCATACTCTTAAATGATGGAATTAATAAATAAATGAGGAACAAGAGATAAACTCTTTGCAGTTACATTCCAAATCAGTTCGTAGATACTCTGCCTTTACAAAGGGAGAGCATAACTCCCTACTACTTAAGTGTGGGTTATACAGAGGCACTTCCTTTCAAAAGAACTCTATAGAAAGGAAGGGAAGAGTAAGGTCACAGTGGAGACACCTAACAATTACTACCTCAGGTGACAAAGTAATCATCAATAGTGCTAAATCATATTGATATGATTCTTTTCATTCTCTTTCTCCCCAAACCCCATTACCCCAGCCTAATCATGAGAAAATCATCAGACTAATTCCAGCAGAGGAACATTCTACATGATACTTGAGCACTACTCCTAAAAACTGTCAGAGCCACTAAAACAAGGAAAATCTGAAAATCTGTCATAGCCAAGAGGACATACGAGAACCAAATGTAATGTGGTGTCCTGGAGGGAATGCTGGAAAAGAAGCAATTAGGTAGAAACTGAGGACCCTTGGATTAACTCTCGATGTGAGTTAGTTACAAGACATCACTATGGGTTCATAAATTTTAACAAATGTACGATGTTAATATACGACGGTATTAGGAAAAACTGAGTGCATATGGGAATTCATCGTACTAGTTTTGCAACTTTTCTATAAATCTAAAACTGCCTTAAAAAAATAGTCTAATTAAAAAAAAAAAAGAAAAAAGATACAAATCCAAAAAAAAGAAGCAGAAAAAGAAGGAGGAGGAGGAGGACCAGAGGAATTTAGAGACTAATGATAGAATTCAGTCTCTTTTTTTCAGCTGTAGGCCTCAAGGTATAGAATCCATTCAGCAAACAGTCCACAACAAAGCTCCTTAAAGGTAGCTTAACTGACCACGATTATAGCCTTTGTACATGTTTATGCTCTAAGCTGAAAACATTTTTTTTTTTTTTTAAGATCACAAGTAGGCAGAGACAGAGAGGAGGAAACAGGCTCCTTGCTGAGCAGAGAGCCTGATGTGGGGCTCGATCCCAGGACCCTGAGATCATGACCCCAGCCAAAGGCAGAGGCTTTAACGCGCTGAGCCACGGAGGCACCCCTGCTGAAAACATTTTTTATGGTTCCTTCCAAAATGTATACACTTCCATCCCTGGGAGGAGTGACGGTCTGCATGATTTTATCCATGAGATAATATCTCCAGGAAAGCTGCCCGTCTGGCCCTTTCCATAAACATTTTTGTACACTACTACAAATTATGGTAGTTGACTCCATTTTCTTTGCTTGTACTCATACAGATCTTGACTTTTTGTGTATGTACGTTTTGTTAAAACCTCATTTAGTATAATGTACAAAATGTCACTTTAATACTTACTAAGGAGATGTCCTGGGCCATTCACTGGTCCTTTCAACATGAGTAGAGCTGATTTCCTATTTAACACCCACAGAGGCCCTGGTCAGTACCATTATCTCTTGGGGAAGCCCTCATCACAACTGGCTTTCCCGAAAGCCTGCCTGGTGGGGGGGCTCCTGGGTGCTGAGGACCTCCACTGTTGTTTGCACCATCACTTGCCTTGCTCCTAATACATTGTTGATGGTGCACCGAAATCAAAAGACCTGTCAAATGAAGCAGGCTCACGTTGGAAGTAGAGCGCTGATGCTGTTTCCAGGTCTGCCCGATGCACGCAGCAGGAGTCAGAAGGTTAAATGAAAGCATGTCTGTGTTGGAAAGCAATGATGGCAGAGCTGATAATCACCTGGTCTGGAAACCCAGGCAATAAAGGCAGGAAGAAGGATACTTTTAAAGGGTTTTAAATGTCTCTTTCTCTGCATTGCTCCCAGCTCCTCTGTGTCTGTGTCAAAATGTTCTTTACTGGATGTCTGACTTAGGAGCCCAGAGTGTGGTGAAAATAAGTGGTTATGGCATATTTTATTTTATTTTTATTTTTTTAATTATTATTTTTTTATTTTTTTATTATTATTTTTTATTTTTTTATTTTTTTAGGTTATGACATATTTTAAAGCATGATTTCTGATGCAAGTAATGAAACACAATTTGACCACTGCTGCTGTTAAGAAATTCTGTACCACATTCCACACAGGAAGAGCTATGCCATTTGCAGTCAAACATCAGCCCATTTCCCTGGAAGCAATATACCCTTTCTATGCACAGGCTATAGCGAGCTCTCCTCCTCACTCCCAGCCCCTATGACCCATGTTCTCACCTCACCCATGTGCCCCTTTCAGCCAGGGCGACTGAGCACATGCCATCATTCCCTCTTCGGAGAGAATTCTTTGCTCTTCTTATATTGTCAGGTCAGCTTCCAGACCTGCCTTCTATAAGCTCTAACAGCGCTGTTCACTATTGACCGGAGGCCTTGGCAAATTCATTTGTAGGGTCATTGGATTAATCTCTCTCACCTACAGCAATCAGTAAGCTCCTTGAAAGTAAGGACACTGTCATTTTGGTTCATCAGTATATCCCTGGTCCTTATTGCTGTGTCTGGTCCTTACCAAATATTTAGTATCTATTCGAATAGATGAATCTATGAATCTATAGTGAATCAGTAAGTTAGAACTTGATATATATAAAACAAGATGTCAAGTTTTAAGCTAGAACTATTCAAAGTTAACACTGATTCATGCTATAAAGAAATTACCTCTTCTGACCAACCCCCTTACAACTATCTGGCGAACTTCGACCCCATTCCCAAGACTCAGCTCGTCTGTTACTGACTTTGGGCAGGATTGGTAATCCCCCAGACCATCCTAGATGTCCTTTTCCATTCCCAGATAGCTCTGTGACTTCACGTATCTACATTAAAGAACAAGTGCTGTATATGCTTCCATACTTGTTTCCACGGTGAGCCTGTGAGCACCCCAAGGTCAGGCTCCATCTCTTCTGTTTGTACTTTGTCAGATCTTCTTACAGTGCCCAGCATAGAGAAGTGTTCAGTTAGTATTACAGAATAAATGGATGCCTCTTTCTACCAGTTATCAAGGTTGTATTAGGCATTAAATTCTGCGGACTCTCCTAATGCATGCAAATATTATCTTTCAGTTCTTCCTCATTGAACGTTAACTCCCATAAACCTACCTTTCCTGAGAGGGTTCTTGAAAAAATTTTATTCCCTTACTTCTCACTTAGGTGTAATTTCTTTCGATTTTAAGAGAAAAGGGATGATCTCTCTTTTAACACCTTCTCTTTCTGATCCCTGAATCCGGCTGAGAAGTGTCATTCAGTCCAGAGGTTATAATGCTCGCTCCAGCTCTCTCTCTCTCACCTGGGACACAGTAAATGAGGTCGATTCATCTGACTCACAAATGGGTCATCTGTAAATGACGGCAAAGCACTAGATGCTTCCACAGCAATGCAAGGTCTAGTTCTGCTGCCTCCCACTCAAGTATTTCCAGGGTATCATGTTGCTTCGCTGGACTAGGTGTTTCACATCTTGTTAAATGACTGTAAAGTGAAACCCTTCCCCATGAATGTTTAATGGACTTAAGGGAATGCCAGACGCAGACAATTCATTTGTTAAACACTGCAGTTTGCAAAGAATTTCAAGTAGCTAACCTGGGCTTCAAGATAAAATAAAGACAGATTTGCCTGATAGGGTGTCGAGCAGGAAATTTTCCCTCCCAAGGATCAGGCTGTAAGTGGATAACCCATCACCTTCTGTGTAGTAGAAATGATGATAGAACTTCTAGGCTGGGCATTCAGAGTTTCCTAATGGACACACTATGCAACTTGAGCTTGGACTCTGGATTTCCTCACTACTCTGGACATTTGGGAAGGATAATTTTCTGTTGCAGGGGAGGGCTAGCCTGTACATTGTGGAATAGGTACCATCACTTCTGCCCTCCTCTGCTCATGGATGCCTCTCCAGTTAGAACATCTGAAGTCTCTCCAGACTTTGCCAAAAGTTCTCTGGGGCAACAGTGCCCCCTGTTGAAGCACTGCGATATAAAGATGTGAGTTTGGCTTTCTGCTATCAGAGAGAAGCTTTCTTAAGTCTTGAGTCCCATTTCCCTCTTCTGCACATAGTGGGTATAAATTAAGTCGTCGTTGTTAGGACAAAATGAGGCGATGTATTTATATCATTTAGCATGATTCCGTGTATGTATTCAGTCTATGGTATTTGCTATTACAATGATCATGACTTCATTCATTATTGTTAGTTTTTAACATTGATGTTGAAGGAAAAAAATGTAGACCTATGAAGAAAAACTGCTTTACTGAATTCTCTTCAATACATTTGCTCCAATATTCACGGAGAAAATTTGAACCACACATCAGATTGCTGCTTGCCCTGAGACCAGGGCTACCAGGCTTCCAGCAGCACAGATGAAATCTATATCATCCTTGCATATCTTCAGCGTAATATGGGAGAACAAACGCTTTTAAAAGTTTCTGTTCCTGAGGTGCCTGGGTGGCTCAGTGGATTAAAGCCTCTGCCTTCGGCTCAGGTCATGGTCTCAGGGTCCTGGGATCGAGTCCCACATCAGACTCTCTGCTCAGTGGGGAGCCTGCTTCCTCCTCCCCCTCTGCCTGCCTTTCTGTCTACTTTGGCTCTCTCTGTCAAATAAACAAATAAAATCTTTAAAAAAAAGTTTCTATTCCTTTCCAATGTATTACTGATATATATTCGCCCTTACTATTTTCTCCCATAATACACAACACTAAGAACTACAGTCCAATTGTTATTTGGTTCTTATAACAAAAACAGAAGCTGAGTGTCAGCACGGACAAAGCTCACCAGATGGAAGACTTGACTCAAAATAATATGGACTGAGATTTTACCACACAAATAGTTCAATGTAAATTAAAAAAGAATATTATGTTCTCCTATTAAATTAGCAAAAGAAATGTTGACAAAGGTATAACAAAGCTGGTAGTCACCCACGCTGCTTTCTAGCACTGAAATTGATATGTGCCTCTGGGAAAGCAACTTATTTATTCCAGTCCAGTCTGGTTAAAGGGACTGCTCAGGTCAGTCCCTTGGGCCCAAGCAGGCAAAATGTAGAATGCTATGGCCAGCATGCTTGTGTCTCCCCAATGCACGTCACTCCCCTTCTTGAGGTTCCTTACAAGCCTTCCTTTCCTATCTATTCTCTGCCTGAACTCCCAGCCAAACCTAAAACTGATGATTCCTTGAAATGCATTGTCTTAGCTGCCCACACCCCAACTCAGAGGGAAAAAAAAAATGTTTTATATATATTCTCTTTACCCAAAATGGGAGAAATATAAAAAACCACTTTTCCACATCTTATCTTGGGCCCTGTGGAAATGGTCCAGTTGAGGCTACCCTCCACTGCCCTGGCTAACATATAAAGGGTGGGTATGGGTGGGCCAGAGAGTGGAGGAGAGGGAAAGAAAAAGAAAAGAAAATCTACTGTGCTCCCAAATCTTTCAAGTGTTGGAACCCTTAGATTTTGTAATTTCTTGCTATTCTAATTCTAATCATCCCAATCAAACGAGGCATGGGGAAACATATGAGTGAGGAGTTTATTTTCATATTCCTTTAATAGTAAACAATAGGAAAGAACAGGAATGTCCCCAAGGAGGGAAGGATGAGGACACTGTGAAGTGGCCACTCTGTGGACAAGTACACTATCTCCCAAATGAGTTCATGGAGAGCATAAAGCAGAGACAGAAAATGCTATTGATCATCTGTTTGGTGAAAATGAAGGATACAAAATTTTATGTGTATTTTAGCTGCAACCCTGTAAAATATATAGGGACTGACAGAGACTCTTCCCAACCAAACTCTAGATAGCCTCCTCTGAGCCTCTTTTCTACCGTGCCTTAACTTTAGCCTCTAAGAACTGCAGATTCCCAGCACAAATGATTTCATTCACTCATATCCACACCAAAATACTTGAGTAAACTTTAATATAGTCTCTCTCACTCTCTGTTTTTTCATAGCCTTCATAGCCTTCACCCCTAGAATGACCCTGACCTTCCTTAAAATGCCTGCTTGAAAACCTAAACCAAAACCAAAACCAAAAACTCTAAAGCCTTTTGCTGTGCAGAAACTTTTGATTTGGGGAGAAGATATTTGCAAATGACAGTACAGACAAAAGGTTGATGTCCAGGATCTATAAAGAACTCCTCAAACTCAACACACACAAAACAGACAATCATATCAAAAAATGGGCAGAAGATATGAACAGACACCTCTCCAATGAAGACATACAAATGGCTATCAGACACATGAAAAAATGTTCATCATCACTAGCCATCAGGGAGATTCAAATTAAAACTACATTGAGATACCACCCTACACCAGTTAGAACCGCCAAAATTAGCAAGACAGGAAACAACATGTGTTGGAGGGGATGTGGAGAAAGGGGAACCCTCTTACACTGTTGGTGGGAATGCAAGTTGGTGCAGCCTCTTTGGAGAACAGTGTGGAGATTCCTCAAGAAATTAAACATAGAACTTCCCCATGACCCTGCAATTGCATTACTGGGTATTTACCCCAAAGATACAGATGTAGTGAAATGAAGAGCCATCTGTACCCCAATGTTTATAGCAGCAATGGCCAGGGTTGCCAAACTGTGGAAAGAACCAAGATGCCCTTCCGCGGATGAATGGATAAGGAAGATGTGGTCCATATACACTATGGAGTATTATGCCTCCATCAGAAAGGATGAATACCCAACTTTTATAGCAACAAGGATGGGACTGGAGGAGATTATGCTGAGTGAAATAAATCAAGCAGAGAGAGTCAATTATCATATGGTTTCACTTATTTGTGGAGCATAACAAATAGCATGGAGGACATGGGGAGTTAGGAGAAGGGAGTTGGGGGAAATTGGAAGGGGAGGAGAACCATGAGAGACTATGGACTCTGAAAAACAATCTGAGGGGTTTTAAGTGGTGGCGGGGTGGGAGGTTGGGGGAACCAGGTGGTGGGTATTAGAGAGAGCACGGATTGCATGGAGCACTGGTTGTGGTACAAAAACAATGAATACTGTTATGCTGAAAATAAATAAATAAATTTAAAAAAACAAAACATAAAAAACTCTAAAGCCTCCAAAAGCGTGTGCTGTTTGTTCTAGCCAACACCTGAGGAATAGCTCCCACCTGCCTTTCTGGGAGCATTTACTTGAAAAAGGCTTACAACTAACTCTAAGCTGCCCTTTGTCATTTTGAGATGTATATGTGTCTCCCCAAGCTCAGGAGTTTCTTTCTCAAGGACCTGAAAGCCAAATCTTTGAAATGTGATTAGGAAGGACAGGACCTCTGTCTCCCCATCTCTTAGTACAGAATCCTAAACTCCATTAGTTGCCAGCTAACACACAGCTGGCAAATACACTGATTTTTCACTTCCCCGACTCTGTCGAGACCCTGCCGACTCCTCTCTCTATTCCCTCATTCTTACTTTAAAACAACCAGTCCCCTCTATGCAAACTGAAGTTGAGTTCAGCTCATGCTGGAGCTTCTTCCATAATGCAATAATACATTACTGATTAAAATCTGTGCTTACTATTTTAACTAGTGGCTGCCTTCATTTATCGTCAGCAGGTCCAGTTACTAAGGAATTGAAACCCTCCATCACTGTGTTTGTGTGGCGAGGTGGTGAGATAATACCCAGAAATCATTAGCAAAAAACATCCCTTCTATTACAGGAAAGAACAGTCCCCACATAACTAGGATTACAAGTTTAACAAAACTTTGCTGGGAAGCAATTCTGATTTATGAATTCACACTAAACATCTAAGTACATCTGTTATGCATAGAAAATGGTGACTTTCTGGGTAATGATTTTTTAGAATCACAAATGATGTACAAATTCCCAGTGATTTATGCATTTGGAGGGGCATGAATATGTCCTGGGTGATTGCCTATTATACTCAAATACTAGGTTTATACCAGGGCCTTTGTTCCTTCCTTTTGTGTCTCAGAATCTGGAAGTGCAATCTTATATGGGGGCAAAGAATTCGCTAACCTGAGAGGAATATTTCCGTATGTCTTAGATGATATTTGCTTGTCTTTAATTAAGTGTTTTGCAATCTGTCGCAGAAATAATTAAAACAACTGTAGAAAGAATGTAGGATTCAAAGTGCTCATATTTCAAGTTCTGCTACCTATTTAAGGTTTGGTATTAGGACATACTGGCTCTGAGAATACCACTCTCCCTTCCCACTTGTCTTAGCTTTGACATCTCTCAAATCCCTTAAATTGGAGTTGCTTGAATACAGTACACATTCTCAGGATTCCATGGCTTCATTTTTTTTCCATTTCTCCTAGTCTCTTTTCCTTTAGACTTTGACTAGCTAATGAACCTTTCACCCATCTACCTCCTTTTGGTTTCCTCCCCAGTCTACTGCACTGTCAACCATCTCAGCCCACGAACCCCTCTGGTTCTGGTGTCTTTATCTCTTACTACAATTAAGTTCCCAGAAGGTAGAGAACATTGGATTCCTGGTGCCCAGCACCATTTTCTGACACAGAGTAAAAATGTAAGTCATTATGGAACAAACAACCACAGCTCTTTTTGCTTCCAGAGATTAATTTATATTGCACAGTGTAATCAAAAGCTGAAATTTGATTTTTCTGTTTCAATTTGTACATGTGCATTTGCACACACCCAGAACTGCAAGATGATTTAAGGAAAAATCTATAAAGAACTGAAAAAAAAAAATCTAGAAGTCTGATCCCAAGCTCCCCATCTCTTCTGAACTGGAAGCACTGAGGTGGGCTGGGGGAAGAGATATACAGACAGGTAACTTACACTTTGCAGCTGGACATGATTTTTCGCCAAGTTCTCTGACTTTGCCATTGTGCTGGATGCTTTGAGGCTATAGTTTTTACCACTTTGTGGTTCTTTCAGCTGCTCTTGAATTTGTTTAGCTTGTTTCCTGCAGGTTTAAATAAACACATAAATACTTACATCACTTTATTCTATTCATATTTGGGGGGTTCATTCATTCCCAACATCTATATTTGTCATTTGTGAAACCTGGAAAACTCAGTTAACAAAGAACATCCTTCCCTCATTTTCAACCTGAAAAACTCAGTTAACAAAGAACATCCTTCCCTCATTTTCAACCTGCCAGCCCTATCAGATAACTTCTAATCTGGAGAGAAGCTGGTTTTATCCATCAACATCCTGGGATTCACACCCAGTGGTATGTCAAAGGAAGACAGAAACATAATACATTGTCCTGGCCCCCAGGGATGCAAAAGGTCCCTAACCCTTAGTGCTCAGTGGTAAAGAATTAGAAATGCTTTGAAGTAACCAATGGAAAAATTTGAAGCTTGGACCTAACAGCCACATATAACATAGTAACAAAGTTACATTTCTATTTGTTTCATTTACATTTCCAAACATGTATAGCTTGAACACATAGCCTGCATATATACCGTAAGTATATTCCCTCTTCTACAATTTAGCAATAGCTCATTTATTATTATCATTAGATCTGAATGTGAAGATTTTTATTTCTGCTTTGTAAATAACAATTTAAAAAATAGTTAACTCTTGAAAGAGCATCTTAAAATGATGCCAAGCATCATTTTAAGTGTTTTCCATGTATCAACTCACTTATTACTTGTGATAATTCTGTGTGATGGAGCATTAACCTATACTCATTTAATATATGAGGAAACAGAGGCACAGAGAAGCTAAATAATTTTTCCAGGGTCACATTGCTAGTAAGTGGTGGGGGTGAATTACTCTCAACCACCACTTCGGACTGTCAAACCACTTGCCTATATTCCTACAGCATCTCAGTGGGAACTTCTTCCATAGGTTGGACCCTAACCATAAGGATGCAACAGATTACTCCCTTATTAACTGTTCTCTTCTAAGGGCTTTACATTAATTATCTATCAGCAGAAGACTCAATACCCAGAAACACATACACACACACACACACACTGCAGAATTGTCCAGCTCACCCCAGACTTTTAACTCTTCCCAAGATCCCTGTCAAGGATAGAGCCTTTGGTGGAGTATGTACATGGTCTCCTGCAGAAAACTTTCCCTGAGAATGGGCTTGGGTATCAGTCAAACTGTGATTTGAATCCCAGCTCTGCCACCCAACATTTTTGCTTTGATTTACTAAATCGAAATGACAGTTTTCCTAAACTTCTTTGAGCCTGTTTCCTCATCTGTGCATGGTGCTGTAAAAGCTAACTTCCAAGGATACTGTGGAAATGAAATGTGAGAACATCTGCAAAGTGTTGATCTGCTCCCATTCTCATCATTTAGTAAGCTTAGTTGTATGGGCAGATCCTATAGAGAAATTAGAACATTGGCTCAAAGATAAAGGAAAAGATTGTGTTAATTGCATCTCTCACAGGCAAGTGACAGTGTTTGCTACCAGATTTGGAAGCTCTGAGAATCATTAACTCTTTTGAATTTACAACAGGAGTGATGTAGCTCTGTTTAAAAATTACTTTTATATTTTCAATTGTTTGGGGAGTTTTTATCTCCAGTACTTTTAGTTGCTTTAATCAAGTTGTAATAATCTATCTATTTCCTAAGAGATAGTCTGTAGCCTATTGTTAAAAATAAATTTATCATATCAGCATTATACGAAGCACATTATAGCCACAAAATTCCATCAGGGATTCACTGATGAAGGAAACAGGAGATCAGGAGGTTCTACTTGAAAAGGGATTTGGCACAGAGTAAGGACCCAGCCTTACTGAAGGATTAAGTAGTAGAAACATTAACTATCTTTCCAGTAATTCTGTAATTCAGTGTCTGAGAAACGCCAGCATCTAAAGGAATTTTCCTCATAAAAATGTGTGATTGCAGTTTCCTAAATCCTTTTATATTTTGCTTTCCTTTACTGGCTTCTCACTCAAGTCCTGACTCAGTAATATTCCAGAATAAGCAGGCTTTCCTTTCTGAACCAGCCTCCTCCTGCTCTACACATACCTGCCCTGTCCCAAACACACATACTTTTGCTCTTTCTTCCTTCATCCAGCAAATGGGAACCAGGACATGAGAGGTGTCTGATTAAAATACCATTACCTCTCTCACAAGAGTCAGTGCTCTGGGAAAGAGAAGATAAGGGCTTTCCACACTGGAATGCTACTCGCCTAACAATGTCAACATTAACATTTTGTAGTTCATTGAGTTTTAAGTTTCTCTGGTCCAGTTCATCAGAAAAGAAATGATATATAAATTATGGAATATCGGGCATTCCAAGTCCACTGGTAGGCACTGTTTGTAATGTTGTGGGATGGGTTCCTGGGAAAGCAAGCACTTAGAGGGAGACAGCAGGAAGGATTTTTATGAGGGGAGGCTCTTTGGATCAACAGCTGTGGGATCATAAGAAGGGAAGCAGGACAGGGCTCAGGGAAAAAATTTGAATGTAATGCAGTCTCAGTGATGCAGATCCCAATTCCTTGGGATGCTCAGAAACCAGCATGGCCTTGCACCCTAAATTGGGGCAAAGATCTAAGTCTTTGGAGCCTCACATTGACCTGTCTTTGGAGGTGGGCTATCTCAGGTCAGAGGAAGGGAAGTTTTATTATATTTGTTTTAGCAACTGGAGGACTAAGATCTTCATTGCTCAAGAGAATCAAAGCTGCACATCAGAGCAACCATTGCCTATCTTTAATGGGCTTTCCTTGGGTTAAAATCTTTGATTTCAGAGGAGGATAACTCTGTGGTCAGGGCTGCTTTTTACTGGGAGCACCATTTTTCCTTTTTCCTTCTGTTTTTCCCAGTCATGATCATTATTCGTCCTAGCTTCTGTCTCTTGGACCCTCTCTCCTAGCTCAGTTCCATTTTTGAGTTGAATCGTGTCTTGCACTTCCCAAGTCTACTAAGGACTTTGACAGGTAGCCTTACACTTCTTACCCACGTGAGTTGAAAGCAAAAAGAAACCTACAAAAATTTACAGTTGCCATGTGAGCCCTGTCAGCCAGATTTGAATAGCTCAACTAATATTTCTAATAACTTATGGGAGTATATGAGCTTATTGGAAGTGGTGAGAAGATAATTTCTTTCATTGTGTCCTTTAGAGTTGTGGAGGTTCAATGAACTCAGAAAATCCTCTAAATCCAAGAAGGTGTTGATCGCTTCTCTCTCATCATGTTATTTCCCTTCAAACTTTCATCTGCTAACAATTTACTGTAATATTCCACGTAGCAAGGCCATGCCCTACCAAGGGTCACAAGATGATGGGCAAAGGACCAGAGTGGCAGGACCTGAGGGATTATGGGGACTAAAATATAAATGATCCAGGGGAATGTGAGCTTTTGTGTAACTCCTGACTTTATCTGGCTAGGAACTATGTATCCCAGTATATAGAATGCTGGTTCAAGTGAATTTATTTAAAAACCAATGATGGAGAGTTCCTAGAATCCTAGAAGACTTGGCACTTCCAAGATGAAGTCAAACAAATGATACACGTTATTACAACATTATGGTATGTGTGAAAGTAAGGAAAGTTCGAGGTAGAGTTTGTCTGTGCTATTTTATCCCTGAGATATGGGGATGGGAATTAGAATTCTGGGAATGAGTGGAAAGACACATGTGCCAGTGTGCTATAAAAGTTTACATTGCTTTCAGCTATACAGATTAGGTGTTTGTGTGAGGTATAGCACTCCTCTCAGGCAAAGAGAAATAAAGGAAGACCTTGCCTGGAAATTGTGCTAGAAGGAAATACACTCTTGGTCTCTAATGAGAAATATAACTCCACCTGGAAAAGGCTTCAATTTTTTATTATTACTTTGTTATTCTCACTTTTTAAAGTTATTTAATTTTGTAATAAAAGTATGTCCCAGCTGGGCAGGTGGAAAGACAACATCCTGATTAGTGTTCCTCCCTTGGCTCAGTTCTTGGAGTGCCCCACAATGAATGATATTGCACCGTGTTTCCATTAAACCCTGACACCTCACTGAGACCCAGGAGGTGGTGTTCATCTCAGAGTCCACATCCTGCCTAGAGAGGGAAAGATTGACAGCTATGAAGATGGCAGTCCTTGAGGAATCCAGCTGCTCTCCACTCGTGTGATTGTCATAATCAGTCTTTCCTTTCCATGTGGTACAACTACAAATTATACTCTAAAAATAAGTGATTAGCCACCACTCGATGGTAATTTGCTTATTGTTAAATATACAATTTCTCTCCTGTACACAGCACTTGCGGGGAGACCCTTCCAACGCCCTGTGGCGTGTGATTACCCCTTCATGTCCCGGTGCGTGCTCCTCACTCTGCTGTTACGCAGCCTCTGAGTTCCAGTGTGGAAACCCGCAGGTGTTAACCTGCAAGCTTTCATTATTTACTCTTTGGAACACTATGCTGTGCTCTCTACACTGTTATCCCATTAATCCCTAACAAATTCTATAAGGTAAATATTATTTTCGGCCATACTTTGCCAAAAAGGAAACTGAGGCTGAGGGACTGGATGCAATTTGCCTGATAATGTATAACAAGCAAGGGGGCAGCCTGGAGATCTGAATGCAGGTATGAGTGAGGCAGGTAAGTCCTGACCAGAGGCCACATAAGCTCCCTGAGAGGACACACCAAGCACTATGGGTGGCACCAGTGCACAGTATTCCTGATTCACCCTACACGGTTTCACCTTCCAGCATCTAGCCGGAGGACTGTGGGAGCCGATGTGGTACGGTAGCTTCGAGCATGCAGTTTCAACAAGAGCTGTGGAAATTCAAAGACCCCATCTGTGTGGCTTTGAAAAATTAATATTTTAAAATTAAATTCTGTTATTATTTGAAAAATGCAGCAATAATGAACAATTGAAATTGTTGTGAGGATTGAGGGATAATGCAAAGCCCAGTGTCCCTGACAAAGAGTTAAGTTCTCAAAAATGAACACAAGTAACTGTCACAGCCAAGAGTTGCCTAGGAGACATGACAATTAAATATGATGTAGTATCCTAGATGGGGCCTGGAACAAAGCATATCGGGTAAAAACTAAGGATCTCTGGAAGTACGAATTTCAGTTAGTAATACAGTATGAATATAGTCCTTGTGACAAATGCAACATACTAACATAAGACATTAGTATTAGGGGAAACTGTGTCTAGGCTATGCAGGATCTATCTGTACCATTTTCACAGTAACTCTGAATATCTAAACCTATTCGGAAATAGTTCATTAAAAAGTAATAGTTACCAATTATGGATCCATGCCCAAGTTTCCACTCTTTTTTAAAATAATAATTGCTGTTCTTTTTAAAGATCAACATATACAACATGCAGACAGGTGTCATAGACTATATCTGGAAATGGATCCGTTTTTAGAAGAGCAAATGGGGAGACAAATATAAGTCCAATGAAAAGCAATTACACATTGGCTTGCATTTCAGACAAGCTATAGGAATAGAATCTGTGCCAACTTCTTAAGGCTTGCATGACTTAAATAAAACACCTTTATCAAAGTTCATTTGGAATATATTTGTATGTATATATAGGTATGTATATAATTTATTACACATTATTAGTCAAAATTAGTACCTTTATCAGCAGAAGTTTTGGGCTCTTTTTTTTACGTTTATGTATTTATTTGCTTAAATAATTTCTATACCCAACATTGGGCTTGAACTCACGACCCTAAGATCAAGAGCCACATACTCTTGACTGAGCAACCAGGTACCCCAGAATCTCTATTCCTTAGAAGGGGAAGTATATTTGACATGTGTTTATCGACTGATAAACCAAAGTAGATCTTTCTGTATTCATATTTCATATTAGGCTGAAACCTTTATGGATATCAGGTAAAAATACTATGAAAGGAAAAGTACTTTTTTTCCCCAGAAAAGCCTAGATATTTTTTTATAATGCTTAGATCTACAGCAATGACTTCTCTGTTCAGAAGTGTTAACCTCTAAGGACAGGCAGACACTGAGGCTTTACTTTTGGCAGGTAATCAAAAATTGCAAAGAACATAGAATGTTCATGATCACAGAGTGGAATGATCATTATGTGTACCAAAGAGAAACCACACACACATACACACACGTATGCACATGCTGCATATACTCCCCACAGTCTATAAGAGATTCTAAGTCATTCGGAGATGTTTGATGGACCCATTTGCACAAGATCCCTCTGCCTGGAACACAGATGGTGAAATTAAAGAAAGACAAAGTGCTTTCACTGAGAAGTAACCTTTTAGCACTTGAGAGAGATGGTCTTACTTGCTTTTGAAGTAGAATGCTGCACAGAACATGCCCACGATGACAATTCCAAAGATGATACATGAAATTGACAGCACCTGCCTTTGATAAACTTCTTCACTCTCTGCGAATTTGAAAAACAGAATTAGAATGGATGTTAGCAGGGCACAATTTCCAACCTTTTACTTCTGAGTTGTAGGAGCTTTTCGAAGAAAACTTTTTTGTTCCTGTCATGAATAGGAAAAAATGAGGAAATTATTATGATTCAATTTCTTTGCAATCATCTACCGGCTAGCTGGTTGTTATTTTTTGTACATACAGTTAAAACACACTTATATATAGATATCACAATTATGAATCTTATTATCAAAAGATATTCCATAAATTTAGCATGTACTGAGACATATGTTTTTGAAATTTTGGTGGGCCTAAAAGAAACTTCTAGAGAAATATGTGTCCTCCAGAATTTTCCTGTGCCAGTGATGACTTCCAATTTATTTTATGTGATACTGATGCCACTGTATTTTCTGATTTGGTCCTCAGCTGTCTGTCTCCCATTCATCCATTCCCTACTATGATTGATATTACTAATGAAAGAGAACTTCAATATGTATGTGAATATTTATTCACCCATTCCTGACTTCCTCAATATCAGTGATCTGGCACAGTGATCTCAACCTCTATTACTAAAATCATATCATATAACTTCTTATCACAAAAAAATAAGAATTCAAAAATAAGGATGTCACTTTTTAACCATTACCATTCACACTCCTAGTTCATTTCCGAAATATGTCTACTGAAACAGTTCTCCCAGCATATCTGGACCTTTTTATCTATAGATCTCAGAACTTTCTATCTGTTAATTATCCTCCTCTTGTCTTCATTTTCTTTCTTTACACAGCAGGGAGACTATGATCCAGGATTAGTCATTCACTCTCTTGCAAATACCATCAACTACTGATCTCTTTCTCCTACCTTTTTACCCATTTGGCAGAATAACTGCATACAAATCCAAGAAGCTGCCTTTTTCATACCTCTACCTTGAGCAGTTCAGAATTGGGAGAGAAGATTATACAATCAGGAAGATGGAATCAATAAAAGTTGACAATGGCATTACTTAACCTAGACATCTAATAGTGACTAAAGACCTCATCAGTCTGCTGCTCCATTTTTCTAATGGTTACCCATACCTCCTCCAAACCACTCAAACATCTGACTTAATCTCCCTCACTTTCAGATCTCCCATATATATTATAAAGAAAAGGAAGTCTGAATAGTATAAATCTTCTCTACTTACAACACAAAATATACAAAATCAACTGCATCTATATCTGTTCATTTTGTTTCTCTCTTAACATAGTGTAGTATTTCTCAAACTGTACAGTGCATTGGAGTCATCTTGAGAACCGAAGGAGACTGCCACCTACATTCTCTCCTAGAGTTACTGATTTAGCAGGTATGAAGTGGGGATAGGATATCTGCATTTTTTTTTTTTTAAGTTCCTAGGTTTCCAAGGTAATTTTGTTGCTGCTGGTCTGTGAAACAAGACCAGTTGAGAACAACTGAATAGACTAAAAATCTTCAGAACATGCATCAACCATGTAAGAATAGGGGAAGTTTTTTGTTGTCGTTTAGGCCAACATGGTATGATATCCATTTTGGACCTTCTAAGTAAAAATATTTATTTAAAAGAAAGTTTCAGATATATTGCATGCACACTAAAGTTAGAGAATGATTCAATTGGGGAAAGTGTTATATTTTTGTCAAAGACTAATTCCTTTAGATGCCATTGTCTTCTATCATCTTGGGGTCTTCTCATCACTTAAAATTGAAGGGAAGGGAACACATTACAATTCATTCTATGATACCAGCATTACTGTTATACCAAAACCAGACAGAGGCATAAAAATTCAATGACATGTTGATATATATCCCTGGATTGACATGCAAAAAATCTTAATAAAATTTTAGAAAATCAAATCCAATAAGATGTTAAAAGTAATACATCATGACCAAGTGGGATTTATACAAGGAATATAAGGTTGGTTTGATTTTTAAAATTAATCTATGTGATTCACAATTTTAACAGTCAAGAAAAAATATTTAATTATCAGATTAGAGGGAAAAATTACTAACAAAATCTAACATTCATTCCTCATTAAGACTCTCAACAACTGGGGCGCCTGGGTGGCTCAGTGGGTTAAGCCGCTGCCTTCGGCTCAGGTCATGGTCTCAGGGTCCTGGGATCAAGTCCCGCATCGGGCTCTCTGCTCAGCAGGGAGCCTGCTTCCTCCTCTCTCTCTCTGCCTGCCTCTTTGCCTACTTGTAATCTCTCTCCATCAAATAAATAAATAAAATCTTTAAAAAAAAAAAAAAGACTCTCAACAACTAAGAATAAAAGGGAACCTTCTCATCCTGATAAAGAGTATCTATAATAATCTCTACCCAGGTATAAAAGACAGGATGCTTTTCCCCTGAGATCAGCGATACAGTAAAAAAATCTACTTTTACCACTTCTATTCTACACTGTAATGTAGGTTTGGTCAATGGAATAAGTAAAAAATAGAAATTACAGTCATTCAGTTGAGGAAAATTGATGGAAAATCATCTTTGTTCTCAGACTATTTGATCATCTATGCAAAAAAGCTGATGGAATCTATAAAGAGCTAGTGTAACTAACAAGTAAGCTTAGCAAGTTTTCAGGATACAAAGTTGCAGGATAGACAATACAAAAATCAAAAATGCATGTCTATTTAGTAGCCACAAATAATCAGAAATTGAGATGAAGGTATCACAGAAGCATCAAAATACAGTTTGAAGAGGTACATTTGACAAAAGATACACATGGCCTATACATTGAAATCTACCATACGTTACTGAGATAATTTAAAGAGTACCTAAATCAATGGAGAGATATATCACACTTATAAATGAAAAGACTCGATATTATTAAGATGTCACTTCTCTTCAATTTGATGGATAGATTGAGTGCAATTCTATTCAAAATATCAGGAGGCATTTTGCTATTGTTGTAGAAAACAACAAGATGATTCTAAATATAATAGGGAAATATAAAAGATCTACAGTAGCAAAATAACTTTTTCATAACCAAGAGAGAAAAACTGTAGTAGTTAAAATGTTTTATTCCAAGACTTAATATAAAACTATAGTAATCAAGGGAAGATGGTATTGGCCTATTTATAGACAGATAAATCAATGGAACAAAAGAGTCCAGAAATACATATAAACATATGTGGTCAGTTCATTTTTGATACAGATGTCAAGGCATTTAATGGGGAAAGGATATTTTCAAAAAGCACAGTGTCACAATAGTATAGCCATATCCACTAAAATGAACCTTAACTTCATACCTTGTTCAAATATAGGTTCATGAGGAATAATAGACCTTAATATAGTATCTCATACTATGAAACTATTAGGAAATGTAGAAGAAAATCTTAGTAATATGGGTTTGACAAAGATTACTTAACTATAACAGAAAAGATAGAAGCTATAAAATTTTTTAAATGAACTTTTTCCAAATTAACAATATTTAATCTTCAAGACAGTCATGAAAATGAAAAACAAACAAACAAAAAACAAAAAACAAATAAAACAGCACATTCTGGGAAAAAATCTGCAAGATATGTAATCAACAATAGACTTGTGTCTAAAATATATAAGCATCTCTTATTCAACAATAGGAAAGACAAGCAACCCAGTTTAAAAATGGGCAATATATCTGAATGAACACTTCTTCGAAGGTATATATAAAAAGATGTTCAACATTGTAGAGTTGAAAGTTCAACTATAATGAGACACATAGCATCACTACTAGAATCACTAATATTAAAGGCTGACCATATGAAAGGTGTGAACAATTTGTATTCTTGTGTACTTCTGGTAGAAATGAAAAATGGTATAACCACTTAAAAAATAGTTTCATAAAAAGTTAAGCATATACCTACCCTATGACACAGCCATTCTATCCCTAAGTATTTGCCCAAGACTAATGCAAGCATATATTCACTATGTACATAAATATTCATAACAGCTTTACTTACAATAGCAAAAAACAAACAAACAAAATCTTGGGACAACCCAAAAGCCAATTAGCAGGTAAATGAATAAACAAATTGTGGTATAGTCATACAATGGAATCTCACTTAGCAATAAAAAAGAAAGAACTAGTCCCCTGGGGCTAATAATACATTATATATTTATAAAAAATTATATATATATATATATATATATATATATATATATATAAAGAAAGAACTAGTGATAAAAGTAATTCTACACATGAATCTCAGAATAACTAGGTTGAGTTCAGTAAGTCAGACAAGAAGAAGTGTCTGTTGTGTTATTCCAGTTATACAAAATCCTGGAAAATGGAGGGGCGCCTGAGTGGCTCAGTCTGTTAAGCATCTGCCTTTGGCTCAGATCACGATCCCAGGGTCCTCGGATGGAACTCCCTGCTCATCTCCCTTTCCTCCCCACTCATGTTATCTCTCACTTTCTCTGTTGCTATTTCTGTCTGTCTCTCTCAAATAAATAAATAAAATCTTTTTAAAAAAATCCCAGAAAATGGAAACTAATCCATAGTAGCAGAAAGCATGAGTAGATTACCTGGGATCAGGAGTAGGAAGGATTGGAGGAAAGAGACCACGAAGTGGCATGAAGAGACCTTGGAGAGTCATAAATATTCTTATTGTCTCAAATGTGATGATGTTCTCATGATAAATACTTATGTCAAAATGTATCAAATGGGGGCGCCTGGGTGGCTCAGTGGGTTGAGCCTCTGCCTTCAGCTCGGTTTGTGGTCTCAGGGTCCTGGGATCGAGCCCCTCATGGGGCTCTCTCCTCAGCAGGGAGCCTGCTTCCCCCCCCCCCCGCCTGCCTCTCTGCCCACTTGTGATTTCTCTCTTTCTCTGTCAAATGAATGAATAAAATATTTTTTTAAAAGTATCAAATGATAAATTTCAAATAAGTGATTTATTTTATGTAGCAAATATAGTAGCAAGTATAGTAACAAAATATTAATTCTGAGGGACAAAAGAATACAGGGAATATAGAAGTATAGACATAATATAAAAAACACATGCTTGATACAACATTGTCGCCCATACTAACCAGTGTCTTTTTCTTCCACCATGTCTAACATTCAACTGTTTAGAGTCTCAACACATACTCCTTTCTTTCTCTCTTGAATCTTATTCTTGTATTTCTCCCTTAAATGTCTACTCACCTCTTTGGTCTCAAATTAAGTGTCATTATATCAAAAAAAATCTTGCACCGCATTGTAAACTTCATTGGTACAAGGGACTGTGTTTTTGTTAATCTATTTGTTTGATTCACTACTATTTCCCCATCACCTAGTGCAATGCTTCTTACATAGTTGAACACTGTCAGACTTACTGCCTAGAGAATAAGTAGATATTTCTGCCTTTGGAGGGATTTTCTGCTTTAAGCCATGTATGATACATCAAGTCTCACCTGGGGATATTCTTCTGGTTTATTACTTCTTTTTTATCCGCACTATGTCCTCCCTGGCTTCCCGCAAATCCTCCTTTCCTAAGCAACCACCTGCAAATAACCTTACCCACTCCTGAGAGCTAGACCTGGCTCCTTTCAGTGGCATTTACCATCCAAACCTGGCCTCCTCACTGTGACTCTGTACTCACAAAGTCCTTTTCAGAGGTCAAAGTGTCATAAGGAAAAGTGGTGAAGCCATGGGTTTCCAGGCATGATCTATAGACTGGTAGAAACTCCTATGGCTCTTTTTCTTTTCCATAGCATCTAATTGCCAGCCCCTGGCTTTTTTGTTGATTTTCAGGTTGCCTGGTCAAGCGCCAGGAAGATACTCTGTGTGTTGGATTTGAGTATTGTTCTCAACACTCTTCTGTCCCTGCACTGGTACACTGCCTGGTTTTACATTCTGGCCTCGTTTCACTCAGGGCTGATGCCAATTCGTAACCAGAAAAACTAGGCTGAAGGTTGGCTCATGGACACAGAATTCCCCATACCATGACTTTCTGGGTCATGACCCCGAAAGCTTCCAGAGCCAGCTGAAATGAGTCCATGACTTGTGATGTTCCTCTAACGGCAAAGTCAATTGCAGTAATTCATCTTTAATTAGGCAAATAGATATCAGATGCAACAGATCTGGATGAAAACCTTTATGTGCAGAGCCTTGTTTCTGGGACTTATTTTCTTTCTTTCTTTCTTTCTTCCTTTCTTCCTTCCTTCCTTCCTTCCTTCCTTCCTTCCTTCCTTTCTTTTTTTTTTTTTCCTTTCCTGACACCATGCACTGTATTCTCTTTAAATATGACTGTGTATTTTGTAGTCCTTTTTTCCTGCAGAAGTATACCAGTAAACAGTGATTTAGAAGAACTATCCTCTCTTCACTCCCCTCTTAGGTTCTATTTCCATTTTATTCAGACTGAAGTATCAGAAAACAGAATTTGAGCCTAATTTCTGCATAAATGGAGAGGGGCAATCATGTGGCCCTGGAAAGCCTTGGTTGATTATTTTAAATATGGCAAAATTCAAATTAAAGGAATAAAAAAGGTATTACTGAGACCTTGTTTGGGCATATTGCCATCTTAAAGAATGTCATCTTTTCCAACCCCACATTTATAAGCTCATTAAATTTTCCAGTTGAACTTGGAAACAAATATGTAGTTGTACCAACTATAGAGAATTTCATTTCACTTAATTGTTGTGAGTTGATGACTATAATGGAGTAAGTGTGACTTTCAGAGGTAATCTACTTCTATCATTGCATGTGATAACCCACCTCACCCTGCCTCTGCCAATAAAAAGAATTATGTAAATGATGGATAACAATACTCACTAAAACAAAAAAAATATATAAGACTATCTACTAAACTGAATGATTTCCTCATAAAATCTATGTACTGTTTTTGTTCTTATTTGAAGCTAGTCAAATATAGCCTGGGGAAATGCACAAAATCAATTCTGAGTTTAAATCAAGAGTGAAATTAAAACTCTAAAGACTGTGAGTGAATTTATAGACCCAGGTGTAGTTAAAGTGATATCACTATCAATGCCTTTGAGTGATAGAGCATTACTCGGGAGCTAGCATGGGTGAGTTACAAGGAACAAAGTGTTGGGAGTCTGGCAATTTTGGATTTGACTTTAATTTTAGCCACTTTCAATATGAGTAACCACAGATCTATTACTTTGCCTTTATAAACTTTAATTTCCTATCTGAATGAAGGCAATGTTATGAAATACTGAGTGTAATAAATGTTATAAGAAGGAGGTTAGATAATACTACAAAAGCATATGGTACAGAAAACTGACCTAATCATAGCAGCTGGAGATCAGACATCTCAGATATAATATTAGAAGCCAATCAGGTAGGAGTAATGGGGATGGGGAGAGTGGTCCAGGCTAAAAAAACTGCTTGTGCATAGGCCCTGGAACAGAAGATAAAATGGCGTGTTCAGGAATCTAGAAGTTACCTACTCCCACAGGGCCTTTGTACAAGTCATTCTCTTTAGCAGCTGAGCAGAACAACACAGAGGTAATGCAGAAGCTGTGTGCCTGTAACATGTAGCTGTGTAACATGTCGCCACAGCAGCAGGAAGGTGCTGAAAGATTTGAAAGGAGAGGAATGTGAGGCGATAACATTTACACTCCTTTTATATGCAATATGCAGGGAAGATTAAAATGAATAAAATAAGTGCAGAGTCCTGTTAGAAGGACATTAAATCAGCTCAGGTAAGATATGATGAATGTTTGTACAAGAGTAGTAACAATCATGGTGGAGAGAAGGCAAACAGAAGTAAAAAGCACTAAGATTGAAAATACTTAGGGGACTAGACAATGATATTCTTTACTAAGATAGTGTATTTTGAAGGAGGTTCAGACTTGGAAGGAAAGATAACAAACTCAGTTTTGGACTTGGTGAGTCTTAAAAAGCCTGTAAAATATCTAAGATCCGCATATTTAAGCAGGCAGATCTAGGCTAAGAGGAGGTGACAGGGTTCTGGATATAAAGTTACGGATTATGCATATAACTGCAACCAAGTGTTTTGATAAGATGGTCCAAGAAAATACAGAGTAATAACAGAAGAGTGACTGAATTAGAACTTTGAAGGACTCCAAAATTTTATGGGAGGGTAAAAAAAGGATCCTATAAAGGAGATGGAAAAGGACAGCCAACCAGGCAAAGCAAATAAGGAAAAAGAATATCCTCCAAATAACCAAAGTAACTAACCATGGTGGGGGCACGGAAGAAAATACAAAGGGTTTTTCTAAAAGTTCAGGCTATGGAGTGCTTCTGAGGGGCCAATTTAGATAATGTCCTTTAATTTAGGGACATAGAGGTAACTGAGCAACTGTATGAGGTCTTTTGGTGGAATCATGAAGATAGTGCAAATGTATCATGTGATTTTCACATACTGAAAGACAAATGTCCCTTCACCAAACCTGCCCCGTCTGCTACCACTGCAGCCTGCATGCAGAAGCTGGAATTCCAGCCCAATTCCAGAGAGCAGTGAATGCCTACTTTGTTAACTTGAGGCTATCACTAACCTCCTTATAGAGACATGGTGAGGATTAAGTGAATTAAGACATACAGGGTATTGCCAAACCTAACTCTGAGTGCTCACTCAATATTAGGCTGAACTATATAAAATTGCTATGCGTGGGGGCAATAACTGGCAGTTTAACTTGACTCTGTCTAATACATGGCAATTATTATTATTCTGTGGGATGTCAACATTGCTGCACTCCATTTTTTAAAAAAATTTAAAAAATTTTACAAAGTCATTTTCAAGGGCAGAAGCAATCTTTGGTTAAATAATAATGCATAAAGGGTGCTTCCATTGTTCTCCAGCTCCCAACTCTGTTCCTTTTCTCTGATGCACAGAACTCAACTCTTCTCTTTTTATAGGATCATATTTCAGGCTATAAAGGTGAAACTAGAGAAAGTAACATTGTGGTGAAGTTGCAGAAACTGACCTTGGCCCAGTGGAAAAAATCTTTCTGGCAAGCAGCCTGCCCAAGACTCTGGAAAGATCAGTGGGAGCCCATCTCACTCAGGGAACCGTATCATTGGCTGGTGGGTGTTCCTGGGTGTAAACACCAGCTACAATTGTCTTTATTCTCTCTTATCCATTGTCTTTATGAATAAAATAGGAAAAACATTACATACCTCTCATTTGGTTTCGGGATTCAATAGGAGAGCACAGATAAAGTGTCTAGGAGATAGATGGCATACAATTGATGCACAAAATGCTAGTGTCCCTCCGCCCCCACACTCTCCCCTTCCCCTGGCTTTTTTTTGTAAAGCCAGTGCTCACCTTAAAAATAGCCCTTTAAAATACTGTGCTTCTCTTACAGAAAGCTAGCCTTATCTATAGGCAGTCAGTGACTCGCTGTCTCTGGTTCCCACTGCCTATGCTCTGGGACCTGTACTAAAGGAATTTACTTTTATGTCATTTCTTTACTCATGGTGCCTTATACTTTTACTCTTGGTAACTGAATTTTTCAACTGGTGTTGCTGAATTTCCTACTTAGATGTTTTAGAGGATGTAATGTAAGCAATCCTCCTTGGGGCATGGCTGTCTTTCACAGTCTCCCTCACATACACCCTTTGAGAAGAAAAGTGTGTTCTTTGTTCCCAGAGACAAAGAATCCTTGGAAAACGTGTAGGGTACAGAATTGTCTGCTAAACTAGACAGCTCAGAGTTGAGGTTCCAGTGTATGCGAAACTGCTTGCTACAATACTTTCAGAAATTGCTAATAGTCTTTAGCATCCTAGAAGTCCCTTCACAAAAACTTACTGAGGTCTACTACATGGCAGAGGGAGGGGGAGAAAGGATACTAGAAGAAAATCACAGCTGCAGCTTTCTTGTACCATTTCCCTTTGGAGGACTCCAGATGAAGGATAGAGGAGTGGATGACCTTGATGAACTGTCTCTGTATATGTTGGGAATGGAAAATGTTCTAAAAGGTGGCTTCATGTCCCCTTCAGGTAGGGGGCTCTAAGATTCCTCCTCCTCTTAGGATTTTTTTTTTCTTTCTTTTTGTATCACCAGTTTAATTTAGTCTGTAAGACACCAAACTTAAGCATGATTTCCCTAAATGTATGGGCATCCAAATAATGTGAGGCTTAAACATGGACACAGACACACAAATACCTATAAGTCATATACAAGAGCAAAAGATTTTCCCACCTCATATTCAGCATATGCAAATCAGTCACTATGTGGTACTGCTACCAAGTGTCAAATGCAAGCATGACTGCTCTGACAGTCCATTCTAAAGTGTAAGTAACAATACCCTTAGCACTCCTCTTATCTAACTATTCATTATCAGAGGTCCCGTGGTTAATAGCCTACTTAGGAGGAAAAGTCAACACGATACAACAACATTCACTAATGATCCCAGCATTTATGAGCTTAGTCCTTGCCTAATTCTAGTATTTATTCCTATTTATCAATTCAACCTCATAATCTGGGTAGGTCAGTCTCTTGAGTGTAGGCCTAGGACATTTTTGGTCCCTATTTTAACCGGATTAAGTTTAAATGGATTTATTCCAGTATTAATTATTCTTGAAACAAGAATCTTGTTCTTAAAAACCAACAAATGCTGAGGAAAGATTAAAATATTAGGGGCTTACGAGAAACAGCGAATGAACCTTAATTAAGAAAGGAAGAATATTTAGAATGTTGGAAACTGGGGTTTGCACTTTTTTAACTTCAAGACAAAAATGAACAAAGATTTAAAAGGCTGATAACTACACTACTGAAGAAAAAAAGAATGATTTCATTAAGGTAAAAGGGGATCCTGAAGGAGAATGAAATGGATACTCACGGGGAGATCAATGAAATCAAACACACGCTGGCAGGGCAGGGGCACCAAGAGAGAACATATTATAAAAATATCAGGAAGATCATACAGACTTCCAGAGCCTTGCTGCAAGGAACCCCAAGATTGCTGTTTGGGGGCTTCCAGGCCACCCACCTGCATGCAGGGGAGTGAAATGATCAGGAGGTACTGAAATGCTCACTAACTGCAACACTGTGTTATTTCTACTTGGAAGTCCCCTTCCTTCTCTACTTGAAAAGCCCCACCCCCATTAAGGGTTGAACTGTGTCCTCCAAAAGATGTTGAAGTACTAACCCGCATACCTATGAGTATGATCTTTGGATATAGGGCTTTTGCAGATGATCAAATTAGGATGAAGTCATTAGGATGTTCCCCAACCCAATTTTACTGTGTCCTTATCAAAAGAAGAGGTTTAGGCACAGACACACACACACACACACACACACACACACACACACACACACACACACAGGGGTAATGCCACTTGAGGAGGAAAGCAGACTGGCGCATTGCCTTTCCACGTCACAGAAGGCCAAAGACAGACGGAAAACTGCTAGAAGCTAAGACAGAAGCAAGGCACACATCCTACCACATTCTTCCCAAGGTCTTCATCAGAAGGAACCAACCCTGAAAACTTGCTTTCTACTTCTAAAAACTGGGGTTAAGACCATACCATTTCTGTTGTTAAACTGCCAGTTTGGGCTGCTTTGCTGTGGGCAGCCCTAACAATCGAATGTAGCCATTGATCTATAGAAACTCAGAATACATACTAGTAGGTCTGAAAATTCTTTTCAAGAATTCCCTCTTATATCTCTTTTGTATCTTCTCCATAACTGACTGTCTTGTACCAAAAATGCATATATCTGTTTCCTTAAAGCCTAGACTGTAAGCCGCTCAAAGGCAGGAACACCACCTCCATTCTTGGATTCCTGTCCCTGGCTCATGGGACACCTCACTGCACAGAGGAGGGCCCTCAATAGGCCTTTGTTAAAGTCAATAGCTTCTGGGCTGGATGTCTCATAGCATTTTACCAGCTGGGCTCTTTGCCTGGTGGGGTAATAAAACAGAGGCTATGTTTTCTTGGAGGGAGGTCCTTTTACCTAAAAGATTTATTCTGTGGCTCTCTGCAATCCACTGTGGAAGGGGACCTTTGAAAATACTTTGAAAAAGTAAAATAATTACTTTATAACAAAATGTTGATATTCAAAATTATATTTTATCTTATTTCCGTGTAAAATGCTTTTAGATGTGCATTATCCATAAAATTTGATATTTAAGGGAAAATAACAGTTTAAATTCATAAACACATTCATTCTCAACCTGTAATTTCCTTTTCTTCCCCCGTGCTCTCCACCAAATAAACCTTCCCTGTAATAATCCCTTATCTCTCTCTCTCCTTTCCCAAACAGTCTGCTCTGGCTGACTATAGATAAGTGAATGCTATAAAACACATTTTGAAAAAAATGAAAGGCCCTGGGTCTTCTCATTGATATCTCTAACATGCAGTGGCTTTCCGAGTGCTATTTCTCCCACAAATAAATTATAAGCAAAAAGCAAATTGCATCAAAATAAATCTATTGGTGAGTTTTCAGTGCCAAGGTAAAACTAGTCTTTGGCTTCTGACTTCCCTGTTAAAAGGTCTGTGAACTCCATTTTTCCTGAACCTGTAATAACTGTCCCCTAATCCTTACCTTTAACCCCAGTTTTTATCACTTAGGATTCACTGTTCATTGGCAAAGTCACATTCTACCAGCAAGACATGTGACTCGAAATGATAAAATGTTATTTCCTTGGCAATGGGGAAAATCTGACCCTGCGTTTTATAGGAATCTTTGAGTGTTTGACCTGTTTTGATAGTGTGGGAAGTCTAATCCTCTGGAACCATTTCAAACTTGCCACCCACATGAACATCCAGGCCCAATTTGATACCCAACCCTCCCCAGGTTGGTCTAACAGATCTCCATCTTCCCCAGTCAGGTAAGATGTAAGTTAAAGGAAACTAACTCCTTTGCCCTAGATTTTAGGGGTATCCCACCATGATCTATAAGCATCATCTACAAAGTCAGCTGTTTGCACAGCTATTCAGGCTGATCATTTTGTAGCATTGGCACAACTCATGCCCATGTTAAAACTGTCCCATTGGGGCTGTCCTGAGGCAGGCTGGGTATCAAACAGCCCAGGTTTCTGGACTTAAGGCGGTGGTCCTCTACTCTGGCCATACAGAAGAAATACCTGGGAATCCTTTCATGCACACCTACAACTGAACTCCACCTCAGAGTAGGAGATCTGAATTTCTAGCACTTAGACTGCAGATTGATATCTGTTCAAATCCACCTAAGGCAGCCAAGACACAGGAAAAGGAGCACACACACACACATACACACACAAAGGCAAAATTGATGTTTGTTATTTTATTTCATCCAACATATGTAAAATAGTATCATTGCAACATGGAATCCTTATAAAAATATGGATATTATACACACACACACACACACACACACACACACACATATATATATATATATGTATACATTTATATTTTGGTGCCAAGTCTTTGAAATCCGGTGTGTATTTGACCCTTACAGCTCCTCTCATTTTAGGTTAGCCACATTTCATGTGCTCAACGGACTCACACAGCTAGTGGTTACATCAGACAGTGTAGGTCAAGAGGTAGACCACAGGAATCTGTTCCCGAGCTCCTTCCCTAATTATTTATGTGAATTCGGGTAATTTTATTGAACCTATTTGTGACTCAGTTTTTAAAGTGAAAAAGTGGCAATGATGATAATACCTCCCTCACTGGGGTACTGGAAGATTAAAGGAAATACTTTGTATAATGTATTTACTGAACCCAGTGTCTGCCTCACTGAAGGTACTTATAGAATTGATGTGGTTTCTATTTTTATTATTATTGATGTTGTTGCTATGATTTTAGTATATTATGATAGAGATTACTGATAAAATCCACAGAGAAAGCTGGGTTTGAGAGGTAGCATTTAAGCCATTCGAAAACAAGCGATTTCTCCAAGTCCTCATGTGGAAAAATAAACAGGATAATTAAAATAGTCATTGTAGTCAAGCTCATTGGCTACAGAAACAGAGATATATTGAAGTTCCTTGAGTTAAAATAATGATGATACATGTGCTTGATCGTTTATCAAATTTGTGTGATAACATTAAATTTAATTCATTTCATTTTACTTTTTTATTTTTTAATTTTTTTAAAGAGAGAGTGTGTGGGAGTGGGGGTAGGGGGAAAAAGGGCAGAGGGAGAGAGATTCTTTTAAAAAAGGAAAGATTTTTATTTACTTATTTATTTGAAAGAGAGAGAGAAAGAGAGAACGTGTGAGCCGGGAGGAGAATAGCAGAGGTAGAGGGAGAGGCAGATTCCGTGCTGAGCAGGGAGCCCAGTATGGGACTTGACCCCTCGACCCTGGGTTCATGACCTGAGCCAAAGGCAGACGCTTAACTGACTGAGCTACCCCGATGCCTGAGAGAGTCTTAAGCAGGCTCCACACCCAGTGCAGAGCACCATGTGGGGCTGGATCTCACACCCCTAAGATCATGACCTGAGCCAAACCAAGAGCTGGATGCTTAACCCACTGAGTCACCCAGATGCCATTGATCTAATTAATTTTAAATTTGGCTTCTGAAAATTTCATTGAAAGGGTAGATATATACAAACAGGGCTGGCAATAAAATAGCATGATTGAGCCTTCCGCTTTCCACACTTTGCTACTCCCGCCCCTCCACTGCCTGCTTTGGGAACCTACCATCACCCACTGGCTTCCTCTATTTGCTTGCAGTTTTTAGCACCCTAGAAGTCTAGCTTGTTCGTGCTCTTGGGTTGGCCACAGCTCTTACTCCATCTAAGAATATCCTTTTACTTTCTGACCCTGTTGCTAAGTGTCCTCAACTTTTATTTTTACAAAATTCAAATGCTAGTCCTTTAAAATAAAATTCACATCAAAGTGTAACACATATATAAAAATGCATAATTGGGGTGCCTGTGTGTCTCAGTCAGTTAAGTGTTGGACTGGTGATTTTAGTTCAGGTCATGATCTCGGGGTCATGAGCTTGAGCCCCTCACCAAGCTGTGTGCTCAGTGGGGAGTCTGCTTGAGATTCCCTCTCTTCCTCTCCCCCTCTCCCCCACTCACACTCTCTGTCTTTAAAATAAATAAATTTTTTAAAATGCATACTTCATCAATTTACAGCATTAGGAAGTTTTATAAATGAACACGCCTAGATAAACACCCAGATCAAGAAAGGGAACATAACAAGTACTGGAGAAGAAACCCATACGTGCTTTCCTAACACCAACTGCCTTGTCTACAATGTAACCACTAACCTGATTTCTAACACCGAATTTCAGCTTTATATGAGTGGAGTCATATTATGTGTAAAATCTACCTTTTGTTTTTCAGTTATTACGTTAGTGAGATTTAATCATGCCCCTGCATGCAGGAATGGCTCTATTATTATTTGTTAACCTGCTTTTGAAAATTTTCAGTAGGGGCTCCTAAGTGGTTCAGTAGGTTGGGCATCTCACTCTTGGTTTCAGCTCAGAACGTGATCTCAGGATTGTGAGATGGAGCCCCATGGCAGGGTCAGTACAGTCTGCTTGGATTCTCTCTCCCCCTCTTCCCCTTGCCCATCTCATGCTCTCACTTTAAAAACAAAAACACTTAGGGACGCCTGGGTGGCTCAGTTGGTTGGACGACTGCCTTCGGCTCAGGTCGTGATCCTGGAGTCCAGGGATCGAGTCCCGCATCGGACTCCCAGCTCCATGGGGTGTCTGCTTCTCTCTCTGACCTTCTCCTCGTTCATGCTCTCTCTCACTGTCTCTCTCTCAAGTAAATAAATAAAATCTTAAAAAAACAAGAACAAAAACAAAAAACACTTAAAATAAAGTCAAAATCATGGGCATTTTTTCATGTTCATGCCCACAGGTCTATCTCATCCTTTTTAGTGGCTGTGGGGTGTTCTATATCATGGTGAAGTCCTATGGACATTTATACTTTTTCCAATTTTGTCTAATTACAATCAATGCTATAATGAACAGCCTTGTGTACTCCTAGTGACTGTGCTTGAAAGAGCCTATAGATCAACTATATGGTGTATAGAGAGGATTGTGAGGAAGGAAAGGAAAGTCAGAGGAAAGAAATGAAAGAATATGCCTGTGGATAACTGGGGTGTCTAGCAGATGCTGTTCTTCCCCATTCAAATATTTGGGGTTTCTCAGTCTGACAACTCTCCAAATCTTATCAATAAACCTCACCTACTAAAACAGTACCAGTCAGTTTTTTCAAGGAATAGAGAGGTCTAACTGACAAACATACTGTTTTATTCAGTGACAGCAGATACCCTCGGATGTCCTTAATTCACACATATGAATGAAAAATCCTGATTCACTAAGGCCTATCAAAAAAAGAAAAACATAAAACAAACAAACAAAAAACCCATAATGATAAGTTCCCAGAGTGGAAGATGAAGTATTAACATTACTTAGTCTTTAAGATAGACATTACAAGTACTTAACACACACACACACACACACACACACACACACCCCAAAAACCAACACTGACTGGTTTTACAGACCCACTGTGATTTCCAGCATTTAATATTGGAAACCACAGTGCACTAAAAAGTTCTTAAGCTCTAATCTAAGAAAGACTTGGGTCAGGTGAACTTTTCATCATTTCAAAATGTGACCTTTTCATCTCATTTCTTTTATCTAAACCAAGGGCAGTAGGAGTAATTATTAATACATGATAACCTTACACTGCAGTTAGTAAACTCCTTTCTTCCCAGACAAGAGAAACAAGTTACCTTCCAGCAATCAAGGAAATTTGTTTCTGACTCGGTAGTGATACTAACAAGGATTTAGTGACAAGTGTACTTAGGAGGTGTGAGCTACAGGACCCAAGGAGAGGACAGGGTAGGTACTAAGAGTTAAGAACAATGATGGTTAAACTGAGGCAGAAGTTTACTTGCCACTTTAAGAATTAGGATACTTGCCACTTTAAGAATTAGTACAAGCAAAGAACCTCTGAAAGATATATCCAGAAGCAAAATAAACCACACCCTTATGGGAAGTGATTCTAGCATCTGATTATAGCTGAATTAAATGGAATTTTAAGGTCTCTAGAGAATCCACCAGTCTCTGTGATGTCTGTGCATATAACCTTCAATAAAAGTATGTGGAGCATTTAGACTTATTCTATGTCCTATAGCTATACCATAGGGGCAGTTCTTGTCTTATAACAGTGCTTGTCTGTCTCTTCCACATGCCCATTCATGTTCAGCATCAGTCGCTGTAATGACCATGTCTTTTGTCTTCTATTTCTGATGCTTTGACATCTGAACCTTGCTGATGCTGACAGAGTTTCCTCCTAGTGTTAGTCAATTTTGGAGATAGTAAGCAACTCACTCATGAACATGATTTTCAAATACAAATTAGCTAATCCAAAGCTCACACCCCCAACCACTACCTTTATTGGCCTCTCACACTTTGGACCACTGTCCACCCGCCTTCATCATCCCAGGGCCAGGGACAAACAAATAGGGACAGCTCCTCTACCCAGAGCCTGCTAAAATTATTCAAACTAGACAATTCTAGGTCTGCTTATACTATTTCACCCATTGCTTCCTGTGAGACCACCATAAATGCTCTTCCCCACAGTTTCTCTTTCTCTTTTGCCTCATGACCAACGTTGGTACTCCCCCTTGGGGCCTCCCATAGCACGGTGTTACCCACTTCTTGGGAACTGTAACAAACTATCTTTCTAATGAGTTGTTTCATAATCTGGTGGTCTTACAATATCTCACATTTTCTATTAATACACTATTTTGGACAGTGGCTATTCAGATCAATGTTCTAAAAGGATCATGTATCATGCTAAGATACTATAAACATTTTAAATTTATTGAAACTTTGCTTTTATAAATTAAAAAAATGCTGCTTAGATGCATCTAATAGAGTAACCACTACCCATTTAAATAACTCAGAAAAATATCATCTCTAAACAGGATTAAAATTTAAGATTGAAAGAAATTTACCATCTATGGTTATTGGATTTTCTCCTGTATCCCACATCAGACACTGCTCTAGATGTATACTTTGGCTATAAAGATAAACAAGGTAGAATTCCACAAATCCTTTAATCTAGGAGGTGAGATGGAAATATAAAAATAAATATGAAACTGTGGTGTTTCAGAGCTATGGGCAGAGTGACATCAGCAAGATGAGTAGTCCACACTACCCAAAGCAATCTACAGATTTGATGTGATCCCTATCAAAAATCCAATGGCATTTTTTACACAAATAGAGAAAGAATCTTATTTTCATTGTTGTTGCCAGAGACATTTATGAGATAAAGTTATAGAGAAGATAGACAACATAGGTATTTCAACTCAAGCTATTGTCATGGCACAAAGAAGTATCTGAAATCATTCCCAGTAGGCTATCAATACTAAGTGTTCATTTCATATTCTCTTAAACATATATAATTGCTTACATCATTAGAATGGAATTGAATAATACATCTAATTCTTTCCAGAAAAGCTAGTCCTTCTGGAACAGGATATGAGTATGGGAACTTAATCTAGAGACAGGGGTGGAAATAGTGCAAAACTGACTCCAGGACTATTCTCCATGGATGGCAGGGGGAATATAAAACATGATTTGTAGGGCCAAAGTTGGGATTACAAAGCAAGCAGGCTGTCCTCCTAACTCAATTCCAAACAGTAGCTATAGAGAGGGAAAACAAGATAGTGGCCACAGAATGGGAACAGTGGCAGGGTAGGTGAAGGAACAGAAGGCAGGAGGTGAAACCAGCCACAGGAGATTTGGGGATAGCCCTGCAGTCTTGCCCGTGGGCAGAGTGGGAGCTAAGACTATAAACAGATGGGGGCAGATGTCCAGCTATAGATCCTGCAAGCAGGATAAAATACAATCATTTTTATCTTCACTTTAGAAATAAGATAAAGAATCTGAACTTCAAATGCAACAAATTAAAAGTAACAGTCATGTATGCTCTCTCTATTCCTGATTTCCTCTTTCCCTACTCTCTAGGAAGCTGAAGGGGAAACCATGCATCCTCTCGTCAACACCCAAAAGCCCACTGAAAGGACTCCTGTGAGAACCAAAACTAAGCAAAAGTAGAAACGTAAACCAAGAATGTCTTTCATTGAAAGAAAAAAACAAAAACCTAACAAGTAGTCTTGGCTCACAATGAGCACAAAATCAAATAGAAGAGGCAATGTATGTTTGAAAGTGCACTAACAGAAGTCTCAAGAGAGAAATGGAAACTAGCTATGGAAAGTGAGGACATAGAAAGCTTCTATTTAATGTTTAATGACCCTGTGGCAAGCACTCTGAGAAACACATAATTAGCTTCTTTCTGCCCACGCTCAGAGGTCTGGAGAATGCAAGGGACTTTCCCGAGGTTATGAAGCTAGAAGGTGAAATGTAGAACGATAAAACCAACCCAATTGTGTCTGGCACCAAAGTTCAAGCATGTCTTGCTTCCTTATCTGTTCCATTCACGTTTATTTCCCCCCAAAGTCAGGCATGGTAAGTACCTCAAAAATAAGTCTGTTTTATAAAATAAAGGATGGATGAATACATAAAGACAAGTCACTAAGATTCATAGCCCCACCCATGGAACAGATGTGGGATAGGAAAGGGAAATAGATCAGGCACAGCTTCAAAATTTTTAGTCTGAATGAAAATGGGATGAGATTGCCATTCCAGGAGGAGAAAAACAAACCAGTGTGGGGAGGGGATGTGAGGGTGGTAGTGCTCATCTGCCATGGTCTGGGCTTGTATGAACCAATGTCTTTTCTTTGATCTTTGCCTTGTATACACTGTTCCACGTCTGCTTCCAGTTCATCCTCCTCACCTCCAGGTAACTATAAAACGTTATTCCTTCTGCCTACAATGTCCTCTTTGCATCATCTCTCATGTCACCCATCCAACTAGTACATCATTTAGATCTCGGGTTTTGACAAGGAGGAAGCTTTCCCTTACCTCCTACCCCCGACAAATTTCGTGGGTGAGGCAATGGAGGAATCTCCCCGGGTCCATTATCACATTGCATTGCAATCCCGCTGGTAGTTATTTGTCTTCACTTTAATCTGCAAGCTCTTTCCGCTTTGCTGATTGTTTCTTTTTCTTTTTTAAGATCTTATTTATTTATTTGACAGACAGATCAAAAGTAGGCAGAGAGGCAGGCAGAGAGAGAGGAGGAAGCAGGCTCCCCACCAAGCAGAGAGCCTGATGCGGGGCTCGATCCCAGGACCCTGGGATCATGACCTAAGCTGAAGGTAGAGGCTTTAACCCACTGAGCCACCCAGGTGCCCCTGATTGTTTCATTTTTATTTTGCTCTTGTTTTGTTTTGTGTTGTTCCAGAAAATCCGGAAAAATAACACAATGCGAACGTACCCAGTTTGGACTCTGAACTGGCACATATAACAGACGTTCAGGAATTCTGAGAAATCAGGACTGTGTATTCTTCAACCTATAGGCAACATTCTCAATCAAGTTCCTTAGAAGGACTCAGCAAAGGCAGATCACTCCACCCCATTACTAGGTGTGGTCAGATCCAAACACACTCACAGTGTCTTTACAAAAGTATTACCCTGGAGTTCTTAGTGTTCCTGAACTTTATTCTTGGATGGATGACTGTTAAAATGTTCTGTTAATTAAATATCCCTTCTTACACTTTGTTAACACTGGTAAGCACAGTAGGTATGTCATGACCTAGCCTAGTTCATGTAACCACCATTAACCTGGACTATGGCAAGGAAATCGCTATACATAACGAAACAAAAGAAAAAAAGACACAGAATCTAAGAATAATGCTGAAGGGATAGAAGGACACTATCTTCTTTTTCTCCTTCAATGTCCCTGCCACTCACACAGTTGACTACCTTCAGAAAATGTTCACACCGTGATATTTCGGGATGAAACCAGCAATTAGGAAAAATCTCAGACTACTGGGAAGCTTATGCTCGCGAGGAAGAGATGTGCAGCAATTACATATCTCCTGTTGCTATCTATGGGTTGAGCCAGCTCAGAGAGGAGGTCCACACCTGCTGAAATACATCAAAACCTTCTTTGTCTTACGCCCAGCTAAGATCCATTTCTGTTAGAATCAAATACTGCACACATCACTGATGACAGCAAGTGTGCAGTCACCAAAGAAGAAAGGCAAACTTATAAAGAAGAATAATTTTTGGAAGACTTAGAATAAGTAGATCACAGCTGGAATAAAATTCATCCAGTAAAGAACCCCAGAGGCACTGTTCACAGACCTACCATCTGGGAAGAAAAATCTCATACCTCGGGATTGCTTTAAGGTTTGTTTTCTGAAAGGTAAAAGGGTACTAGCATGCCCCCAGTATCTAGAAATGACAGCCGGGTTTTAGATAGAGTGGCTTAAGAAACAACTCCCTTTTTGGAGAGAACAGAGTTAAGAGAGTTGTCAATAGGAGAATATACTATATTTCCTATATTCCCACACCCTACTCCTGCCATTATCATTCAAGCATCTTACAGGGTTGGCAGGAGAGAATATTATAATTCTGATTTTCAGCAAAATGTCTGTGCCTAAGCAGATATGCATGCTTGTGTGACAGAAGTGCCATTCTCATCATTTCTAGGAGAAAACACTCCATTTTATAATGCTAAAAATTTCCCCCAAATGCATGCATTTGTTGATGATTCTGAGGCATCAATTCTCTTTTAGGCAATGTATGTTTTGTCTCCACTTAAGAGACCCTGTGAAGCTTCGCAACAGAGGAACCCCCATGCAATTCCGTGAAATAAGTCATTCTCAGGACTCCTGAGCTCGGTGATACGGCTGACAAGGAAATGTAGAAGTGTGAAATGAGCAGGGGTATGAGGGGGCTGTGGCGCTGCAGGGATGCACTGGGAAAAATCAGGGGTCAGCAAAATATAGCCCACAGACCAAATACACCTGGCCAGTCTGTTTTTGTAAAAATAGATTACGGGAACAAAGCCATGTCCATTTGTTGATGTATTGTCTGTGGCTCCTTTTGTACTAAAATGGCAGAGTTGCATGGCTACAGCATAGAACGCTAAGCCCAAATATTTACTCTTTGACCTTTTCTAGGAAAAAATGTGCTGATCCCTGGAGAAGCAAAAAGAAATTCAGGGAATAAAAATTACTTAGTCATAAGAGGTACAATAAAAATTTAAATAATGTTTTAAATGAGTATTTGTAAGATTGCTTTAAAATTTCTCAAACAGCCCCATAAATTGTCACAAGAATAATTTTAGTTCATTTACTGTGCTGGGCAAACATGGAGGCTGCCAGCCCACAGAAGCCAGCTTCAGCATCTGCTCACCGACAAGGCCAATATGGCTTCTGTGACTAAAGCTCAGGGACTCAGTGTCTAAGGCAAGAGCCTTGAGGTCCAGGGAAGGCATGTGAACAGCAGCAGCTAGAGATCTCATGAGCTATTCAGGTACTGAGGCGTTGGGAAACTAAGGTCTTTGCCAGAAAACTCAGAAACCAGAAGGAGAATGGAGGTCAGTTTGAAGTGGGGGCAAAATAGAAAAGACAAAGAAAGTAAGGGCCAAAGAGACCAAGGACAGGGGAGTCATGTTAAATGAAGGTCCAGTTCAAAGGGAGAGCTACCTAGAATTCTTCAGAAGTTATGAGAGAAGTATTTTCTGACCACTAGAGCCACACCTTAGTGTTATCCCAGACTCTAAGAAAGAAAACTCTCAAGGTAAAATCCTTGTGAATTTTCATTTCTTATTTCTCGCTTATTGCACTAATCAATGCCCCTGCGATTTTAAAAAATTTTATTTTTAAGTAGGCTCCACACCCAGCAGAGAGCCCAACTCAGGGCCTGAACTCACACCCCTAGATCAAGACCTGAGCTGAGATCAAGAACCTGACACTTACCTGACTAAGCCACCCAGGCGCCCCTCCCCAGGGTTTTCTTTATTTTCATTTGTTTTTCTGTCTCTCTGTTTGTTTTAATCAAAAAGAGTTTGACGCACGGAGATTGAAATGGGAACAACTTTGTATCAGGAAATAATTACTGGACTCACAAACTATATTCAGGGCAAAATGGCTTGTCCTAAAATATATAAAGGAAAGCAGAGAATGATTTCAGGGGTTCGATACTTCATGGCCACATAAGCTCCTATCACTTTTTAACAAGCTTTTGTTTCTTTGTTTACCAGAATGTTCCATTAGGTGTTTAGAGCCCATAGACCTCAGCTACAAAGCTAGCTGGTGCAATTTGGTTGCATTATAGTACATTAGAGTGAATACTATACTTGAAATATAAATGGATGAATGGCTTTTAGCTAGAATTTTTTAAAAAAATTTCTGCCTGAATGCTTGAATCCCTTGAAATGCTCTAGCAGCATGCTCTTGCGTGTCCTGCCACCATCAATATTTTTGTTGGCCTGGAGTGACTCCAAAAGGGGGCACATAGCAGCCCTCTCTCTGAGAAAGCCTAAGGCGATAGAACATATTCCCATTTCAAGCTGCTGGTTCTGCACCCTTGGAGTTGCAAGTAGGTGCATTCTTACTGCTCTGACCAAGCAAGGTATGATTTCATTTTCTTAATGAGTCACAGACTGTGAATAACTGTACCCCCCTTTCCCAGCCATCAGCTGGAGCTGAACCCTATTTAGACTGGCAAGAAATAACAACTTTTGGCTCAGGAATCTTCTCATTTCTCCATTATTGGAACGTAGGAGGTTAGGAGGTGGCTTCAAAACTTGCTTGTGCATTGTCCCTATTTTATGTCTAGCTGTGCTCCTGTGAAAAGGCTCCCTGTCAACAATAGCAATGACCACTGTAACACGCATGTTTATTGAGCACTTACAATACAAAGCCCTTTATAGGTACAAATTATTTTAGCCCTCTTCACAGTTCCGGGAGCATTATTAACCCTATTGGCAGCTGAAGGAATTGAAGCATAGAGAAACTAAATTATGCATTCAGGTTCAAATAAAAAATAAGTGATCACAGTCTGGCTCCAGAGTCCGTGCTTTTAAGATACTCATGCTACTGTCTAGAGGGAGAAGGAACTATACCACTGTAATTAGTAAATAAGTCTTTAATCAAACCAAAATAATGATGTAACAGTAGTGTGGGATGGTAAAAGAGGTCATACTCTGGAGTCAGGCAGACCTGGGTCTGAATACAAATCGTATCTTGGATTAGGCAAGGTAATACTAAAGAAATCCTTTGCTTTCTCCTAGCCCCAAGCCCTCATCTGTAAAATAGGGATTCTAAGGACTTTGATGCATGATTTCTGTGAACACAATAAAATAAAGGATGCAAAGTCCCCCCAAATAGTGTCCAATCACTCAAAAAGTAATGCCTTTCTTCTTCATTTCTGCTCTGATGGAGCTCTTTTAACTGTATGCTTATAGAAGACCTTTTCTGTTATCTCACACCTATCAAAAGAATCTCATTCTATACAGCTAAGAATTCCCTCTATACAGCTAAGAAAACCTGAGGTGCTCATGACCATAGGAGCAGCTTGGACCCATCACGATGGAGATTATTTTCAGGAAGCATAATCCTATCTTCCACACTGTCTTGAGTTAACGTGAAGAAGCTTAAAATATTTAAAATCTTAATTATGCTACGGTAAGGCAGCTTTGAGTACTAGTGACCTGGAAGAAGGAAGGAATATTCTATGAATATTCTATTCAACCTAGAATTTTTTTAAACTTTTTATTTTTTATAAACATATAATATATTTTTATCCCCAGGGGTACAGGTCTGTGAATCGCCAGGTTTACACACTTCACAGCACTCACCATAGCGCATACCCTCCCCAATGTCCATAACCCCAGCCCCCTCTCCCAACCACCCTCCCCCCAGCAACCCTCAGTTGGTTTTGCGAGATTAAGAGTCTCTTATGGTTTGTCTCCCTCCCAATCCCATCTTGTTTCATTTATTCTTCTCCTACCCACTTAACCCCCCATGTTGCATCTCCACTTCCTCATATCAGGGAGATCATATGATAGTTGTCTTTCTCTGCTTGACTTATTTCGCTAAGCATGATACACTCTAGTTCCATCCACGTCATTGCAAATGGCAAGATTTCATTTCTTTTGATGGCTGCATAGTATTCCATTGTGTTTATATACCACATCTCTTTATCCATTCATCTGTTGATGGACATCTAGGTTCTTTCCATACTTTGGCTATTGTAGACATTGCTGCTATAAACATTCAGGTGCAGGTGCCCCTTCGGATCACTACGTTTGTATCTTTAGGGTAAATACCCAGTAATGCAATTACTGGGTCATAAGGTAGTTCTATTTTCAACATTTCGAGGAACCTCCATGCTGTTTTCCAGAGTGTCAACCTAGAATTTTTAATCACCATTTTTTTTTAAGTCTGAGATATTTTATTTCAGTACATAGAACACTTCAAAAACTGAAGATGAGTCTAGTGAACATAGAATACCACTGAGCCTTGGTGGCTCAATGGGCTAAGCCTCTGCCTTCATCTCAGGTCATGATCTCAGGGTCCTGGGATCAAGTCCTGCCTTGGACTCTCTGCTTGGTGGGGAGCCTGCTTCCCCCTGTCTCTCTGCCTGCCTCTCTGCCTACTTGTAATCTCAGTCTCTTGTCAAATGATTTTTTTTTTTAATGAATTATTAAAAAAAAAAAAAAGAAAAGAATACCATTACATGTGCCTGATCTTCCCTGTCTTTTGTCTTTTGCCTATAGTGAACTTGTTGGATCCCAAGGTCCCCTTCACCTACCCACTGCCACCACACAAAGTGATGATCAATTCTGACCTAGGGTTGGGATCCAATGCCAACTAAACTTAGAGGGCACAAAGGAGCATTTAGGGAACACTCACGTTATTAATTCATTAAATATTGAGCCAGAATTTTAATAGTCCAGCACTGGTGTTGGACCATGCCAATCAGATGTTAATGACAAAGTCTAATTGTTCCTCTCCTGTTTGGTTAATAGGGTCCCTGCCTGATATTTATTCATCACTTTCTAATGTCCAGTCAAAAGAAACAGATTTTTCCAAAGATTTTTCCTCACCGTCCATCTCTCCATACCACTAATAAGCATGCATGTGAGCACATGTGTGTGCACACATGTGCACACACACACACACACACACACACAGCAGTGTCGGTGAAGGGAGGGAATGGAGAGAGAGAGAGAGAGAGATCCTAATTCTCAATCCAATTTTGCCTTTTAAGTCCTGTTAAAAACCACTTAAACTAAAGAAAAAAATTTTAAAGACTTTTTTTGGATGCTGACTCTCTGATCTTCTGGATCAAAGAATCTTTACTTTCTTCCCCATTCTTATATATATTCATTTACATATTTCTCATTCATGCATTCATTTATTCAAAAATTATTTTTAAGCACCTACTCTGTGCCAAGCATTGTATTAGGCATAAGTGGTAAATGTAACATGATTAGAGCCCTTGCTTTCACAGATCTTTCCAAGCTAGTAGGAGACAGAGACAAAATATTTGGTGTAATGTGAAGACCTGCAATGCGTATACAATTCAGACTTTGGAAATAGAGTTTGGAAGGCTGGGAAAACTTTCCATAAGAAGTAAGAATCATCAGATGATTCTGAAAGGACAGTGGAGATTAGGTGGAGGATGAAGGATGAAAGGGGCAGCTGATGGAGAAGGGAAAAGTGGGGTGTTCTAGATGTAGGAAACAGTATGGGTAAAGCCCACAGTAAGAAGGAGAACATGCAATATTTAAAGAACTGAAAGTCATTCGGCACAGCAGGCATACAAAGAGCATGGATAGAGTCTGAAGGAAGTGAAAAGACCATATTTGTATTTTAGAATAATTTTGTTCTCTGAAGAATGGATTGGAATGGGGCTGGAGACAAATTTAGTAACCTGCAACTGTTGCTAAGTGACATTTTTCTGTATAGACAAGTGGTTTCAAGATAATCCAGACTGGAAACTCTGATAGAGGCTTAAGAACAACTGAATCACCTGGATTTGCAAGTTGGATGGAAGAGAGAGGGAGGAGTCAAAGGTAAATTGTGGATTTGGATTGTGATTTGAGCAGTTACATGGATGGTGGTGCCATTCACTAAGGATGGGTGGGAATGGGGATGAAAGGGAAGGGAAACTGAATTGAGTTTGTTCAGAGTGAGTTTGAGGTGAGTTTGAGGACACATCCATATACATGCCCTATACTTGGCACTCTTTTACTATGGTGACATTCCAGGAACTCCTGTCCTTCAACATTCCCCCAAGACACCAAGTACACACGTGGGTCACATTTGTTTATGATTATGTCCCCCAGACAATATACTCTGTCTGCACGACTACATGACCTCTGTCACCTGGATCTAAATCTCCAGGACCTGGTCATCAAGCTTAGGATGGATTTCATACTTCCAGGAAGAACTTAACACACAAGACCTATATCCATCTTACACAGAAACACTTTCTCAAAACCAATCTGATGCAAGAACCTGCCCCTGAGATACAGGCAGAGTCACAGAGATCGCCTTAGTAGAAGAGATACTGAAAGAGTCCAAAGAATTGAAATAGCTGATCAATTTGGATGGTTTTAAAGGCTATGATATTTCGAAGTCACTCTATATTCTCAGGCTACCTATTTGGGAAAATATCATGTAAAAATTACATAGTAAAATCCTTATGAGGCTGCCAGAGGATAAATAGTAAAATAGTTTATCATGACAATTTCAAAACTGACTAAAACTGATAGTTTTAGTCAATGCATAATAGAAACTTGGTTAATATACAGAAACTTTAATGAATGATAAGTCAATGGGTCCACAACAGTGAAAATGTTTTACATTTGTACTGAAATCCATAGTTTAAAAAATACTTCCATGCCCATGAAATTACTTAAAATCTTTGAATCATAGAACTCCAAAAGTACTTGCTACTTTTCAGATCATTTGGGAAAATGTTAGGGAATACCATATAAATGGATAATCAACTTACTGATATTCAAAATAACTTTTGCCTCAACTAAACCACATTCTCTAAAACTAAATGATCTCTTCTACTGAGAGCCAAAGAAGATGCAGAGTAAATATCTTCCCATCTGAACTGGTGGAGTATTACTGGTAAATTACCTTTACTTATTTTTTTTTATTTATTTTACTTATTTTTTATAAACATATATTTTTATCCCCAGGGGTACAGGTCTGTGAATCGCCAGGTTTACACACTTCACAGCACTCACCAAAGCACATACCCTCCCCAATGTCCATAACCCTACCCCCCTTCCCCCAGCAACCCTCAGTTTGTTTTGTGAGATTAAGAGTCACTTATGATTTGTCTCCCTCCCAATCCCATCTTGTTTCATTGATTCTTCTCCTACCCACTTAAACCCCCATGTTGTATCACCACTTCCTCATATCAGGGAGATCATATGATAGTTGTCTTTCTCTGCTTGACTTATTTCGCTAAGCATGATACGCTCTAGTTCCATCCATGTTGTCACAAATGGCAAGATTTCATTTCTTTTGATGGCTGCATAGTATTCCATTGTGTATATATACCACTTCTTCTTGATCCATTCATCTGTTGATGGACATCTAGGTTCTTTCCATAGTTTGGCTATTGTGGACATTGCTGCTATAAACATTCGGGTGCACGTGCCCCTTCGGATCACTACGTTTGTATCTTTAGGGTAAATACCCAGTAGTGCAATTGCTGGGTCATAAGGTAGCTCTATTTTCAACTTTTTGAGGAACCTCCATGCTGTTTTCCAGAGAGGTTGCACCAGCTTGCATTCCCACCAGCAGCGTAGGAGGGTTCCCCTTTCTCCGCATCCTCGCCAGCATCTGTCATTTCATGACTTGTTAATTTTAGCCATTCTGACTGGTGTGAGGTGATATCTCATTGTGGTTTTGATTTGTATTTCCCTGATGCCGAGTGATATGGAGCACTTTTTCATTTGTCTGTTGGCCATCTGGATGTCTTCTTTGCAGAAATGTCTGTTCATGTCCTCTGCCCATTTCTTGATTGGATTATTTGTTCTTTGGGTGTTGAGTTTGCCAAGTTCTTTATAGATTTTGGACACTAGTCCTTTATCTGATATGTCGTTTGCAAATATCTTCTCCCATTCTGTCAGTTGTCTTTTGATTTTGTTAACTGTTTCCTTTGCTGTGCAAAAGCTTTTGATCTTGATGAAATCCCAATAGTTCATTTTTGCCCTTGCTTCCCTTGCCTTTGGTGACGTTCCTAGGAAGATGTTGCTGCGGCTGAGGTCGAAGAGGTTGCTGCCTGTGTTCTCCTCAAGGATTTGATGGATTCCTTTCTCACATTGAGATCCTTCATCCATTTTGAGTCTATTTTTGTGTGTGGTGTAAGGAAATGGTCCAATTTCATTTTTCTGCATGTGGCTGTCCAATTTTCCCAACACCATTTATTAAAGAGGCTGTCTTTTTTCCATTGGACATTCTGTCCTGCTTTGTCAAAGATTAGTTGACCATAGAGTTGAGGGTCTATTTCTGGGCTCTCTATTCTGTTCCATTGATCTATGTGTCTGTTTTTGTGCCAGTACCATGCTGTCTTGATGATGAGAGCTTTGTAATAGAGCTTGAAGTCTGGAATTGTGATGCCACCAACTTTGGCTTTCTTTTTCAATATCCCTTTGGCTATTCGAGGTCTTTTCTGGTTCCATATAAATTTTAGAATTATTTGTTCCATATCTTTGAAAAAGATGGATGGTACTTTGATAGGAATTGCGTTAAATGTGTCTTTACTTATTTTTAATAAAATTCAGGAGAAGAAGGAAACACATTGAATTCTTTACCAAACAAAAAAGCTGATGAAATAATGATTCAGGTTTTTTTTATCCTAATTATAATTTTTAAATAAATATTTTATTTTAATATAGTATTATATGAAGATAGTACAGAGTTCATGTATTCTCCACACCCAATTTGACCTATTATCTTCTGTTAATATAGCATTTGTCAATAATTAATGAGCTGATATTGATATCATCTTATTAACTAAAGACTATACTTCTCTCAGATTTCCTTTTTTTTTTTTTTTTTTTTTTTGACTAATTCTCTTCTTCTCTCCTGAGATCTCATCCAGGAGGACATGTGACATTCTGTAGTTCTGTTTACTCAGGTTCTCTATGGGGATGACAGTTTTTTAGATTTTCCCATTTTTGATGACTGACAGTTTTGAGGATGATTTGTCAGGTATTTTGTAGAATGCCCTTCGGTTGGGATTTGTCTGATGGTTTTGTTATGATTACACTGGGGAAATTTATTTCTGGGAGGAAACCACAGCACTAAAGTTACCATTACAATCATGTCACATCAAATGACTTACCACTGTTAATACTAACCTTGATCACCTGACCTGAAGTAGTTCATCAGGTTTCTCAACTTTAAAGTTATTCTCCTTTTTCTTCTTTTATGCAGTTACCTTCAGAAGAAAGTTATGTGCAGCTAACATTTAAGTAGTAGGAAGTTTTTTTCCCACCTCTTTAAGACTATATAAATTATTTGAAAATTTTCTGCCAGGTATAGTTGTCTATTCTCTACGTTTATTTACTTAGTTGTTTTTTAGACCATTATAGAAGCATAGATCTTTATATTATACATTGAATTATAGTCCAGGAAAGCTTTATTTTATATAATTGTCTATATAATTGCCTTGCCAACTGGGAACTCTTTCTGATGGTTTCTGGAATGCTTTGATATACCCATATTGTTGTGGGTCCTACCCCCTCCCCTGCCAATCTTTCCTTACTTCCTGATACTACAAGATGCTTCAGGACCATCTGGTGTGTTTTCTCTCTCATATCTAGAATCAGTCTTTTTCCCAAGAAGCCATTTCCAATAAATGTTGGAGAAGAGTATCAGAAACCATGATCTGGCTTCTGGGTATGCTTACAGTTACTGGGGCATCATTTCTTCTAGGCTTTTTCAAATGATGGAGTAAACATATGTGTAGTAAAGTAGATCTACTTCAGTTTTCTAAAAGTAAAGCCCAGGACAGCATGGAAGACCTCCCTAAGGCTACAAGCCCCCCAAGAGTTTCCTCATTCTCATGCTAATCTACACAGCCTCCAACAACTGGTCAAACTTACCATTGAAGCTACCCTCCCAGCTTAAGGCCCTGGTGGCTTCTGTTCTAAACAGCACATCTGAGCTGTGAGTCTCTGAATTTACCAATCTCCCCAGCCCTTAGTGTGATAATCCTGTACACTCTTTTGGCTAGTAAATTCCAGAAAAGTCACTAAGTTGCAGTTTGCCTAGTTTTTACTTGTTAGAACAACTTCCAAGTTCTTTACATATTGAATCTGAAATGAGAAACTTCCCTATTTCCATTTTCAAAGATATTTTATATTCTCTATTCAGATCCGTCTTTGGCTTTAGTACTTATCTGCACATTTTTTTTTCATTCCAATATCTCAAGGCAGCAATTGCAGAAATTTGTGTTTGCATTCTGCCAACTTTAGAATTTCCCAGAAGTTAATTTCATTTCTAACTGAGCAAACATCAAGAGATTCTCAACTAGCTGAGGTGTAGTCATATGTGCTAGAATGGGTATTAATACAAATTATGATATTCTGCACTTTATTTCAAAGTCATTCAGTACTAGCAATGCATCAGCATCAAATATACTGACTGTGCCTTTTCTTTCCTACATGTGCATAAGAGGATTTTATAATGGCTTGTACCTCTAGACATGTTTTCCTAAAGACATCTGAAAACCATATTTTAAAAGTTAAGAGAGGACGTCTTAGAAGTTTTGTTTGTATACAGGGGCAACTCAGTGACTGGCCTGGGAGAAGTGGTCTCCATCATCACTCTCGTGTTTCCCATATGCTCTTCATTCTCTATATGAGATCATTGTTTTATTTTACTCTCATGTCACTCATTTAAAAAATTAAGAAGAACATTAATGGACAGTTTGCAGACCAGATAAGAAGTAGCCTTGGGAAGAAACTGATTTGTTGTCCCAGAGTCAGTCTCCAAGGGGGACCAGTCTCAGGGGTCACTGCAATCCAGCAAACTGGCACGTATAACCTGGGACTGTAGGACTGTGGCAGTTTATGTCCATTAGCTAACTTCCCATCCTAAGTGTGGATGCCTTTATTTTTCCCTCTTGACAGGAACAGACACAAACACACACATATACTACATGAGGCTCTTCTGAGGCCCAGGGAGAAAAAGCTTATTGTAACCTAGTGAGCAGTTGAATGGTTCTTGCCTTTATGAATGCAATGACTTCAGAAACTGAGAACAGCCAGGGCTGCTAAATAAAATGTAGAATGTCCAGTTAAATTTGAATTACAAATAAACAGTGAACATTTTTTAGTGTAAGTTTGCCAAATCTAATTGCCCCCTCATTCCCTTAAATCAATTTCAGCTGAGAGTCTAGGGTTTTCCTCTCGAAGAATTCAGCTTTCCTTGCCATATCAAGATATCAAGTCACTACATCTGTATCTTTGCGGTAAATACCTAGTAGTAGCGGCAATGTCCACAACAGCCGAACTGTGGAAGGAGCCAAGATGACCTTTAGCAGATGAATGAATAAAGAAGATGTGGTCCATATACATAGTGGAAGATGACTCAGCCATCAGAAAGGATGAATCCCCACCATTTGCATCAACATGGATGGAGCCATTTGCATCGACATGTCAAGTGAAGTAAGCCAAGCAGAGAAAGACAATTATCATATGGTTTCATTCATATGTGGAACATAAGCAGTAGCATGGAAGACCATAGGGGAAGGAAGGGAAATCTGAGGGGGGAGAAGTCAGAGAGGGAGGTGAACCATGAGAGACTATGGAACCCGAGAAACAATCTGGGTGTTTCAGAGGGGAGAAGGGTGGGGAGATGGAGTAAAAGGGTGATGGGTACTGAGGAGGGCATGTGCTGTGATGAGCACTGGGTGTTATACTTAAGTAATGAATCACTGACCACTACATCAAAAACTAATTACATGCCACACAGTGGCTAAATGAACATTAAAAGAGAGAGAGAGAGAGAGATCAAGTGGCTCAGTTGGTTTAGCATCTGCCTTCAGCTCAGGTCATGATCCCAGGGTCCTGGGATAAAGCCCTGTGTCTGGCTCTCTATTCAGCAGGAAGCCTGCTTCTCCCTTGCCTTCCCACCTCTGCACTCTCTCTCACCTGTATCTCCCTCATATAAATAAAATCATTAAAGAGAGAGGGCTGGGGGGGGATGTGGGGAGGTAGAGAGATGAAGTCACAATAATCCCATCATGGAAAAGAATCTCGAGAGTTGAAAAGCTATCACTGATGCATCACGGGACTTTCCCTGAAGGCCATGAAGGCACGGGAAGGCTTCTGTCACAGTGAAAATGAGTCTCAGGTCCCTCTCTAACAGCAGGTTGCAATGTTCACATTCATTAATCAACTTGCCACGTGACTTAGCGGAGTATGTTCATATTACTATTGGCTGGTTTTGGATAACATTTTAGAGGTGTGGAAAATAAACATTCTTATGCTGAGAACTGACTATGTGCCAAATACTGTACTAAGTGCTTAAATGGTAGTACTCCAATTAATTGCCACAACAATGCAATAGATTCGTCTCATGACCCCCTTTTCCAACTGTGAAACAAAGCTTTGAAGCAGTGAAGAAAAGTCACATAATTACACAACTTCATAGCTGAAATGTTCGAGTTCACTTCTTTCCCAGAGATCTGTTGGGTATAATCATTTACACAGAGATCAAGGCCTGGACCGTCAGACAGAACACTCCTCCCCCACCATGGATGGGGAGCACCAAGGCAGGGCGGGGAGGCCTCTCGAAGACAGGGTCCTCCGCTCAGAGAGAAAAAGGTAGCATGCAAATCTCCATGCCCCAGGTCTCACCAGGAATGGAGCTGGGATCTCAGCATCATTCATGATGTGAAAGATCTTTAGAGTATCTGGAATATTCTTAAAAAGGAAGTTAACATATTTCCCCAGCAAACCTCACATATCAGGAGCTGTCATAAACGGCATTTATTTGATATTTTATTTAACCTTCAAAATAACCTTGTGGTTTGTGAATTTTTTGCACGCTTTACCAGAAAACAAGGCTCAGAAAGATGAAAATACTCGCTGACAGTCTTCTGGTGAGGAGGGTTTTGAACTGAGATTCACACTCACGGCTGTCTGAACACAAAGCCCCTGCTCTTTCCACTGCTTCTGGGAATGTCTGCCATGTATAACATATGGAAATGAAAAGTTAAATATTTATGAAACCTCCTTTTGAGTGTGTACTCTTGGCAAGTTAAGTAGCTCAGCTATTTATTTTTACCTCTGTCACTGGTGATTAGAATATATTTCAGGGGGGAAATGTCAACTTTCAGTTTCTTGCTTTGCTTGTGACTCTTTTTTTAAACTTAGGGGAAAAAGTATGTATATATTCTTTAATTTCAACCCAAGACAGAGGTGTTAAGCTGCTTGATGTCAAGGCTATGACTCTAAGCCCAGTTTATAGCCTAGCCCAGATTCAGAAGCAGGGGATTCAATCTGTTAAATTCAATTAGAGACAATACCAATGTCTGAATGTTGCTTTGAGAGTTTTAGGGCTCAGCTCCAAGACTTCTAGGCAGCAGGGGCTTTAGCAATAAGTTATTTAGGAAGTCAATCTGGGATATCTAAGATATTATGAAACATACCAGAATGGCCTTTCATGACCCTAAGCACCGGGAAAGAAGATGGGGTTCCAGTGCTATTACAGGAATTGGAGGCAGGGAGCAAGGAACAGGTACCAGAAAGGTAGCAGGATTATGATAGATGCAGTTAGATGTACCACTTGGAGATTAACTGGGCAGTCAGCCATCCAGTCCTGATACACAGCAGGCTCTGCACAGGAGTGGGAAAGTACTCTTCTTTATGAGAGCCTGGCCACGTGGCAAGCCTCCTTGAAACTGTCACCACCTTCATTGGGAAGCAGTCTTCATAGTCAATGGTACCTGTTTTGGTCAAGATGTCATACTCTCATGGGAGTTGCTAAGACCTTCGTCTGAGTTAGGAAATGATAGCTCTGTCAGTTGGTTCAGCCACCTGAGTCCTATATTATGAAATCAGAAGCTGCACTATAATTATTTCAGTTCTCCTTCAGTGGGCTAATATTAGGCCCACATTTAATTTTCTCCCACCTTATCAAATTCCTTACTGACAAAGTCCTTTAAAGCTCAATTAATTCGGCAATATGATTACAATCCCTGAGGAACACAGAAGCATCATTGCTGTGTAGAAATGGAGATTTCCTCAGTATGCTCTACGGTTAGAATGGATCTTTGAACAGGAGAAATTCCAACTGTGACTTAAGGGGGAGAATTTACAGTTGCATTGCTAGTTTTTATGGTTTGATAGTCATTTAAGAAAAGTCACTATTAACATCCTTATACTGTTCAAACATGTTTATTAAATATGTATCTGTTCACTCATACCTCTGAGTGGAGGAGCATTTTTCCTGACTACAAAGGTGGGTGATTTGACATATAAGGTCTATAGAAACATTGCCACAGTGCTGCACAGACGCTCTAATTTTTGCTCTATTCTTAAAAAAAAAATGAGAATAACAACAAACTATAACAGATCTATTCAGGTATTAGGGATGTTCTTTTATCTATTGTAAAGACTTATGCAAATGGAAACAAGATTATAGATTCCTTTGCCTCTTTATATCTATTTTTTAAAAAGAAAAGGGGCCACTGTAATCTAGAACTAGAAATAGCTTTATTCAAGGGATCTCTAATAATTTTATGACTATCTTTTTACTAAAAATGTCTATTTCACAACAATAAGATAAATGTTTGTTGATCACAGATTGAAGATGACAGAAATTGAAATATGAGAAAAATTAGAAATGTATTTACATGTTTGCTCATTTTTATGATAAAAAATTATTATTCTTCCATTTTAGGTTCAATGAATATCATGTAAGTTGTAGAAGCAGCCTAAAAGGGACTTCACACATGAACTGTTTAAAAATATTCAGATCTTCATATATTTACATATGCGATTATCACATTAGCCAAAATCCCACCGGGGAAATTTTGTATCTATTCTTTTAAAATTTAAAGTGCAAAGAAATTCATTCAGTTACATTATCACCATAGGAATCAGAAGTTCCATCATAGTAATTAAATCTTAAGAGAATACACAAATGCAACATCATTTTGCGTTAGGAATATCGTTTACTAAAAAAGACATAATGTTTGCTTTTTAAATTTCATTGTGTTTATTTAAAACCTGAAATTCTGTGAATGACATTTTACTTCCTCACTGTCAAATACATTTTTCCTACTTTTTATCAATTAATATTTGATATCAGGAACATGTCCATAGAAATTCAGCTTCCTCTCTGATATGTAAAAGACTTGGAAGTCATTGCTTTCATATTCAAACAGAAAAAAAAAACTGAACAAAATGAAAATGAATAGCTCTTCTTAGAGCCATCAGAGAACTGAGGTCATGAGGCTGTCTTAAAAACAGGAAAGATGGGTGAGTGCAGAGAATCACAGCTTACTGGGATCAAAAACCACATGCTGTGGCCAGAAACTGTAAAAACACTTAAGCAGTAATTGATTAATAGCTGAAGACTGAGTGTAGACTAGCCCCAGAGATCGAAAATTCCTGGGGACACAGCCTTAGAGGGTTCCCTGACAACTTTGTAGAGATTTCCCTCCAGGGGCCCCTCCAGGTTCTGATGATGAAGACTGGAGAAAAACCCTGTTATGGGTCCGAAGGGAAAAGTTATCATTTAAAATATTCCCATAATGTTCTGTTATCCTTAACACAGGTCATCCTCAGAGGAAACTATTATACCAGGGCCTAACCACCGTGAGAAATACCAAACTCCAGTTCCCTCCAGCCTTTAACATGGGGAAAGGTAACATTCAATTATATACTCCTCTAGCCTTCCTGTCTCACAAAAGCAGGGGAGGCAAGGAAAAGGTTGAAATGGACTTGTGAAGGCTTTGGTCCTGAGGCACAGGCCCACTAAAAGCCTAGGATCTGATTTATAGACTATTCCCCCCATCCCCATACACTTTATCATTCATGAACAGGGCTGTTGTACAGTAAGAGAGGAATACCACCAAAAGTACTACATATGCCAGAACTTATTTAGGAAGAAGTCTCTAGGGAAGCCCCAAGTCAAGGGGAGACAAAAATGAAGGAACCAGAAGAAATTTTCAGCCTCTGACATCTGCAATTACAACATACATTAAACACAGTCTAACTCCTACCCAGATCAACATAAAAACTCACACTGAAGTCCTATTTACCTCAGCTCCTACTAGTTAATATATCAGGTAGAGCTTTCAACAACAACAAAAAGTATAGGCTATGCTAAAAGAAAAAAAAAAAAAAAAAAAAAAAAAACCTCAACAATCTGAAGGGACAAAAGAGGCATCAGAACCAGATATACATTTGCCAGAAATATTGAAATATCGGGAATTTAAAATAACTGATTATTTGCTATTTGATATTATGCTAAGGAATATAATGAAAAAAATAGACAATAGGCAAAAAAAAAAAAAAAAAAAAAAAAAAAAAAGGTAATGTAGGCAGAAGGAGGGAAACTCTGAGAAACAATCAAAAGGAAATACTGCAGGAGGGCCTGGGTGGCTTCAGTTGTTAAGCGACCACCTTTGGCTCAGGTTCACGATCCTAGGGTCCTGAGATCCAGTCCTGCATCTGGTTCCCTGCTCAGCAAGGCATCGGTTTCTCCCTCTCTCTCTGCCCTTCCCCCTGTTTATATTCTCTCTCTCTCTCTCAAATAAATAAATAAAATCCTTTAAAAAATAAAAACATTGAAGTACAGATGAAAAACACCTTAAACTTATCCAGTTCCAGGATAAAATCAGTAAGCTGGAAGACTGGCAATAGGAACTTCACAAACTGAAAGGCAGAGAGAGAAAGAATTTTTTAAAATACACTATCCAATAACTGGGGAATAATTTTTAAAAGGTGTAATGCATGTAATGGGAATACAGGAAGGAAGGACAGGAAGAAGGAAGGGAGGGGGGAGGGGAAGAAGGGAGGGAGAGAGAGAAGGAAGAAAGAAAGGAAGGAAAGAAAGGAGGGAGGGAGAGGGAAAACTACCCCAAACACTAGAAGTCATAACGACTGAGAATTTTCCAAAATTAATGATAGACACAAAAAACAGATCTACAGTAGGTATATTATATTTCCATCACATGAAATTAAAAACAAAGAAAAACTCTTGAAAGAAGCCTGAAGAAGGGACAGGATACACCTTATCTACAGAGAAATGAGGATAAGAATCCTATTTCTTCAAAATCTTCTCTTCAGAAACCATAAAAGCAAGAGGTAAGTGGAGTAAATATTTAAACGTTGAAGAAAAACCAAACCAAACCAAACCAAACCACCATCAACCAAGAATTCTTTCTCGGGCAAGCATGAAGGTAATTTATTGTCAGTGGAAATGCCTTGCAGGAAATGTTAAAAGTTCTTCAGAGACTCAACACCCCAAAAAACAAATAAGTCAAAAAATGGGCAGAGGGCATGAACAGACACTTCTCCAAAGAAGACATACAAATGGCTAACAGACCCATGAAAAAATGTTCATCATCATTAACCATCAGGGAAATTTAGATCAAAACCACATTGAGATATCACCTTATACCAGTCAGAGTGACAAAAATTGACAAGGCAAGAAACAACAAATGTTGGTGAGGCTGAGGAGAAAGGGGAACCCTCTTACACTGTTGGTGGGAGTTCAAGTTGGTGCAGCCTCTTTGGAAAACAGTGTGGAGGTTCCTCAAAAGATTAAAAATAGAGATACCCTATAACCTGGCAATTGCACTAATGGGTATTTACCCCCAAAATACAGATATGGTCAAAAGTAGAGCCATATGCAACCCAATGTTCATAGAAGCAATGTCCACAATAAGCAAATTGTGGAAAGAGTCGAGATGCTCTTCAACAGATGAATGGATAAAGAAGATGTAGTTCATATATATGAGATGGAATATTGCTCAGCCATCAGAAAGGATGAATAACCAACTTTTGCATCAATGTGGATAGGACTGGAGGAGATTATGCTAAGTGAAATAAGTCAAGTGAAGAAAGTCAATTATCATATGGCTTCACTTATTTGTGGAACATAAGGAATAGCATGGAGGACTTAGGAGAAGAAAGGGAAAAATGAAGGAGGGAAAATAGGGGGAGAGGAATAATGACAGACTATGGATTCTGAGAAACAAGCTGAGGGTTTTAGAAGGAAGGGTGTTAAGGGGATGGTTGACCCTGGTGATGGGTATTAAGGACGGCACGGACTGCATGGAGCACTAGGTGTTATATGCGAACAATGAATCATGGAACACTACAGCAAAAACAAATGATGTACAACATGGTGACTAACATAGAATTAAAAAAATAAATGAATAAAATATTAAGAAAAAGTTTTTCAGAGAAAAAGAATAGAGGTCAGAAAATTGGATATACACAAGGAAAAGAAGAGGCTCTAGAGAAAGAACAAATGAAGATAAAATACATTTTGTCTTTTTTCTTAATTGAACTAATGGAAATCTATTCAGAAAAGGAATAGCAGGGACACCTGGGTGACTCAGTAGGTTAAAGCCTCTGCCTTCAGCTCAGGTCATGATCCCAGGATCCTGGGATGGAGTCCCACGTGGGGCTCTCTGCTCAGCAGGAACCTGCTTCTGCCTCTCTCTCTCTGCCTGCCTCTCAGCATACTTGTGATCTCTGTCTGTCAAATAAATAAAATCTTAAAAAAAAAGAAAAGAAAAGGAATAACAACAATGTACTAAGTGATTATAGCTTATGGATGAATGAAAAAAATGACAGCAATATTATAAAAGATGGGAAGGAGTAACTGGAAACACTCTAACTTAACTGTACTACTCACGAAGCAGTAAAGTGCTATGTGAAAGTGGACTTAGATTAGTTGTAAAAGTATATTATACTCCAGAGCAACTACAAACAAAATTAACAAGGAAGTATAATCAATGTGCTGTGAGAGAGAGAAGACAAAATGCTATCACATAAAATACTTAATTAGAACCAGAGAAAGGGGGTGGGGAAGAAGGTAAAGTAGAAAAGAAAAAAAAAAAAAAAAGACAAGGTCAATGAATAGAAACAGAAAATAGTTAGAAAAATATTCATCCCAAAATGTCAAAAATCTCTTTAAATGGAGTAAATACGTCTATTAAAATAAAGAAACTGTGAGCATACATATCAAAAAACAAGATGCAAGTATAGTTTATTAAAACAAATACACTTAAAATAAAGACACAGATAGCTTAAAAACAAAGTGATAAAGTATATGAGATAAACCATGTTAACACTAATCAAAAGAAATCTGTTATACAAGATAAGGATACCCAGTATCACCAGTTTTATTCAACATTGTACCAGAAGTCCCAACCACAGCAGGTAGGCCAAAGAAACAAGAAACAAAAAACAAACCAAAAAACCTCACACCCCAAAACAAAACAACACAAAAGCATTCAAATTCAAACTAAAGAAGTAAATCTGTCTCTTTGTGCAGGTAAGAGATGATATATAGGAAACCCCCCAAACCCTAGCAAAAACTGTTGGAATTATGAAACAAATTCTAAAGTTTCAGGTTAGAAATCCACATACAACAAGCAGTTGTTTCTATAAACTAACAATGAACTATCAGAAAGAATAATAAAAAAAAAAAACCACTTACAATTGCATCAAAAAGAATGAAATACCTAAGAATAAATTTAGCCAAGGTAAAAATTCTATACCCTGAAAACTACAAGACACTGATGAAAGAAGTTGAAGAAGACACAAATAAATGGAAAGGTATTCCATGCTTACAGACTGGAAGAATTAAGTTTGAAGTCTCTATGCCAAGCAATATACAGATTCAATGCAATGCTTATTGAAATTCCAGAGACATTTTTCACAGAAACAGAAAAGAAATCTAAAATTTGTATGGAACCAAGGAGGTCCCCAAATCCCAAAGCAAACAAACAAAACAAAAACAAAGCTTTTGTTCTTGAGAAAGAACAAAACTGAAGGCATCACACTTCCTGATTTCAAGCCCTATTACAAAGCTATAATAATCAAAATAGTATGGTACTAACATAACAGACACATAGATAAATGGAACAGAATGGAAAGCCCAGAAATAAACCCATGCATATACAGTGAATTAATTTATGACAAAGGAACAAAAAAGATAGAATGGGGGGGGCAATCTCTTCAATGAAGAGGTTGGGAAAACTGGACAGCTACAGCCAGGAGCTGAAACTGGACTATCTTATTTTTTTTTTATAAGATTTTATTTATTTATTTGACAGACAGAGATCACAAGTAGGCAGAAAGGCAGGCAGAGAGAGAGGGAAGCAGGCTCCCTCCTGAGTAGAGAGCCTGACGCGGGACTCATTCCCAGGACCTTGAGATCATGACCTGAGCCCAAGGCAGTGGCTTAACCCTTTGAGCCACCCAGGTGCTTGAAACAGGACTATCTTACACCCTACACAAAATATAACCCCCAAATGGACTAATGACTTAAATGTAAGACTTGAAACCATAAAGACCCTGGAAGAAAACATAACTTGTAAACTCTGAGTCCTGGCAATAAATTTTGAGATTTGACACCAAAAGCGGAGAAAATAAAAGCAAAAATAAATAAGTGGGACTGTTTCAAACTAAAATATTTCTGCACAGTAAGGCATACCATCGGCAAAATGAAAAGGCAACCTATGAAGAAAATATCTGCAAATCATGTATCTGATAAGGAGTCAATATCCAAAATATATAAACAATTCATATAATTCAATAATAACAACAACAAAAAATCCTATTAAAAGATGGCAGGCATTTTCTCAAAGAAGATATATAAATGGTGAACAGATCCATAAAAAGATGTTCAATGTCACTGATCATCAGGAGCATGTAGATGAAAACCACACTGAGATACTACCTCACACCTGTGAGGATGGCTTTTATAGGAGATAACAAACATTGGGAAGGATGTAGAGAAAAGGCAACCCTTCTGCATGGTTGGAAATGTAATTGCTATGAGAAATAGCATGGGGTTTGTCAAAAAGTTAAAAATAGAACTACCATGTGATCCAGCAAGTCCACTTTTGGGTAAATACCTGAAGGAAACAAAATCAGTATTTTGAAGAAACATCTGCAACTCCATGTTCACTTCAGCACTACCTCCAATAGCCAAGACATGAAAAAACCCTAAGTGTCCATTACTGTATGGGTGGGCAAACAAACATGTGACACACACACATTACTCTATATATCATTCAGCCACGAGAAAGATGGAAAGCTCTTTTGACAACATGGGTGGAACTTGAGGACACTTTGCTAAGTGATAAGTCAGAGAGACTAAAACAAATACTCTATGATCTCATTTATATGTTCAATCTTAAAAAAGATTTTATAAAAAAGCCATACTCATAGATACAAAGAATACACTGGAGGTTGCCAGAGGCAGTGGGTGGTGGGTGGCAGTGGAATGAGTGAAGGTGGTCAAAAGGTACAAACTTCCAGTTATAAACAAATAGCCACAGTGTGGTGACTAGAGTTAATAACACTGTATTGCATATTTGCAAGTTGCTCAGAAAGTACATCTTAAAAGTTCTCATCACAAGAAAATCAAATTATGACTATGTGGTGATGGATGTTAACTAAACTTATGGTGGAAATTATTTCACAACATATACATGTAGTAAATCATTATGTTGTACACTTCAAAGTAATATAATGTTATATGTCAATTATGTCACAATAAACTGGAAACAAAACAAAACAAAACCTGATGGTGGGGCCTCACCGCCAGAGTTTCTGATTCAAGAAGTCTGGGTTGGGGCACGAGAATTTGGATTTCCGGCAAGTTTCCTGGTGATGCTGATATTGTTAGTTTGGAGCCACACTTCGAGAACCTCTGAGCAAAGGTTGCAGCTGTGCTGGGCAAGTAGGTGCTTCTAATTTTAGTAACAAAAGGAAATTTTGGGAAAAGAATCCCAGTTTGGACAAGTGGATAACATAAAGAATAAAATTTATTGTGTTGGATCTTACTCCCTGCCTGGCTATGGTCTAGCTATAACTCTCTACCACAGGCCACAGCTCTGGATGCCTCTTTCCTATAGCACAACACTATTTCTGGGTTCTGCAAACTCTTCCCTCTCTTCGTTCCTTCATACCTAGAATTCTATGTCATAGAAAGCACATGGAGAGGAGGAACAAGATGTTTGAGGAATAGGAGACCTAAATTTCATCTGATTCCAGGAATTCAGCTCTCTCTCTCTCTCTCTCTCTAGATATATATATAAATATATATACATATAAATATATATATTTATATATACATATATACAAATATATATAAATATATATACATATAAATACATACATATATACATACATATATATGTATGTAATTATATGTATATAAATATATATATAGAGAGAAAGCTGAACTCCTGGAATCAGATGAAATTTAGGTCTCCTATTCCTCAAACATCTTAGGTCTCTTAGGAGACCTAAATTTCATATATATTTATATGTATATCAATATATATATATAGAGAGAGAGAGCTGAATTCCTGGAATGAGATGAAATTTAGGTCTCCTATTCCTCAAACATCTTGTTCCACCTCTCCATGTGCTTTCTATGACACAGGATTCTTTCTGATCACTTACAAACTCAACAGGAGATCTAAGAGATAAATAGCATCAATTCTAGGAACAGAAAAGTGACCACTTACAGGAAGGTAGGACATGCAGAGAAGTGAATCCCAGGTGATATACTGGAAAATAGACCATGGGGGGAGGGGTGGGCTCCTGACAAGTGAGAGAGCATTAGTGCAAAAAATAAGATTTTAGAAGCCTGTTCCACGGAGGGATGTCATTCCAGAGACTAAGCAGGGGTGGAATCCTCACAGGGACAGTGTGGTCTCAGGACCTGTGGGGTCACAGAAAGACTGGGGGTGTCTGAGTGTGGCAGAGCTCCCACGTTGGAGCGGGGAAGCCAGCTGCAGAGAGGGAGCAGAGGAGGGGCTCTCAGCTCAGGGTTACCTTAAACTGTAATCTGAGGCAAAGTGAGACCACTACTCTGCACAAGTGGCAGATCCAGGGATACTCACTTTCTTTCTCTGGTGGGAGTGGCGCGGGGCCGTGCTGTAGGAATCTGCTAGGTTTGGAGACTCCAAACAGGGCCGTGGGCCAGAGATAGAAACACTCGGTCACAGGCGGGGTAAGCTCAGAGTGCTGCTGGAGACCAGGGAGATGGGAGGGATTGACTGCTTTTCTTCGCAGGTGCATTGAGAAGTGGGGCCCCGAACTCTTGCCTCCTTGGGTTGGGGATTGGGAGGATGCCATCTTATTCTCATCCTCTAAAGCTCTACAGAAAGCAGAAAGTGTTCAGGGAACAAAAGCTCCTGAGCAAACCCAGCCGATTACTTAGCCTAGCCTCAGGCAAGGGTGGTGTAATTCCGCCTCAGGCAAAGACACTTAAGAATCACTGAGAAAGACTGTTTCCCCAGAAGATCAGCAAAAACATCCAGCCAAGACCAAGTTTACTGATTAATGAGAACTGCAAAACACCAGTGCTACTGGTGGCTTTTTTCTCATGATTGCAAAGTGAAGTCTTGCAAAGTTGAGTTTTTTTAAAAAAAAAATTATTTCTTTTTCCATTTTTCTTTTTTAAAAATTTTTCTTCTTTCTTATTTTAATCTATTTTATCAATACCTTTTAAAAAATCTTTAAATTTTCATTTTCTTAGTCTTATTCTATCCCTTCATTGTATTTAACCTTATTTTTTGTATACATATAAGCTTTTCTTTCTTTAAAATTTTGGGACAGAGTTTCTTGTAAAACAGACCAAATATACACTAAGTCTAGTGTATGGCTTTATTCTAGTCTCCAGCCTGATCACATTCTCTCCTTTGTTTTTGTTTTGTTTTTCCTTTTTTTTAACCAACTTCTTACTTTAACAATTCTTTTTTGAAAATCATTTTTAATTTTCATCTTTACAGTTATATTCCATCCCTTCATCATGTTTACCCATATATATATATATTTTTTTTCTTTCTTTAAAATATTGGGAAGCAGTTTGTTCTGAGAGACCAAGATATACCCCAAATCAAGCATGTGGCTCTGTTCTATTCACAAAGCCTATTCACATATATATGTTCTATATAATATTATATATAATATAAAAAATATATATATATATATGTGTGTGTGTGTGTATATATATATATATATATTTCCCCCCTCAACTCTCTTCTCCCCCAGTTTCAGGTCTCTTTTCATTTGGTTAGTGCATATTTTTCTGGGGTTGTTGTTACTCTTTTAGCATTTTGTTCTCTCATCCATCTATAGGCTGTCATTGAAAATAGAAGGAGAGATAAAAAGCTTCCAGGACAAACAAAAACTAAAAGAATTTGAAAACACCAAACCAGCCCTACAGGAAATATTGAAAGGAGTTCTTTAAGAAAGGAACAGAGAAAATATACAGTCACCTTACAGGCAGCACGATGGCACTAAATTCATATCTTTCAACAGTTACCCTGAATGTAAATGGGCTAAATGCCCTAATCAAATGACACAGGATATCAGAATAGATTAAAAAACAAAAAACAAAAAACAACAAAAAAAGGCAAGACCCATCGATATGCTATCTACAACTCATTTTAGACCCAAAGACACCTCCAGATTAAAATGAGGGGGATGGAAAAATTTACCATGCTAATAGACATCAAAGGAAAGCTGGGGTGGCAATCTTTATATCAGACAAATTAGATTTTAAGCCAAAGACTATAATAAGTGATGAGGAAGGATGCTATATCATACTTAAAGGGTCTGTCCAACAAGAAGATCTAACAATTTTAAATATCTATGCCCCTAACATGGGAGCAACCAACTATATAAACCAATTATTAACAAAATCAAAGAAACACATCGACAATAATACAGTAATAGTAGGGGACTTTAACACCCCCTCACTGAAATGGACAGATCATCTAAGCAAAAGATCAACAAGAAAATAAAAGCTATCAATGGCACACTGGACCAAATGGACATCAAAGATATATTCAAAACATTCCATGCAAGAACAACAGAATACACATTCTTCTCTAGTGCACATGGAGCATTCTCCAGAATAGATGATATCCTGGGTCACAAATCAGGTCTCAACCAGTACTAAAAGACTGGGATCATTCCCTGCATACTTTCAGACCACAATGCTCTGAAGCTAAAACTCAACCACAAGAGGAAAGTTGGAAAGTACTCAAATACATGGGGGCTAAAGAGCATCCTACTAAAGAATGAATGGGCCAACAAGAAAACTAAGAAGAATTTTAAAAATTCCTGGAAACAAAAATGAAAACACAACTGTTCAAAATCTTTGGGACATAGTAAAGGCAGTCCTGAGAGGAAAGTATATACTGATACAAGCCTTTCTCAAGAAACAAGAGAGGTCTCAAGTACACAAACTAACCCTAACCTGAAGGACCTGGAGAAAGAAGAGCAAATGAAACCTAAACCCAGCAGGAGAAGAGAAATAATAAAGACCAGAGCAAAAATCAACAAAATAGAAACCAAAAGAACAGAAGAACAGATCAACAAAACTAGAAGCTACTTCTTTGAAAGAATTAATAAGACTGATAAACCCCTGGCCAGACTTATCCAAAAGAAAAGAGAAAGGACCCAACTTAATAAAATCATGAATGAAAAAGGAGAGGTCACGACCAACACCACAGAAATACAAACAATTAGAAGAACATATGATGAACAACTATACACCAGCAAATTTGAAAATCTGGAAGAAATGGATGCATTCCTAAAGACATATAAACTACCAAAACAGGACCAGGAGGAAATAGAAAACATGAACACACCGATAACCACTAAGGAGATTAAAGCAGTCATCAAAAATCTCCCAACAAACAAGAGCCCAGGCCCAGATGGCTTCCCAGGGGAATTCTACCATACATTTAAAGAAGAATTAATACCTATTCTCCTAAAACTGTTCCAAAAGATAGAAATGGAAAGAAAACTTCCAAACTCATTTTATAAGGCCAGCATTACCTTGATTTAAAAACCAGGCACAGAGCCCACCAAAAAGGAGAATTACAGAACAGTAACCCTGATGAACATGGATGCAAAAACTCTCACCAAAATACTAACCAGTAGGATCCAACAATACATTAAAAGGATTATCCACCAGGACCACATGGGATTTATTCCTGGGCTGCAACTTTGGTTCAACATCCGCAAATCAATCAATGTGATAAAATACATTAATAAAAGAACAAGAACCATAGGATACTATCAATAGATACTGGAAAAGCATTTGACAAAGTACAGCATCCTTTCTTGATCAAAACTCTTCAAAGTGTAGAGATAGAGGTAACATACTTCAATATCATCAAAGCCATCTATGAAAAACCCACAGCGCATTAGCTATTCCCCTAAGGTCAGCATCACAGCAGGGATGTTCACTCTCAGCACTGCTATTTGACATAGTACTAGAAGTCCTAGCCTCAGCAATTAGACAACAAAGAAATAAAGGGCATCTGAATCGTCAAAGAATTCTCACAGATTATATGATACGTTATACAGAAAACCGTAAAGACTCCACTCCAAAACTGCTGGAACTCAAATAGGAATTCAGTAAAGTGTCAGGATATAAAATAAATGCACAGAAATCAGCTGCATTTCTATACACCAACAATAAGACCGAAGAAAGAGAAATTAAAGAGTTGATCCCATTTATACTTGCACCCAATACCATAAGATACCTAGGAATAAATCTAACCCGAGACAAAGAATCTGTACTCAGAAACTATAGAGTATTTACGAAAGAAATCGAGGAAGAATTTACAAAGAAATAGAAAATTATTCCATGCTCATGGATTGGAAGAACAAATATTGTGAAAATATCTATGCTACCTATGGCAACCTACACATTTAATGCAATCCCTATCAAAATACCATCAACTTTCTTCAAAGAAATAGAAAAAATAATCCTAAAATTTATATGAAAGCAGAAAAGATCCCAAATAACCAGAGGAATGTTGAAAAAGAAAACCAAAGTTGGTGGCATCATAATTCCAGGCTTTAAGCTCTATTACAAAGCTGTCATCATCAAGACAGTATGGTACTGGTACAAAATCAGACACATGGATCAATGGAACAGAATAGAGAGCCCAGAAATGGACCCTCAGCTATGTGGTCAACTAATCACCAACAAAGCAGGAAAGATTGTCCAATGGAAAAAAAGACAGTCTCTTTAACAAATGGTGTTGGGAAAATTGGAAAATTCTTCTTATAGAAGAATGAAAGTGGACCATTTCCTTATACTACACACAAAAATAGACTCAAAATGGATGAAAGACCTCAATGTGATACAGGAATCCATCCCAATCCTTGAGGAGAACACAGGCAGCAAACTCTTTGACCTCAGCCACAGCAACTTCTTCCCAGAAACATTTCCAAAGGCAAGGGAAGTCAGGGTAGTGAACTATTGGGACTTCATCAAGATCAAAAGCTTCTGAACAGCGAAGAAACACTCAACAAAACCAAAAGACAACTGAAAGAATGGGAGAAGATATTTGCAAATGAAATACCAAATAAAGGACTGGTGTCCAAAATCTATAATGAAATTATGAAACTCAACAGCCAAAGAACAAATAATCCAATCAAGAATGGGCAGAAGTGGGGCACCTGGGTGGCTCAGTGGGTTAAGCCCCTGCCTTTGGCCCAGGTCATGATCTCAGGGTTCTGGGATCAAGCCCCACATCGGGCTCTCTCCTTGGCGGGGAGCCTGCTTCTCCCTCTCTCTCTCTGCCTGCCTCTCTGCCTACTTGTGACCTCTCTGTCTCTCTCTGTCAAATAAACAAATAAAATCTTAAAAAAAAAAAAAAAAAAAAAAAGAATGGGCAGAAGACATGTACAGACATTTCTGCAAAGAAAACATCCAAATGGCCAACAAACACATGAAAAAGTGCTCAACATCACTTGCCATCAGGGAAATACAAATCAAAACCACAGTGAGATACCACCTCATCCCAGTCTGAATGGCTAAAATTAACTGCTTAGGAAACAAGAGGTGTTGGCATGAATGCAGAGAAAGGGGAGTCATCCTACACTGTTGGTGGGAATGCAAGTTGCTGCAGCCACTCCTGAAAACAGTATGGTGGTTTCTCAATAAGTTGAAAATAGAGCTACCCTATGACCCAGCAATTGTACTACTGGGTATTTACCCTAAAGATATAAATGTAGTGATCCAAAGTGGCACATGCACCTGAATGTTTATAGCAGCAATGTCCAAAATAGCCAGGCTATGGAAAGAGCCTAGATGTCCATCAATCAACAGATGAATGGATAAAGAAGAAGTGGTATATAGTTACAATGCAATACTATGCAGTCAGAAAAACAAAACAAAACAAAATCTTGCCATTTGCAATGACATTGGTGGAACTAGACAGTATTATGCTAAGTGAAATAAGTCAATCAGAGAGAGACAATTATCATAAGATCTCACAGATGTGAGGAATTTAAGAAATAAAACAGAGGATCATAGGGGAAGGGAGGGAAAAATGAAAGATGAATCAGAGAGGGAGACAAACCATAGGCGACTCTTCATCTCAGGAAACAAACTGAGGGTTGTTGAAGGGCAGGGGCTGGGAGGAATACAGTGGCTGGGTGATGGACATTGGGGACTGTATATGGTATGGTGAGTGCTATTAATTGTGTGTGTGTTGTTGTTGTTTCATTTGCTGTGGTTCACAGGAGTCAAAGTTGTAAACTAAAGAAACAAAAACTATTTTCTTATGACAAGTATTTCTTTGAGCCCCTAACATTTTTCTCTGTGTAGGCAAGTCTATGAATGATCTTGTGCTTTGTGGACAGCCCTTTTGAGGTTTTTGGGAATACAGTGGATCCAGGCAATAGTCACAGATTTGTTTAGAACCATAGGATAATTTCTTACTACACTGGATCCATCTTGTATAACACTTTACATCCTTCTATTCCAGCCTTTTACTGTGATTGTTGCTATACCAATGAGGTCAGCCCAGGCTTCAAACAGCTTCCTGTAGGTGCAGCCTGACAATGCCTCCCCTTGTGCCCCTTACATCTTCTTCCTGCCTTGGGTCTTCTCTGACTCCTTACACACTCAACACAAAGTTTCTAACTTTGAAGTTAGTGTAACTACGAACTTAATGTTAGTGAGACCATTTTTGACAATAAGGAACTGAGTTTATCAGAATAAATGTTCTCCCTTTTCAATTCATAGGTGAACAGTTCTGCCTTCTCAACCATATGGCTTCTCAAAATGTCCTATGGAATTGTTTGTTGTCTACACAGGTGTCCAACTACCTAACAATTCTTAGTATAAACTTTCAATCCTTAGCATATATTTTGCTCCTTGTTTACTTCCATCTTTCACTCCTAAAACTTTAAAAAAAATTTTTTTTTAAATTAATTTTAGATCAACAGATTTGAGTGCAAGAAAAAATATATCAGGAATAAAGAAGGGCATTGCATAATGATAAAGAGGTCAATTCTCTACAAAGACAGTAATTTTTAATATATATGTACCTATTAAAACAACATGAAGATACACAAGACAAAAATTGATAGAATGGTTAGGAGTAATAAATAAATCAACTATTGTACTTGGAGACTTGAGGACCCCTTTATCAGAAATGGACAGATCCAGCATGCAGAAAGTCAGTAGACTAGATGAACAACACATGAACCAACAGGATCTAACTGACATTTATTGAAGTCTTCATCCAAAAACAGCAGAATATACATTCTTCTCAAGTTCACATAAAATAATCACCAAGATAGGCCATATTCTGAGTCATAAAACATATCCTAATACATTTAAAATAATGAAAATCATAGAAACTTTATTCTTAGACCAAAATGGAATTAAAATGTAAATCAATAAAAGAAAGATGGAAAATCCCAACACATTTAGAGATTCAACAGCACTTTTGAATAACACATGGGTCAAAGAAGAGGAATCAAGAGAAATTCTAAAAAAATTTTGAACTAAAGGAGAATGAAAATGCAACCAATCAAAATTTGTGAGGTGCAGAAAAAGAGTTTTTAGAGAAAAATTTATAGCATTAAACTGCATATATTGGAAAAGACTATCTAAAGATCAATAACTTAAGCTTCCACCCTAGAAAACTGCAAAAGAAGAAAAAATTAAATCCAACATAAGTAGCAGAAAAGAAGTAACAAAAATCAGAGAAGAAATCAATAAAATTGAAATTAAGAAATCAGTACATAAAATCAATGAAATCAAAAGCTGGTGCTTTGAAAAGATCAATAAAATTGATAAGCCTCGACTGTGTTAGTTAAGAAAAAAAGAGAGAACACACAAATTACTAATAAAAATAAATGAGAGGGACCATTTCTATAGATATTAAAAAGATAATGAAGGTATGTTATAAACAACTTGACAATTCATAAAAAATTGATCAAATCTTTGAAAGATACCATCTACAAAAATGGTCACAAGAAGAAAATCTGAATAAGTTACATCTGTTGAAGAGATTGAATCAATATTAAGCAGCTTTTCAAAAGAGAATCCCTGAGACCTAATGTTTGGTAATTAGTTTTTAGATGTAACACTGAAAGCAAAGTCCATAAGAAAAACATAAAAAAATTTTGACCTTATTAAAATTAAAATATCTGCTCTGTGAAAGACATTGTAAAGAGAATGAGATTTGCAAAACACCTAACAAAGGAGTTGTAATCAAAATATACAAAAAAAAAAAAAAAGAGAGAGAACCCAAAACTCAACAGTAAGAAAACATCCCCATTTTAAAAATGAACAAAAAACACTGAAGAGACATCTTATCAAAAAAGGGCTTTTATTTAAGCAAAAAGCATATGAAAGGTGCCCCAAATCATGTGGTATTAGGGAGCTGCATATTAAAACAACAATGAGCTACCACTACACTCCCATTAGAATGGCTAAAATCCAAAAGTTTGGCAAGGATGTACAGCAACAGGAGCGCTCATTCATTTTTAGAAATGCGAAATTGTACAGCCACTTTAGAAGAAAGTTTGGCAGCTCACAAAGCTAAATATAACTTAACTGTATGATGCAGAAATTTTGCTCCCAGGTAGTACCCAAAATTGTTGAAAACTTATGTCCATACAAAAGGCTGCATGTGAATGTTTATAGCAACTTATGTATTATAATATAATTTGTGGATATTACATATTATGTTATAATATAATATGTGGATATATTATATTATATTACATTACATTACATTATAATACATGGATAGTGGATATGCATTATCCATTTGGCATAACCCAGAGAATGCACATTGCAAAGACTCAAACCTAATGATTTTATGGCCTCTACTTATAATAAGGTATTGATACTGGCTCATCAGTTGTAACAAATGTTCCACACCAATGCTAGATGTTTTAAGAGGAGAAACTATGTGTGTGCATGTGTGCCTGTGTGTGTACGTGTGTGAAAGGAGGATTATATGGCAAATCTGTGCTTTCTGTTCAGCTTTACTGTTAACCTAAACTTACTCTAAAAACCAAAGACTTAATAAAAGGGCCCATCTCCTAAGCATTAGAGCTCTTTAAAGATTCATAACTCTAAATTGGTCAGGATAAGGAAATCCTAATTGTCTGTGATCGCTTTCACCACAGCAATAACACATATATCTAGGTTGACCTCTCTTATCCATACTAAATGGGAAATTCAGCAGGCAAATCCAGCATCCTACCAAAAGAATGACAATCACGGCTGTAACAGGATTTAATTCTGCTGCCACTAAGAGCATTTTTAAAGTCAGCCCATCTGTCTTGGAAGCACTGAAGCTCTTGTTGGGTTTCTTTCTCTTTTTCCATGATGTAATGGGAAGGAAATGTCACTGTTGTCGCCAACACTTGAGTGATCATGGCATTGCAAAAAACCTCTCCAGGAAACCTACCATGGCTACTGTTTTCAGAATGCCTGTGCGAAATGGTACCAGAGGCTGTTTCATCAAAGTCAAGGATACATTTCTGGGCATGACAGGTTGTCTCTCACAGGCAGCAGCTGAGACAGAATGAAATGGAGATCCATTTGCCTGGCAGTATCACTCCCTAGATACCTAGTGTGGCCTTAACAGAGAAGCTGAAATTTCATAATATTCTGGCCATCCGTTCCAAAGTGAAGTCAAGTTTTGTGAGGCAGACGTTGGGCCTGTTTCTGAGATTCAGTCACGTGTGGGGCTTGGGGATTCCACCCCTCAAGGCGTGCCATACCACACAGCCTCCACTGGCTTCCTCCTTCTCTTGGCTGTCACAGTCCCTGTCCTGAAAACAATCTAAATATTCTGGGAGTCCAGCCAAACACAGACGTCTTATGTCCTTGGGAACAGAGAGAGTCTCAGTTGTAGCAGACCTCCTCTGCCTGACAGGAGATATGGAAATGGTTCAGCAGGACTGAAAGTTCATCACCTCTCTCCACAGCACACTCATCTGGCTTCTTCTTCTTCCCCGGAAAGTGAAACAGGCTGCAAGTTTCGCAGGTGAACAGAAAGGCGCCAGTGTGTGTGTTTTCTTCTTTGGAGTGCATTGATTACAATTTTATTTCAGGGTCGAGCAGTAATTACCACTAATGAACAACATGATAATCTGCAGCATAAATTACCAGTTCCTCGGTCTTACCATTGAACACAATGAATTAGAACTTGGCTGGTCTCGGTCTATCTTCCCTTCAGGTCAAGTGTGCTGCAAGATGCAGGGGACTGGGGGTACGTCTACTCAGAGGAAACAGGCAAGACTCCTTGATAAGAATCACGGGCATAAAGACGGGCACCCTTGTGGACCTAAAAGGCTGATGTCTTGGTCATCACTGAGATTCAGTCCTGCATTGTTTGACAACTCATTCCTATTGAGTGTGTTGTGAACAGCTTACCTACCTCAGGACAAGTGGCGACAACCTCCTCACTGCGGCTTCTGCCTCGGACCTTGCACAAAAATGTGTTAGCTTTCTTGTGAGATATACAGACATTTGAAAGTTTCCTGTGTGATGCTTTAGCACGATAGAGGAGAGGATAGGTACCTCTGTGACTGAGAAGTTACTCCAAAGCAGATGCCATGCAGACACTGTATCTACAGTCCTCCTGAAGGGAGCTCCTTTTATGAGTCCATTACGGATGAGAAATCTAGCTCAGGGAAGGGTTATGGCCTGCCAAAGGTACATGTCTAATAAATGTCAGAAGTCAGGCTAAGATTTAAAGGTGCACGTAAAACATTGTCCACATAGTTTGATCAACACATGTTTAATGGTTTTATAGATTTACATATTTTATCCACACATTAGACTCTGAGCCCTCTAAGGCAAGGGCTACTGTTCCTGCTTACTTTGTATTTATATAAATAAAGTGCAAACAGTTAGTGCTTATACAATATTTGTGCAATTAAATGGGAAACCTTCTGCACTGAAAAAAATGAATAGTCAATAAATCATACACATACTATATATTGTATATTGTATAATATATGTCACATAAATTTCTAGTCAAAAGCAACTTCAAAGATTCCAGAAGACCATTATATTAAAACACAGACTTCAGTTTAAGCAGTGGAGACATAATTTAAATAATTCATGATAAATGAATATCTTTTATTCCATTAATGCTCCTTAATAGCCCTCAGACAGACTACATCAACATTATATATCTCTATTAATACAAGATTTATCAAGATGTGAACTGACTTCAGAAAGAAGAAAACTATAATAGAATCCATGATCTCAAAGTGTTAAAAAGTGGGATTTAATTAAATGTTCTAGAAAATTGAGAAATTGGAATGTAGCTCCAACTTCACAAAATATGAATTTTACATAAGGATATTTTTCCAAAATCTGTTCTCTTTAATGTAATATAAATATAGACAGGTATTACTTTAAACCCTCGAAGAAATCATGTTGAGAATTCTTAGCAGACTGGAACACAAAGCAGACAAAGAATCCCTGTGGTGCTGGAGGCTTAACGGGTGGACGACACCCACAGAGAAGATTCCTTGTTGGGATCAAGGAATGGGATCAAGAACATTTTCTTAGTTCTTGAAATGACTGATAATAATGGAATTGTTAACCCAGATTATTTTGTATTGATTGCAGTTTACAACTTTCTGTGCAGGGTATTCACTTATATTTATTGTCTCCTGTATTGTGATGGAGAGGTAATAAAGTCATTCTTCTTTTCCCTGTCTTTTTTTTTTAAGGGTGTATAATCACCATCATGTCTTTCAAAATTCTATGAAAGAACAAAGCCCAAGAACCCATAGTTTTTTATTTTGGCAGGCTTCTTTCTTATTTCCTCTGATGACAAGATGGTTTTAAGGGCTTCACCCTTTCTAGAAAAGAGTCATTTAAGGATAAGGGCAGACTTGGGCTTTATTTGATTAATGCTTTGCCTTGTGTATAAAAATGTGAGAAAGCCTATTAGAAGAATGTTAATCATGCTCAGTGACAAAACCATGTTTCCTACTGAGTATGTTTCACTTTAAATTCCATAATTTCTTGTGGTTTCAAAATTCTGGTTGCTAATACAGAAACAAACAAAATCTGTGATATATTCATTCTACTGTTTAAAATCCTGATGCTACATTTATATCAAGATATTCGGTTATGTTAAAATTCATTGAATTTTTAAATAAAGAGATTGAGTAAAACCCACATGTAAATCTCATTCTTCAAAATCAACTGAAATTAGTATTTTAATAAAAATCAAAAGTTTACTGGGAGCAACTGAACAAGAAACAGGGACTGTGCAAAGAATAAGTCAAATCAAAAGATTTTTAAATATTGCTGCCGAGAAAAGAAATACAGAATATAGCACAATGTGTGACATTTCAAACCCCAAGCTGTCCCCTCAAAGTCACTACTAATGATAGAAAAGACTAAAAAACCTGAGAGTTTGTACTAGTCGCTCTACTCAAGTGTTCAAGAGAACATCTGAGAAAACGATTTTAACAATAGAAACCTTACTATAGAGGAGCTCAAAACAGGAGGAAATTACCAAAACAGCATACTGAGTATGAGAAAGAAGGTGAAGCCCACAGGAGCAGGACAGGCACACGGTTGGTGTTATACACCATTGTTAATTTGAATAAGATTCTGGTAACAATAGTCTAGCCTTGACTCCCAACAAGTCCTCCATAAGAGGCCTCAGGCACCCTAAGGTGCTCTTTAAATGTGTAAATGAAAATCAGTAATTTGACAACTGTTATGCACTGAATATTTGTGTTCCCCTCAAATTAATGTGGTGAAATCCAAACCCCAAATGTGATGGTATTGGTAAGTGGGGCCTTCACAAAGTGATTAGATAGATCATAAGGGGCATAACCCTTATGAGTGGGATTAGTGTCCTTATAAAAAAGACCCCAGAAAACTCTCTTGTGCCTTTCCCATGTAAGAACATAGACAGAAGATGGCCATCTATGAACAAGGGAGTGAGCTGTCACCAGACCCCAAATCTGTTGGTGTCCTGATCTTGGTCTTCCTAGCTGACACAACTATAAGAAATAAATGTTTGTCATCTAAATCACCCAGAGTATTTTTTTTACAGCAGCCCAAATAGCCTAAGACAACAACTATTCAAATTCTATGGAGAAAACACAGTAGAGTAAAAGAGAATAGTGTCAGAGGAATGAGGGAAATCAAAATTCAGAAAGTAAAGTGAGAGCCAATTATGAAAGAAAATGTAATCAAAAGAAGAGAAGAGGGGCACCTGGGTGGCTCAGTGGGTTAAGCCTCTAGCCTTTGGCTGAGGTCATGATCTCAGGGTTCTGGGATCGAGGCCCACATCAGGCTTTCTGTGCGGCGGGGAGCCTGCTTCTCCCTCTCTCTCTGCCTGCCTGCCTACTAGTGATTTCTCTGTCTCTGTCAAATAAATAAATAAAATTTTTAAAAAAGAAGAAGAAGAAGAAGGGGTATCTGGGGGGCTCAGTTGGTTGAGGTTCCAACTTGAATTTTGCTCAGATCATGCTCTCAGGGTTGTGAGATAGAGCTCCACATGGGGTCCACACTGGCTGTGGTGCCTGCTCAAGATTCTGTCCCTCTCTCTCCCCTTTTCCCTCAGCACCCACCCCCCAAAAAAAATGAGAAGAAGAAGAAGAAGAGAAGCAAACTTTCCCCAAGATATCCAAGATATTTGTACTATAGAAGAACTCAATAGGAATAATATTTCAATAAAAACAAAGCAATTGAAACAATGAAAAGATAAAACATACAACAATAGGTGTAATTTAAAAAGGAGATTTGGGTACCAAAGGACTTATTTTTTTAGTGATTTTCTTTATTTGTTTGAGAGAGTGAGAGAACACAAGAGGGGAAAGGGTCAGAAGGAGAAGCAGACTTCTTGCTGAGCAGGGAGTCGGATGCAGGGTTAATCCCAGGAATCCTGGGTCATAACCCAAGCTGAAGGCAGACGCTTAACCTACTGAGCCACCCAGGTACCTAAGGTTTATTTTACAAGCCAAACTTTTGAACAAATTTATTCATTATGTTGCAACGAAGAAAAAGCTTTCAATAACCATTGTCGGGGTAAAGGAGAAAGGCAGACTTTAAGGAATTAAAGAGAATGGATAAGCAAAGGATTAAAGGAAAGAGAATGGATTAAGGTAATAGATGAACAGGTGACAAGATCAAGCTCAATGTATCAATGTTTGAAGCGATGAACATAAACACACAGTATAGACCCTTTCTAGATTTTGCAGATCAAAAAACATTTTAGTTTAAAAATGGGAGGGTATTTCCAAATTTAATAAACACCTATATCCTAATTTTCTTTTAAAAATCTTACTCACTAATGAATTCAAGACAGTTAAAGTAAGGATTCAGGCTTGAAACACAATGCAATTTCTGTATTCTGGAGAATTACAAAAAACACATGCTTATTAAGCATACTATAAGTTTAGATCATCCTTCCGCATAATAGGAAATTTTTCTCCAAAAAACATTCGAACTGTTCAAGTTCTCATATTTTTGCTTTTGTTTCTGTTAGAATTAGGCTATGACCAAGCAGTTCCTTCCATGCTTAGAATTATGTATCAGAAATACTTTGGGCCCCTCAGGAGAGAAGTAGGTAAGATATTCTCATTAGTAGTATCATCATAACTGACTCGCTCTGAAATTATTTTATCATCTACTTTTCTGATCTCCTAGCATTTTCATTCATTTATTTTGAAATATAATATTTATTTTAACTTACGAGGTACCTTTTGACTGGCCTATAACAATGGTTGAGAAGCTCTATGTTAGAGAACAGGAAAGTCCTGAGTGAGATTTGAGAGATGCTTAAATCTCCCATACTTATTCACCTCCAGCCTTGAGGTGAGCAAAATTACCAGAGATTCCTTGGAAAGAGGCCTAATCAGACAGGGCTTATCATGCTTGTGGGCTCTGTGAGAGCCTGCAAGATAAGCAGCATATGGCTTCTGAGCTTTCGGAAGCAGATGTTCCACCAGCCCATCAAAGCAAAGGGCTTCAGGAGCTAATAATGTAGGTTAAAAGAAGCACCAAGTGCTACCATGGTGAGACTGGGGAATGGGGGTGTGGAGGGAGTGGAAATTCAGGGAAGCAGTGTGTGATGGCCTATATAGGCTTCACATATAGGGGACGTGTCTGCTTGTGGCTGATACTCATGTTTAGTGGCACTCAAACTAACTGTGTAATTGTCTAACAACCCAATGATTCTACAAAATGGAGTCTCATCATTAATTAAGAATAGTTCACATAGAAAAGTTTTACTGAGTTACAGACCCATTTCTATGTTCAAGGAAATTTCAACACTGTATTTGTCAATGACAAAAAGAAAAGGGCTGTTAGTTTCCCAACACTAGTTGCCAGCTATCGTAAATTTTTGAATGGCTGTCAAAGGAGTTTAAATTTGTACTACTTTTCTGTCTCTGGTGGCATTCAAAACTCTGAAGAGATTAACATTAGGGAGAATTTACGAGGAATTATGGCAAGTCATGCCCATCATAAAGTCCAATGTAAAATATTTTTCATGGTAGCAAGGCCAAGTTTTTCATTACATGTTTTAAAAATCATGGATGTAAAAGTTTTATATAACTAAAGAATTAATATCCTAATACTTTGTTTCACTATTATATTATAATTATATACTATAAAGATGGTATAAAGAATATTGTTAAAAAATCCCACTCATACTCCTCTACTAATCTTCAGTGTGTCCCTTCACACTTTACAAAAACTGTTTTCTATGTTTCCTTGATGAAAAAATGATTAAAGAACACTGTCTCAACATACCTTCCTACCTCCAGAGTATCAGTTGGATGCTTTTTGCATGAAATCTCCCATGAAATCTGCTCCCTTTCTCATGAAACCTGCTCCCTTTCTTTCACATTTAAAAGTTACTCATCCTCTGTGTCCTCGTTTAGGGAGGGCAGCCACCTTCTGTGTTGAATGATTAACAAGCATCCATGACACAGGAAAGAGGAGCTGTGATCACCACACTACCATCTGTTCGATCATGGCTGGAATTTCAGAAATTCTGCTTTGCATGTGGAAAAGAAAGTAGTTAAAACACAAGCTAACAATGTAAAATGACAAACTTGAGTGGAATATGGGTGGCAAGATATGTGCAGAAACCAAAGCTACCAAATACGTGACTATAGATTCCAGTCTATTTGTCTGAAATCATGTCTATCTATCTATCAATCAATCAATCTATCTATCTATCTATCTATCTATCTACCAAACAATAATGTATAGGGGTGCCTGGTTGGCTCAAATGGTTAAGCCTCTGACTGTTGATTTTGGCTTGGGTCATGATCTCAGGGCTATGAGATTGAGCCCCACATCAGTTCTGTGCTGGGCATGGAGCCTGCTTGAGATTCTCTCTCTGCCTCTGCCCTCCCCCTCCCCCCCCCCCCCCGCTTGGGCACATTCTCTCTCTCTCTCTCAAAAAAAAAAAAAAAAAGTATAATAAAGTATAACTCATCTTTTGTAAATAATTAATGATATACATGAATTATAAAATATACATGCTAACAGAATAATGTTACTAGAATTGGCCTCATCTATGTCTTTCAGTTGGTTATATCTGTCTTGGTCAATACCAATCCATCTATATATTCAGCTATACTAACAAATGTTAGGACCTAAAATGAAAAGAAAAAGCTGATACAAAGTCGTGCACTTTAAATCAGATCAGGAGTTATCTTTATGACAGTGTCTCTAAATTAGAAATAAATACTATTTTTAAAAAAATAGTGGTTACTAACCTGACCATGAACTCCAAAGTCCTCCAAACTGGATGGACTGACATTAGGTACCTGAATAACTTACCAAAGCCAACTTTGTGTACCAAAGCCAACTGCCTTCAGATTATACATGACTTTCACATATGATTTTAGCCATCTGCTATCTTTTGACCTTATCTCACTGTTGGAGCTTAAGAAATTTTCACCTGTTCTATAGGTATTATTCTGCTGCTGTTTAACCATCGGCCACAGGGAATCATTAAAGGTCCCATTATTCTTCTTGAGGAACACTGCAAGCGCCTGGCAGGAGTAGAGGTGAAAGGTTCATCATATAGAGAGCAGTGTCGGCATTTCTAAAAATGAGGAGGCCTCTGGGCATTTGTGTAGGAAGGATTCCAGGATCTTTAGTGAATTGACTTTTCAGTTTCCATCTTTCTGGCCTCCCATCATCCCACATTCTAGCCATATTTTCCACTGCTCAGAAATTTAAGAACACTGGATCAAGGGCCAGTAAAAGCACACAAATACACACATCACAAAAACTAGTTTCGCATTTCCTTATCCTTCCCCAGCTCTAGCATCAGCTGTATTAAAAAAAAAAATATGAAATGAACCCAGTTTTGAGAACCTGAACTGATCCCAAAGGGTATGGCTGCTGGCAGTGACAGCATGATAGTGAAGTCATCACACACACACACACACACACACACACACACAGAATCAAAGCCTTTAGAGGAGTATGCGAAGGACAAAAAATTGCAAATTTTATGTAACTATAAATATTTAAAACTTGTTTGAAAGATAAAAGATAAAGCCATATAAATGTACAATATGTACATTTAGAAAGATGTCTGACATATCAAAGTGCCCAAAAGTTAAGCAGTCTTTATATAAGAGAGAATGAAAAACCCTCACATAATCTTATCCTAAAGGCATTAACCTTTAGGATATGGCTAGATTTTCTGCTGTTATCATCTGAGTGACCCTGGGCAAGTTGTATAGTGTCTCAGGTCTTATTTCTTCATTTGTAAAACGGAAGATAATTATAGCAATCCTAGAAGATTATTGTGATTAGAAAATGAGATAATAATGCATGTAAAAGACTTCAGAGATTATCTGATCTTGTGTTGGTACTTTTTATTATAGTCTCACTAATAACTGTTACTTGTATTTGGCTGGGGAATAGATTTTATATGTTCCATATCTATATAATATCAGTTAAAAGAAGTCCACATTTATTTTCAAAGAGATTATAGCATTCATTCTAAAATTAATAATCTTGAAGATGTTTATAATGTGTATAGTAATGACATACTAAATGGGATAACATTTGAGAAAACTATTTGCCAAATACAAAGTATATATGCATGTAATAAAAATAGTATTGCTGTTTTGATCATTAGAAGTTATACTATAGATATAATCAAGTTCTTCTTCATACGCAATGCTGTTAGCTTTAGTTTACCCTCCTCTAACCTCAGTAATCTCTCCCACCCTATATTATTAGAGCAATGACCTATCTGTTAGGATCTGAGGGTATGTCTGATTTATTCAGATCCTCTGATAATTTTTTGAAGATATTTTGAAATGTACAGAAGTTTGTCTGCTTAAAAAGACAATTCCCCAGATATTTTCATCTACACCTTTAAATAGTAGTCATTGTCAACGATGGAGAGTACCCTTTAGAATAAAAGTACCATGCTAGCTTCTGAACTAGTACATATAGCTATTAAGAGTAACAATTTCAATTTTGAAGACTCTTGAATGCCCTTTCTGAATGTATGCTGACATAGCTATTGATCTTAAGAAAAGCAGAAGTGAGAAAAAGGCAAAACAGAGAAAAGAAATTCATCCACATTTCTATAACCAAACCGCTATTTGTATGTTGCTATATTTTCTTCTATGTCTCTCTCCCTGGTCATATATTTTGTTTTTGTTTTTATGGTTGTGCTCCTGTTCTAAGTACAGTTATTATCACTAGTATTTTGCCTAAATTTTAAGAACTATTATCCATCCTCCTTTGGACTCTGTACTCGTTAAACCAGGAGCAGAAAGAGTCCTAGTAGGTGTTATGAGAACCCCGATCCATCCAGCGTGAGCTTTCAGAATTTCTAGCCAGAAATTAAAGGGGATCTTTAAGTGCCCCTTTTGAGAGAATTGCTCTCCTAATGGTTTTGATGGTTAGAACCTACAATCTTGAAGAGACAGTATAAGTAAATTTATTTACGTCCCTCATTTCACTCATGAAGTAAAGACCAGAAGAGTTAGATCACCTAACTGCATCCAACTGGTGAGATCCAGAGTAAAACTCCAGGCCTACGACTCCCTCAGGGGCCCTTCTGTTCAGGACCACCTCTAACATTTGCGAATTCTAAGACAAGAATGTCCATGGAGGCCCCAGGCCAGGAGCCTGCCCCTTTTCTCTTCTCATCTTGCTTCCTTATGACAACAGCAGCTGTAAATGTGTTTGAGCATCTTGAAACCATCAGGATAGGGAATCCTGGGCTTCTGGAAACTTGTTTTTCTGCAAGAAAAACATGAGCTCTGTCAGGTGCACCCTCTTAGCTCCATGATTTAGCTGGACTCTGAGAGAAGGATTTGACAGTTGGTCCCAGTAGTACTGTAAGACATGCAGATGTGAGAAAGGGAAAAGAGGAACTAAGTAAAGAGAAGTTGACAAGTACTTTACCACTGCAGACACCCAGGGCAGAGACTGTGGAACGCATCACAGGATTGTCCCACGGAGGGCAAGAGGCTGGGGTACTGACCACCAATTATCATTTCTCATTGGTTGAGGATTGCTCTTGGGGCTTTAACTGTCTAGCCCTTCTAGGTTCCCCTTTAGGAGGTTACAGGAGTCTGCTATACAAGATTAGAAGCCTTTAAACTGTTGTGCCCAGGGAGGAGGCTCTGGTTGCTGGGCTATAAAACCTCTACTGGATCTTCCTTTTCATAGTAAGTGTTGAGGGAATATTTTCCACAATTTATCATTATAATATCAACAATATACTTTGAATCACCGTATCACTTAAAATTGGAGAATGAATTATTTCTATCATTACCTTACATATTGAGACAACTTAGTTACTTAAAAGCACCACTCATTCAAGAAATAAAGAGATCAGAACCAAGGAAGCCTCAGGTTTGTTTCTGCAACTTGCCAGTTATAGTCCAGATGGATCTTTTGTGTAGTGCTGTGAATTCAGTCATGGAGCAATATATTTTATCTGTCATCTGGACATTTAACCATCTTATGTCATTTAGCATTTAAGCTGACTTGTATCAAAAATTATTCAGTTCTCCCAAGCATCAGATTATGGTTTAAGAACATCTATTTGTTTCTTGAAAGCTTTTTAACTCAAGTCTAATTAAAAATTCTAAAGCAAATATTCAGAACTTCCACATGCTGCTTCTTCTATAAGCACTGATACATTCATGTAAGTATACATTTACTCACATTTTAAAGACTCTATTTTGCTGCATTTTAATCAAGTCCTTTTTCAAAGATGTAAACAGCGCATTGTGATGGTAAAAGCTGCCCAAGCTGGTGATCTTTGCATTTGCCCTTCACTAAAGGAAATTTCATCTCGCCTGAGCAGATGGAGGGAAATGGACCAAACTAGAGCCCATGAAGGACCAGGATGATTTCAGCTGATGACTGACACCTGCTAATCATGAGTGCGGGACTTGGTGCCAAGAAGAATAAAGACTCCAGGTTTCTTTAAAATGCAATTCCATTTGCCACTCAGAGGCAAGGACTCCGACTTGGCTCCCGGCAGGAATGGTTTCTCAAACTTAATGAATTTCATTCCTGCTACAATCCTTTGGGGGAAGAAAGAGACAACCTTCCATACTGATTACCACCCATATAGTTTGTTGTAAAAACATGACATTAAATCTAGTTTGAGGTTTTTAGCAGACTTACCAGACAGATTTAGAGGTACTAACTTTTTTTGATTTTTTGAAAAGCAGCTGTTTTCTGCTATGTATTTTAAGTGTATGAAAGTTCACATGTATTTCGATGTAGGAAATCAAAACATCATTCCTCTCATTAAAATCTACTTTTAGATATCCTACAACTGTAAACAGACATTTTGTGGAAAATGCGCACTCGCAAATCCATAGACAACCCAGTCTCATCTTTTGTCAGGCAGAGGAAAGTGTCTACAGATCCCTGACCACTCCAGCCTAGAGAACGGCCCCACCAACTATGTGATCTTAAACATGTGCTTCATACTAAGGTGGTTTTCTTGTTTGTAAAGTGGGGATAGTAAGACCTCACTAGGGGCTGGTTATGAGCATTAAGTTGTAAGAGCTCAGCAAGGTACCTGGTCAAGCAACTGGTATGTTGAAAAGGTCCAGCAAGGGGTGCCTGAGGGTCAATGGTTGTGTGGGGGAGGGGTTCTCAGTGGATTAAGCATCTGATTTCAGCTCAGTTCATGATCTCTGGGTCCTGGGATGGAGCTTGTGTCAGGCTTTCTGCTCAGCAGGGAGTCTGCTAACCCTTCTCCCTTTGCCCCTCCCCCAGCTTATGCTCTCTCTCAAATAAATAAAGGAAATCTAAAGGGAAAAAAAAAAAGAAAGAAAAAGAAAAAGAAAGAAAGAAACAAAAGGTCCAGCAAACGGCAAATGTCAGCCTCATTCCTTTCTTACCTTCCCTCATGTAAACTATACTTGTAAAGTTCTAAAGTGCTTCCTATCCTAATAGTTTGCATGGCATAAACCTGGTTCAAACTCAGTCTCTTCAGAACCTTCTACTAATACCCAAGCTTGGAAAAATAATAGCCTTGGAGCACAGGAGTACTTCCATGTGTCAGGCACTGTGCTGAGCACTTAACCAGCATTATCACATTTAATCCTCCCAACATCCCCATGGTACAGTAGAATAATTATCTGTGGTTTTCAGATAAGGAAATGAAGTTCATCCAGCCAGTAAATAACAGAGCTGAAGTGCAAACCTTGGCTGTCAGTCACCTTGTCCTCTAAAAATTCATAGTTGTAGTTTTATGGCATTCATTTGAGAAATAAAATTTTATAATGCTGAACTGCTTTCCCTATTTGTCACAAATTGTCTTAAACTATTATTAAAATCTCTCATTTAGCTTTTTAGGCTGATGCCATCTTCGCAATGAAGCTTCCCAGGAACAAAGAAAGTCAATAGCTGCCTGTCTTCCTTCCTTCATTGGACAAAGACATATTTGATGCCCACGGGATGTAAGAGAATAGTGCCCAGACATGGAATCCAGAAACAAATGACATAGCTCCCTGTCCTCAAATTGTTCCCAGGAAAGTGGGAACAACATCCATATGTTAAAAACAATCCCATATGGAAATGCAATGATAGAAACAGGTCAGAATACTGATGGAGCCTGAGAAAGCGTTGTGGCAATCCAGGGGAAGGGCTCCTCAGGAATCTTTCCCAAGGGACGTAATAAATGAATGGAGCCTTGAACAAAAATACAAAAGGTATGAAAAGTGGCAGAGAAGCTAGAGGGTTTCAAGTGGAATGCAAAGGAGAAAAATCCAAAAGGGCAAAATGGCATATTAATCTGAGAGCCCAAATCAGTTTATTGCTGAGCACAGAGAAAACTGGAGATGTTGACACAAAAGGGCATATGTGGACATTTAGCAGCTTGAATTTTAACCTTTCTTCTCCCATTGAATCTAAAAGGAATTGTGTAATTTAGACATTTTCCTCCTTTTTTCAGGTTATTCAAATGTTTTGTTGTGAAATGCATTATGGATGTGAAGATATATAAAGGATAAGCATACAGTTAATGAAATACATAAAATTAACAACTGCGTAAGACCAGTTTAAGAAACTTAACACCACTAGTCTCTTACTGGATATTGTCTGCTTCCCCCTGATCAATACCCCTTTTTTCTTCTTCCTCCAAAGAGATAATCATTTCCCTGAAATTTGTATAAATCAAAGCCACATATGTTTCACCAGACAATTATCAACAGAAAATAACCTTATACTTGTTCATTTTTCCCTGTTTGTAAACTGTACACACATATATACATTATATGTATGAATAAATACATAAACAAACAAATAAATAAACAACATTTTTTTCTTTTTTTTATTTGAGCACACCTGGGTGTCTCAGTTGTAAACATAGCAGTGCATTGTATCCCTTTGAATTAGTGTTTTTGTATTCTTTGGATACATACCCAGTACTGAGATTGCTGGACTGTAGGACAGATCTATTTTTAACTTTCTAAGGAAACTCCATACTGTTTTCTACAGTGGCTGCACCAGTTTGCATTCCCACCAACAGTGTGACACAGTTCCTTTTTCTCCACATCCTTGCCAACACTTGGTTTTGTATTTTTGATTTCAGGTATCTTGACAGGTGTGAGGAGATATCTCAATGTAGTTTCAATTTGCATTTCAGGTGTACAATGAGTGATGTTAAGCAAAATTTCATGTGTCTGTTGACCATCTGGATGTCCTCTTTGGAGAAATGTCTGTTCATGTCTTCTGCCCAATTTTTAAATTGGCTTATTTGTCTTTTAGGTATTGAACTGTATAAGTTCTTTATATATTTTGGAAACTAACCATTTATCAGATAATGTGATTTTCAAATAAATACCTTCTCTCATTCTGTAGGTTGCCTTTTAGTTTTTGTTGATTGTCTTCTTCACTGTGCAGAGCTTTGTATTTTGATGTAATCCTAGTAGTTTATTTTTGCTTTTGTTTCCCTTGAATTGGGAGATATACCTAGAAAAATACTGCTATAGTGAAATAAATAAAATCTTAGTATTTAGATTTATCCATGAGTTATTTACTTTAATACTGTTTTTCTGTAAGGTTTATCCATGATGACTCACGTTTTTGTAATTTCTTATTTTGGTTACTGCATAATATTCTATTGAATAGTTGGTTAAACCAAAACTTACTTATCCATTTTATTAATTATGGCCATTTGGATTCTTTTTATGTTTTGATTACAATGGAAAATACCATGAACTTTTATATACATCTCCTAAAGCACACAAGTAAAATTTTTTTTTATGGTATACAAGTAGGAATGACATTTTATTGCCAATGATGAGTGAGATTTCCTGTTGCTCCAAATCTAATCAACAACAGACTATATCCAAATTTCTATTCTATTCTAATCTAGTCTAGTCTAGTCTAGTTAGCTTAGTCAAGTTTAGTCTATCTGAGCCTAGTTAAGTCTATTCTACATTGCTTATTGGCTGATGGTGAAATATCTCCTTCTGAATTATATACACATTTCTTAAACAAGACATGATGTTGAGCATCTTTTCATATATATATATATGTGTATACACACACACACACACACACACACATATATATATAATTACAAGCTATTTGTACTTTCTCTTTATGCCAATGATCATTTTTCTATTGGATTTTCTGCCATTTTTATATTAATCCCTAGAATACAAATTTGAAATTTGTTAATTGTAGTGAAAATGTCTCATCTTAATTTGTGACTTTTGTTTTTACTCTTTTATGTTGTATCTTGGACATAAACAAGGTCTTCATTTTTATGCAATAATTTTTATTAAGCTCTCAATGGATAGGATTTTTACCCCGTTTAATAATTTCTTACCCCAGAATCATTAATTATTTTGTTTCTATGTTGCTTTTTTATTTTTTATTTCTTTTTAATATTTTATTTATTTATTTGACGACAGAGATCACAAGTAGGCAGAGAGGTAGGTGGGAGTGGAAGGTGGGGAGGGAAACCAACTCCCCGCTGAGCAGAAAGCCAGATGCGGGGCTCGATCCCAGAACCCTGAGACCATGACCTGAGGCCAAAGGCAGAGGCTTAATCCACTGAGCCACCCAGGTGCCCCTCTATGTTGCTTTTTAAAAAATATATATAAATTTGTTTCTCCTATTCAACTATTTAATACAAGTATGAACTTACTTGGGGATATAGAAAAAGAGAAGTATCTAATTTAAATATTTTTCCATACAATATCCAATTGTCCTATTATTATTTATTTTATAGTCCTTCCTTTGCCAACTGATCTATAGTTGCCTCTTTCTCCAGGTTCCATATATGCTAGAGTCAGTGCTTATGGTCTTCCTTTCTTTTACTGATCTATTTGTCTATCCATTCACGGTTATGCTGCTGTCTTACCTTCTACAGCTAACTCTTGTAACTGCAGGGGTAAATGCCCTAACTTGTTCTTCACATATGCTATGTCTACTTTTGCCCTGTCGTCCTTCTTTCCTCAAAACTTAACAACACCACCAAATCTGCATCTTTTTATATCTTTTGTTAGATTTATTTGTAATTTATGGTATTTGCGTGTAGAGTAAATGTCTTTTAAATCATATAAAAATGTAACTGATTTTTTTTTAATTTTTAAAATTTTTCAATTTTTTATTAACGTATAATGTGTTATTAGCCCCAGGGGTACAGGTCTGTGAATCGCCAGGTTTACATACTTCACAGCACTCACCATAGCACATACCCTTCCCAATGTTCATAACCCAACCATCTTCTCCCTAGTAACTGATTTTTTTATGTTAATGTTTTTTATCCAACAACTTTGCTAAATTCCTTATTAATTTTATCATATGCAGATTCTTTTGGATAATAGCATCACTGTCAAGTAATAATAACAGGTTTCTAAGCTTCCTTGTTATGCTTTTTCTTATCTTACTATACTGGCAATACATTTCTAATACAATATTGAACAAGAATGAAGGTCATGGGCACCTTGTTTTGTTTTCTATGCCAAAGGGACATTTTGCAAGCTGTCCCATCAGATACAATATATGTTGAGGATTTTTATATGCCCTCTATTAAAAAGAAAGTTCCTGTCCACTCTTAGTTTGAAAAGTGTTTTTTATCATGATAGGCTTATTGATTGGTTTTGCTACTTTCAAAGTCATTGGTTTTTTTTTTTTTCTAATTCTGTTCCTTTAATATGGTGAATTATATTAGTACATTTATTACTAATAAAGCAAACTTACATTCCAGAAGTAAACAAAAATAGTCAAGTGCTAGGACCTTTTGGACCCTTTAGATGTGGGACAGAATATAGATTGCCAAAAATTCTTACAAAATTCTGGTTGGAGCACAAGTTAATTCAACCTCTTCAGGAAAATAAATGACAAATAACAAGACTGCTACAACAAGAAAAAATTTCTTATCTATTAAATATGAAGATAAGCACATCTTATGTCCCAACAGTATTAAATAGAAATGAATACACATTTATACAAAGATGGCTACTGAAATGTTCAAGGCATGATTATTTATAATATTCTAAAACTAGCAAAAACCAAGGGCCAATAAACAGTAGAATGGATAAATTATATATTCATGCAATTAATATATATTCACATATGTATATATAATATACAATGATTTAGACTAAACTAAGCTATAGTGTTTGGTGGTAAAATGCTAAATGCAAGCTAGAAAATGGAAACCAAAATAGGGTATTGATTGCTTTTGTTTTTGAGTGGATGAAAGTGCTGTGATTTAGAAGGGGCAAGTGATTGGCTTTATATATCCAGTAGGGTTCTTTTCCTTGAGCTGTCCGGTTACATGAATTTGTATATTTTATAATAAAATGTTGAAGCTTCACAATTATATTTTATTCACTTCCTCTATAGTTTCACAAAAAGAACATATTTTCCTACCCATAAAGGAAGTGAAATTTAGGAAAAGAAAACAACAACAACAAGAACAATAGCCTAGAAGGGAGATCCGGTGTATTGTCTATATTTTCTAATAAGATTTCCATAGCAACACCAGTTGCATCCGAATAGAGTCTTTAAATTCACTTAGAGTATTGGCTTTCCTGGTTAGCTGTCACCGGTCTCAAAATAGAAGTCCTTCAGACTGACAGTGATGTCACAAGCTATCTTGTATAGACCAGCAACAACTCTTCCTAGGCTGAATTATTTGAAGATGTTGAGGGAAGAGTGTTGCTCATCAACAGGACTCTTGAGAAAAGATCCCATTGAGATTCCTTCAGAAGAATTGTTAAGCCATCTCAAAGCACCCAGCAGCATCGCTGCTGTTTTACTGTTAGAACCACCTTCTAACTCCCAAAAGCAATGAATGAGAACTGCTTTTGCAACCTCTTCAAACTCTCCATCCTCTTGTTTTCTATTTGTTTCTATTTGTTGTAGCTCATGTTGAAGATTCTATAAATTAGGATTGGTCCCTTAAATCTAAACCATTCTAATTCTGGAATTCCCATGTGCTCTATGCAAACGATTTGCTACTGGGTGACATTGACTGTGTACTTTAGTATGCCATTTGCAAACCAAACTCTACACAAGGATACCTGGAAAGCAACTCAAAATTCTGTCAACAAATGAACTCCTAGTATTCAATCTTCTCTCCTCACACTTCCCTCTCTCAAGGTCTTCTCCGTTACTGGAAGTAGCAACTATTCTTCCAGGTACTGAGTCTAAAGCTCTGGAATTGTTACTGATAGCTTGCTTTCATATCCAAAGTCTGATTTATCAGGAAATCCAGCATACTCTCACCCTTCAATATAAATCCAGACTCTGACTCAAGTTCACCTACTGAAATCTTTGTTTCAGCAGGTCACCTACACATTACCTGCAGATCCTTGCAATAGCCTCCTACTTGGTTGTTCCACTTTCCTCCTTGACAGCTAGCTTTTCTCAAAAAAAAATCATCCATAAGACAGATTTAGTTGTTTGAGTGCTCAAAACATTCTATGAGGTTCTTATTTCATTCATAACCAAATTATTATTTTTTTTGGTAAATTTTTTAAGGACTTTATTTATCTATTTGAGAGAGAGAGAGAGAGAGAGAGAGAGAGCACAAGCAGGGGGAGCATCAGAGGGAGCAACAGAGGGAGAAGGAGAAGCAGACTCCCCACTGAGCAGGGAGCACAATGTGGGACTTGATCCCAGGTCTTTGGCATCATGACTTGAGCCAAAGGCAGATGCTTAACTGACTGAGCCACCCAGGCACCGCATAACCAAATTCTGTGTAACCTACAAGGACTACTTGATCTGGGTCCCTATAATTTATCCAACCACCAAACCTATGACTGTTCTACTTGCTTATTCTGTTCTAGTCTCACAGACCTTTTATTCTTGAATTTAAGCTTTTTTCTGCCTGAAAAATTCCTCCCCAGAAATCCACCTATTTTGCTCCTTTGCTCAATCTTTTAATGCTACTTTCTCAGTGAGGCTTTTTCTGGGACCCTATTTAGATGATCAGCATCTTGTTCTGACACTCTCCCACTTCCCCACTTTTTTTTCTCCTTAGGACTCATCAGGGTCCCATACATTTTATGTATTTGTCTTGCTTATATTCTATCTCCATTGCTAGAATATTAGCTCCACAAGGGCAGGAATCTTGGTCTGTTAATGATTCTGCATTCCCAGTGCCTACACAATGGATTGACATATAGTAAACATTTGCACATTTTTGTCAAATAAATAAATGAATCAATATTTCCCCAAATGTACTTACACTCCAAGAGAAAACAGTTAATTGTTCTTTGTAAAAGGATTTTTGTGAACAAGATGTGGGGACCTTGCAAATTTCATTTCACCTTGAAGTTTCACAAAGCACATTGTCACATTAATGGATATAAGAACTTATAAAATTTAAAAGCAAATGTTTAATTTTCTTTAACATGACATTTCCTCAAAATACTTGATCATGGAATTCTGTTATGTACTTATGCAACATTTATTTATTTTTTTATTATAATAAGTGTGTGTATGTGCATAAAAGACCTCCTAATATCTCTAGAGAACATACCTTAGGAAATATTATGTTAGAATATAAAATTGAATTTGTCTCGAAGTTCAATTTCATTGAACCAGCCTATGCCTTTTCACAATTCCCAGTCATCTGACTTCATGTTATAAAGAGAATAACACACAAAAAAAGAACTCTTATAAACAGTCTTTGGTTGCTGTATAATGATGCCATGATGTGTTTGTATTCTTTAACAAATTATCCATTAAATTATCCTTGCAAATTAAATTGTAACTTCACTAAACACGTCTTATTCAAAATACCTCACTAATGCAAATAGCTCTTATGAATAACAGGAGTTTCAGCCAGGTGAACTGGGGTAAATTTGTGTCTCTACCCCCAAACTGTTTGGATATAAGTTATTACTTTGATTAAACCTGCATTTGTTCCACAAGAAAGAAAATTATTTATTGATTCCCCACCTGCTCAGTTTTTCATATAGTCCAGCGTCATCCTTTGTGAAAGAGTAGCAATATTTACATCACAGAAGATTAACTGAGATAGAGTTTGTGCTGTCTCTGGCACAGTGCCTAGCACCTTGCAGTTACTGGGAAAATCCTAGTCTCTTTACCTTTCTTTGTCTGTTTCAATTCAGTAAATTTGGCTTCACAAAATGAGCTATAAATACAAACTACACAAAATACAGCCAGATGAATATACCTGTGATTTATATATGTCATGCTTTCATGCACATTTTTCTAATTACCTTAGAGCAAATTATAAAACAAAGCCTTTGGTTGAAGCGCATTTACGAACGCTGAGTCTAACAATCTGCTCTATACAGCAGGGATGGGAAAACTTAATTCAGAGCCAAGTTCTCTCTAATTTGTGTAAACTCTTTCAACCACACTTTTTGTTTAGTTTAGTTTGGCTTTTCAATAGAAAGGAATTCTAAATATCATCTTTGCAATGGGAGAATAATACTTCAAGCACGACAGAAGACGATGCTAGGATATTGAGAAAGCACTGAAGTTTACTTATGAAAATCTAGCCTTCCAACAACATTTAATAATAACCTGCTACATCCTCGCCTCTGGGCTGAGCACACGGACCCACAGATGAATGCAGCAGAGTGGTATGAGCTTACAGACTCTCCAGGAAAGCAAGAACACAGTATCAGCATCTGTGAGCAGGAACAACTGACTCTTGCTATATCATATTTTCAGCCAGAATAAAACAATGAGTGCATGGGACACTTTCCAAGTCGTTTCTGAAAAGTAGCAACAGTTTTTGTGCTAAAGCTTTTCTGTTAATTAGAACGGTGTTATCAATCTCAAGGTTAAACATACAGACTCTTACCTGAAGAAGGAAGGCAACTACATAGCTATCTAGTTGTAAATAGCACTGAATTAAAAGAATGGAGAATCTGAATTGGCGGCCATGGGAAGGTAAAAGCACTAAGGATGAAGTCTGAAGAGTGCTCCTCGCATCATGTAGCCAATAAATGCTTGATGTTGATTCCCTGCTTTGCTTTTATCTGCTTGAGTAAACATACTCAAGTCTTAACATCGCTGGGCTTCAGTTCATGATAAATATAGGAATCTGGCCTCCAGACTCAGAAGTCTCAAAGATCCATTGACCCATGATACACTTTGATGTTATAAATATTCATGGAAATATTCGGAACGCATTGATGGCACCAATAAGAATAAACCTCAGAGTCTCCTTCATGCGCTGGTCTGATTATTATTTCAATTTGGTAGAACAGTTGGGAAAAAAGAATACAAACTACTTTAAATGGTTTTTATTTCATGGAAAAAACCTCAAAACATATTGACCTAATTTGAACTTAAAAAGAAAAATTGTTCAGACTTGCAAAAATATATTCCCCTTCCTGTAAAAGAGCTTTCAAATTCATATCTATGAAAGGTGTTGCTGGTGAGTTGAGATGCAAGAAAAGAAAAGGCATTTTTTTTAAAAAAAATAACTGGGTAAGGGAAATTGAGGGCATGTGAAAAGAAGATAGATGATAGGAGGAAAAAAAATCCACTCTTCTATGAAACGATGTTGAAACCAAAGAAATGAAATCATCTTTATTTCATGAAAAAATACCTTTGATAGAAAAATACAGAGGATAGAAAAGCTTTTATGGCATTTTCAATAATTGATGTTCATATATATGAGTTAGCATCAGTGTATGACAGAATCTCAAACTGAACCCGATCTTAACCACTTTCAAAGTTTAAGAGAGGGATCCATTTCCAAGTGACATCTCATAAATTTTCCTGAAAAGATGTTCTATAATTCCTTATTCCTTCAGAGTCTGAATGTTACAGTGATCGTCTTGCAATTGGCTTCCAACACACATTTCATATTAAAATTTTTTTGACAAATTATACAATTCACATTTAGTGTTAATCACTTCAGTCTCATTTTTACATAAGTGGAAGTTTTACACACTGAAGTAGCTTTATACACTGGCAGAAATTGCAGTGTGGTCATAATATATTTAATGAATAACAGTATTCATGTCCAACTGCTGTTTCAATAAGGGCAGCTTGACAGCAATGTCAGCCTCCTCAGAAACTGAGTATAAAATGGCAATCTCTCCCTGTACCATGCTATCACCGTAGCCCAAGAGAGACACATCGCAACCCTCAGAAAAAACTCCAGTTTTTCCAAGCACAGTTCTTTTAATGCTCATGCTTCAGCTACTAGGACATCATCTTTTGCATCCTTTGTCATAATTCTATGGACAAGTCAGTGATTCCTCAGTAGTAAAATATAGATATGGTCATCCATGAAGAGAAAAAAAACTTTAGAAAAATTATAAGTAAAAGATTATTCTTGGACAGAAGCTTCATTTTACCAAATTGAAGACTCTTTCCCATCATAACATCAAGCCAAAGAAAGAAGATTTTGAAATCTGCCCCTGTAGTTCTGAGATGGCAATCCCATTTTTACAACTAACAATAAATAGGAAAAAATGTCCACATCTGTCTCAGGACACCCTCACCTGTTAGTGTGCATACTTAAAAACCAGAAGGACGGAAAAAGTTTATGTTATTACAAGACACAACACACAAAAATTGGTAAGCATTTTCTAACTGTGAGACAGAAAAATGGGTTAAAACAAAGGTGACAAATGCTAGAAATAAATGTAAAGTCTTACATTTTGGAAGGATATCCTTGTAAATCTGTTATAAGTACAAGGCAGCCTTAGACTAGTTCCCTAAAAGTGGCCCAAGAGAGTTTTGTTTGACTAGAGACTATATTAAACACTACAGCTTTATGACACAAATATACTTTTTTTTTTTATTTTAAGGGAAATTTTTAAAAGTAAATAAATAAAATTAGACATAAATGCATTGTGTTTCTATCTCTTATTCAAATATAAAGTCAAACCAAAGTACAAAGTAAGTACAAACAAAATTTCAATAACAATAACACTCAACAATATAAAAAAAGATAGGATTGCACACTATAATCTCTACCACATAAGATGTGCCAATTTGGAAAAGATGCTGGGGAAAAATAAAACTACCAAAAAAAATGCCTCCTGGTTGGAAATAAAATAAGCAAATTATATTGCAAACTGAATTGTCAAAATTACAGGGTGCAAAGAAGAGTAGATAAATTGAAATATTTTAGAGCATTTACTATGCACATGGACTACTTCAAGTGTAAGACATGCATTACATCATATAAATCTCAAAACACCTTGAGAAATAGGCTTACCTTATCTTCTAAAGAGACACTGACAAACCATAATTTTTCCAGAAAAAGTATAGAGGAAATAAAGAGTTGAAAATAATATCCTAACAAGTAAGATGTTGGTAGGAGAGGCCATGATAATTGTCTTGAGGTATGAGATGGACTATTAGGTGAAGAAATACATCAGAAGGCAGATACAGGTTGACCAGAGAAACTGTTTCCAGTGATTCGAAGAGTTGTTGGAATACATAATATTATTATCTCTGTCTTGCATACAAGAAAATTTCAGCCAAAGGAAATTAATGTACCCAAACTTTGCAGCACCAGTAATTAAAAGAAGAAAGATTCAATCCCAGGAATCTACAACTTTATGGAACTGTGCCATACAGGAAGCCAGGCTTCCATTCAACATAGTGAACAGACCAGATAAAAGGGACATGTTCAACGAGTGGATATCTGAGGCCTCCTCCAAGTTTATGATTAATATTAATATATCGCTTGTTCATAGAAGAAGAGTTTGGCCAGTTGTTGGGGAAAAGCTACCTATAAATATATAAAGTTTGGTATTAGAAAAAATTTCCTTTTTTCATACAGATTTACTTATCTATTTTAGAGAGAGCGAGAACATGTGCATAGGGTGGGCAGAGGGACATGGAGAGAGAATCTTCAGCAGACCCCCTGTTGAGTAAGGAGCTAGATGAGGGGCTTGATTCCAGGACCCTGAGATAATGACCTGAACTTGAAATCAAGACAAACTGAACCACCCCGACACCCGTCTTTTTGTAAATATATAATTTCCAAGAGTTTTGCTTTTTGAGTAACAACAAAAAAAAGGCATGTCTTTTTATGTAACCCATTTCGAGTAAATCAATCTGTCATCCAACTAGGTTTCTCCCCCACTTTTCTTTTACTGAAGTGTAATTGATACACAATGTTACATTAGTTTCAGGTGTACAACATAGTGACTCGGTTTGCTATGCTCACCAAAAGTATATCTACCTCTATCACCATACAACACTATTACAATACCATTGATTATATTCCCTATGTTGTACCTTTTATCCCCATAAATTATCCATTCCATAACTGAAAGCTTGATTCTACCATTCTCCTTCATACATTTTGCCCATCCCCTTCCATCCACCCCTCTGGCAACCATTAGTTTGTACTATTTATGGGTCTATTTCTGCTTTTTGTTTGTTGTTTTCTTTTTTAGATTCCACATAGAAGTGAGATCATATGGTATTTGTTTTGATCTGACTTATTTCACTTAGCACTGTATTTTCTAGATCCAGCCGTGTTGTCACAAACAGCTAGATCTCATATTTTTTTATGGCGAAGCAATATTCCATCATATATATATATCTATATAGATATATATATATATATCACAACTTCTTTATCCATTCATTTATTGATGGACACTTAAGCTGCTTCCATGTCTTAGTTATTGTAAATAATGCGGCAATAAACATAAGAGTGCATACATCTTTTCAAATTAGTACTTTCATTTCCTTTAGGTAAATACCCGGTAGTGGAATTGTTGGATAATATGGTATTTCTATTTTTAATTTTTTGAGGAACCTCCATACTGTTTTCTGCAGTGGCTGCACCAATTTACATCCTCATCAACAGTGCGCAAGTGGTACTGTTAACCCACATGCTTTTTTTGTCTTTTTGATTCTAGCCATTCTGATATGTGTAACATGTTATCTCACTATATTTTTTTTAAAGGTTTTATTTATCTATTTGCCAGTGACAGAGAGAGAGAGAGAGAGAATGCACAAGCAGGGGAAGCAGTAGGCAGAGCAGGCAGAGAGAGAAGCAGGCTCCTTGCTCAGCAGGGATCTCGCAGATATGGTCTATGCCAGGTCTATCCCAGGACTCTGGGATCATGACCTGAACTGAAGGCAGACGCTTAACCAAGAGCCACCCAGATGTTCCCTCACTGTGATATTGATTTGCATTTCCTTGATGACTAGTGATGTCATCCGACTATTTTTTTTTTTTAAGATTTTATATGTTTATTTTAGACATAGAGGAGCGGGGGAGGAGCAGAGGGAGACAGACAAGCAGACTCTGTGCTGAGCACAGAGCAGGACAGGGGGCTCCATCCCATGACTCTGAGATCACGACCTGAGTCAATAGCAAGAGTTGGATGCTCAACTGACTGAGCCGCCCAGGCGTCCCCCACCAACTAGTTTTTAAACTGTCTTCTACATCCTTCAGCATCATAAAATTACATAAGTAAATATGACTTTAGGAAAAGGACATGCCTATTTCTTCCAAATACCTCATCTTGTTTTATTCTAACCACATTCCTGTGAGATATATATCAATACTCCATTTTACAGGTGAATAATTCAGTCTTATTGACCCACACTAATTCAGTCCACCCACATGGAGCTAGTCTTTGAAAGCTAACCTGATCCTTGGTTTGTGGGATATTAGAGCTAGAGTTTTACCCAGGGTCCTACTTTGTTGACAGTAAGTGTTATCCACCTCGAAGGGCAGTACTGAAAAGACAACGTGCAATGATGTGTGACACAGGCCTTTGCAACACATGGAATTTCTGCATTTACCAGCCAAAGGTTCTGAGAGTTCAGACTTCAAGCTGACACTGTAATGGGGTGCTACTGGCCTTTGTGGATCTCGCAATATTTGAGGGAGAGAGAGACATAAACCAAAGAGACACGTCTCCTTAAGTTTTATTTTATTTTTTTTTAAGATTTTATTTATTTATTTGACAGAGAGAAATCACAAGTAGGCAGAGAGGCAGGCAGAGAGAGAGAGAGAGAGGAGGAAGCAGGCTCCCTGCTGAGCAGAGAGCCCGATGCGGGACTCGATCCCAGGACCCTGAGATCATGACCTGAGCCGAAGGCAGCGGCTTAACCACTGAGCCACCCAGGCACCCTCTCCTTAAGTTTTAAAAGAAGAGCTCAGTACCTGATACATCAGGAATGCAAATATACATGTGAGGACATGTTAGACGTGGGGGGTGGGCCTTAATTCTGTGGCACAAAGAAATCCCATGAAGAGGAGACAGAAAGATTATGGTGTGTTCAAAGGAGCAAATGTGACTTTGAATGGTTGTGGATGGCCTGCACAGAAGAGATGAGGTTAGAGAATAAGTGAGAGCCAAGATGGGCCAGAAATGCTCTGGTATTTGGTACCATTGCAAGACTCAAAAACTCCCCTGAAGGAATCGGACAAAAGGATCAGGGAGTGAAGAGAGTTTTCCTTGGACAACAGAGCTCCCATGATACCGCATACCCAAACACCTATTCTACCTATGCGGAAGACTGGTAGTCTTCCTGGATGATGAAAGGCAGAAGGTTTGCTTACATGTGGGGCTTAGGAGAGATGAGGGTCCACATCTGGGGCAGCTGCTGACCCTCTCAACTGTATCTCCTCAGCAAATGTCTGCAGAAGGCAAGAGAGAAACTACAGAAGGGAAGTCTTGGAGTGTTGAAGAGGGCTAGCTAAGCACAGAGCTGGTGCACCCTCTGTTCTTGAAATGCACAGAGACGCACAGATCAGTTCACACTGGGGCAAATGCAGTGCAATAATACATAAGGGCATGCAAAAAGGAGGAACATAATCTGAGTGCCTAGTAGATGCCAATAAATGCACACATCGTGTGTTACATCATCATCAATTTTTGTATTACTGAATCTTAAGAGACAGAAATTAGTTTACACCCACGAATAGATACATAGATGGGTAAGTAGGTAGGTAGATAGCGCATGGATGGAAGATGAAGTTAACATTCGATGCATATCTCCCTGACTGCAGAATATATACCCACTTTCCATCACCCTGCTTGACACTCTGAGCATCTCTTTTCCTTACTGCAATAGAAAAGTGGAATCACTGAACCACTACTCTGATTCCACAGTGCAATTCCAGAGAACAGACACCTTGATTTTTTTTGGTAGGAATAAAAAGCCCTGCGTTCTCACAAGAACGTGTTTGGGAATGAAGGGCGCAGCCTGAACATAGCAGGGAAATGAACGGGTGGTGAAGTAAGAACACTGTTATTACTTCATTAATATTACCTTCAGCTGCATCTTTCGGTAAGTTAAATGCTACTCTCTCGCTCAAAAGCTAAGTTAGTATGCTACCACTTGTTTTCTGAAGGATCCCTATTTGCGATGTTAAGTGATTCCACTCACAACGAGAACTTGGCTTTAAAATACCTCGTCAAGTGCTCTAACGGCAGGATTTACAAGGCCCAGAACCAGAGAGCGTACAGGTGGCATTTGCCGTGGTAAACATCCATAGCTGCTGAAAGATAATCCAGGAACAGCTTAGCGTTATTATTTTTGCCTAATTCTCATTGTATAACCAGCAGAGTTACTCTGGGACACACACAGCGGTCTCGCTCCTGTCTCTCCTGCTCATTCCCTCATTAATTCTGCTTACCTTGCTGTATTCCTCATATCAACATTCATTTGGTGTTCATGGGGAGTCAAGTGTGAGATAGAAATGGGTCAGAAGGGAGGTCACACCTCTCTGTGCTCATGGCTCCAAACCCAGGGTTAACAGATAAAATACTGAAGACAGAGTGAATCTGAATTTTATGTAACCAACAGTTTTTATATAGATGCAACATGTGCATTTCATCCAACATATCTATACTAAATCATTACTTGTTGAGTATCTGAAAGTCAAAGGTAACTGTAGGGTCCTGCATTTTTATTTGCTTAGTCTGGCAACCCTGCCCACAGTGCTGCTTTATGGCTGAGGCCCTTGTTGAGTGTATTAATAGGCTCCAAGCCCAGGACAGGGGCAGTAAAGAGAGACTATCATCACATTTGCAGAGAACATGCCGTCTTCTCTGGTGACATGTTCTGGTGGGACAGGACGATGGGAGGAGCTCAGGCTCTGGAGATATCTGATCTGAATTATAAATTCATCTTTATAATGTCTCATTTGAGCATGCTGCTTTTACTTCAGTCCATCTTGTTTCTTCAAGTGTGCAATGAGAAAAAAATTTTACTTTATTAGTCCTTTTTAGAATAACTTTCTTTGTCCTGCATCCTCTGTCTTTGTCTGTCATAATGGCAGCCTCACTGATGCCCCAGTCTGAATACAGAGAGCTTCCTTGAATATATACCAAGTAGCTCTTCAAATCTGAGTCCTAAAATACAGGATCAGTTTTTCCTGCACCAAAAATTCAGTCGCTCAGATGATGGGAATTTTCTTTACCACATATTTGAGATTTCTAATAACTCCGAAGATAACATGAGATAACTCATGTGAAATTACCTACCATGCCCATAAGTCACAGTAATAGTTCATGAGTATTAATTCCCTTCCTTCCATTTCTCATAAGTGTTAGTAAGCTTTATCAGTATCATTCAACGAAATCAAGTGAGCGGAGCTTCACTGGAGAAGCCAAGTTTACTTGACTTCCTTCATTGTGTCTGATCCTGTTGGATGTATTAATGGAAGGAATGCAGCCCACCTGCATAACCAGGTTGAAGATCTAAAGACACCTCTTTAGAACCATGTTCTAAAAAGAGAAGCTTTCATAGACATTACTCTAAAGAGAGCTGATTCTGAAAACTTAGCTAACATTCCATGGAATGCTGGGGAAAATGGTTCTTATTCTCTAAGATAACTCCAGAGTCCCTACTTTCTAAGGCATAAAAATTAGCACATTGTAAAGAAGAGAACATTAATGTTCAATTTCCTTTTTCTAGAGGAATCAGAGTGATATAGACAACCTAAAGGCAAACCTCAGAGAGCATATGGGTCAGAAATCCTCATCAGTCAAGCTGCTCCCAGGAGGAGCAGGAGATAGAAAGAGCTCGTTTTGATTAGCACTTAATAAGCACCAGGATTTGTGCTAAGCACTTTATATGCTTCGTGGGTTGAGATCTGCACAACAACCTGATGAAACTGGTAATGCCATCATCGCTCTTACACAGACTGGTAACTCCAGAATTAGAGATGATAAATCCGTTATCCCAAGTCATACATACACTAAATGGAGGAGACAGAATTAAACCAAGTCTTTCTGTCCCTTTAGGTCAGTGTTTCTCACCACATTGTCAAAGACCTCCCTCCCACATCAGAATCATGTTAAATACTAGGAATCTGATCCATCCCATAACTACCTAATCTTAGCCTTATCTGAGGCTAAGAACAGGAATGGACATTTGCAACAAGTGCCTAGTACCTAGGATGAAAGCTAAAGCTGAGAGCTCTTGAATTACGTTATTCTGCCCACCTGAGAATCTTCCATTATTCTCAGTATCTCAAACTCTCTCTACGACACTAACAGAAAACATGGACTTAGGAGTGAGAACAACAATTCATGAACTATTCTGTAAGTACTTACCTGGTCAGTCAGTGTCCTCTATGATTATTGGCGCACTTTGAGGGCTGCACACAACACCTGAGTATGCTAAAAGCTATACTTCTGAGAAGTCCTCAGCTGCCACTTACTGTTTCAACAGGGGGAATCTCCATAAAGAATATTCGTGACTGACTGAGAGTTATCTAGAACTAAACCATAGGGCCTTGGGTTTCATTGCTATTTTGCTTGTAGATTTTTTCAATCATTTAATTAAATTAAGAGTTAAGGAAACCATACACCATTTAAATTCAATTTAAAATTAATTCGATAAATATTCAGTGAGTTCTTATAATAATGCTAAGCGCTGGACTAGAGTTGCAACAATGAGTAAGTTCTCACAGAGCTTATTTTCCAGTAGGGAGATTCATAATAAAATGTAGACAAATAAACAAGTTAGTGATAAAGGTTATGGAAGAAATAGAAGCTAATATGAATGAGAAGGGAAATACATACAATAGGATGGCAAAGGAAAGTGTCTTAGGAAGTCTGTTTGAACTGAGGGCTTTGTGATGAGGAGGAAGCATGTGCAGATCAATAGTGTAGCTAGTACTAGAAGAAAAACCAGTGCAAAGGCCCTCAGGTAGAGAGAGGGACAAGGAGAAGGCTGATGACAGAAACAGTGAGTGGGAATGAGAGTGGTAGGGAGTGAAGTCAGAGAGCTAGGCAGTTCCAGATCATGGAGGACTTGGCACGGTAACATATGGTAGCTGTATTTAATTCTAAATCCATGAGAGAGTTTTACACTGGGGAACAACATGATCTGAATTTCATTTTAAATAAAAGCTTGTATGTAATTTAAATTAAATTTATAATGCAAATTTATGCTAATAACCAATATTTCCTCCCCCAAGTCATCTCATCTTGGTCCTATTTACTGTAGCATCCTTATTAGGATGTTTCTTCCTCTCCCCACAGAAATTCTACCCTCTGCTCAAAGATCCAATCAAAGTTCACTGTGTCCCTGGTTCTGCTAATTGTTCCTCATCTGCACAGCCTCCCGAGCTGTTCGGCTCTGGCCTCTTTCCCTGTGCCTGACACAGACTAAAGGAAATTCGTCTTTATAAAGCCTACAGTGTTATTCAAAGAGTGAGCATTTGGTGACTATTTGGAGTAAACTTTGAGCTTGGCCCATTAGCTGGGGTTTCACACAAGATGCCTCCAGGCAAGTTCTGCAGATAGCTACTGACCCCATAAGCTAATCTGATCATTCCCTGCTGGGAACCTCCGAAGGCTTTCTTTCACAGCAAGATAAAATCATACATCTTTCCAAGAGCGGATAGAGTCATCATAATTTGCTCTAACCTAATTAACCAGCCACCTGACCGACCACATTCCCTTTCAGGTGTATTGTGTTTTTCCGGTAGCTCGAAACTCCTCACCATTTTGAAAACCCCCGTCCTCATTCACCTCTTAATTACCTGTGTTCTTCCTTGTCCCTTTTCCTCACATTTCCTGCTGCCACCTCCCAAATGTGGGACTATGCTTTATTCTTCCACATAAAGATGTCTGCAACTGTTCTAAGGAGATGTGGGTGCTCCTTCCTCTGTGCTCTTTCTCCCAGAATTTATGAGAGTATTTTTCTGAAATCCTAGTTCTATGAAATAGGCTTCTCGGAAAAACATTCACAAAATACTGCCTACTCTAGCCTTCTCTCCAAGACTTATGGATGGGTAGAATTATACTGAAGGCTTTGTAAAATCATGCATCAGAAGTATAGAGCATAGTACTTTCCACATGGATGTGAACTCACACCCTGTTTATGTGTGTGAGTATGGAACACATGTTAGCATCCTGCAACTGTTTAGGAATCCAGGGCTTGCTTTTTGTAAAACAAAACAAAACAAAAAAGACCAAAAACCCCTAATTAAGTCTTTTTTTTGCACTGAACAAAATAATTGGTTTACAAGCCTGTTCCCCACACTGAAGTGTGAATTTCTTGAGAATCTGTCTTATCTGTCTCGTTATGACTCTGGCCTGGCAAGGGTGAGCCCCCAAAGGAGCTCCACACATTCTGACTGAACAGTTGATTGAGGAGAACCAGTATTATCTTTACTTTCCTGCATCTTTAAATATTCTATCCATCATTCTTTTTTTTTTTTTAATCTCTCCAATGCAAAACTTCATCTGACTTCTGAAGCATTTGTCATGAAGAACTGAATATAACAGTGCATTTGTCTTTGTTTGTTTGTTTGCTTTGTCTTATTTTTAAGATTCTATTTATTTATTAGAGAGAGAGAGAGAGAGAGAGAAAGAGCATTAAGTGGGGGAGAAGAAGAGGGAAGGGAGAAGCAAACTCCTCGCTGATGAGGCAGTATACCCTCGGATCATGACCTGAGCCCAAGGCCAAGGCTTAACCCCCTTAGCCACCCAGGAGCCCTCCATTTTGTTTCCTGACCTCATTGGGAATTACTTTGCAGTGACAATCTGAACACCTTTCTAGCACACTTATGAAGATCTTTGGAACCTACTATGAACTTATGCACATTTTAGATTAATTGGCATATATATGTAATCTACTTTATACTGGTTAAGATCTCACATTCTGTTGAGTCTAATTTGACAATCCAAAAATCCAGTCCTTTCTGTTACATCTTAATTCTCTCTATCCAAGAAAATAGCAGTTACTGCTTATAAAAGTTAAAAAAAATTTAAGTGTTTAAGCTATGGTTTTATTTATCCCATTAACAAAAATATTGCCCTAGAAGCAACTGAAAGATCCAGTCATGGCTGATCTTGATCCTATGTACAGCACTTCATTAGCTCCAAATTTCCTATCACTAAATTGATATAATCTACTCTTCATCATATTATAGAAGAAGTTCACATAAATTTATCCAGCTTTTGCTGTAGTCTACATGAAACTCCTAACTTAGTCATTCAGCAGCTTTATGAAAAATTATATTTACCTGACAAAAATGTAGTAGCCCTATGCCAGCTTTCAGTGAAAAGCACTGTATATCTACATTGTTTACAACAAATACTTTTCTCAGTGTCTGTAAATAAAACTTAAATAGCCAGTTCTAGAATCTGATTTACAGAAGTATTTACAAAAATGTCCACTTTCTGTTTTGTAGAAATTATATTACTATATCTGCATATTTTCAAGTATATCTCTCAGTTATAGCCATTCCTCAAAGAAGACTACTTCAAGTTTTTATTCTGACCTGAACTTTCTGTCAGATTTTAATTTATTTCACTTACAGTCATGACTGCTACTCTTTTACTTCTAACCCCTGGAAGTACAAATACGTGCTAAAGACTAGTATCTGACTAATCATAATATATATTATATTATCATAATGTTATAATACCAAAATATTATCCTAGCATACTCAGTGAGGCAAACTTAAGAACAAGCAAACCAAATTGAGACATCTTTTCATCCAAAAAGAGAGAAAGAAGAGAGAAAGAAAGAAAGAAAGAAAGAGAAAGAAAGAAAGAAAGAAAAGAAAAAAAAAAGAAAAGAAAGAAAGAAAGAAAGAAAACAAAAAAAAAAGAGAGAAAAAAGCAAAATACATGAAGGGGTTCATGATTAGGAGCTGGACTATTAGCACTTGTACTAAGATCTATGTTTAAAAAAAAAAAAATCATCCTATAAAGAGAGGGAGTGACTATCGCTAAAGGGAAAAATAACTTAAGAAATAAGATTGTATAAATGTTTCTTAAGCAGAATCTTGGGGGAAGTCATTGGAGAGGTGGCTCTATTCACTATTCCATTTGGCAAATATCTCCTATCAGAGAAGCTGGATGTGTAATGCCTTTATACCCCAGTGGCATTCAACAGTTTGACCCCCTGACTAATGTCACTGAACACAGTCTGTAATTACCAAGAAACCTTCAAATACAACGAATTTCTGTAGCTCTCCTACGGGAGACTAAGACAACCAGCCAAGGTGAACCTTTTTGTGCACCTGGCAGTTATAATTTTGAATGTAAACCTAATGATGAGCATCTGGTTCAATTTTCATTTTCTCATAGCTTGGATAATGTGGGTTATCACCCAAATTCTTATAACCTCATAGTACTTGGAAAAACATTACCTTCAACCCTTAGGATTAACTTCATAGCCACTTGAAACATTGCCAGAGTGATATGAAGCTCTTATTGTGGGATATGCCTAACAGTAAGGCACTGGCAGAATTTAAGAGCTCTAAAAGAAGGTAGATTTAGGGATTTAGGTTCAAATCCTGCATTTGCCATTTCCTTGCTTTTATATGAGATATTTCAGCTAAACAGACCTCAGTTTTGTCATTTACAACATAAGGATATACAGACTTCCTATCTCATTCATTGTTTTTACTTTTTAAAGTGAAATGAGATGATCTAAATTTTGAGGCCCATGTCAAGTATTAAATAATGTTAACTTATTACTCTGCCACATCTAATTTCTCATGTAGTTTAATATGGCAAAAGGCAAAGAAAAAAGTAAACAAACAGTCTTGATTGCTCCCCCTCTGCAAACAAATACACAGACACATTAATCCATAAGTTACCATTTTGTTTGATTAAAAAAAAAACATGATATACTCAAATGAATGAAAACAGTTTTGTTCTGCATAAGTCAGAAATTTCAGCACAGGGAAAGAAAATCGTCCCTTCTGTATCTCTAATGCCAATTCACAGATTTGGGCATATACATGAATTTATTTGACTGACATACCAGCCTTTTAGATTTAAAGGAATACACACCAAAAGCTCATAATAAGCATTATACTTTTAAGGAAAATATCCCCACTTCATATCATCCAGACAGAATTAGAAACTAGACCCTTCTCAGAAGATTATCTTCAGTTTTTACCGAAATATACCCAAACAATTATTTTACACGACAGAATGAAGAGATGCTCAATATATTGTGAAGTTTGAAATAATGACCTTATCAATTCTAAAACTATACACATATTTTAGACCATGGAGTATGAATATAACACATTTCTAAGACTTTCCTTACAGCAAGCTCAGAATATCATTCTTTTTGCTTTTTTTTTAACTTCGAAATACAGAGATTATTCTAGAATGACTTTTTCAGATTTTAGTTAAGAATCTCCTTTTCCCAAGTTCTATAAACCTTTTGATTAAAAAAAAATTATGCTAGGGTTTACTCAATCAAAATCTGCATAAATATATCATGTTGTCCTTAAAACAATGTCAAATCACAAACAAGACATTTAACTGACAGAGTTCCTTTTATTTTTCCTTATGAGAATGAAAAAAATTTGCATGAGAGATCTCCCACACAATCTTCAGCTCTCCCTGTGGTTTGCTAATATGTTTGCAAGTGGCATTGCACCTGCTTTTATACAAACATCTTTGATGCCTACAGCATCCAATGCATCAGGGCATTGTCAAAGAAATAGCTGCATAACAAAGAGCTCAAATGGATATAATGAGATACGCTCCATGATTGAGCACCTGACACTGCAGTGAGATAGTTCTCAGATGAGAAATCCCTCTTCATGATCAATGTGCCTTCCAAACTTAGGCCTGTCTGACATACCCTTTGGCCATCTGTCTCCTCTGGACCTTTGGGAAGATTTCTCAGTGAGTGTTTGTGCTTATGGTGAAGTGTGTCTACTCCATCTCTTGATCTTTTCACCCTGTGTGGAAAACTGTGAACGTCTGACCTTAAAAACCTCCATTTTCCCTCATGCATGCGTGATGAGTAGATTAAGTCATTAATTCAAGAAATATTTTTTTGAATACCGACTTAGTATAAACTCTGACTTTACTTTTTTTTTTTTACAAACACAATTTTGTGTTTTCATGTACCTTCAGATTCCTGACCTATTTATATCACTTAGCTTTATTTTTGTAAACTGATACTGTATTCCAGGGCAGTATTTGTTGTTGGTATGCCCATTGTACTGGTCCCAGAAACATCATTAAGAAAAATTCATGAATATAATTAAGCAAAAGTCCTTTTGAATGCTGACAGTTTTATGGACATTAGGTTTAGCATGGCTTATAGGATAATTATTCCTTAAAATTAATAAATCAACTCAGAAAAAGCTTTTTGGTTAAATGTTTTTACTGAACTTGATACGCTTTCTTTGGTCCTAAAGTCGTGACTCTAGGGAGCTTACAGACCCAGATAGGGAGACTAAAATAGCAAGTCCCACCCTAATGTGGAAATAATACAGAGCTGGGACAGATTTGGACTATGGCATCACTCAATACAGTTTATCCACTTTGGCTAGTACTCAGTTTACATGTCTCCTACCCCAGGAAGCTGTCTCTGAATTTCCCAAAACACATTCAGATGCTTTTTTAAAATTCTGGGTTTTTTTCCTTCATTGTACCTTGCCTATGTCATCTTGATAGCATTTGTTAATTACCTCAATTATGTGTAGCTTTCTTTTAGTTTCAGAGCCTTTGGGCATTAAAGGATGTGGCTTATATGTCTAGATCTTTAGTATCTTATACATCTGGCATACAGTAAGTGTGAGAAGTGTACGTTGATTAAATAGCTGGACTCTTATTGAGTCATATGATTTGGCATTCCTGCTTTAAATAGGAATTTATTAAACTGTATAAAGTATTCAGCTTTTGCATCTGATCAATAACATAAACTTGGCCACTGGGAATACAAAGACTTGGGGGAAAGAGCTGTGTGCTTCATATCATCATTTTGTGATGTGAGTTCCAACTGAAGGAAAGATGAAATTAACATTGCCCAAAGTAAAAATGATGAACGTTGAGAAGAAAGCTATTCTAGAACTCATTAAAACAGAACTGACAATGATCATTTTAGGTACTCCAACATACCGTTGTGATTAAGTTTATAGAGACTATGCCGACATTTCTGCTTCCCAGCTTTATTTGTGCTACAGAGGTCCTATTATTGGGATGTGAGGCAGTAAACTTCGGTGGAATGAATTTTACTCAGATGGACTCTAAAATCACAAGTTAATATTTTGTTATGTGAAAATATATGTTCCCAAAGCAACAAACAGAATTTTACATATTCAGTTAGAATATGGATAGGGGTGAACACTAGCAGGAACTAGTAAGGCCAGTGGAAACATTCCATTCACTAACCTACTCACCATTTCAAACAAGCCTTTATTAGTTGTCATTATCTGTACACATGCTACATATTCCTTTCTGACTTCTTGCCCAACCCCTTCTGTACAAGGCAATCTCTACTGCCAGAGTCAAATATTCATACATTGAGAACCCACTCATATAAGGCTTTATAGCTACAATTTGACACCAAGTTTTTTAAGACTCACTATAACCTTAGTCTTGAGATTCATAGAGATGAACTACACAATTAACTATTATTTTTCACGTACCAGTAACTGAAGTCTTGTAAATGTTTTAACACATATTTTTTAAACACATACCTTGGTTCCATAGCAAATTGCCACCATAAGGTAATTATGTTACTGGAGGTCCTTAGGAAAAGTCCAATAGGATGGTGACGGGTCCTTTTTTTTTTTTTTTAACAGTTATAATCAACATCAATACAGTAAGTTTTTGCTTACCTAACCATGGCCATACCACTTGTGAAGTGTGAAGCTAGCCCAAACCCACGTGGGGTGTTCCCTATATATGCAGTCATTCAATTATAGAACTTTTCGAATCTCTATTCTCAAAGCTTGCAATCACCACAATCCAGTGGGGACAAATTTCTGTGTCCACTAGACCCAGTACCCACTATCCACAAAGTGGCTGTTGATGCCCAGACTTCCACGTTGCTAATCCCCACCATCCCTGGTAAATGAGGATAGTACAAGCCACATATCCTTCTCACAATTTATACTCTTCTACAGGACCCTGCCCATCATTTTCTGTAATTCCTGGCCCATATGACTATAGTCTCCTCTCCGAGCCAACAACATGCTCAAGGACTCTCATTGATTACACTCAGGTAGCTAGCCTTTTGTCAATTCCTTCTGCATCTGCTTTTCATTTCATGATGCTTCATTAGAATGTTATCCTGAATTTCATTGCCCTTATGATTTTTCATCTCATCTATTCTACCAAAACCCCAAGCCTGCAGGAATAGAGCTGTCTGCTTTTTCTGTGATATAAAACCCAAATAATAGAACACTAATGAAAAATACCACACAACAGGGAAGATCAACTCCAATATAAATATTAAATCACTAAGCTCTAATCAACCCTAGAAACTTCCAGCAGGACACTACGAACTTGACATCCTCTCTCAATATATCAGAGGTACCCAGAACTCAACATTGCCAAACCTAACCTAGTAAGACGTTTCCCATAAATCTGTTCTTCTTCCAGTGTTCTTTTTCAGTAAATGGGCCCAACTTTAATTTAAATAGGCGAACTATGAACCTTGCATCATCTTTGATAATCTCCCATTTCTAATCTTCAAAATTAATTCTCCTCAAATACGTATGTTGACACCATGTCCTACATAGCTCTCATTTTTCCCATATCTTCCACAATCACACTAGTCTAAGCTAGTAGCATCTTGCCTTAAGAGGCTTAGGAAAGTCTCAGCTGTATACCTACTGGTTTATTACCTTTTATCTGTAGGCTCACTAGACTGTGTCATTGGACCAGGTTTTTTTGTCCATTTTTACACCTTTTTTGATCTCTAATACTTTGCATTTTTTCTTATAGTAAGCACTTGATAATTATTTGCTGAATGAATGGGTGAATAGATAAATGATACAATTAAATTCATAAATATCATCACAATAACCAAATTTACATATTAAGTATTAATATCTATGTTATATAAGAGAAAAATCTGAAGTTCGACAAAAGCCAAACAAGCAAAGAATTATTAATTTGGATTTCAAGTTTAGGTCTTTTCAATTTCACTAACTTTAACTCCCGAGATCTCTCCGTTTTAGCACCATGATGTATATCAAACCAATGGACTGTTTTTATTTTTTAAAAATTTTTATTTTACTTATGAAATCAACTCAGAAAAGTATGTTCAATTCTTATTGTAATTATCTATGAACATAACAATAATAATAGTTCCTGAATATAATAATAATTCTGTGGAAGACATCCTAATGCTTTTAAAAATATACCACTCACAGCAACTACTTTCACAAGAAATAATTTAATTTTGTAAAGGGAAATGTTTATAAGGTTCATACTCCAAACTGATTGATACTAAAATGTATACAAAGCAGGCATCATGCAAAAGGATAAGAAATTAGAGCAGAAAATAATAAAGCTGACATTTTTAAGCCATCACTATTATTTTCATTTATTGAGTATTTGCCTTCTTGTAGACATTGTGCTAAGCAATTTACATGTGCAGTCAAATAAGAACTATTTTACAGATAAGAAAATTGAGAAATAGAGCAAACAAAGCTAGAAGCCAAATTCAACCTTTGTATGATTCCAGAGCTGCACTTTACATTCAATTGCCTTCCCAATAAGTAGTTAAGTCTTTCATTTTGAGCCATTACTTAGTGAAAAATCAACAAAAACACTTTTTACTACTAACAGCATCTGATAATGAGACATTTCGATTATAATCAGATGGGGAAGGAGAACACTATACACATTATGAAACTAAGCTTTTTCTAGATATTTAAGGAGCAAATTGTTTAGTCTTACCCATGAATTCAATCCCCAAGTGGTCTGCTACACCAAAGTCAGCATGTGAGGAAGAGAAACAGAAAAAGAGTAAACATTAGAAAAAAATCCCAAATGGAATTCAATGCTTCTAAGTCTGACCTTTCAACCCAAAGAATATGTCTTTATTTTAGCAACCATTTTTTGAGACAGATAACTTACAGATTGCCCACAATTAGGGGTGCTCTGAACACTGACTCATATTTCCCAACGGCCTGGAGCTATAGATGAAATAATATTGCACCAATTTCTAAGTACGCTAAGTGAAAATTTGGCAAAACGGAAAAGAAAAAAAAAAAACAGGAAAGGAAAAGATCAAAAAAGTTCCCACAAGGAATATCTGGTACTAAGTTATTTTCAGAACTCACGATATTTTATAGATTTATATTGATATATTTATATATTTGTATTTATATATATTATATTTATATATATTTACTTGTTCAATATAAATTAATCTGGACCTCTATGTTAATCATATGCAGGTAAGGAACTTCTGCATGAAACCTTAACCAGGCCCTCTTCACCTTCACAAAAATGAAATGATACTGGATTTTTTCCCCTCTTTATTTGTTAGATGATAAACCTATGGTTCAGTGAGACTAAAGACTTGAAGCAGATCCAGGGCACAAATCCAGTCTGTCTGACCCATCAGTCTTAGGACGGTTAAACTTGGCAGTGCTTCCTATCAAAAATGCATGACAGATAGGTCCACGTCTGTTTCCCGTGTATGTGTATGTGGACAGCTGACCTTTTTGACCCACTAATGCTAATGTCTGTCTGTGGTCTCAGTGATAAACTGGGCCTGACTATACTCAGGTACTCAACCACAGAGGTTTATTTAAATGTTGCTTTCTTAGGGCACCTGGGTGGCTCACTTGGTTAAGCAGCTGCCTTTGGCTCAGGTCAGGATCCCAGGATCCTGGGATAGAGCCCCACATCAGGCTCCTTGCTCAGCAGAGAGCTTGCTTCTCCTGCTCCCTCTCTTCCTCTCTCTCTCTCTCTAGTGGTCATTCTTGCTCTCTCTCAAGTAAATAAATAAAATCTTTAAAAAATGGTGCTTTCTTTAAATCATTTGATTATTCACTCCTTCACTTTTAACCTCACTGTATTATTTAATGATGGTTTTTATTGCATTTATATTTCTTAAATGAGAATATGTGAAAAACAAGTATTGCTACAACTGTATTTGTTTCTAAGACTAATTACTGGGTTTCCTTTTTTGAGTTGTCTATTTAGCAAAGAAGCTTTTCTTTTTAGAAAATATGCATTTAGTTATCTTGACTATTTTAATATCTTTCCTATTTGTAAATAATTCATTTTTTAATTTTATAGTGGCAAAGTATATACAACATGAAACTAGTCATTTTAACCATTTTAAATACACAATTTAGTGGCATTAATTATGTTCATAATCTGTACAACCATCACCACTGTATTTCTAAAATTTTTTCCATCACTCCAAAGATAAACTGTACCCACAAAGCAATAATTTCTCATTTCCTTCTCCCCCAACCCCCAGTAACCTCCAATCGCACAAGCAGGGGGAGCAGCAGGCAGAGGGAGAGAGAGAAGCAGGCTCGCCGTTGAGCAGGAAGCCCGAGGCGGGACTCGGTCTCAGGACCCTGAGATCATGACATGGGCCAAAGACAGATGCTTAACCAACTGAGCCACCCAGGCACCAGAAAGGCAAGCAGATTTCTTAAGGAAAGGATATCGGTCTTCCCGTAGCAAAGCAGAAAAGTTACATCTAATTATTAGAGTTGTAATTCTCAGAAATACTATCAAGCAAGGTGGCATTTATATTCTTGATTTTTTTAAAGAACATATTTTTTAATCTTTATAATGAAATTCATGAAAACTGACACGACTGAAACATATAAATAAAAAGATTGTTTAAAATCTCTCTCATGTGTGTGTACACACACACACACAACAGACACATACTTCCATCATTTTAGTAAAGTGCTAAAAACCATGATCATTACTACAGGTCTAAAGCAACCGATCGGCTTTGTTTTACACAAAAGGATCAATGAAAATCCATGAAGAACGTGACAGAAGAGCAATTAATTTTGTCTACTGAGTCATATACAGAACATAAAGCATCATATTTCTCATAACCTTTCACCAGTTCTTTGTGTTTTTGTTTGTTTTGTTTCGTTTTAAGAATGGAGAAAAGGGGAGGTGAGGGAGGCAGGAGGGAGAGGGAGAGAGCATGGGCGTAGAGCCGGACACGGAGCTTGATCTCAGGACCCTGAGATCATGACCTGAGCTGAAATCCAGGGTGGGATGCTTAACCGACTGACCCACCCAGGTGCCCTTCACTGGCTATTTCTTAAAGCCAATAGCTTTCCTGGGGATATTCAGGCTTGCATGAAATCATCAAGAGGGATCTGATGAGAATTAATTAATTAATTTTGCATTTATTCATTCAGTCAACAAAGTACATGCCAAGAATTACACAGATATTGGAGTGGAATAGGAGGGACATAGCTTAAGCAAAAACAGTTTGATTTCCCCTCTAGTATGTACTAGAATGTGAAATTTCTATCTTTTTAACAGCTGAACTTTATTCTGTTCTTCCCTCCCTTCACCTGTATTACCCATCCGTCCAGCTCCCTCCCCTCTGGCAAACACCAAGGTTGTTTTCTGTATATATGAGTCTGTTTCTGTTTGTTCGGTTGTTTCATTTTGTTTAAATTCCGTATATAAGTGAAATCATAAAGTATTTGTCTTTCTCTGTCTTATTTCACATAGCATAATGCCCTCTAGGTCCATCCGTGTTGTTGCAAATGACAAGATCTCATTCATTTTTTTATAGCTGAGTGATATTAACTTTTTATGGCTGAGTTTGATTAACTCTTATATGTAAAAAAATTGTGGTTCTTCTGGGATATTCACCCCTTTTGACAATATCATAGTGGCTAATATTTACTGAGCATTTACTATTGCCAGGAACTGCTTTAAATATCGCCTGCAGACCCTGACTGACTGTCAGTATCCTTGTGTCACACATGAGGAACAGAGGCATGGAGATGGGCCAGAACTCCCCTCCACTGCATTGTTGTAAGTGGAGGAGATGGAATTCAAACTTAGCAGCTTGACTCTCCGCCACCACTTACATATATATATACCGAGGGTTTGCATTTGCACTCCCTGTGAAGAAAAAGCGATTTTTTACAAAGCTAGCAGGTAACAAAATGTTCAGGGAGGAGTTATTGAATCCACTTAAAAGAACAAATTATTTTCATGTATCCTCAGGCGCTGGAGAAACAAGGCTTATTTACTCGCTTACCCTTGTTGATTGATCAAGTGCCAAATACAAGCTAGGTGGTCCAAGGAACCAAACTGGCAACTCATTAATATTTCTTCACTGGTTACTAGGAAGATCTCTTCATGATGAGGCTGGTCTAACTGAAGTGATGTGCTTGAACATACAGCAAGGTTATATAAAAAGTTGAGTCTGAATATGTGCCAAACATTGAACCAAACAATCTCATAATTGGTAACAGATTCAACAAATGACAGCAGCCCTGCTGCAGACCCAGTATATCCTTTCTTTTTAAAGATTTATTTATTTGAGAAAGAGAGAGAGAGAGAGCATGTGTGTGGGGGAAAGGCAGAAGGATAGGGAGAAAAAATCCCAACCAGACTCCCCGCTGAGCACAGAGCACAGCACAGGGCTCTGTCTCGTGACCCAGACTGAGATCATGACCTAAGCCAAAATCAAGAGTGGGACGCTCAACTGCCTGAGGCACACAGGCGCCCCCTAGACCTGAAATACTGAGATTTGAGGGTAAGGCCGGTAACATGAGGGACAAACTTTATATTTGTAAAAGTCAAAAACTCCTGGAAATTCAAGGCCCACATTTCCAAAGTGTCCCTGGTTCCCTGTGTGTGAGCAGTTCTAAGTCTTTTTTTGTACGTGGATGGACGGATGGAGGCTACCAACAATGTCCTCAGGGTGGACAGGGTGAGGAAGAGAAAACAATCCTTAACTTGCTTCCAATCTCAGGGCAAGATGAGACAAGATGCTACTTGTGGTAAGTAACAAGACACTCACTGCAGTGCAGCCCTGGGACAGTTGCACATGAATGTAGGTTTCCGTGTCACGTCTGTGTTACAAGTGCACTGAACAAGGCAATTCTATCACAGCACAATCCCATCTGTGATGCTTTCAAACCCTGTCCCATGGCATGTGGAAAAACGGGCCACATGAAAATGATGTTTTGGGTTTTAAAAAGTTAGAATACTGGCTTAAAGTACAACAGGTTTCTGTATTGCAGGCCTTCACATGTGTGCTGAGACTCTCCTGGCAGTGGTTCAGGAGTCAGTAGTTCCCACCTGGATGTAAATAACCACTGGGTCATGAAGTCCCCTGTGGAATTAATGACTATGGCACCTACCCTGGGAAATAGATGCCACGTGAGTGTCCAGAACAGCCACCCGACTATAAACCTTATCAGCTGCAAATGTTTTTTCTTGAGAGCAGAACTGAAACCTGTCACTGCATAGAGTCCACCCCCAGGTCCTTGTCAAATGACTTTTCACTGGTGACACGTTAGGAAGAGGTAGTCCATCTCAGCTGAGAAGACAAAATTGGATTTGTGAAGATGGTAAGCTGGGTCTTGAATATCTGCTGACCCCGAACACCTGGCTTATCATTTTCTAGTAGTTTCCAAAATTGCTGTAAAGAGACGTAATTGCCTCGTGCTTCAACAGTGAATGTATTCTGTTTGCTCCTAGATAAGATCATGGATATGGTTAAGAGATGCGGTGTGCGGAGACATCGGTATGCATGTTCCAGTTTATTATGGCAAGATAGACAAAGTAGGAAAGGCTGGGATAGACTTGAAAGGTTTCTGGTTAGGACAACAGCGGGGCTGAGGGGAGACCAGATGGTGGTTGCTGAGGGGGGCGTCAGCCTGGAAGCAACACTTGGGATCTACAGAATATAGATATATTTCAAAAAGAGTCAGGGACCAAAGGATAGGGGATTAGGGTTCACCACAGGCTACCAGAGCATGTAAATGTGACATTAGGGGGCAGTGACACTTGGCCATGACTAAGAGAATGCACAACTGGAAGGTGAGGAGCAGCCTGACCTGAATCTTTCAGGCCCAAGTTCCTACAGTGGGGACGTAGGAGAGCAGGCAAGGATGTGAGCACAGGGCTGGCGGGTGAGGCAGGACAGTCCCTCTCTAGGTACTGTTGTCCTAAAAGGAGAGGGATATTCTTATAGTATCCTTTTTTCCAGCTACTTAATGCAACTTAGGAGGTGAACTGCCCGTCAGATTCCAATCTCTATGCTCCCTTTGCTAAAGTATGCTACCTTGTTAAATGTGTGTTTTTATCAGAACGATATATTTGATTTTATAATTTACACGTGTTCATAAATCGAGTTTAGAAAGCAAAACACCATATGAATAAGAAATTAATACCTCTCTTATACCTCCTTAAAGTACATCCTGTTAATTTTTTGTGCTTTTTCTTTTTTTTTTTTTTAAAGATTTTATTTATTTATTTGACAGAGAGAAATCACAAGTAAGCAGAGAAGCAGGCAGAGGAGGAAGCAGGCTCCCCGCGGAGCAGAGAGCCTGATGCGGAGCTCGATCCCAGGACCCTGGGATCATGACCTGAGCCGAAGGCAGAGGCTTTAACCCACTGAGCCACCCAGGCGCCCCTTTTGTGCTTTTTCTAGTCTTTCTTCTGTGCATGCAAAATAAAGTCAAGGCCAATTTTACACAAGATTACCATGCGTTCTGTGCCTGGATCAGAGGACACCCCGTGGCCATTTTAGCTCCATAATCCCAATGCTCCTCTCCCCTCCATCATATCAGAATTGACTGACACCTTTTTCTACTGTTGAGAGTAAACCCTGACATTATTACTGTGGCCAGCCTCACACCAGACAGGTCATCAATCATGGAGAAGCAAAACCACTTTTTCAGAAAAGTACACAGCCCTGTTCTTCTTTCCGTGGGCCTGCTATAAACATGGCCTCTTCATTTTTCTTCTCGAAAGCTCTATTGCCGATTCCTGTTAAATAGAGACACCTTTATTTCATAGCTTCTACTCGTCCTCTAAATAGCAATACCCCTTTGTAGGAAAGACAGCCAGGTGGATGCGAACTCAAGATGAGCATTCTGCTTCGTAGGGTGAAATATCGAAACAGGATTACGGCAGGTGGTCATGAGGGACCATCTGCCTCGGCTGCTCTTCAGATGTGAATCTTGCTTCAGTAGCCTGTGGAATTTTCTAGAGATCACACTTGGAGGTTTAGACTTAAATCTGATTCTATGTTCACAATTACTGAGGGGAGAACTGGATGAGAATCAGCATTGCATAGAATTCTTCATTCAAAAAAGGAACCGCTTTTTTGATTATATAATTAATGACAGTAAATTTGCACAGCTCAATGCACTATGGGCTCCAGTTCCTGGACTTACAGTAATTCCCCCAGCACCCCAGCATCTTCTCGTAGTTTGTTGGCTTTCTCAGCTCCTCTTATCTTCTCACTGTGTACTTCGACACACATTATTTCACATAATTTTAAGATGAGCCTGTAAGGTAGTGCTACCGAGCCCCATTGAACAGCTGAAGAAAAATAAACTTCTGTGAAAAACTAATGGTCATGTTTATAGGATCCTAGATTCTTAGGGTTCAAAAGTATCTAAAATCCCAGGGTGAAGGGTGCTTGCTTCTTTTCCTCGCTGAGTTATCACGGCAGCCTCTCAGAGTCTAACATTTTGTAGATGCTCAATAAATATTTATTGACTGAAATGCTATGTGGGTCAGCCCCTTTGCTCACTGCTTATGCTGTTCGTATACCTTCAGAACACACCCAGCCTATTTTCTGTCACTTTGGTTTTTGAGGATTCCAAGGAACATGACATCTCTAGTGGCATTTTTTTCAATACTGAAGAGACAATACCTATAAATCTTTCTAGAAAATTTTCCCAAATCAAAGGATATTTAGTTAATGTTCAGATGGGTGTATAGATCTGAACTCCAAAAATGCACAGGGTATTATCTGCAAAGTTCCAGCACACGTACATCTTTGTCACATCTTTGTCACATAATTTCTGTATGTAACTTAGGATTCACTGGAATCATTTATCAGGAAACAATGTGTGGTAGCTGAGAAAGTGCAATTTACAACAAGCTGAGGCCAAAAAGAGCACAGATGTTGGAAGCTTATTCTATAATAGAGTGAACTATAAAGTAAAACAATAATGGTATCTCTCAGGCTGTATTTGCCTCCTGAGTCTTCCAGATTTTCTGGGCATTTCCAACACACACACACACACACAAATTCTATATTTGGAGTTACCTCTCAGGGAATCATGAATCAACTGCAGGGAAGGGGAAAAAAAAACAGGTAACGTTTTTTCCCTCTATTTTACCATCTCAGTCGATGGAGGTCTTCACACAGGTGGCTATTCATTTAAGAAGTTCTTATTTTATTGTCTCTTAAAAAAAAAAAAAAAAAAGAAGAAGCAATCTGATAGCCACTAGACTTACAGAGAAAAGCCTCCATGAGAGGTTTTTCTCCTTAGCCATGCGTGACGATCGTGTTCTGCACTCCTGTGCTCACCTCCTGCCTCTTTTCCATACACAAACTGAGCTCCACCTAGGGAATGAATGAAAATGTTTGAACACAACATGCAGCAGGTGTTCGGAAGAGCTGCTATCTTTTGCTCATTTTTTTTAGACTCCGCTCAGACAGTACCTCCAGTGGTGTGCTTTCCAGGAACACTTTGCTCTTTCAGTCCCGTCTTGTGGTCGTGTCCAGCGATCTCACCTTCTGGACCCGGTTCCCTCTCTAGCAAGTACTAACTGCTCAAAGCATTTTTGTTGACTAAATACAGAAATGAATGGATAATGAGCCTCTGAGTAAACCAATCTGCTTGTTTGTTGAAAATCATTTATTGATGGTGCCTAATAGTTGCTATTGTGCTTCTAAAATGATACGTAAAATCAGGCAACTGGGAAGAAAAGGTGGCAACCCTATGCTTTCTATGGTTAATTATGTGTCATTGCTTCCTTCGGACAAAATAACATATTGCAATATTGGGGAACATCTTAATTTAATATTTAATTCTGTAAGTTGTGGGTTTTTTTTTTTTTTAAATAAAAAGCAATGGTGTGGGAATAGTTTCATAGCTTACCATCCTTATGCTGGATATTTCTGTTACCAAATTTAAAAGCCACATCAATTTATGCTTATAAACCCCTGAACACCTGGGAATACTTGATAATGAGCACAACAGATGACACACTTGGGCTCACTAATGGATTAATTTATTACTTTTGCAGACTTAAAATGTAGCAATAGGATGAAACTTTTTTCCCTAAATGCATAATCAGCTGAGAGGGTTATTTGTCTCATTTAAATGCAAAGAACAATTCTTTTGCTACCTGCTTCCCAAATCCATTAAGTAGTTAATAACATGAGGACTAATGTAAGCTGTCTTTATTTAATAGAAATAAAGAAATAGAAATTAAACTGGCAGAGACTTCTTGAAATAATGGCTTCCCCCAGAGTAGCTGGATTATTCTTAGTAGAGTAGAAAAATCAAGGGAAGAGCCTTTATTAAAATAATGGAAGAAACTATTATCTAATTTTGCCTATAATTAGCTGGGACCTCAGTCAAATCCACGTACTTTGAAGTTCTCCCCCTTGTCGTCCTACTCCCTTCTTCCAGAGATTGGATAACCATATACATATCCTAGATATTTAACAGAAATAATCATTCTGCTTGGTGTCCTGTTATTAGTGAGATTACTTTCTCAAAATGGTGTGCGGATGTCAGAAGCTGAGTAGGGATGAATCTAGAAAATTCTAATTTTACATCACTTAGACATTAACGAGGCAAATGAACAGAATCTACAACATCATTCCTCTAAATGACCATCTACAAATGACATACTTGAAAGTCTGTATGACACCCTCCTGGCGCATCCAGATAACATCCTTCCTAGAGATAGTATTTTAGAGTGGAGGAAACTAAGATTTAGAGATGTGGATGAATCTGCTCAAGATGAGAAGCATCTCATTCCATTAACTCATGCTGCTGAAAACTTTCCACCTTGCCTTGCAGACCATGTACATCAAACATCAGTGATCCAACCCCAGTCGGCTTCTCCAGCCCTACCTCCATACTCTCTATCCCGTTCCAACGCCTCACCTCACATGCGCCCTCTGGCGAATTCTGGAAAGCACGTCTTTTCCCATATAATGTCTCTAAATAAAGTCTTTCACAGAATTTCTTAAATGTATGTGCTCTTAAGTGTCATCATACTTTAATTATTGGAGTTCTTTGTTTACTTGCCCAGCTTCCCCCAAATGATGGTATATGACTTAATAAATAGATGATGCTTAATTTCTTTTTATATTATAGATTCTGGGATCTTCCTGGCACAGAGAGAACATTTGATTAAATAAAGAAAAACTATACAACTGCATGGATTTTTGAAGTTTTACTCAGTGTGATTTCTGTGACTGGTAGTTCTTTAGTGTGTGTGTGTGTGTGTGTGTGTGTGTTTAAAGATTTTATTTATTTATTTTTATTTATTTGACAGAGAGAGAGAGAGAGAGATCATAATTAGGCAGAGAGGCAGGCAGAGAGAGGTGGGCGGGGAAGGGGGGAAAGAAGACCCCCTGCTGAGCAGAGAGCCTGATGCAGGGCTGGATCCCAGGACCCTGAGATCAGGGTCCAAGCCGAAGGCAGAGTCTTAGCCCACTGAGCCACCCAGGGGCCCCCTGGTAGTTCTTTCTATCCTCTATTGCTTCAGGGAGAAAAGGTCTTGGCAATAAAAAAGAAAAAAGAAAGTTTCTGCATTGCAAATTCTTGGGTCTGGAAGGAAACGATATATAAAATGTTAGATTTGATAGTACAGACAGAGTCAGACTCCGCTCACAGATTAGTATGTTAGAGATTTTCTAGGAAGGGGAGAGATGGAGGAAAGCCCAAAGGCCTGGGAGGTGACCTTCAGAAAGAAACTTGCACACTGCTTCAGCAAACCATGCACTTCTAATATCCACTGTTGCATTTAAAGGAAGTGAAACAGGTTCCCCAAACAGGACTGCCTTGAGCTTCCTAACAGCCCTCCGGAGGCACCAAGACTGAAGAGAAGCCCATGCCTACTGCTCTCCCAAAGGCAGCTTCACACTGAAGGATGGAATGCCTACAGGTTCAGGACAGATGGCCTTAGATAGGCCAGGAAGGAAGAGTTATGCAGACCATTTTATTCCCTACACACCTGATGGGCACCATCACTGAAAGCTTGACATCAAGGAGCTATGAAGTTTGGGAAGACTATAGGATGCAGCAATGACCTCTCCAGACTGAAAACATGACAGTAATTAGGACATCTCAGCAGGTGCTAACATAGACAGGCAAGGGTATAGTGGATTCGCCCAAGCCACAGCCTCTGCCCTTCTCCAACAGCACCAATGCCTGGGCCCTGCGTAAGCCACGCCTCTTTCCAGAGCTCAACAACCAACCTCAAGGGTTAGGAGTCAGTAATAGACTGCGATTCTACTCTTCTCTAATTCCATGGAACTTAAAATAGAAAATGAGGAAAGTGAAATTAATATAGCTTAAATTTTATGAAGGCTTAATCTAAGCAGAGAATCCTAAGCACACTTAACATGTCTTAATTCATTTAAAACCTACAGCAATTTTATGAAAATCTACAGCTGTTTTATCCCTACATCAGAGGTGAAACTGACGCACGTAGAGGTTAATAAGATTCCTTAACTGGTGACCAGCAATGCTGGGATTCAAACCCAGTTTTCAAGTATTCACTGCTCAAACCCACTAGACAATGGCCCTTTATACACACCGGCTCCATGTTTTGTAGACAGAAATTTGTTACAAGTTTAAGAAGCTGATTAACTTGTTATATTACAAAATTAGATGCAATTACACTGAACTCAATATTACCATGTTGTCCATAAATTTTATTCTACTTAATTTTTTTTAATTGGCATTTCTTGTCCTTGAAAAAAATTGGAATATAAAACGCAGCAATTTGTATGGTAACTAAACAAAATATTTAAGCAGCTAGGTGCAAAGGAATTTTCAGCAAATGTAGTGGGATTTCCAGCTGTTGGGCACTTATTATTGAAATGTTCTTCTCTGAGCATTTGATATTATTAAACCAAACAATTTTACTTAGTGTCAAGTCAGCCTGAATTTTGTTTTAATAATTTTCCTTTTTTTTATGTTAATAGATGGAGGGTGAATCCTAGATAAAAGGTTGAAAGTCATAGGAGATTTAAATAATGACATTTTCCCCCTTGTTCAAACTGAGCCCTCTCTAGGGGAAATGAAATGCATTTGCTTATTGCAGGGACAAAAGTGTGACAACATCTCACCAGGGTCCACAGATGTCACCTCAAAGAGATGGGTAAGAGGAATGAATTATGTGATGGCTGTTGACCCCCATCACTCTGGAAGGTTACATAACTGCAACAAGCCAAACTCTCCTCTACACCAACTTCATCTTTTCCTCCCGGCACTAACATTCGGTTGCCTCCTTCTTAAACTCTTCAGTGGAGACTTTTGAAGCATCTCCATAGCTGGGCATAGATGATCCTCTCCCTTATTTCTCCCATGTTCCTTTTTGACTATGGTTCTCCCTCTCCTTTACCTCCCTGCAGCTCTTCTAACCCAGAAGCATTCTTCTTCCTGAGGGCCATAGGTCGACTGCTTCTTCTGTCTTAATACCCTTCCTCCAGATCATCAACACGATTCAATCTCTCACTGCCTTTCAATTCTCATGGCATTTTAGCAGACTTCATATTATATAAACAGCACTTCTTATCTCCCTCACTTACTTTTCTTTACTCCTTGGCATTTATTAACATAGGAAGTATTACCATATCTCTTTGGTAATTTTCTATTCCCCTCCCGGCTCCAGACTAGAATGTAAAGGTGCAGGAGGAGGGGCTTCACCTGCATGTTAGTTTTCTCGGGCTGCCATAACAAAGGATCAGAAACTGGGTGACTTAAACAACAGGAAGTTACTGTCTCGCGGTTTCCAACAAATGAGAATCTGTTCCATGCCTTCCTTTGACCTTCTTGTGGCTGGCTGGCAATCTCTGAGCTTCCTTGGATGCATCACCCTCATTGCTGCCTTTGTCTTTACATGGTATTCTCTGTGTGTGTGTGTGTGTGTTTGTGTCCAAATCTCCTTTTGTGTAAGGACATTTCTGTCATATTGGATTATGAAGGACCTTATTTTAACTTGATTACCTCTGTAAAGACAAACTTCAAATAAGTTCCTATCTTGAGGTCCTGGGGTTGGGGCTTTAATGTATGAATCTTGGGGACACAACTCAACCAATTGCAACCCTATATATACAATTCTTCTTATAATTATTTATTGTTTTATCTTAATATGGTATTTGCAAATATATGTACACACACTCATCATCATCATCTTGCCATTATTCTTATAATCTTCAATTCCTGCTGGTTGGTCTCACTTTTTTCTTTTCCTTTTTTTTTTTAAATTTTATTTATTTGACAGAGAGAGAGATCACAAGTAGGCAGAGAGGCAGGCAAGAGAGAGGGGGAAGCAGGCTCCCTGCTGAGCAGAGAGCCTGGTGTGGGGCTTGATCCCAGGACCCTGAGATCATGACCTGAGCCGAAGACAGAGGCTTAACCCACTGACCCACCCGGGCACCCCTGGTCTCACTTTTTGCAAGGAGGCAATCTACCTTTGAATTTTTAGCAGTTCTTCATGAATTAACATTAAACAGCTTTCCTCTATTCATTTGACTTGATATTGAAGAATAATCACTGTTTAGGAATCCTTCAAAATGAACTTTATTTGTTCCATACAAATGCATTTTTATAGCTCTTTGGAAGGCAACAGCATCATCTTACTGTCATTCCCCAAATTTCAGAATGCGTATATTAAATATCTTCGTTGCACTGAGGGCTGTATTATCTTCTCTTTCAGGGATGCTCCAAGGCTCTTTCCTTCTGAATCTTCTGACAAGTTTATCTGCTGTGTGTGTGTGTGTGTGTGTGTGTGTGTGTGTGTTGTTTTGTTTTGTTTTTTTCTTCTGTTGTAACCATAATCCATTGGTTAGATTAAGTCTCATTAACATTCTGTTCAATCCAGGGTGCTTATTCAGATATTGGTGAGTTCCACCACATAACTAAAAAGGTGATTTTCAATTCCCTAAGTTGTTCCGAATCCATAATCCCACCCAGGACACAAGATAAAAATGGTAGGAGAAGATTCATTTCTCTGGGGGTAATGATGAAGGACAGAACGACTAGGGTGTTTCCCAATTGTGAACTACTGAACATCTGTTTTACCATCAGCCAAAGTACATGCTAAAATGCAAATTCTATGAGCTGTATTTTTAACAAACTCCCGCTTCAAGTTTATTAAAGTCTCAGTGTGTATATGTACATGTGCATGTGTTCATGGTAGCTTCAAAGTTTGGGTGCATTAATAGTCCTTCTCAGGACTTTTTGTGGTTGGCTTTCATAGAAACCTTGAAGATGACTAGGACATCTACTGTATTGTCTTTCTCATTTCAAGCACTTCTTTTCCTCCTTTTGCTAAAATATTTACACTCTTCCACATCAGTTTTTCTGTCTTGCATATTGCAAAGACCTGAGGCCAATGATACATTTCCTTATTCTTTTACTGCTTTCACCTTTTCCCAGTTTATCCATTTTCCCCATTTTCCCTCTTTTATCACATATTTGTTAAAACTGTTAACGTCGATGCTCTTTATTATTTATTTATTTATTTGTTTGTTTGTTTTGCCTGCTCAGGAAGGTTTGAATTCTCCTGTATGTCTTACATGTGTAAGCACATATTGACATTTTATTCCAGCACCACAACTTATTTTGTAAATCAGCAACTCCCCGTTTTCCATCACACTGTATCTGTGAAAAGGGAAATCTTTTGGCTTCATTGGGAAAACATTTATTGAGTAGGAAAATCCTAGTGGACTACTGTCCATTTGTGGCAGCAAGAGCAATGATGCAACTCCAGCATCTTAATTTTATTTTCAGATATCAAAGAAGAAGATAGTTAATAAGTATCGATCACCCATGAAGCCAGGTTCTGTATTAAGCACTACCACTGGTGTGTAGAAAACTCAAAACAAGCATGTAACATTTAGATTTTTTTAAATTTCCAACCTGATAAATGAAAGTAACAGGATCTATCTTATTAACCCCTCATTATTCTTTTGGGGAAAGAGGTTGTTGAATATATTTATAGATAGAATTACATCTTGCATTTGTTTCTCTATTTTCTAAATGAGAACCTTGAATCTCAGTGAGCATAACTGACTAAGATCATTCACTGATAAATAATAGTGTGAACTGAAACTCAAGTTTGTGATTCCAGACATAAATAACACATGTATCAGAAACATGAAATTACCGTAATGATGGCAAGGTCAGAACTCAAACCCAGTCTTTGGTCTCCAGAGACAAGGCTTTTCCCAACACAGGTTTCTAACACCAGGAACTCTTTATTTGGATGAATACACTGTGTAGCAGTGCTGTGTCAATAGGGGCTAAACACAGAGTCCATCAGTGTGTATAATGGACTTTAATTAGAAAGAGACACTTAAGGAAATGTTTTTGAAGCAAACAAATGAGGCACATAAAAAGAGTCACTTAGCAGAACATATTAGCCAGCTAGCTTCTTTTATAATTTCTGCCATGGTCTGTGATTTATTTTACTTCAGTAATATGCAAAAAATGCACCTAACCTCTCAGTGGTTTATGGTATTGATGGTTTGTGTGTGTGTGTGTATGTGTGTGTGTGTGTGTGTATCTACAGATCTCTTCAACTCTGACAAAAAAATATATTGGAGGGTTTCATTATAACATATAATTGTATTGGTATATTGGTATCAAACATTTTTTTAATCTAATGTATTTTACTTTACATCTTTTGTTGCTATGTAGATTAGTTTGTATTGGCTAATGGCTAGTTATCATCTTGATAAATTGTGCTTTTATCATTACTTAATGTCCCTCTTTATCCTGATTCATCCCATTAACCTTACTTAGCACCTCGCCTCTCATTAGCGCTATGACTCTTCCTTAGCTTTATGCTTTCTTTTTCTAAAAAATGTATTTGACTAGTAGCTCTTCCCTAACCCTTTATTTTTAGCATTCAATTATCACTAAAGTGTGCTTTGTGGAAACAGCATATAGTTGCACTTGGCTTTCTCACCTAGTCTCTCTCTTCCAATGGAATACTTCAGTTGCTATTCATTTATTTATTTATTTACTTATATTTCTTTATTTATTCATTTTGATGCTTTTATCTATTTATTTGACAAAGAGAGAGCACAAGCAGGGGGAGCGGGAGAGGGAGAAACAGGCTCCCTGCTGAGTGGAGAGCCCGATGCAGGACTCAATCCCAGGACCCTGAGATCATGACCTGAGCCAAAGGCAGAGGCTTAACCAACTGAGCCACCCAGTGCCCCGTTCGTATCTATTTTAATAACTAATATGTTAAAGCTTAACCTTTTGGAATTTCTTATATTATTTATTTTATATTAATATTTTATTTTTTTCATTAGTACTTCAACAATATGTTTCAGAGCCTAATTTTCTAGATTCTTGGGATATAGCAGTGAACAAAGCAGAAAAATAATCCCTATGAAGCAAAGACAGGGTTTTGTGGTCCTCAAAATCATCTTGTTTTCCTCTTGCTCGTATAGGAAGACTACATTTCCCAGCCACCCTTGCAGCTAGCTAAGCAGAGCCACGCTGCTTATTTATGACCAATATAAAAAGGAGGGATATATTCTACTTCCGTCTCTATTTTAAACAATTCTCTGGCAGCCCTAAGGAGAGGAAATGCTAGATGAGTTCTGAGTTCCTAAATGGGGTCTTCATCTCCTCTGTGACTGTGTGGAGGCCAGCACTCTTCCCTACCTCTGCCAAAAACTCAATATTTGGCCATAATGAGAGAAATAAACCTTTTTCTGTGTCAAGCAGAAGAAACTTTGATTTACTTTGTCCTAAGTGATAGTTTTATGTGTCAGTGTAGCTGGTTATTTAATTAAACACTACTCTAGGTGTTGCTGTGAAGGTGCTATAGATGAGGTAAATATCTATTCTTAGATGACTTTAATTAGAGGAGATTATCCTCAATAAACAGACGAGTTTTATATTATAATTAGTTAAAATTCTTAAGACCCAAAACCAAGATTTCCCAGAGAAGAAAAAATTCTTCCTCAAGACAGCAGCTTGAAGAACTCCTAGAGGAATTTCCAATTTGCTACCTGCCCTACAGATTTCAGACCTGTCAGTTCCCACTGTCATGGGAACCAGTTCCCTAAAATAAGTAAATAAATACATAAATAAAGTTATACGTATGTTTGTAATTATATTAATTATATAGAAACAGAAGAAATAGACAAACAGAACCCACAGGAGATTAGACATATATATTATAGAATTATTATATTATTCTATATAATATAGAATATATAGAATCTCTTATTATTTCAAAATACTTAAGTGATCTTCAACCCTCACTTTTAAAGTTTTTAATGTTTAAGTAATCTCTACACCCAACCTAGGGGTCAAAACTATAACCCTGAGATCAAAACTTGCATGTTTTATAGACTGAGCCAGTCAGGTGCCCTTTTGGGCCTCAGATGAGAGGGATGGGATGGGCCAATGGAGATAGAGATGGAGAATCTTAAGCAGGCTCCATGCCCAGTGTGGAGCCCATGCAGGGCTCGATCTCATGACCCTGAAATCATGACCTGAGCTGAAATCAAGAGTCAGATTCATTTACTGGACTGAGCCACCCAGGCACCCCTCAACCCTCACTTTTTAAGCTGACTTGAGATAAGCATCTAACAGAGGATGCTCAGGCCTTGTGTGGAACACACACAGATACAGACACACACAATTGGTTCTGCTTCTTCTGCAGAACCCTAACTGTTAAGATTTGGGTACAGGAATGAGTTGTAGAATGCGTTTGGACTTCTAGAGGCTAGAAGTCCTCTAGAAGTCCTTCTAGCCTCTAGAAGTCCCAAATCTACGTGTCAACAGGGCTTTGTTCCCTATGAAGTTTCTGGGAAAGCATCCTTCCTTGTCTCTTCAGGTTTCTTGTTGTTGCTACAAATCCTTGGTGTTCCTTGGCTAGTGGCAGCATAACTCCAACCTTTCTATTATCCTATGGACTTTTTTCCTCTGTCTCGTTTGTGTCTTCAAATCTCTCTTTTCTTAGAAGAACACGGATCTAGAGTCCACCGTAATTCTGAAAAACTTTATCTTAACTTGATTGCATTTGAAAAGATTCCTATCTTTAAATCAGGTTACATTTACAGATACCAGGGCTTCCACCTGTCTTTTTAAGGAAAGACAATTCAGCCCATAATAATGTAACCATTAGCATACCCTGCTTAATACAGAAATAGCTACCAGGCAGAAGGGATCAACACTCACGTCAGGCTTGTTCCTATAATAATTTCGTGATCTTAAACCCTCACTATTTTAAGCTGGCTGGAGGTAAAGGACTCAGCTTAGGACACTCGTGCCTTGTGTGGGACAGAGAAGCCTTAGTGACACAGAGAAAAATAAACTCTTATTCTGTTAATCCAGTGAGATTTACAGCAGTTAGAGTATCCTCTCTAGTAACTCTGGCGTTATGCCTTTCGCATTTTGAAGGGGCAAGATAAAAGATAAACAAAAGAAATAAGTAAATTATATTCCATGCTTTATGAAATCTAAAACACTATTGATTACAAATGCTGATAGAACTGAAGCTCCCAATTAAATTATCTGTTACTGATTAAACAATATTTAAATTTTGTTTATTTTTTAAAGATCTTATTTATTTATTTATTTGAGAGAGAGACAGAGCACAAGCAGGGGGAAACTCAGAGGCAGAGGGACAAGCAGATTCCCTGCTGAGCAGGGAGCCCGACATGGTGCTCAATCCCAGGACCCCAGGATCATGACGTGAGCTCATTCCAGGGCCCTGAAATTATAACCTGAGCCAAAGGCAGATGCTTAACTGACTGAGCCACCCAGGTACCCCAGCAATATTCACGTTTTAGAGATGTTCAAATCTCTATTTAAAAATATGTGTATGTGTAAAATGTATTAGAGTAGATGAACTGAGCATGTGTTGCAGTGTGGTAAGTGCTCCAAGAAAGAAGTAGGGAAAGAGGGAGCATCATGGTCGAGGTAGTGGGGAGGGGGTTCTAATCTTAACAGCCCATCAAGGTTGCTCAGTATGGGGACAACCTGAGGGAAGTCTGGGAAATAGCTCCATGGGCATCTGAGGGAAAACTATGCCTGTAGTATGTTGACCAGTTTCTTGTGGTTACTTTCTGACTCTTTGTAGAAAGATTTGCTAACCCCATGTGTACAAGTCCTGTACTCTAGTTAGTAAACTTGTTTCAAATGGCTATGAGTTAATTATTGCAAAATTATGTATATATTCGAATCAAACAAATAATATGTCGTGGGTAACAAAAGCTGAGCTTTTCATCAATGGAGAAAGAAGTTACGAATAAGGTAATGGGGAAGTCTAGAATAAATCCTGTGACCTAAGATAGGAATTGGAGAAATCAGCAGGAACTCAATATTTTTAACATATGAATATAGGTAGGTATAAATAAGCATAGAGTCGTGTTTAAGGGTGCTCATTACATTAAAAATATTTATTACTGAGTTGCAAGATTGGGGATATTAATATTTTTGTCTTTTTATATATACATGTATGCATTTTGACATACATATACATGGCTTTTTACATATATATGATTAAGTTTCATTTTATAAAAACAATAAGGGCAGTTAAAAAATTACAATTGTAATGTAAAATAGGAAGATGACTTATAAGACACTTTTGAAAAAGAAAAGCCAGGAATCATAGTATTCAATAATATCTATATTTTTATCAACACTGTAGGAAGAAAAGACTGAGAAGAAAAATGCTTATTTATGACTTCTCTCTTGGTGGTGGAATCACAGATAATCTTCTTACATTTCTCTTTATTTTCCAAATTTTATACAATGAATACGTATTGCAATTACAAGTAGCAAATGCTGTTAAAAAATCTTCAATCTGCTTTTACACTGTGGTCTAATTGCAGTAGAAGTTAAACGTATGACATCAGGCTTCCAAGCTATAACAAGATGCCAGTTTATTAAAAAGTTTATTTTCCTGACCCGTAAGTATTTGTTACTAGCTGAATATTAAAGCATTTACGTATTCCTGTTCTATGACAAAAGGTAATCTTTTTACAGATCATATTATAGATTTAATTACAACTCAAATCTCAAATACAGTATTTGTTAATAGAAATCCTAACATAACTTTCCCTTTGGATAAGCTTGGCTATGAGAACATTAAGAATATAAGAGGGAATGTTATTATTTTTGTTAAAACAGAGATGAAATGCATCTGGTATTAAAGTGTTAATGAAATAAATATACGTAATGAAATAATAAATGAAATAAATATACATGTTTTAATCACTTATGTACTTTTTCTTTTGTTTTAAGTACTTTAGCAATTTATGGCACCTGGGTGGCTCAGTGGGTTAAGCCTCTGCCTTCGGTTCAGGTCTTCATCTCAGTGTCCTAGGATGGAGTCCGCATCAGGCTCTCTGCTTGGCGGGGAGCCTACTTCCTCCTCTCTCTCTGCCTGCCTCTCTGCCTACTTGTGATTTCTATCTGTCAAATAAATAAAATCTTTAAAAATAAAAAAGTACTTCAGTAGTTTAATCATTTTAGTACTTTTTTTTTAAGGTTTTGTACAGAAAACAAAACAATGATCATGTATGTAATAAGATGTGATACGGTTTACATCTCAACACAGTTTCCCACTTGGCATCAACTTCTGAGTTTGCATTGAGCAAGAATCTGTCACTATGAAATAAACCAAAGCTCCTTTACTCTCATTCCAATAAAAAGAGATGGGCATCTCTTGTCTCACACTAGATGTTTTAAAATGCTTTCTTTGAGGGCACCTGGGTGGCTCAGTTAAGCGTCTGCCTTTGGCTCAGATCAGGATCCCAGGGTCCGGGGTTCGAGCCCCAGATTGGGCTCCCTGATTGGCGGGGAGCCTGCTTCTCCCTCTCCCTCTGCCTGCTGCTCTGCCTTCTTGTTCTCTCCATATCTCTATCAAATAAATACATAAAATCTTGAAAAAAAATTTTAAAAATGCTTTCTTTGAATGTCATCATGAATGCTGCAAAATCTCTTCTTTTTGTCTCTGCAGAACTTGCCTGAGGAAACACAGTTACTAAGTATATAACTTAATATATTTAGACATTCCCATACATATGAAATCTAGCCAGGCTCTGTCATCCTCCGGTTTTGTGAAGAGTCAAATGAAGGAGGGAAACTCCAGACCTCCATGGCTCTGCAGTGCTGGGCAAAACGTTTCATCATTCAGAGCCAAGCCATTAACCCAGTGTTCTGATTCCAGGTCAGCACTCTTCTTCTTCTTCTTTTTTTAATCTCCTCATTCTGTTTCTTTTGATAATATCCAGATGCTTAATATTCCTCTGTACTCGATTCAAAGCCGACATGTTTAATACGGATGTTTAAAAAAATGGAACAGGAACACACCAAAGATGAATATGGAACATGTCAACTTGGAATGTGCTGGTTCTGTTCAGAGATAATCCAGGTCTATAAAATTTCTTGTGTCCAGCTGCCTGGGATGCGGTCATTATATAAGCAGTGGGCACATCAAACCACAAAGGACTGGGGGATACCTAGATGGCTCAGTCGGTTAAGCCACTGCTTTCAGCTCAAGTTATGATCTCAGGGTCCTGGGATCGAGTCTCATATTGGGCTTCTCTCTCTACCTCTGCCTGCCACTCTGCCTGCTTGTGTGTGCTTTCTCTCAGTCTGATAGATAAATAAATAAATAAATAAATGTATAAATAAAATCTTAAAAAAAGAAGCAAAAACAGAGAGGACTGGAAAGTGTCACGAAGACCATATTTTACTCTGAGTGTGTGAAATATTATATCTAACTGTGACTCCCAGGAAACCAGATGAAAACAACACCAATGGTGAACGAATCCAAGTTTCATAACAAAATAGCTTCCTAAGAAAAGGTGACAGCTTCTTTCTCCTGCTGAAAATCCTTTTTTTTTTAAAATTTATTTATTTATTTATTTGACAGAGAGAGCACAAGTAGGCAGAGTAGGAGACAGAGAGACAGAGAGAGAGAGAAGCAGGCTCCCTGCTGAGCAGAGAGCCCAATGCGGGACTCGATCCCAGGACCTGAGATCATGACCTGAGCTGAAAGCCATCACCCAACCTACTGAACCTCCCAGGCACCCCAATCCTTCTTCTTCTTCTTCTTTTTTTTTTTTTTTAAGGTTTATTTTTTTTTATTTGAGAAAGAGATAGAGCACAAGCTGGTGGATGGGCAGAAGGAGAGGGAGAGACTCTCAAGCAGACTCCCCGCTGAGCATGGAGCCCACTTGGGGCTCCAACTCACGACCCCACGATCATGACCTGAGCTGAAATCAGGAGCTGGATGCTCAACTGACTGAGCCACCTAGGCGCCCCTGCACATCTTTCTTAAGAACACAAGACATATATATCTTTTAAAAAATAATTAACACCTTGAAACAAAGGAGGATGACACAGAAGATTAAAGTCATAATTCCAAACTATCAGAGGAGAACTTCAAAGCATGGCAGTGGCTCCAAGTGTGTTTTCAATGTGAACAGGCTGACAAAGGTGAGCACCCCCCATCCCCCTCCCCCCAAAAATACCAAGTCAATAACAAGGATACTAAGTAGGGGCAGCTACAAGGAATTGTGCTCAGCATCTCCTAACCCCCCTGCTCACCCCCTGGGACTGGTATTAAGCAACAAGTGAGTTTCTTCTCAGGTAGAATGAGCATGGGCATCTGATCAGAGGAGTGTGGTGTCGTCTTGGGCAGCTGATGACATTCAGGAGGATACCGAGAAGGCTAGGCTATTCATGATGTTTCTTTTGCTCTCTTAACTTTTACTTTTTTATTAAGTTCAGCGCCCTGTTTTATGCTTGTGGTTTTCCTCAAATGCCAACAGATTCTTGGCTGTCTTTATTTGCAATTCACTGTTAGTCTTCCTGTGACACTCACAGAGAGTTGGTGACCTAAGGGGGCGGCAATTGTTTTGCTGGGAGCACCCCTTGGGACCCAAGTGGGAAAAAGAAAAAGGCCAAAGGTGAGAAGAGGACTCAATATAAGTTTCACCAGTAAACAGCTTAGTAATTTCAAGTTCTTTCTGTTGTAAGCCTAAATTGTTCCAGGAGTAAGGATAGATGAAGACATCACTGGGCTGTTTTCAGAAATGGGCAGGGCTGAGACCAGCAAAGGAAGCACAGTGTAAGAGCCAAGGACCCTCCTTCAGGACAGTATAGCTTTCATTCTCTGTAAGAGCAAATATACAATGCTGTAATAATAATTGATGATCTGGGCATGATATACCCAGGGCGACAGAACTACCAATTTGTACTTGCTGATCTATGCTTTCTTTAAGAAAAGGTGCAGTATATCACACAAAGGAACAGACAAAGTAATTGGCTTTATTATTTTCCACAACCTGGCTTCACCTCCATTCTCCAGTGTGAAGCAGATTGAAAGACAGGAATATTAAATCAGCTATATTTTTTCTCTTGTCAGCCCTCAATCTTCCAAAAACTACACTCAAATTTCAGCTGTTTATGCCTTTCAGATAACTTAATTTGAAGAAACAGGGAACAGCTAAGAGATTTTAAAACACAAAAACAACAACAACAACAACAAAAATGGGACATCCTGAAAAATCTTAAAATGGGTGTGCCGGGGCCCATAATGTTTTAAGAACCATCGAGGCGTCATGTCTGGGTTTGGCAAGGTTAACTGTGGTGGTGTACTAGGAGGCTGGGAGGCCTCCGATGTGGAACTAGACTTGCCTGCTATTGGTGGTCTTGGTGTGGGAGGATCATCAGCAGCTGCTCTTGATGGGAAGCTATCCAGATGGATAAGTGGAACATGGGTTCCAGCAAGTGGAGTCTGATTAGGAAGCTGGTGGGAGGCCAGGCAAGCAGTTGGCCTCAGAGAAGTCCAAACAGGTGGGAAGATGGGAAAGAGCTAGCACCAGGGGTAGAGACGCGGGCAGGGAGGCAATGTTAGTGGCATCCATCAGTAGACAGCAGTACCCTGCTCAGGTATGGAGTCTGCATCAGCATTAAGACTCCTTAACTTTCTAGGGTTGATGGGAGCAAAATAGCACCTCTGGTCTAAACTGACTGTGCAGAATGCTATCTAGACCTGTTCAAGTTCCACATTAAAAAGAGGGACTGAGAATAGCTGAGAATTAATAAATAATTTGAATGAAGACTGCAGTAAGTCTATAAATTATTAGGTGCTAGATACATTTTCCTTTTCTTGACTCTGTTTTGTTTCCTGACTTTCTTGTAGCTTGGTGTTATCATACAAGGTTAAAGGCCAAGCACAATTTTAGAAAAGAAAAGCACCTCCTTTCATATAAAATGGAATCCCTGAGGTCCAAATAGTCCAGCTACCAGAGTTATAATGAAACACGTTCATAGCCCGTGGAGAGGGCCTTGACAAAGAAGCTAGGGAAAGAGGGAAAAATGTCTGTCTGGATTTGGGGCTGAGCATGGCCTAGTACTGGCTTTATGAGAAGGTTATAAGGTTCTAAACCCTTGTAATGTGGACTTTGATGTGACCTCTTTGTACCTACAGGCAAATGAGACCTGTGATGTTCAACCCCTCCCCCCACACACATGCACACACAATTACTCACATACATTTTAATTTCTGTCTTATCTTAACAGTATGTTTTTAGCACTTTCTCACATCATTAAATATACTTTTCAAATGCATAATTTTATCATGGTAGAATAGTCCATCATATGGCTGCACAGTTATTTATATTACAAAAAAACCTCTCATGGCACATTTTTTGCAAGAGTTGATATAAGTAAGTATGTGATGCTATTACCCCTTGCATATAAATCAATGACCACATTTCCATTTCCCAGCATGGGGGTTACTTTCCATTTCCCAGCATGGATATAAATTCCTTTAATATTGCTATATACATGAATATTGTTATATACTGCCCATTTGCTTTTCAAATAGCTTATGCCAGTTGGTATTCCTAGCACTGACCTAGAGGAAAATAAATTTTCAATAGGGCTTAAGGGACACAGGGTCCTTGGGCTTCTCAACAGTGAGATGGAAGCCTATTTAGGCTGATATAATTTCAGTGATGAGTTTGAGACCTTGGCTCCAGATTTCAGCTGAGGCATTGCTAAGGAAGTCTCCATAGCCATAGCCCAACTAGTGTTCCGTAGATTAGGCTGAAAGAGGGTCAGAGCATCTGCATCTTGAGCAGGGGCAATTTTTAAAAGAATTTACTTTAGGGTTTTTTTGTTTTGTTTTGTCTTGTTTTGTTTGCACCCCCAATGGTAGTAATCCAAATTTACTTACTGGTAACAGAATGTTCCTTATGGATCTCTCCAGCACCTGTTCCTATTAACACACTGCAAAGGGAGAAAATAGGGACTACCAGACAACATCTAGGAGGCAAGCCTTTCCAGACATCAGATGGGAAATAAATTACATTGGATACATACATGTTTGTATAGTTCCCCTATTAAAGAAGATCATGGCACTAGGAATCTCTTGCTCAGAGGTATGGGGTGTACACGGCCCATGAGGTTTTTGAGCAACAATGCTGGCTCCAGTCCTGGTACACACATGCCCATCTGCATGACCTTGAGCAAATCACTTCTCTCGGACACACAGACTTCTCCCATTCTAACAGTGACAATTTCTTTCTTTCTTTTTGTTTTTTAGAGGCAGGGAGGGGCAGAGGAAGAGGGAGAGAGAGTCTTAAGCAGGTTCCATGCTCAGCATGGAGCCAGACATGGGATCTCTAACCCTAAAGTCATGACCCAGGTTGAAATCAAGAGTCAGATGCTTAACAGACTGAGTCACCCAGGTGCCCCTAATAGTGATAATTTCTTTTTTTAATTTTTTAAAAAAATTAATAACATATAATGTAACATTTGCCCCAGGGGTGCAGGTCTGTCAATCACCAGTCTTATACAATTCACAGCACTCACCATAGCACACACCCTCCCCAATGTCCATCACGCAGCAACCCCATCCCTCCCACCCCCCTCCACCGTAGCATAATAGTGATAATTTCTTAATAGAATGTAAGATATGCTACAAAAAAGAACCCTGCATTCTTTTAGATCCTATATACATAAAGATGTCTTCCATTATTACTTCTAATTAAATCATTATCTGGACAGTAATCTGCTGAGTCGGTTCACTTCAAATGGGGGTGGATTCTTTTTGGTTATGTTTTTTTCTTACAGTCTATGGGTCAGCAGACTTGAGTTCAGATCTGCCTTCTATCAGTTAAACAACCTTCTTGCTCACCTAAAATGTTGTTGAATCCCCTGGCTCAGGGCTGCTTGGGGGGACCTGGAGAGGTCAATTAAGACATAATCCTTGGATCTAGTGTCTTCATGGCCTCATGATCTTTGTAAGCACCGATTTATCTCAGTAACAAGGTTAACTAAGGACACAGCTTAGAGCAAGGTTAGCAACCTTCAAATCTCCCAGGCAAGGGGTAGTGATATAAATGTAAGTCTCAGGCTAGACATAAGACAATAAAGAAAGCAGTAGTTCCTTTGGCTAACATAAAGGCATTCAAATTCTATTTATTTACAAAACTCTTCCAGTCAGACTATGTCAGCATTTGCAATTCCTGGTTGAGATCTGAATACAAATGTGGGTTTCTTCGTTTATAGTCTTGTACTGACTTTTCCTGTCCTCTAATTTGAACTATATCATAGCTTTAGGGACCCAGCCCTCCCATGACAGTTTGCCCAAATAGGTCCCTTCAACTCTGTTTACATGGTAGGAATTGTTTTAATTTCTATGACAACCTGAACAAGTAGGCACAAACACATCTTGAACCAGAATGCATCTTCAAATGAGGTTATGCAATTAGAATTGATCCTCATATACATTACCTTTTTTAAGATTCATAACTACCTATAGATGGATAATACTATGTTTGTAGGTGACAAAACTATATAAAATAAATAAAAAGCCTAAATATCTAACATGGAGCCAAGCAAGGATTTTAACTCAAAACATCTAGCTCCAAATTTTGTACTCTTTCTAAACTGTCATGTTGTCAGTGATCTATGCATCTTGAAGTCTAGGTCACAAATATGTTTAGATTTATTCCGTGATTTCCACTGAAACTAAATATTCAGTTATTGTCTGAAGGGGAAATACACTTAGTTAATTATTTTGGTGAAAGCTTAATATCCTAGACTTAGTGGTTTTCTACATTGTTTTGGACAGCTCTAGTGCCATTAGATGTTAATGGAAATTACAAGAGAAATGGGTCTGTAGACGAAGAAGTTTAAGAAATCTGAGTGTTGATAAAAAGCTAAACAGTTTCTTACTATAGGCTTTTTCTGAGTTTCTAATATTTTAATGTGATTTATGACTCTCCAAAGAATGGAGGTTCTAGTTTCTGACTCATCTACAACTCAAAAACAAGTAATAAAATTGGGACAATACCATGTTAACATTAGTGCCCCCTTTACTTTGATCAAAACTCACCATGAGGTAATATGGAACTTGGCTCTCTGATATGAAGTGTAAGCACATTTGTGGGTTTCTAGATGAGAGGCTTGGTTTTATGTACCTTTATGTACCTTTTATGAACTACCTTCACTTGTGCACCCACAGGCGAATCTCTCATTGGTTGGGCATAGTGATAACCCATTACTGGAAACTTTGGCACAACCTTATAGACAAAGCAACCAAAAAGCAACTTCTGACTAGCTTTGAAACCAGGATAATTTATTAACTTGTAAGACATCTAGTCTTCCAAAGTTATTAATACACACACACACACACACACACACACACATCCTAAGGAATCTAAATATATTAATCTCTAGGTTATTCCCTAGGCTGCAAAATATTATCCAAACTAATTCCTCTTATCCATTTACCACGCCTGTCTTCCAGCATCTGTTTCCCTACTTTTCAGACCATGACTCAAATACCTAATGGTTCCCTAGTCCTTACCACATCGACTCTGAGCCCTTTGACTTGGCTTTAAGGCTCACCTTAACTTGACTCCACTTTAGCTCCTCAGCCTTAAAATCTACGATGTCTCAAAATATCTCATCAGTCAGACTGATCTCATTGCTAGGTATCTTCAAGGTTTTGATTATATTCTTCCCCAACCTGGGATCCAGTGTTTTCCTCTCTCCGATCATACATATCCCAAATGAAACTCATTTCTTAAAGAACACCATCTCTGACAAATTCACACCTAGTCTGGCAGATAAGAAAATGGTGATTCAAGTAAGTTCAATGATCTGTTCAAGGTCAGAGACCTGACATATGGTGAAGGAAGTGTGCAGAGTTCCAAAATCCTGCTCTATCCCTCTGGACTGTGCTTCTGTTAGGTCTACCTTTTAAAAAGTCACTAGAGTTGCAGTGAGTGAAAACTATGTAAGACTATCGCCACACAGGCTATCAAAGAACTGGATATCAAAGGCAAGGAAAAGAATGGGAGTCTGAAATCCTATTATCAAGGAAATCATGAACACAGGCTTAAATCCCAAAACTATGCTGCACACATCCTCAAACTTAAAAAACAAAACAAAACAAAACAACAACAACAACAACAAAAAGCCTTATAAAATTTACTTTGAAAATCTCATTTTCTCTGTAGAACTATACCTGAGGGCACATTTTCATCTGCAGGGGGAACTGTTTATCAAATGTATTTCTTGTCATGTTTTGCAAAGTGTTAATGTCTTTCACTTCCCAACAAATACTCAGCACAGCAGCTGCAAGACTATAATCTGAAGAGACAGAGAAGGACCTGAGTTATCCTGGCATCTGATTTAATTTTATTCCTTTGCCAGTTAAATTTTGCATCTGATTTTCCCTTAGATAACTGCTCAGAATCTTATTTTGCAGGCTCTTACAAGTTTTCATGATTTGTTAAGTTCACATTTCAGTCAGGTGAAAAATCTTACCTGTGATTTAAAAAAATGGAATGTTGGCAAAATTCAAACAAATGTCTGTGACCCATATTAGAATATTCACATTGGTATAATTGCATGCATTTTAATGAGGTCCTGAAAGATAGGTGAGAAAAATTCATGTAGTTGCTCTATAGACAGGAAAATAGAGTCCCTAGGAAGGCAGCTGGGCTATAGCTCCTCTCTCTGCTGTGGGATCTAGGACATGTGAGTTAATCTGTGCCTTGTTATCCCATCTTTTTTTTTTTTTAATTTTTTAATTTATTTTTTTAATAAAGATTTTATTTATTTATTTGACAGACAGAGATCACAAGTAGGCAGAGAGGCAGGCAGAGTGAGAGGAAGGGAAATAGGACCCCTGCTGAGCAGAGAGCCCGATGCGATGCGGGACTTGATCCCAGGACCCCACCCTGAGATCATGACCTGAGCCGAAGGCAGCGGCTTAACCCACTGAGCCACCCAGGCGCCCTTGTTATTCCATCCTTAAAATGGATTTAAGATGGATCTGACATCTAAGACACTTCCTGTTGCATTCTCTTCTCATCCTGTGATTAGGCAAGGACAGGAGTAAACAATGTCAGAAAACACCAATGAGTATGTATCTCTCACTTCTTTCGGGATTTCTGGACGGGTGACTTTGTGCATTCCTGGTAGGATTTTTTTCATAATCAGATACATTTCATAAAAACTCCCTTCTTAAATTTCATATCTGCACTGGCCAAGGTTCTGGTTAGACTGATCCCTCTCATGGCCAAACCAATCATCCTGGCCAACTATGGTTGGCTTAAGAACAGCTTATGTAGGAGATAGCCAGCCTTCTCTTTATCAAGGGAATACAGAATCCCAGGGAACACTCCTTTATGGGGGGAGTGGCAAGGAGATGCTCTTCATCTGTGCAAGAGAATCTAAAACATCCTTTAAAAAACTCATGCAAAGAATTTCAAAAAGCTCAAAGAAAACACGTGAAAATATTAATAGTGGTTGTCACTGCATGGTGACACTACTGGGAATATATTGAGCTTATAATGACATATTTAAATTCAATGAAACAAAGGGACTCCCATAAAATGACTTTTAATATGAAAATATGAACTACTTTATTTTTGATTTATCTTGTTAAAATTGACTCAGGGAAATATTTTGCTATTTGAACTTATTATATCTTGGCTTCAAGTGAATTAACTATTGTTTTGGTTTCAGGGTAAGGTCAAATTGATTTATGAAAGCTATTTCGAAATTTTGCTTTTAAATCTTTCAGAGCATTAAAAATAGAATTATCACAGTGATAGAAAATTAGTTACTAACAAAACTTTAAATCCACATTTTGTTTCTCTTAAGTTGGGCAGTGGGTATATGAATGCACATTTTAACAGTGGATATATGGATGTTCTCTATGCCCTTTCTATGTCAAAATTAAAAAATATGTTGGAGAAGTACATTGAAAATAAAGTAAAATCAACACTCTGCTTCAAAACAAGGATTTCCTTTCATTTCTGCAATCTCTGAAATACCTTACCGGGTTTTACCCTTAGGGTATTCCTCCAAGTGGAGCTGAAAGATGAGCTTGGCCCATGCTGCCCAAGTACTCCTGGGATGCTCTGCCTTCCCAGGAGTTGCTCTGGGTCAGGTCCTCACGTAGTATGAGACAACCTTGCCTCTGACCCCCAAGGCTTTACTGTCTGCAACTGAGTGAAAGGTGAGGCATATTCATCTTTGTGGTGCTTTCTAATACCTAGATGTTGGCACAACTTGGTGGAAAAGCCTGCATGCCCTTTGTTAGGCCTGTCCCCATTCACAAATGTCGTAACAGAAACTTACACACATTTTAAATCAACAGCATGAAGCCACATTGAAAAATACTCAAGCAGCTTGTTGCAAGAATTGGGAGTGGTCAGGGTCAGATCTTAAGTGAAGTCTTGTTGCTAATTCATCCATACCTAGGGCCAGTCACCCCACCTTTGAGACTCAGTTTCCTTTCATGTTAAGTGAGAGCAGAGACTAGCTGATGGCAGTATCCTTCATCTCAAACTGTCTTTGATGATGAGTTACTAAGACTTAGCAGAACTTAGGATTTAAAAATTAAATTTGAATATATAAATGCAAAAATATTCAATTCCAATAAACTGCTGAACAAATCCTGCCCTCTCGTATCCTTTTCCCTTTAGATTTTCTGAGCAGAAAGCTTATTCTATGATTCAGTACAATAAGCTAAAATATCTCCAAAATGGCAATCAAGCAGCAAATATCTAGACCACATAATATATGCTAAAATTACTAATTGGATTTCCTTTTTAAATAAGTAAGCAGAAATCCACTCCATATTGCACATTAACATATAGTATATAGGAAGTAAGCTTTTTTACAGCCTGGATCAAACATAATTGTATTTATTTCACATGTAATAGACCCATCTTTATAGCATTTAATTATATGTTACATGATAAAAATTGCTAGAAATACCTACTATATTTCTCCTGCTATATTACATAAATAAAGAGATATGTAACTCGATCCAATGACATGTTCTGAATATTAACTTGCCTGCACTTTGGTTTCTGTAATTGAAAATTTCTTCTTTGGAGTAATGTAGTCTTTGGAGCAAAGTAAGTACTACAGACTGAATGTTTGTATCCCCCTAAAATTCATATGTTAATCCTAATGCCTAATGCAATGGTATTAAAAGATGTGGCCTGAAGAGGTGCTTAGTCCATGAGGGCAGAACCCTCACAGATGGGATTCCTGCCCTTATAAAAGGCACATCAGAGAACCCCCTTGCTTCTAGTGCTATGAGAGAACACAGAGAAAAGAAGGTTGTCTTTGAGCTAGGAAGCTGGCTCTCATCACACACCAAATCTGCTGATTCCTTGACCTTGGATTTCCCAGCTTCTAGAACTGTAAGAAATAAATCTTTGTTTATAAGCCACCTGTCTATGGTATTTCTGTTAGAGCACCCTGAATGGACTCAGGCAAGGGTGGATGAAGAAGTCTTTCCTTGCCAGTTCCATTAGGAGCTTCTATGGGCCTGTCTTCCCCTTAGGAAGGATATCTCTCCTTCCTAGAAATCCTGCCTGGGACAGCTATGTTCATAGGTTCCATGATTTCCCCAATCATCATACTTTATTTTCATGTTTGTGAGTCAACGACCTGATTCCTGGGAAACAAACTCGGGTTTGTAGAGGATTTACAGGGAAGTATACTTGGGAACAGTACCTGGAAGATATGGGACAAGCAGAACTGCACCGAGGCATGAAATGGATCACAGATCTATACTTCAGTAAGAACTAGAAGTATAAAACTCTTAGTAAAAGCATAGGAGTGAATCTGGTGGAAGTAAATCTTGAATTAGGTGATGGTTTCTCTGATAAGACATCAAAAACGTAAGTGATACATGAAAAAGATAAAAATGAGTATGTGCTCCAAAACATAAGACAAGCCAGAGAATGGGAGGAAGTATTTGTAAATCATATACATGATAAGAGACTTGTCTGCAGAACTCTTACAATTCAACAATAAAGACTCCAATTTGAAAATGTATGAAGGATTCGAACAGACATTTCTCCAGAGAGGATACACAAGTAGAGATACACAATACGTGCAGGGAAGGAATGCTCAGTATCATTAGTTATTAGGGAAATAAAATCAAAGCCCCAGTGAGACACTACTTCATATCCATTAGGATAGCTGGAATCAGAAAGATAATCACCAGCGTCAATGAGGGTCTGGCCAACTCTTACTTGTTGCTGGGGAAAATGTAAAATGATGCAGCTCCTTTGGAAAAGAATTTGATAGTACCTCAAGATGTTAAACACAGAGCTACCACATAATCCAGCAATTTCACTTCAGAGTATGTGGAAGGAGAAAACTTAAAACAAATATATACACAAAACTTATACACAAACATTCAAAGCAGTCATACCATTTACCATAGCTCAAAGCAGAAAACCATCCAAATATCCATCAGGTGATGAAAAGATAAACAAAATGTGATATATCCATGAAAGGAATATTATTTGGTAATGAGAAATAAAATAAAATGGTATTACATATTGCAATGTGGATGAACCTTGAAAACATGATGCCATGTGAAAGAAGCCAGACACAAAAGGCCACACATTGCACCATTCCATAGATGGCAAATACCCAGGACAGGCAAATCTATAGAGAAAGAGAGTAGATGAGTGGTTGCCAGGGATTGGGGAGGGGATGAATGGGGAGCAATTGCTAACAGGAATGAGCTTTGTTTGTTTGTGTTTCTTTTTAAACTGGGTGATAAAAATGTTCTGAAAGTAGATAGTGGTGATGGTTGCATGACTTTATGAATCCACTAAAAAAATACTAAATTTTACACTTCAAGGGAGTGGTATTTTGGGATATGTGAATTATAGGTCAATAAATAAAAAAAGAACTGAACAGATGGAGAGATTGAACCATAATGCAGTTGTAACAAAGAGTTCAATCAAGCTCTGGGATCCCTCCGCAAGTAGAATTGTTCAGAGACAAGGCAAGAGGCCCAGACCCTCGCATCCATCAGCTGCAGGGTAAGGGGTGACCCCTCTGGTGGTGTCCTCAGACAAAGGCAATTCTTGGAGAGGTATTCAGCTGCCAGTCATCAGCGGAGCAGCCTCCCAGTAGCTGGGAGAACAGATACTGTAGGCTTAACATGGGGGACATGGTGGTGCCCGTATTATCCATTTCTCATCAGCCTCCCTCATTGCTCTGTCAGCAATGCAAGCCCAAGAACCAATCTAGTGCGTTCACAACATTCTGGGGTTTAGCACTTGGTTAAATATGCTAAATGAGTGAATGATACCTCTTTGGATTGTCTCCATGTTAGGAAACAACCATATCCTTGTCTTGAAAACCTACCCCTGAAATATTCTGAGAGTTTCTCTGAACCTCACCAATCTCTGCCTTACTTTCAGAACAGTCAGACTGCAAGGATGCTCACGACTTCATGTCAGGGCCTTTAACCTCCACAAACCTACCTCTCCTTCCGGTACCAGAGGAACTCACTTTGTTCTTATCCCCCAGTCCACAGGTGGGATTATCCTAAGGAAGGTTTTACTATTCGTGGCTCTCAGAGGATGGAAATACAAGAGTGACAGTTTATTATGTAAATCCAAGTGTCAGAAGAGTGAGCACAAACAAATATTCAGAGGATCTTTCTGGCAAAGGGGGGAAAAGTGAAAGGGGAACTAACATTCACAAGGCTCACACTATGTGCCAAGTGTAGTAGGCCCTTAAGTTGCCCAGCCAGCCTGACAGCCCCAACACCCAGTTGAAAACATGGGGCATCAGGGAGATTAAATGGCTCATTCAACTTTCATGGCTGTTATGAAGCCTAAGGATATAGAGCAAAGGAAAGAGGGTTTAGGAAACACAGTCTAGGCTGGGGTTTGCAGGGAAACCTATTCCAAGAATTTGTGATCAAATTCCAGTTATCCTGGATCCCTGTGACCCATAATCCTAATCAAGGTATCCAGACCCCAGGTCAGGTTAGTGCGGGGAGAGCTGGAGCTGACTTGCACAAACTGAGGCCAGGCATGGTGGATGCCTCACTGGCCTGGTCACCATACCCCAGGCTGGACTCCATGTTAAATATCTGCCCATATAAGATAAGTACACGCCTCTCATCTCCAGGGCTGAATAACCCACAGTCTACCCCAGTCTTCCACAGTGTACTTCCCAATATCACCTACAATCAGCCTACAAACCAGTTCTGTAGGGTCTGACCTTACGGATCCTCTGAGAAATCCAGGTGGGCAAGGGGCAGAGTACTGTGGTGTCAGAAAACAGTTGCACATTTGTGGCAGATCTGGGACATTGACCCGCTGGCTTCACGCCTCCATCTCTGGTATGCTGCTCAGGGCTGAGCCTCAATGATTACTCATCAGGTCCAGCTTTCCCTGTTCCAGAGCTCACCCTACTTTGGACATGCTGGCTTTCCAGAGCTGTGCCCTGGGTCCATTTGGATTTAGACTTCTGGACTAAGGCTGAATATATAGGGGCTTGGGGTCTTGAATCATGGTCCCTTGTCATTCTTGGGTATGTCTTGGGGTCTTTCCATTATAAGTCCAGACGGTCCTAGTCTCAGTGAGGGAGAGATGTTTGTACCAGTTTCTACCAGTTCTGTTACTTCACATGGGACTCTGTTACTTCACATTATATCTGCAGATCTGATTCATGTGTGCATGGAAACCAAAGCAAGAACTCTGGTTCTGGAATCTCAGATCTGCCTCTCACAAGCCTATGTGGTAAGAGGGAAAGAAAGCACCATTCATTCTTTCCTCCAATATTCAGAAAAGCAACTGTTTGAAACAAAAAGGGAAGCAGCAGGAGCTAGTATATGTTGTCCACCTTTGTATGTATTTTGTCATATTTTAGCCTCGCAATACCGATGACTGTAAGCTGTTAATGCCTTCATTTTTAATGGGAAAACATAGGGAAGTGAAATGACTTTCCCAGTTCTCTGCAGATAGTAAATGTGGTACTGCCATTCTCAGACTCTCAGACTCTCTGGTTTGCATTCTGTGAACTCGGCTGGGCTACATTTCTAAACCAGCCTACATATGAGCATCGCCTGTTATGCTTACTAAGTTCACAGATTTTCCTCAAAATGGATTATTCCTCAAAACGGATTCAGCAAGTCCTGGAAGGAGCCCAGGAATCTGTGACCTTTTTTCCAGTTAAGTATGGGCAACACTTCACTTAAGCAGACCATGCCACTGTCCCTTACCCTCCCAGGGACAAGGCTTCGTAATTCAGAAATTGTTTCTAAATCTTGAAAGCAGAAGCACGATGAGGTTGGAAACACTGTGCAGGACAAATGGGAGACATAAGAAATCAGGTCCCTTCAGAGAATGTCTCTAGCATGGAGCTAAGAGGAAACAAGGTCTTATACTTAAGGAAGGATGAGATCTCTGGAAAGGGGGTGGGCAGAGACATGGCAGAGCAGATGGAGGACAAGATAGGATGAAGAGGTCAGCTAGTCTGCGTCTCCTTTGTTCAGGTAAGCTCTGGGCCCATTGAGACTGCAATGGTGCTTGAAATAAAATGAGGTTACAACACAAAGAGTGGAAATGGAATAAAAAATAAGTGCCTTGCTTGAATAAAACAGTCGAACTGGGGCCATTTTAAGATTTTCTCATTCTTTGAAGGTATTAAAAAATTGCTTCTATTCTTACCATGCATTGAAAAACTGTTTTCCATATTGCGGTTGCCAAGAACTGGAACAAAACAATAGCACACACCTAAAGCGAGGCGAGGAAAGACTCCTCTTACTTTATCATCTTGATCTATTCTCTAATGAGAAACCAAAGAAAAAAAAGAAAAGGAAGGTCATCTTTTATTTAGGAGGAAGAAATAGATGCTGATAGGTGATGTTCTGAACTACTTAACAAAATGAACTCAAATCCGGCGTCACTGGCATGAAGAAATAGCTTGTTTCTTACAATAAGTAGACAGCAGGCAACAGTTAGTAAAGGATACATAACGGAGAGCCTACTTTCTCTCCTGGATGTTATTAATACAATCCACATGTTTTAAAGAACTTGGATTTAGGTGAAGAAGCAATTGCATTTGATTAGGGAAAAAATCAAGGGGCACAGTTACACTTGAACTTATGTGTATATTCTGCTAGATAAGTTCTGAAGACAATCCTTTCAGATCTTAGGCTATAGGAAGCAGCTCATATAAATCTGAGACACATCTAAGTGATAAAATGTGCAGGGAAACCATCATGAGGCATTTACACTCTAATTTAAGGTCAAAGCCTCATAAAAAGAAGGAAAAGGAAAGTTTATTAAAAATCTAATAAATGCCACATACTGTGGTGAGTTTTATCTCATCTAGTCCTCCAAGCAAGGATGAGAGACAGATATTCATAGACGGGGCATCTTAGCCTTGTCCTTACTGGAAAATAATAACTGATAAATCAAGTTTCTAACCCATTTATCTGATGTTCAGTGATAAAGCACTCTTCAAATAGAACAATTCCACTTGTCTCTTTGCTCTTCAAAATTCTCCTCAATTTTAGTTGTTAGCTTTACCACTTGCCTTATTACTCACTAGCTAAAGCCATGCTCTAGCTAGACTGACATCCCATGTGCATTCCTGGGATGGTCCCACCTTTGTTCACTCAATTTCTCTATCTTTCAAGGTTCATTTCTGTACATCCCTCCCTTCAACAACCTCCCCGGGTCCTGCTGCCTTTAAGCGCCCCTTCCTCTATATTCACAGATGGAATTTCCACTAATGACCTCATTTGCCAGTTACTGAACTTGACCTCAGCCTCATCCACTTCCTATGCCACCTCCTATTTTCTAAATCTTGCCGTTGCTGGGGATATCAGCATGCAATGCTAGTAACACGGTCTTACATAACTTTCCTCCTTCCTACGTAACTCAGTAGAGAACACAGAGTGAAATGTGTTTCATTATTTGCATAAGCAACCATAATTACAATAATTACTTCAGGATTTAAAAAATGCTTCCATCTCTGTTGTCTCACTATTTTAATATAGCACCTCATTAAATACTCATAAGAACACTGGATAAATTATTGTAGTTTAATGTAATTATTATATTATAATAGGGATTATTTCTTTCATGTTACTATTAAGGGAACAAAAGATCAGGGAGGATATAATGGTTGGCGCAAGGTCACACTGTTGGGAAATTGTACCTGTCTCTGGTGCTTCACTTAAGGTTGTCACTCAACACATGTGAATGAACCACTAAATGAGTAAGAATTCAAATCAGACTTTCTACCTCCAAACTTTCTACCCACCATTAAGGATGATTTATTTGACAGTGCATCCTTGTTTATGTTTTCCTCATAAAGTCTTATTCCAGTGTCGTTTACATAGCTTTGGTTTTGCAACATCTCGCAATAAATTCCAGTAAATACCAAACTAATTAGCTGAGTCAGGGAGAGAAAACAACAGCTAGCTTAATTTTAACAGGACTAAATTCTCCATTAATGATAATAAATTAAAAAAAAAAAAATTCCTGGTGACTCCAAACAAGCCCGAGCTTAAAAAATTGGCAGCCTGAATGATCCCAATTAGAAAAGATTTCTTAATTACGCTTTTAAAAACTTTTCATTTTCATGATGACTTAAGGAAAAAAACAAAGATCATAGAAATATATAGACTTTGTTCAAAGTAAACTAGTGATCTGTGGTTAAAGCAGGTCAACAATAGTTTCTGTCCAAAGAAGAAAATGAATTTTAAATAAATTTGTCTGAACAATCAAGTATATTTAACATTTAGAGCATGAAGCTGGTCTGGAGGAAGTCGGCCTTTCTAAAGGGTAGGTGGGTCAGGACAGGGCAGGGTGAGGTGAGGCAGGGGGAGGAGAGTAAGAGTTGTAAAATTTTCCCTTCATCAGAATCAGAAACCCTCAGGGATGCCTGGGTGGCTCAGTGGGTTAAGCCTTCCACTCAGGTCATGATCCCAGGGTCCTGGAATTGAGCCCTGCATCGGGCTCTCTACTTGATAAGGAAGCTTGCTTCCTCCTCTCTCTTTCTGCCTGACTCTCTGCCTACTTGTGATCTGTCTGTCAAATAAATAAATAAAATCTTAAAAAAAGTATCAGAAACATTCAGATAGTCTATCCAGGCCAGGAATGAAAATATATATATATATATACACAAACACACATATATATATATATTTATATAATTATATAGTTATATATGGTTATATATAAATATATATATAGCTTTTATATGTTTATATATATTATATATGTAATACTGGCTAGAGAATATTAATTTGAAGCTTTATGCAGGCAAGAAAATGAGAGTCCCTATAAAAAGCAGCATATACATGTAAGTATATTTTAAAATAAGACAATTTGCATCAAGAACTGTGTCTCAGGCTGCTCTCAGCATCCAGACCTTTCTCGAGAAGGAACTCATGAAAAGCTGTGACCCATGTGTCTAAAAGAAGATAAAGTAAGCCACCCCATCTGCTTTCCCTTTCATAGAGGCTCCTGTCCTACACTCTGCTCCCTCCTGGGAATGTTCTGCCCTCCCTCAGGGCTCATTTTCCTCATCATACACAGTCCTTACTCTTTGCATGTTAACGCAACTCTGTCTTCCTAACCTGAGCAAGTTAGGTCTGCGGTGGATCGTCCAGGGATCAGCCACGTTCTGCTTCGAAGAGAGCATGGGTGCAGGTGCTGCTGTGTAGAGTGGAGCAAAGGAGAGGTCCTTATAGCTGTTCAAAGGGGAAGTCTGTTCATACTGGCAGTTCTGGGGAAACAGCCCTCTGGATGGGTGGTACACGGAACTTCCGGTGCGCCTCCTGGCACTCCTTCTTAGCAAGAGCAGGTCTATTCATCTCAGCTTAATTCATTTTTACCCAGTGTGGTAGGGCATAAATCTTCATTCCTCCCAGGATGAAATTAAGGGCTCAGGTTTAAATGAATCAAACTGGGACCAATTTGAGCACAATACACTAAAACAGAGGTCATAGAGGGGGAGAAAAGGTCTACATAAAAGTAGGAAGCAAAAAGTTCTAAAGACGTCCACGATTCAGGAGGGATTATTACTTGGGAAACCATTTATAGAATTGTTAAATTAAAGGGGAAGAGACAAAAGCATAATACAAGACCCAAAGCTGGGATGATCTTTTCAGTAGTACAGAAAAAGGGAGAACATTTGTTATTTAAAACCGAACCTGAGAGGCTCCTGAGTGGCTCAGCCTTTGAGTAGCTGCCTTGGGCTCAGGTCATGATCTCAGGGTCCTAAGATGAACCTGATACTGTTCCTTCCATTCCATAAGTTTTGTTGTTGCTCTTGTTCAGGAAAATACTTTGTTACTTTCTAGTAGAGGGTCCTTTATTTGTGAAACTAGACAGTCTGTCTTACAAAATGGGACACTCTCCTCTCAGGGCTGGTCTGGGAGAGTAGGACCACTCTGGAGAGATTACATTTATCTACATGTTAATTCAGAAGACTCCTGAGATTTCTAGGGCAACAGGAATGAAGCTCAGATGCTCAGGGCATCAGAAAGAAAGCGAAGGGTGTTCTAGCCAGAGGGGGACAGGAAGACAGCCCAAGAGAAAAGCCAGAAAGAAGGAAAAGTTTGGTTGGAGGTTAGATAATAGAAACATACGCATACATAAAATTAAGAAAAGTGTCAAGTCTTTAATTGTAACCTTTGTTACAGTAATCTGTTATGTAAACAGTTACTTCTATCTCCCCAAACATTTGCTATCCCTCCTGCAAATGGTGGAGAAATCAGTGAAAACAGGCCATGCTCCACATCTGGGCAAAATGCACTCATTTAAGGTGGGATGCAAGGGTGAGAGGGTCCTGAGTTCAGCTAGATTAGAAATAAAGCAAGAAGCACCTGGGCATTGGGCGAAGGCACAATTAACTTCTTCAAAATATTACAGCACTTAAGAAAAAAAAGTCTACGGGCGCCTGGGTGGCTCAGTGGATTAAGCCTCTACCTTCCGCTCAGGTCATGATCTCAGGATCCTGGGATAGGGCCCTGCATCAGGCTCTCTGCTCAGCAGGGAGCCTGCTTCCTCCTCTCTCTCTCTCACTCTCTCTCTCTGCCTGCCTCTCTGCCTACTTGAGATCTCTCTGTCTATCAAATAAATTAATGAAATCTTTAAAAAACAAAAAAGAAAGAAAAAAAAAGAAAAAATTCTAAAGGACAGCATAACTACAGCTAACAACTCATTCACATAGGTTTTATAAGACTCTTAATTAAATCAGGAGGAAAAAAAAACCACCAAATGTACAATCTTAGAGCCATGACAATAAAAATTCTTATCCACAAGCAGATCAATATGACGGATTTGGTCTTTTCCTCCAACTCTCATGGATTTGCAGGAACTTATGTGACTTTTTGTGGCTCACTACTCCTCTCTAAAATGGGTAAAGGCATATACTCCGTATCACAGAGTGGCAAGGACTGTAGAAGTCCTCCATGTAGAGTGGTTAACAGACAGCCAACCATGATACTACTACGATGTAATTACTATGATCTAAACAGGCTTATTCTTAAGAATGAAGTGAAATGATATATAAGATATTGTAAAGTTTAACGGCATACACTTGAGTTACTGTGAGTTGTTGTGAAATAAAAATTTTAAAAGTGGAAAAAAAATAAAATTCCTAAGTTTTTGGTCCTAAAACTCAGAAGATAATTCTGTCTCAGGCTTTTCAAGGGGGAAATGTTTCCTCAGGGATCAGAAGTAGTCCCAAGCCTTTGGCTTTAGCAGCATCATGGGAAAACAAGAAAGCACTGAGGTACTTAGCACAAAGGTCAAGAAATTTCAAGCTTGGCTTTTCAGTCCTCCTCATTAGGAATATTCTTGAAGGAGAAGTCCCATGTGGCCTCTGGTTTTCAGAATGCATATTGCTATTTACTAATAATGATAGTAATTTCTCTTATTTATAAAGTTAATCCTAGACAAATATTTTAATATATTAATGATCATTTTATTCATTATTATGTATTTCATTATAATTATAAATCATAATACTCTGTGAATTAGTATGTTTGTCAAAGTTTATCCAATGAAAAGACCAATTTTAAAGCTACATATCGATATAATTGAAAACCTCTTGGCTATGAGTACTTGGAATGAAATGCTTTCATCTACTACAACTGAATCACACTACAAATTACATCAAATACTATGCAGCCATCAAAAGAAATGAAATCTTGCCATTTGCGACAACATGGATGGAACTAGAGCGTATCATGCTTAGTGAAATAAGTCAAGCAGAGAAAGACAACTATCATATGATCTCCCTGATATGAGGAAGTGGTGATGCAACATGGGGGCTTAAGTGGGTAGGAGAAGAATAAATGAAACAAGATGGGATTGGGAGGGAGACAAACCATAAGTGACTCTTAATCTCACAAAACAAACTGAGGGTTGCTGGGGGGAAGGGGTTTGGGAGAAGGGGGTGGGATTATGGACATTGGGGAGGGTATGTTCTTTGGTGAGTGCTGTGAAGTGTGTAAACCTGGTGATTCACAGACCTGTACCCCTGGGGATAAAAATATATGTTTATAAAAAATAAAAAATTATATTAAAAAAATTAAAAAATTAAAAATTAAAAATTAAAAAAAAGATTTAAAAAAAAAGGAGATCCTGATAAGACTGTATAGAGGATAGTGAACAATGATTTGCCATGAAAAGAAAAGCATTCCTTCCTAGGAATGTAAACCATGTCACCAGCACAGAGTACCAGTTTCTTCTTCTAGGTGGCAGACCTGGGACAGGGGGAGTCCCTCCTTGAGCCAGCTGCTGGTTCCCACCTCCCTTGAAAGCTCTGTTCGTCCATCACAGCCTGGGTGCATATTTCGTGTCCTGTTTCTGACACAGCACTAAGCCCCACTGTGCAAAGCTGCTGTAAAAATTAAACTTCGGTTTGGAAAAGATTGCTGAAATATAGAGTCTCTAAATAGGATTTGTTAGTGATTTCTCTGATTCCCATCACAAAAGTTCTCAGTGTGATCAGATCTAGGAGGCAAGAGAATGGATTTAAATGAGACTATGCCACAAGAGACAACAGATGTAATTGACAAATACCTTCAGAGCATAGAAGAGATAATACAAATAAATGTCTTTGCTCTCCAGATTATCATTCTATGGAGGAAAGGTCTCAAAGGAAGCAACTATAAAACTGTAATGCAATGTGCTGAAGGTTATAAACGGGGTATAACTAATGTACGTTGTGTTCTTATTTATTTACCTCTGTAAATTGACTAACCCATGAAACAACTTATGCGTTGCAGATCTAGGAGTTCCTTCTGTAGTCTGCCCTTAGTGTAAGAACACAGGTTTGAGTGACTGGTGCTAGCTGATAAATTTCTAGAGTCTTTGCTGGACTAAAAGTGTCTATTGCATTATACTTGAGGACAACATGTCGACTATTGCATTATACTTGAGGACAACATGTCGAGATGTAAAATCTTGGTTTACATTGTAATTTTCAGATGGTTTTATAGACGTTTCTTTATTGCTTTCTGGGTTTGACTGTTGCAGAGGAGAAATTCAAATCTAGTCTGTTTTCTCTTCACTGAGAATGGGACTCTTTTTATGGTTAGCAGCATTAAGCTACTTATATTTGCACTGAGGTTTAAACAGTTATCAGGGAATGCCTCTATATTATTTTCTACTTAGTAATTTTACCTGCATACAGTAAGCCTTCTTGTCCTTTAAAATCTTTATGCTTGGAAGATTTTCTTTTGTTATGTAATTACTGATTTTAATCATTTGACTCTTCCTGGGTGGGCTTGCCCAGAATTTCCATGACCTGAGTTTGGCATCATTCACCTACTCTTATGTTCACTTTATCTTCTAAGACAAATCCTCTGCATCCTGAGTGTGCTTTTCAATTCATCCTTTGGTTCTCTGATTTTTAGCAAGGTAGGTTCTGCTTTTTTCCATATACAATAGGGGTCTTATTTTTATTTTGCCTACATTTTACTACAGCTTTAAGCACTCTCAGTGATATTTCATTTAATCTAAGAGTAATAGAAAAATATCTCATCCTAATATTTTATTTCATAAAAATACATATTTCAAAGTAGAGTTTATTCTGAATGCCAGCATCTTCACCATCTAGTTTGATCCAATAATTTCTCTAAAAAAAAAGAAGAAAAAAAAACCACCAAAAACCTCATCTTTAAATTTGGTTTGATAATATTTACTATTTTGACCAGAAGTCTATGCTTTTCAAAGTGTACAGGTCCCAGGGATATCAACACCAACTGGGAGCTTGTTATAATTGCAAAATCTTAGATCCCCCACCCAGTCCTACTGAATCAAAAATGACAAAATTGCCAGGTAATGCAAATTCACCTTACATATCTGAGAAAAGCCTGGTCTAGAGTAGCCATGCACTCCATTGTCGGGGGTCTTCTAAGCCAGCTGTGATGTCAGAATAGATGCCACCCCCTAAGCCAGGTGACAGTTTTTAAGTTTTCTGTGTCTCAGGTGTGGATTGGGGGAAACACGCTTGTCAAACTCTAATGGGACCAAAGACAAGGCAAGCTCCAGCCCAGAAGTTGTTTTCCATGCCTCTTGAATCATCTGCCATGGTTTTCTCCTCCAAAGCATGGATGAAGACAGACAAGGCAATCGAACTGTGAACATGCCAAAGCTGGCCCAGTGGGGGGCTGCCTGTTAGTGCAGCCCTACAGCAGGAAGGAGGGGAATGCCCAGAAATGGCTTGCCTCCATCTAGGCAGATGCTGAGATGCAAGCCAATTAATGCTCATGGTTGTATTTTGTTTTATCTCTAAAAGTTCAGTTAATTCAGAGGCCACTACTTTTACTGTCAGTGCGAAATAAAGATGATGGATGGGCTTACCCGGCTATGTGCAGGCCAGACTGGGGTATGCACAGTAGTTCCTTTTACTTGTCATTTTCATTCTTAAATTGTTTTATATAAGTACTACGGTGACATCTGATAGGAAGATGGCTCTAAGCCCAATGGTTCCTTCTGCCACCTCCTCAGGATTCTGCCATTTTAGGAAAAGCAAAAACTTGTCAGGATTCCAAAAACATTAGTCTATGCAAGCCTCTCTTTTTAAAAAGAGAATACATTTCAGGGATATATATATATATATATATATATATATATATATATATATATATATACACACACACACACACACACATATTTGATCTTGAACAACATGGGTTTGAACTGCCCTGGTCCACTTATAGGCAGATTTTTCTTTTTTCTTTGAAGAGTTGATAGCAAAAACCATAAGGCGGTTATTTACAACTGTCTACCCCAGTCTCCATGGGACCAAATCAAAACCTACTGGTATACAGGTCATGCCTTCTGCCTTCTGAGGACCCTGGGAGGACTGCCCAGGCTGTCAACTTCCCCCAGGGCTGCTGGGAGCAGACATAGCTGCAGATGCCCTGTGTGACAACAGGGTAGTCAAGTGTCACTCCCATGGCTGGCAGACAGGAAGGTCCCCATTGAGATGGAATGGATGTGCTATTGGGAACCGTGTGCCCCTGACCTCCATATCCTCCCCACCAGGCTCCAGGGGCAGAGCCGTGGTGGCTGGAGACCTTGGGCTCTTCCTGGGCGTGGTCAGACTACTCCCCACAGCGTGGCCCATGGCCTCCCAGAAACCCCATTCACTCATATGGGGCTTCAGCTGCCCTTGGCCTTGGGCAGATGGTGCACCTCCAGACAGATGGAGCAGCTGTACTGCATCTGTTGCCACCTGAGGCCTGTCCAGAGGCTGCTGCCAAAGCCACGAGCTATAGAGCATGGCTCTCCCCGGGCCAGGCCCATCACCCCCACCCCTGTGTCCACCAGCAGCCAATCCATAAACAGACTTTTTTCAATAAATATATATATACAGTACTATATTTTCTCTTCCTATTTCCTTGGTAACATTTTCTTTTCTCTAGCTTACTTTATTGTCGGAATATAGTCTATAATACATATGACATAAAAAATGTGTGTTATTCAACTGTTTATGTTACCCATAAGGCTTCTGTCAATAGTAGGCAATTAGCTACTAAGTTTTTGAGAAATCAAAAGTGATAGATGGATTTCTTTTTTTTTTTTTTTTTTAAGATTTTATTTATTTATTTATTTGACAGAGAGAGAGATCACAAGTAGGCAGAGAGGCAGGCAGAGAGAGAGAAGAGGAAGCAGGCTCACTGCTGAGCAGAGAGCCCAATGCGGGACTCGATCCCAAGACCCTGGGATCATGACCTGAGCCAAAGGCAGAAGCTTTAACCCACTGAGCCACTCAGGCGCCGCGATAGGTGGATTTCTGATGGCATGGATGTTGACACCCCTAACTCCCTATTTGTTCAAAGGTCAACTGCAATTACTTTCTGCCCATTTGTTTACTCAATGACTATGACAATTTACGAGACACTGGCACAGGTTCTGGCCCACGGCAGTAAACAAAGAAATGAAACCTCTCCCCTCACAAAGCTGATAATCTAGTGAAAATATACAGATACTATAAAAAAAAATCATGCAAAGATGGTAATAAATCACAAGGAACTAGAGATGGCCAGGTCTTTGTATGCATCTATGCTCAGGAGAATGAAATTGCAAGGGTACTTATAAAGGGTACTTACAGGAATCCACATTTATAAAAGGGAGTATCAGCAGACTTGAAGGAAGTGAAAATGTCTAAAGGAAGGGCAGTACAAACAGAGGATGCTCAAGGAAGCCACTCCATGATGAGACAATGGAGCATTTCATTTTAGAAACTCATTAAAAATAAAAATAAAAAATAAAAAAACCCAAAAAACCCTAAAGATCCAAATGTTATTTATGCTCATTAAAATCAGACAGCCAATCCTGTTGTTTGTGGTTCCAAAATATCTTTATATCTCACCATCCACCCTCCTAATAAAGGCGCTCAATATCTTTTGCTGGAACTACGGTAGTAGCTTCTTTACTGATCTGTCTTTAATCCTATATTAACCAAGTCCATCCTCAAGCAAAAATGTGATCATGCAACATCTCTGCCTAAAATCTTTCAAAAATATCCACACAGAGAAAAACAACATTGGAATTCCAACACACACTCATTCACTAAAGTCAATACCAAATGGATTTGATACTTAAATCTAAAAAGCAAATCTTTTAAACTTTTCAAAGAAAATAGAGCAGACAGAACATATCCATTAACTCAAGCTGAAGTTACTTTTCTTAAACAAGACACAAAATACACGAAGAACAGAGACAGAGTCTGACAACTATAACTACAGTACAATCACAAACTTCTGTTTATGAAAAACAATAAAATATGCCATAAACTGGGAAAATAATTTGTAATACACATAATTGATAAAGGAATTAGCATCCAGAATATAAAAAGACTACCTACAAATCAATAAGAAAAACTTGCAAAAGCTCACCTGGGCTTTTCATGGAAGAAATATGAAAGTCAATGTGTTATAGAAAAAAAAAATTGCCTAGTAATTGGAGTCTTGAAATGCCATTTAGAGCCCATGAAATTAGCCCACACTTTTTTAAAGAAGTACTTATTGACAAGGTCATAGAAAGCAGATGGTAGGGATGGAGTGTAAATCAGTGAAACCAATTTGAAAAACTACTCAGTATTATCTTTTAAAATTAAATATGAACATTTCCCATAACCCAGAAGTAACCTCCTAGATGTAGTCAATACTCCAGAAGACTTTTTACACAAGTGCCTGTGGAGACATAGATAAAAATTTTATAACAGCACTGACAGTAAAAGTGATTCATTTAGAAACACCCAACAGCCATTAGAAGGTTAAAACATACATGGATTGGGAAAGCAAATTCTCTATAGCTACATTCATCAACAGAGAAAAATCCCATAAAGGTAGGATTGAATTTTAAAAGTCACCAAAAGGGACGCCTGGGTGGCTCAGTTGGTTGGACAACTGCCTTCGGCTCAGGTCATGATCCTGGAGTCTCGGGATCGAGTCCCGCATCGGGCTCCCAGCTGCATGGGGAGTCTGCTTCTCCCTCTGACCTTCTCCTCGCTCAAGCTCTCTCTCACTGTCTCTCTCTCTCAAATAAATAAATAAAATCTTTAAAAAAAATTAAAAAAAAAAAGTCACCAAAATACATATTCAGTATTCTACTACATAAGTAAGTTTCTGAAATGGAGGTGCTAGTCAACAGGCATCAAGTTTCCATTATGAAAGAGTAAGTTCTAGAGATCAAGACCATGCAACATAGCATCTATAACCCCCAATACTGTATTGTGCACTTAAAAATATGTTAAGAAGGTACATCTCAGGTTCTGTGTTCTTAGCTCAATAAAATAAAACAAAGTTAAATAAATAAACCATGTATTATGGGGACGGTCACAAATTTAAGAATATTACTTATCCCTGGAAGGTGTTTAGATTTCAGAGAGACATAAAAGTGACCTCAATAGTGTTACTGATGTTCTAATTTGCTAAACTGAGTAGGTGAGAACACACTATTGCTTTTTGCCATATTTTATATATACAAAACTTTATCCTTTGAATAAATGATATATTGTATATATTAAAGGGGGTGGGGGAAACTGGGTTACTCAGTCAGTTGGGCTTCTGCTTTTAGCTCGGGTCATGATCCCGGATCCCTGGGATTGAGTTCTGTGCTGGGCTCTGCTCTGTGGGGAGTTTGCTTGTCCCTCTCTCTCTGCTCTGCCCTCTGCTCGCGTGCTCCCTCTCTTTCAAATAAATAAATGACAAATCTTAAAAAACAAATAAGGGGGAGAAATGTTAGGAACAGCAAATCTTGGATTCACATCTCAGGTATTCTACTTTGTATACGCACTATGAGACTCACCATTATGTCCCTTCACATATAAAATTGAAAAAGAAATTTTCAGACTCTATAGACCATCACTAGCACAATGCTGAGCACATGGTGAGTACTGAAAAATAGGAGTATTAAAGTCGGAGAGTTCTTGGATGTCTTCATGGTTTGTTCCCTTCTTTGCATGCTGTATATTATCTTGAACCGACCCTCCACCAGCTTGCCCTACTTCATCTCCTACCACTGCCTGTCTCATTACTCTTTCAGCCATATAACATCATTCCCTATCTATTTGCCTTTGCAACTAAGCCCATTTATTTGCCATTATCCCTCAAGTCTCAAACAAAATCACATCAATACTGTGAAGCAGAAATCACTGTAGCACTGACTCCCTATGTCGTAGTGTAGTGTTTACATGTCTGTCTCACTAGAGTGTTGTCAACCACATGATGGCAGGATCCTTATTTTTTTCCTCATTGAATCATAAGACTGGAAACATATTAAAAATAGGAAACAATCAGCAAGTATCTGTTGAACAGATGAAGTCAATTTTTGAGATAACCATAGCACTCTAAATTCTGTGTTAAATTTTTTTATTTTTATCTTTTTTTTTTTAAAGATTTTATTTATTTATTTGTCAGAGAGAGAAAGAGAAAAGGAGAGACCATGCATGCATGCAAGCAGGTTCCCTGCAAGGAGCCAGATGTAGGACTTGATCCCAGGACCCTGCGATCATGACCTGAGCCAATGTCAGGCATTTAACGGACTGAGCCGCCCAGGTGCCCCAAGGGTTAAATTTTTAAAATTGAATCATGTGTAATTTTATCATTCACAAGGTTTTGCTGCAGAAAAACTAATGAAGTAATTCTATAAGAAGAAAAGTAGTTCAATTTTGAATATTTTCTTATTCTAAGCCTATCTAAAAAAACCCACCATATATATATATATATATATGGTGGGTTTTTTTGATATAGATGTGTGTCTCCTTTCATAGATGAATATATATATATATTCATAGATGAATATATATATATTCATAGATGAATATATATATATATATATATATATATATATATATATGAAAGGAGACACACATCTATATCATCCTAAGAACATCATAAAATTGAAACAAACAGAAATATATGTGTCTATATGCACACACATACACACATATATTTAATTATACAGTGCCATAGTGGACCATCAGAAATAATAAATAATTCATAATGGCAAAGTGAAATGAGTTAGTTTTCTTACTGGATGTATATATATCTGGATATTTATTGATTGGGATATTCAGTAAAATGATCTCAAAGTAGTCTTGTAGCATTCAAAGCTAACTTTGTGCTAAAGTTTAAGTGGTATAAATAGAAAGTGTGTTTTACAAACTAGGAACCACCAAAATGAAAAGAGAAACTCTAATATATTTATTTAAAATAACCAGTTGATATTGTACTTTTTTCCTTCCACTACATATATACACATGATCATGCTCAAAGGGTATGTATAAAAGAAATTACTGGAGGTACATGAAAAAGAATTGGAAATACATGCAGGATCTGTAAAGTCACCCAGGAATGTTCTTCCTTCACAATACAAAGAAACACCAGCTGTATTGCCACCTTATAACAAAAGGACTCAGCTTGCTCAAGAAAATTGTAATGGCTGTTAGGAGATGAAGAAGAAACGGAATGGTCTACGAGAGAGATGATTTAAGCAAAGAAAGAAAAAGAATTTGACTAGTGCTATGAGATCCCAGAGTATTCCTATAAAAATTTAGATATGTTTCATGGAGAAATAAAAATGAATTTGTTTAAAGTATACCACGTAACTATCTTTGCTATCATATAAGGGAAGAGAGAGGAAATAAAAGAAACCCACCTTGTACTGGAGGCATGGTGTATAAATCAGTATGCCTTAGTCTTTAATATGCCTAGGATTCATCAGGGGATCTTGTTAAAATAAGGATTCTGATGTAGATTAGTCTGGGGTGGCACTCTAGAGAGTCTGCCTCTCTATTAAGATCCCAGGCAATACTGAAGTTGCTAGCCTCAGACCAGACTTCTAAGTTCAAAGGGCAGAAAAGCTACAGTGTAGTCCCACAGACTTATTAATTTATTTATTAATATTTTATTTATTGATTTAACAGAGAGAGAGAGAGAGAGATCACAAGCAGGCAGAGAGGCAGAGTGAGACAAGGAAGCAGGCTCCCTGCTGAGCAGAGCCCCACGTGGGGCTCCATCCCAGGACCCTGAGATCATGACCGGAGCTGAAGGCAGAGGCTTAACTCAGTGAGCCACCCAGGTGCCCCCCACAGATTTATTTTCAAATCCTAGCTGCATATAATCAGGCCACTTGAACGTGTGGTGGCCTCTGAGCCTTAGTTAGGTAGATGCGGCTAACAATACTTTGCTCATCCCATGTGAGGTCTTAAGATGATGTTAGTAAATCTCCAGGCACAAATAAATGTCAGTTCCCTTTACTGAGGGCTTGAAGCTTTATTTGTTCAAACTGCTGTTATTGAAAATGCAATTATTACATATCAAGTGATATTACATATCAAGTGTAATGAAAATAAATAGGTCAAGATGCCACCTAAATAAGTCAAAAAAATTAGATGTCATCTTGTTTTGATAACATTTCTCTTTCCATGTGTTTTCACAGACAATTATTTATAAGCTGAACATGATTACAGAGGGGGAAAAAGAAAACTGTTGGTAAGGTATTGCAAACATTTGTAAAAACAGGAGGCTAAAAAAAAAAAACACATTTTGAGATGGTGATTTCCTCCTGCGACATTTTTGTCTGACAACTAATTAGGACCTTGGCAGCAAACAATGCTCTGGAAGGCTGTAATTCCATCAAAGTAGAGCGGGGAAGGGTTGAAGTAAAATGGGACATTGAGTCTTTCAAGTGTATGTAGAAAAGGAATAGAAATCTTTCATAAATAAAATGATGACGATGTATGCCAAGAAGGAATTGAAAAGGTTATAAGTAAATAGCGCCTTAGAGGTTTTCTACCAGATGCATTAAATCTTTCTATAACAGACTTTATCAGACACACTTAGGATTAACAAGGAAGAGGATGAAACTTGTCCAGTTTGGTGCCTTGGCTCCAGGATCCCCAACAGTCTGCCAGTGACATCATTTGTCCCTAGGTTTCGAGATGCCATCCCATAATTATTCTCCTTACTCCTCCTGCTTAGCTACTCTGGTTTTATGTATCCGTGGCATAGGACAACTCCCAAAGCCTGCCCAGGAATGTGAAGCAGCAACACCTTAAAATTAATGCCTTCTCTAGGAAGAAGCGCTATGCAGATCTTAATTAATCATCAGATTTGAATTCAAGTGGGACCTCTTTTAGCTGCATTTCTTATAGTAATTGTGGGTCCCTCAGGGGAAGCCTGGTTTGCTGTCCACTACTTCATTCATCCTCTGCTAATGTGTAATGTGGGACTAAGCACACGATGCTTGGTCTCTGGTATATATTTTTACAAAAATAGGAAAAACTAAATAATAATTCAGTTATATAACCCGAGGCAAATAAAAGAAATAAAAAATAATGGAGTTTTGTTCTAATATTCAGAACAACCTGGCATAATTCATAATATGGTGACTGTCATCACCATAGTTGGAAATACTTGTAAGTCATGTCGATTAAAAAAGTGGCAATGAGCCCTCACAAAGGTCTCAATCTTCTTGGGTCTCATGACTGCTTGAAGGCCACATCTAATGTTTTCCTGTGACATTACCAGCCTTTTGAAGGACATAACAGGACCCAATCAGTCTCTTGTAGAACAAAACAAACAGTTCTCTAGCAAAAGAATAGACAAAAGTTGTATCTCTTTTAAATGTTTTTAAGAATCACTGAAGAAGTTATTAATAATTAGATTACAAAAAAAAAAAATCTCTTTTGGAACTAGATTTTCCCCTTACTTTCACTGGATATTCCATGATAAATTTGAGAATCTTTAGCAATAGCAGCAACATATTAAAACATTTGTTCCAAACTCAGAAGTCCTTGGAGCAGGCCTGTACCCACTGGCATACAGTTCACTGAATTCAGAGTCTTTAGTCTGAAAGAGAATTTAGAGATCACAGAGCAATGTCTGTAATTTTAGAGGGAGGCCATGAGGCCCAAGGAGCTTAAGCAATGAGCTCAAGTCATGAACTCACCCAGCGCATCTCTATGGAGATTACCCCTGTTCAAGACTACACCAACTTTCTCATGCTCTAATATATTAGCTTTTTATCAGTGTGTTTGCTTCTGTCCTCTGGATACCTCTGCACCTTCCAAGGGATTTCCTAGTAGGATCTGAAAACCTGTGTGACCCAGCAATTAAAAACTCTCCTTCAAGCCAATTTGCTTCTCACTCATTATCCTCCAAAAACATTTCCCTTCAGGCCACTCCTAGGACAGGCTCATCTCTTTTCCACAGCAGGTATAGAAAGAAGTTAGTTTTCCCACCCCCTGAGTTCTCCATCTTGCTGGTCTTTCTCAGGCTTGCCGCTCAGCCTACATTTCATCACATATGTGTCTTCGTTGAGACCCCACTTTGTTATCCTCTTGCTGGTTCTTGTCATTTTATCCACAGTGCTAATGAATCTAGGTATATTTTATGTATCACCTATTAGTTTATTGTCTTTTCCCCAGTGGAATGGAAGTAATAGCATTAAGGCAAGGATCTGGTCTGTTTTGTTCTTCAAGGACTCACCAGTCAGAATTTAATTTAGACTCCAGCATGTAGTGTACACTACCTCGTCACAAGCCCGTCATGTAGATACTCCATTATCTGGGCTTATTTAAGTGCTATTATAATCACCATTGACATCATCACTAATGTCATCTCTCTCAATCTATGGAAGACAGAGTGTTTAAACAGAATGCTGTTAACAACTACAGGTTATAATAGGTACTTAGGGGCTAAAACTCTGACCTTCCTCAGTAACTCTAACCATTTCCTCCAACCACTGGATTATCTTGGTAAACACAAGTTCTCAAAAAACTGAAAATTGCCATTGACCTCATGCCTGACATTGAATGGCTAACCTTTTGAGGAGAGATGAGCCTTCTTCTGTAGGAGCCCCTGACCTTCCTCAGTAACTCTAACCATTTCCTCCAACCACTGGATTATCTTGGTAAACACAAGTTCTCAAAAAACTGAAAATTGCCATTGACCTCATGCCTGACATTGAATGGCTAACCTTTTGAGGAGAGATGAGCCTTCTTCTGTAGGAAAACAGATCTGAATGATCTAAATTTGTTATCATATTCTTACTACTTGTGCTTATATGTTCATCTGATTTATGGAGTTAAACACTAATTTGAATTTTCATATAACACTGGAGCAATCTTTTAAAGCCAAAGTTTAAGGAGAAAAAGAAAACAATATTCATAATCTCGTTGGAAAGAAATTTATTTGCATAGTAAGATGTTGATACAAGCATCCTGAAAAATATACCATTTCAAAGGAAATTTATCAAAATTATATCCCTGGCAATCTTTATCTATAGTTATGAAAATAGCTATTTGTTGAAAACTATCTATAGCAAGAGATGTCAATAAAAAATAACTTATCTGTCAAAAAACCAAAGGTGTAGTTCTTAAAGGAGATGCCATATCACATGAAAATTGATTTTGGGAACCTCCATTTTGGGGATTATTGTGAGCTATATAATTTGGACCAACTCTTTCATTGATAATACTAGGATACATTATTAGTATTAAGTTAATTAAGATATAGTAAAAATATTTTTAGAAGCACTGAAGAACAGAAATGATAACAAGGATTTATCAGGCCAGTATCTAATAAGAAGAGGTTATATAAAATGGTAAACAGAACACCAAAGCCACTTTCACCATAATGAATTTCACCAATCACAGCAAAATTGAACTTTGGCCTGGATGGCCCAGGTCCACTCAAGTTTAGGACTCTAAATGCAGTCTCTCCACAAGAAAGTTCATTCCAAATTGCTAGAAATTTGAGATAAAGTTTAAGCTGGAAACAAAATTATCATTGTCCACCCTCAGGAAATAAGAAGAAAAACCATAGAGGTGTTGACTAGCAAAGGAGAAAATAAAAGCTCTGGAAAAGCTATAACCTCAACTCCTTTCCTTGTATGTACACAGTTCAAATACATCTGAATGGTCTAAGGACTCTCAAGACATGGATTTATGAATTTCTAGGCATTTAGGATTCCAAGGCATTGAGAAAGGCAAATGCAGAAGAAAAGCATTTTTTTCCCCAGGGCTTCAAAAAAATTCATACCAGTCATTTTCAAGGAAAATCACCCACACAAAATATAAAACAATGAAGTACTAAGAAGTCTCCAAGAACAAGAACAAAAAGTGAAAAACAAAATTCTTCCTATATCAGATATGATTTTCAATGCAGCTTACTACGTTTTAAGAAAAAGAAAAATGTCAAGCTAGAAAGTACTTGTCTGTAGCATGGCATGGTAAAACGCGACCTCCTAGATTTGGAAAAAAAAAAATAATAATGGCTTGAATTAAAGAAAATCAAGGTAAAAATTGCATAGAATTAATATCAGATTATAAATAGCTAAGAAGATGCACAATAAACTGGAAATGAATAATATGACTTTCCCAGAATATAACAGATCAAATAATGTGGGCAAAGTGAAAAAATAATTAAGAGATGTGGAAGACCAAGGGGATTTAAAATTCATTCAAAGTTTCCAAAAGAGAAAAGACAGGGAAGAAAATAGATGCAAAATTTGAAGACATAAGGGGTGAGAAATTCCAGAAAGGATGAAGCAAGCACAGGTTTAAGATGCAGAGATTCCGAGTAGAGAATAAAGACATGCATGTAAGATTTATTACAGTGAAACTCCAGAACTTCAACAATTAAAAAAAAAAAAAAAAAAGATGAAAATGAGGTAAAAAGGCTGTTTACCTATAAAGGAATAGCAGACTAATAACAATGTCCGGAAAAGTAGGATAACTTTATTGCATTAAAGAAAGAAGATGCCTGGTTAGAATTTTATAGATAGATAATGAAATTATCTTTTAAGAATGAGGCAAATGGAGACACATCTGGACAAACTAAAGAGTTTGTAACCACCAAAACCTCACTAGCAAACTATTAACATTCCATTTCTCTTAAAAATAAGGTAAAACTTAAAATATATAACAAAGATATGTCAGGAAATTGCACCCACTAAAAGAAGACAAAAATAATGTAAAACTTATAAACTACCAGAGGAATGGAAAACGAACAGAAACAAAGACATAAGCATCTTTGCTTTCAGCTATGTTAGATTAACTGGGACTGATCCACACTCCCCGCTGTATACAACCAGGAACAACTCTTTGCAGACATCGGGAACCCAGCAGTGTAGAACTGTGATCACTGACAGCTGAATAATGAGGGAAATCAAATGTGTGAGCCCTTTGATTGCCCCAGCTTTTGGTCTGGAAATGTTTTCCAGATAGTGGCTGGGGGAATCCCAAGCAGGGCACGATGGTCTCACTAAACTGGGGAAACAGGGATTGAGGTTTGGGGGCTGTAGCAGCTCCTCCAAATTATGGCTCCAGTGTTGGCTTCCAGTCCACTTTCTGTTCCTGTGTCAACAGCCAGAGGCAGCTCCTGCCTGTAGCAGCAGTTAAATACAGTCTATAGTTTTTTTCAATACTTGCAGAACTTCACTGCACTCTCAGAAACATGGCTGCAGCACCAGGGCCCATCGGCTGAGCTCAGAGACTTCAGAACCAACTGAGCTGCACCCGCTCCTTAACACCTGGCTCCCTTCTGGAAGCTGCTATGTGTCAATGATGTCAATCTCTCCCTGTTTCCCCAAATCTTACAATGAAATTTACATATGGTAGCTGCTCCCTGCAGGGGCTACCTCTGTGATAATTCAAGGTTCTTTTTTTGTTTATGTGTTTTTGTCTTTCTAGTTACATAATTACATGTATTCTGCACTTTACCACTGTTAACAGTTCTTTCTATTAAATTAACTAAAAAAATAAATAAAAAAAGACTGGTGAGGTTTGTCTCCTCACTGAATCTGCCTGATATACTGGTACAACAAAGTTCAACTCAAGGTAGTAAATAAAGATCTAAATGTGAAAAGCAAACACACAGGAGGCAATGTAGGAGTATATTTTCAGAAATTCATAGTAGGGATGGATTTCTTAGATGAGACACATAAAGAACAAACTAAAGGAAAAAAAAAAAACTAAAGTAAACATAAGGTAAAGTTTACATTAAAATTCAGAATTAACTTCCACTCACCAGAAAGCATCATAAACCAACTGAAAGTACAAATCCTAGATTGGGAAGGTATTCCCAACATACACACACACCATCCATACACACATAAATATTTTGAAAATATAAAGTACTGTTGATTAATATGGAAAAGGCTGGAAACCAAAGAGAAAACTGGGCAAAAGATTTGAGAAGCACTAAAAAAGGGGTGGGGGCCCAGATAGCCACAACACAAAAGAAAATATGGTGAAGGGAATATAAATTATGTCCCACACAAGATACATTGATGTATGTAAACTTGGCAGTATTGAAAAGTAGAAAACACCACCTGTTGTTTAGGATACAAAGCAACTGAAATGTCAATGGTGTAACCACTTTGGTAAAAACTGTGGCATAGCTTAGCACCTCTGGATAGCACATCACTCTTCAATTCAGTGAATTAATTTCTAGTTTATATCTAGAGAAATGCTACTGGTGTGGCAGGACACAGACATGGGACTCTACTTTTTTCCCTTTCACTTCAAGTTCTTGGTTCTTGCTTTATGAGATGTAATAGCAGAAAATGACTTTCTCTTTCCAGTACCAATGAAGCCCTCTCCTTCAAATGGTGTGTAAATCATTGAAAATAAAGCCCGAAACCTCTCTGTAAACATACAGGAAATCAATGGAAGATTCATTAAAGCACAGTATCCAAGGTAATCATAATTTGTTTTGTAAAGTATTTTGAGTAACAGGAAACTTTTCAATAATCTTTGCTGTGCTTAAGATAATAATGCCATTAATTAGTTTCCTTGAGAGACTTCCTGGGTATTTTATGAACGATTTCTTTTTCACACTCCTGGGAAAGAAGTCATCATGCATTCAAATTGCAATCAATGCAGGCTACTCTATGGAAAGTGACTGTCTTCTCCTCTTGATGTGCTTCAATTATTTCATGTTCTTAATCCATTTATCTCTGCTGCAAAGAGTGAGGCACCAGGAGGGAGGAAACATCTCAGGCAAGTTCTTGGCCAGCTGGATCAGAGGAGTTTGGGGTATTAAAACAGCAGTGAAAAGGAACACCAGACACAGTGATCTAGATATCCCAGTTTGCAAATTAAGTATGTTAGTAAACGGCTGACCTTGGCAATGCCTAACCCTCTCAGTCATAAAGTTGTTTAAATTGAAGAAGTATTGCTCAAAGGAGGTTTCCTTATGACTTAGTTCAAAAACAACTTGCAAGGGCCTGATATGTGAAATGAATGATAATATACATTTTTACATTTCATTTTAAATTTCTTTAGATAGCCCTTACTCTATGAAGATTTGAGAGTCCCAATAACAAAATTGTTTGCTATAAGACTATAATAAAATCAGTATAACATGAATTCATTCACTCTCAAATAGAAGGGGAAGAACTGCATTCTCATACTTGTTTATGTTATTGGAGGAAATTCTCAAACAATCCAATAATGGTCGTGGTAAGAATAAACTGCCCCATTAACATTTATTGGCTCTCCCTCAGGTACAGGGGCTAAATGCCACACAGATATTATCTTTTATAATTCCCACAGCAGCCTTATAGGGTCAGGTGAAATATTTTAATTTTTATATGTAAAGGAAGACTAAGCTACTTGTTTAACTTTATATTGATTTTGGAGGAGTGGGAATTTGAACCAAAGTCCATCTGCCTCCTACTGATGCTGACTGTTCTACTGTATTCCCTCAGCTTGCTCAGTTTTTTTTGAGCATCTAGTGTCTGCCAAGACAGCACAAGATGCCAAGAACTGAATATGGAATCCCTCATTATGTTCTAGTAGCAACAAGAATATAAAATAGAGAAAAAAATTACAACAGGAAAGGATAATCATTAAACCTAGGTCTATGTCTCCTGCCAGTGCGGATAAAACACTGGATAAAAGACTGGTGTTTTGGGAGGGGGGGGTGAACCAAGGAGCGTTCCCAGAAGAGGAGGCATAGGAAGTGTTTTTACTTTGTCTTCACATTTAAGGAAGAAGTGTTGAAAAAAGAGAACACAGAGCTCAGACTGGAGAATATAGGACATGAAAGAAATGTCTGCTAATCTCTGTCAGTCAAAGCGATCATCTAAATAGGGTGTGAGCTCATTAATTACCCACCTAACATGTGTAAGGACTCCGAAATTGTCTGCTCAACGGGTGATCTTGTGGCCCTGTCACCACCTGGGACCTGCAAAATGCAAAGCCTCTGGCCTTGACCCAGACCTCCTGGAACGGAAGCTTCATTTTCACAAGATCATCAGGGGATTGGTATGCATGTTACATTTTGTAGAGCACTGACTAGATCAAAACAAGGAGTTCTAGGGACACCTGGGTGGCTCAGTTGGTTGAGCAGCTGCCTTCGGCTCGGGTCATATTCCTGGCGTCCTGGGATCGAGTCCCACATCAGGCTCCTTGCTTGGCAGTGAGCCTGCTTCTCCCTCTGCCTCTGCCTGCCATTCTGTCTGCCTGTGCTCGCTCTCTCTCCCTCTCTCTCTGACAAATAAATGAATAAAATCTTTAAAAGAAAAAAACAAAACAAAACAAGGAGTTCTAAGACAAGCCAATGGAAAGTTGTATGACTGACTTCAGTATACTTGGGTACTCTAAGCCCGAAAAGGCAGCATGTTTCCTGAAGCAGGAAGCAAACTGATACTTTATATCCTATATGTGATGTGTTTGGGTCGGGGGCAGTCAGGGAAGGTAAATTTGACAATGTGTACCTTCCCAGAAAACTGAAAGACCATACTGATGTGTCAGGGCTCTTGGAAACAAGGTCAGCTTTGACTGTCCGCAGTCCCCAGGCGAGCAAACGGCAGCTACTTGGCAATAGAAGGTGTCTGGATTAAAGTGGACTGAGAAGGTCATTCACATTTAGCAAGGCTGTGGTTTGTGGTGAATACTTCACATCTGCTTTCTCATTTAAACCTCACTTGAGGGTTGCTGGGGGAAGGGGGTTGGGAGAAGGGGGGTGGGGTTATGGACATTGGGGAGGGTATGTGCTTTGGTGAGTGCTGTGAAGTGTGTAAACCTGGCAATTCACAGACTTGTACCCTGGAGGATAAAAATATATGTTTATAAAAAATTAAAAATTAAAAAAAAAAACAACAACTAAAAAGAAGAAATTAAAGGTCTAATAAAAAAGATTCTTCCTGTCAAAAAAAAAAAAAAAAAAAAAAAAAAAAAAAAAAAAAAAAAAAAAAGAAAAGAAAGGAATCTGAGGCCTGGAGTGAAGAAATGATTTTCCCAGGTGTGATTACAGCAATAATAGTGATGTCATTTTGTAGCTAGCATTTACTGTGCACTTACTATGTTCAAAATACTGGGGGAAATGCTTTAAAAAAAACACAACAACCCTTATTTATTAGAGAAGGAGAGAGAGGGAGAGAATGAGCATGTGGAGGGGCAGAAGGGGAGGAAGCAAAAAAGAGAGAGTCTTAAGCAGACTCCGCACTGAATGAGGAGCCCTCATTCATGTGGGACTCTATCTCATGACCCTGAGATCATGACCTGATCCGAAATCAGGAGATGGTAGCTCAACGACTGAGGCATCCCTGAGGTAAATGCTTTTGTACCCAGTATCTCATTTAATTTGTACGCAGTATCTCATTTAATTTTTACCATGACTCTGTGAGAATATATTATTGACTCTGTTTTATAGTTAAGGAAATGCAAGAGTAGACGGTTTAAATGATTTGCACAAGATCACACAACTAATAAATATTTATGCTTGAACAAAGCCCACACGCCTTCATCAACACCTAAGTAACTCCAAAGGCCATCTTTTATTCATCTTCAATCTTGTCAAAGAGCATCAAAGAGATTCTTACTTCTCCCATAAACTTTCAAAGAAGAGGAGAGAGAAAGAAAGAGCAGGAGAGAGGGAGGGAGGGAGGGATGGAGGGAGGGGAGAAAGAGAAAGGAAAGGAATAAGAGAGGGCGTGAGGGGATGGAAGGAAGGAGGAAGGAAGGAAGAACAAACAGACACAGAGAGGGAGGGATGGGGGAGAGAGAGAGAAAGAAAAGAAAAGAAAACAAAAGAAGAAAAGGAAAGAGAAAAGAAAAGGAAGTGAAAATGATTTAAAGTGCATAATTATAAATAACAAGATTTCTAAGATTTACAAGTGAAATTACTGAATAATGTTGGGTAAAATGTGCCCTTCAGCGAAGACGAAATAAGCATATTTTTGTCAATGTAGTTGTCGTCATTGATTTGTCAGGAGATGGATGGGTAATTGGATTTCCCTACCTGTTCTGTCATGTAGAGTCTGACACAAATAAACATAGAGATATTTACACGAATTTACAAAGATAGTAACTAAGCCTTTCCAAAATATACTTCCAAACCAACCCCCACACCCACACATCAAGTTCTTTTATTCCCCAGTCATACAACAACAAAATTGACGGCTATGTCTACATGCACCCAGAACAGGTACATTTCCTGGAAAGTAGAATGATATTGAGGAAGGACAGGGGTGTTGGTCCCTTCTGAGGTGCACAGGCTAGACAAGTTCTTTAATAATCTCTAGGTTGTGATTTCCTCCCTCACCAAATAAGCATTTATGCTACCCCAGAAGACTGTTATCAGGAAGAGTCTGGTGGGTGGTACTGCTTCATAGATGATCTTCCTCTTCTATATTAACCGTAGTGTTTTCATATAGTCAGGATTTAAGAGATACATGTTTCTATGCTGAAATGGATGTATCTGAGTAAACACCATAAATTGACAAGGATTTACCAGATTCTGAGCTGTTGTCATAATCTCTAGTATTTAATTTTAGTCCATTAAACCTGCGTTTACCAATTTGATCACCTTGAACTGCACATCTGTTCTCACTGACGTTAGATCATGCAGAGTAGCCCCAGGCTGACTTACAAAGTATGAGATACTTTGTGTACCCTTCTGTGCATCCATTTTTTGTTGCTGCACATTCTCCCCTGACTTTCAGACATTTACATGTATGTGAGATGCTACTCATTTGAGGCAAACACACCAAGACTTCTCTCTCGGTCCTGGGTAATCTCCATTCTTATTCTGAATGTCTAATTAGACATTCTTTAAATAAATATACATGATGTTGATGAGGTATGAGAGTAAAACAGATTTTTTTAAAAAATCACAGTAAGTACAAGTAACCTCTAATGGATTTTACCATCCTTTTTACCCAGGTCATTGTTATTTCTAGCATGCAGTCTGATATTAAATTAAGTCTATATTTAATGTTGACATTTTCCTAATTTTTGATAAAGATGTTTTCCTCATCTTCCCAAGATGAAAATTGGTCAGTGCAGCTCACATATAAGATACTTTGGTAATTTAAAGGAACCCAGAGAAATCAAAGCATGGTTTAGCAATGAATCATGTTGAGTGTTAAATTCAATTTGTCTATTGGAACAGATAATCTGAACTTATCATCACATCCCATGAATGTTATATGGAGAAAACAAATGCCACAGGAACATGTAAGCATATCTGTCCTCCAGAATATTGCTCTCCCTAGAAATTCTGTGCATTCTTCAAACAGTCTTAAAAGATAAAGCCATGTTTGCCCCAGGTAAACAGGCTTCTTACCTGCTCTCTCTGTCATATTGGACTCAGTGACCTGGCAAAAGACAGCCGAAGATTTCAATTTCCCATTTGCCCAAAATCTAAAATTATGAACTCTGCAGATACCAGTGACACAATGATTAACCCTCTCTTCTATGCCATAGCTTGATGCCTGTGATTCATTGTTGGAGGGCCTGGCAGTGCACTAATGGCCTGTACGCCATCCGAAATATGTCAGCTCACTTTTTGAAGGTAGAAAGAAAAAGCAAAGATAGTTTCTGAACACTATCTTGCCAGTGTCGGGAAGTTGACAGAGTTATCCCTGCAACTCTGAGTTTTTCATAGGTATCTTCTATGCTGTACTCTAATTCCTATGGCATATGGATCCCAAGATCACAGATAAATTTCTCCAAATTCCTAAAATGAAACAGGGTGGTTGGACTGGCCCACTTCCATGGTTTAACAATATATGAAACAGCGGCTGCATCGTTGAGGAACAACTCTTCCATGTTGAAGCACACTAGTCTCCGCATAGCAGGAACGTTCCAGCACATACCTAATATTCTGGAAATCTGTGTTCTGAAACACCCTAGTTGCATTTATTCCACTTTTATTCCACTGTTCTTCCTGCAAACAAAACGGCCATTGACCCTAGTATAATTGCTCTCGCCCTTTCAACAAGACTCCGTTTTTTCACCTCAGTTAAGCATCATGCCCAGGAAACAGCCCTTGCAGTCTAACTATGCCCAGGTTCCCTTTCAACAGTGGCCCACATCCCATCCAGGCCCACATCAAGCCCACACAGGGATCTGGACTCTGTGCTTCAGGGTACGTTGAAGTCAATTAAAAACTCCAGTTGGATGACTTCCTGTCACATTTAAAAATCTGTTTGGCTGGCATTTCAGACCTTTGGATCATCTGATAGTTTTCTCATAGTTTTGATGCACCTTACTTGGTTTTTTATAGTCTGGTTGCTTATCTAGAATTTCAAAATATTTTGATAGAGAAAATAGATTGTTAGTAATATCTATGCCACGTTCATCATTTCTTGATCATCAACGGCAACACTGCTAACACTGAGTACTTACTAAATAAAATCAATGGACTCAACATGCAACATTCACTTTCTCCTTCCCCACAAAATAGGGCACAGTGAATTTTCCAGACTCGAAAATCAAAAACTGTTGAACGAATGAATGGTACTCATTATTGGGATGCTTAACAATTAAGCCAAGTCAATGGCAGTGATATGTATACTTCTTTTTCTGGCCTATAGACAAAAATAATTAGGTTGATAATAATTTATCTAGGGCTTACTCTTTTACTTTACTTTTTGGTTAAAACCAAAAATTTACTTTACTTTTTGGTTAAAACCAAACCAGATTTTTGGTTAAAACCAAAAATTAAAAAAAAAAAAAAATCCTGACCAAATGGAAGATTCCCCTCCCCATTCTGTGGGAAGTAAAGATACAGAAACCCAGAGTACTAGTAGACATATCTTAGTAGTATTTACTTGGTTTTCAAAGAACTGGTGAATATAGATTTTTAATTGTCAGTAACAAATATTTAGTTTTGGGGGGTGACAAGGACAGGGGAATCATATCCAAGGCTAGAAAGTTAGAAAACTGCTCAAGTATCAAAACAGAGGCAAAGAGAGTCAAAGGAAAGCATCTCAAGGAAGCCATTGAAATCAACAGTTAAATCCTAACATGGATATAAGAAATCCATTTCAAACCTTCTCTCTGGGGCTGAGAAGTGTGCACAAGGCTTAGCACCTCTGTCCTAGGTGTCAGCACCTGCACAGATTCAGGACTATGACAAGAGATAAAGTAAGAGGAACCACTTTTCTAGTAGTTCAGCTGTTACTAGAGAATAGACATACTTGTACTCTAAGGAAAAATCTTGAGGCAGCCAGTGGAAACAGCCTGTGTTCCTCTTTCCCCTCAGCTCAGAGTCCTGCATAAAGACACTACCTGCTACAATATCCCATTTGGCTTCTGGGAATAGAAGGAAACCTAGAGACAATCAGTCATCACTGTCGGGGGCAAGAATCTTCCACTAGTACTGTCCTTGGCTTAAATTTCTCAAACTGTTGTCTCCTACATGGCACTCTGGTTATCACATTAGGCGAACATCTCCTTACCTCCCTTACTTTCTAAAGAAGTACAATCTCCATAACCAAGTCCCAACATCTTTTGTTAGAATGCTGATGTTGATTAACCCTGTTATTAGCATTAACCTCTTCTGTGACATAGAGTAAGTACTCAAACAATGATCAGCAGATTGCCCAATGTTATGTTTTCTACATGGTCATCTTCCCTATTATTTCATTCCACAATCAGATTGATGACTGGCCTCCAATTATCCCCAAGTCTTTAGGGACCCCCCAGTTACTTGTCTAGTGTCTTTGTCACCTATTCTCTGTCTTCTAGCTGATCTCAGTCCAGCTAGTCCTTCCGTCTTGAGGGGACAGGGATGAGAAATGCGACTAAAAATGAAGTTGGTACCAGATTATAAAAGAGCTTGCAGCCACATTTCAAACTTGGCCACATCTCTGTTGGCCAGTGACTCTATTTTCACATGGTGGGCTGGAGATGTACTGAGAACTCTTCAAATTTGTGTTTAGAGTCGCTAATAAATCTGAGTTTGTTGGGGTTGCTACAAGTGATGCTAGCTACTGTCATAAAAAAGACTTTATTTTAATGGTTATTGTATTTGTAGTTTCTACTGACTTGTAACATTGAACATTTTTAGTTCCTTCCATACTGCTGAGAACAAAAACAAGTTGAGGACCAACTGCTTTCAAAGAAGGCTGAGCCAGGATAGAAGCGTAACAGTGAATGGTAATGCTCACACTATTTTGTAGGTAAACGAAGCCCCCTAAACCTAGTGTGGCTGGGCTCTACACCATCATTTGCAGCTGAGATGCAGTGAAGTCAGAGAAAGCAAATAAGTCATTGCAAGAGTCCACTTCAGAGATGCAGAAGGAGCTAGAACTGTAGTAGTTAAATAGGAAAAGAGGGAACGGAGTTGAGAAATACTTCAGAAGTGGAAATAAGCAGACAGGGGCATTAGATTAAGTGGTTCGGTGAGGAAGAGAGCAAAGATGGACGCTTTTGGAGGGTTGAATCTAAGAGAGTGAGAGAAAAGCAACACCCTTTTCCAAGTTATAGAACTTTGGAGAAGGCATAGATTTCAGCACTAAGCAGGTGACTTTGGACCTGGTCCACCTTAGATGCCAGTGAGACACTGCAAAAGCAGCTGGCTGGTCATTTGCGGATCAGGTCACGAACACAGGGGCACATTAGGAATGCAGGCACATTTGGCGTATTCTCACTTTATAAGTCACTGTAGTCATTGAGTAGAGTGAACTGTTAGAATGGCCAAGAGACTGGTGTAGGAAATATCCCTTTTCCGGGGCAGTGAGGGAGAGAAGCCCCTGAAGCTGAACGGGAAGAAGCAGCTGGGGAGGATTAGGACTATGATCTACTCTGTGGCCAGAGAAAGAGAGGGTTCCAGAAAATCAACAGTGTTACATGCAACAGAACAAAAATAAAGACTGAAACAAATGTGTCTTTTCTTTGTGTAATTTTTTTTTCTTTTTAAAAAGAGCTTAATTTTTCTAATCACCTCTATTTGGAGTTTTCCTAATTCTGGGAGATGCTGGTTCTTTCATAGCTTCTTTATTTATTGTAGCTACTTAAAAATATTTTTGTTATAGTTTTCTGTTGTTTTGAACATGTCTTTCTGGCACTGTTTTATTGCCTGAACCATTCTGTGTTTATTTTCTCTTCTTAGTAATACCTTATAATAGTTCTGTATGGAAATTGACCATGAACCATTTCTCATTTTCTCCCTCCTCCTCTTCCTCATCCTCCTCATCCTCCTCCTGCTCCTTCTTGGAGCCTCCCTTTACTTTCAGGAAGGCGGGTGGGTCAGAACAGTTTTTCCAGCTTTATGGCTCTAGAGCTCCCTCTCCTGTCATTTTTGCAAAGTAATAACAACAACGAAAAATATGACCTCACTGTAATGCTGCATCTGTTCCTTTTCCTTATTTAAAAACAAAACAAAACAAAATGTTTTCTTTCCTTGGCCTCTATTATAGCGATTCTGATAAATTTGGTTTTCTCCTAATAGTTTCTCAACAGCATGGGTCTTTGCCCTGAAGGGAAGCTTCATTTGATTAGTTCTGAGAATACGTGGGGCCCTGACTGGTCCAGCATTTTCAAATCTCACTGCAGAGCCCTAAATGCCTAGGCTGCTGCTTGACGGTGGACCCAAGGTTTCCAGTAGGAGTCTGGCAATATGGGATTACTGTGGGACTTTGGAGATTTTATTTTAATCTGAAGTTCATAAAGATTCTACAGTGATCTCTGTAATTTGTGCTCGCTTTATTAACAGCATAATGTTTTCAATGTCTGACTTAGTACAACTGATAATTCAGGGGGATACATCATATCCCATGACCTCACATGAAACATGGAAGTACCTATGTAACCCCATTTGTCTCATGGGTCTGTCTTGGAAGTTTCATCACAGTTGTGGGGGACACCGTCCGACATCAATGGGTTGTATTATGTATCCTGCTTTTAAGAGTATATATATGTAAACATGAATTCTTTGGCAAAGGAAAAGATAGCTATGAGACTTCAGAGAGAAATGGAATTGAGGGAAAGAAGGAACTTCTTTTAGAGTTAAGGAGAAGGTAATACATATATATGTTTTAACTATGAGGAAGAACTAAGAGACGTGAAATAAAAAGGCAAGTGCTGAATAAAGACTACAGTGCAAAAGAAGAAAATTCAACATAATTTTTAAAAAGCTTTTTATAAAGGGGCCTGTTGTAGTGATTCTCAAGTGTCTTTGCCCCAGGCGGAATTAAACCGCCCTTACCCGGGGCCGGGGTATAAAGGGATTATTCTCTCTCTCTCTCTCTCACACACACACACACACACACAAATACTTCTTCCCTTCTGATACCAAATTATCATCAAACATTTGTTTGAAGATCTCCAGTAATGGGGAGCTAATTACTCCAGACAGGACTCGCCTACAGAAAGGTCTTTGCTTTGATTGAAGGACTTTCATTTCCTGCATTTTTGCACAAGCAATTCATTCCTCTTTTGCAGTGCCAGCCATGGAAAAGAAACTAATGTCTGCCTCCATGACAGTTTGCCTGGAGAAATGTGAGTTTGGGTGGAAAAAGAAATAAAGATTAGTTTCGTTTTGTCCAGCATCGAAGACACATTTGCACGAGTAGTCACTATTCTCCATGTTAGATGGATGCATTCGAGGAAGAAAGTATTCAGGGATGTAAAGGTTGACAGGGGAAGAGAGTTATAGTGCAGACTCATGCTAGCTGAGCTGATCCACTCTGGTAAAACTGGGTGTTATTCTGTAAATGTGTTTGTTTGAGCCCAAGATCCATTTTGTGACAGCTGGAAGCCTAAGCTTGAGGGCAGTGGTTCTACCCATGAGCCCATTTGGTCTGCAGCCAAATTCAGCTCTTAGGAATATGGCAGTGCCTACAATTAATATTCTTTCTTCTGTTTATTAAGCACTGTATTCAGTCACAAAGCCTTAGCCTTTAGGGAGTAAACAGAGTAAACAAATGAGCAAGATTAGGCTTTTATAAAACCAAAAATTGCATGGCTCAGCTGAATAAGCACCAATTTATACTTACTAATGAGATAACGTTTCAGGGCAAGGAATGCATTTTGGTTACATGGAAATTCGACCTGATCAGTGAACACCAAAGTTTTGAAAGATACAGAGATCCCATGTCCCTCCAGGTCTGGAGATGTTAGTTCTGTGTATTGAAACTAACACGGATTTCAAAGGATGATCTGTGGGAGAGAGTAGGGATTTAATCTTGGATTTAATAGTGGAATCTGATTTTTTTTCCCCACACACAAAAGATACGGTTAACATTTTGAGTAAGATGGCATATTGTATTTTTTATATGAGGTATCTTCTGATACTCTTCCTATGTTCTTTCTATACAACAATGAGACAAAAAAGTAAAAAACAGAAAATCAAAAAGACAGCTGGGCTAAAATAAAAAAAAAAAAGACACAAATATGCACAATAGAAACACAATGTGATATTCACAGCTGAAGCCATACTGCAGGCAGTTTGGGGAACTGAAGCAAAAAGCAGTAGCTGAGAATTAAGCCATTGTCAGCGAAAGAAAGAGAGAAACTGTATACTGCATTATGACTAGAGTCAATTACTCCTTAACTCTCCTGAGAGAAAAATCTACTTTTCTGTGTTATTAATGTTAAACTCTACCTTTGACTTGCTCAAGCCAATGCACTGTGGGCAAAAGAGATAGTACTCCATGTGGAAGAATCTTTACCAGTGACCAGTTTCTCCATGTTTCCTTGACCAAGTGACCAGTTTCTCCATGTTCCCTTGACCAAGGAAAAGTCCCATCTGCCTGGGTCTCAGAATGAAAGCAGTCATGAAATACACTCACAGCACCCAGAGCAGATATTAACATAAATGAGAAATGATTTTTTTTTTTTTAATGCCACAGAGGTAGTGGGTAGTCACTAAAATATAACCTGTCTTATTCTGATTAATGCCTGGACCTGAGGAGGACAGAAAGTGGTGGGGTGGGGAGGGTGTGTCACTGCATACTTCTCATAGTTCTAGTTTTTAAGTAGTTATAAGCCCTGGAAGAAGAAAGGCAGAAACTCACAATGAGATACTGAAACAGATGTCTCCTGGCTTAGTGACTAATCTGCCATATCCCTAATACTGCCTTATCATAGACATGCCCAATCACATTGTAACAATGTGTGTGTGTGTGTGTGTGTGTGTGTACTGCAGGCTAAGGTTTCTGTAAGCAGGAAAAGGTGAGCATAAACAGAGAGGAAAAGTGAAAATGCAACAAAACAATATCCTCTTCAAAAATGAGCCAGCAAATCCAAATTCCAAAATTCATGATGAAATCTTGTGCTAAAATTACAACCATCCCTTCCAACACACAGAAGGGGAATTGATTCCAGAGGGAATGACAATATTTGAGGTATAGAAGACTGTGTAAGGAGAAAAAAAATTTTTTTAGAGTTCAGTTTTCAAAAAACAAGGAATTGTAAAACAAAAACAAAGAAATAAAAAACAGATTATGGACATTGGGGAGGGTATGTGCTTTGGTGAGTGCTGTGAAGTGTGTAAACCTGGTGATTCACAGACCTGCACCCCTGGGGATAAAAATATATGTTTATAAAAAATAAAAAATTAAAAAATTAAAAAAAAAGACTGATTTCCGAAACCCTGCAAAAAAAAAAAAAAAAAACTGATTTTACAGGTAGTTTTAGAAAGAACCAATCAAATACACAGAGAATGGGAAAAAGTCATTATTTTTAAAAAACAGTCACATTATAAGAAAGGGTAGTATGCTTGAAGATAATATTTAAAATTTCACTCAGAATGCAAGAGCAAGGCCAATACCCCGCCCCCCAAAAAATAGTAAAAAAAAATATAAAGACTTCAAGATGCAGCAGAAGAAATTCTAGAAGTCTGGAAAAAAGGGAATGACAGGAAAACAGTATTTGAAGAAATAAAAGGGAAAATAATTTCAGAATTAAAGAAGATGCAAGTTGAACTTAAAATGCCTTTTGAACATCTAACAGAAATATGAAAGATAAATTAACATCAAAATGTGTTTTATTGTAACTCTAGAAACCTTTACAACCTAGGATAGAAGTACTACCCATGTAAGGACTTCTAAAACTCCACTGCTCTAAAAAAATCTATGCAGATGCTGGTAAACATTATAAAAAACAAAGCAGCAACAACAACAAAAACATTTTCCAAAACTCTGAAAATTAACCCAAGGCTTGGTAAGAACAGCAAGCTTTGTATCATTTTAACTACTAGCTCTATCCCCATCACCCTTTCCTTATCTCTGTGGGAGTCTTAAGAACTAACAATGTAGCAAGCATGGAAGCAGTGATAAAAAGAAGCCCACCAGCCACTGAAAGGAGTGGAAAGGGTTTTCAGAACTTCAGAAATTCAGAGCTAGAGAATTATCTCTATTTGGTTTGTCTCATTACTCTTTATTTGACCTGACTCAGGGATTGTTTAATAAGGAAAACCCTATGCCTATGGAGTTTGTCAAATCAATTAGCAGCAAATGTTTAACTTTGATTGCTGTTGCCTGAGGCAGCAACACAAGTTGGGTCAAACAAGAAGCTGGGCAAAAACTTAAAAAGAAAACGTGCAGAAAAAGATTCATCCATCATGAGCTTGAAAATCTCCAGCATATTCTTTGGGGTCTAAAATGCTGTGCATATGTGTAGAACTAGACACAAGTAAAAGATCTGACTAGGCTCTGCTCATGTCAGCTGATACTGAATCTTTGCAAAAGCAAGACATGAAGGCGAATTCGGGGTTGCAAAGTGCATTGAAGGGGCATTGAAGTCTCGCTCCAATACAGACATTAGTCTTTGGCAAAGGAAGAGAGACTTGTTGATTCAAGATGTTTGAGGAAATCTTTGTAAATTCTAGTTGATTATTGGAGCACCTCGGTGGTGCAGTCATTTAAGTGTCCAACTCTTGGTTTTGGCTCAGGGGTGATCTCAGGGTTGTGAGATAAAGCCCCATATCAGGCTCTGTGCTGGGGGGAGAGGGGAGGGTGCCTCTGTGCTCCACAGGGAGTCTGCTTAGGTTTCTCCCTCCCCCTTCCTGTACCCTTCCCCCCTGTGCTTGTTCTATCACTGTAATAGTGGGTTAAGCCGCTGCCTTTGGCTCGGGTCATGATCTCAGGGTCCTGGGATCGAGCCCCACATCGGGCTCTCTGCTCAGTAGGGAGCCTGCTTCCTCCTCTCTCTCTGCCTGCTTGTCATCTCTTTCTGTCAAATAAATAAAATCTTAAAAAAAAAAAATAGGGGCACCTGGGTGGCTCAGTGGGTTAAAGCCTCTGCCTTTGGCTCAGGTCATGGTCTCAGGGTCCTGGGATTGAGCCCCGCATCAGGCTCTCTGCTCGGCGGGGAGCCTGCTTCCTCCTCTCTCTCTGCCTGCCTTCCTGTCTGCTTGTGATCTCTCTCTCTTTCTCTGTCAAATAAATAAATAGATGTCTTTGAAAAAAAGAATTAAAATAGCTGACCATTAAGTTAATGGAGAAGAGACTTCAGTGACTTGATAAAAGAATACAAACTAAAGAAATACTGCACAATAAATCAGTCACCATAAAATACCATTAAAAAGTTAACCCCCTAAGTTTATCTATGTATCTATCTATCTATTAAATTTTATTTTCTTTCTTGTGATGAGAACATTCAAGATCCACTCTCCTGGCAACCCTCAAATATGACTACAATAACATTTTACAGTGTATACAAATGATGAGTCATTCTATTATACACTATAAACTAGTATAATGTATGCCAATCATACCTTAATTAAAAAAAAAAAAAAGAATTATTCCAGGTAAGCCACCAAACAAACAAAGCACAGCATTGAGCCAGTAACAAAAGAACTTGTAGGTAGGGTTGACTTGATTTCCAGGGTTACTAAGTTATGTATTTAAAATGCCCAGTTTTTAACAGTTCTGGGAGACACACCCACAAAGACTAGAAAGTATGGGTCACTTAAAAAAAGTAGCTAGAAAACTGAGTGAACGCAGATGTACTTAATTAAAAAATATTTTAAGTCAGCAAATATAAATGGATTCAAAAAACTATTGGAATCGCTATCAGAATAATGAAATGGAGTCTGACAACAATGTCTCACAAAATAGAAATGGCACATTGTGGTGCAGAAATTACAAAAAGAACAAAATGGAAGATACGTCACTGAATTGTTCAACAACTGAAATAATAAACTCGCTGGAGGATCTCAACCAGAGATTTCAGGAGGCAGTAGGAAAAAGCAGGGAACTTGAAGATGGTTCAGATGAGACTGTCAAGCTTGAAAAACAGGAACAACAAAGAATGAATAAAAATAAACTGAGCCTCAGAAACCTGTGGGACACCATAAATCCTACTTACATATGCATAAGTGAGGTCCCCAAAGAGGGAAAAAAACAAGGCAAAAAGGGTATCTGAAGAAATAACAACCGAAAAATTCACCAAATTGGTTGAATACATTAATTTATATATGAAAGAAGCTCAATGAACCCCAAGTAAGATAAATTTGAAGAGATTCTTATATCTCATCCAGGAAGCTTTAAATATAACTACAGTTTTCTTTTGTCTTAAGTATTTCTTCTTTGTCTTAAGTAATTCTTCTGAAATAAATATTATAAAATATCATTTGATATTTTGACATTTTGATATTTTGATATATTTTATATATTATAAAATATTATTTGATAAATTTAGGTGCTGGGTACACATGCATGCTTTCAGTAATTAACATACATACTTAAAGTTGCTGGTTTAAACTGAAGCCTTAATACATATTATTTTCTCCTCTCTCTTTTCAAGTGACAGGTATTTCATTCTCCTTGAGTATAAAAGCATCAAGGAAGCTCTAGCAATTTCTTACCTTTATATAATTCTAGTTGTTGACAGTAATAATGCGAGATCAACCAAAAACTCCTCCTAGTGAATAATTTCAGTTTCTCTTACTCTCAAACAAGGAAGCTACATCAACAATGCTAGATTCTTTAACTTCAACCAAAATGAAAACAACAACAAATATAAAATGTATAAAGTATGATTGCTATTGTTAGAGTATCTTTCTAAGCTCCTTTATAGGAAATATCCTTAAAATTCTTAAGGACTTTTCAACACTATTTGTTTAGCTCTGTGATTTAACCTGTTGTTGTATGGCACAAGAATTATGCCATTTTCCTGAAGTCACAGTTTGTTGTGCCTGGAGTACCCAAATGGTTCTTCCAAGATGGTGGCCTATATAAGCTGGACACAGAATTCACAACAGTCAGTGATGTGGAATGGTCTTGACATTTGTACTTGAGTTTTGACATTCAGATACACTGATACTTGTTCTTTATTCCTACTCATTGAAAACAGTAGTTTTCAGATGAAAACTCATTGAAACAAACAAACAAACAACAACAACAACAAACTGGTAACAAACAAGACCAGGCAATGCCAGGTGAACTCTGGGGAGCTGAAAAATGACAATTTCTCAGGTTTTCCGAAGCAGCTGCAGCTAGGATTTGAAGCTACAGATGGATAAAGTCTATGGAGACATGGGAACCTGTTCAGTCTCACTTTAGAAGAAACTAAAAGCAAAACAAAAGAAACAGGTCTATATCTCGTATATTGACCCATCCCCACAAAGAAACTGCTCTTCTGTAACTTCTATGTCTCAAAAAATTCCTAATTTCTTTTCAAGGTGCAGCTCCTACAAGGACTACTCCTAGTTTGCCTAGACATTATAATTTCTCTCTTCTTTATACATTATAGCATGATATACTCACCTAGGGTCTAAAGGACCTAGGGGCCTTTAAAATGTATTACTCAAGAAGCAATTTATTAGGTAGTGAACGAGGCACAATTTTGTGCTTACAGGCTAGTGAAGGTTGTAAGTAAGGTAACTGGCATGTAAGTGCATGCTGTCTTAAAGAAGTCAAGGATGGTGGAAAATCACCATGGCGTCATCTAGTTCTGAGGGTGAGGGACAGCGGCAGACTGAGTCCTGAAATGAGAGCAGAAGACTAAGAAAAAGAGACGCATGTATGTAGGAGAGATGGTTAGAGGAATTGGGGTGTTTTAAGCAAAGGCAGGAGCATGGCCATTGCTCCAAAGATGGGAAAAGTACGGTATATCAAAAAATTCAAAGACAATCCTGAATGGCTTGTTTGGAGAAAGAAGATACCCCAGGAGTTTTGGAGATAACAAAGCAAGTGGGATAGAGATGAGACCAGTATTTGAAAACTACGGAAGTGATATTTGCAGGAGGTTTTATTTCTTTATTTTAATGTGTTTGCCCCAATGCATCCATTCCTCCAATCTTGGAATGCCAGAAATATTCTTCTTTTCTTAGAGAACATGTACATCCTGAAAGATTGACTAATCCAGCCAGCAGGAAAGAGGGGTAAGAGGAAGAAGCCTTATGTGACGCCATCACACAGAGTTTGTACTTGAAAGAAATTACCTAATCAGAATGAAATCCAGGACTTAAAGACTTTTTGCTTGGTGTTTATGTGTGTTTGGTGGGGTGGTGGGAGAGGATATAAGGTATATTGTCCTTATTTTGGGGGCATGAACCTGAAAGAAAACTGGCAGCCATCACATAAATATTATGAGAGAGCTAATCAGAGGAACCGAAGCTAAGGGACTGGTTCTTTGAGCTTGGATGTAGTTTTCCCTAAAGGCTCTGAACTATAAGCCAAACTACAGGTTTCATTGACTATTTGTTAAATTTTGTTTTCTGTTTTATGCAGGACAGAGTCCTAATTCCTAAGGTCTGATTGGGGCATTGATTTTATCTTAGAGCAATGGGAATTGACTGAAAAATTTTTTAAGTGAAGAGTAACAAGAATGTGTGCTTTAGAAAGACAGCCTTAACTACTTGTGTGGACAAGATGGCATAGACTCATTATTCTTTATTTCTCCTTTCTAAGTACAACTATAAACCCTGAAAATAACACAGCAGGAAACCGGCAGGTGGAAAGAGGAAGTGGACTGGCTAGGGACCACAGGACTAGAGGAAATACACTGTGCTCCAACATCTTCAAATTCCCATTCCACTCACCATAGCAAGCAGCAGATCAAGACCTGGCACCTCCTGAATCCCGAACATAAAGAGAAAGCAGCACAAGTAGGCCCCTTCCTTCCCTGATTGAATTGGAGTCCTGCAAATAGGAAGCCAAGGGGAGTCCTCTCTGCCAGTGGGGTCTGGAGTGCCTTTACCCCTCCCTTCCCTTCAAAGACACTGGGGAGCCAGCCCAGGTGGCCTAGAAGCTCAGGAAGGGATTCAACAAAAGCCCACAGACTATCAGAGACAGAGAAAAATGCTCTCCCAAGTCCTAGAGAGCAGGGAAGTCCAGCCTGGTAAGTATTTTCTGCTTCACATATGGCACCAGCAGGGATCAGCAAAAGACCCGGTGCTACCAGGAAAACAATGCAGATGAAAAATAGCATCTCAAAGGCTCTGAAAATTAAGTTGTCATTAGAGCTGTAGTTCAAAAAAGTAGGTCAGTATGTACATGCTAGACATAAAAAGGGTGATTGCTTGCTAAAATAAAAGATTTTACTAGGATCTAGAGTTTCCCAACATAATAGTCAAAATGTCCAGGTTATAAAAAAAAAAAAAAAAAAGTACTTCTCATACCAGGAGCGAAGGAAACCACAGACTGAATGGGAAAAAAAAAAAAACAAAAAAAAAAAAAAAAAAAACAAACACAGGTGATATAGATGTTAGAATTATTTGACAAATACTGTAAGGTAGTCATCATATAAGTTGCTTCATTTTGCAACTACAAGTATTCTTGAAACCAATTATAAAATAATCTCAATAAAAAATAGAAAATATAACAAAATTAACATTATAGGACTAAAAAACACAAGGCACTCGGGGACTCCATAGCAGAATAAACACTATATAAGAAAGAATCAGTAAACTTGAAAACAGGATAGAAGGACTTCTTTGTCTATAGAATAGAGACCAGCAAGTTTAGTAGGGTTGGTTGGAGGATGGTGGTCTGAAGGGAAGTGGTGGCAATGAGAAAGAAGTTGATTTTTGAAGTGGTTTGGATGGAGTATAAATAAAACAGTGTTTTACTTGGACATGGTGTAAGAAAAAGAGAGACATTGAAGGTGAATCCCAATAGAGTGAATATTGATATAAATGCCAGAAGTAGAATAGTTTTGGGAGGGGAAAAACAAATCATGAATACAGTCTTGTATATTCTTCATTTGAGGATTTATCAAGCAAGACAATTTGATATCTCAGCCACTTGTGTTATACTATAGTCATCAATTGATCTCTTGATGGAATCAAGAAAAACTAGCTCAACACCTAGCATTAGGGAGGCATTAGTAAATTTAGTGAGTGATGGAATAAATGAGAAAATAAGTGGACCTCCTGTAGGTTCTAAGAACATTTTTGCCTAGCATGGATCATCTTAGATAGATAAGGCCACGTAATTGTAACACCTCTAAAGATCACCTAGACTGTTAGGATATCAAGAGTCCACAGGTAAATAAGCCTGGCCAGCAAATATGAAATGCCTTTATGTATCTCAGAATGGAACCTAAGCTCAGCAATTATAGATCTATCATTTAAATCCAGATACCACAGGCTATAAAATAAAATACTGACCTTGTTTTATGTCTTCTTATTTTTTAACATCTGAAAACACTTTAACACTTGAAAAAATACTTCATATAGGTGACTGATTAAATGAAGTCATCAAAGAAGAGTTCAGCAATTGCATATCATTGTTTTATATCATATTGTTTCTATTTTCTTCAAAATGAACAACTTGTTTGAGAAGAAAATAATAAAACTGTGAGAAAAGTGTACCAAATTCTTTTTTTTAATTATTTAATTTTTTAAAAAGATTTTATTTATTTATTTGACAGACAGAGATCACAAGTAGGCAGAGAGGCAGGCAGAGAGAGAGAGAGGGAAGCAGTTTCTCCACCGAGCAGAGAGCCCAATCCGGGGCTCAATCCCAGGACCCTGGGATCATGACCTGAACTGAAGGCAGAGGCTTTAACCCACTGAGCCACCCAGCACCCCTAGTGTACCAAATTCTAAAACCCTAATCCATTTGGCATCCTTTGCTCTACCCTAATTCACTTCAATTAGATATATTGAGATCCCTGCATGACTTTCATTGCTATCCAGAAGCCAAGGATAAATCCTAGATCATCAATTCTAGAATTTTTGCCCTACAAATTAGCAGGATATTTGTCCTTCTACTAGATCTAGCTCTCAAGGAGTCCATGCCAATGTCTCACCTGGCACCTTTAGGAAGAAACCACTCATTTTCTTCGCCCCTCATTTTCATAAATATCCCACTGGGGAGACTCACACTCCATTTTCCCTAGAGCTCTCAAGTATTCTGATCCTCCACATGGTACACAAGAGTCCTAATTTCTACTCCATCTAGCTCTAGAAGGACAAAGTGTTTTCTGCCAGCCATATTGCAAGACTGGTATTGATCTCAGCCTATATTGCTACTGGATCTCCTCTGCCCTTCTGAAGTTAGGGCCTACCTTGGTATCCATTCTGACAATACTTATCTGCAATATGTTCTGCTGCATTGCTAGTGTTTTATTCTTTCTACCTCTGGTCTGAAGGCATTTTAATCTTCCCTTGGCAATTCCTGCTTCAGGAATGTCCCTCAGCTCATCTGGAAGGAGGACCTAAGATATCTCCTAAAAGAGACATATTTTTACACAAACCAGAGAGTCCATTTGTATTGGTCATTTTAGACCATTATTATATTAGGCATTTAGAGAAAAATGTGTTCCAGAAACAGAGCTTAGAGTAAAAATGTGATTTTGTCTACATTAAGGTTTTGAAAAGAGGGGCCATCACTGGAAATACTGCTTAGTAAGCTACGCTCAGATTTTTGATACATCTACCCATTTTTCTCAACTACCTGAGCAGAAAGAAGAAAAAAAAAGAAGCTTTGAGAGGTCTTTTTAAATCCTTATAATCATTAAAATTTAAAACTTTCACATTTATAATTTAATGTAGTTAAAATGCCATGCATATTCATGCTATTTGATGTTCATATTAAAAAAGGATGTAAATAAAAGAAGAGTTACATAATGACTCATTTTTATTCTCTTCATTAAAGAATCAGAGTTCATGGCTGCTTTATATAGATTTATATCCTGTACTAGATGTAGAATATTTCATTAAAAAATTTTTTTTTCCCAATCTTTAAAAATCTTGGTATTGCTAAATCATAATCTCAGGATTAAAACCTTATAAAAATGAAGGCTGTGTCTGCATCATGTTACAAATTAGCTAGCTTATAATATCAAGCAAAGCAACTTGTTCATTAAAGAAATTTTATCATTCTCAAGTACTGCATTATTTACATGTTTATGAGTACAGAAATGTTGAGTGACAAAAAATGAGTTTATCAGTAACAACAACAACAACAAAAACATTACATTTGGTTATACCCATACAATTTAAGAGAATTAGATCAATCCATGCATAATGAAGAAGAAAAGACAGACTCAAGTATTTTGACTTATGCTAATATTTTTTACATTCTAACTTTCCAATTTAGTCTTAAAAATTTAAAATTTAAAAATTTTAGTCTTATAATCTTAAAAATTTAGTCTTATAATCTTAATCTGCTGATCTCTACCTCACTGTGAAGAATAAATATGTGTCAAAATCAATAATCTAACTCAGATATATTTTAAATAAATATTACAGTTATAAGAACTGTGTTACTCAAATTATATTTAAGAAAAAATATATTCCAGAATATCTTTCAGTATTGCAATAATTTTTGTAACTTCCCCAAATTCTGAAAATTATATAAAGTTATTTTAAAATTGGCTACTGCTGTAGTTTGAACATTGCTCTCCCAAAATTCATGCTGAAATCTTAATGCTCAATGTGATGAAATTAGGAGGTGAGGTCTTTGGGAGTTGTTTAAATCATGAGGATGGAGTCTTCATGAATGGAATTAGAGCTTTTATATAAAAGAGACCCTATAGCATTCCCTGTACTGGGGGATACAATCAGAAGTCTACAACCAGGAAGATGGCTATCATCCAACCATAGGGCCTTCCTCTCTTGGACTTCCAGGCTCCAGAACTGTGAGAAATAAATTTCTGTTGTTTGTAAGCTACCCAGTCAGTGATATTTTGTTACCCCAGCCCAAACAGACTGAGACAATAGTCACAGTTCAACCCAGAATTCATTAGAAGGCACATCTGACATTTTAGTAAAATGATTAAGCTCTTTTGAAAGAATATTTTCTCAAGTTATCAGCCAATATTGGTAGTAAGTATGGAAACAAGGATTTCACATATATAAGTAGGTTCAATTTCTGCAGTAGTGTTTGAGGTATTCTAGGGTGAGAGCACAAAAAAAGAAGCCATATGCAAATTATGTAATATCATAGTGTGTTATGCATCAAAAATAAGAATTAGCTCAAAAAACAACAAAAAAACCCTCTCACAATGCTTGTTAATGACAATCATATCTCTAGATAATTTATTTCTGTTTTCTCTATGTGTTAAAATGTTCTGAATAATCTAGATACAATTTGGAGGATTTCATTTTTAGTCCTCAAAAGGTGGTGTCAAATTTGATGGTTAGAATGTCATTTTTGTTAGTGGTTGCTTTTCAAGGAGTAGGATTTTAAGCACATAAAAATAACAGTTATAGGAATGTTTCATTTTGTTCCATGGTCAAATTGCTTGATAGTTGAGTTTAAATTTGGGAATGAACTTGAACTTCAGCAATATAAGTACTGAACAGCAAAAGCTATTTCCAATCTTGCAACATGGATTTTTCTGTCAAACACTTTTGTCTTTACATGGTCTAAGAATCTGAAAAATCTATTTTAATCAGATGAAATAGATAGACTGAAATTCCATTTAAAATGAAGTGTTTTATATTATTAAAATAGTCAGTGACATTAATTATTGCTGGAAGAATAATTTTTAATGAATGTATCACGTGCATAAATTCAGAAAATGATGCTAGTTCTTATGGCACTGAAGAGATGAGAATCTCTACAATTAGTTGGTACCACCTGGGTTGTGTACATGAAATTTTAAATCCCTGAGATAATTTCTGCTTAAAGATGGGGGGACTGACCACATGCATATATTTTCTTTCCTTCCTGGGACACAGTGAAAATATAAGCACAAAAATCAACAGGTCATAAATCTACAACAAATAAGAGATGGATAAAGAACTGTCAGAATGCACGAAAGTTCAACACATTCTGGAGGGCAGCAAGTCCAAGGGAGCACAGTCATTACTGCCTTGGGACTGAGGAAGTGGTGAGGTGGGACAAAAGTGAGACGTGAGAGAGCACTCACAGTGAAACCACACAGGGATGTGGGACTGAGAAAGAGCCCAACCAGGAGAGTGTGGGGAAGCCTCGTGGTGAAACACATGATGGTACAGAGGGGACAGTGAACACCGTACACGGACCTGAAAATATTGCCACGTGTCCCCCGTTCTTATTTCAGATGAGTCAGCAGCCAGGCCTCTAGCCCTTAGACACAGACTGGAAGGCAGTTCTACAGTGTAATTGTGACTCCAGGGACATTCTGACATTTGGGGGCACCCCAGAATGACACCAGCTCCAAACCAGGCACCTATTAAAATAAAGACCCTAAGTAGACTAGCACAAAATACTTCTACAGAGTTCCAAAAGAGTTTCTCATGACCTCCTCTCAAACATAAACATGAGGCTCCTGGAGACAGAGGGATGATTCACAGAGATCACAGAGATGATTCACAGAAAACAAGGAGACACCAAATTGCCAACAGTAATGTCCTTAGAGAGAGTCAAAAAAAAGTATCTTATTCATTCAATCTGGTAAAATTCCTAGAACAAGGAATAATCAGTGAACCTGAAAGAGCTTTTGAAAATGAAAATATTGTGTTTCAAATAAAAAGAATGAGGGGCACCTGGGTGGTTCAGTCTGTTAAGTGTCTAACTTTTGATTTTGGCTCAGGTCATGATCTCAGGGTACTGAGATCAAGCCCTGTGTTGGGCTCTGCACAGGTGTGGAACCTGTTTAAGATTCTCTCTCTTCCTTTGCTCTTCCTTCCCCTTAAAAAATAAATAAAATAATTTAAAAATAAAAAGAATTAAGAGAGTAGAAAGATAAAGAGATCTCCCAATAAATTGGGAAAATTGGCAAAAGATTGGGAAAAGATGAAAGGAAATAACAGGATTCAGAAAATCAACTCAGGGAGCCCAACAGCTGACTAAGATAAATTTAAGAATGAGAGGGAGGGAGACAAACCATAAGAGGCTCCTAATTTCAGGAAACAAACTGAGGGTTGCTGCGGGATGGGGGAAGGGATAAGGTAGCTGGGTTATGGACACTGGGGAAGGTATGTGCTATGGTGAGTGCTGTGAAATGTGTTAAGACTGATGATTCACAGACCTGTACCTCTGGGACAAATAATATATTATATGTTAATTTAAAAAATGAGCGAACTGTAAATAAAAATTGGGGACAAGAATATCATTCAGGAAATACTATGTTCCACAGAGCAGACAAACCCCAAATCTCTAAATTACAAAAGCCCATCCAAAGAAATTTTGAAATATCCCAGCTAGTGAGCACAGAGTAAAAACCTATTCAGACCCACTAGGGATGCTCACGACAGTTATGCCCGTTCTTTAGGTAAAGGAGGGGAAAATCCAATTTTAAACAGGGAGGCAAGGAAATGGGAAAATGACATCTGCAACCTAGGACAACAGTGACAGCAAGTTTCAGGAGGTCAGCCAGGCAGCAGACTGAGGGGGAAGCTATGCAGAAAGGGACTGGAGACAGAGGGCTGCAGGAGAAAAGTGAAAATAACTAGTCACTAGGGAAGTCAAGGATTAAGAGCTGTTTGATTCTCCAGAAAACCCAAAAGTTCTACAGAAGCTAAATACTCAGCTTTGCAGTGGACAAATATTAGCATTGTTTGAACACACTTCATAGAGTACTAGGTTTTTTTTTTTTTTTTTTTTAAGATTTTATTTAGTTATTTGATAGAGAGAAAAAGCATGAGCAGAGGGAGGGGCAGAAGAAGTGGGCTCCCCGTTGAGCAGGGAACCCTATGTGGGGCTGATCCCAGGACCTGAGATCATGATCTGAGCAGAAGGCAAACTTTTTTTTTTCCAGTTTTTATTTTTTAATTTTTTAAAAAGATTTTTAAATTAAATTTTTAAATTTTTTTGTAAACATATAATGTATTTTTATCCCCAGGGGGTACAGGTCTGTGCATCGCCAGGTTTAGACACAGCAGACTTTTAACTGAGGGAGCCACCCAGGAGCTCCAGAGTACTAGCTTTTAAGCTATATCCATGAAGAGATATATAACATGAGGGATATATAACATGCGGGATGTCTTGCAGGACAAACTACAAACATGTAGTTACAGAACATTTTTTTGTAGATACAGAACATTTTGTAGTTCTGTTTGTAGTTACAGAACATTTCAGTGTTATTAACAAAAGAAATGGGAACACAGAAGAGCCGAGGAGGAGAGATGAAAGAAAGAAGGCTGCTAATATCCATATTTCATAAAGTGACAAGTTGAACATACAGTCCAAATGATGAATACACTTACAGATATATATTTATCTCCTACGTATGCATATATTTTCCTTTCTTTCCAGCTTTATTGAGGTTAAAGTGAACAAATAAAACTGTATATTTTTAAAGCATACAACTTGCTATTTTGATATTTTGTGAAATAATCACCACAATCAAGCTAATTGACATATCCATCACTGACGTAGTTACTATTTTCTGTAGCTGTGTAGCTGGTAAAAATGCTTAAGATTAATGAGTTCAGGAGAGCTAACAATAGAGGTCTAGCAACGTGTCTGTGGTTAACAGTACTGTATTCTCTACTTGAAATTTGCTAAGAGAGTCATCTTAAGTGTTTGCATATATTTTTTGTTGATTACATGAAGGCCATCCGTGTATTACTTAATATAGTAGACATATGGGAAGAACAAAGAAGGAATGCCTACTAAGAGCTGTCCTGCAAGACATCCCGCATCCCTAACTCCCTACCAAGACCACATTATTGATATGGGATAAAGGAAAGAATGTTGCACCAGAACATTTAGACCTATCTTTACATCAGCTACTAGTCTACCAACCAACTTCAAATAAATTATAAAATCCATCCCCATACCCTTTAATGAAACCACTCTAAGGTTTATTTCCATTGTATATAAGCAAATCTAAAAGAAAGTACATAGTACATAAGGAGCTTAGTTTCTGAAAATCTTTAACTAGTTGCGGTCATTTTGTTAATGTTTAGCCCGACCTTTTCAGTCTTCAGGATCTACATTAAAAGTCAACAGCACAATAAAAATGAGAAGGTCCACTCAAAAACAAAACCAAAGCCTGGCAGCAAAACATATTCCTGCTTCGGAAAGTGGCCACTGCCTGCTGTTTACTTTTGCATATTCACAATAAAAAATTGTTTAAGTAAATTCTGGTTCATCGACTATCAAGAAAATATTAGCAAGTGTAGCAAAATAACTACTTGTAGCAAACTCTATAGCCTTCATCACATTTTGCTTTCAGGAGTAATTTCACAAGAACCATGGGCTCATATATCAAAAGAGCATTTAAAAAGAGATTTTTGTTCAAAGAAATAGGCACATCAAAGCAATCAAATAGGAAGTAATCATGTCTAACTTCTACAAAGCAATATTATCCTTTATGAAATGAAAACCTTGAACACACAAAATCTGAGTTGAAATCAAATCTGATATTAAATTTTATTACTTAGAGATGACTTGCTATGTCGGTTAAGAGCTGACATTTCAAAATAATTCATGTTCAGATAGATATTTCAAAATCATGTTCAGATAGATATTTATTCCTTCTACAAATTAAAAATTCAGTCTACAAACTTTACTCCCTATTATAAGAAAGTAAACTTTTATAGGCATTACCATATTGTTAGCATTTCATCTCAAGATGCTAAGTTCCCTCAGCAACAATTTTCCTTCAGAGGGAACTGGCAAGAAGGGAAAAGAACAAAATTATTGAATTAATTGATACTCTGGCATGACTTTTTTCTTTAACTTTATTGTAGCTTCCTTCCTAAAGTCGTATCTCTAGTATCTATGATTTCTCCCAGCAAAACGTGATCATTTAGTGAATGATGATTAGTTTCAATTTCTGAATAATTAGCATCTTTTAATTTGTAAGTAAACATCTTCCTACCCATAAGGGTGAACAATTTGGCCTATATATTTCTCTATGTATTTCTTTGTAATCTTTCCCACCATAATTCCAACACTTGCATCATGCTGAAATATAACTCCTTTCAGCCCAGATTACATTTTTTAAAAAATTGTTTTAGTTAGAGTGACCTTTTTTCTTATCATTTGTAAATCTTTAACCTCCTGAAATTTATTTTAAGTAAATTGTGAGAAAAATGATCTAACTTTATTGTTTTGCTTATGTGTTCTTAGACAGTTCACCCTTATTAAATAATTCATTATTTTCTCGCTAACTTAAAACATCACTTTTTTATTTTTAAAGATTTTTTATTTATTCACTTGACAGAGAGAGAGATCACAAGTAGGCAGAGAAGCAGGCAGAGAGAGAGAGGGAGGGAAGCAGGCTCCCCGCTGAGCAGAGAGCCTGATGCGGGACTCGATCCCAGGACCCTGAGATCATGACCTGAGCCGAAGGCAGCGGCTTAACCCACTGAGCCACCCAGGCGCCCCTCATCACTTTTTTTTTAAAGGTTTTATTTATTTATTTGACAGAGAGATCACAAGTAGGCAGAGAGGAAGGCAGAGAGAGAGGAGGAAGCAGGCTCCCTGCCGAGCAGATAGCCCGATGCGGGACTCGATCCCAGGACCCTGAGATCATGACCTGATCCGAAGGCAGAAGCTTAACCCACTGAGCCACCCAGGTGCCCCTAAAACACCACTTTTATCTTCTAATTTTTGTATGTACTGATTTTTGTTCTGGAATCAGGGAAAACAGTAATCATTATTTTTCTATTTTATTAAATACCTATTAACTTTCCTTGCATCTTTATTCTGATGAACTTTAAAATAGTTCATTAAGTCCCTTCTCAAATTAAATTTTTAGCGAATCTGTATTAAATTTACTAATCAGTTCTGCAAGATTTCTTTCTTTACAATATTAATATACTGAAAATGGAACCCATTGAACACAGCAGGCTAGGGAATGTAACTGAAATTATACTTTGTCATATATTATATCTACAAACCAAGAACATGGCAGGACTTTTCTTTGTTATAAGTCAATCTCTCTCACTCTCTCTCCCCCCACCCTCATTTTCTCGCTCTTTCTCTGTTTCTCACACAACAGCCCAAAACACAGTTTTGTAGTTTTAATCAAATAGCTTCTGCACGTATCTTATACTCTCTACTATGGAGTGAATGTTTGTGTCCCCTTAAATTTCATACTTTGAAACCCTAACCCTCAATGTAACCATATTATGAGATGGAGCCTTTGGGAGGTAATTTGGTCAGGGTGAAGCCATCATAATGGAATAGTGCCCTCCTAAGAAGAGATCTGAAAGGGGCACCTGGGTGGCTCAGTGGGTTAAGCCTCTGCCTTGGGCTCAGGTCCTGATCTCAGGATCCTGGGATCGAGCCCCGCATCGGGCTCTCTGCTCAGCAGGAAGCCTGCTTCTCCCTCTCTCTCTCTGCCTGCCTTTCTACCTACTTGTGATCTTTCTCTGTCAAACAAATTTAAAAAATCTTAAAAAAAAAAAAAAAAGAGATCTGAAAGAATTGCTTCTCTCTCTGTGAGAATACAGGAAGATGGCCCTATGCAAACCAAGAAGACACCCTTCTCCAAGAACTGAATTTGCCCGCACTTTGACCTTGGACTTCCTAGCCTTCAGAACTGTGAGGGAAAAAGAATGTTTGTTATTTAAACCACAGAGTCTATAGTAATTTGTTACAGCTGACCAAGCAAACTAAGACACTATCTTATAATTTTTATTCCTAGATTTTGCTGACTGCATTGCTTTTATAAAAGGAAACGATTTTCCTACCATATGATCGCTTTTCTTTTAAATTTATGTAGGTCAGTGCTATTTACTAGAAATGTAATGTGAGTCATATTCAAGTCACATATGGAATTTTAAATTTTATAGTAGCCACATTAAAAAGAAGCAGATGCATTGATTTTGATTAGCATATTTAATTCATCCAGAAATATTATTTCAACCTGTAATCAAAACTAAGAAAATAGAATGAGGTATTCTACATCCTTTTTTCTGGAACCAGGGAAGACAGTAATCATTGTTTTTCTATTTTATTAAATACCTATTAACTTTCCTTGCATCTTTATTCTGATGAACTTTAAAATAGTTCATTAAGTCCCTTCTCAAATTAAATTTTTTTTAGAGATTTATTTATTTATTTGAGAGAGTGAGTGCAAGGGGATGGGCAGGGGCAGAGGCAGAGAAGGACTCTCCACTGAGCATGGAGCCCAAGGCAGGGCTCAATCCCAGGACTCTGAGATCGATTATGGTCTGACCCGAAATCTACCCGAGGGATCCATCCAGGTACTCCTGCAACCTCTTTTTTTTTTTTTTTTTTCCCCTTCTAAGTCTCTGAATTCCAGCATGTGTTTTATGCATATAACAGCACATCTTAATTTGGGCTAGTTACATTTCACAGTGCTTCATAGCTACATGTGGCTGATGGCTACCATATTGGACAGCTCAGATAAAAGAAATGAAATTATTTTTTAGCAAGATTTTGAAATTAGCCACCATTTTGGACATGCAAAGCATATCTAATTATTTCTCCTTTATCCTGGAGTTGCCAGGTAGAAAAAAAAATTAAATGCCTATATTAGTAATGTTCTTTATCTATTCCTGTATTAATTACTTTGGCTACTTATTATTGCTTTGGTTAATTGTCCAGAATATTTTTTATTATTTTTTTTAAAGATTTTATTTGTTTACTTGAGAGAGAGAGAGCACAGAGGGAGAGGGAGCAGCAGACCCCCGCTGATCAGGGAGCCAGATGTGAGGCTAGATCCCAGAACCCAATGCTCGGGTCATAATCAGGTAGGTCCTTAACGGACTGAGACACCCAGGCACTCCTGGTTTCATTTTGTTTTAGTGGTCCAAGTCTTGTTTTGCATCTAGGAGGGATTCCTCTAGAATTCTATTATGATTTTGATATTTGTCAAATTGTTTTGGAGAATTACTCTTTATTACTTGAGAAAAGCACTTTTTTTTTTTTTTTTTTAGATTTTTATTTATTTGAGAGACAGAGAGAGAGTACAAGCAGGCAGAGAGGCAGGCAGAGAGAGAGAAGGGGGGGAAGCAGGCTCTCCGCCAAGCAGAGAGCCTGATGCGGGGCTTGATCCCAGGACCCAGAGACCATGACCTGAGCCCAAGGCAGAGGCTTAACCCACTGAGCCACCCAGGTGCCCCGAGAAAAGCACTTTTTAATATCTTTCACTAAGAGTTTTTAAGGAGTAATAGGTACTTCTTTTACAGAAGTAAAAAATAAAACAGAATACCTTCTGTATCAGAATGATTACCTGGCTTCTTTCTGTGACTTATCAACGTAATTATGTGCACTAATTAGTGGGTAGCCTAATGCTACACAATTATTACAACATGTTTTTGAAATAAGCTCCACTTAGTTACCATATACAGAGTTTTAATATATGCTAAGATTCATTCTTTCCACTTGAGGCAGTTATCTGTGTTTACCACATTTCAGTTGGGTGTGGTTTTCATGTGATCAGTGCAGTCAATTAATAATGGGCAAGAATTGGTATCACAAAAACCAAGCTTATTAGTGTTTAAATGTCATCACTGACAAGGGACAGGTTGGCAATAACTCATTATGAGAACCACACGCATTTCAGGGAATTTATATCTCACTTTTAAGTTGAAGACTGGTGCTTCTGTAATTTGCAAGATTGCATAAAAAATGTTTTGGAATTTCTAGAACACACTATGGTTTATTTGAATTGTATATACTTCTAGTGCTGATTTATTAACAGTTCTTGAAATAAGTCTCAGATTTGCTATAATCTGTAACACTAAATTAGAAGCTTATTAAGAACTTATATAATGTATACAGATTTAAGATTCATACATAGTATGAACATTTTGAAAATAAGCTTTTTGAAAATAAAATACCGTCCTACACTTTGGCATGCCACTTATTTTTAACAAATTGCATAGAAATTTTTCTAATAATTATGTGTTACTACATATTTTATATGAAAAATGTATGTCTATTTTTTCTTTAGTAAATTAGAACTATGGTCATTTCAAAACGTATAAAATCTGTAAGACAGGGGTGCCTGGGTGGCTCAGTCAGTTAAGTGTCCAACTTTTTTTTTTTTTTTTAAGATTTTATTCATTTGGGGCACCTGGGTGGCTCAGTGGGCAAGCCTCTGCCTACGGCTCATGATTCTAGGGTCCTGGGATTGAGCCCCGCATCGGGCTCTCTGCTCAGCGGGAAGCCTGCTTCCACCTCTCTCTCTCTGCTTGCCTCTCTACGTACTTGTGATCTTTTTCTGTCAAATAAATAAATAAAATATTTAAAAAATATTTTATTCATTTATTCATCAGAGAGAGAGAGCATAAGCAGGAGGAACGCCAGGCAGGAGAAGCAGGCCGAGCAAGGACCCCAGTGCAGAACTTGATTCCAGGCCCCTAGGATCATGACCTGAGCCAAGGGGAGATGGTTAACCGATTGACCCACCCAGGCATCCCAGGCATCGGGCTCTTGGTTTCAGCTCAGATCATGATCTCATGGTCTGTGAGATCAAGCCCTGCTTTGGGTTCTGCACTCACTGGGGAGTCTACTTGAGATTCTCCTCCTCTGCTCCTTCCCCACTCTCTCTCTCTTTCTCTAAAATAAATAAATCCTTTTAAAAAAAAACTTTCAAGACAGGAGAAACTTAGAAAGCAACTTAAGAAAACGTGGCTACAATAGCCAAACTATGGAAAGAACCTAGATGTCCATCAACAGATGAATGGATCAAGAAGATGTGGTATATATACACAATGGAATACTATGCAGCCATCAAAAGAAATGAAATCTTGCCATTTGCGACAACATGGATGGAACTAGAGCGTATCATGCTTAGCGAAATAAGTCAAGCAGAGAAAGACAACTATCATATGATCTCCCTGATATGAGGAAGTGGTGATGCAACATGGGGGCTTAAGTGGGTAGGAGAAGAATAAATGAAACAAGATGGGATAGGGAGGGAGACAAACCATAAGTGACTCTTAATCTCACAAAACAAACTGAGGGTTGCTGGGGGGAGGGGGTTAGGGAGAAGGGGGTGGGATTATGGACATTGGGGAGGGTATGTGCTTTGGTGAGTGCTGTGAAGTGTGTAAACCTGGTGATTCACAGACCTGTACCCCTGGGGATAAAAATATATGTTTATAAAAAATAAAATAAATAAATAAATAAATAAATAAATAAATAAAAAAGAAAACGTGGAGAAGAAATGAACAAAATGAAATAGACAATTTTCAAGATACCATCCAGAAAAAAGTAACACCCTGCAAAACTAATTAGTTGATAAAATCACTTATGACTAAAATTAAGCTTTGATAAACATAATAAATAGTATTACAACTAAACATACTGAGGACGAGAGTTGAATCACTGTATATGAGTTACACTATTTTTTTATTAACTATTATTTAACTATTATTAGAAATGCATACATACATATATATGCATATCTTATATATACATATATGTCCATATATGTATATATATATAGAGAGAGAGAGGGAGAGGAGACTGGTTTCTGCATGGCTGCATCATTATTCAGAAGTGAGATTGAGTTCAGTGTTTAATTTACCGCTCTCGGGATGCCTGGGTGGCTCAGTTGTTTAAGTAGCTGCCTTCCGCTCAGGTCATGATCCCAGCGTCCTGGGATCGAGTCCCACATCGGGCTCCTTGCTCAGCAGGGAGCCTGCTTCTCCCTCTACCTCTGCCTGCCATTCTGTCTACCTGTGCCTGCTCTCTCCCTCTCTCTCTCTGATAAATAAATAAAATCTTAAAAAAATTATAATTTACTGCTCTCACTGTCAAATTACATATCAGATTTCTGTTCAACTTACAAAATCAATAGGGTTTACATCCTATGTCCTATGCTTTAAAATAAAGAAAATGACATGAAATCATTATAAAAAAAGTAAGTACTGGTAAATCTTTCAAAAATTTTTATTACACATTTAAAGAATTTAATTCCATGACCCCTACTCTATTTCTTTTTTCCATTCAGGATGAGGATTTGAAAATTTGTATTAATACTTACACATTTTTGTGTTTTTTAATTTATTTTTTTTTTACACTAGAAGTACTCATTTATATTTTCTTCGTTGTTTTCTAGATCATTGTTTCATTCCATTATTGGAATTCTCATAGAACCAAACATTTATTATTTATTCTATGTATCACATCAGTTGAATTTTTCAAGTTTATTGACTTTTTAATTTTCTTTTTAAATTTTTTTTGACTATCCATTGCTATTTTTTTCTAATTCACCAATATCTGTTGCTTTGATTATCAGTTTGATTTCAGGGTTACTTAGAAGAGGTCCTCCTAGTTCTTGCAATATATATTTTTTCTGATAGACTGTTATATAACATTCTATTTGGGAACATAATATTTTTATTTCATTTACAGTGTGCACTAGTTTACACTTATAATATATATTTAAGTGTTATATCATTGCCATGTAAAAATTGCCATTACAAAAATAGAAAATTGTGTAATTTAAATTTTCTGTGGAAAGGTTCTTCAAATTATATTTTCTAATCATTAATATTTGTATATAGATAAGCTTTCATCTTTTGTCTTTAGTTCTCTTTAGTTTTAATAGTTATCTTCTATATTTTCTTTAATTTTCTACAGTGATAAATCATAACTTCTGCAATTTAGGATAATATAATCTTACTTCATCCTTTGCAATCCCTTTCTCTTTTTTCTTTTCTCGTAGTTGGGTTTGCTAAAAGCTCCAATATTAAGGTGGATGATAGAGATGACAGTGGTGTTTTAGCTTTTCTTTTATTTAAATGATTATGCTTCACTATGAATTATCATGAGTCTTTTATTTTCGTTTCTTTGGAATTTTATTTTTCTATATTAATCATTTTTTTCTTTTATTAAGATTTTATTATTATTATTATTATTTATTTGACATAGAGAGAGAGAGAAAGACAGCACAAGCAGGGGGAGCAGCAGAAGGAGAGGGAGAACCAGTGGGAGCCAGGCAAGACATGGTGCTTGATCCTTTCCCTTAAGTCAAAGGTAGATGCTTAACCAACTAAGCCACCCAGGTGCCCCCGTTTTTGTTTTGTTTTCTTTTTTAGTGTGAATTCCTCCCTATATTTTTCTCTTTATAAGTCACAGCCTCTTTTTTTTCAAATTCTCACACACTGTTCCTCACCTTATCTCTTTGTGCTGCATTCTGAATTGAATTTTACATCTGCTAACTATCTCATGGACAATTTTCTTATATGTTTTTCTGATTTTTCTTGTAATTTTTCCTGTGAAATCACTAGCATCATGAGTTTTAGGGACCAGATATGCCCTTGATTGAGAGCATCTCTTGGAAAGTTTCCATTTCGTTCTCCTGCACCCAAGCTTCTGGGATAGAGGATGTGCTACTCCATTAGCTCAGGCCGACGTTTCCTACACTACATGGTAACAGTAAATTCAAACTCGAAACCACAGCCAACATCTTATGTTCTACGTTATTTTTTTCTGCAAAGACCCACAGAGGTCACCTTCATTGCATCCTACAACTGAAAGCATTGGATTGTTTTTTCTAGTCTTTATTTCACACTGTAGACATTACTTCTAGACTCCTAGTTTTAGCTGTAATGTTCATTTCTAGCTGCTCATTCACCCACAGGACCCTTCAAATTTTCTCTTCATGTCTTTTACATTTACTGTTTCTTTCTTTCCTTCCTTCCTCCCTCCCTTCCTTCTTTCCTTCCTCCCTTTATTTCCCCCATCCCCTCTCCCCCTCTCCCTCCTTCCTTTTTTCCCTTCAAGAACAGATCTGTATCGTTATAACATTTATAGACTTATGATATTATATGACAAAAATTTCCATTTTTGAGTCACACAGATGTATTGAGAGGATTTTTGTCTATTGGAGTTGGTACTCACTGATCTGGAATTCCCTTTATTTCAAGGACTTAAGTGCCTATCTATGTGTGTTACTCTAATTTCCCTGGAACAGAGATCTTCTCACCAGGCTGGCTAGACATACCATCATTGGTTTCCCCTTTTTAGTGCATGCCACTTGTGCCAAGAACAAACCAAAAGCCGCAGGCGAAGGAACTCCTTGATGTGAGTATTCTTGTATTGGATGGAGTTTAAAAAGGTTTGGGCAAAATATATAACACTTCTGTCCTCAGGACATACTCTTCTTTTCATTCATTGCTATTGTTGGGCAAATACATCAATGTGGCTTGACTGGGGTTTCACTTACCACCAAACAGGACTTCTTCTTCTACTTCTTTTTTTTTTTTTTTCCTACATTCACTGAATTAAATGGGTCAGCCCTTTGTCAAAACCAATCTTACCCACCTAGCATTTCTCTCCATAAAAAGGGCATGTGAAAGACAACTTTTCACAGGTCTCCCATGCTGAGGTAGAAGTGTTTCTATTGCTTTGTTTTCCACTGCAATATGAATTTGGGAGGCAATAAATGAATAGAAATCGCTAACCTGAATCTTCATCAGTGAGAAGGTGAAGGAGACCAATCAGGAATCATTAGATTCCCTTCTGTGGAAACACTGAAATCTTGAGTTTTTTTGTCTTGAGTTCTAATGAGGTCAGAGAAGGAAAGATAAATCTTATCATACTTTGCAGTGGGTTATCAGACATTAATTCATAGTTTTTACATATGATCTTATTTAAAGGGAGAATTTGTATTCACTGAAATATTTCTGTTACCTGTTTTTTTTTTTTTTTTTTTTTTTCTCTCTAGAAGTCTTCTAATACTTCATGACTTATAAAAACACTCCCCTGTATTTTGATCTGGTCATTTATAATTTGGAAAATTGTTTGACTTTGCATTTAATTCTTAAAATTCTCTCAAAAACTTGCTTTCAGACTAGATGTTCTTCAGATTTCCTCATCAGAACGTGTCATCCAAGGGTATGCCCAACTCTGAGCATTACAGACACTTGAAAAAACACAGATTCGAGAAGGTTACTGGAGCATTAAGGTCAACCTTGAGAGAGACAATAAAATCAGAATCAGGCCTGTAACCTTCAGCAATCTCCCTTCCACCTCAACTGTAGTAAATCAAAACTGCTTCATTTCGATGTGGGTATGACAAACTACTTGAGGTGAAATAATTTCAATTCACCTGGGACATTTTGTCCAAGTTGGCTTCTGTATTAACATACAGAAAGGCTGAGACAGATTATTTTGGAAAGATTTATAGCTCTAGAAATGAAGACACTGAAGAGTATCAGTTAAGCCACTGCACCCCAAATAAAATCACATTAAAATTCAAACTCAGTAAGAACTACATTTAATTAAAATCAGTTTGTTAAGGAATAAAACATATGTATCCCATTCGTTTGACAACAATTATTCCTTTATTCAATAAATATTTACTGAGCCTTCTTTTCCTCTCTTCCTCAATTATTCAAATGAATTAAGATGTTTCCTGTACAAGAACCTAAAACAAAATGATCTCCTTCAGCAGCCCCCTTCCCAGCCCCCTGCATCTGGCTAACGGATGCAGTACTCATCTTTTAATTGCCTGATCAAGCTTTGCCTCTTTGTCAAAGCCAAAACATCCTTGCACATATTCTCTGTATTCTTTCTCATTACTATTGATAATGTGTTCTTGCTTTTATCAGAAAAGCAAAAGCACAACCTCCCACTTCTGCACCAAATTCCATCCCACTCACCTAAGGATCTTCACTTATGCAATTTTTTTCTCTCCCTCTGGGACACTGCCCCCGCCAAGATCACAAGCACCTCCATGTTACCAAATCTAATTTGTAAGTCTCTTTCCATACATTACTTTATTCCTCAGCATTATCTAAGACTGTTGATCACTTTCTCTTTTGGGGGGGGGGCTCTGTAGCCCCTAATTGTCTTGTATTTCCTCATACCTCACTTGTTCACTTCACTCTACACCTCTGGCTATCCTACTTTATTCTACAAATAGACCTCCTGGGACCTCCATTTAATTTTTTTTTTTTTAAATTTTAATTCTTTTACCTTTATACTTTTCCTAGAAGATCACATCTTTTCCATAACTTTAACCACTATTTATATGCTGATGATTCACAAATCTATAAGCCCAGCCTTGACTTCTCTTCAAAACTCTAATTTCCAGATGCATAGACCTACCTTGCTGGAGCAGCAAGCTTGATCCCCCCTCACCCTCTGGCTAAAATTTCTCATGTTGTTAGAATGTCAGCAATATGAACAGCATCCATCCAGGTGCCCAAGCTCAACTGGAAGTTATTTTTAAATTTTTTTCCCTGTTGTTTCCACATCCTTTCCATTGTCTAGTCCTGCTGACTTTATTTCTAAAAACACACACTTCCCTGTGGATCTGTTAATAACACCCTAGTTCAAGGCACCAAAATTCCTTCTAACAGATCTCTATAATTCTGTCATTGCCCCTCCCTCCTACGTTTATCACACAGAAGTCAAAGAGAATTTTTCGTAACTGTAAATGAGATACATCACTCTTTGACTTAAACATCTCTAATAGCTTCACATCACAATCAGAATAAAGTATAAATAACTCACCCTGGCTGACAAATCCCCACAAGGTCTGGTCTCTGTCTACTTAACATTGGTCTCCTTCTCAGTCCAAAGTGGGCATTCCCAACGTCAGCACGACTGATAGTTTGGATCAGATAATTATCATGTGGTGGGGTGCTGTCCTGGGCATGATAGGATGCCTCGGAGCGCTAGATGCAGAGCCACTTCCTACCAAGTAGTGACAACCAAAACTATCTCCAGACATTGCCATACATTGCCTGGAGGGCAAAACTCCTCCTGATTGAGAAGCACTAGTCTAAAATGAATTTAAGTCCGGTTGTCCAGAAGTCCTGCTTGGATGCTGCCCAGTTATCATTCCTCATACCATCCACTTTCACTCTGAAAGATGACTTGATTAGAATGAGAATTACATGGCCATCGTAGTCTTCCTCTAATATGTTTCATCATTTATCCTAGCCTTTTGTGCATATGTGTGTGTTCTGTTTTGTTTTGAATATATCAGGTTTATCCCAGGCTGAGGGTCTTTGTTTGAATGTTATCTCTCCATGGAAAGTCCTTTGCCTAAAGGCCTTTTTTCTTGTTATTCAGATCTTAGTTTAAATGATATTTCTTCTCTGGTCAAATTCAAAAATAAAAGAGGAATTGAATCATTCTCTATTCATTTACCACATCACTAAGTTTGTTTGTTTATTTATTTCTCTATTTACTTTGAATCTATGTGCCTTCCACCCAACACTGGACAAAACCAGATACTCTGTATGTCTGCTTAGAACAGTGCATGGTCCATAGCAGGTGGTGAATGAATGAATGGATGAATGAATGGAACTATTCCTGACAACTCTCTCCTCAGAAAGGTTCCGCTTCCGTATGATGTATCATTAATGCACTCTGGATGTTTACCTTCTGGCACTTTTCACAAATATTAATTAGTAAGTCATAAGCATAATTATTTATTCTTATAGGTGTCATGAGGACAGGATCTGTATCTTTTTTTCCAGCTCTGAAAGGGAGAATTTGTATTCCCTTAGAAAATGCACTACATTTTACTTGGACAATCAAATAAATCAGTTAATCACAGTTAGTAAATATATACATAGTGCATAGGTAGAAATACTTGGAAAACACATAATCTGATTGAAAATATCGATTTTTCAAGTCAAATACATATTTATCATTGAGAAGAATTTTACACTATCTTATAAAATTCCAGTCATGTCTGTGGTTTCTTTCCTTTCATTTCTTCAATGGTTTCATAAACATTCTAGGTCTTGGCTTTATCAGTAATGATTAATGATGGGAAAATAAAGTGTGCTTATTTAATTTCTTAAATTGAATTCCCTTTCCAGAAATAATGTAACATTTTTTTCCATCCTATGATATTACATGAGAAGGACAGAAGGAACTCAGCATTGAATTTGTCAGGGAATTACTAGCACACTAGCCTGTGTCATAAAAAGTCGTGCCTTCCTCGATGGCTTTTACTGAATGGCAAGAGGGTTTCAGAGTCAGTGTGATACAATCAGTATCAGTTGCTTCTTAGTGAGCCACTTTCTCTTCACAGTTGGTTATTTTTCTATCAGATTTACTAAAACTGTACTATAATAATAATAAAATAATAAAAAGATAATGATGATAATAAAAGCCATTGGCAGATACCTGTAACTATAGGTTCAGAAACATAAAAAATTATAACATATAAAAGGGAAAAGATGCAAAGGCCAAAAGAAGGATGGAATTAGAGAACTGAGGAAGAATTTGGTGTTCTAGGACAGTGAGAAAAGTAGGACAGGATTCACCTGCCGTCTGAAGAAGCTGATATATATAGTTATTCATGATTAAGACAAAACAGAATTAATCAGTATGCTTAGTAGAACCACATTTTCTGTCAGAAATAACTTCTGTAGAAAAGGCTGTAGAGACATTTGAGAGCAGTTGTTGAGGTGCAGAACGATGGATAAGAGAACATAAAGTACAAATGAGTTTTAGGGTCCCAGGCTGATAGGAGTATATCCCAGATCCTGAGAGAACTTTGTCCTCAAATGTAACTCACTATCTGCTTCCTTACAGGATTCAGCAGAAGACTGAAAGCAAGCAATACATTTTTTACTTTTAGAGAAGATAGGTCTGTAGAGTGAGTCTTTAGACCATAGATCAATGTGCATACAAGATACAACAACAAAGGGCAAAAACACATGTATGAAATATTGGTCAATATTAACAAGTAGAAGATGACATCACTGAGGAGCAACCAGGGTATATGAAAAATAAGTGAAGTCAAGTTCACCTTATTTCCTTCTTTAACTGCAGTGCTAAATTGGAAGATTAGAAAAACATGAAATAGATGGGACACCTTAGACCCATCTTAAGATCCTTAAGGACAAGAAGAAAATAAATTATGTATCAGATTTTATTCTGTGGAATAAAACCTGTGGTCGGTTTTGTGTGGAGTAATTAAGGGTGGAATGGTTTTTCTCGATGTTAAATATTCCTCTTTCCAAACCTTTCCCAAATTTCCTTTGAAGGAATCTCTCTCTGTAGAAGCCAAGAATGTCAGATTCTGTCTCTCCCTTTTCCTCAGACAGCCAGGAGTGAAGTTTATTGCCTAAACCTCACCTAAAGCAAGGGCTCAACATCTCACCTGCAAAATAGCAGCGATGATATCAGTCTTGGGAGTCTCTGGAGGCAGAGAGACTGGAATGAAATTAAATTAAGTGTGAAAAATAATAGACATTACATGTCCAGCCCTTTTTGTAGGCTGATCGTTTGAGAAGAATACACAGACTACTATGGGATTATGGAAGGGAACGGATAACTCCTTCAGGGGCTGATGGTAATGACTACAAAAGCAGTATAATCACATTCTCAAGCTTAGATCAAGGGAGGATGAATATATCTGGCTATGGGTCTGCTGCTGCTGGACACCATGAAACTGGGTCACATGAAAAAGAGAGTGGCGTCCGTATCTTCTCTTGGCTGAAAAGGCCTCTCCGAGTGTCCTGAAGCATGCTTGTTAGAAGTAAAATAGGAAAAATCAAGTTACCTGAGGTATTTGTGAGCTATATCTTTCTACCCCTGACTACTGTGCTAGATGAAGTTCTTTTTCAAGCAACACAAGAGTTTCTACTTGGAATATCTTTTGGTTCTTTTTTATCAGCACAAAGAAGATGTCAGTTTCAACAGTCTTTGTCTTGCTGAACCAACTTGGATATTGAACAGTTCACTTCCAAGATTATTAATAGCACAGTAGCCTGCAGTTATAAAACTGTCATTGTATTTCTGCTCATGCTCACTATATAGTAAGTTATAAGTATCACTAATTTCTGGTACTATAATACAGACCAATAATGAATCACCCACCATAAGTTTTTATGTTAAAGTAATATACACTTGCTCCAGAAAATAAAAATCCTAAGAAGTGAAAAAATGAGGAGATGTTATAAAGCAAATAATGCTACATAGGATCAAGGGACTGATCTTTAGATCCCAAGGTAGTAGTCAGTTAATGGGGGCTAAGGTTTGTCTTTTGGTAATATTAGCAAAATTTTCTCCCTGGCTATGAGAGGGGAAAAAAAAAGAGGTGCTTGGGATGGCACTTCCAGAGGTAATACAGTCTTTGTCTCTTCTCTTTTCTCTTTCTCCTTTTCTCCTTTATTTTTAAACTTTAAGCCTGGCTTCTTCTGCTTCATTAACTTATGGCCCACCATGGCTAACTTTCAGTATAACAATTAGTCCCTAAATTGGTAGTGGAGGGTTGAATGAGGTACTTGCCCTCCTTCTATGAATTTTAATACATGTAATACAACCTCAATAATTAAGAGTATTACACTGATCAACAGATCACACAAATAGTATTGCAGACAAATAGATCAATAGAAGAGAATAGGAAGATCAGAAATAGAACAAATAAATGTTTGATATACTGTTATTTTACATTTTATTTATAGGTATATGATAACATAAGTACCATTATAATTATTGATAGATGTGTTATTAATAATTGATATTATTAATGAAATCATTTGGGAATCTCTGAAATCACCTGGGAAAAAAGAGACCTGAAGATTTTTAATGATTGAAGCATAAAATAATGAAATTATCAAATTTACATGGGAAAATTATAGAATGAATTTGGAGTAAGGAAGAACTTTTAAAAGTATCACACAAAACACAGTAGCCACGAAAGAAAATAACTGATTCATTCTAATATAAGAAGGGAAGATGAACAGAGGAAGGGAGGGAGAGAGGGAGACGGGAAAGTTTCCTGCTTGGCATGGATTTTGATAATCAAAGACAAGATGCAAAGGTCAAAAGAGAATAAGTATTTGAACCTTTTGTCACTATCAAAGGCCTAAATTCCTTTATATATATTAACAGTTCCTACAAGTCATTAAAAGAATGACCAATAACTGAATACACAATTGAGCAAGGTATATATTAGGAGAGTTCACAGGAAAGGAAATACAATAGCTCTGAAACATAGGAAAAGATGCTCTATGTCACTCATCATAAAATAAATTCAATTAAAAAATATATGAAAAATTCAATTAAAAGCTACCCTTCTAAGACTGAACAAAGATGAAATAGTTTGAGAAAACAATGTAGTACGTGAAAGAGACTTTGGAGAAACAGAGGGTTTGGAGAAGGTCTGAGAGTTTAAATTGGTACCACTCTAGGGATGAAAATAAAGAAAACCCAAAAATATACAAAGGTGCACATATTTGACTCAGATATTTCACTTCTAGAAATGTATCCTACATACTGCTTAAAATAGCATATTGTAAACAGCAAATAACCTAAACGCAAATCCACAGATGAGTTGTTAATTTTGTATTACATCTATTTCTATTTGGAAAAGCAAGATGGAACAGCACGTGTTATGAGCTGTTATTTACATAAAAAGGAAAAGGATCTTTTTTGGGTTCATTTTGCTTTTATAAATACATTATTTATTTATGTATTAATATATAATAAGTATATTACTGTCATTTATAATACATGATAAAATAAGTTTATAAGGATTTATAAGAAGCTAGCAGCAGTGACTGCTTGTGAGAGAAACTGTATGAGTGGGGGATGGGGTAGAGGCTTTTACTGTAAATGCTTTTCTATGATTTAGTATTGAACTATGTGAATGTATCACATCCTAAAATTAAATTAAACTTAAAAAGTATTATAAAATAAAATGTTGTGAATAGTAATTATCCATAACACTTAGCAAATTCATAGGTATTTGATAGATACTAAGTGAATTTTTAAGTGGATAGACTAAAAACATGTTACCTTTGACAAGTCTTTATTTCACTCATTTAATCAAAATATACCTAAATGTCTAATGTAATGGAAGCATGGTAGCACTTGGCATAGAGCAATAACCCAAACCAACACAACCCCTGTTCTCCCTATAGAATCTTCATTTTACATCTCAATAATCTGTTGATTAAGTTCCATAATGAAACACAAAAAACACACATACGCACCAAAACTAGCAAAAGTGTAAGCAATAGTCTGATGATTTTATTTGGACCTATAGTAAAGTATATTCAAGGAGCAATGCCATTTTATAAAATATGTTTGATGGTAAATCATGCTAGATCTCTCTCAATTTACTTTTTTATTATGCTATGCTAGTCACCATACAGTACATCATTAGTTTTGGATGTAGTGTTCCATGAGTCATTGTTTGCATATAACGCTTCCAGCAGGAGGTGCCCTCCTTAATCCCCATCACCGGAATCTCTCTCAATTTATGTCTTCTTAAATCCTACAGTAAATCTCCATAGTTTTCTTCATCTAGGTCTTACCTTCTTAGTCTTATCCATATTGTTCAAAACTATATGGGAATAATAGTAATAGCTATTTTTTCTTTTACTTGTCAGAGTTAAATGACAGAACATATAGAACACACGCCAATATACCTGGCAAAGTTTCTTGCATGAATTAGAACAGGTCCTCGATAAATGGTAGTGCTATCTGAATCGTCTTATTCTATAGAAATGTTTGTTTGAGTTTTAAATTCCACCTTATTCACTCTTAGTTGAGGGGAAGCATTCACAGATAATCCACAAAAAACTCCTATCAGGTCTGATATATGTTCCTGGGCCACTGATGCGGGTTATGCCCAATATCTGGACATTTTCTTCAGGTATAATCATAAAAGATTTCTATTAAGACAAGAAATTATAAAAAAACAGAAATCTGATAATCTTCTCATGATTTGAAACATGGTGAGAATCAACTGTTTATCTGCCAGATCAATTCCACACTAATTATCCCACAGAGCTCCCCTGGAGGGTATTTAGTGTTCAGGATTCCAAAGAAAATGGAGACAATGGAGATAGGAACAAATGTAACTGAACAGTTAGAACCCATTCATAGGGAAAGACTGAAAAGTTAAGGGAGCCAGAAATTCAGAAGATCCAATATTTATTCTCAAAAATCTATTCTCAAATAAAATGAATCGTTAAAAACTCATTTTAACTGCTCACAATTTTATCAAGTGTGTTGTGAACTGGATTATGTACCTTGCACTGTACTGCTTAATGCAACCATTGCACCCCAAGCTGTCATAATTATGTATCCATCTCTTCAGCTATTTTAAGTTAAATTTTTAATCATACTGCTAGCCATAATACTTCATCAAAATTCTCATTTCAAGAAATGATGGAGAATGCCTTGCTCTTAGACCCTTATGAAAGATCAATCAATCAATGGCTAGATCAAATAAATAAAGACTCTTCTTGCAAATACCGTTCTAAAACAACATTGTTACTTTGATCTTCAATTGTCAGTTCTCTGGCTTAAAAATAAAAGCACAAACATTTTATTAGCCCCTATCGGAAAGCATCTGGAAGCTAAAGTGTAGAATTAGTAGATTTGAAAGTAAATTCTTAGAAATTGAGTTATGTGGGTGGGTTAATTAAATTCTCTGAATCAGTTTCTCTAACTATAGAATGACCACAATTTAGGGTGATTAATAAATGAGAAAGTGTAGATGGAGAGTATAAAAAATATTCTGCTCATAGGAAGTCTTCATTCCACAGAACTTCTCTGTTGGTATTTGAAATAATGGCCCTATTATTAAAAGAAAACACATAACCCTCTGTCTCTGATTTCTGCCAACAATGCGGTCAATTTTTATATTTCTCTGAGCTTACTTTTGTAGCCCACATTATGAAAGGCTATTTACAATCTGTGTGTCCAATTTTTAAAAACTACATAAACACTGCAAGAATGATGGTACTACCAAATTTGAAATAAAGATGGTAATAGCTCAAATCATTCCATTTCATGTTAGTCACAAGAGTGAAATTGTCCCATCATCCTCTCTTAAAAAGCTCTCTCAAGGAAAGGAGGATGGTGGGTGTGTGTTTGGAACTGCACTACTTTGGCAGTTTCCCACTATCAGCATCATCTAGAATACCAGAAAAAAGAAAATTCGCTACTTATTCCCAAAATCTAGTAGTTCTTGGGCACAGAATGTAAATAAATTGATGTGTTTAGAGAAGTCTATTAATGTAGGTGAAAGGCATTACAGTTTTCCCTGTGTTTTGTAGAAAGTAGTAATAGCTATTTAGGGATACATGTAATGTTAATAAATGTGATTGAAATTTATCCAAAATGGAGTACAAGGAGAAAGTACAAAATGACACGAGCAAGGTAATCCCGGATGCTCCATACACCCTTGGGTGAGGACCAATTTTGTTTTGTGGTTATTGTTTCTTTGCTGTTATTCTTCAGGCATTCTTGGACAAAGCTTCCATCATTTTTCTTTCAATTCTTCCTTATATTCACTCAAAAGCATATCATTTGGAAACTTCCAGATAAAAAGCCCATTGGAATACTCACAAAAGATTGTCGCCTCATAGATTTTCAGGGAAAATGACAAACACATTATGGTTACCGGGAGAAAGCTACATTAATGTCTAAATGTGTGTGAGGGGGGAGTCATTCTCATGCATAAATAATAAGTCAACTATGACAAATATAGAAATAAACTGCAAAATATTGTGTATATAAAATCAAACTGTATTGAAAATTGCATGAATTATGGACTTCTGATAGTATATCTGAGTAATAAGAACTCTATCAAGCTCTCTCAAATCAGGAGAGTGGGGGAAGGGCAGTGGGGGATGGGGCGGGAGCTGAGCACTTATCCTGAGCTGGGGGTCTCCCTGAGCAGGTAACCCATGGGCAGCTCAACTCCTGGTTTATACCAACTGCAGGTGTAAGTGTCTGTTAGGTAGACACCAAAAATCCTGTTACGTTTTTTCTCTTCAGGGAGTCACGGTGTGGGCAGAATACACGCTTTGCAGTAGCAAACTCCTAATAACCAAAATGAACAGAGAGAACCATCACAGGACTTGCTGGGGTTGCCTCAAGCTCCGGGCTTGGAGCCTGCCCTGCTGTGCTAGGGACCAAAGGGGCTGTTGGCAAGATAAAACTAAATAAAACTGCACTGTGCTCTTCTTCCTTCATTTTGACCCACAGGATTGTGTGGGGACCCAGACACAATCTGTCAGAAAACACCTCAAATTCCAAAAAAGCATATGTGAAAGGTCACATAGAAAAATAATGATGCTCAGATGAATGGGGAGTGATGTGAGGATTCATAATATTTATAATATTTATAACTCAATGAGAAAGAATTGTTATCAACTTTTTTTGCTGTCAACTTTAATCTGCATCCTCATTTTTCTTGTTTAGACCGCATAACCTATGAGGTTCAAATTCTAGGCCTACCACTTGCTAAATGTGTATCTTTGGGCAAATAATTTTATTTATCTTTGCTTCATTTTTTTTCATCACTAAAATGGGGGCTTCTTTTGTATCGACTTCACAGGGCTATGATAGGATTATTTGTAAAGTGCTTAGAACAGTGCCATACACACAGAGAGCATTAAAGAAAGTCTGTTGTTATTTTCATTCTTTTAATAATTACTAAGTTAAAATATATGTATTATTGAAAATCGGGAGAATACCAAAAAAAAATACTGGCAAGAAAAATTGTGCATAACCCCACCACATTTTGCAGTGGGTTGCCTTCCAGTTATTGTTTTAAAAGCTCATATATTAAGTGTAAACATATATTTTACAAATTTGGGTGACCATACAGTACTGCTTCACATATTTTTGGTCACTGTATTAGTTATACCTCTGTCCTTCATTCTCTAAGTATTGTAGGTTAGATGATAAATTATATGGTCACCTATTCACACCATATATGCTACTCTGAATTCTACATTTTATTTAATTTCAAACAATAGCTGTTTTTCAAAACATTTGATGTTCTAAAATATCGTGTGAAACAAGTTCTATATAGCATATGACTGAACTGTATTTATTTATTTATTTATTTTTGACAGACAGAGATCACAAGCAGGCAGAGAGGCAGGCAGAGAGAGAGGAGAAAGCAGGCTCTCCCCAGAGCAGAGAGCCCAACGCGGGGCTTGATCCCAGGACCCCGGGATCATGACCTGAGCTGATGGCAGAGGCCTTAACCCACTGAGCCACCCAGGTGCCCCTACTGAACTGTATTTAATCACTCAAACCATTATCTTTTTTTAAAAAACAATAAAAAGTATGGGCATAACATTACTAAAAGTCTAATACATTATAAATTGCTTAAAATTAGGGGTGTCTGTCTCTGGCTCAGGTCATGACCCTAGGGTCTTGGGATGGAGCCCCACATTGGGCTCCTTGCTCAGCAATGAACCTGCTTTTCCTCTGCCCCTCCCCATGCTCTCTCTCTCTCTTTCTTTCTCTCAAATAAATAAATAAAACCTTTTAAAAAATTCTTAAAATTAAATAACCTTGTGGTGTTATTTCTACCTAGAGAATAGATAGAAACACAAACAGCCCCAAATACATATAATTATGGAGTATATGATTAAGACCACTTTTTATATCAATCAGGAATCAGATCATTCAATAAATTTTGTTAGGAGAATTCCTTAGCTCTCTTTTTAAAATAGTATTTTTAATCTCTAAGTAAGCACAAATAAATTTCAGACAGATTATGTCTATATATAACCATATGTACAAACAGATAATAATAAATTATAG